>NC_069079.1:125040570-127440570 GCF_025698485.1 Gossypium arboreum | reverse complement strand
GGCATGCTTAATTGTAAGCTTGTAGCTACACCCATGAATACCAATGAGAAATTGCAGCTAGAAGATGGAGAAGAAATGACAGATGCAAGGAGGTTCAAAAGTTTGGTTGGAGGTTTAATTTATTTGACTCACAGTAGTCTCAATATTGCATTTCCTATTGGTGCTATTTCTAGGTTTATGCAGCAACCTTCAAAGTTTCATTATGGAGCAACAAAACGGGTCTTGCAGTACATTGCTGGAACTTTGGAGTATGGCATTTGGTACTTAAAAACTTCAAATTTTATATTATGTGGGTTCACAGACAGTGATTGGGCAAGTTCTTTAGATGATAGAAGAAGTGTAAGAGCAAATGTTTTCACTCTAGGTTTAAAGGTGATCACTTGAAGTTCTAAGAAGCAAGCTACAATAGCATTGTCAACCTCAGAGGCTGAGTATGTAGCAGCAACTACAGCAGCTTGTCAAACAATTTGGCTAAGGAGAGTGTTAGCCGATGTTCAACAATAGCAAAAATGTGCAACAGAGATATTTTGTGACAATAAATCAACTATCTCCATGACAAAGAATCCAACATTTCATAGTAGAACAAAGAACATTGATATTCGTTATCATTTCATTCATGATTTGGTAGCAAAAGAGGAGATATTTTTAGAGTATTGCAGCACCTAAGAGCAACTAGTAGATGTGTTAACAAAGGCTTTATCAAAAGAGAAGTTCAGCTATTTTAGAAGTCTACTTAGTGTCTGCAACTTTAAATTAAGAGAGAGTGTTGAGAATTAATTCAAAGTAGTGGGTTATTAAGTTAACCAAGTATTTTGATAGAATCTTTGTTAGCTCCAGATTTTCAGTTTAATTGAATAAGTTGTTAGCCATTTTTGTCTTAAGGTATTTTCTTTGTAAGCCTATAAATATATGCATTTACACTTTGGTTTTATCAATTCAGTGTTCATCAATAATAGAATAACTTTTGATGCATATTTTAATTGTCTCTTTTGTGTTTCCTTATTCAACAAACAACCCAATCCCATCTTCATCATCGTTGACATATTCTAACCCAAGTTCTTGTATAACCTCGGTACCTATACTCCCTCCCCTCATTGGCTTTAAAACACTATGCTAAACCTAATATATTCATTGAAGCTGTCGTTTCTTGGTAAAAAAAAAAATGAAGTACTTACCCTATTGGGTTTTGAGAGATGGAGTTTGGATATCATTGCAGGCTCATGTTGCTTTTGCTTTCTTCAAATTCTAATAGTCGTTTCTCTTGTTCACTTGTTGAACGACTGGTCTTGGTAGTTTCTTGTGGGTATTGGTGTCAATCCCTAAGCCAGTAAAAAAAAAGGAGAGAAATTACTAGTGCTGATTTATTTATGAGTTGTAAATTAAGTTACAATTAAATAAACAATTGATAAATCAAAATAATAAAGATTAACATAAGAATTAATTATGCAGTTTGAAACTCTTTCCAATTTTGTGGGGTTTGCCTAATAACTTGATGAAACTAATAAATTTCTGTTACCGGATAAAGCATTGTAGCTTATGCATTAAAAAAATGGTATTACTTTATTTTATCATGTGTCATGTACAATATTCTACATTATTGATTGCTGAGTGTCAAACATTTTTACGGACACTTCCAATACCAATAATATAGATGAAGATTATCAATTTTGATAGCATTACCAATATAATAAGATGTAGAGTCAAAATCCAACTTCGTTATTTAAAATATGATTTGATGGCATTAATCCAGTTGCTTATAATGCAATGACAAAAGCGAAATATTAATACAAATTATCGATGGAAAATTGGACAAACTCCATAATAATTCTCTTTTCTCAAAGCAAAATGTGAATAAAAGAGAACAAGAAAACACTTTGCTAGACCAGAGCCGACCAATTCATCCATACGACACCTTAGATACTTGAAACTTAAGAAACATCAATTTATCTTAACATTTCTATTGAAGCTGGCTTGCATACCGTACTTACAGCACATGAAGTATAAAGAAGTAGATCAAGCCGCACTTACAGTACATGAAGTATGCATGCAGCTGCTGAAGCACATTACTGATATTGTATTTCTTTTTGTTTTGTTACTTTAAATAATGTTTTTGTAATGTAGTCATATTTGAACTAAGTACGTAACATATTTAATATAATTAGGTAGTGTTTGAACAGTCAAATCAACTTTGTCAAAGTGTGCAAGTTTAGTTTAACAAGTTTCTATGTAATTAATGGTAATAGGTAGTTGTTTAGGTGAAATTTGTTTATGTTGACCAGCTGTACTACTGATATATGTGTTAGCATCATGCCATCTTTTGTAGTTAATGAAATCAGCAAATTCATTCAACAAAAAAAACTCTCTCTTTTCTTTACTTTCATTTTGCTCTTCAAGCCGATTCTGTTTATTTTCACTAGCAAACATATAGCATTGTTGCTCAAACTTCTGTTAACCTTTATTCATCATTGTCCAAATCCCAACAATTGGTTTCTAGAGCTAAATTTTTAGTGGACTTGTTATTTTTCATTCCTTAAAACCATGTCTTCCTTAGGTTTTTCACCAACTGTACCACCAGTCTTCAATGGAGAGGGCTACCACATTTGGGTATTAAAAATGAAAACCTACCTACAGGTATTTGACCTATGGGAGGTTGTCAATTTAGATGTTGAACCAGCACCTCTTAGAGCTAATCTAACAGTGGCTCAGATCAGACAACATGCATATGAAAGAACTAAAAAGCATAAAGTTATGTCTTGCATTCAAAACAGTGTGTCAGATGTGATCTTTGCAAGAATCATGGCTTGTGAGTTACCAAAGCAGGCTTGGGATAAGCTGAAGGAGGAGTTCCAAGGGACTAAAAGAAAAAGGCATCAACAGCTGCTGAATTTGAGAAGGGATTTTGAAAAATTGAAGATGAAGGAGGAAGAAACAGTGAAGCAATATTCAGACAGAATCATGGCTCTGGTAAACAGCATTAGACTGCTTGGAGAACAGTTCAGTGAAGCAAGAATTGTGGAGAAGGTGATCTCAACCTTACCTAAAAGGTATGGGCCAAAGATCTCATCTCTTGAAGACTTGAGGGACTTGACCAGCATCTCACTAACAGAGCTGATCAATGCTCTTTATGCTCAAGAGCAAAGGAAAGCCAGTAGACTGGAGGAGCATTAAGAAGGTGCCTTTTAAGCCAAAAGCAGACCAACCTCGAGCTCCTTTGACTACAAAGGAAATAAGACCTAGTCAAACAAGCCTAGAGCAGATGGTGCAAGAAGATATCCACCCTGCGGACACTGTAGAAGGCTAAGTCATCCGAGTGAAGTATGTTGGTTCAGGCCTGACGTGCAGTGCAAATTCTGTAAAAAAAAATGGGCGAAAGTTTGCAGAAACAAAGGCAAGAAAAAACAAAAAAAATCCCAACAGCTAAGAGCTGAAGCTCAAGTAACAGAAGAAGGCAGTGACCAAGAAGAGCAAGTCTTTGCAGTTTCTTGCTCAACTACTAAAAAAAATGCCACAAAGGGATGGCTAATAGACAGTGGTTGCAAAAACCACATGACTCATGATGTTGCCATCTTTAATTCAATTTACAAAAGCATAAAAGCAAAAGTGAATGTTGGAAATAGACACATCATCAAAGCATAAGGCAAATGAGATGTGCTGATAGACACTCCTATAGGTACCAAACTTGTTTCAAATGTCTTGTTTGTGCCTGAAATTGATGGAAACCTGTTCAGTATAGCTCAGTTGCTAGAAAAAGGGCTACTCAGTGGTGTTCAAAGGCAAGGAATGCCTAATCAGTGATCCAAGTAGATCCAAGCTTATGTTAGTGGTCATGGTTGATAGAAGCTTTGTAGTAGACTGGAATAAGGGCTCAGACAGTGCCTACACAACTATTTCAGATGAATCTAAGCTATGGCATAAGAGGCTTAGTCATGTCAACTACAAGTCAATGTCTCAGTTGACCAAAGGAGATTTGGTTGAAAACTTCTCTAAATCAGTTGACAAAGAAGAAATTTGTGAAGTTTTCCAACTAGGAAAGCAAGCCAGACTTCCATTTTCTTCCAACAAAGCCTGGAGAACCTCTGAAAGATTGCAGCTAGTCCACACTGATATGTGTGGCCCTATGAAGACACTGTTTTTGAATAACAGTAGATATTTTATCTTATTCATTGATGATTACTTAAGGCATTGCCGGGTTTACTTCATCCAGCATAAGTATGAGGTAGCCTCAATGTTCTGGAAGTTCAAGGCTGCAGCAGAAACAGAATCAGGTTGCAAGCTGAAGACATTGAGGTCTGATAATGGAACTAAATACTCCTCAGCTCAGTTTCAATCCTTTGTGATGAAGCAGGCATCAAACACCAACTCACCAACACTTACACACCTCAACAGAATGGTGTCAGTGAAAGAAAGAACAGAAGCCTGATGGATATGGCCAGATGCTTGTTGTTTGAGATGAATTTACCCAAAACCTTGTGGGCTGAGGTAGTTAACACTATTGTGTACCTCCAAAATAAGATCCCAACCAAGGCATTAGTTAATAAAACTCCATTTGAGGCTTGGTTTGGGTTCAAACCATCACTAGCTCACCTAAGGATCTTTGGTTGCATCCGTTATGCTCATGTACCTACTGTCAAGAGAGACAAGTTGGCCAAGAAAACTCAACCTGGTATTCTAGTGGGCTATAGCAGTATCAAGAAGGGCTATAGGATATTAGATCCTTCGTCCAACAAAATTCTTGTGAGTAGAGATGTTGTATTTGATGAGAAATCAGCCTAGAATTGGGACAAGAATGAGCCAGAGGCTGTTGCTGAAGATCTTGTAACAAACCAGATTGTTACTGATCAAAATGGTCCTGAAATGGACATTGATGATGAACCAGTTAGGGGCACTAGACCATTGGATAAAATTTATGAAAGAGCTCAAGTGGCTGCAGTTGAACCAAGCTGCTTTGAAGAGGTTGAAGCTCAACAACGCTGGAAACAGGTAATGGCTGATGAAATCAGTATGATTGAAAAGAATCAGACCTGGAAACTAGTAGAGAGACCAACAAACAGGAAGGCCATTGGAGTGAAGTGGGTGTTTCGAGCCAAGCACAATGCTTATGGAAGATTTAAGAGCAAAAATTGGAGTTTGCAACATGCAAGCCAAGGAGGAGTGTTGAAGTTGGCCTCCATACTGCACTTACAACACATGAAGTATAAAGAAGCAGATCAAGCTGCACTTACAGCACATGAAGTATGCATGCAGCTGCTGAAGCACATTACTGATATTGTATTTCATTTTGTTTTGTTACCTTAAATAATTTTTGTAACTTAGTCAGATTTGAACTAAGTAGGTAACATATTTAATATAATTAGGTAGTGTTTGAATAGTCAAATCAGCTTTGTCAAAGTGTGCAAGTTTAGTTTAACAAGTTAATTTCAATGTAATTAATGGTTGTAGGTAGTTGTTTAGGTGAAATTTGTTTATGTTGACCAACTGTACTACTGATATATGTATTGGCATCATGCCATCTTTTGTAGTTAATGAAATCAACAAATTCATTCAATAAAAAAAATACTCTCTCTTTTCTTTACTTTCATTTTGCTCTCCAAGCTGATTCTGTTTATTTTCACCAGCAAACATACAGCATTGTTGCTCAAACTTCTATTAACCTTCATTCATCATTGTCCAAATCCCAACAATATCATATGAACAGAAAAGTAGTGGAAATACGATTTGAGTGATGAAAGGATTGACTATTTTGCTAAGATAAGAAGACATTATTACCTGCTAAGTTAGCAGATTATGAAGTTTGAACCTCACGATGTACTCGAGTTGGACAAATACGCTTATCTCTAATAGAACAAAGCTTGGTAACAACATCACTCATATCCATACGTTCACTCGGTGATTGAGCAGAACAAGTCAATCCTATTTCAAATATCAAATTTAAGCACCAAATATGCCCGTCACTTCCCAAGCGATTTTCATTGAGAGTGATGTCTATGATTGTTCCTCCGCTGACACTCTCTTGAAGAAGAATAGGATCTGTAATCTCAATCACTCGATCGGAAAGAGCTGCCTTGACAAAGTTGTGAAGAGTTAAACCTTCTTTGAACCTTTCATTAGTTGGCCTTTTCCCTGTAAACATCTGTAGCAAGAGAATTCCATAGCTATACACATCGCCTTTCGTTGACAACTCACTTCCCATGCCATATTCTACAATTAATTCATCAAAAAATACGTATAGAAATAATTGTAGAGGAAAACCTTCTAAGTTACAAAAACCACTTACTTTTAGACTACATGTTTTCTTTTACATAATAAAAGAAATGAATAAAGTGAACGTACCAGGTGGAGCATAGCCAATAGTTCCTCTTAATCCAAGGGTGCTTGACTGATTAGCAGTAAACATAAGCCTATCTGTAGAAAGGATTTTTGCTAAGCCGAAGTCACCTATATGGCCAATCATTTCCCCATCGAGTAGAATATTGCTTAGACTGATATCACAATGAATGATTGAAGTTTCACAATGATGGTGCAGATATTCAAGCCCGTGAGCAACATCTATGGCCACATTAACTCTTTGGAAGAAGTGATCAGGTTTGTCATCATCATCGGTTCATTCATTCTGACAGATGGTTGCAACCAACCCTCCAAGCTTCCATTTTCCATTCTCATAAACCAATGCCTTAAAATCATTGCCTTGATAATCGACACCTGAAATGACTGTTAATACCTTGACAAGATTCCGATGCCGAATATTCTTCAAGGCCTCACATTCAGCCAAGAAACTCCTGGAAGCTCCATTATTCAGAAGATTAAGCACTTTTACTGCAATAGCTACTTCAGTCCCTTCAAGAATTCCTTTGTATACAGAACCAAAATTTCCCGAACCGATCAAATTTTGTATGGAGAATCCATTAGTAGCCCTTAGGATGCTTTGGTACGATAATTGTAAAAGTGAGTTTTTTGCACAAGTTTCCGTTGGCTGCTGCTCTTTCTTCTTTCTAAACCACATGATAAGAAGACAAGTGAAAACCAAAGTCACTCCTAAAATCACAACGACAATTGCAATTTTCAATTTAACGGAAGTTTTTGATGATGTTTTGGAGTTACATCTTGACAAGTGTAACTCAGGGATGCCTCCACAAAGCTTACTATTTCCCTCAACAAATATAGCACTTGCATTCTTGAACACACCGTCACTTGGCATCACTCCTTGAAAATTGTTGAAAGAGAGATTTAAATACTTTAACGCCCCCAAACTTTACAAGAAATTCTGGAACACCACCTGAAAGATTATTGTTGGATACATCCAATGCCTCAATGCCCCTCAATGAACTCAAAGATGGAGGAATGGGCCCTTCAAACAAATTACCCTCCAAATACAGCGCCATCAGACTTACACAACTACCAAGGTTTTTTGGAAGCAAACCAGATAACCTGTTGTGAGAAACATCTAGTTGACCTAGATTTTTCAATTTTTCAACTTCAACAGGAAGCTCACCAGTCAAAGAGTTTGACGAAAAGCTTAGCACAATGGACAAGGATGATAGTCCTAGTATTTCAGGGGGTATTGATCCACTAAAATTATTATGAGAAAGACCCAATAGAAGCAACTTTTTGCACTTACCTAGATTCGAAGGAATTTTGCCTTGAAGATTGTTAAAATCTAAATAGAGTTCGATTAACTCTGTTAAATTTCCAATAGAATGGGGAATAGTCCCAAAGAGAAAATTACTTTTAGCGTAAAATATATTTAGCTTCCAAAGCCTTCCAATAACAAAGGGGATGGGTCCTAATAGTTTATTTTGTGCTACGTCTAGCATCTCTAAATTGATGAGATTTCCAATCCCATCCGGGATTTTTCCCAATATATTGTTCGGGCTAATTTCTAAATCCTGAAGGGTGCTAGAAAAATTGCTAATACATTCAGGAAATTCCCCTCCAAAATTATTTTGGACTATAGATAGGTATTCTAGTTTGGTTTTATTGACTAATGTGCAAAGAAAGTTCAAGTCACCTTTTCTCCCATGCCCGAAATGGTTCATTCCTAGTTCAAGGTCAAACAAATTATCCAACTTTTCTAATGAAGGTACATTTCCATCGAGCATGTTATCATAAAAATCAAGAACATTCAAATTCGAGGCATTGGATATTGAAATTGGAATTTGTCCAGAGATTTGGTTTCCGAATACAGAAAAAAAACTCGACATACGGCCAAGTGATTGCTAGGTCGGAAGGAAGAGTACCTTGAATCATGTTTTGACCAATATCAAAGGCTCTAATATTAGAAAGATTGAACATTTCGAAAGGAATAATACCAGAGATTGCATTTCCACCAATGGCGAAATTCTTGAGATTTGTCAGCTGTCCAAGAGCTTTAGGTATAGTCCCAGTTAATCCATTCCGTGTTAAATAAAGTGTCTCCAAGGATGACAAGTTCCCCAACGAAGGTGGGATTCTCCCTCTCAAACTGTTGTTGTATAAAAACAAGTATTTCAGGTTTGACAAGAGGCCAAACGAAGCAGGTATTTCTGCTGTCAGTTGGTTGTCTTCCATATAAACTAATGTAAGCTTAGAACAAGCAGACAAATTGGATGGAATTTCACCACTAATAGAGTTATCGTTCAGGTCTAATGTTTCAAGTCTTTTTAAACGACCAATTTCTTGAGGAATTTGATTATTGAAGTTGTTTCCCGAAAGATTCAACTCTCTGAGAAAGCTCAAATTCCCAATGAATGGTGATAAAGATCCCGAGATTTTGAGAAATTGCAGTTCCAACTTGGTGACTCTTCGATGCTTGCGACCGCATGTAACACCATGCCATTGACAGAAGTGAATGGAACTATTCCAAGATTCCATAATCCTGAGCCCGCCACTGGTTATCTTGGCTTTGAACTGGATTAAAGCTTGTTGATCCGCGACATTTCCTCTAACTACAGGGGTTGCTGTTGCGAAACCAAGCAAGTTAAAGCATGAGAGAAGGATTATAATTAGTTGAACATAAACAAGGAAAAAAGAGCTAGATGCTTCAAAATGCTTTTTTGATGGCTCCATCAACCTGAAACAATCTATTAATTGATGGTATTGATTTGTATTTGAGAGTGGTTGGTTCATCATCAAGAACTAGAATGCAATATATAAGTAGTTTTCGAAATATGATATGATCGTATTCTATCACCGTCAATTGGTTCAGACTTTTGGGTACCATTTGCATGGGCCACCGCTCCTTAACTCATTGCAGATATGATGTTTACTTAATTAAACATTGATTTCATATATAGTAAAATGATAATGGCAGACTTCAAAGTAAACGCTGGATAGAAATGATAATGGGAGACTTCAAAAAGTAAACGCTGGATAGTTTCAGTAGGGTCACAACTATGAGGCCCCCCATTGACAATTAATCAGGAATGGTTCAACACGATATTTCTAATCATCTTTGTTTAATTTTGATATATGTAAATTCGCAGAAACTGACCCAGTACGCCTAGTAAATACTATATTTTTCTTTTTTTGCAATGAATGTCCAAATTTGGAGCTAAGGATAAGCCAGGAAATTTGTTTGGAGGGATCGGAATTAGGTTGTTTAATTTTATAATAGTAAAAAATATAATTTTTACTATTTTAATAGTATATATATTTATAATTTTAAGGAATTAAAACAATTTTTTTTTAATTTTGGGTGGACTGAAGTACAATTTTACCATATACTAATATTAAATTAGGTAAACTACCTAGTTGATCACTCAATTTTTAGGGTACTTTCATATTGGTCACCCAAAATAAAATTCTTGCACTTTGGATTATCAACTTTAGGTTGCTTTCATTTGGCTACCAAAAAATATTTCTTTAAAGTGTTGATGGGGGTAAAAAAAATTAAGGATTAAAGTAAAAAGTGGTAGAAACTAAAATAATATACAAAAATTGTTAAATTGTATTTGTTTATTCCATTGCCAAAAAATTTTAATATTAAAAATTTAAATATTTAGACATCAAAATAAATTGAATAAATTATTAAAATTGTATCCCTTCATGAGGTCTAATGTTTGCAGTCTTCTTAGATGTCCAATTTATTGAGGAATCTGGTTGTAGATGTTGTCGCCCACAAGAATCAAACTCCCTCAGAAAGCTCAAGTTCCCAACGTAGGGTGATAAAGAACCGGAGAGTTTGAGAAATTTCAATTCTAACTTTGTGACTCTCTGATGTTTGCGACCGCATTTAACACCAGGCCACTGACAGAAGTGAATGCAACTATTCCAGGACTCCATAATCTTGAGTTGATCACCAGTTATCTTGGCTTTGAACTGGAGTATAGCTTGTCGATCAGTGTCATTTCGTCTAACTACAGGGTTGCTGTTGCTAAACTAAGCAAGTTAAAACCCTGCCAGTTGAAGAATGAGAGAAGAAATAAAACTTCAACTGTTGATAGGGCGAATTTAAGGAAGCCTTTAGGGCCTTGCCCCCAATCGAAAAATTGCTATGCAACTTCAAGAAATGACCAAATTACAAATTAATATATGGTTA
Organism: Gossypium arboreum; assembly: GCF_025698485.1. NCBI lineage: Eukaryota > Viridiplantae > Streptophyta > Magnoliopsida > Malvales > Malvaceae > Gossypium > Gossypium arboreum. The sequence goes on along the minus strand of NC_069079.1, from coordinate 127,430,057 downwards.
AATTGTACTTTGTCACTCAAAATGAAAAAAATTCTATTAAATTATTTAAAAATAATATAATTATAAATTAATACATGATAAAATTATATTTTAATCTCTCAAAATTTATAATTCAATTCTCCCTCCGAATTTTTGTTTGGATTCACCCCTAACAATTGGATCTCTAAAATCATATAAAAATATTCATTTAATCTATTTTAATTTTCTTAAAGTAACAAAAATTCTTTAGCGTGATTTTTGGATGAATACCCCCATAAAGTAACAAATATTTTTAAATATATTTTGTAATTTTAGACATGGAACTAAAATGATAAAATTTGTAAATATTGAAAGCTAAATTTATTGATTTATTTTAGATTTAGAAATAAATTGATAAAATGTGTTAACATTGCAGGACTAAAATTGTTATTAGGTCAATAAAAAAATCCATGTTAAAGGTCTATTACTAAGTTGACGGCAAGAGTGACTATAATATTAAATTTTGCAAAGTTGGGTGACTAAAATAGAACGAACTAAATAATTTGGTGAATATGTTGTGTTAAAACTGAAATTTGCTATTATACTTTTTGTTAGATTATTTGAACCCAGCCGATAGGCCACTATACTTTATTTAATTAAAATTTGCCATTGTACTTTTAAACTAAATATAAATTTACCACTATAATTTAACTTTATCTTGAATTTTTCCATTTTATTTTTACTTGATTGCATCTTGTATTTGAATTTTTATTGAATTTTATTATTCTATTTTAATTTCAAAATATTTTGAAGAAAATTTTTAAAATATATATTATAATTTAATACTTAATATAGTATCAATAATTCATAAAAACAATTATTAATAAATAGTAAACTTAATCTTTTAACTTTTATATTTTTAAAGTGTTTCTTTTAATATTATATTTTAATAAGTTAATATTATTTCAAATATTTTATTTTAATAGTTAATAATAAGTTAATTTATAAAATACTGAAACATAATAAATTAATTTAATATTTTTATTTAATATAATAAGTTAATTTAGAAAATATTAAAATATAATAAATTAATTTAGAATTTTTATTTAATATTTGAAATAATATTTTCTTGTTAAATTTTATTTCTAAATCATCAAAATCAGTATTAATTTGTAAAATGAATTAAAAATCGAGATTAGTGGCAAATTTTGGTAAAATTCAAAACTAATGCTAAAATTCAATTACATAAAAGTTGTGTGACAAATTTAATCGTATTAATAAATTATAATGGTAAATATTAATAAAAATAAAGTACACTCAAATAATATGCACCAATAGTATGGTGGAAAAGTTGCATTTTATATGGTCCTATCCAATTATTTTATGCCACGTCAACAACTTTTTTTCATCTTAAATTAAAAGGATTAAAATAATTTCTACCTCATATTTAATTTTGTTCAATTTCTTTTTCTTTTATTTCCTCCCTCTCACCCTCTCTTCACTGTTAGAAGAAGAGGATTTAGGGTTTTGAGGATTTCCCCGATTTTTTTCTTTCTTCATCATCTCCTCATTGTTAGAAAAAAGATTTCAAGGTTTTGGGCAATTCAAAATTTGCAATGGAAGAATTATAAGCTAAGCAAAAAAATGGAGGGATTACAGAATCAAATTTATTCCTATTTCTAGTGATTAAAATCAATGGTTTTTAATCTTTTTCATTTAACTATGAAATAGTCATTGAATTTAGTTCATAATAAATTTTTTTATTTTTTTATTTATTGGGAAAAAAAAGAAACAAAATTGAAGTAGAAATGTGGGGACTAACCCTTTTGAAGTTTCTGTCAATACATATATGCAGTGGGAGTGATCCCCTCTTGTATGTCAAGTCTTTTCTCTCTTTGTCAACGAGGGTTCTATATTTTTATAGTGGGTTGATTTTCATAATGGGTTTTTGCCGTTTGATGTGGATACATCGACACAACTGTTGAATTTGTTGTTCATTGAAAGAAAAGAAAAAGAACCACTAGTCTTATTGTTCAAGACATTTTGGGGATATAATACAAGATTATCAATTCCAACAGCATAAAGTTCCCATGAATAGCCATTGATTGACATGTTCAATAACATTAATCCAGAACAATTGTTACTAAAGTCTGATTTGACGATAATCTAGTACTGGAAAAACTCCAAATTTATTCTCGTTTCTTTAAGTGGAATGTGAACAAAAGAAAAGAGAATAGCGAGCACTTTACCGGACCTAACCATCTCAAGTCATCCATACGACCCCTTAGATGCCTGCAACTTAAGAAACAAGGATTTACTTAAGCACATCATGTCATCCGAAAAGTAGCCGAAATGTGCCTTTAAGTGATGAAATGATTGAGTATTTTGCTAAGATAATAAGACATTATTACCTGTTGGTTTAGCATCATATGCAGTTCTAATCCCACGATATAATCGAGTTGGACGGAGAAGCTTGTCTCTAATAGAACAAAGCTTGGTAACAACATCACTCATGTCCATCCGTTCACTCGGAGATTCAGCAGAACAAGTGAGTCCTATTTTGAATATCGAATTCAAGCATTGAAGATATTCGTCATTTCCCAGGTTGTTTTCATTAAGAGTGATGTCAGCTATTGTTCCTCCTCTGACACTCTCTTGAAGAAGAATGGGATCTATAATCTCAACCACTCGATTGGGAAAAGCTGCTTTGACAAAGTTGTGAAGACTTAAACCTTCTTTGAACCTTTCATTCGTTGGCCTTTTCCCTGTTAACATCTCTAACAAGAGGATGCCATAGCTATATACATCGCCGTTTGTTGACAACTCGCTTTCCGTGCCATATTCTATAATTAATTCGTCACAAAACACATATATTAATAATTGTAGTGGAAAACCTCTAAATAAACAACAATACTGCTTTTTGATCGATTTTTTTCTTTTAAATAATGAAAGAAATGAAAAAAGAGAACATACCAGGTGGAGCATAGCCGATGGTTCCTCTTAATCCAAGTGAGCTTGATTCATTAGTAGAATAGTTAAGCTTATCTCCAGAAAGGATTTTTGCTAAGCCGAAGTCACTTATATGACCAACCATTTCCCCATCGAGTAAAACATTGCTTGGCTTGAGGTCACAATGAATGATCGGCGTCTCACAACGATGGTGCAGATATTCCAGTGCATGAGCAACATCTACGGCCACATTAACTCTTTGAATGAAGTTCAGGTTTCTCATCGTCTCTGGTTCATTCATGCCAACAGATGAATGTAGCCAATCCTCCAAGCTTCCATTTTCCATGAACTCATAAACCAATGCTTTAAAATCATTGCCTTGATAATCGATACCTGAAATGGCTGTTAATACCTTGACAAGATTACGATGTCGAATGTTCTTCAAAGCCTCACATTCAACCAAGAAACTCCTGGAAGCTCTATGATTCAGAAGATTAAGCACCTTTACTGCAATAACTGCTCCATTCGCTTCAAGAATTCCTTTGTATACAGATCCGAAACCTCCCAAACCAACCAAATTCTGAGGGGAGAATCCGTTAGTAGCCCTTAGGATGCTTTGGTACGATAGCCGTAGAAGGGAATTTTCTACATGAGTTGCCGTTGGCTTCCGCTCTTTTTTCTTTCTAAACCAAATTATGAGCAGAATAGAGAATACTAAAGTCACTCCTGAAATCACAACAATTATTGTGATCTTCAATTTAAGGGAAGTTTTTGATGATGTTTTGGAGTTACATCTTGACAAGTGTAACTCAGGGATGCCTCCGCAAAGCTTATTATTTCCCTCAACAAATATAGCACTTGTATTCTTGAACACTCCTTCACTTGGTATCACTCCTTCAAAATTGTTGAAAGAGAGATTTAAGTACTTTAATGTCCCAAACCTCACAAGAAATTCTGGAATCCCACCAGAAAGATTATTGTTGGATGCATCCAATGCCTCAAGACCCCTCAATGAACTCAAATATGGAGGAATTGGCCCTTCAAACAAATTGCCCTCCAAATACAGCTCGACCAGACTTACACAACTCCCAAGGTTGTTTGGAAGCAAACCAGATAACCTGTTGTGGGAAACATCCAGTTGGCCTAGATTTTTCAGTTTTTCTACTTCAACAGGAAGCTCACCAGTCAAAGAGTTTGTCGATAGGCTTAGAACAATGGACAAGGATGATAGTCCTAGTATTTCGGGGGGTATTGGTCCACTAAGATTATTATGAGAAAGATCCAGTAGAATCAAATTTTTGCAATTACCTAGACCTAAAGGAATGCTGCCCTGAAGATTGTTAAAATTTAAAACAAGTTCGGTTAACTCTATTAAATTTCCAATGGAGTGGGGAATGGTCCCAAAGAGAAAATTACTGTGAGCGTAAAATATATTTAGCTTCCAAAGCCTCCCAATATCAAAGGGAATGGGTCCTAATAGTTGATTTTGCGCTAAATCTAGCACCTCCAAATTGATGAGATTTCCAATCTCATCCGGGATTTTTCCCAAAATGTTGTTATAACTCATCGATAAAGCCTGAAGTGTGCTAGAAAAATTGCTAATGCATTTTGGAAATTCCCCTCCAAAATTATTTTCGGTTATAGATAGAGATCCTAGTTTTGTATTGTTGACTAAAGTGCAAAGAAAGTTCAAGTCACCTTCTCTCCCATGTCCCAAATGGTTTCCTCCTAGTTCAAGCCTAAACAATTTATCCAACTTTTCTAATGAAGGTACATTTCCATCGAGCATGTTATCATAAAATTCAAGAACATCCAAATTCGGGGCATTGAATATTGAAAGTGGAATTTGCCCAGAGATTTGGTTGTCCCCTACAGAAAAGAACTCAACATGAGGCATATTGATTTCTAAATCAGAATGAAGAGTACCTTCAATCTTGTTTGCACCAATATCAAAAATTCTAATATTGGAGAGATTGAACATTGGGACAGGAACAATACCAGAAATCGCATTTCCGAATATGGTGAAAAATGAAAGGTTTCTCAGTCGTCCAAAAGATTCAGGTATTATCCCACTTAATGCATTGTACGTTAAACCAAGTCTCTCCAGCGATGACAAGTTCCCCAGTGAAGGTGGGATATTCCCTCTCAAACTATTGTTGAAAAAACCCAATACTTTTAGGTTTGACAAGAGACCCAGCAAAGCAGGTATTTCTCCCGTTAGCTGGTTGTCCGACATATCAACTAATAGAAGTTTAGAACAAGCAGATAAATTGGAAGGAATTTCACCACTGATGGAGTTATTGGCCAGGTTTAATGCTTCTAGTCTTCTTAAACCACCGATCTCTTGAGGAATTTGATTGTAGAAACTGTTGCCCACAAGATCCAACTCCCTGAGGAAGCTCAAATTTCCAATATTTGGTGACAATGATCCAGAGAGTTTGAGGATTCGAAGTTTCAGCTTGGTGACTCTTCGATGCTTGCGACCGCATGCAACGCCGATCCATTGACAGAAGTGAATGGAGCTATTCCAGGACTCCATAATCTTGAGTGGATCACCAGTTATCTTGGCTTTGAACTGGAGTAAAGCTTGTTGATCAGTGTCATTTCCTCTAACTACAGGGCTTGCTGTTGCTAAACTAAGCAAGTTAAAACCCTGCAAGTTGAAGAATGAGAGAAGAATCACAAGGAAAAAAGAGCTGGACGGTTGAAAATGTTTTTTTGATGGCTCCATCAACTTGAAACAAATTGTTAAATGAAAAGGTTGATTTGTATTTGATTGTGTGGCTCATCATCAAGAACCAGGGTGCAATATATAAGTAGTTTTCCAACTATGGAATTTCAGTGTCAAAGAATTTGGGATTCCCTAAATGTGGAGATTGACTGTTTCAAATCATCTGATAAACTGATTATATGATTAAGAAAACCAGTCCTGTTCAGTGCAGTTCATCAATCATAAACCCTCTTCTTCCATCAACTAATCAATCAAAGACCTCCCTGGCATTAGATGATGATGGAGGCTGACTCGTATACCTTAACAAAAGACTCTGATAACTGATTGGGTAGCTGTTGAAGACTTTGAAATTTATGCATCTCCTGCAAATAGATGTAGAAGATAGTGGGATCGAAAGATATCTAAGGTTAGTGCTATGTTAATGGCACAAGACATTGAGTGGGTTGTTAGTAATGATTATGAAGAACAACTCCCCAAGTCTTGCACTATAAAAAGAGTTGACTGGAAATTTAAGCCAAAGCATTCAATTGGTCAATGGTTGAAGCATTTGGCAAAAACTACACAAAGGAGTCTGAAGAAACTTTGATTGAAACTAGGAAATGGGCAACTCTGTTGAAAATGAATTGCTTGAGCAGAGTAAGCTTGAAACAAAGCATCTAAGAACTGCCAAGTTCAAAAAAACTTGATGAATGATTGGTATTTGCAGCATAGAGGCTAAGGAGAAGTGTTGAAAATGGCCAATCATGCTGCTGTTATACTTTTGGTTAAGTGCATGCAGTTTGTAAACATACTCAGCACATATGCACTGCAGCAAAATTGAAGCGCCGTTAAAACTATTTGCGGTGTTTTTACAAGCGTCGCATAACGCCGCTATAGATAACGCCGTTAAAGTTTGTGGCATTTATTTGAAAAAAGTACCGCTAAATGTCATGTCATGTTCTTTAGCGGCGCTTTTGCCACAAACGCCGCTAAAGATTATGTTCTTTAGCGTCAGTTTTTTCAAATAAACGCTGCAAACTTTGTTAAGTTACTTAGTTGAAAATGAACTAAGTTACTTAGTGCCACAAGCATATGCTTGCTGTAACAACAATGTTGTTTAATTACTTTGTTAAGTTACTTAGTTGAAAATGAACTAAGTTGATATTGTTTTGACCTTTTTAGGTGTTGATTTACATAATCAGCTTGTGTGCAAGTTAAGTATTACTTGTTTCAAAGTATGATTAGTGGTAGTAGGTAATATTTGGTGATGTATTTGGCTATTAACGTATTGTTTTTCTAGTTGAAAATTGAGGAAAATGAGCTATTAGCTGAAGCTCCCTTGCTGCACCATTGTGAGCAAGTAAAAATATCTAATGCATCTTGCTTCATTGTACCCCAACAAACTCACTAACAAAGAAAACAAATTATAAGAGTAGTCACTCAATTATTCAGTTTGTTCTGTTTTGTCATCCAACTATTAATTTTTTTCGTTTCAGTCTTTCAACTTTTCAAAATTAAATATTTTAGTCACTCTTCCCTTAGTTTCCTAATAAAAGTCTAATTTGAGCTCTGTTTTATTAACTTAATAATAAATTTAGCCCTCCCATGTTTATACATTTTACCAGTTTGAGCTTAAATTTAAAAAATTTGACAAATTTATCCCACAATGTTTCCAAGATTTATCATTTTATTCCTAATTCTATAAATTTATAAAAAAAATTAAAATGTTAAAAACTTTAAAAATGTTATTATAAACGTTGATAATAGTAATAGAATGATCGCAAAATAAGAAAAAAAAAGAACATACAGATTTTATGTAGAAACCCTTTCAGGTAAAAACTACGGACAAAGAAGGAGAAATTCACTAATGTGGAAAAACTAATGATTCAAGAGGAGTTTCGACTACATTTAATTTAAAAGTTGAAAAACCTTATTCGAATCAATGTTAAATAGAATAAGTGTAGTTCTATACGGACTCTACTTGTGCGACATGGTCCGTATCGAGGCGGTCAGGTTGCAACCCTAGTCGAGTATTATGTTTAATGGGGATCTGTGGTGAGCTTCGACCTTTTGCCACCACAAACCCCCTTATTTTGTCACTGTATTTTATTTTTTTAATAAGTGATGGGATTCAGATCACACAACTCTGACAAAAAAATTAAAAGAGTATAAAAATATTTTTAAGATTTTTGCGCCCCAAAAGACTTTCAATAATATCTACCACTTTGTTCTTTCCTTAATTCAATTGACGAAATTTGAAATATCAAATGCCATGGCTTGACCTACAATCTTTCTCTGATACTTGAGCTAGAAATGATAAAAACTCGATAACACTAAAGCTTGAAATTGGTACGTACTATCTCTGTAGCAAAGAGTAAAGCCATCAAAGTTGGTGTCGTCAACTCAACCTTTTTTTTTGAGTTTATAATTTTGTTAATTTCAAGCTTTTTTTTGGGGTTTAATTAGGCATTTGAGGTGAACTAATGTAGCAAAAGAAAAAGCGGACTAAATTAAAATAAATTGAATAAAAAATAACTTTAATTTTTAGGTTTTTCACATGTTTGGTTGATGAGGAAAAGTAAATATAAATTATAAAAAGTAAATATAAATTAAAAATTTAAAAACTAAATATAAAAATATTTTTAAATATATATTTATAATTTTAGAATTAGAAGTAAAATAATAAATTTATTGATTTTTTAAGATTTAAGAACAAATTAAAAGAATATATAAATATTGCAGAATAGTCGGTGACCAAAATAGAGTGAATTGAATAATTAAGTGACTATTGTTGTTCTTTGTCCTATTTTTATTTGTAATTAATGAGTTAAACCTTTTGAATTAATGTACAAATTTGCCAATATACCTTAAAGGTAAAGTTGAAAATTGCCACTATACTTGTTTTATATACAAAGATGATTCCAGCCATTATATTTTATTTGATTGATATCTGTCATTGTACTTTTTAAGTTACGATAAATTTACTATTATAATTTAATACTTAAAAATAATAAATTGATATATTACCAATAATTAATAAAACAATTATTCATAAAAAGTAAACTTAACATTTTCATTTTTATTTTTCAAGTTTTTCTTTTAATATTATATTTTAAAATTTTATTATTTCAAATAGTTTATTCTAATAGTTAATAATAAGTTAATTTATAAAATATTAAAATACAAAAATAATTTAGTATTTTATGTGATAAATATTAAATAAAAATTCTAAATTAATTTTTAAATTTTATAAATCAACTTATTACTAACTATTAAAATAAAATATTTAAAATAATGTTTTTTGTTAAATTTTATTTCCAAATCATCAAAACCAATATTAATTGGTAAAATGAATTAAAAATCAAGATTAGTAACAAAATTTAGTAAAATTCAAAGTTAATGGGAAAATTCAATTACAGAAAACTTGTGTGATAAATTTAAGTATAATGACAAATATTAATAAAAAATAAAGTACAGTGTAAATTTTAATATGCACCAATAATATGGTAGCAAAGTTGCATTTTATACCTAAAATTTTAAGTTTTAGATAAATATCAAAGATCATATCTTTTAACTTAAACCCATATTTTTAATATTACTAGCTTCTAATCTCACATGCTTGCATGTAATTTTACATATTTAATGTTTAAATATTTTTAAATATTATATTTTTATTTGTAGTAATTAGCTTAAAATAAAAATTTTATTTGAATTGATGAATATAAAATATATTAACTTATCAATTCAAATATTATAGTAATTAAAACATTTTAACATATTCAATATGCAATATAATTTTCTTATTTGGCCCACACAGTTATGAAGACTTAAACCTTCTTTGAACCTTTCATTCGTTGGCCTTTTCCCTGTTAACATCTCTAACAAGAGGATGCCATAGCTATATACATCGCCGTTTGTTGACAACTCGCTTTCCGTGCCATATTCTATAATTAATTCGTCACAAAACACATATATTAATAATTGTACTGGAAAACCTCTAAATATACAACAATACTGCTTTTAGATCGATTTTTTTCTTTTAAATAATGAAAGAAATGAAAAAAGAGAACATACCAAATGGAGCATAGCCGATGGTTCCTCTTAATCCAAGTGAGCTTGATTCATTAGTAGAATAGTCAAGCTTATCTCCAGAAAGGATTTTTGCTAAGCCGAAGTCACTTATATGACCAACCATTTCCCCATCGAGTAAAACATTGCTTGGCTTGAGGTCACAATGAATGATCGGCGTCTCACAACGATGGTGCAGATATTCCAGTGCATGAGCAACATCTACGGCCACATTAACTCTTTGAATGAAGTTCAGGTTTCTCATCGTCTCTGGTTCATTCATGCCAACAGATGAATGTAACCAATCCTCCAAGCTTCCATTTTCCATGAACTCATAAACCAATGCTTTAAAATCATTGCCTTGATAATCGATACCTGAAATGGCTGTTAATACCTTGACAAGATTACGATGTCGAATGTTCTTCAAAGCCTCGCATTCAACCAAGAAACTCCTGGAAGCTCTATGATTCAGAAGATTAAGCACCTTTACTGCAATAACTGCTCCATTCGCTTCAAGAATTCCTTTGTATACAGATCCGAAACCTCCCAAACCAACCAAATTCTGAGGGGAGAATCCGTTAGTAGCCCTTAGGATGCTTTGGTACGATAGCCGTAAAGGGAATTTTCTACATGAGTTGCCGTTGGCTTCCGCTCTTTACCAAATTATGAGCAGAATAGAGAATACTAAAGCCACTCCTGAAATCACAACAATTATTGTGATCTTCAATTTAAGGGAAGTTTTTGATATGATGTTTTGGAGTTACATCTTGACAAGTGTAACTCAGGGATGCCTCCGCAAAGCTTATTATTTCCCTCAACAAATATAGCACTTGTATTCTTGAACACTCCTTCACTTGGTATCACTCCTTCAAAATTGTTGAAAGAGAGATTTAAGTACTTTAATGTCCCAAACCTCACAAGAAATTCTGGAATCCCACCAGAAAGATTATTGTTGGATGCATCCAATGCCTCAAGACCCCTCAATGAACTCAAATATGGATGAATTGGCCCTTCAAACAAATTGCCCTCCAAATACAGCTCGACCAGACTTACACAACTCCCAAGGTTGTTTGGAAGCAAACCAGATAACCTGTTGTGGGAAACATCCAGTTGGCCTAGATTTTTCAGTTTTTCTACTTCAACAGGAAGCTCACCAGTCAAAGAGTTTGACGATAGGCTTAGAACAATGGACAAGGATGATAGTCCTAGTATTTCGGGGGGTATTGGTCCACTAAGATTATTATGAGAAAGATCCAGTAGTTGATTTTGCGCTAAATCTAGCACCTCCAAATTGATGAGATTTCCAATCTCATCCGGGATTTTTCCCAAAATGTTGTTATAACTCATCGATAAAGCCTGAAGTGTGCTAGAAAAATTGCTAATGCATTTTGGAAATTCCCCTCCAATATTATTTTCGGTTATAGATAGAGATACTAGTTTTGTATTGTTGACTAAAGTGTGCAAAGAAAGTTCAAGTCACCTTCTCTCCCATGTCCCAAATGGTTTCCTCCTAGTTCAAGCCTAAACAATTTATCCAACTTTTCTAATGAAGGTACATTTCCATCGAGCATGTTATCATAAAATTCAAGAACATCAAAATTCGGGGCATTGAATATTGAAAGTGGAATTTGCCCAGAGATTTGGTTGTCCCCTACAGAAAAGAACTCAACATGAGGCATATTGATTTCTAAATCAGAATGAAGAGTACCTTCAATCTGGTTTGCACCAATATCAAAAATTCTAATATTGGAGAGATTGAACATTGGGACAGGAACAATACCAGAAATCGCATTTCCGAATATGGTGAAAAATGAAAGGTTTCTCAGTCGTCCAAAAGATTCAGGTATAATCCCACTTAATGCATTGTATGTTAAACCAAGTCTCTCCAGCGATGACAAGTTCCCCAGTGAAGGTGGGATATTCCCTCTCAAACTATTGTTGAAAAAACCCAATACTTTTAGGTTCGACAAGAGACCCAGCAAAGCAGGTATTTCTCCCGTTAGCTGGTTGTCCGACATATCAACTAATGTAAGTTTAGAACAAGCAGATAAATTGGAAGGAATTTCACCACTGATGGAGTTATTGGCCAGGTTTAATGCTTCTAGTCTTCTTAAACCACGGATCTCTTGAGGAATTTGGTTGTAGAAGCTGTTGCCCACAAGATCCAACTCCCTGAGGAAGCTCAAATTTCCAATATAGGGTGACAATGATCCAGAGAGTTTGAGGATTCGAAGTTTCAGCTTGGTGACTCTTCGATGCTTGCGACCGCATGCAACGCCGATCCATTGACAGAAGTGAATGGAGCTATTCCAGGACTCCATAATCTTGAGTGGATCCCCAGTTATCTTGGCTTTGAACTGGAGTAAAGCTTGTTGATCAGTGTCATTTCCTCTAACTACAGGGCTTGCTGTTGCTAAACTAAGCAAGTTGAAACCCTGCAAGTTGAAGAATGAGAGAAGAATCACAAGGAAAAAAGAGCTGGACGGTTGAAAATGTTTTTTTGATGGCTCCATCAACTTGAAACAAATTGTTAAATGAAAAGGTTGATTTGTATTTGATTGTGTGGCTCATCATCAAGAACCAGGGTGCAATATATAAGATAGTTTTCCAACTATGGAATTTCAGTAGCAAAGAATTTGGGATTCCCTAAATGTGAAGATTGACTGTTTCAAATCATCTGATAAACTGATTATATGATTAAGAAAATCAGTCCAGTTCAGTGCAGTTCATCAATCATAAACCCTCTTTTTCCATCAACTAATCAATCAAAGACCTCCCTGACATTATATTTTATTTGATTGATATTTGTCATTGTACTTTTTAAGTTACGATAAATTTACTATTATAATTTAATACTTAAAATAATAAATTGATATATTACCAATAATTAATAAAAAATTATTCATAAAAAGTAAACTTCACATTTTCATTTTTATTTTTCAAGTTTTTCTTTTAATATTATATTTTAAAATTTTATTATTTCAAATAGTTTATTTTAATAGTTAATAATAAGTTAATTTATAAAATATTAAAATACAAAAATAATTTAGAATTTTATGTGATAAATATTAAATAAAATTCTAAATTAATTTTTATATTTTATAAATAAACTTATTATTAACTATTAAAATAAAATATTTAAAATAATGTTTTTTGTTAAATTTTATTTCCAAATCATCAAAACCAATATTAATTGGTAAAATGAATTAAAAATCAAGATTAGTAACAAAATTTAGTAAAATTCAAAGTTAATGGGAAAATTCAATTACAGAAAACTTGTGTGATAAATTTAAGTATAATGACAAATATTAATAAAAATAAAGTACAGTAAATATTAATATGCACCAATAATATGGTAGAAAAGTTGCATTTTATACCTAAAATTTTAAGTTTTAGATAAATATTAAAGATCACATCTTTAACTTAAACCCATATTTTTAACATTACTAGCTAGCTTCTAATCTCACATGCTTGCATGTAATTTTACATATTTAATGTTTAAATATTTTTTAATATTATATTTTTATTTGTAGTAATTAGCTTAAAATAAAATTTTTTATTTGAATTGATGAATATAAAATATATTAACTTATCAATTCAAATATTATAGTAATTAAAACATTTTAACATATTCAATATGCAATATAATTTTCTTATTTGGCCCATTGACTTGGCACACATTTGTGTGACATTGACAATGAATTTTTCAGCTTTATACCATTCGCTATTTTTACGAGATCGAGTCACACACCTGGATGTTTTGTGATGTAAATTTACGAATGAGTATTCTAATACTTAAACTGACAATTTGAAACATAAAAATCATAAGAGATATGCTAAATCCAAGTCACTAATTTGAATGCAAAACCAAACAATTAGCCCAAACAACTTAACCAGCCCTCATTAAGACTCTAATCACTTATCCTTGCAAAGCAACAACCTAAAACAACACCAAGATTGTTGGAGGGTTGCCGAACGTCTCATGAACTTCTCCTATCAGCGCATAAAATGACTATATGATATACCAAAATCACTTGAAAGGCTAATTCCTCAACATAAAACTTAAAACTCAAAACAAAACTCCATCACCCACAAGATTTCACAACCTTACCTGACACTATAGTCACGCACAACCACACAAGCATGAAATGTGAAGACAATAAAAGAAAGGAATAAAAGAAAAATAATTTTGAAACACAAAAGATAGGGAATAATTTTGAAACTCAATTTTTATGTAAGTGCGAATTAAATTCAGAATGTTGACAATATTTTTACTGTAGACTTATTTTAGCCACAAGTTTTCGTTTTGATTGGTCTATACTCTTTTTGAAATTATTTTGATTTTTTTTTTTGGGTACTTGTGTAAATAATTTCACCATTTAATAGTATATCTTTAAAATTTTAATGGATTAAATCAATTTCTTTTTTATTTTTGAAGGATGAAAATGTAATTTTACTATATACTAATTTAAAATTGAATAAACTACCTAGTTGGTCACTTAACTTTTAAGGTGTTTTCAAGATCTGTTGGTATAATTTGTTCAATACCTTTTCATTCCATTCTCAGGAATTGTCTTCATCGAAAATCACGTCATGGCTTATGACAATCTTCTTAGTGTGAGGATTGTGAGGATTGTACAGCTTGTAAGTTTTCAAATTATCACTTATACTAAGAAAAATACATTTTTTGCTTTTGTCACCAAGCTTCTTCCTCTGTACATCTGGAACATGAGCATAAGCTATGCATCCGAAAATTCTGAAGTGATTAACTGCTGGTTGTCAACCATTTCATGCATCCTCCGGTGTCATGTTCTGAACAGCTATTGTTAGACTTCTGTTCAAGATGTGAAGACTTCAATTGATAACTTCAGGCCAAAAACCCTTTGGCACCCTGCTCATCTCCAAAAGGCTTCTTACCACATTCATGATTGTACGGTTCTTTCTTTCATATACCCCATTTTGTTGTGGAGTATAGGCTATGGTTAGCTATCGTTTAATTCCATGTGTGTTACAAAAATCTATAAATTCATGTGAGTTATACTCTCCACCACGATCTGTGCGTAGCATCTGATTGGACATCTTGCTTCTTTCTTAATAATTGCCTTAAAAGCTTTGAAAGCTATTAAGGCTTCAGATTTTTCTTATAAAAAATAAGCCTATGTTTTGTGACTCAAATCATCAATAAAAATGATTACATATCGTTTACCTCCATTGGAAGTAGGATTGATTGGTCCGCAGAGGTCAGAGTGTACAATCTCCAACAGCTCTCTTGCTCTTTGTGTTTCTCCTTTCGAAAATGGATCTTTATGTTGCTTATTGACAATACATCTGTTGAAGTTGGCATGCATGCAGCATATGAACAGCCAAGGAGCAGTCCATGCAGTCCAAGTTATGTGGATGAAGTATGAATATCAAGATGCTGTAGTATTTCCGGATGAAGTACATGCAGCTACTGAAGTTGATGCTACTGTTCAATTTCGATTTCATTTTGCTACTTTAAGTAATATTTTGTAACTTAGTTTAATTAGAACTAAGTAGGTAATGTATTTAACGCATTCGGTGCTGATAAGATTGATAGATCAGCTTACCTAATTGTGCAAGTTGTGATTTACAAATTACAATGTGCAAGTAGTGCAAGTTAGAATGAAGTCTAAAAATAGTAAATTTGTTAAAGATGACCAGCTCATGACTGGTATATTTATTAGCATTATGCCATCTTTTTAATCAATGAATTTCAATAGAAATCATTCAAGAAAAATACTCTCTTAATTTTTGCTTTCATAGTTCAAGCCAGATTTTGTTTGTTTGCTCAAAAACCTCCAGACTTAAATATTAAAGTTTTTGTGATTCTTTATCCGGATTAATTACGTTGTTGCTCAAGTTTTTAAATGAGCTTCATACTTCCTCCGGATAATTTGTTCCAAAATCCCAACAACATCTTTCACATATCTTCGTTGGAGTAGAGAATATTGGATGGCCAACCACCATTTTCTTCTGCAGTAGTGTCTTTAATCCATTGAAATTTAGATGACCATAGCGAAAGTGTCACAACCAAGCATCATTATTGATCCTTGTTGAGAAACAAGTCTGGGAAACATTATCCAAATAGAGAGGGGACATTCTGTTTACTATCGTTTTAGTTTGAGCAATCAAGCCTAACTTGTCATCAAGAATGCGGCAAATACCATTTTTTACTGTAATCTCATAGCCCTTCTCTTGCAATTGGCTAATGCTTAACAAGTTGGTCTTTAAATCTGGAACAAAAAGAACATTAGAGATTATTTGAAAATTATTCCCTTTTGTTCTGATTATTACTCAGCCTTTTCCCATAACAGAAATTTTGGTGTTGCTGCCAAACTTCACGTTATCTCCATATGACTCATCCAAACTTGAAAAAATTTCTTTGTCACCACACATATGGTTGCTGCAATCGGTGTCCAGGTACTATAATTGCTTGTTCGTGTCTTCCTTGGTATTGCAAATCATCAACAAAGATATCACCTCTTCTGTTTCTGTAAAATTCGATTTTTCTTCACTATCGTTTGGTAGGTTAGTTCTGCATCAGTTTTGATAGTGCCCATACTTATGACAACGATAGCACTCCACATCCGATTTGTCAACTGACTTTGAATGTTCAGTTGTTGATCAGTGGCCTCCACGTCTTCTTCCTTTGCCTCCGCCTCTGCCTCTTCCTCGAAATGTGAAACTGTGATCAACCTGAGATTGTTAATGTTGTGAACCTCTTCCTCGACCTTCTTTTTTTATGAAAATTGGACGATACTAGCAATGCTTGCTCCTCTTTGTCTTGTTGAATTATTTTCTGCTTATGAACCAGTAAAAAGGCTTGCAGTTAGTCAAGTGATAGAAGATTTATATCCTTTGATTCTTCAATTGAACAGACCATGTAGTTGAATTTTGGTGCCATTGAGCGAAAAATCTTCTCAACAACAATCATATCCTCCATCTTCTCACCATGAATCCGCATCTTGTTGACAATCAACATTGTTCTTGAGAAAAATCAGAAACAGATTCTCCTAATTTCATTCGCAATGTTTCAAATTCGGATCGTAGTGCTTGTAGTTGCTGCCTCTTGGTCTTGTTTGAACCTTCTTATTTCTTCTTCATGGAATCCTATATTTTTTGGAAGTATCTTGCAAAGAATTGTTTCCAAGATTGTGCGATCAATTGCTTGGAAAAGATAATTCTTTGCTTTGAAATCTTTCAACTTTAGCCCTTCAAACTCTGTCTTCTGTGCATCTGTCATTGTACCAACTACTGGTCCTATGATTCCTTCAGAGACAACCTGCCAATACTCCTTAGACCGAGGAAAATTTTCCATTAGCATGCTTCAATGGTCATAGTGACCATCAAAGCGAGGAATCGCTGGTTGAACAAAAGTTTCGGATGCCATTGTTACAGAGTACTAGTTTTGCTGCTGCAAAAATTAACTAAGACACACTCCCTTTTTTTTTTTTTTTTTTTTAAACTCGCTCTTAACTCTTTCTCTCTACTAAGCTGCTGCTCTTTTAACCAAGCTTTGATACCAGTGTCAACTCGTAAAGCACAAGATGAGAAAAAATGTTACTCCTATATTATTCCTAACTAATGAAGCCATTATATAGGCTGAAATATAATAGAAAATACATAAAACATGCATAACAAAATCGATGCAACTCATAAAAGAATTCATTTTTTTTTGTCACCCATTGATTCTGTCGTTTTATTTTGGTCACCCAACTATTAATTTTATTTTTATTTTAATCACTTAATTTTTTAAAATTAAATATTTAGTCACTCTTTCCTTAGTTGCCTATCGGTTCCCTTAGTTTCCTAATAGAAATCTAACGTGAACTTTGTTTTATTGGCCTAATAATAAATTTAGCCTCCAATATTTTATTTTTAGTATTCCGTAGCAAAGAGTAAGAACGTTGGAGTTGGTGTCATCAATCCGACCATTTTCTAGATTTATAAATTTGTTAATTTTGATATTCTTTTGGGGAGTTAATTAGGAATTTGAGACAAACTAATGTAGCAAAAGAAAAAGGGAGTAAATTAAAAGAATTTGAATAACAAATAACTTTATTTTTGGGTTTTACATGTTTGATTGATGAGAAAAGTAAATATAAATTATAAAAATTTTAAAAAGTAAATATAAATATATTTTAAATATATTTTAGAATTTTAGAATAAAAATAAAATGATATATTTGTTAATTTTTTTAGATTTAAGAACAAATTTATAGATGTGTAAACATTGCAGGACTAATTTTATTATTAGGCCAATTTAAAAGCCCATGTTACACATTTGTTACAAGTTATTTTACTATTCAATTTTAATTTAAAAATATTTTGAAGACAAATTTAATAAAAATTAATATTATAATTTAATATTTAACATTATTATAATTTTATCTAATAATTGTAATTTAAATTTTCATTATTTTTAAATGGGTAATTATCATAATTTCTATTTTATTTTTTCTTATTTTATGTTTAGAGTTCTATTCAAATAATAATTCTATTTAGTTTTTTTCCTAAATAAAGGTAGTTTATAATATTATTTCCATACTTTTAATTTTATTAAAATATAATATTATACAAGTGGACTCCACGTCAACATAAAAAATCGAAATAATTTCTTTCCTTCCTTCAATTAGTTTTTTCTTGCTCTGTAAATTAGTTACTAGAACAATTTCAAATATTTATAGTATTCTAATAATAATAAATGAAAGGGTATAATTAATCTAAAAGTTATATTTCTTGGTTATTGGTAAAAATTATATTACTTGATTTTTATAAAAATTATGACTATTCAAACAATATTATTTGAATAGTTATGTTTAATCAAGAGATATTAGATGAATAATTATGTCTCTTTTAGACATGTGGTTGTTCGAAATGTCACCTATTAAAAGATGTCCTATAAGAATGAAATTTCATTTGAAAAATATACCAAAAATTCTCAAAAGTTCTTTCTATCATTCTTCCATCTTTTCTATTATTAGATTGTTTTATAAAGAATTACTGTATTTTTTATAAAAATTAATTTTCTTATTATATATTGCTCAGTGTTTAGTGAACTATTTTTATCAATGCAAAAAACAAATAGCTATCGGGCTTCATTGTATCCTCGATATTACAAGATCGTAAAAGGGACTTCAGCATCGAGAATGCTTACAAGGAGAGAAATGTTGCCGTGGACTACTTGGCACATATGAGATCTGTTCCTTATTACGATTTATGCTTCCTTCGTGAAGCACGTGATGATTACATAGTTGACAAGTATCTTAGATTAAGAAATAAAATTATTTTGGGAATAAAAATTTATAACTACCTTAGTTTAGGGGGAAAAAACTCATTAAATATTAATTACTATCAAAACTTTAAATGGTTAGAAAGAAAAAAAAATATGAAAAAAACAAATCCTAATTGCTTTTATAGATTTTTTATTGGAAGTATTTAGGATTTACTCCTTGAGAAAAAGGTAAACTACACAAATAGTTACTCAATTTTCATAAATATTCATTTTAAGCACCAAATAAAAAGTTTGCATTTTAGACACCAAAGTTAAGATCTGTTTTTAATTTGGTCACTATGGGTATAAGGAATAAAGAAAATCCAAGTTGGCATCCCAATTATTTTTTTAATTTTCCATGTAATTAATAAATATAATTTATAATTTTCACCCAATTTAAAAAATTTCCTGTTAGGCATTTGTTTTCAGCCAACTATGGAATGTCAACTTGGAAATTAAATCCAAATTTTAGTGCCTAAAATGTAAACTTTTTATTTTGAATTTTGGATGATTACATGTGATATGAGCTGATGCTAAAGAGATAAGATGAGAGAAAAGAAATTATTATCATAATTATATTTTATAATTTCTAAGTTCCTTTTATTTGTTGAAGCATCATCATGAAATATGATTTTCTTTTAAAAAAATAGAAGATATCAAATTGAATCTATCTTTAAACACCCTCTAACTTATTCGAATATGATTTTAACACATTTAATTAAAGTTGTAGAGTTGAGTTTTGAATAGTTATTTTCAAAATTATGCTTATGAAGTTTTCGAATATTTTATTCTTATAAATATAATCATAATTAATTTAAAATAGGGTTAAATATAATATTAGTATTGAACTTGTTCACTTCTCTCATATTGGTAGTTATGATTTTTTTATCTAGATTGATACTTGAACTTTTTTCTGTCCACTAGTTTAGTATCTAACCCAACGACGTTAATTTTTTGATGACTAGTTCTGATCATTCACGCGCTGTCATGTTTCATTCTCTTTGACTGCAAACCAAACCCCTTTAATTATTTTTTCTTTCATTTTCCGTAAAATTTTTTCTTTTACTTTTTTTCCTTTAAAAAATAATAAAACTTTTTTCTTTTTATGCACCTATATTTATCAAATCAAATTTAATATTTTCGAGCAAAAATAAATTGCTAGTGTTGATTTGTTTGTTTTAAATTAAGCTGCAACTAAATAAACAACTAAAAGAACAAATTAGCAAAGATGGAGACAAGAATTAGTTATGCAATTTGAAAATCTTTTCTACATTTGGGTACTTTGCCTAATGATTTACTCGTTGAAAGTTTAGTTACAAATTGAATATAAAAATAAACAATATGTTTACAAGTATTTTACACAAAAACAAATTCCCATGAAGAATAGAATAACTGCTCTCTCTAATTCCTACATAAACACATTAACATATCTTTTTTATATAGGCAACAGTTGACACATCGTTTAGTTGCAAAGTGAGTGAGTTGCGATGCAATTAGCTTTAACGTAAACAATAGTATTAATTATTATTAATTTATGCATCTAAAGTCTTAACATGCTTGACATACCATCAACATATTGGCCAAGTGATGGTAACTTGTATGTAGGTATGATGTATATACATTTTGCTTAACCAAAATAAAAAAGTTCTTGTTGAAATTATCTTTTGGTTCAAGTGTTAGGTTGTTAAAATTGCTTGTTTTAATAATACAAGAAACTTGGAATAAGATTTTATCATGTTTCCAGGGTCTTGTTAAAATTTTAGGTCTATTTGTTAAGCTCAACTCAAAATATGGATCTAAATTTTTGCTAAAGTTTAGTCCGGATAAAAATGCTAAAACCCAGACCTAATTCAACTCGTCGAATTAATTTTTATTATTTTTATATAAAACAATTTTAAAAATATAATACATAAAAAATACTAAAAATATCAAAATAAATGTCTTCCGATAAATTGAAAATAGATTAAAAAATATTTATACTTAAAAAACACTAAGACAGGTGTAAATGCCTCTAAAATAGGAACAAAATTAACAATAAAACAAAAATTATACAATATCCAAATAATAATAATATAATGGTAGTAACATAATAATGAAATAGTAGCAACACAATAAGAAAACAAGAAAGAAAATAGCATCAAAACAACAAAAAAAAAAATATTTTTTTACCTTTTTGCTAATTCGGATTAAGTTGGGCTCAAGGACCAAAAAACTTTACTTGATGCTCAACCGATTTTTTAAACAAACCATATTTTTTGCTCAAACCTATTTTCTAATTTATATTTTTACCTAAACTATCCTACTTTTTAAGCGGCTTTTGGGCCACACTCAACTTGGCCCCTGGATAGTTCTAGTCTGAATTCTGAAAATAAAAGGACTAGTTGGCATTTTTGTGGAATTTAAGGATATAGAGTAAATTTCAATACCAAATACTATAGAACGAGATTATCAATTTCAATAGCATTAACGATGCAAGAAGATATAGAGTCAAAATCCAGCATTGTTATTTAAAATCTGATCTGATGAAAATAAAGTAGCTTATAATGCACTGACGAAAAGTAAATATTAATACAAATTATCCATGGAAATTTGGACAAATTCCATAACAATATTCTTTTCTCAAAGCAAAATGTGAATAAAAGAGAACAACAAGCAGTTTCTTGGACCAGAGCCGATCAATTCATCCATAAGACACCTTAGATACCTGAAACTTAAGAAACAACGATTTATCTTAACATAACATATCAACAGAAAGGTAGTGAAAATGCGACTTTGAGTGATGAAAGGATTTGACTATTTTGTTAAGGTAAAAGATATTATTACCTACTAATTGAGTTGCTTATGAAGTTTGAATCTCACAATGTGCTCGAGTTGGACGAAGAAGCTTATCTCTAATAGAACAAAGCTTGGTAACAATATCACTCATGTCCATCCGTTCACTCGGTGATTGAGCAGAACAAGTAAGTCCTATTTCAAATATCAGATTCAAGCACTGAAGATGTCTGTCATTTCCCAAGCGGTTTTCATTGAGAGTTATGTCTATGATTGTTCCTCCTCTGACACTCTCTTGAAGAAGAATAGGATCTATAATCTCAATCACTCGATTGGGTAGAGCTGCCCTAACATGTTTGTGAAGACTTAAACCTTCTTTGAATCTTTCATCAGTAGGCCTTTTCCCTGTAAACATCTCTAACAAGAGGATGCCATAGCTATACACATCACCTTTCGTTGACAACTCGCTTCCCATGCCATACTCTACAATTAATCCATCACAAAATAAATATAAATATAATTGCAGAGAGAAACGCTCTAAATATTTTAAAAAAAAAAAAACCTGCTTTTAAGATGTATGTTCTTCTTTTAAATAATGGAAGAAACGAATACAATGTAATTACCTGGTGGAGCATAGCCAATAGTTCCTCTTAATCCGAGGGAACTTGAGTGATTGGAAGAATAGTTCAGCCTGTCTGCAGAATGGATTTTTGCTAAGCCAAAGTCACCTATATGTCCAACCATTTCCCCATCAAGCAGAATATTGCTTGGCTTCAGGTCACAATGAATGATCGATGTTTCACAATGATGGTGCAAATATTGTAGTGCATGAGCAACATCTATGGCCATATTAACTCTTTGGAAGAAGTTCAGGTTTCTTGTCATCTCCGATTCATTCATGCTTACATATGGATGCAACCAGTCCTCCAAGCTTCCATTTTCCATAAACTCATAAACCAAGGCTTTAAAATCATTGCCTTGGTAATCGACACCTGAAATGGCTGTTAATACCTTGACAAGATTTCGATGTCGAATGTTCTTCAAGGCCTCACATTCAGTGAAGAAACTCTTGGAAGCTCTTTGATTTAGAAGATTAAGCACCTTCACTGCAATAGCTACTCCACTCTCTTCAAGAATTCCTTTGTATACAGAACCAAAACTTCCAGAACCAACCAAATTCTCCATGCAGAATCCGTTAGTTGCCCTTAGGATGCTTTGGTATGATAATTGTAAAAGTGAATGTTCTGCACAAGTTGTTGTTGTTTTCTCTTCTTTCTTCTTTCTAAACCACAAGATGAGGAGACAAGTGAAAACCAAAATCACTCCTAAAATCACAACAATAATTGCAATTTTCAATTTAACAGAAGCTTTTGATGATGTTTTGGAGTTACATCTTGACAAGTGTAATTCAAGGATGCCTCCACAAAGCTTATTATTTCCCTCAACAAATATGGCACTTGTATTCTTGAACACTCCTTCACTTGGTATAACTCCTTCAAAATTGTTGAAAGAGAGATTTAAATACTTCAATGCCCCAAACCTCACAAGAAATTCTGGAATCCCACCTGAAAGATTATTGTTTGATACATCCAATGCCCCAAGACCCCTCAATGAACTCAAAGATGGAGGAATGGGTCCTTCAAATAAATTGCCCTCCAAATACAGCTCCACCAGACTTACACAACTACCAAGGTTGTTTGGAAGCAAACCAGATAACCTGTTGTGAGAAACATCCAGTAGGCCTAAATTTTTCAGTTTTTCTACTTCAACAGGAAGCTCACCAGTCAAAGAGTTTGACGATAAGCTTAGTACAATGGACAATGAAGATAGGCCTAGTATTTCGGGGGGTATTGTTCCACTAAGATTATTATGAGAAAGACCCAATAAAAGCAAATTTTGGCACTTACCTAGATTCGAAGGAATGTTGCCTTGAATATTGTTAATATCTAAAATAAGTTTGGTTAACTCAGTTAGATTTCCAATAGAATGGGGAATAGTCCCAAAGAGAAAATTACTTAAGCGTAAAATATATTTAGCTTCCAAAGCCTTCCAATATCAAAGGGAATGGGTCCTAATAGTTGATTATGCCCTACGCCTAGCACCTCCAAATTGATGAGATTTCCAATCTCATCCGGGATTTTTCCCAAAATATTGTTCCCCCCCATGTTTAAACCCCGAAGGTTGCTAGAAAAATTGCTAATGCATTCAGGAAATTCCCCTCCAAAATTATTTTTGACTATAGATAGGTATTCTAGTTTGGTTTTATTGACTAATGTGCAAAGAAAGTTCAAGTCACCTTTTCTCCCATGCCCGAAATGGTTTATTCCTAGTTCAAGGTCAAACAAATTATCCAACTTTTGTAATGAAGGTACATTTCCATCGAGCATGTTATTATCAAAATCAAGAAAATTCAAATTCGAGGCATTGGTTATTGAAATTGGAATTTGTCCAGAGATTTGGTTTTCCCCTACAGAAAAGAACTCAACATGAGGCATATTAATTTCTAAATCAGAATGGAGAGTACCTTGAATCTTGTTTGTACCAATATCAAAGGCTCTAATATTGGAGAGATTGAACAATGCTGCAGGAACAATACCAGAAATTGCATTTCCGAATATGGCGAAAACTGAAAGATTTCTCAGTCGTCCAAAAGATTCAGGTATAATCCCACTTAATGCATTATACGTTAACCGAAGATCCTCTAAGGATGACAAGTTCCCCAACGATGGTGGGATACTCCCTCTCAAACTGTTCTGGACAAAACCCAATACTTTCAGGTTTGACAAGAGACCCAACGAAGCAGGTATTTCTCCTATTAGCTGATTGCCTCTCATATCGACTAAAGTAAGCTTAGAACAAGCAGATAAATTGGAAGGAATTTCACCGCTGATGGAGTTATTGGCCAGATGTAATGCTTCCAGTCTTCTTAAGCCACTGATTTCTTGAGGAATTTGGTTGTAGAAGCTGTTGCCCACAAGATCCAACTCCCTGAGGAAGCTCAGATTTCCAATGTAGGGTGACAATGATCCAGAGAGTTTGAGGATTCGAAGTTTCAGCTTGGTGACTCTTGGATGCTTGCGACCGCATGTAACACCGATCCATTGACAGAAGTGAATGGAACTATTCCAGGAATCCATAATGTTGAGTTGATCACCAGTAATCTTGGCTTTGAACTGGAGTAAAGCTTGTTGATCAGTGTCATTTCCTCTAAGTACAGGGCTTGCTTTTGCTAAACTAAGCAAGTTAAAACCCTGAAAGTTGAAGAATGAGAGAAGAACCGTAAGGAAAAAAGAGGTGGATGGTTGAAAATGTTTTTTTGATGACTCCATCAACTTGAAACAAATCATTAACTGATAAGATTGATTTGTAAATTGAGAGTGTGTGGCTCATAATCAAGAACCGGAGAGCAATATATAGATTTAGAATGATGATATTATCGCATGTGGCTATGATTTCCATGGCCTTGGTGTAGTTAAATGCGTCTACTTGGAGTTGATTTTTATGGTCAATATTTTTTCTATTTGTATGATATTGTCGTATTAAAAATTACATGTGCCACTGCCCTTAACTTATTTCATATATGATGTTTACTTAATTAAACATTGATTTCATATATAATAAAAAATCATTTATATTAGATTATCTTAAAATATATAATTTTAGGTATTAATAAAATAATATCACATAATCAATTTTAAAGACATATGAATATTATTCTTCTCTCAATCACATACAATATCATCTCTAATTTAATTAACTTTAATTACAATAATTTAAAATTTGGGAGAAAATATTGAAATATATGACGGAAAAATTAATAATAAATAAAAAAATTTGAAAAGTACTTTTTTAAGATCGACTGACTTTTATAAATGGAAAAAAAATCAAAAATACAAATTAGGTTTTAGCCGGATTGAGCTTAAGACCATAATAAAAGAAAAAAGAAGCAAAAGCAGTAACAGAGTAGGCCAAGCCCGAATTATCTTGACCCAAAGAATTCAAAATTCAAAAAAAATAAAAATAAAATTAAAACTAATCTTCAGTCCAGTCAATTAAGATAGCTGGACATCACTAGCCTTTGTCCTTTCAAATCCACCGCCCAGCCTTTATGATAGCATTTTCCAATGAAATCTTTTAATGACTGCTATCAATATCCTCTAACATCTTCTTGAATCTTCTTCGTCTGGCTCCCTTGATCTCTGTCTTTTCCTCTTCTGATGCTTATACCTTAGATGCAGTCCCAACAATTGTCCTTCTCCTTTTCTTAGCTTTCTTTATCAAAAAAAAAAAAAGGCCATTCTTGAATCTTCTTTATCTTATTCTCTTGGTCGTCGGCATTCCCTCTCCTGATGAATATGCCTTGGATGCAGCCCCAGTAGGTAATGTCTTTCTCCTCTTCTCATCGCTTCTTTAGCAACAAAATGGGCAGTCTCATTTTCTGTTTTAGGAATGAAATGAAACCCGATATTTTGAAAAAAAGCTTTTTTTGCTATGGATATCTCTGATTATCGCCGTTATAATCGATTTATCTTGATTTGTGGTTTGACATTTCTTAATCACTGTTCTTGAGTCTCTTTTTATATCCAGAATATTTAATCCCATTGTAATCCCTAACTGAATCGCCTGTAATCTTGCATGTACCTCCGCTGCAAACGGCGATGGAATATCGGAATGAATAACTGACTTAGAGGCCATGATCTCCCTCTCCGTATCGCAAACAACCAAACCCGAAGCAAATCTAGAGGTTCTCTTGTTGAAAGCCTCATCAAAATAAACTGTTACCCTCGTGCTTCCATTTGCTTATAACCTTTGTCAATGTTGGTAAGAAGTCTTTTTTCCTCCGCTCCATTTAACTCTGCTATAAAACTGATGACTTGTTTAGAAATATCCCTACCTGTTGTAATCTTTCTCTCATAGATGAATTTATTTCTATGGTTCCAGATTGACCATAGCCCACAACAGAAAAAGGTGATGCTAGTCTTTATTTCCCTGCCTGAAAACCCAGATAAGCCACTCCTACAAACTTTGAGTGTTATTATTGTATACCCATGCAAGATCTAAATTTGACCATACTTTTATTGTTGTAGGACAGTACCTGAAAACGTGGTTGCTAGCTTCATCGGAGGTGTGACATCGGGGACAATGAGCTTCCACTGCAACTTTTTTACTCTTTAGATTGGATAGAGTAGGGATATAATTCCAAGGATTCTCCAAATTGTAATTTTAACTTTTTGAGGGATTTGTAAATTCCATAATTTTCTGTAGAAGTTTCTATTCTCGGCCTGTATAAAATTATTACTAGGACCCGAATTAGTCTCTTGTAAGAGTTTATAGGCACTTCTGACTGAATACTCTCCTGCCGGTTCACCTCTCCAAACTTGGAAGTCCTCGTAGATTGTCTCTGCCAAGAAGATCTATAGAATTTTCTTGGCTATATCCTCATTGAAGCTACTTAAAACTAAATCTGTATTCCACTTTCTATTAATAGCATCAATCAAATCTGATACTAACTTAATATTCTTATTGGTGGTTTCATTCTGCAATCTTTCATTTTTAGCTCCTAAAATCCATAAATCATCCTAAACAAAGATGCGATACCCTGTTCCTATTCTCCAGCACAGTCCTTTTTCCAAAATCCCTCTAGCTGCCCAGACACTCTTCCAGATAAGCGAATGTAAATTCCCTAATTGAGCATTGATAAAATTTGAATTTGGATAATATTTTGCTTTTAAAACACGGCTTAGTAAAGAATTAGGAAAATTGACAAGACGCAAACCTTGTTTTACAAATAATACAAATAATGCTATATTAAATTTATCGAGATTACGAAAGCCTAAACCACATCCTCTTTGAAAGAGCATAAATTTTTCTACGTGCACCAGTGAATGCCTTTTTTATCTCGATTTTTCTGCCACCAATATCTTGCCATAATACCTTTGATGGTCATGAAACTAACTAAAAATTCGACTTAAGGCAAACGCACCTATCGAATAGTAGTATAGTTATGGTGAGATCGGAAATATCGTATCCACGAGGACTAAAAGTACTAGTAATTACTATCTTTTTATTATCTAGCCTAAAAATTTAGGAGTGTTTTATCTAAGACTAATTATCTAATTAACTAAAGTAGCGACAGAGATTAAAGTTGGAAAATACTTTTTGAAAAACGGATGAAGAAGACAATACCCAAGGAAGAATCCACCTAGACTTCACTTATTACCTTGGAATTAGACGATTTATTTACTTGACTTATCCCGTAGAAATCCCTGATTTATGTTAATATCCCTTTCGAGACTAAAAACAACTGACTCTAGGTTGATTAATTGAAATTTCTTTCAAATTAAAACCCCTATAGTCGCATTAATTCGATCTATAGATTCCTTTATTAGATTTGATTTTAATCCGGTAGATTTATGTCGTCCTATCTCTATGATTGCATGCAACTCCGCTTAATTATGAATGATCTACTCTTAAACAGGGACTTTTCCTCCACTGAATAAGCATATCAAAAACTTGAATTAATATCCTGGAATATTAAAGTAAGGATTAAAACTCACAATTAAGAATAAGAACAAATATTTAACACATAAATCAAAGAGTAATAAGATTCGTCCTAGGTTTCATCTCCCTTAGGTATTTAGGGGAGTTTAGTTCATAATAATAATAGAAAACATCTCAAAGTTTAGAAAATAACAAAACATACCCAAAGAACTTCTAAGAAATTGGATGGAATTTTTAGTCTCGATGTATATCCTGCCTCCGAGGTGATTTCGATGACTATTCTTAAGTACTTTCTGCCTTCTACTCTGCGTGTCACTCTAATCCTCTTTTAGGGTGTTTATGTAGACTTTAGACTGCTTCAAAACCCTCAAAAGTGGCCTTTTCCGAGTAGAACTAGACTTGGGCTCGACAGGGACACGACCGTGTGCCACGCTCGTGTGAAGTTCCGCAGGCCATGTGCAATTCTGACTTGGATTAATGTCGACACGGCCATGCCACATGGGCATGTGGCTTGCTTGTGTGCATCACACGAGCATGTGGTTTACCTGTGTGGAAATGTATAGGCCGTGTGAAACACTAAATTAGGCCCATTTGGTCGGTTTTTGGCCCGTTTCTTTCTCTTTTCGCCTTCCTATGCTCACCTAAGTATAAAACATGAATTTAAAGGATTAGGAGCATCAAATGCAATGAAATTCAAGAAAACTCGTCCATAAATATCCCAAGCATGGGGTAAAAATATTTATATATTATGGTTTATCAACCTTCTAATTCAACACATAACGACTTAGGGATTAGGAAACATGCCATTGTATAGGTTGGAATAGCTTGAAGAATAGCTTTCATGAACACCTATTTCCCCCATTGAGATAGATGTCTTACACTCCAGCTATCAATCCATTGTTTCATTCTATCCTTTAGGATTTGAAAAGACATTTTCTTCTTTCTACCCACCATATTAGGCAGACCAAGATACCTTTTCAGGTTATTAGAATTGCGCACTCTAAGAACCCTAGATATAACTGCTTTATTCCCTTCCTGTGTATTAGTACTAAAGAATACTATAGATTTGTCATAGTTGACACACTATCTAGAATAATTCTCGTATTCAATCAAAACATATTTAAGTGAATGAGTTCCACTCTCTGTAGCTTCCCCAAATAAAATACAGTCATCTGCAAATAACAAGTGGGAAATATATGGGCCACTTCTACTTGCCTTAACCCCTCTAAGTATGTTCCCTTGCATAGCGAGTCTCATAAGACTGGAAAGACCTTCCCTATAAATTAAAAATAGGAACAGACTCAAAGGGTCATTCTGTCTTAATCCCCTTGTAGGTTGAAAATTCTCTCCAATATGACCATTGAAAGCCACCGAATATGAAACTGTAGAAACATATTTCATTAGAGACTCAACTCACCCTAAATCAAAACCCATACGCTTCATAATTTCTGCGATAAAATTCCATTCAACTCTTCCATAAGCTTTACTAATATCCAACTTTACTGCCATGTAGCCTTTTTTCCTTGTCTTCCTTTGTTTTAAAGTATGTAGAATTTCATAAGCCAGCAACACATTATCAGAAATTAACCTTCCCAGTACAAAAGCGCTTTGTGCTAGGTCAATACATTTATCAACGA
Source organism: Gossypium arboreum (assembly GCF_025698485.1). Taxonomy (NCBI): domain Eukaryota; kingdom Viridiplantae; phylum Streptophyta; class Magnoliopsida; order Malvales; family Malvaceae; genus Gossypium; species Gossypium arboreum. The sequence continues at coordinate 127,400,168 of NC_069079.1, read as the reverse complement.
CTACACGAAAACAATTTGCAATAACCATAGCTATCAACTTATAAATCACATTACATAGGCTTATAAGGCGAAAATGAGTAATATCTAAAGGATTTTGAATTTTTGGGATCAACACTATATTAGTTTTATTAATTAAACTAATATACATACCTCCATTTAGATGTTGTAGACAAAATGAAGACATCCTCCCCATCAATTGACCAGCACTTCTGATAGAATAAAGCCGGGAATCCATCTTCTCCTGGTGCTTTTGTTGGCCTCAATTCTAATAAGGCCACTCGAATTTCCTCATTTATGTATCTCACTATCAATTGAGAATTATCCTCTTAAAAAATACAACGATCAATTCTTGTCAATAGATGTTCATAATTTCCCCTCCTCCCAGCTGAAAACAGATTCTGAAAGTAAGATCTAGTAATTCCTTCCATTTCATGAATCTCTTCTGTTTCTCTACCATCTTCAAATTGCAATTTCTGAATGAAGTTCTTTCTTTGTCGTTGAGTCACTTGTTTATGAAAAAAGGTAGTATTCTTATCCCCAAATTGCAGCCAATTAACTTGGGCCCTCTGTTCCCAATATCGTTCATCCTTGTCAATCTCAAAATTAAGTTGAATCTTCGTATCAATAAGTTCTGCCAAATTTTTATCATCCCTATCAGATTTCATCAACTCGACCAATCTAGCAGTTAACATCTCATTTTTTATCTTTCTACTGTACCAAATTTCATTCGCCCATCTATCTAAACCTTTTCTTACTTTTTCCAATGTTTTTATCAAGTCTCCAGTTGAATTGTCCCATATGTATCGTAACTCATCAACAAATGATTCCTTTAACGTCCACCAAGCTTCGAATTTGAAACTTTTTTTAAGTCACTCATTAACTTTTTTTTTTCATCGTGATAAGAAGTGGGCAATGATCCGAAAAAGAATGTGGAAGATGTTGAATTATTGCCTCATAAAATATAAACAACCAATTCTCATTCGCAACTCCCCTATCCAGCCGTTCTTGAATGTTCATTTCCGGTAAATTGCCTCTTTCCCAAGTAAACTAATTCCCCGTATAGCCCACATCCACTAGATGACAATCTATTAGCACTGATTGAAATGCATCCATGCGCCTCTCCTCTCTAGGTAATCCACCCCTCCTTTCATGGCCATACATAATTTCATTAAAATCTCTACAAACTAACCATGGAAGCTCCTCAGCATTACTCAAATTTCTTATTAGATCCCATGATTCATTTCTATCTTGCATATAAGGAGAGCCATAAAACCCAGTAAATCTGCACTTATTACCTTTATCATTATCTTTGATAATCACATCAATATGCCTTTTTGAGAAGCCTCGAAGAATAATAGTAACATCATCATACCATGCTAGACATAATCCTCCTTTCGAACCATCTAAATCAACATCAATACCATTCTGAAATCCACAATTTCTACGTATTCTTTCAATCTGATTTCTAAGTATCTTTGTCTACATTAAGAAGAAAATCTAGGGATTATATAACTTTAGCGAATGCCGAAGTCGACGTACCATCCGTGGATTCCCCAAGCCACAGACATTCCAGTTTAAGATTTTCATTATTCCCGGTCAGCTTGCCTTTTAGCAGCCGCCAATAATAAAAATTTGTTGTTCACCACTTTTCTGTCCTTTATCATTAGATTTTTAGAATCAGCACTGGTGATATAGGTTTCGGTTTCTCCTCTTTGTCGCTTTTTCCCCTCTTCACCTATAAGAATCCTTTCTTCAACATCATTGTTGTAGGCCAATTTTGGCCCGTTTACAAAATACCCAGGCCCATTAAACCATTTAACCCATCCTCAAACCCAAAACCTAAAATTAACCTAGCCCAACATCCAAGCCCAATTCCAAAACCCTAGACTCCCACTTGCCTCTTCCCACTCTCCCATGCCGTCGCCACCAGCGCCATTCCCACTCTCCCATGCTGTTCGCCACCAAGACCACTCCCACTCTCCCATCTTTGTCTGCCAAACACCATCACACACCCCATTGTCCATGCCCATGCCCCGCAAACAAGCAAAATGAAGCAAGAATAGAGAATAATAATAAAGTATGTAAAAATTAGGCTATATAAAGCCACCCAAACAACAAAAAAAGGGAAAAGGGATAAAAAGTTTGTATCAAGAACACAAAAAAGGAAAGTCGAGAAGGTGAACTTCAATTTTTTCTCGTTATCTCAATCTTTCTATTTATCTTTGCTTTGTTTCATTTTTTTTCTTTAACTTACTTTAAAACGAAAAAGAATCAAGGAAGAAAAGAGTATTACCGGATCTACCCCGTGGCCACTCCCCTTTCCGTTCGGCACGGTGAATCGCCGGTGATGATGGGTGTTGAAACCTTAATCAAGAAAGGAGGAGAGATAAAGAGGGAAGCAAAAAAAAAATCCAGCAAAAAATTCCAGCACCAAAAAAAAATTTCCAGAAAAAAATTTCCAGCAAAAAAAAACCAAAAAAAAAACAATAGAACGACCCAAAACAAATTCAAATTAGAGATTGAAGAAACAAAAAAATCTAAGGTGATTTTTTTTATATTTTATTTTAATCCGATTTTAAGTTTTTAACCTATATATATTAAAACATAAAATATAAATAAAATAAAATAAAAAACAAAAAAAAAAGATTTTTTTTTTACCTTTAAACAGCAGTGTCAGACGGTGGCCGGCCACGGCCACAGGCCATGAGCCTCGGTGACCTGGTCGCCTGACCGGATTTCCTTCCCCTCCCTTCTCTCTCCTTCTCTCCCTCTCTCTTCCTTTTTTTCTTTCCCTCCTCCAAATGATTTTTTGGGTTATTTTGGCCTTATATAGCCTTCCAAAACGACGTCGTTTTGGGGTTGTCATTTAACCCAAAACGACGTCGTTTTGACTTGGACCGGTTCGACCCGACTCGACCCGCCTAGGATCCGCGTGTTTTTTAAAGGAAGGGCAAATTGCGCTTTTAGCCCTTCCGCTTTTATTACTTTACAATTAAGTCATTTTTGTTTTTTAATTTGGCCCCAAATTTGTCGCGATTTTCAATTTAGTCCACAATGATGTCTGCATTTTATGGGAAGGAATATTTGCTGTTTTGGTCCCCGATGTTTCGCGTGTGTTTAATATAGTCCTTTCCTTTTATTTTTATTTCAATTTTGCCCCAAATATTTTGTTTTTAGCTCAACTTAATCCTTTTTAGTTATTTTACTATTTAAATCAATTATTTTAGTATTATTATTATATTTTATTCACTTATGTAGTGTGTTAATATTTTTATCATTTCTAATATGTATATATATATATATATATATATATATATTATGTGTATTATATATATATATTATGTATATATGCCATTAGTTATATATTTCTTATGTATATATTCTTAAATACTATTATATACATATATATATATATATATATATATGTATATTTTAAATTCCATATTGTGTATATATTATTATTACAAATTATTACTATTGCTAGTATTATTATAACTATTATTATATTAGTGTATATTTTATATACATATGTATATATATATATATATATATATATTTTGCACATATCATTATTTTATATTATTGTTGTAAATTTTTATGTATATATTTTTATGTACGTTTCCCAATATTTTCTTTTATTGTAGATATTATTATTATTATTATTACATACTTTTATTATATATATATACATATATATGTATTTTTATGTACATATTATTATTTTATATTATTATTACCAAATATATCATTTTTCCTATTTTATTATTAGTACATGACTTGTTTCTATTTTGTAAATATCATTATTATTGTTATTTTAATATTCTAGTATTCCATGTTAATATTTTTCATTAATGATATCATTTTTTTTTTGCGTTCTTTATCTATTTTTAATTTCTCACTTTAGGAATATTTTTCTCATGTTTTAATTAATTTCAAAAATAAGGCAATGTACCGATTTAATATTAAGCTATCGATTTCATCGCTATGTTGGGTGAAATTCGTCGGCTTGTGAAACGGGACACCCTTTCTAAAAAAAAATCGAAAACTAAAAATTCCTATTTTTCAATCGGATCACGATTAAATATTATATTGAACTCGTATTTTTGAAAATCAAGTCAATACATGTTTATGAGATACCAATTTTGGGCGTCGTGAGGGTGCTAATACCTTCTCACAGAATCGACTCGAACCCCAATTTTCTCCGAACTTTCACGTAGACCTAAATTTGGCCTTCTTTTTGTTTTAAAATAATTTTATTAGGTGTCCGATCACACCTATAAAAGGATCGGTGGCGACTCCTTTGTTAATAAAATCGGAAGTTGGTTTTCAAATGTTTAATAAATCACCATAATTAGCGACCAAGTGTAAATTTTTTTTCGTCAGAATAGTGGCGACTCATTGGGGGACGCGTTTTTGAGAGTCGAGTCGAGTTAAGCATGTGTTGTTAAAATTTTCAAATTTCCTTGTTCAAAGTAAATATTTGGTCGTGATCCAAAATCTCGCTTTCAAAATTCCTACATTTGTATCTCTTCTAACTTGCTTATTTGTTTGTTTTCGGTTTTCAACTTTTATGGTTTTGGTTTAGTTCTTTTAAGTAAAACACAAAGGTTTATGAGTTTTCTCCCACACACCGTGCACTTGCATTTTGCATAACATAAAGCTCTCTACCCGGGCTCTGTCCGTTTAAGTGAAAGTAAACGCTATGCCTTCGTGAGTTAACTCGTCCCTCCGCACAGGCTAGTGAATACTTTCGGGTTACATATGACTTATGCTTTCGTGAGTTAACTTGTCCCTCCGCATAAGCATAAGTAAATGTAATCCCTCGAATTGAACTCGTGAGCCTGTGATGGGTTATGACCGAGGCTTCGTGCTAATCTTAGTAGATGATAGTACGAGCAATTCGAGTATTGTCTAGAACCGAGACGCATATAATGAACCATACGAGCTATCCAATTAGAGCCATGACGAACCTCTGGTCCGCTTATAGTCACCAAAATAAGTACACGGGAAAATGCCTTTTACCTTTCAAGAGAATTGGATTGGGTAGTTTAATTTGTTTTTCAAATTATAATTGTTGTGTTTACTAACCGATTTTGTTTGTTTTTATTTTTTATTTTCATCATGCATCGTAGGCATCATATTAGGAAGGTGTTGATTAAAGGTTGGTTGCCAAAAACGGGTTTCGATGGAGGAGTCAATTACACAAATGATCGAGAAGAATGCCGTGGTTCGGACTGGTCTCTAAAACTCGAGGGACAAGGGGATAGTCTTGTGGAAAGGTGTGCTGCCAATTTGCCCGAACAAATAAGCGTGAATGTTCGCCAAAATAACCTCAAGATTTGGTTCAAATTTGGAATCGTGGGATTCGGACATTACGACATTTTCACTAAGAGGTATGGAGATATAGCTCACCTGATCACCATCCGTGTAGATGAACAGTTGATTCAAGCCATGGTTCGGTTCTGGGACCCAGCTTATCAGTGTTTCACCTTCAATCAAGAAGACATGACTCAACTATAGAAGAGTATGTCGCTTTACTCGCATCGACAATGTACAATTCGGCAAAATATATGTGAAGGAGCCTAAGCCGATGACCTTCAAGAAAAAGTTAGTGAGACCGAGCAGACATGACCGATGCATGGGCTGAAAAGAGATAAAGAAGAAGAACGAAACCATTTGCATTCCATGGTCCTCCCTACGAGATTTGACTCTGAACCATCCTGACATGCTGAAAAGGGTAAATCTATTCGCTTTGGCCATTTATGGTTTGGTTATTTTCCCAAAGGTTCTCGGACATCTCGAAGTGGCAGTAGTTGATTTCTTCGAAAGGTTAAAACAAGGAGTCAACCCTGTCCCAACCATCCTAGCAGAAACCTTCAGGTCCCTGAGTAGTTGTCGAAGAAAAGGGGAGGGACGATTTATCGGATGCGCGCAGTTGCTCAATGTTTGGATTTTGAGTCACTTACGGAAGGTAGAGCGACTCCATTCCATATGTTTTCTAAAACATTCTCCCCGCTAGAAGCTTTCCTCAAGAAAGAATGGCCGAAGGAAGTCACCGAGCAACATTGGGTATCAGTCTTTCAGAATCTTCGCGCCGAGGATATAACATGGAGAGCACCCTGGATTCGTCCTTCAGTTCTGCTATACAAATGTGGAAGCCAAGATTGGGTACCTTTACTTGGGTTATGGGGAGGAGTTGGATATGCTCCGCTATTGGTCCAAAGACAATTTTCTTCATGACAATTCCTCCCCGCAACTGGAGGATTAGCACAGTTCGAGTTCGCTTTCTCGGGTGAAGGATATATGAAGAGAGTCCGAGACACTGCAAAGTCTTGGAAGGAAATTCATTTCATGGAATTAGCTTTGTATGCTGATACCCTTACCCAAGATTACAGCATATGGAGGAAGCAACGGGTAAATAGTCAACAAATCTCGTCAACAAACCACCCCATCCGAATCCTTTCTCAAGGAAACGCCGTCTCGAGCTAGAAGTGGCAAGACAAGAATTGAACGAGAAAAGGCCAAGATGTCTCGGGACCTTAGTGCCCTTCAAGAAGAAAACTATCAATCAAGATTGAAGTTCGGGTTGAAAGGTCCAGGCGAAAAAGTACAAAGAGAAGCCGAGATTGTGAGAAACGACTTAAGGGACCTTCATTTGGAAAACAAGAAATTAAGAAGCACTATAAAGAATAGCGGGTTGGGCAAGTCGACAGTGAGAATAGAAGGAAGAAATTAGCAATATCAAAGAAGGAATGGAGTTTTAGAAGGAAAAGCAAAGAAAGAGGAAGAAAAGCAGCTGCTACTGTGATAGAGTTAAGAAGGAAAACGCCGAGTATGAAATAGTGACTGCAGAATTGGCGAATAGTCACCCAAACATCAAGAATTAAAAGGAAAACACGAGATCTAGAAAATATACTCCAATCTCGTCAACAACAATTAGATAACCTCCTCGAAGACTCTAGAAGAAAAGAGTGAGCGACGATAGGGACATTCACGCGTATGAAGGAACTCTCACGAGAAAAGAAATGCAACTCGACTTCTTGATCAATGAAATTCAAAGCGGCTATACAAGTTGTTCAATTATCGATGAAGCGAAGCTCTCGGTTGCCAATTCCTCCGAGAGAAGATCGAGCATATCGAGTTTTTAGAGCAAGTGAGGAAACAAGGCAATGTGGCTAGGAAATTTGTGTAACCGTTGGAAAAATGGAAACTTTGTGTAATAGACTATGTTGATAAATGAAATGCCTAAATATGGGGCTACCTTGAAATTAACACCAATTTTTTGCATTCCTTGCATAATTAACATATTAACATTTTGACATTCGTGCATTCATTCATGCATTCATCCATACATTGCATATCCCATACTCGGTCAGTCGAAGACAAAATATATAATTCGGAGTTGTAATACCACAAGATGGAACCACGTCATCAAGATAAAACGCAGCCGACAAGCTAGAGTGATGGAAGTGAATTCAATGAGAGAATTGAAAGGATGGAAAAGGCTCAAAGAGAATTGCAAGAGCAACTGGCCAAATCGCAACAAGAGACGAGAGACCTAATGGTGAGATCTCGAGAGGAATCACTCGAGCAAAGAGATCAAATGGCCAAGATGATGGAGATGATGTCAGCTCTAGTTAAAGGAAAAGGACCCATGCGGAGCCCTGACATCGAGGAGTCTCGATCAAGAATTCACCATGATCAGGATCCACTCTATCCCCCAAGATTCACTCCACCGCTCGCATATACAACACAGAGAGGGTATACTCAAGGGGAACCCACTGGATTGGAACATCGACCTATGCCACCTGCTCCACCCACTAATTTGGGGCAAGGAATATTCGCGTCAAACCCAGGGGCTAGTCCTGCTAATCCACTAGTCCCAGATCTGGATGACCCAGCAGAGGTAGCCAAGTTGAAATCGGATAACCATGACGCAAAATATAGGGGTCTAGAGGAAAGACTCAAAGCGATAGAAGGCACTGAAGTCTTCTCCGCACTAGGTGCCAAAGAACTCAGTTTGGTACCTGATCTAATTTTGCCCCCGAAGTTCAAAGTGCCTGATTTTGAGAAGTATGATGGGACAAGATGTCCAAAGGCGCATCTGGTCATGTTTTGCCGAAAAATGACCGGTTATGTGAATGAGGATAAACTACTCATACATTGCTTTCAAGATAGTCTAACAGGTCACTCTTCCGTGGTACAATCAACTTAGTAGAGAAAAGATTCGATCTTGGAAGGACTTGGCGCCAGATTTTATGAAAGCAAAGACAAGCATGTATCGGATATGGTGCCGCATCAGTATGACCTTGCAGATGATGGAGAAGAAACCAGAGAATCCTTTAGACAAGACGCAGCAAAGATGGAGAGATATCTCGCCCAAGTGGAGCCTCCATCGACTAAGATCGAGATAACGGTCCTTTTCATCAATACTCGAAAGCACCATTCTATGACAAGTGGTGGGAAGTGCTACGAAGGATTTTTCGGATATCGTAATATCCGGTGAACTCATAGAGAATGCCGTCAAAAGTGGTAGAATGGAAGGATCAAGGCTCAAAGAAAGCAAAGAACCGTAAGGAAGAAAGAACTAGAAGCCCACATGGTGGGAACCGAGAGTCGTTACATTCCCATTCAGTATCCTAACCAACCCCGACCTCAAAATTATCCACCCCAAATTTCTATTATCCCCTCAAACCCCTTACTACCAAGCACCACATCTGTCCTACCCCGTATACGCCACCAACAACCAAAGACCCGTCACCACATTCCCACAAAACACTCTACCCACTCAAAGCCAACCCGAAATGAACCAAGACCAACAAGGCCCAATCGAGAGACAAACAATTCACCCCTATTCTCAGATCATATGGGGAATTGTACCCAAAGCTTTTGGAGAAGCAATTAATATCACCCCATTACATGGCACCCCTTAAACCTCCATACCCGAAATGGTACGATCCAAACGCTAGTTGTGCATATCACGCAGAAAACCAGGGGCACTCTACTGAGAACTGTCTTGCTTTCAAAAGAAGAGTTCAATGACTCATTGACGCGGGTATCCTACGATTCGATAGTGCCAGTAATGCCACGGGGAACCCGTTTCCTAACCATACCGAAGGGAATGTGAACACAGTGGGGAAAGAGGATGAATGGAAGGACGGAGATGTGTTTTGAAATAAGGACGCCTACGTAAAATCTGGGAGGTATTGGTTAAGAAAGGATTGCTCACCACTCGATAGAATTTTTGGAGAAGAAGGTCAAAGTTTTTGCAATTTTCATGGGATTGTTGGACATGACATTCAGTCATGTGAGGACTTTAAAAGGTTACTTCAAGACCGGATGGATAATAAGGAGATCAAGGTCCTTAATAAGAGGGAAGATGCCAACGAAAGAGAAGTATGCGTCTCTGATAGCCAATCATCAGGGCCTCCTTATAGTGCTGATCGACCGTTGATAATTTATTACGACGCGATGAGAGAGCCGTTGAAACCACAGATGGTAATTGAAGTACCGTCTCCTTTCCCGTATAAGGACAACAAAGCAGTACCATGGAGATATGATGTTAATATCGTTACACCGGAAGTTGAAAAGTCCAAAGCCATAACTGAAGATGTTGGGGAGGTAGGTCATTTTACTCGAAGTGGACGATGCTATTCTAAAGAAGTTGAGCCGGTAAAGAAAAGTAGCGACTCAAAACAAAAAGGGAAAGCAAGGATTTACGAAGTCGAGGTCGAGCAAGAAATTCCACCCGCAAGAAACTAAAAAGCACGTGAATGAGGAAGAAGCTCAAGAATTCTTGAAATTTATTAAGCAAGTGAGTATAGTGTGGTGGAACAATTGAGCAAGCAACAAAGACGAATCTCGATTCTATCTCTCTTGTTAAATTCGTAACCACATCGAATACTTTATTGAAGGTGTTAAATCAAGCTTATGTGGCCAACAACATATCTCGTCGAAAAGTTTGATAGATGGGTAAACAATCGAATGCGGACAATTTCATCTCTTTTAGTGATGATGAGATACCGCCAAATGGTAGAGGCTCGGTGAAAGCGCTGCATATCACGACTCGCTGCAAGGGCTACATAATACCGAACGTACTCATCGATAATGGGTCAGCATTAAATGTTATGCCATTGGCCACGCTTTCCAAAATACCGATGGATTTGTACTACTTAAGGCCCTGTCATTCCATGGTAAGGGCATTCGACGGGACGAGGCGCGAAGTCATGGGAAAGATCGAAATCCCTTTGGAAGTGGGCCCTTACATCTATGAGGTCGAGTTCCAAGTCATGGACATTACACCCTCTTATAACTGCCTTTTGGGAAGACCTTGGATCCATTCTGCTGGAGCAGTCCCATCATCCCTCCATCAAAAGATGAAATTTATCATGGATGGCTGTTTGGTCACGATCGAGGCGAAGAAGACATTGTCGCATCTATTTCTGCTGATGCGCCATACCTGGAAGTAAGCAAGAACGGAGTGGAATGTTCCTTTCGATCCCTTGAATTCGTCAATCCCACTTTCATCGCTGAAGGAAACAGAATTCCGATGCCAAAACTATCGAGAAATACCAGAATGGGTGTCAAGTTGACCGTAGGAAGGGGAGCTCGTGCGAGAAGAGGTCTAGGGAGACATCTACAAGGAATAGTTAGGGCTTTAAAGCCAGTGCACCACAAGGCCCGATACGGTTTGGGGTTCTAGCCTGACATGCGTCAAAGAAGAAGACAATGGAAGAAGGAACAAGAGAGAAGAATTGCAAGAAATTTAGGCCGAGAACCAGAATGAGGACCGGTAGAGTACCCTCATTTGTCAAAAACATTTACATCTGCGAGAATGTTGTACCCTGGACAAGATGATCCACGAAACATGCTGGGGTTAATTGAGAGGGGTTTTCAGAATGTCAGTATAAATGTCATTGACAAAGAAGCTGGTGCAAGTAAAGATGTCTCGAGGATACGCCTTTGCCCTCCTGGTTTTATGTTGAACAATTGGACTGCTGAGGAGCTTCTTGTAGTTCATAAGTCTTCAGAGTAATGCTAAACATTAACCTTCTATTGTGTCCTTAGATATAATAGAATTCTTTTGTAAGAGCTTGCATTCGCTCTTTATCATTTAAATGAATATCATTGAAGATGCATGTTGTCACGATTTTTCGCGTTATCACTAATTTCATAATCATTTTCTCATTTCATAGCCTATCCTTACATTTGCCTCATTGCCATGACATAACATTTTGTTTGTTGTTTCCAATACTTGGATGTCCCCCTATAGCTTCCTTTTCCATTCAACTTTCAGGTGCTCAGATATTGACGACATGAATAAGCCCGTTACGAATCTTGAAATTGATTTTGAGAAGGCTATTTGCTTAGGAGAATTTGAAGCCGAAGAAAATGCTGAAGATTATGTCTCGTCTCCTGAATTGTTAAAGATGGTGGAACAAGAGGATAAACAGATTCCGCCTCATGAAGAATCTGTGGAAACAATAAATTTGGGCACTAAAGAGAGGAAACAAGAAGTGAAGATTGGGACTTCTATTTCAGAGAGTACCAGGCATAGTTTGATCACTTTACTCCGCGAATACAAAGATGTTTTCGCATGGTCATACCAGGACATGCCAGGGCTAGATGAAGATTTAGTGGTCCATAAGCTCCCATTAAAGCCAGAATGCAAGCCCATCCAGCAAAAATTTAGACGAATGAGACCGAAATGTCGTTGAAAATAAAGAGGAAGTCAAGAAGCGGTTTGACGCGGCTTCCTACAAGCCTCAAATATCCGAATGGGTGGCTAACATAGTCCCGTACCAAAGAAAGATGGAAAAGTACGAATGTGCGTGGATTACTGCGACCGAATCGAGCAAGCCCAAAAGATAATTTTCCTTGCCACATATTGACACGTTGGTGGACAACACAAACAAAACATTCATTGTTTTCTTTCATGGACTGATTCTCGGGTATAATCGATCAAAATGGCCCCGAGGATATGGAGAAAACTACCTTCATAACAATGTGGGGAACGTTCTGCTACAAGGTGATGCCATTCGGGTTAAAGAATGCTGGGGCAACATATCAGAGGGCTATGGTAACGTTATTCCATGACATGATGCACAAAGAAATAGAGGTCTACGTCGACGACATGATTGCTAAATCCCGAGGGGAAGAAGAGCATGTAATGAACCTCAAGAAGTTGTTCGAGAGGCTGAGAAAGTTTCAGCTAAAGCTTAATCCAACCAAATGTACATTCGGGGCTACCTCGGGAAAGCTGCTAGGCTTCATTGTCGATGAAAGAGGTATCAAGTCGATCCGGATAAAATAAAAGCCATCCAAGAATTACCACCTCGCAAGACGCAAAAGGAAGTTAGAGGATTTTTAGGGAGATTAAACTACATCGCCCGATTTATCGTTCAACTTACCAACCAATGTGACCCAATCTTTCGGCTTCTTTGAAAACATAACCCGGGAGAATGGAATGAGGAATGCCAGGTGGCCTTTGATAAGATAAAACAATATTTGTCTAGTCCTCCAGTACTAGTACCGCCAACTCCTGGAAGACCATTGATATTGTATTTGATTGTGTTCGAAAGTTCAATGGGTTGCATACTGGGGCAACACGACGAGTCAGAAAGAAAGAAAAGCGATTTACTACCTCAAAGAAAAAGTTCATCGAATATGAGGCAAAATATTCGTCCATTGATAAATATTGTTGTGCTCGTTGGGTAGCTCGGAGACTTAGACAATACATGTTGTACCATACGATATGGCTGATTTCAAAGTGGACCCGATAAAATACATGATGGAATCGCCGCACTATCGGGAAGAATGGCGCGATGGCGATCCTCCTTCGAATATGACATTGCCTATGTAAGTCGAAGTCGATAAAAGGAGCGCAATAGTGACTTCTTAGCAACTCGAACGACAAAGGAATATGAGCCTTTAAGATTCGATTTCCCAGACGAAGACTTAATGTGCATCACAGAAATAGAGTCCGAATCATCAGAAGAGAAGTCATGGAAGATGTGCTTTGATGGTGCGTCAAATGCTTTAGGGCATAGAATTGGAGCAATTCTGGTATCACCAGACGGGAATCATTATCCGTTCACTGCAAGACTAAACTTCTTCTGTACTAATAATATCGCAGAATATGAGGCCTGTATCATGGGGCTTCGTGCAGCTATCGAACGAAACATTGAGATCTTGGAGGTGTACGGGGACTCAACCCTAGTGATTTACCAAATCCGTGGAGAGTGGGAAGTGAGGGACTCAAAATTGATTAAGTACAGCGATTTAGTGGCTGGATTGATCAAGGAATTCAAAGAAATAACTTTTCATTACTTCCCACGAGAAGAGAACCAACTGGCTGATGCCCTGGTCACTTTGGCTTCAATGTTCAAAGCAAGTAGAGAAGCAGAAATAATGCCCCTCAAAATGAGCATATACGAGGTCCCTGCACACTGTTGTAACATTGAGAAAGAAGTAAACAGACGGCCTTGGTTCCATGATATCTTAGAATATATCAAGAATCAAAGGTATCTCGAACAAGCGAATGAGAACGATAAAAGAATAATTAGAAGAATGGCAGCGGGATTTGTTCTTAATGGGGATATCCTGTATAAAAGAGGAAAGGATCAGACGCTTTTGAGATGTGTGGATGATGTTGAAGCCAGAAAAATACTTGAAGAGGTCCATGAAGGAATTTGCGGAACGCATGCCAATGGTTTCAATATGGCCAGAAAGATCATGAGACTCGGTTATTATTGGCTGACAATGGAAAGTGACTGCATCAATTTTTCCAGAAAATGCCACAAATGTCAAATCTACGGCGATAAAATTCATGTAGCCCCTTCACCCCTTCATGTCATGACTTCTCCGTGGCCTTTTTCTATGTGGGCCATGGATGTTATAGGGCCAATTTCTCCAAAAGCATCAAATGGACATCGATTCATTTTGTGGTTATCGATTACTTCACAAAATTGATAAAGCCGCTTGTTTGCCAATGTGACGAAGACCGCAGCTTGTAAGTTTTGAAAAAGAAATCATTTGCGGTATGGTTTGCCTGAAAGAATCATTTCAGATAATGCCACGAATCTGAACAATAAGATGATGAAAGAAATGTGCGAGCAATTCAAAATAAAGCATCATAATTCCTCGCCCTATCGCCCAAAGATGAACGGGGCTGTTGAGGCAGCTAACAAGAATATCAAGAGGATCATTGGGAAAATGACTGAGACATATAAAGATTGGCATGAGAAACTTCCATTTGCTTTGTTTGCATATCGCACATCTGTGCGAACATCTACGGGAGCAACTCCTTTCTCTCTAGTCTATGGAATGGAAGCTGTGCTACCTATCGAGGTTGAGATCCCCTCTCTGCGAGTATTGATGGAATCAGAGTTAGAAGAAGTAGAATAGATTCGAGCTCGATATGATCAGTTGAACCTCATTGAAGAAAAACGCCTAAGGGCAATTTGTCACGGGCAAATGTACCAAAAGAGAATGATCGCAGCCCATGACAAGAAGGTACGACCAAGAGAATTCCATGAAGGAGAACTCGTCTTGAGAAAGATTCTCCCAAGACAAAAAGACTGCGAGGAAAATGGGCACCAAATTGGGAAGGACCATACGTTGTAAAAAAGGCATTCTCAGGCGGAGCTTTGATCCTTACCGAGATGGATGGGAAAGAGTTGTCGAATCCAGTGAACTCAGATGCAGTGAAGAAATATTATGCTTAGGATGAAAACCCGAAAAGGGCATCTAAAAAAAAAGGATCAGAGCGAAAACCCGAAAAGGGCGCTTTGGTTAAACATAAAAGATTAGGATGAAAACCCAAGAGGGCGTTCTAATGAAGCAAATATTCGGCTTACAAGGCAAGGCGTTTTAAACTGTACGACAAACAGTGAGACTACAGTATTTGAAGCATCTTTGAAAGCTTGAAATCTTCTACGCAAGAAGCCATGCTCGAAAAGATTATTGATTGAGGAACGTGGAAGAGTTCATGTGTTGAATATCTAGAGCATTTGTATCCGTTGAATACGACCCTTTCTTTTTTTTTTGACATTTTTTGTACTATCATCAGTTAACTTTCTTTATTTGCCACATTTGAAATAAAGGAATACAAGATATCCTTTTTGTCCCTACCTGACTATTTTCATTATGTGTTTATTTACATGATAAATGGTGAAATGACATGCTCTAAACAAAAGAAATGTTAAGCATTACCTGGATGAAAAGTTAATAAGCGCAAGAGTCTCAAAGTAAGAACAAAGTTCAATCGGGGCGTAAGAGTGATATCGAGAAACATCGATCACTCAAGACGGCACGAGGCTCGAAGAGGAAGTCGAGAATCAAAGCAATGAACGCAGATCCTCAACAATCGAGGTGAAAAGGACATACGATGATATGCTTAAGGAGCCTTTGCATAATCACGTAGGCATAAAGGCATTTAAGACAAACATGTGCATATCATGATGACATCATGCATGGCATATACAGTAATCCAAGAAAGCAAAAGGACGTGATGATAGCTGACCTTTGAATCAAAGGAAAAGACACCGAGTTCTACCAAGTGATGTAAAATCAACTCACATTGCGAGAGGTGAGTTGAGCCTCAAGACACGTTGAGGTAATTTCAATTTATGTTTCAAAATCAACTCATATTGCGAGAGGTGAGTTGAGCCTCAAGACACGTTGAGGTAATTTCAATTTATGTTTCAAAATCAACTCATATTGCGAGAGGTGAGTTAAGCCTCAAGACACGTTGAGGTAATTTCAATTTATGTTTCAAAATCAACTCATATTGCGAAGGTGAGTTGAGCCTCAAAACACGTTGAGGTAATTTCAATTTTCAATTTATGTTTCAAAATCAACTCATATGGCGAGAGGTGAGTTGAGCCTCAAGACACGTTGAGGTAATTTCAATTTATGTTTCAAAATCAACTCATATTGCGAGAGGTGAGTTAAGCCTCAAGACACGTTGAGGTAATTTCAATTTATGTTTCAAAATCAACTCATATTGCGAGAGGTGAGTTGAGCCTCAAAACACGTTGAGGTAATTTCAATTTTCAATTTATGTTTCAAAATCAACTCATATGGCGAGAGGTGAGTTGAGCCTCAAGACACGTTGAGGTAATTTCAATTTATGTTTCAAAAATCAACTCATAGGTGAGTTGAGCCTCGGGGCACGCTGAGGTATTTTCAGTCTCTACTTTCCAATTCCTTTTTCAAAAATCAACTCACATTGCGAGAGGTGAGTTGAGCTCATAATTCTGTCTTTCAAAAAGCAACTCATATTGCGAGAGGTGAGTTGTACTTTTTGTTTTTCAAAATCAACTCATATTGCGAGAAATAAGTTGAGCCTTAGGTCATATGTTGAGGTATTTTCAAAATCTCTTTTTCAAATTAAGTTTCAAAAGACTAGCTCATGTTGTGAGAGATGAGTTGAGCTTTGGCTCACGTCTTGAGTTATTTTCAATTTCTATTTTTAATGTTTGCTTTTAAAGAGTCAATTCCTATTGCGAGAAATGAGTTGAGCTCAAGATCACATGCTGAATAAAGAATAAAGATTAGAGCTGATGGAAGACACCAGATTTGGCCTCCCTGAAGAGAAGACCCAAACCTTATTTCACTGAAGCAATAGAATAGCAGATTGAAGTTGTAGATCTTATCTTCCTGAAGTGGCAGTGAAGCAGATCGAAGCCACAAATTTCATATCCTCGAGGTTACTTTGGAATAGATTAAAGCTACGAGGCACATATCAAAAGGTGCAGTGGATTGAATCAAAGCTACAGGATGCAATGGACTAGAAGGAGACTACCTGAGCAAGAAGAGCGCTGAGGAGGTCAAGATTCGGCAAGACGGGGCAAAATTGGCCTTTCTTTGTATCTTTGCTCTATTCCGTTACGACAATAAGCAAAGAGGGCAATTGTTAGAGCCAATTTTGGCCCGCTTACAAAATACCGAGCCCATTAAACCATTTAACCCATCCTCAAACCCAAAACCTAAAATTAACCTAGCCCAACATCCAAGCCCAATTCCAAAACCCTAGACTCCCACTTGCCTCTTCCCATTCTCCCATGCTTTATGCCACCAAAGACCACTCCCACTCTCCCATGCCGTCTGCCCAAGACCATCACACACCCCATTGTCCATGCCCATGCCCTGCAAACAAGCAAAACAGAAGCAAGAATAGAGAATAATAATAAAGTATGTAAAAATTAGGCTATATAAAGCCACCCAAACAACAAAAAAAGGGAAAAGGGATAAAAAAGTTTGTATCAAGAACACAAAAAAGGAAAGCTGAGAAGGTGAACTTCAATTTTTTCTCTGTTATCTCAATCTTTCTGTTTATCTTTGCTTTGTTTTATTTTTTTTCTTTAACTTACTTTAAAACGAAAAAGAATCAAGGAAGAAAAGAGTATTACCGGATCTACCCCGTGGCCACTCCCCTTCCGCTCTAAGACGGTGAATCGCCGGTGATGATGGGTGTTGAAACCTTAATCAAGAAAGGAGGAGAGATAAAAGAGGGAAGCAAAAAAAAAATCTAGTAAAAATTCCAGCACCAAAAAAAATTTCGAAAAAATTTCCAGCAAAAAAAAACCAAAAAAACAATAGAACGACCCAAAACAAATTCAAATTAGAGATTGAAGAAACAAAAAATCTAAGGTGATTTTTTTATATTTTATTTTAATCCGATTTTAATTTTTAACCTATATATATTAAAACATAAAATATAAATAAAATAAAAAAAAAGATTTTTTTTATCTTTCCTAAGAATCGTGTACGGTGGCCGGCGCCGCTGGCCACGGCGAGCCTCCGGTGACCGTCGCCTAATCAATTTCCTTCCCTCCCTTCTCTCTCCTTCTCTCTTCCCCTCTCTTTTTTTTTTCTTTCCCTCCTCCAAATGATTTTTTGGGTTATTTTGGCCTTATATAGCCCTTCAAAACGACGTCGTTTTGGGGTTGTCATTAACCCCAAAACGACGTCGTTTTGACTTGGACCGTTCGACCGACCGACCCGACCCGCCTAGGATCCGCGTGTTTTTTAAAGGAAGGGCAAATTGCGCTTTTAGCCCTTCCGCTTTTATTACTTTACAATTAAGTCATTTTTGTTTTTTAATTTGGCCCCGAATTTGTCGCGATTTTCAATTTAGTCCACAATGATGTGCTGCATTTTATGGGAAGGAATATTTGCTGTTTTGGTCCCCGATGTTTCGCGTGTGTTTAATAGAGTCCTTTCCTTTTATTTTTATTTCAATTTTGCCCCAAATATTTTGTTTTTAGCTCAACTTAATCCTTTTTAGTTATTTTACTATTTAAATCAATTATTTTAGTATTATTATTATATTTTATTCACTTATGTTGTGTGTTAATATTTTTATCATTTCTAATATGTATATATATATATATATTATGTGTATTATATATATATATTATGTATATATGCCATTAGTTATATATTTCTTATGTATATATTCTTAAATACTATTATATACATATATATATATGTATATTTTAAATTCCATATTGTGTATATATTATTATTACAAATTATTACTATTGCTAGTATTATTATAACTATTATTATATTAGTGTATATTTTATATACATATGTATATATATATATATTTTTTTTTTGTACATATCATTATTTTATATTATTGTTGTAAATTTTTATGTATATATTTTTTATGTACGTTTCCCAATATTTTCTTTTATTGTAGATATTATTATTATTATTATTACATACTTTTATTATATATATATACATATATATGTATTTTTATGTACATATTATTATTTTATATTATTATTACCAAATATATCATTTTTCCTATTTTATTATTAGCACATGACTTGTTTCTATTTTGTAAATATCATTATTATTGTTATTTTAATATTCTAGTATTCCATGTTAATATTTTTCATTAATGATATCATTTTTTTTTTGCGTTCTTTATCTATTTTTAATTTCTCACTTTAGGAATATTTTTCTCATGTTTTAATTAATTTCAAAAATAAGGTAATGTACCGATTTAATATTAAGCTATCGATTTCATCGCTATGTTGGGTGAAATTCGTCGGCTTGTGAAACGGGACACCCTTTCTAAAAAAAAAAATCGAAAACTAAAAATTCCTATTTTTCAATCGGATCACGATTAAATATTATATTGAACTCGTATTTTTGAAAATCAAGTCAATACATGTTTATGAGATACCAATTTTGGGCGTCGTGAGGGTGCTAATACCTTCCTCGCAGAATCGACTTCGAACTCCAATTTTTCTCTGAACTTTCACGTAGACCTAAATTTGGCCTTCTTTTTGTTTTAAAATAATTTTATTAGGTGTCCGATCACACCTATAAAAAGGATCGGTGGCGACTCCCTTTGTTAATAAAATCGGAAGTTGGTTTTCAAATGTTTAATAAATCACCATAATTAGCGATCAAGCGTAAAATTTTTTTTCGTCGCAACAATCATGATCCATTGTAAATTGATTTTCTTCTAATGGTTGCTTTCTGTACCTTTTAGAAGAAGTAGATGTGCTTCCTTCCAAGCAAAATCTCAAAACGGGGTCAATATGCACCTTCTTTCCAGAATTATCACCACACCCCATATTCTCTGTAGCAACCTAATTTTTAGTGGTGTCGGAACAGTGATTCAAGATCACTAAATCCGACAAATGAGTAGGAAATATTATTAATTTAGTGAGTATAAGTTAAATGTGAAGTTAGGAAAAATTTTGAAATAGTGAAATATACTAAAATATATATATTAAAATAATTAAAATTGAAAACGAGGTATCGAGACCTCGGGAATTTTAAATCGAGCCATAAATATTTTTATAAATATTTATGGAGTGTTAATAAGTTAGTATAAAAGTTTCGTCAAGAAATTTTAAAGTACTGATAGCTAATTGAACAAAAAAGACTAAATTGTATCAAATGCAAAATTGTGGGAAATGATTAAATAGCTTAAATGATAAAAGAAAGAGGGTTTAAAAGGCAAATAGACCCAAGGTCTATTTGGGCTGGATGGCAAGAGCATGAAATCACCAAGAAAATAAGGGGAATTAAGGGAAAAATTGCAAGATTGCAAAATTTACTTAATAAAGCTAGGACTAAAGTGGAATTATCTAGATTTCTCTTTATTTTTCTGCATTCTCATCAGAAAAAACACCATGGAAGAGTTCCCTTAAGGTGTTTTTTCATATTTTTACTGCAAGTAAGTTAAATTCTTGATTATTTCTTGAAATTTTTGTGTTTTTGTGACTTTTACAACTAGGTCCATTTGTTGAATTCATTAGTTCTTGATTCTATGAAAGAAATTGAAAGTTTTTATGAATATGTGCTGGAAGTATATGATGATTTGACATAGAATTAGAGCTTTAAATTGTTTATATGCTGATTTTATTAGAATTGAATAGAAAGTGAATGTTTGGGACCTAAATTGTAAAAGAGTTTGAGGTTAGAGTTTTATGTGGAAATTCTAAATTTCAATAGTTATGAAATAACTTATAATGTCTAGGAAAAGTATTTATTGAGAAAATTAGTTTAATTGAGGGGTTAATTAAGTAAGGACTGAATTGTATGAACTGTGAAATTTGGGGCAAAATGAAAATCAACATTTTGCACTAAAACAGTTTTGGACAGCAGCAATAGTCTAAATTTGAAAAATCTCCAAAAATTATAAAAATCTAATTAGAGGATGAATAAAATATGAAATTAAAGCTTATTGAGTCTAGTTTCTTATAGAAGAAACGGTGTAAGCAATGGAATTGTAAATCATGAGATATAATAAGTTTTGTGAGACAATGTCAGAATGATTTCGAGTTCCCCTGTTCTGACTTTGGAAAATCATCAAAAATTGGAGAAAAATAATTAAGGGATTAAATTTATATGTTTAAAATCCTTAAAGAGTTTATTTTCAATAGAAATAAGTGGGAACATCATCCGAATCTCGTACGATGAGATAATTAATTCTTAGTGAAGAAGGGTTGGAACTGTCAGACAGTAGAATAGGGGAAACTTTAAAGAATAAACTGTACTTTTTGGCTAAACCAAAAATTCTGAAAATTTTATGGTAATAAGATAAGTAAGTCTAGTTTCAGGGAAAATTTTCAGATCTTAATTTCTAGTTCTGTAGCTTAAGATATAAATAATTTGGTGACTATAACGCAAATGGACAGTTTTGAATATACATAAGTAAATAGTGAAATTATTGATAATGTTACTTGTTGCATGTTATATAATTAAGGATGTGGAATGGAGAGGAGGAGGAGGAAAATATGTATGAATATTCAGCTAGCATGGCTAATTTGTATGTTTTAGACTCATGGACTAAATTGAATAAAAGTAAAATTTTATGGGCAATTTTGTAAAAAAAGTTAGAAATGACCAATTTGCATGAAATGGATTATTTTATTATTTAAATTACAAAATTGAATAAAATTATTAATTTAGCTCAAGATCAGGGAAAAATATGTTTTAAGGATTAAATTGAAAAGTGTTGAAATTATGGAAAATTCTGACATTTTATAGAATTCATAGGTTGTTATCAATTTGTGTGAGAATAACGGCTGGAAATAAGGATTAAATTGCAATAATTTTATTTTATTTTAACCTAAGGATGAAATCGTCATTAATTAAAAGTTTAGGGGTAAAATGATAATTTTGTTTAGAGCATTTGTTGAATGTATTATAACATGAAATAAATGAAAACGACGATCAAATTTTTTTATAAAGATCCGGATGACTTGAATACGAGACTTGAACGTGGAAAAGAAAAGATATCGGATTAATGAAATATTTGATAAATGAATCGGTAACTCCGGTAATGCTCCGTAACTCTATTCCAGTGACGGATTCGGGTTAGGGGCATTACATTCTCCCTTTAGCTATCCAGTTTTCGTCAAAATATCCACCCATTTTCCCTCTTCTTCCTCGCGTAACCAGATACTGCTTTGTGCACGTGCTTTTCTAGATTGCGCTCTTAAAGAAAGATCCCACCCAATTTTAGTAATCTCCACTCTTAATGTCGTTTTTACCTCACAAAAAGAACCGTTATGTCCCAAACGACCACAATAAAAGTAAAAAAGTGTTAATCTTTCATATTTGAATTTGACAGAAGACTTATTCCCATAGAACATAATCTACTTTTTCCTTTTCAAAGGATACTTTACATCCAATTGGATTTTGGCTCGTAAAATATTTTGATATCCCTTTCCCATATTAGCACCATCATACTTCAAGAACAAGCTTATGAAATCACCAAGTTGCTTTGCCAAAGCCTCAAAATAGAATCCTACAGGAACATCATGTATCTAAACCCAAAAAGGCGAAAAAAATTAAAGGGACTAGTAATGGATCTTCCCCCCACTATAACAAATGAAGTAATAATAAATGGTTATTAAAAGTCCATGGAGAACCCTTGAGGACGCTTTCTATATCCATACTGTGAAAGAACTGAAACAAAAATCTTATTTCCCCTAGATCTAGAATTCGAACACCTCTGACCGGATGCCACAAATTTTCCATGGTACTTTTCATAGTAGCAAAATTAATAACAGCAGCCGTTAAAAAGTAGCCCACCAGACGATAACCCCCTCCTTCTTTCTCTAGACTTGGAAAAGATGAAATTTGTAAAACCTCGTCCTCCTCTTCATTAATAGATAAGCCAGCAAATTCAATCTCCATGAATACTGATTCAATTACAAGCAATGAGAATGAATAATTGAAGAGATTTCAATTGCCAATAATCAAGGCGCCGCCACAAAAAAACAAATAAACCTAAACCCTGCCAGAGAATACAGACAGAAACATGCTAGGGTAGCAGACTTGGAGTGGCAACCAAAATTTGAAAAATACTTAAATCTAATTAAAAATAATAAAACTAATAAAAATCATAATCACAAATAGAAAAAGAATAAAATCAACCATTAAAAATCTAGAAAAACACTAGTAAAAAAATCAAATTTTGAAAAATTATAGCCACAACTAGTGGTTTTATAAAAGTTTGAATTTCGATTAAAAAGAAAAAAAGAAAAAATTACCTATCTAAAAATTAAAATAAGTAACAAAATTAAATGCATAAAAATAAAAAACGATTCGAAAGGAAAGAAATAAAGACCTTAAATTTAAAAATTTAAAAATTATAAAACAAAAAAATGTTAGTTTATTTATTAAAATTTTAATTTTTCAAGTAATTAATTTAATTTAAATTAAGTAAGAAAATATATTAAATATAGATGAATGAATATTAAGACTTTTACATTTTAAAAATTGATGATGTGGCGTTCTATTATTAATGTCTAAAAATTATATATTTTAAAATCATCTTAATATAATTTATTCAATAAAATAAAATGACAATGGGAGACTTCAAATAAGAGCTGGATTGTTCCAGTAAGATCACAACTATGGAGCCCCCATTGACACGATATTTCTAATCAACTTTGTATACTTTCCATATATGTAAATATGCAGAAACTGACCCAATACGCTTAGTAACTACTATATTCTTCTTTTTTACAAAGAAGATCCAAATTTGAAGGTAAGGATATTAGGAGTGAAGTCGGAAATTTTTTTTTCAAAGGTCGGAATAAGGTTGTCTATTTTTATGGTAGTATAATTTTTTTCTTGTTGTAGATGTTGTTACCCACAACACACAACTCCCTCAGAAAGCTCAAGTTCCCAATGTAGGGTGATAAAGAGCCGGAGAGTTTGAGGAATTTCAATTCCAACTTGGTGACTCTCTGATGCTTGCGACCGCATTTAACACGAGGCAATTGACAGAAGTGAATGGAACTATTTCAGGACTCCATAATCTTGAGTTGATCATCAGTTATGTTGGCTTTGAACTTGAGTAAAGCTTGTCGATCAGTGTCATTCGTCTTATCGTCAAACTACAGTGCTTGCTTTTGCTAAACTAAGCAAGTTAATTAAAACCCTGCAAGTTGAAGAATGAGAGAAGAATTATAACTTCAATGTAAATAATGATGGAGTAAAGAGCTGGACGCTTCAAAATGTTTTTTTGATGGCATCATCAACTTAAACAAATTGTTACGTTGGTGTTTTTGGAGTTGAGAGAACAGAACAAGGAAAAATAATTACCAGATTTTTTGAACGGCTATCAAATTCTCATCATTTTCAATCCAGAAGTATTACAACATATCTAGGTGTAGTGGTTACAAAAAATCAACAAATCCCACTAAATAACCTTGGAAATGATAAGATAAAGCTTATACATATACTAATTAGGCAAATCAGTACCTAAAAACATTAAATCAATACTATGCTTGTTTCAACACATTAACCTTAACAAGCAGATTTAAAGAAAACATCAATAGCAGAATATGTGAACCCTGCTTGCACTTCAACTAGGTGTTCGCCAAAGTCCCATAACAGCTCGCTCTTAATTCAGCTAGCAACTTGGGTTGATATTGCATCTTTTGATGAATTCGCATTTGTGGTTGAGCTTGCAGCTTTAATTGAGCTCGTACATGTACAGTTCATAGATTTGTTTGAGCTTGCAATTTCAAGTGAGCTCGTGACATTTTAGGTTGAGTTCGTTACTGCATGAATGATCATTTCGCAAAAATGTTAATTGATAAGATTGATTTGTAAATGAGAGTGCGTGGCTCATCATCAAGAACCAGAGTGCAACATATAGTTTTAGAATTATGATATTATCGTATTCTATCTACTGTCAATATGTATTCGATATTTTCCGACTTTAAAAGTCATGTGGCTATGATTTCCATAGGCCTGCTTTAGTTAAAGGCGTCTACTTGGGGTTGGTTTTTATGGTCAATATTTTTTTTTCACAACTGAGTCATTCTACCATACTATGTTTTTTTTTTTCCAATGCTCGACAACTGACGTCAATCAACATCAGGATTGAGAACGTAATGGAAGCGTTGTAAACAGAGTCATATTGCCCCCCAAATCTAAGAAGTACAACTGGTATTTCAACGGTTGCTACTTAGCTATGCAACTTTCAAATTACAAATTAATATATGGTAAAATTGTATTTTAATTTTTCAAAATTTTATAATTTAATTTTATAATTCTAATTTATTTTTTGAATTTACCCTAACAATTGATTTTAAAATTATATAAAAATATAAGAAATAATATTTTACACCGACGTAAGTAAGAAAAGATTCTTTGGCATGATTTTAGGATAAATCACCCATGAAGTAAGTTATATTACCGCAATGAATAAGCTAGAAGGATTTTTGGATCCCTCATGAAGAAAGTTATATTGCCCAATGAATAAGCTAGACGATATACATGAAACATTAGAAATGGATTTATGATCTTTTTCCACTTTCCCTCTACGAAATTATGGTAATAAAATGCTGAAGGTTTATTAAGCAACTAATTGATGCAATTTGCCACCACTTTTCTACACTTCACGTTAAATTCATGAAGAAAAAAAAATGAAGGATA
The DNA here is from genome assembly GCF_025698485.1 of Gossypium arboreum. Taxonomy (NCBI): domain Eukaryota; kingdom Viridiplantae; phylum Streptophyta; class Magnoliopsida; order Malvales; family Malvaceae; genus Gossypium; species Gossypium arboreum. The sequence goes on along the minus strand of NC_069079.1, from coordinate 127,374,728 downwards.
CTTCCCAATTGTGGAGCCACCATTCACTGTCGTTTTTTAAATTTCCAACGTCTAAACAAAGTTAAGTTCCCTTTAATTTCTTTCTGGAACAAAAATAGGAAATATAATTTTCTATTTCCAAAGTCATTACTGATAGCTGATGGATAATCAGATTTGTTGCTTCTTTCTAGTTGTTGGGTCAATACCATTGAAGAACTGCCATTTCTGGAGCAATGAGTAAAGCATAAGCTTATGAAATCCCGTTCCTCTGGGACTGGGCATCAGACCTATGGTGCTCTAATTTTGTAGAAAAGTTAGTAATATTATATTTGATTGTATGTATGTGTGTTTAGGGTGATTGTTAGATACGAATTTATGTTCGGAAAAAGTATGTTTAGATGTAAATGGAATTTTTGTGCTGGTAAACTATTCGGGTTTTAAAAGAACACATTTGACACAATTATTATTAAGTCCATCTTAAACTTCAACAACTTGCGCTATCGAGTGACTTGATTTTTTGTGACTTAATATTTTAGTAGTTTAAAATTTTAAAACAAGTCTAATCAAACGAGTTTATTATGGTTCAATCATTACGTTAAATCAAGCTTGAATTTTAGAAATTAATTCCGATTTAGCTCGAGCCGAGTTTTGAGCCAAGCTTCAGCTTCTTATGTCTTGAACTTTGCATTACACCTTTAAACATGTTTTAATTTTTTAGAAATAGTGAAATCAATAGCTGCAAAAGGACAAACGCAAAAGATATGAAAATCACGGAGATATGGAAAATATAATTATAGAATTATATTTACTAAATATAATAGTGAAATCACGCAGTTAAGTTAGGAATTGAAATGGGTTTTCAGGAAATACAGATATTGGGTGAGGCTTTTTATTAAACTAACTCAAAAAAATAAATTAATTATCAAAATAATCTACCTTTTTAATTAAATATAAAAATAACCCGTTTTTTACAGTAAAAAGTGATAGAGCCATATGATATGGCGCCACCACAGTGCCACATCAGCAAGGAGTGTTAAAAAATAATTTTTTGATAGAGCCATATTAAATGACGCCATCAGTATAAAATACTAAAAAAATACTTAAAATTCTAAAAAGCGGGGACTTAAAAAATTTACTATTTTCGGGTGGAGCCATTCTAAATGGCTCCACCACTTTCTACCTTCGACACCTTTTGTTTTCTTTTCTTTTATTTTCATATTTCTTTTGTTTTTTTCTTTTATTTTCATATTTCTTTTATTTTTACTTTTTATTTTGTTCCTTAATAAATTGTATCTTTTATTTTTTTACTTTTATTATTTTTTTCTTATTTCATTTTGTTTATTTTGTTTTATTTTTATTATTAACTTTAAAAATTTGTAATGTATATTTAAAATATTTTATAATACTTTTTAAATTTTAATTATTACTTTTAAAATATTTTTTAACTTTAAATATGTATTTGTGAAATTAATTTTTATATATTTTAAAATGTATTTTTCAAATTAATTTTTAAAATTTTAAATATTAACCATATTTTAATAATATAAAATCATTTAAACTTTTAAAATTTGTAAATACAATTTCTTTAATTTCTTTTACATTTTTCACTTTTTTTAAATTTTGAAAAGTTTGGGGTCCTTAATAATGATTTTTCATTTCGGTAGAGCTATTTCAAATGGCATACCAGTTTCGCCACCCTTATTTTTTTCTTTTTCTTAAATTTGTAAATACAATTTCTTTAATTTCTTTTTACATTTTTAACTATACATTATAAATTTTTAAAGTTAATAATAAAAATAATAATTAAAATTTTAAAAAATTCTAAAATATTTTAAATATACATTACAAATTTTTAAAATTAATAATATAAATTAAATAAACAAAATAAAATAAGAAAATAATATAAAACTTAAAAAAATTAAGAAAAGACAAAATTTAATAAAAAAGTAAAAAAAAAAAAGGGTGGCGAAACTAGTGGCGCTATTTGAAATGGCTCCACCGAAATAAAAAATATTATTAACGTCCCTAAACTTTTCAAAAATTAAAAAAGTTAAAAATGTAAAAGAAATTAAAGAAATTATATTTACAAATTTTAAAAGTTTAAATGATTTTATATTATTAAAATATGGTTAATATTTAAAATTTTAAAAATTAATTTGAAAAATACATTTTAAAATATATAAAAATTAATTTCACAACTATATATCTAAAGTTAAAAAATATTTTAAAAATAATAATTAAAATTTTTAAAAAGTATTTAAAACATTTTAAATATACATTACAAATTTTTAAAGTTAATAATAAAAATAAAACAAAATAAACAAAATGAAATAAAAAAAAAAAAAAGTAAAAAAATAAAAAGATAAAATTTATTAAGGAACAAAATAAAAAAGTAAAAAAAAATATGAAAATAAAAAAAATATGAAAATAAAAGAAAAAGAAAACAAAAAAGTGTCAGAAGGCAGAAAAGTGGTGGCACCATTTAGAATGGCTCCACCCGAAATTGGTAATTTTTTTTTTAAATCTCTCATTTTTCCAAAACTTTAAGTATTTCTCTTGTATTTTATACTGGTGGTGCCATTCAACATGGCTCTATCAAAAAATAATTTTTTAACACCCCTTGTTGACGTGGCACTACGGTGGTGCCATATCATATGGCTCCACCACCACTTTTTACTGTAGAAAACGAGTTATTTTTATATTTAATTAAAAAAATAGGTTATTTTTGTTGTTCCAATAGGGTCGGAAGCGTGTAAATTATTGTACTAAAAAATCACACAAAGTTCAATTCCCAGGGAAGAGAGGTGGATCACAAGGATCTCTTAAATACCAAGTCTTTCCATAGTCAGAATATTCCTTCTATCGTAAGTTAATAGCACAATTAAATACTACTATTATACCCTCAAATATTGAAAGAAAAATAGGACAAGAAAGAACACAAGAATTTTAACGAGGTTCGGTAAATTATACCTACGTCCTCGGACACTAACACCAGATGATAACTTTATTATCTCCAAAATATTACAAACAAATAGAATTCCTTAAGAATTCTCAAATGGGAGAAGAGAGAAAACTAAGAGAGAAAGATTAGTTGGGATGGTTGAAATGAGAAATGGCCTAAAAAAATTAGGGACCAAAATTGCAATTATCCCTTTCAACTTTAAACAACTTGCCAACTTTTTTTTTTTCTTTCGGTGCCAATTGCACCTCCCACCATTTTTGACTTTTTAACACTTACCTTATTTGATTTTTCAACAATTTTAATAATTAATTTATTTTTTTAGTTAATTTAATAAAAAAGCCGGGTGAGGGTGATTCATTAACAGTAGTCAAGAAATGCCAGTCAACTGCAGCTGATTACTCTATTATTGGAGTGATTATCAGATATATCCAGAGCAAAAAATTATGTTTTCAGAAGATTGAGTTCAAGTATATCCCGAAAACAAAGAATATGAGAGCCCATAATATCGCGAAGGAGACATTAAAGAGAAGCGAGAGGGAATACCTGAAGAATGAAGAGACAGATGGGACAGATGAAATGAAATGACGAGAAGGATTAATGGTTTCCAGCCGTTGGAAGATTGACTAAGGGTAGATTAGGTTTCCCATTTTCAAGGTGCATTTAGTTTCTGTCGATTCATTTTTTATTTTTGTTTCTTTTGTTAATTCTTTAATATTTTGAAGGTCTCCACATCAGACTATGGAAGCCCGATTTGATTTTTTGGGCTTGTCTTAGCAGGTCTGAGTCCTTTGTTTTTCTTTAAGTTTAGTTCAATAAATACCCAGTCAATCCTTGATAAAAATAATAAATATAATTTTTGAGCAATATGTATTAAATCAAATACAATTAATAATAATTTTGAAAAATTACGTATTTAGATGGAATTTGAAAATTAAATTTAAGCTATTAAAATTATATCTTTAAATTATCTAAATATTTTGATATATTTATCAAATCAACTAAATTCAATATTAAAACTTTGAAAACTTTAATACAAATAAAATTCTTCTTATAAATTTCTCATCCAAACACACCCTAAAAGACATTCATCTCTTTTAAACCTTATTTTTAGAGATAATTTTTTCCTAATTTTTCATATATAAAATAATGCGAAAATTGGAAGAAGGGTAAACCAAGGAGATCAGACTTCAACTAGTTAATTAATAAAATTAATCCTCAGGTTTTCTTATAAAGCTTTAAAATTTTCCCCATAAAGCCTGCTGGTGAATTACCAAGCTCGGACTCACATCAATGAATTTACTATGATCTTTCATCTTTGTTGCTTTGTCAAAATCCAATTCCAATCATCATCTTTAAAACATATGATACTTTAATTTTGTAGAAAAGTTACTAACATATGATATTTGATTGCATGGATGTGTGTTTTGGGTGATTGTTAGAAACGAATTTATGTTTAATATGAGTATGTTTAGGGTGTAAATGAGATATTTGTACTTGTAAATTATTTGGATTTTGGTTAAAAGAACACAGATTTTACATAATTATTATTAAGTCAAACTTAAACTCGAGCAATTTGTGTTATTGAGTGAATCGATTTTTTGTGTCTTAATGCTTGAGTAATTTATTATGGTTCAATTTTTATGCTGAATCGAGCTTGAATTTTAGAAATTAATTCTAATTCAACTCGAGCTGAATTTTGAGTGAAGCTAAAGCTTCTTACGTCTTGAACTTTGCATTACACCCTTAAAGCATGTTTTAACTTTTTAGAAACAGTGAAAAAGAAGAGCTGCAGAAGGGCAAACGCAAAAGATAAGAAAATCACGGAGACAAACCAGTTCAGCCATTGCCACAAGTTCGAGCTAAGCTATTCCGAAACGCCATATCAGTGCGACGGATGCAAAGAACTAGGCGTCGGTTCATGTTATTAATGCAATAACAAGAAGTGTGACTTTCATCTTCATGAAAATTGCGGGTTGGCCAAGCCTATCGCCACCCATTCGTTCTTCAAAAACAGCAACTTCAAGTTCAAAAAGAAAGGGAATAGAGGCAAAACTTGTAAAGCATGTGGCAAAGATGTTCAAGGTTTCATGTATAAATTCAAGGAAACATATTTGCATCCTTGTTTGAAGCTCCCAAGCACCTTGAACGGCAATTTCAATCGTGGGTAGTTAAGACTTAATCTTGAAATGAAGGCCTTGACCGAGTGTTTGATATGTCAAAACAAGGAAATTTCTAAAGGGAAATTGAAAGGGTGGGCTTATATTTCGAGTTGTGGGAAACCCTGTTACCATGTTGGGTGTGTGAATAATATGAACTTCGAGAACTGGAAAACGGGTTATTTCAATCAATCACAAAATGAACTTCGAGAACTGGCAAACGGGTTATTTCAATCAATCACAAAGTGGTGGTGTGACAAATGGGTTAGTTTTTATCAAAGAAGAAAATGGGGAAAGTTCAAATGGGAGAAAGAAAATGAAGGATTATTGATGGAGTACGCTTTCGGTCTCATACTCCAATCTGTTTTAGGGGGTGCTGTTGCTTCTTTGCTTGGTATTTAGACTTTCTCTGTATTGCAAATAAGTGAATGCTGGTCAATGTTTGATTTTTATATTTTTTTACCTCAATATTATAAAAAAAAAAATTTATACACTAAAATAAGTTGTCAGTCAGATTAATTACGAAAATGGTATGTTTTTTTAGGTCGTGCCTATCTGACAGGCACAACCAATTTTTTTAATATTAAATTTTTTTTTCGTTTAAAAAATTATTATTATATATATATATTTTTTTCGGGTTAGTATACAACCCGTGTATGTGGAAGCATACATACATGTTGTGCCTACCTGACAGGCACGACTAGTTGAGCCTGTCTGACAGGCACGACTAGTTGAGCCTGTCTGACAGGCACGACTAGTTGAGCCTGTCTGACAGGCACGACTAGTTGTGCCTTCTTGGTAGGCACGACTAGTTGAGCCCACATGCTTAATTTTTCCCTATATATTCCCCCGAAAATCAGATGAAGAACATACAGAAAATTTAGCAGCAAAATAGAAGTAAGAAGAGAGTGAGAAGAAGGAAAGAAAGGAAAGCAAGAAGAAGGATAAGGTATTTTAATTTATTTATTTTTAAATACGATGTAGAATTTTGTTAGAAATTTTATTATTTAAAAGTTTGTTAGATTAATAATTTTGTTAGCTTCTGAATAAAAAATTTTGCATTAAAAATTTTATGTAACTTTTTTGCTATTCGAAACTATTTTGAGAATTTTGAATTTTTTTTAACAGATCTAGTATTGAATATGGAGAATCAATTTTTCGTATGCATTTATTTTGATGGAGAAATTTTGACAACAAGCGTAGGATGTATATTTGAATGTCGCAAACAAGTCGCAATGAGATTCAATAGAAATATCTCTTTGATGATATGAAGGAAAAATTAGTGAAAAATTTATAAACGTTGTGGGAGAAGGATCTCGAAACTTTTCTACAAGTTTCCAGTTTCGACGGATCCCATAAAATTCACCGAAATGGAACTTGTAGACGATGAAGTCATGGAGAGAATGGTCGCTCTTTATTGTGGGACTTGGAGCAACCAAAATGCACCGATTCAGTTATTTGCTGAGTTAGCTGGTGTGGAGGAAACTGAAGATGCCACTCCATTAGGTGAAGAAGATGGAGCTCAAGAACCGTGTATGGTGGTTCCGGTATCATACGTTGGTAGTCAATCAACTATACATGGGATCGACATTGATCTTAATGCTGCACCTGAGACTGCTGTGGTTGGTGATGATGTATACCATAGTAGTGATCCTTCTGATCATGAAGTCGATAGTGAAAGTGATCCCGACGTGGATGAGGTCCCGGATGATATTGACGATGAAGGCGTGAATGAGGAAGTAAATGTTAATGCGTCTTCAGTCGGGAACCAGATTCGTCGTATTGTGATACATAATAATCCTGGGGTACACATGTCTCGGATAGACCCCGATGCGACGCATGTAGCCGAGTTCCCAGAGTACCCTGAAATACAATTTGCTCATCGAATGGCCGTATATTCTGATCCTGAGGAGTTGTTCGTGGGCCAGAGATTCGAAAATAAGGAAGAGTGCGTATTTGCCATTAAACGGTATAGTATGAATATATCAAGAGATTACAAAGTCGCCGTGTCTAAACCGACATTATATATTGAGAGTGTTGGAAGTCGTGGAAGGTCGCAATTGGCGGATACGAGCTGCATTTATCCAAAAGTCGCAGATGTGGGAGATACGAAAATTTGTTGGGCCTTACACATGCACTTCATCACGTATGACAGAAGATCATCGAAAACTTGATTCCAAAACTATCTGTATGTGCATCATGCCAATGGTTGAAGACATGCCGACCATTAAGGTTTCGGTACTGATTGCCGAAATACAGGCACGATTCCAGTATTGAGTGTCATACCGGAAGGCATGGATAGCTAAACAGATGGCAATGGAGCAATTGTACGGAGATTTTGATGCATCATATAATGAGTTACAGGGATGGATTACCGCTATAAGGGAGTACGTACCAGGGACTGCCATTGAGCTGCAGACACGACCTTATTATGGCCCGGATGAGCAACTACAACCAAGAAAAAGAATTTTCCAACGGATGTTCTGGACGTTTGATCCATGTGTACGTGCATTTCCCCACTACAAGCCGTTTGTGCAAGTAGATGGGACATGGCTATACGGTAAATATACACAGATTTTACTTCTTGCGATTGCTCAGGATGGGAACAATAACGTGCTCCCGATTGCGTTTGCCATCGTAGATAAAGAGAATATGGAGTCGTGGGAATTCTTCCTTACAAACCTGCGGAGGTATGTTGTTAGTAATGATAGTATTTGCATCATCTCTGATAGAAGGAAAAGATTAATTGCTGCCATTAGGCGTTCCGGTGTGTCATGGAGATCTGTTTACTGCATACGGCACATTGCGTCTAACTTTCATCGAGATTATAAGAATGCAGACTGGAAGAGACAAGTTGTGAAAATGGGTAAAGAATAAACTTATCCTTTCAATATATAACCTAATGTTTTGTGATGAGACTGTAACTTATATTTTCTTAATACATACACACAGACGAGCTTGAGCCACACATTTTCAAGCAAAGGATGACTCGACTTGAGAATGACATGGAAGGTCAAACGAACACATCTTTCCGACAATGGTTGGGTACCATGGAGCCGTGGCAATGGGCTCAAAGTTTTGACGAGGGCTTTCGTTACGGTCAAATGACTACAAACTTGGTGGAGGGCATCAATGCTGTGTTATTAAAAACAAGACATCTTTCGATTTCATCTGTCTTCTCAGCTACATTCTACAGGTTGGCTATCTTGATGCCAAGAATGGGTCAGCAACAAGTCAACCAGATAGAGGCAGGACACGTCTTTGTCGAATATGTCAGGGATGCAATGGTTGCAAACCGTCGGATGGCGAGGTCGATGAATGTAGAAGTATATTCACGACGTAATGAAACGTTTCGCGTTACAGAGACCATCGGTCGTCGACCCGGTATACCACCTAGGTCCTACGGAGTTGATCTCCGAAATAGACGGTGCGATTGTAGGAGGTTCCAGACACTTCCTTATCCTTATGCACATGTTGTAGCAGCTTGTGCTAAAGTCTCGCTCAACGTGGATCAATTTATCGATGAAGTGTATACCCTCGAACGCACATTGCGTGTATGGGAGAATGAGTTTCCCGTACTTCCTGACCTATCTACTTGGGAGGTTCCTCCAACGACATTCGAGCTTGTCCTAGACAAAGGGTTGCGTAGGAACCCAAAAGGTCGTCCGCAATCATCTAGAATCCGTAACGAAATGGACATTAGAGAGAAATCTGATGGGAAGTTGTGTGGAGTTTGTAGATTACCAGGTCATAATCAGAATAAATGCCCGCTTCGAAACTACCATATTGGACAATCGTCACGATCAGATAGAAATTAAGATTTTGTTAATTACATGTTGGAAGAAAAAGTCCCACCGAGTAGTATTAAATGGATTTTTTAAGCATTTTAAAATTGATTGTTTTTAATACTCCTCTTTTTTTGCAATTATGCACTTCAACCCAAGCAAATCCAAAATTCGCCTTCGAAGCACATGTTTATATACAATTTACATACTTACTCCGGGTGAAGCATGACTATTTGTGTTCATACATACTTAACCCGGATTTATTATGTATTTCATTTACTATTATAATAATGTTCTTCAACTGGGGAAATGATAACTATCCTTTGTAATTAATGATAAAAAAACCCCCTAAAATTGATGGTTTGATGGTGTGGTTCTAGGGGTATATTTTTGTGGAGCCCGACGTTCACGTTGCGGACGACTACGACGATCAACGTTCTCTTCATCTGTATGTGGGGGTGTGTGAAACATAGACGAAAAATCATATGTCTCAAATGCCATCGATGAACTTGAGCCGAGAGGAGTAGAATATGGAGGTGGATATGGGCCGGAAGGAGTAGAGTACGGCGGTGGATACGGCTCTAGAGGAGTTGAGTACATAGGTGGATACGGGCCGGAAGGAGTAGAGTACTAAGATGAATATGAGCCGGGATGACTGGAGTACTGAGGTGGTAGTGGGCTGAAGATATCAAACTCTGAATGATATCCGTGGCCTGAGGAGCCCAAGAAATAGTCATCGCCCCGTAAATCTGGATGATAAGAACTACCTCCAGAGTGTAGTTTCGGCTCTGGCTCCTGCTGTGGCTCCGGCTCTGGTGCATGATTCGGATCTGGAAGATGTTGCCCAATTCGTGTTGTATATGGGGGGACTACCATCGACCACCCACCAAACAAAAATGGTTTCCCTATCTCACAGTACCACTGTAGGTATTGTAACGAGGGCTGAAGATCTAAGCCACGATCCATCTGAGGTACCCTCTCAAACCGGTTGTTCCACATCGTAACATATTCTTCATGCTCATCTCCCCAATCAAGGCCATGCCTCCCCCTCCTGGTCATCCCATGGATATCCCCCAATCGTACTGGTGGACTCGGGATATATTGAATGCAACCGAATCGCCAAGTACTCGATCGCCATGATACCACTCCACTATCTGAAAATTAATAACGGGTGCGCTAATGCACCATAAGTTTGAGTGGACGCGGGCAGACGAGGGAATAACTGCCATAATTTCTAGAACAGAATACGGTATCCAAAAGAACTGCACAGTTAATCACATTTTTTGTATTAACGTAGGTCGAGTGAAATAAAATAATAAAATAAAATTAATATTGAAAAAACTTACCCCCTCTCCAGAATGATTCTCGATCATCAGGCGGTATATCAGAACCGTGTATGATCTTCCGATACCCGGATTTGTGCTCCATCTAAGAAAAAAATTGTTAGAACAACATAATCTGAAAAAAAAAGTCAACTAATTGTTACAATGCATAAAAATTCATCACCTATTAATGAGTGGAAATATATATGATTGGTGACTAATTGATGCCAAGAATGGCATCCGGTAAAGTGCCCACGACTGCAGCAGTATGAGGCATCCGCCTATGTCCACCGCAGAAGGATCTGTAGTCCGACAAAGTTCTTGATACAACATGGCTAACACTGCGGACCCCCAACTGTATGAACGGGTGTTATGCAAATTAGATAATAGGGGTAAGTACATCAAGTGAACAGTACTTCCGTTTGATTCCGTCATAAGTACACCCCCTATAAGGTGCATAATGTAAGCTCGAACGGCCTGCATCACCTCCCGTTCATTGGCAGTACTCGGCAAATACTCAAAATTGGCCTTTAGCCATGACAACCTCAAACTGGCAAATTTTCCCTCACTTGGCGAGCGTCCAAGTAATTCATAGCAAAGGGTTGCCGGCCTGGAAATCGAACTTACGCCCATGACCGCATTCCCGTCAATGGGGAGCCCGAGCTGTACTGCAACATCTTCTAGAGTGATGGTGCACTCCCCGCATGGCAAATGAAATGTGTGGGTCTCTGGACGCCATCGCTCGACTAAAGCGGAAATCAAGTCATATCGCAGATCAAAAGGCCGGATCAATGTCATTGATCCAAACCCGCTAACTCCAAGAATGGTATTAGGCGTTCATCCGTGAAACCCTATACTATTAACACGGCCTCTCAATACGCAGTGCGACTCGACATTATTATATTAGCGAAATAATTAATACAATATAATTTAATTCAACAAATAACATGACTATGAAATAAAAATTTTATTACCATCTCCTTAATGGTACTTGATATGTGATTTGTATTATCAATCAAAGAACCCATTTGTTACAAATCTGCAATTAAAAAAATAAATTCAATTTTCTTATTTCAAAAGATACAATAAATTTTTCAAATTTTAGAAATAAACACAAGAATATCTCATAATTTCTCATTTTTACCTACAATTTTTTATGTTAGATAACAATAATAATATAATTAAAAACAAATAAACTGTCTAAATATAAAAAACATACAATTAAAAAAAACTAGAAACATACCTAATTAGAAGAACTTCCAAATAACCTATAAAATTATGTAACAACAAATTTAATCAACATTTTAATAAATCAATAAAATTATCAAATAAATATATAATAATATAAAATTACATTATATAAAAATTACATTAAAAATTACAAAACACTAAACTATAAACACTAACAATTTATAATCATATACTAACACAAAATAACTATAAAATTATTTTTTAAATACATTACTAAATAAAAATCACAATATATTAATACACACTAAACCACTAAACACTAACAATATATAACCTAATCTTAAATTACTAATAAAATAGCTATAAAAATATTTTTTTAAATATATTACTAAAAAAATCACAATACACTAATACAATAAACCACTAAACACTAATAATTTATATAACCTAATCTTAAATTACTAATAAAATAGCTATAAAAATATTTTTTAAAATATATTACTAAAAAATTACAATACGCTAATACTAAACCATTGAACACTAACAATTTATATAACCTAATCTTAAATTACTAATAAAATAGCTATAAAAATATTTTTTAAAATATATTACTAAAAAATTACAATACGCTAATACTAAACCACTAAACACTAACAATTTATATAACCTAATCTTAAATTACTAATAAAATAGCTATAAAATTATTTTTTAAAATATATTACTAAAAAATTACAATACGCTAATACTAAACCGCTAAACACTAACAATTTATATAACCTAATCTTATATTACTAATAAAATAGCTATAAAATTATTTTTTAAAAATATATTACTAAAAAAATCACAATACACTAATACACTAAACTACTAAACACTAACAATTTATATAACCAAATCAACTATAACTTTTTTAAAAATATATTATTACTAAAAAATCACAATACACTAATACACTAAACACTAACAATTTGTAACCTAATCCTATAAATTATTAACAAAACAAATAACTATAACAAAATACAAAAAAACTAATAATTTATAACCTAATCATAAACTACTAACAAAATAATTATACAATTTTTTTAAAAATTTACATACTAAAACTCACAAAACACCATAATTTTATAATAAATTACTAAAATAATACATTACCTTTTTTTTTTTCTTCTTCTCCTTCACCTTCCTTCTTCTTCTCCTTCTCCTTTCTCTCCTTTCTTTCTCACCCGTAGGTGCTTCAATATGGTGGGGGGGGGGACCATGCTTTTAAGGTCCCCCATAAATTTTTTTTCCTCAAATAAGACTCATGAGAAAAAATGGGCAGCATGCAGGGGAAGGCACAGTAGCAAGGGGTGTTGTGCCTACCTGTTAGGCACAACTAGTCGTGCCTACCTGACAGGCTCGACCCGTTTTTAGTATTTTAACCCGTATAAAACTCGTATTTTTACATATATATTAATATAAATATTAAAAATAATATAATAATAATTTTTAAACGAAAAAAATTTAATATTAAAAAATCACAGTTCTGTCCGATAGGCACGACCTAAAAAAACATACCATTTTCGTAATTAATCTGGCTGACAACTTATTTTGGTGTATAAATTTTTTTTTATAATATTGAGGTAAAAAACCCTTCGGTCCGTATTTGTAAATCATTTTTCCTTCTTTTATAATTGATGCGACTTGATCCATGATTTACTGGTTCAAGTGAAAAAAAATAAAAACTTAAATGTAATATCTAAACTTATTAGTGCTCCATGATTTTCTTGTGTTTAGATTATTGTAGATAACAATATATTTGGTGTGTCGTTGAAAGCACTAAATATATTCTATCCATCACATGACCAAATAAGTTAGTTATAGTGGAAAAAAACGTTTACAATCACCAGTTCTACTTAAGTTATAGCCTTACGATCTAAAGGAACCTTGACTCTAACCAACCGTTACTTTTGTGAGACCGTCTTATACTAGATCATCGTTTCTCAATGGCGTTGATGGTGAATGCCACGCCATTTCGTCTCTTGGGCTTGGCAACTTCTAACGCAGTAAGTTAGCAAACCGACTGTGCAACCTTCCTAAAACATACAAAGCGGCCGCCTTTGCACAAGATGAAAAGATTACTTTTGGAAGGATATGGATGAAAGCGTAAGTCTCATAATGCGAAGAAATGATAAATACTTATTGAGAAGGGTTAAGTGCGGGTTCTACACTTCATGAACTCTTTTTGAAGAATCTTGACAACCTTTAACTAGACGAGCTTAGTTACTCGTGCTTTTTGGAAATAAAAACACAAGTTTAATGAAATAAAATTTTATTGAAAAGGAAAAGAAACAAAAAGTTAAGAGCCTTAGGGGGAAAGAGTTTTTTACAGAAGTGATGAGTGATTATTCATCTCATTCCATCCCTTATTTATAATATATGTAAAACCCAAGTTGGATATTTTTACAAAGACGTACATAATATTTTTACCTCAATATTCAACAATATTATATATGATATATATTTGTATCGATTTGTATATTTTTCATGTCATAATTAGAAAGTGATAAATAAATTACATTAATTTTCATGGTTAGGCTTGTAAGTAATTTCTTATAATGGTTTGCTGCTAATTCTTGGTAATGAGGTAGTTGATTTATATGAATTTAACCGAAGTTGATTTTCTTGTTTCTATAAAATTTTAAAACGTTGATTTTAAAACGTTTTGCGTTTTGCGCCTGGGACTGGGTACCATGTAACACCCCAAACCCGGCCTAGACGTTATGGTCAAATCTGACGTGCCACATTGGAGTTAAAAATCCGTGTTTCGTTTTAGAGTTTTAAAAACCATATGTTTTGTTGAGTTAACAAAGTGTATGGAAGCTAGGCACCGTAGGTATCCGAGAGCAGAGGAGGTGAGCCATGAAGGTCGCTAAGTACCAAGCTCTTTGATTGGATCCAATCCTAGACATGCCCCCAACCACAGCCACACTTTGTTATATCGAGTTTAAATTGGTTTAAGTGAACGACTTTGATAAATCGATTAATCGTGGTGTTTGAACTTTTTGAAAACAAGTATCGTTTTGAAAACACGTCCTAAGTCTAGCCCATTTGAATAATTATCAACCAATTTTAAAGTTGTTAAAATTAAAATAATCCCGAAAAGAAATAAAAGGAAAGTTAGAATGGCCCTATTACAACCCAAAATAAATAATAATTAAAGGAAATTAAATGGAAACCAACGCTTATTTAAGAGTCCAAAGACAATCATCGTGGCCCCTCTGAATCCCCTCCGGCCCAAGTCTCCACATCAAGGCTCACCTGCAAGGTTAAGGAAAGGGGGTGAGTTTGGAAACTCAGTGTGCAACAAGCCCCTTTCAGAGCCCAAAACAATAGCTGCCTGTTGGGTCTAAGCCCAAATCCGATCTCAAACATATACTGGGCCATAGCCCTTTTCATATTTCATATTTCATAACATTGGGCCGAAGCCTTTTCAAGTTTCATATTACTGGGCCGAAGCCTTTACTGTAAACGGTATGGCCCATAGACCCATTTCAATATCACATATAATGTCAATGAAAGAATGCAAGCCCATTTCAATATCACATGAAATACCAATGAATGTATGCAAACCCATTTGGGGAGACTACTCAACCCACCATCCGCTATTCTCCACCCGTACCAACCAGCACACCATGTGGGGATTAACTCGACCCACCCCGCCATAACTCTCTTTGGCGGCAAAGATAGTCATGCTTTATCATATAACTGGAGGCCTTGCCTCTTTTAATAACTGGGGCAAAAGCCCTTTAATAACTGGGGCGTAAGCCCTTTTGATCACTGGGGCATAAGCCCTTTAATAATTGGGGCATAAGCCCTTTTGATAACTGGGGCATAAGCCCTTTAATAACTGGGGCATAAACCCTTTAATAACTGGGGCATAAGCCCTTTTGCACTTCCTCCATCCATATAAAAACCCAACCCAATGCATTTATGAACATCTCATGTGCATATCATACATGTCATGTGCATATCATACATATCATGTTTATCAAAATCCCATGCATTAAGTTCATATATAAACCCTAGGGGTATAATGGTCATTTTTACCTAGGGGCAAAATGGTCATTTTCATATTATAAGGGTAATATCATAATTTTACCAAAAATTAGGGATTGTTCCATGTTCATCATCAGTTACTAACTATTCATTTGTGTAAACCGCGTTTCTAGCCCACTTTTAACGAAACCGAGTTATTGGGCCTAAAACCCTTAATGGGCCCTACTTAGCCGATGTTGTCATCTAGGCCCATTTAGCCTATATCCATAATAGTGTTAATAGTCTTAACAGCAATTTAATGATTTCCGTTTTCTACCAATTTTACCCAAATGGGCCCGAAAGACTATTGGGCCCTATTGCGACCTCGAGGCCCAACTTACCGTGAATGCAAAAATCACGTTCTTACTGCTTCCAATGTTCCCGATCATAATCTCATCGATTCTAACTAACTAGTGAGCGTTCGCTTGCTCACAAGTCCTCGAAATGCTAGAATTTCAGCATTTCGACTTTTCGACATTCATCGCTTTAAACTATGAAAAGGGTTCATTACACACCTGATTTGTGATATTCCTTGATGAGATCTCCTATGCGATTTCTCCTATAATCAACCACTTATAGATTAGACCATGTTATTATTAAACCAAATCGAAAACAACCTATTATCATCACTTACACATTCGGCCACCATCCACAATGGCCCTTGGGTTCATACCTTTGCCGAAGTTGATGACTAGATTTAGTCACTCCGATGATCCAAGCTTTTCACACACTCCTCGATCGGTAGCCTTTAATCCTCACTAGCACCAACAAACCAAATAACACCAAAAACCCTTTTAGCCTTAATCGACAGAGGGGTTTTCAGCTTTTTTTTTTAAACCACAAGATACAAATGGAAAGAAGGTTCAAATACTTACCAAGAGATCTACTCGTTGAAGAACGTTCCAAATACCTTCCTACCCCATATCCGCTAGAATCCAACTTAAACGCGTGAGAAAATAGATCTAAATATTAATTTCGAATCACTAAAATATGAAGCTTTCGCTTTTCAAAGAAATATTAATCTAAGCTATTACGAGGGTTAGTACACACTTGTTACGGGTTGAAGTTGAAACGCTTCCAAAATCAATCGCGCATCGATAACCACCACTTGTCACTCAAACTTAACTAATCCAATATCAATATATGTAAATCCTAAGCACATCACCATACGGAACATAAGGGCATATTCGTCATTTTACCATATAGGGTATTACGGTCACTTTACCCTACTGTGGGCTTTACGGTCTTTTTACCTTTTAGGGTATTTTAGTCATTTCATCCTACAAGGGTGTTTTGGTAAATCAACAAACCAAAGGTATTTCAGTAATTTTGTAAACCAATGGTACTTCTATAATTTTTAGAAAGTCAAGGGTATTTCTGTAACTTTGTAAATCAGGGGTATTTTGGTAATTTTATAAATTGAGGGCATTTCGGTAATTTCACAAACCAAGGGTATTTTGGTAATTTTACAAACTAGGGGTATTTTAGTAATTTTGCAAATCGAGGGTAAAACAAGAATTCAGTAAATCAAGGGTAAAAAGTAATTCTATAAATCAAGGGTAAAACAAGAATTCAAGAATCGAGGGTAAAACGGTAATTCTGTAAATCGGGGGTAAAACGATAATTATGTAAATCAAGGGTAAAACGGTAATTATGTAAATTAGGGGTAAAATGGTAATTCTATAAGTCAAGGGTAAAACGATAATTATGTAAATCAAGGGTAAAACGGTAATTATATAAATTGGGGGTAAAACGGTAATTCTGTAAGTCGAGGGTAAAATGATAATTATGTAAATCAGGGGTAAAACGGTAATTATGTAAATTAGGGGTAAAACGGTAATTCTGTAAGTCGAGGGTAAAATGATAATTATGTAAATCAGGGGTAAAACGGTAATTATGTAAATTAGGGGTAAAACGGTAATTTTGTAAATCGGGGGTACTTTGGTAATTTTACAAGTCGAAGGTATTTCGGTAAATTTACAAATCGAGGGTATTTCAGTATTTTTACAAACTAAGGGTATTTCGGTAATTTTAGTAAACTAAAGTATTCTAAACAAGGATAAAAATACGAATGGGCCTAAAGCCTATTCTCGGCCCAAATGGGCCCACACGCTCGTGTGGCCCTTTTAGCCCAAATCTAGCCACAAATATGAGATTCACCTAGCCTAACCCAATATTTACTACACAATCAAATAACTTATCCAATTGGGCTGTGAGGCCCATTAGGCCCACATGACCCCTTTCTACCATCGCGACCAAGTAGCCATCCTACTGACTAGAGTAGTAAGAAATACACACCGATAGGAGACTGGAGTTAATCCACACCGAGCACCCTTAGCCGACGCCTAACCCAAACGAGCACGCCATACAATGAAAGGGATCACCAAGAAAGGTACATTTACTCTCCTCATGGTTCCTCTATTTAAAGCCACCACAACCACTCTTATATTAGCTTTCGATGTGGGATCCTCCAACATTAGAGTTTAAATTCAACACCAACTCTTGCTGCCCTCGTTAGCAAAATAAATGCTCTTTGCTTGCCATGGGATTCAACCTATGCCTCCCTTAAATGCTCCACACGCTACTTGCCACTAAGCCACAAGGCTTTTTGTGTTATAGTTTATCCCCAATTAATTATAAGGTCTAAAGGCCAAAGTCCGTGTTCCTTTAAAACCCAAAATAAATTGCAAGAGCCAAGGCTTGAACCCAGCTCCCATACAACCTTAATGACGCCACAACCACTAGACTACAAGCTTCATTGTGTCATTTATTTAACACAATAATTTAAAAACCCTCATCCAAGAATCCGGGTTTTTTCACTTAATACCAAAATTTTGCTAAAGCCCAAGTTTGAACCCAAGATTTCTCCAACACTTCTCAAAGCCATTAACCACTAAAGCAAACATTTAATTGTGTCCTTTCATTGCACAATTAAATACCTATATAAAACCTCCTTACAAACCCACACTCGAGGCCCAATACTTTAGGCCCAAATTGTGGTGTTACAATGACACAATTAAATACCTATATAAAACCTCCTTACGAACCCACACTCAAGGCCCAATACTTCTAGGCCCAAATTTAGGGTGTTACAATTCTACTCCTTAAAGAAATTTCGTCCTCGAAATTTCCAACTATCAACTAATCAGTATTACTCAAGTCAAACCTCTATGCTTCCGCCACGCACTCTAATTAAAAATAATTCTTAGTACGACCTGAACATCTAATTACTAAAGTAAAGAAACATTTATCAAGCACGCATACAATTAAGTAACACATATTTAAATAAAATAAACTTGGCGATCCCGAGCTCGATGCTCCTTGGACCCACATCTAAGACATGCTCCTGTCTTCCTATGGCATTCACCCGGATGACGTCCGCTGCGATCTTTGCAGATTGGATAGTTTGGTCGTGCCTTAACATGTTTCACAGAATGAGGCTTGGTTTTCTGAGAACTAGAATCCTTCCTTTTCTTACACTCCAAGCACCCTGCTTGAAGCGTTTCCCTAATTTCCTTAATTTTGGTATCCAATACTTTCTCTACCACTTTCCTTACTAACTCGGCCAGTGCCTCAGTACGAAGCTCCGAGTTACCACTACCCAAAGTTGGAAGACTTTGCTTACCCTCAGAATCCATATCAATAGTCTACATTACCAGTACACATATCAAATAACTACCAAGATCTCAAAAATTTTACTATTTATTCATATGTCTTATGCAGAGATAGTATTTAAAAGTTTCTATTTTCATAGAATCAAAGCCTAGCTATAGTCTCAAGATTCTAGGGTTTTGACTCTACCCTATCTAGAGTATCATAGTAGGGTCTCGTTCTATTCATAGCATCATATACATAACGTAAAAGATAGTATACTTACAGACTTGGTGCCGGGATTCAAGACGCCACTTCTTTCTCCAATCCATTTAAAACTCAAAAAGCCATATTTTTGCTTATAGAGGTAGAAATTTAAAATTTTGATTTGAAAACACCCTTATTTTGAAACTCTTGTTTAAAACAGAAAAACTTGTACCATTTTAACATATATACTCATAAAACATCTTTAAAATGAACTTTTCAAAACCATTTCCAAAAATACCCTTCTTAGGCCTAAGTTTTCAAAAAGATTTTCGAACCCGATCCACAGCCGAGTTGTTGCAACCAGGCTCTGATACCACTAAATGTAACACCCCAAACCCGGCCTAGACGTTATGGCCAAATCTGACGTGCCACATTGGAGTTAAAAATCCGTGTTTCGTTTTAGAGTTTCAAAAACCATATGTTTTGTTGAGTTAACAAAGTGTATGGAAGCTAGGCACCGTAGGTATCCGAGACAGAGGAGGTGAGCCATGAAGGTCGCTAAGTACCAAGCTCTTTGATTGGATCCAATCTAGACATGCCCACAACCATAGCCACACTTTGTTATATCGAGTTTAAATTGGTTTAAGTGAACGACTTTAATAAATCGATTAATCGTGGTGTTTGAACTTTTTGAAAACAAGTATCGTTTTGAAAACACGTCCTAAGTCTAGCCCATTTGAATAATTATCAACCAATTTTAAAGTTGTTAAAATTAAAATAATCCCGAAAAGAAATAAAAGGAAAGTTAGAATGGCCCTATTACAACCCAAAATAAATAATAATTAAAGGAAATTAAATGGAAACCAACGCTTATTTAAGAGTCCAAAGACAATCACCGTGGCCCTCCGAATCCCTCGGCCCAAGTCTCCACATCAAGGCTCACTGCAAGGTTAAGGAAAGGGGTGAGTTTGGAAACTCATGTGCAACAAGCCCTTTCGAGCCCAAAACAATAGTCACTGTTGGGTCTAAGCCCAAACCGATCTCAAACATATATTGGGCCATAGCCCTTTTCATATTTCATATTTCATAACACCGGGCGAAGCCTTTTCAAGTTTCATATTCTTGGGCAAGCCTTTATCAGAAACGGTATGGCCCATAGACCCATTTCAATATCACATATAATGTCAATGAAAGAATGCAAGCCCATTTCAATATCACATGAAATACCAATGAATGTATGCAAACCCATTTGGGAGACTACTCAACCCACCATCCGCTACTCTCCACCGTACCAACCAAAGACACCATGTGGGATTAACTCGACCCACCCCGCCATAACTCTCCACTGGCAGCATAGCTGCTTTATCATATAACTGGAGGCCTTGCCTCTTTTAATAACTGGGGCAAAAGCCCTTTAATAACTGGGGCATAAGCCCTTTTGATCACTGGGGCATAAGCCCTTTAATAACTGGGGCATAAGCCCTTTTGATAACTGGGGCATAAGCCCTTTAATAACTGGGGCACAAGCCCTTTAATAACTGGGGCATAAGCCCTTTTGCACTTCCTCCATCCATATAAAAACCCAACCCAATGCATTTATGAACATCTCATGTGCATATCATACATGTCATGTGCATATCATACATATCATGTTTATCAAAATCCCATGCATTAAGTTCATATATAAACCCTAGGGGTATAATGGTCATTTTTACCTAGGGGCAAAATGGTCATTTTCATATTATAAGGGTAATATCGTAATTTTACCAAAAATTAGGGATTGTTCCATGTTCATCATCAGTTACTAACTATTCATTTGTGTAAACCGCGTTTCTAGCCCACTTTTAACGAAACCGAGTTATTGGGCCTAAAACCCCTAATGGGCCCTACTTAGCCGATGTTGTCATCTAGGCCCATTTAGCCTATATCCATAATAGTGTTAATAGTCTTAACAGGCAATTTAACAGATTTTCGTTTTCTACCAATTTTACCCAAATGGGCCCGAAAGACTATTGGGCCCTATTGCAGCCCCTCGAGGCCCAACTTACCGTGAATGCCAAAAATCACGTTCTTACCTTTTCCAATGTTCCCGATCATAATCTCATCGATTCTAACTAACTAGTGAGCGTTCGCTTGCTCACAAGTCCTCGAAATGCTAGAATTTCGGCATTTCGACTTTTCGGCATTCATCGCTTTAAACTATGAAAAGGGTTCATTACACACCTGATTTGTGAAATTCCTTGATGAGATCTCCTATGCGATTTCTCCTATAATCAACCACTTATAGATTAGACCATGTTATTATTAAACCAAATCGAAAACAACCTATTATCATCACTTACACATTCGACCACCATCCACAATGGCCCTTGGGTTCATACCTTTGCCGAAGTTGATGACTAGATTTAGTCACTCCGATGATCCAAGCTTTTCACACACTCCTCGATCGGTAGCCTTTAATCCTCACTAGCACCAACAAACCAAATAACACCAAAAACCCTTTTAGCCTTAATCGACAGAGGGGTTTTCAGCTTTTTTTTTTTAAACCACAAGATACAAATGGAAAGAAGGTTCAAATACTTACCAAGATATCTACTCGTTGAAGAACGTTCCAAATACCTTCCTACCCCATATCCGTTGTGAATCCAACTTAAACGTGCGAGAAAATAGATCTAAATATTAATTTCGAATCACTAAAATATGAAGCTTTGGCTTTTCAAAGAAATATTAATCTAAGCTATTACGAGGGTTAGTACACACATTACGGGTTGAAGTTGAAACGTTTCCAAAATCAATCGCGTACGATAACCACCACCATCACTCAAACTTAACTAATCCAATATCAATATATGTAAATCCTAAGCACATCAGTCATACGGAACATAAGGGCATATTCGTCATTTTACCATATAGGGGTATTACGGTCACTTTACCCTACAGGGGCTTTACGGTCTTTTTACCTTTTAGGGGTATTTTAGTCATTTCATCCTACAAGGGTGTTTTGGTAAATCAACAAACCAAAGGTATTTCAAGAATTTTGTAAACCAATGGTACTTCTATAATTTTAGAAAGTCAAGGGTATTTCTGTAACTTTGTAAATCAGGGGTATTTTGGTAATTTTATAAATTGAGGGTATTTCGGTAATTTCACAAACTAAGGGTATTTTGGTAATTTTACAAACTAGGGGTATTTTAGTAATTTTGTAAATCGAGGGTAAAACAAAGAATTTATAAATCAAGGGTAAAACAAGAATTTATAAATCAAGGGTAAAACAAGAATTTAGTAAATCGAGGTAAAAGCAGTAATTACAGAATCGGGGTAAAATGATAATTATGTAAATTAGGGTAAAATGGTAATTATGTAAATTAGGGGTAAAACGATAATTCTGTAAGTCGATCAGGGGTAAAACGGTAATTATGTAAATTGGGGTAAAAGCAGTAATTACGTAATTCGAGGGTAAAATGATAATTATGTAAATCGGGGTAAAAGCGGTAATTATGTAAATTAGGGTAAAACGGTAATTCTGTAAGTCGAGGTAAAATGATAATTATGTAAATCGAGGTAAAAGCGGTAATTATGTAAATTAGGGTAAAGCAGTAATTCAGAATCGGGGTACTTTGGTAATTTTACAAGTCGAAGGTATTTGGTAAATTTACAAATCGAGGGTATTTCAAAGATTTTTACAAACTAAGGGTATTTCGGTAATTTTAGTAAACTAAAGTATTCTAAACAGGGATAAAAATACGAATGGGCCTAAAGCCTATTCTCGGCCCAAATGGGCCCACACGCTCGTGTGGCCCTTTTAGCCCAAATCTAGCCACAAATATGAGATTCACCTAGCCTAACCCAATATTTACTACACAATCAAATAACTTATCCAATTGGGCTCAGAGGCCCATTAGGCCATTATGACCCCTTTCTACCATCGCGGCCCGAAGTAGCCATCCTACAGCTAGGGGTGAGCATTCGATCGAATCGAATCGAATCGAATCGAAAATTTTCGAGTTAATCGAGTTTTCGAATTTTATTTTATCATCCTAACTTTATTTGAAATTTTCTCGAATCGAGTCGAGTGAGATGGAATTCGAATCGAATCGAATCGAATATATTTGTTCGAGTTAAATTTTAAAAAATAATTTTAGGTCCTTATAACCACTGTCACCTATCGTAATAAAATTTATCCACCTTAATTAAATTTTTATTAACTTTCATCACCTCATAATTTATTTATTAATCTTTTATATACTGGGTTAGCTTCTTTGTTTGCTTAGTTGCTTCAATTATCCTCGATTCTTGTCACTATGTATTTTTGAATTAAAAATATATTAGATGTAAAATGTGATTTTTAATAAAATTATTTTAAAGATAAAATGTGAAATTGATACCAATATAAAATTTTAACATGAATATTTAATAGCATAATTAATAATTTAATTTTAATATAAATATTCAATATGACTAAACAAGCCAATAATATAAATAATATAAAATGTGAAATTTAATTTAATAATATAAATAGTAGATATAAATAAAATTATTACTATTTATGTTTAGTGATTTTTTAGATAATTTTAATTTTTATTTGAGAGTATAGGGTGAGAAGTAAAAATTTAGGGGCAAATAAAAAGTTTTGGGAGATAAAAGTTTTGAAGGAAAGTAAATAGGGAGAGTAAAATTTTGGAGGAAAATATTAAAAAAAATTGGGGTGGATTTGGGGTAGATGGGAGGTGGGATTAAAAGGAAGTAAAAATTTTAAGAGAAAAATGGGAGGAGTAAAATTATGGGGAAAATAAAAAGTTTTGAGTGTTTTTGGGAATAAAATTTTGAGAAAAGTAAATGGGAGAGTAAAATTTTAGTGGTAAATGGATTTTGGGTAGATTGGGGGTTGGGATTGAAGGGAGTAAAAGTTTTAGGGGAAAGTGGGAAGGAGTAAAAGTTTTAAGGAAAAGTAAAAGGTTTGGGAGTTTGGGGTAAAATGTAAAATATTATAGTTTGATATTGAATTATTCGAATTATTCGAGTTATTCGAATTCGAAAACTCAACTCGATTCGAACTCGAAATTCGAAAAAAAAATTTGAGTTGACTCGAATAACTCAATTAACTCGAATAACTCGATTCGTTTAACTCGAAATTCGAATTTTTTTTCAATTTTTTCGAGTCGAATCGAGTTTTGCTCACCCCTACCTACAGCTAGAGTAGTAAGCAATACACACCTGATAGGAGACTGGAGTTAATCCACACTCCGAGCACCCTTAGCCGACGCCTAACCCAAACGAGCACGCCATACAGCAAAAGGGATCAGCCAAGAAAGGTACATTTACTCTCCTCATGGTTCCTCTATTTAAAGCCGACTTCACAACCACTCTTATATTAGCTTCCCGATGTGGGATCCTCCAACATTAGAGTTTAAATTCAACACCAACTCTTGCCCCTGTTAGCAAAATAAATGCTCTTTGCTTGCCATGGGATTCAACCTATGCCTCCCTTAAATGCTCCACACGCTACTTGCCACTAAGCCACAAGGCTTTTTGTGTTATATTTTATCCCCAATTAATTATAAGGTCTAAAGGCCAAAGTCCAGTTCCTTTTAAAACCCAAAATAAATTGCAAGAGCCAAGGCTTGAACCTGTGCTCCCATACAACCTTAATGGCGCCACAACCACTAGACTACAAGCTTCCTTGTGTCATTTATTTAACACAATAATTTAAAAACCCTCATCCAAGAATCCAGGTTTTTTTTCACTTAATACCAAAATTTTTGCTAAAGCCCAAGTTTGAACCCAAGATTTCTCCAACACTTCTCAAAGCCATTAACCACTAAAGCAAACATTTAATTGTGTCCTTTCATTGCACAATTAAATACCTATATAAAACCTCCTTACAAACCCACACTCGAGGCCCAATACTTCTAGGCCCAAATTCAGGGTGTTACAATGACACAATTAAATACCTATATAAAACCTCCTTACGAACCCACACTCAAGGCCCAATACTTCTAGGCCCAAATTTAGGGTGTTACATACCAAATAAAGCTTAGACAAGAAAACTCCTCAACTAAATCAAACAATGTTAAGCAATTAACATGATAATAAATTTACAAGCCAATGATCAACCAGTACCTGTAGCTGAAAGACATAATTAGACCTTTGAAATCGTCAGACACTCAACGACATTGGATCGATTTCCTTTTCTTTTAGCATGTCCGGGCATGCCCCGTACATATCCGATATGAGTGGGAAACTGCGTTTTACTTGCTTCATAGTTGTTATAATTATGCGATTCGAATCTTTTCACTTGTTAAAAAATAAAATAGAGAAACAAAATAGGGGGATTTGTACAGACTATACTGCAAAAGTTAAATCCGTATAGCAGTATACTTCTTCTATTAGATATTTATTATAACAGGATTGTTTAATTCTTTTGTATAATGTGTTTTTCAACATAGTGAATTTTTCCTTATTTGCCTGTGATTTTTTTCTAATAAGAGTTTGTCACAATATGTGTTCTTATTTTTCTTTTTTATTACTTTGCGATCATTCCTACTACCATTATTGACGTTGATTATAACAATAGCTAATTAGTCCTCCAAACAATAATAAAACAGCTAGCAATATGGCTTCGACATTGTGAAATCTGAAGGGATTAATGACTCACATGCTAAAAGTTATTCCAGCTTTTTATGATACAATATAACATTGTAATCATCACGTTGAAGTAACATAAGGACCTGTTCTTTCATTGTGAACTGCTAATACTAAACAACAGGTAGAAGCCATTTATAACAAAAAATTAACACAATGTTTTTTTTTCAAGATTAATATTTCGAAAATAAAATTCTGTAACACCAAACAGATATAAGAAAATTCTTCACCCTTACTAACATCAAGGAGATTAAGCCAGAACAAACCTCATATCCCATATTATATACATGGGGAAATGTCAAGAATCTACTCTTTTCAATTGACAAGATTTAATCATTTTAAAGCTAGTTAACATCTATGTGGTATAAAAATAAACTTATAATAAATTAACCAAATGTTTTAAGGTTCTATTTAACCCCACTTATATTTTGGTGTGCAAAAAAATTACAAGATCCTTAATGATAGAATGTCTACAACATAGCTAAAGCCAAATTGAGATCCTAATTTCAAATGATTCTAATTGTTTTTCTAATTTGATGATATAGAAAGGCAAAGAATTCATGTTTAATACAGATTACAAACACCTTTATTACTATTAGGTTCCTGGATCCATATGAAAACTATTACAAGTAAATCGCTATAACTTGTTAGAAATTGGCCATCCATGCAACAACTCTCTCACTTAACATGCCAAAAGTATAAGCCAAAGTGGCGAATTGATTAAGCCAGGCGTACTGACTAAGCCCAATGTAATTAACTACACCCAGCGTAATTGACTATACTTGGCGTATTATATTTACTAAGCCTAGTGCACTAACTAAGCTCGGGGTATTGTTTAAGCCTGAAGGATTGACTAAGTGCAAATTGTCTTCCTAAGAGTAGGAAACTGATGTTTTGCTTTAATCTTTTGTTCAGTTTTTATGTTATGACAGTTAGTTTAGAAAAACTAAGTTGGTAATGACTTGATGTGTTTAGGTGTTGAATGACATGTTTAGTTAATTTATTTTGTGTACAAGCAATGTTTTTCAAGTTTCAAGACTGTTTTAGTGGGATTAGTTGAGTTTTTAGTGAGAAAAACTCATATATTGTATAATCTGTATTTGAAAATGATGATGAAACATAGCAAGTCAAATTTGATTGCTAATTTCCTCTGTGTTTGCTCTCTTCCTTTGCTATAAACCCAACAATTGGTATCGAGAGTCATTTATCTTTGAGGATCATTTTCTTCTTTGTGCTTCAGTAAAATGTCTTCAGCAAGCTTCTTACCTCCACCACCACCTATTTTCAATGGTGAAAACTATCATATCTGGATAGTAAAGATGAAAACCTACCTTTAAACTTTTGACTTGTGGGAGATAGTAAATGTCGATGTTGAGCCACTACCGTTGAAGGCGAATCTGCCATAGCACAAATCAGGCAGTATAGTGACGATTGTGTTAAGAAGTACAAAGCGATGTCATGCTTACAAAGTGGTGTTTCAAATGTGATTTTCACCAACAACAGGTAGAAGCCATTTATAACAAAAAATAAACACAATGTTTTTTTTCATGATTAATATTTTGAAAATAACATTTTGTAACACCAAACAGATATAAGAAAATTCTTCACCCTTACTAACATCAAGGAGATTAAGCCAAAACAAACCTCATATCCCATATTATATACATGGGGAAATGTCAAGAATCTACTCTTTTCAATTGACAAGATTTAATCATTTTAAAGCTAATTAACATCTATGTGGTATAAAAATAAACTTATAATAAATTAACCAAATGTTTTAAGGTTTTATTTAACCCCACTTATATTTTGGTGTGCAAAAAAATTACAAGATCCTTAACGATAGAATGTCTACAACATAGCTAAAGCCAAATTGAGATCCTAATTTCAAATGATTCTAATTGTTTTTCTAATTTGATGATATAGAAAGACAAAGAATTCATGTTTAATACAGATTACAAACACCTTTATTACTATTAGGTTCCTGGATCCATATGAAAACTATTACAAGTAAATCGCTATACCTTGTTAGAAATTGGCCATCCAGGCAACAACTCTCTCACTTAACATGCCAAAAGTATAAGCCAAAGTGGCGAATTGACTAAGCCCGACATATTGTCTAAGCCCGGCATATTAACTAAGGCTAGTGCAATTAACTACACCTGGCATATTGTATTTACTAAGTCTGACGTATTGTCTAAGCCTAGTGCATTGACTAAGCTCTGTGTACTGTTTAAGCATAGAGGATTGGCTAAGTGCAAGTTGTCTTCCTAAGAGTAGGAAACTGATGTTTTGGTTTAATCTTTTGTTTAATTTTTATTTTATGAAACTTAATTAAGAACAAACTAAGTTGGTAATGACTTGATGTGTTTAGGTACTGAATAACATGTTTAGTTAATTTATTTTATGTACAAGAAATGTTTTTCAAGTTTCAAGACTGTTTTAGTGTGATTAGTTGAGTTTTTGGTGAGAAAAAACTCATATATTGTATAATCTGTATTTAAAAATGATGATGAAATAGAGCAAGTCAAATTTGATTGCTAATATTCTTTGTTTTTGCTCTCTTCCTTTGCTAAAAACCCAACAATTGGTATCCAGAGCCATTGATCTTTGAGGACCATTTTCTTTTTTGTGTTTCAATAAAATGCCTTCAACAAGCTTCTTACTATTAGGATTTTTGACAGCAGCAAAAAAAGAAAACAAAGCAGAGGAAGAAATACAGGACACAGAACAAGGAAGCAAGAAAAATTTACTTGTTCACAAACGTGCAGCAAGGAAGCAATATGTTATTTTAACTTATATGCTTGATTTTTCAATAAGAAAAACAATACATTTATAGCCAACTACATTACCTAACACTACCTAACAACATTAAGTAGCCTAGTAACTTGATAAATATTGGTTGCACACACAAACAAGCCACTTAACCTAGTCATTCAACACCTAAACATATCAAGCTGCATCAGCTTGTTCATTTTCAACTAGGTTGATTACAATGAAACTAAACAAAAAACCTCACTGTTACAACAAGCATACGTGCTGTAGCATGCATAATTGCTAGCACGTACTTCATCCGAAAATATTACAGTTAAACAGCCTTGTAACATTTGTGTTGCAGCATGTTTACGAGCTACATGCACTTCATCCGGAGATATTACAGTAGCTTTATGTGCTGCATGCACTTTAATTAAAAATACCACAGCAGCATGGTAGGCCAATTTTCAACACTCCTTCTTGGACTCCATGCTGCAAATACAAATCATTCAAAAAAATTTAAGCTTGGCAGTCCCAAAATGCTTTGTTTCAAGCTGACCCTGCACAAGCACTTCATTTTCAACCTTGGCAAATGGAGTCCTCTCCTCCTTCACAACATTGGTTGACAACACATCTTGCCTTGTTCCCTTGTTCATTACAGTCATGCTTCTTCTTGCATAAACAACTTGCAAGTATAGTTTGCTTACCTTCAGTCTACTATTTTTGGCTTGCACCTTCTCGAGCTTGCATTTAGACTATCTGCCTCTTCGGTTGCACCCACTCAGGCTTGTATTTAGACTGTGCACCTCTTTAGCTTGTAATTCGACAGGCTCGCACTTTGCTTACTGTCTTCAACAGGCTCGCAACTTTACAACTTGCATTAAGCTTCACCTTTGACAGACTTGTACTTCGCATAATGTCATCCTTGAAACTCCTCTTTCAGCTTATACAAGCTTGTTTAGAAGTCTCACAAGGGTGAGTTGTTGTTGTCTTCTCTACAAGCAGCCCTCAAAGATAACAAGCTTGCAACTTCTTATTTTACTTAACAAGCAGTAGAAGCAAAAATTCCAAAGACCCTCCAAGATCATAAAAGCTCTCGATACCATGTTGGGATTTTTGGCAGCAACAAAAAAAAAAAAACTTAGCAGAAGAAAAAATACAAAGAACAGAATAAGGAAGCAAGATGCAAGAAAAAAATTACTTGCTTACAAACGTACAGTAAGGAAGAAATAATTGATATGCTTACTTTTTCATTATGAAAACAATACATTTATAATAAAATACATCACCCAATATTACCTACTACCATTAATGATACATTGGGACAAGTAAAACTTAACTTGCACACAAGCTGATTATGTTAATCAGCACTTACAAATATTAAAATAATACCAACTTAGTTCATTTTGAACTAAGTAACTTAACAAAGTAACTAAACAAAAATATTGCTATTACAGTAAGCATATGTGCTGCAACATGCACAATTACTAGCACTACTTCATCCGAAAATATTACAGCTAAATAGCTTTGTAACATTCGTGCTGCAGCATGTTTACAAGCTGTATGCACTTCATCTGGAGATAGTACAACAGCTTCATGTGCTGCATGCACTTTAACCAAAAATATCACAGTAGCATGGTAGGCCAATTTTCAACACTTACCTCCACCACCACCTATTTTTAATGGTGAAAACTATCATATCTGGGTAGTAAAGATGAAAACCTACCTTTAAGCTTTTAACTTGTGGGAGGTAGTGAATGTCGATGTTGAGCCACTACCATTGAGGGTGAATTCCACCATAGCATAGATCAGGCAACATAGTGATGATTGTGCTAAGAAGTACAAGGCAATGTCGTGCTTATAAAATGGTGTTTCAGATGTGATTTTCACCAAGATTATGGCCTGTGAGACCCTCAAATAACCTTGGGATAAGTTAAATGAGGAGTTTCAAGGTTTGGATAAGACCAAGCAGTAACAACTCATTAATCTCAAAAGAAATTTTGATAATTTGAAGATGATGGAGGCTGATACAGTGAAGCAATATGCAAACAGGATAATGACAGTGGTCAATAGCATCAGATTGCTAGGAGGCTAGTTTAGTGACAAAAGAGTAGTTGAGAATGTTATAGCTATACTTTCTGAGAGGTACAAGTAAAAAATATCCTCTCTTAAAGACTCGAGGGACCTACCAACAATCTTACTACAAAAGTTTATCAATGTGTTATATGCTTAAGAGCAAAGAAGAGCAAGCAAAAAAGAGTGGTAAGCTAAGAGAGCCTTTCAAGTGAGAAGCAATAAAGGTTCAAGCTCCTCAAATAAAAAAGGAAAGAAAGCTTGTGTTAGAATTAAGTGACCCAAATTCTTATTTAAATAAAATACGATGGAAAATAAAATAAAAGTAAAATCCATATAGAACTAGACTTTTTTTATTTTATTTTAGAATAAGGTTTTTAAACCTTGTTAAACTCTATCTATTTTATATTGATTAGGATAAGGTGTTTCAATCCTACTAGAATATGGCTTTGCAAGCCTATAAATAGACATAGTCTATTCCTCTTGTATTTGATTCAAATTTTTCGACATAGTAAATTTTCTTCTCCTCTGCCCGTGGTTTTTTTTCCCGAAAAGGTTTCCACGTAAAATTTGTGTGTTCTTTATTTTATTTATTTTATTTTATTTTTTCACAAATTGGTATCCGAGCTTCCGGGTTATTCATCTCAATCACGGTAATGGCGTCTTTGAAGTATGAAATTTAGCTGTTGGATCGCAACACCAGATTTGCGTTGTGGCAAATTAAGATGCAAGCAGTTCTTGCACAGATGGATCTGGAGGATGCCCTGCTAGGGATAGATAAGATGCCTTCGACATTAATAGATGAAGAGAAGAAGCGTAAGGATCGAAAGGCATTAACACAAGTACATCTGCATTTGTCCAACGAAATTTTACAGGATGTAATGAAAGAGAAAACTGCCGCTGCATTATGGAAGAGGCTAGAACAAATATGTATGTCGAAAACTCTAACAAGCAAGTTGCATATGAAACAGCGTCTTTATGCTCATCGTTTGGAGGAAGGTGCATCTGTACACGAACACTTAACAATGTTTAAAGAAATTCTCTCAAACTTGGAGGCCATGGAGGTTCAGTATGATAAGGAAGATGTAGGGTTGATTCTACTTTGTTCATTGCCCCCGTCTTATTCAACCTTTAGAGACACGATTTTATATAGCCGTGAGTCTCTCACAGTTGATGAGGTTTATGATTCTTTAACCCCGTATGATAAGATGAAGCATCTTGTGGTTAAACCCGACTCTCAGGGAGAGGGTCTCATTGTTCGTGGGAGACAAGATCGGAATGCTGATGATGATCGTGGTAGGACACAGGAACGGAATCCTCGTGGTAAATCTAGGGTAGATCGAAGTCTTCAAACAGAGGTAAAACTTGCAACTTCTGTAAGAAGAAAGGGCACATTAAATCTGAGTGCTATAAGCTACAAAATAAGATTAAAAGGGAGGCTACGAATCAAAAGGGAAAACAACAAAAAAATTCCAGTAAAGCTGATGTTGTAGAAGACTACAGCGATGGTGAACTTCTAGTCGCTTCTGTCAATAATTCTAAAGTAAGCGAGGAGTGGATACTTGATTCAGGCTGCACCTTCCACATGAGTCCCAATCGGGATTGGTTTACAACTTAGGAAACAATATCTGAAGGTGTTGTTTTGATGGGAAATAATGCTTCATGTAAAATCGCAGGTGTTGGAACAATTAAAATTAAGATGTTTGATGGAGTTGTCAGAACACTTAGTGACGTGCAGCATGTTCTAAAATTGAAAAGAAATTTAATTTCGTTGAGTACTCTTTATTCAAAAGGGTACAGATACACAGTGAAAGTGGGGTTTTAAAGATTTCAAAGGGTCCTTGTTGTGATGAAAGGCGGAGAAAGATTGCCAAGTTATATGTTTTGAGGGTTCTCTATTTATGGTGATGCAATTGTCGCCGTCTTCCTTGTCGATAATGATATTACTAAACTTTGGCATATGCGCCTAGGGCATATGAGTGAGAATGGCATGGCAAAATTAAGCAAAGAGGACTTCTTAATGGGCAAGGAATTCAAACCGAATTTGTGTGAGCTTGTGTTTTGGGAAGCAAAGAGAGTTCGATTCACTAGAGGAATCCATAACATGAAGGGAACGTTGGAGTATATTCATTCTGATCTGTGGGGGCCATCCAGAGTGCCTTCGAGATGTGGAGCTAATTATATGCTAACCTTTATTGATGATTTTTCCAGAAAAGTTTGGGCGTTTTTCCTGAAGCAGAAAAGCGATGTGTTTTCCACATTTAAGTCTTGGAAAATTATGATTGAAAAACAGAAGGGAAAACAGATAAAATACCTCCGCACAGACAATGGCTTAGAGTTTTGTTCTGATAAGTTTAATAGATTGTGCAAGTCAGAAGGGATCATGAAACACTTGACAGTTCGTCATACTCCACAGCAAAACGGCATTGTAGAACGAATGAACAGAACGATCATGGAGAAGGTTCGATGTATGTTGTCAAATGCCAACTTACCGAAAGCATTTTGGGCAGAAGCGGCCTCTACTGCATATTTTTTGATCAACCGATCTCTATCCGTTGCCATTTTGAAAAAGACTCCACAAGAGGTATGGTCTGGTAATCCTACTAATTATTCTGATTTAAAGATTTTTGGGTGTCCTGCGTATGCTCATATTGATAATGGAAAATTGGAACCGAGATCTATTAAATGCATTTTTCTTGGTTATAAAACTGGTGTAAAAGGGTATAAGTTATGGTGTCTTGAAAATAGAAAAGTTGTGATTAGCAGAGATGTTGTTTTTGATGAAATTGCTATGCTACCTAACTTATCTCTTAAAGACTCTTCCAATAAAGAAAATCAAAAGTAGGTGGAGCATCAGATTAATACAGAGTCAACTCCTCAAGCTAGAACAAAAATTGAGAATAAAGTTGCTTCTTCACCACAATACTCTATCGCCAAAAACAGAACTAGAAGAGAAATTAAACCTCCAAAGAAGTATGCCGAGGTTGATCTAGTTGCTTATGCTTTAAATGTGGCTGAAGATATAGATGCGAATCAAGAGCCATCTAATTATTCTGAGGCGGTTAGCTGTGAAGACTCAGAAAAGTAGATGTTTGCTATGCAAGAAGAGATTGAATCACTCCACAAAAACAGAACATGGGACCTTTTGAAACTTCCTAAAGGTAAAAAGGTTGTTTGTTGTAAATGGGTGTTTAAAAAGAAAGAAGGGACTCTAGGAGTTGAAGAACCCAGATATAAAGCAAGGCTTGTTACAAAGGGTTACTGATCAAATTCGAGTGGACTTCACAGATGTGTTCTCTCAGGTTGTTAAGCATAGTTCGATTCGAGCTTTGCTTGGTATTGTGGCCATGCATGATTTGGAGCTTGAGCGGTTAGATGTAAAACCGCATTTCGCATGGAGAACTTGAGGAAGATATTTACATGCAACAACCGGAGGGTTTTATAGTCTTAGAAAAGAGGACTATGTTTGCTTGCTGAAAAAGTCCCTTTACGATTTGAAACAATCACCAAGACAATGCAGTACAAGAGGTTTGATTCCTTTATGACTTCTCATGATTTCAAAAGAAGTAGTTTAGGCAGTTGTGTTTACTTTAAGAAAAAAAGTGATGGTTCTTTTGTGTATCTACTTCTTTATGTTGATGACATGTTGATAGCAAAGAAAAGATAAAAGAGAGATAAGAAAGGTTAAAGCCCAACTAAGTGAAGAATTTGAGATGAAAGATTTAGGACCAACAAAGAAGATACTTGGTATGGAGATTCTCGAGATAGAAAAGCAAGTAAATTGTACCTAAGTCGGAAGGGTACATTGAGAAAGTTCTTTTGAGGTTCAATATGCGAGTGCTAAGCTGTTAGTACTCCTTTAGCGACCCATTTCGGACTTTCATCGACCTTGTCTCCTCAATCAGATGATGAGATTGAGTACATGTCACATGTTCCATACTCTAGTGCAGTGGGATCTCTCATGTATGCTATGGTTTGTTCATATCCAGATTTATCATATGCAGTCAGTGTAGTTAGCAGATATATGGCAAATCCTGGTAAAGAACATTGGAAAGTAGTTCAGTGGATTTTAAGATACTTACAAGGCACTACTGATGTTTGCTTACAGTTTGGAAGAACTAAAGATGGAGTTATAGGGTATGTTGATGCTGATTTTGCTGGAGACCTTGATAGAAGAAGATCTCTCACAGGTTACGTCTTTACAATCGGAGGTTGTACAATTAGTTGGAAAGCCACTTTGCAAACTACAGTTGCTTTGTCTACCACTGAAGCTGATTACATGGCGATTACTGAGGCTTGTAAAGAAGCTATTTGGTTGAAGGGACTATTTAGTGAACTCAATGAAGACCTTCAAATTAGCACAGTATTTTGTGACAGTCAGAGTGCCATCTTTATTACAAAAGATCAAATGTTTCATGAGAGAACAAAACACATTGATGTTCGGTATCATTTTGTTCGTGATATTATTGCTCGTGGTGATATTGTTGTGAGCAAAATTAGTACTCATGAAAATCCTGCAGATATGATGACTAAGTCACTTCCTATAACCAAGTTTGAGCATTACTTAGACTTGGTTGGTGTTCATTGTTGAAGTTAAACCCTTAAGGGGTTTTATAGAAGAGGTGGAGAACTTGTTTATTGAAAGTTCGCGATGAAGAACTTGTTCATTGAGAATTTGTGTCAAGGTGGAGATTGTTAGAATTAAGTGACCCAAATTCTTATTTAAATAAAATACGATAGAAAATAAAATAAAAGTAAAATCCATATAGAACTAGACTTCTTTTATTTTATTTTAGAATAAGGTTTTTAAACCTTATTAAACTCCATCTATTTTATATTAATTAGGATAAGGTGTTTCAATACTACTAGAATATGGCTTTGCAAGCCTATAAATAGACATAGTCTATTCCTCTTGTATTTGATTCAAATTTTTCGACATAGTGAATTTTTTTCTCCTCTGCCCGTGATTTTTTTCCCGAAAGGGTTTCTACGTAAAATTTGTGTGTTTTTTATTTTATTTATTTTATTTTATTTTATTTTTTCACAGCTTGGATAGACAAAACAGAGAAGAGCTAAAGAGATGTTGGTAGGGAGAAAAATCCACCATGCTCTCATGCAAGATGGCAAATCACCCAGAGAGGTATTGTTGGTTCATACCAAATATTCATTGTAAAAGTTGTAAACAATTTGGTCATATAAAGTGTGAAAACCAAGGGCAAAAGCAACAACAACAATAGTATCAACAAAACCATATTCAAGCTCAGGTTGCTGATGGAAACCAAGCTCTAGAGGAGCATGTGTTCACCGCCACTTGTTTGTTTCAAGCAGCAAAGTCAATAAGAGTTGGCTGAGTGGTTGCACAAATCACATGACTTTAGATGAAAGCATCTTCAAGTGAATTGATAGAAGCTGTATTTCAAAAGTCAAAATTGGAAATGGTTAAGTTATTGAGGCTAAAGGAAAAAGAGATGTGCTAATCAGCACTCTAACAGGTACTAAATTAAGTAATTACATATGTGTTTTTAGTTCCTGAGTTAGACCATGATCTCCTAAGCATTGGTAAAATTGATTGAGAAGAAATACACTGTTGTTTTTAAAGATAAATGTTGCACTATATTTGATTCATTGGGACAAAAAAGTTGTGACAGCCTCAATGACTAATAGAAGTTTTATGCTAAATTGGAACTTTGTCGCTTCGAGAGCTTATACAAGTTCAGTGGATAAATCATATATTAGTCAGACAGATTTGGTTGAGAATATAATTAAAGTTGAAGATGAAGTTGAAAATGAAGGCTTTGATGACCTTCTTGTTAAAGGCACGAGACCTATTGTTGAACATTATTATAGATGTGACTTAGCAGTGTTAAAGCCTGCAAATTTTGAAAAAGCTACACAAGAAACAAAATTGGTGTTTGCAGCATGGAAGCCAATAAGGAGTGTTAGAAATTGGCTACCCATGCAGCAACTCTCTCACTTAACATGCCAAAAGTATAAGCCAAAAGTACAAGCCAAATTAGTGGCTAACTGACTACGCTCGGTGTCAATCGCTCGGTGTATTGACTAAGCCTAGTGTAATGACTAAGCCCGACGTAATTGACTAAGCCTAATGTATTGTATTGATTAAGCTCGACGTATTGACTAAGTCTGATGTATTGACTATGCCTAATGCACGACTAAGCCCGACATACTGTTTAAGCCTGGAGGATTGACTAAGTGCAAGTTGTCTTCCTAAGAGCAGAAACTGATGTTTTGGTTTAAACTTTTATTCAATTTTTATGTTATGACACTTAGTTAGGAATAAACTAAGTTGGTAATGGCTTGATGTGTTTAGGTGCTGAATGACATGTTTAGTTAATTTATTTTTTGTACAAGTAATGTCTTTCAAGTTTGAAGACTGTTTTAGTGGGATTAATTGAGTTTTTTGTGAGAAAAACTCTTATATATTGTACAATATGTAATTGAAAATGATGATGAAATATTGCAAATCAAAGTTGATTGCTAATTTTATCTGTTTTTGCTATTTTCCTTTGCTCAAAAACCCAACAAACCTTCATATTTACCGACACAAAACGTATTGAAAAGTATATAATTGAAGCACTTTCTACATTTCGCATCTATAAATCTATATATTCAGAAATCATTAATTTCTAGTATATGAAAATGGTTGAGGATACTCTCAGCAGGGTCGAAAGCATGGAGCCCCACATTGAAAATAATGGAACCCCTATTGACAATGGGTGTTTAATTTTTGAATAGGAAAATGGTCTTCCAATAATAAGAAGACATATTGGTAAGAACAAAAGAAAAAATGGCATATAGATTCAAAATAACACAATTCAAAATTTCATTAATATATTGACTATGATCGTATAGATGTACTGATGAAATTTTGAATTGATCATAAAGCTTAATTAAATTTAAATCACGTAAAAATAAATATACGTGTAATTAATTTAATAATATGCTTAATTAACATGTTTTTGCGGTTAATTTTAATTAGTTTTGGACTTGATGTTATTAAATTTGGTATTTCTTGCTCGATTTTTATAAGTGTAATGCAAACCTAAAATGTGGAGAACAACTGAAAATATGGAATTACATAAAAAATTTGGTCATAAGAGTAGTATTTTGACATACAAAATTTTTAAATTTTATGATTATTTTATTTTAATATTTTTATTTAAATATTATTTATAAAGATATTTTATTAGGAATTTAGCTACCATTAGCTTTTATCTTTTATCCTTATTTTATTTAGGAAAAGGTTTGATTATCAAAATAAAAAAATTTAATTTAACAATGTCGTTAGATAATTTTATCTTTTAGTACCTAATTTTAATAATATTTCATTTTGATCACTTACCGTTAACTTGACAAATGGCTATGTTGCTGTACACTTGTTTTAGTCACAAACTTTTAATTTTGGTCACTCAGTACACTTTTTAGAATTATTTTTAATTTTTTTGAGTACTTGTTCAGAAAATGCTCGACTTCTATTTTCAGAGTCATAGGAATAAGAAGAGTAGCCCTGTTTTCTCTTGGGGTTTTTCATTCTCTTCTTCGCTTCAATCGCTTAGCTGATGTACTTCTCTGTGTTCGTTGGTTCTCCTTCGCAAATTATCATGTTTACAGTCCTGAGGATGATTCATCACCCTTGAGACAGCAATAACCGAGTCAAATTCAACAATTAACACAGCTTATCATACGCCTGGAGAGCCATTTTAATCGCCTTGAGTTATGCAAAGACAGAGCAAGGAGTACGTAACCATGATCATTCCAAGACATTTTGGACATATTCAATAGCCATTGACTGACATATTCAATAACATTATTGATACAATAAGATCCAGAATAGAATTACAACATTGTTACATAAGTCTGATTTGACGATGATCAAGTACTGGAAAAACTCCATATTTATTCTCTTTTCTTTAAGCGGAATGTAACATATTCCAAACAAAAGAGAGTTTGAGGAATTGCAGTTTCAACTTGGTAAATCTTGGATGCTTGCGACCGCATGTAACGCCCACCCATTGACAGAAGTGAATGGAACTATTCAGGACTCCATAATCTTGAGTTGATCACCAGTTATCTTGGCATTGAACTGGAGTAAAGCTTGTTGATCAGTGTCATTTCCTCTAACTACAGCGCTTGCTGCTGCTAGACTAAGCAAGTTAAGACTGCAAGTTGAAGAATAAGAGAACAATAACAACTTCAATGTAAATAAGGAAAAAAGAGCTGGATGCTTGAAAATGTGTTTTTGATAGCTCCATCAACTTTAAAACAATTGTTAATTGATATGATTGAATTGTATTTAAGAGTGCGAGGCTCATCATCAAGAAGCAGAGTGCAATTTATAAGTAGTTTTCCAACTAGGAATTTCAGTGGCTACTAGTTTGGGATTCCTTAAATGTGGAGACTGACTATTTCAAATCATCTGATAAAATGATAATATGATTAAGAGAACCAGTCCATCATAGCTTTATTATTGTTTAATAATTCCTAATCACATCACTGGTTCAGTGGCAAACTTTATAAATTTCAAGTTGATTAGCATGAGGTTTAGGATTCGATCTCTATGTAAACCTTTCCCTCATTGACTAACATGTTTAATATAGAGATGATTATCAAATTCAAAAATATGAAGTTCGCATGAACAGCCATTGACTAACATGTTCAATACCATGACTGATACAATAGGATGCAAAGTCAAAATCCAACATTGTTATTTAAAGTCTGACTTCATCACAATCTACTAGCTTATGAGTTAAGATGCAAAGACAAAAACCAAGAATTATACAAATTACACTGAAAATTATTGGTAGAAAACAGGAAAAAAAAAACTCCATATTTATTCTATTTTCTTGGAGAACATCAAGCACTTTATCGAACTTAAGCCTCTTTGAAGTTTCCATACCACACCTTAGATACCTGCAACTGAATTTATTTAAGCACATCCTATCATCATAAAAGTAGAAATTTACTTTAAGGGTGAGCTTAGTTGAGTAAAAGAATGGAGGGAAAAAAAATGAGAGGAAAGAAAATAAAAGAGATTCATTTTTCATCTTAATGCACAAAAATTAAACTTTCAAAATTATGTGTGTTTTTAAATGTTTTACACTAAACACACTTATGAAAAGAAAATTTTTATTTTTCATCTTTCCAATTTTCTTCCCACTTTATCTAACAAAGCTTATGTGGTGAAACAAATGATGAGTATTTTACTAATATACGAAGACAATATTACCTGTTGATTGAGTAGCATACAAAGTTCAAATACCACGACGTAACCGAGTTGGACGAAGAAGCTTGTCTCTAATCGAACAAAGCTTCGTAACAACATTACTCATGTCCATCCTCTCCCTTGGTGATTCGGTCGAACAAGTGAGTCCTATTTCAAATATTGAATTCAAGCACTGAAGATGTATGTCAGCGGCCGATCCTCCTCTGACACTTTCTTGAAGAAGAATGGGATCTATAATCTCAACCACTCGATTTGGAAAAGCTGCTTTAACAAAGTTGCGAAGGCTTAAACCTTCTTTGAACCTTTCACTCGTTGGCCTTTTCCCTGTTAACATCTCTAACAAGAGGATGCCGTAGCTATACGCATCGCCATTTGTTGACAACTCGCTTCCCATGCCATATTCTATAATTAATTCGTCATAAAATACATATATAAATAATTGTAGTGGAAAACCTCTAAATATACAACAAGACTGCTTTTAGATCCATTTTTTTCTTTTAAATAATGAAAGAAATGAAAACAGTGAACATACCAGGTGGAGCATAGCCGATAGTTCCTCTTAATCCAAGGGAGCTTGATTCATTAGTAGAATAGTTAAGCTTATCTCCAGAAAGGATTTTTGCTAAGCCGAAGTCACTTATATGACCAACCATTTCCCCATCGAGTAAAACATTGCTTGGCTTAAGGTCACAATGAATGATCGGCGTCTCACAACGATGGTGCAGATATTCGAGTGCATGAGCAACATCTATGGCCACATTAAGTCTTTGAAAGAAGTTTAGGTTTTTCATCGTCTCCGGTTTATTCATGCCAACAGATGGATGCAGCCAATCTTCCAAGCTTCCATTTTCCATGAACTCATAAACCAAGGCTTTAAAATCATTGCCATTATAATCAATACCTGAAATTGCTGTTAATACCTTGACAAGATTACGATGTCGAATGTTCTTCAAAGCCTCGCATTCAACCAAGAAACTCCTGGAAGCTCTATGATTCAGAAGATTGAGCACCTTTACTGCAATAACTGCTCCATTAGCTTTAAGAATTCCTTTGTATACATATCCGAAGCTTCCCGAACCAATCAAATTCTGAGGGGAGAATCCGTTAGTCGCCCTTAGGATGCTTTGGTATGATAACTGTAAGAGAGAATTTTCTACAAGAGTTGTCGTTGGCTTCTGCTCTTTTTTCTTTCTATACCAGATGATGAGGAAAATACAGAATACTAAAGTCACTCCTGAAATCACAACAATTATTGTGATCTTCAATTTAAGGGAAGTGTTCGCTGGTGTTTTGGAGTTGCATCTTGACAAGTGTAACTCAGGGATGCCTCCGCAAAGCTTACTATTTCCCTCAACAAATGTAGCACTTGTATTCTTGAACACTCCTTCACTTGGTATTACTCCCTCAAAATCATTGAAAGAGAGATTTAGATACTTTAATGCCCCAAATCGCACAAGAAATTCTGGAATCCCACCGGAAAGATTATTGTCAGATAAGTCCAATGCCTCAAGACCTCTCAATGAACTCAAATATGATGGAATGGGTCCTTCAAACAAATTGCCTTGCAAATACAGCTCCACCAGACTTGCACAACTACCAAGGTTGTTTGGAAGCAAACCAGATAACCTATTTTGAGAAACATCCAATGTACCTAGATTTTTCAGTTTTTCTACTTCAACAGAAAGTTCACCAGTCAAATAGTTTGACGATAAATTTAGTACAATGGACAAGGATGGAAGTCCAAGTACTTCAGGGGGTATTGGTCCACTAAGATTGTTACTAGAAAGATCCATTAAAAGCAATTTTTTGCAATTACCTAGACCTGAAGGAATGCTGCCCTGAAGATTGTTAAAATGTAAAACGAGTTCGGTTAACTCTATTAAATTTCCAATGGAGTGGGGAATGGTCCCAAAGAGAAAATTACTGTGAGCGTAAAATATTTTTAGCTTTTGAAGCTTCCCAATATCAAAGGGAATGGGACCTGATAAGTGATTTTGTGCTAAGTCTAGCACCTCCAAATTGATGAGATTTCCAATCTCATCCGGGATTTTTCCCAAAATGTTGTTCTCACTCATCGATAAACCCTGAAATGTGCTAGAAAAATTGGTAATGCATTTTGGAAATTCCCCTCCAAAATTATTTTCGGTTATAGATAGAAATCCTAGTTTTGTATTGTTGACTAAAGTGCAAAGAAAGTTCAAGTCACCTTCTCTCCCATGTCCCAAATGGTTTCCTCCTAGTTCAAGCCTAAACAATTTATCCAACTTTTCTAATGAAGGTACATTTCCATCAAGCATGTTATCATAAAATTCAAGAACATCCAAATTCGAGGCATTGGATATTGAAAGTGGAATTTGCCCAGAGATTGGGTTGTCCCCTACAGAAAAGAACTCAACATGAGGCATATTGATTTCTAAATCAGAATGAAGAGTACCTTCAATCTTGTTTGCACCAATATCAAAAATTCTAATATTGGAGAGATTGAACATTGGGACAGGAACAATACCAGAAATCGCATTTCCGAATATGGTGAAAAATGAAAGGTTTCTCAGTCGTCCAAAAGATTCAGGTATAATCCCACTAAATGCATTAAACGTTAAACCAAGTCTCTCCAGCGATGATAAGTTCCCCAGTGAAGGTGGGATATTCCCTCTCAAACTATTGTTGAAAAAACCCAATACTTTTAGGTTCGACAAGAGACCCAGCAAAGCAGGTATTTGTCCCGTTAGCTGGTTGTCCGACATATCAACTGATATAAGTTTAGAACAAGCAGATAAATTGGAAGGAATTCCACCAATGATGGAGTTATTGGCCAGGTTTAATGCTTCTAGTCTTCTTAAGCCACCGATCTCTTGAGGAATTTGGTTGTAGAAGCTGTTGCCCACAAGATCCAACTCCCTGAGGAAGCTCAAATTTCCAATATAGGGTGACAATGATCCAGAGAGTTTGAGGATTCGAAGTTTCAGCTTGGTGACTCTTGGATGCTTGCGACCGCATGTAACACCGATCCATTGACAGAAGTGAATGGAGCTATTCCAGGACTCCATAATCTTGAGTGGATCACCAGTTATCTTGGCTTTGAACTGGAGTAAAGCTTGTTGATCAGTGTCATTTCCTCTAACTACAGGGCTTGCTGTTGCTAAACTAAGCAAGTTAAAACCCTGCAGGTTGAAGAATGAGAGAAGAATCACAAGCAAAAGAGAGCTGGACGGTTGAAAATGTTTTTTTGATGGCTCCATCAACTTGAAACAAATGGTTAAATGAAAAGGTTGATTTGTAAATGAGAGTGGTGGCTCATCATGAAGAAGCAGAGTGCAATATATAGTTTTAGAATAATGATATTATCGTATTCTATCACTGTCATGGGCGTGCTTTAGTTAAATGCGTCTACTTGGGTTGGTTTTTATTGTCAATATATTTTCTACTCGTAGAAAAAAAAAGTATGACGTTTACTTTAAAAGTATACGTCAATTGGTTCAGACTTATAAAAGTGATGTGGGTACCATTTGCATGGGCCTCCGCTCCTTAACTTATTGCATATATGATGTTGAAGACTGTTAGGTGGTCGATAAAACTTATTTTTGACACTTAATTATTTTTTCTAGTCCTGTAAAATTAAAAATTTGTTTTATTATAATAAATTTTGATGTCTCTATTGTTATAAGTGTACTTAGCGGGATAGAGTGCTTGGGTTGTCATCCTACTTCGCGTCAAAAGATTGTGTGACGTGTTAGGTAAAACTCCGCTAACTGGAATTAAACAAAATTTTTAAGAATATGTTGGGTTGAGTAACTAGGGTGGGATGTTTGGCTGTCATCTCTCTTCGAATCAAAAGATTCAATATATTCTTAAGAAAAAAATATATAAATATAATAAATTAGGAGTATGTTGGGCTGAGTAACCAGGGTGCGGTGCTTGGCTGTCATCTCTTTTTGCGTCAAAAGGTTATTGTAATACCTCAATTTTGCCCGACCCATTGGAAGCCAAGGCATAATCCAATATATCCAAAATAATAATAAAAGTCTTTACAATCCTTACAAATGTTAAAAACCAGCAGGCCCATTGTTACATCCTACCCAAATACACAAACCCAATACCCAACAGGCCCAGACCTAAACTAGACCCAATTGACCCAAGCTCTCAGAGGCCCAAAACCTAACATCATCAGCTAGGGTTTCTAACCCTAGCTCTTTCCCTACAATGCCGCAACAGCTTCTGGAAGCTTCGGGGAGCGTCAATTCAACTCCCCAGATCGAGGCCATCAAT
The DNA here is from genome assembly GCF_025698485.1 of Gossypium arboreum. Lineage (NCBI taxonomy): Eukaryota > Viridiplantae > Streptophyta > Magnoliopsida > Malvales > Malvaceae > Gossypium > Gossypium arboreum. Next base: position 127,330,482 of record NC_069079.1, on the reverse strand, counting down.
GCATACTGACGCGTCATCAATGCGTTCGTCCCTCTCGCGACCGTCCAGCACTGCGATCTCAGGCCTCCCCTCTGGCCTTGGTACCACCGTTAACGCCGAGATCGTCGGGGTACCTGCAAAATGGAAAAGGAAACTCAGCAGATAATGGTCAAAGATACAGTAGACAAGAAATAGAAAGAAATCGGAGATTTCTTTCCTTATGTAACAAATCAGTGGCTATAAAAAGCCCTTTGTAACCCTTGTAAAAAGGCACACGGAGACAGAAATAAAAAACAAATACAAACAGTTTCAAAGGTGATAACCGAGTGACTTATTCTTTATTTTTTTAGCGCATATATATGAACTGTTTAGCAAAATACTAAGGGTATTTGAAAAGGAAAAGAACTACCTGTTTTGGATCTAAAGAGACGAGGGTTTTAAAACCCTCCGATCTCTGTACACGGTGACCCTTAGGGAGGCGCGTGGGCGCGTGGCGTACGAAGGCTAGAGCCCAGAGCTCCCTTCCTCTCTCTCTTTCAGAGAGAATTTTTTAGTTTTTTTTTTTTAAATCGGGGTTCAAATGAACCTTAAGCTGAGAAGGTAGCTTATATAGCTTGAACGAAACGGCGTCGTTTTGCGACCCCAGGATCCGCGCGTTGACTCGATTACCCGGGGAGGATCTGCGCATTTTTTAAAATTGGGTTAATTTCCCAATCGGTCCTTCTACCCCTTTTGTGTTTACAATTAAACTTTATTTTATTTATGATTTGGCCCTATTATTTTATTTTAGTTTTAATTTGGTCCTGGCAGTTGTTAAATTATATTCTGAGAAACGTGGCCGTTTTGGGAATAGGGCGATTTGCCCAGTGAGTCCCTCTAATTTTATGCGCGTTTTAAATAGGGCCTTAATCCAGTTTTGTTTCTTTGAAATTCGCCCTGTAATTTTACTGAATTTGACATTTAGTCCTATATTTATTCTATATATATATTTTTTATATATTGATATTTATTTTTTATCCTTATTATTTATATACTATAAGATTATTTTATTATATATATAGTATTATTCTTCATATTATCTATTATTTTTCCAATTATTTTACATCATTTTTTTCTATATTATTATATTTTTACTTGTATTATATGTTAATTATTTATACATATAAACTTTCATTATTTTATATTATATCATTATATATCTTATTTCCTATATATTTAAATTATATTTTATAACATTTATTATATTTTATTTTTATTCTATATTACTTATTATTTTTTTGTTATGTGTATCATATATTATCTATTATATTATTCATTATAAGATTTGTAAATTAAATTATATTTTAAACTCATATTTATATATATTATATAATTATTTCATTATAGATATAAATTCTTTTACAAACTTTATATTCTATACATTATTTTACTAAACTAATATCTTTTGTATTTTTATGTAATTATTATTCTTATAAATACAATTTTATTATATATTATATTTTAACTTATATATCTCATATATCTTATATAGTTATAATATACATTATTAAAAACTTGCATTTTGTATTATATATTGTAAATTATTTCATTTATTATTACTTTTATATACTATTATATTATCTATTTTAAAGTTTACTATTAAGTATTATACTTTTATTATATATTGTAACGCCCCAATTTTCGGAATCCTATGAATGTTGGCATAGGTTTAATTATGTTAGTGGGCCTCTAAAAAGCCCAAGCTTAAGATAGAACCCGGTAATTTTAGTTAATTTTTGTTCCATAAGAAAAAGGGAGTGAAATTGTGAAATAGAACCTATGTGAAAATGTTTGAAAATGCTATAGATTAAATTGAAGTGGTCAAATAAATAGGAGTGCAAAATAGGAGGATTTGCATGACAAACCTCCCATTTTACATGAAGTGGCCAGCCATCATGTTGTTGTAGACAAAATGTACACTTGATATCCATAATTTATGGTACAAATTGATACAAATTGATAATAGGTTAGGTAAATGTTTCATGATAATAGGTTAGGTAAATATTCCATGATAATAGGTTAGGTAAATGTTCCATGATAATGGGTTAGGTAAATGTTTCATGATAATGGGTTAGGTAAATGTTTCATGATAAGAATTTCATGTCTTTTGTATTAAAGAATTAAATGGATGAAATATGAAGTTTTATTAAAAGAAAAGGGTGAAAAGAACAAAGTTTTGTCCATCTTTGTTCATCATAGCTGAAAGTTAGAGAAGAGAAAGGAGAGGAGAAAGCTCTTGAGTATTCGGTCATTAGGAGGAGGAAAATTGAAGGTAAGTTCTTGGTACCTTGCTTCTATTTTGAGGTTCATGAGTTTTTCTTGATTCTACCTTAACTCTTGAAGTATATTTTGATTTTTAGTTGTGTTGTGAGCATTTGGTCATGAATTAAAATGAAGAAAATGGTTGTTGTTTCATGTTCTTTTGATGAAAAATGGAAGATATGTGAAGTTGAGCCAAACAAATGAGCATGCATGTGCCTTAGATCTAAAGGGAAAAATCGGCTAACATGTAGTGCTTTAAAATGATGAAATGGAGATTATGCTTAAGTAAAAATCATAGATATGTGATGATTGATTGGTGATATACATGTTTAAATAACATGCATGCAAGATAGGTGTATGAAAGAGTGATTTGGTAATAAATATGCTTAGGATAGCAGCAGTAACGTGACTTTGGAAAATCACCATAAATTGTGGGAGATGAATTAGAAGCTGAATAAATTATGTAATTAAAGCTTATTGAGTCTAGTTTCTAATGAAATAAACAAGAACATATTTTGAATTCTGTACAATGAGAAATTTGATTCGTAATAAAGGGTGGTCAGATTAGTCAAACAGTGAAACATGGGAAACTTTGAGAAAAATCTGGTATTGATCGGCTAAACCAAAAATTCTGAAAATTTTATGGATAGAAGATATATGAGTCTATTTTCAAGGAAAATTAACAGCACTTGATTTAGAGTTTCGTAGCTCCAGTTATAAATAATTTAGTGACTGTTGCTCAGGAAGACAGCTTGCAGTGAAATTATGATTATGTGGTAAATATTGACAAAAATTTGTTAATGAGTTGCTTATTGATTTCTTATAAGCTTACTATGATCTGTAGGTGTGGTTGGCCTAATATTGTAAGGGGTTAATACGTAGTTTGTATTTGAATAGTTAGATTAACGTGTTAGTAATCCAATTGTAGGCGGTTCGTGTGTGGATCTCGTCAGCATATCGTCGCAAACAGGTGTGTAACTAACACCCTCTTTCTTAGTCTGGATCGGCAAAAGTCGAAAAGCCGAAATGCCGAAAACCGGTATTTTGTAGATTTGAGAGTGTGCGAATGCTCGTGAGGTAAATCGATTAATGTTTTTGGTAAGCTGCAAAATTTGGACTGCAAAGTGTATGATTTCTGTGCCCTCGATTTTTTTGGGCTTAATGGGCCAAAATTGGAATGATGGGCCAACGGGCCCAATTCGGTAAGAACCCTCGGTAGTGATTCTGTTAGTACATGAAAAGTAGGAATATGCATGAAAAACCCTAAAATAGATAAATTACTGAAATACCTTTAAAAGTGGAAAATTTACAGTTTTACCCCTAGGAGATAAATTACCGAAATACCCCTAGGGTTAAATTGACTTAAATGCATGTTTGACTGTTGTTATTTACTGCATGCCATGTTGTTATTATCTGATGCATGGGATTGGGATATTGACGGAGGAAGTACTGAAAGTGGCTTGTCCACGTACTAGAGGCTTTGCCTCAATTTATCGATAATCGAAAGCAATCTTTTGAATCTGTGGAGTGTTAATTTGGGTGGGTTGAGCTATTCCCCACATGGAGTGTATGGCTGGTAATGCGGTGGAGTGTAGTGGTTGGTGGGTTGAGTAGTCTCCCAAATGGGCTTGCATATGTTTACTTGATGTTGCATGTATTTTGAAATGGGCCTATGGGCCATCTTTGTTATCTGAATAAGGGCTAAGGCCCGGTTTATTATAATCTGAAAAGGGTTCGCCTAGTACCCATGTTACTGAATGGGCTTAGGCCCAATAGGCTTGAGCTGACTTTGGCTTTGAATGGGTTTTCCTTACACACGAGTTTCCCCAAACTCACCCTTTTATTTTCATCCACGCAGAAATCCCCAACCATAGGGGCTTGAGTCGTGAGGGAATTTGAGTGGCCACCGCTCGAAAGTTTGATTTTCTTCGGTGAATTGGGCATCCTTTTATTTACGTTTGAAGTTTTGGGTTTTAAATGTAATAAGGCCGCTTAATTATTTTTGATGGTTTTAATATGTATTACTAAGATAGGTATTACTTATTTTAACTGTTGAAATTGGATAGCTTTAGGGCGTTTTCAAAAACAACAATTGATTTCAAAATAACACGACAACAAGCAAAGCTTCCATAATGAAAGTATTTTCCAAAATTAATCACTTTTCCTAAAATGACTTAATCAAATCGGTTTCCTAGAAACATCCATGACGTTAAGGTGTGGCAATGGCGGTATGCATGTCTAGGATTGGATCCGAAGGGAGCTTGGTACTTAAGTAGTCCGATGGACTTACCACCTCTTTTCTGGTTTCCTACCGGTGCACGGCTTCCTTTCACTTTAATCTATAATGAAATTATCTTTTAAAACACTAAGTAAGTTTTTCTGGATCAACAATATAAAATTTTTGAACGCTTCGATGTGGCATGTCGGATCCGGCCATAACATCTGGGCCGGGTTTGGGGTGCTACATATATTTTAAATTTATTATTTGTTTATATTATACATATATTTTTTCTTACTTTTGTTTTTATTATTATACAATATTTATTTTTACTTTAGTATTAATGTATTTTTGTTATGTTATATGTTATGTAATATTTTAGACTTTTATATTTTATTTTCAAATGCATATTTTTATGTACATTGAAATATTATATATATCATACATCATTTACATGATTAAATATATGTTGAATTATATGTTTAGGATTTTACCTATTTCTTCTTTAACATGTACTCCATTTTATGTATAGTTTTCTTATTTAAAAATTGTCACGTTTTATTTCTTATATACGTTGGTTAGCGTATGATATTTATGCTGTTATGCTCTTACTTTCCTATCATTGTAACATGTTATCTCGAATGTTATGTTAATATACTCCTTCATGCATCAGTTTTAAAAACAAGACTTCAAACTTTTCAAAAATGAAAAGGCAATGCTCGGTGTTTGGAAGCTCTGAGAAAAGTAGTGCCCTAACTTATTGGGTTGCGACTTTTCTTGTTGAGTTCGAACAATTAAGTACCCTTTTAAGTTTTTAAAGGTTTTCTAAATGCAAGCCACTATCTTGGAACTTCAAAACAATATGTCCTAACTTACTGGATATAGCGTTTTGCTGTTTCGAGATTGGAATTTCAAAAAGGTTAACTTTATGTCAATACTTTGATACGAGTGAATTCCAATTTTCAAATTTAAAATATTTTAAAGAGGACTACATCTTAAAATTTTTGAATTTTTGACATTAAAGACATTTGATAATCAATTAGGTACCAATTTTTGGGCGTTACGAGGGTGCTAACCCTTCCTCGTCATGTGAATCGACTCGAACTGTTTTCGATTTCAGAGACTAAAACTAATGATTTTAAAACAAAAATGTTTTAAAGGTGATCCAATCGCACCTAAAAGGATTGGTGGCGACTCCCGTTTTCGTTTTTTTAAAATCGATTCCCATTTTCTAAAACTCAATTTGAAAATGGTTTCGACAGCTTGGCGACTCCACTGGGGACCAATAAGAGAGTCAAGCCGTATAATTGATTACCTCTTGTCTTAATGTCGAAAATTAACGATTTTAAAATTTAATCCTCTTTGCATTACATGTGTTGGTATTATTGCATGTGTTGCTATATTATAACAGCATTTGCATGACCGTTGTGGTCACACCCTTAAGTGGGAGTGAGAAACTACGCCTTCGTGAGGTTTTCACCTCCGTGCAGGATAGTGGATCACTTTCGGGATACATCCGTACCTATGGTTTCGTGAGATTTTCATCTCCGTGTAGCCATAGGGAAATGTATTCCCCTGAACTGAACTTGATTCAAATGAGCCTATAATGGGTAAGAATCGAGGAATCTGCTGGTTCATGTACCTCAAACTTTAGAACCGACCTCATATAGAAAAATCGTAAGATCCCAACTTGGATAGAGTTAAACTTTAGATATTACCCTTATAAATTATCGTTGAGATTTATTGATATCATGTGATACTAACTATTTCTTTTCTTTTTTTCACATGTCATTTTGCATTTACAAAGGTATCGATTCACGGTCAGTTTCTAAGTTAGGAAGTTTTATTATGGAGAACGGACTTCTTGATAGAGTGGAGGGCAACGCTAACGTCCATAGATGGTCCGAGCAAACTCAACTAGAAAAGAGAGATAGTATAGCTGAGGGATACGTATCGGAGTTGTCAGATTACACTCGTATTAGCGTCACGCAGAATAATCTCCAAGAGCTTAAGGCAATTTGGGATCAGTGGGGCCTAGAGACCAAGCAGTTATTCTACAGTAACTATGGAGACTTACCTTACTTGCTTGATGTTCAGATAGACGAACACTTATTCCGAGCCTTTGCTCAATTTTGGAACCCGGCGTACAGTTGCTTCACTTTTGGGGAAGTAGACATGGTACCTACCGTGGAAGAGTACACTGCTTTACTTTGCTGTCCCTGGTTTTAGAATGATAGGATCTATTCTCGAGCTCCTTGTGTCCCTACCTTTTGGAAGAAATTGATGATTATTACGGGGATGAGCGAATAGTGGGCCACAGCCCGAATTAAAGAAAAGGACGAGTGCAAGTGCATATCGTGGGATGCTTTGAAAGATTTGATTCTGACACACCCTGATGAGACGAAGAAGGTAGATGTTTTTGCCTTAAGTTTATATGGATTGATGGTTTTCCCTAGGGCTTTGGGATATGTAGATGAGGCAACCACGGATCTTTTTCATCGACTCGAGAAAAGGTCTCACATCCCTGCAATTCTGGCGGAAACATTCAGGTCTTTAGGTGCATGTAGGAGGGCTGGTGCTGGCGGTTTATAGGATGTGCTCAGTTACTTTTGGCTTGGTTTTACAGTCATTTTCGGTTGATAGATAGGATGGTTTGTCGGGTTTTCTTCGAGGATTATTCACCGTTGAAAGATATAGTAGCTTCAACTAGGAGAGTTGATGTTTCAGAAGAAAATTGGATAGCGTTACTTCAGAACCTTCAGTCGAAAGATGTTGAGTGGAGGGCTCTGTGGATGATGCCTAGAGAGGTTTTTTATCGATGCAGCAATTTTGATTGGGTACCCCTATTGGGAATTTTGGGTGCCATGGCAGCATGGGTTGAGACAGTTCGTGCCAGCGACTCATGGGTTGGCTCAAAGTGAATTTGTATACAGAGGAGCCGATTACAAGAAGAGGGTTAGTGAAATTTCTAGTGCTTGGAAGAAGACTTGTCGATTGAAAGGAGTAGCTATTAGCCCTGCTACCACACCGGAATATGTTGAATGGAGAGGCAGAAGGGTGAATGATAATATCCCTAAGCCAAATGTGGAAGGAGCTCGACCAATGGAGGAATATTTGTGAGCAAGGCCCTTAGAGTTAGAAATTATGAAGCAGGAGTTCGGGAGAAAAAGCTTGGAGTTTGAGAAAAGAATAGCAAAACTCGAAGAAGAGAAGATGTACTTGAGTTTGGACGTCGAGGTTCAAAAGAAGGAGGCCGAGAAAGAGAGGAAAGAAAAGAGGAAGATTGAAGAAGATTGAGATGATTTAAAAGAGCATTACAAAAGGGCACAAGTATCCTTGAGAAGGGCGAGAATAGGAGGATCTTCGGAGCAGTTGCAGAAAGAAGTCCAAGAGGAAAAGGCTAGAGCCGAGTGTTGGGAGAGGAAGTTTCAAGAGATGCAAGTGCAGAATTTGGCATTAGAGGAAGAGAATAAAGGATTAAAAACTAAGGTGATTGAGCTTGGAATATCCCTGCGTTGGCACCAAAACCATAATTCTACGGTCGAGTTAAAGGAGCTGAAGAGCAAGGTTGAGGATTTAGAGGTAGCATTGCATGACGGTGAACTCCGGGTTGAGCAGCTCAAAGCGCGAGAAGATTATCTGAAGGGAGAGCTACATCAGCCTAAATGACAGGTCAGAGAAAGGGACCATGTCATTGGAGAGGCCATAGCTCAGATTCGAGAGGTTGCTGAGTATATACAAGACTTGGCAATTCGACCTGATGTATTGAGTCTGATGTATTCATCATCGTCGGATGTAGGACGAGAGTTAGCCCTTTTATTAGATAGAGTTAAAGCTTTGGGCCTTAGGGCAAAAGCGTATTTGTGATCCTCTTATATGTAAAGATATTCTTTTTCTAAATAAAATTTTCTAAATGAAGTTGAACCAGAATCGATATTCTTTATGCATTCATGCATTTGCATCTCATGGCATTTCATCACATCATTTGTATTCAAAGTTATAGAAAGACCCTGATTAGTTAAAGTTTACTTTCAAAGGTAGAAAAGGAAATCTAGAAATAACACATCCTTACGGCACTTGTACTAAAACTAAGAGCATGGATCAAAGGTTCGAGCAATTACAAAAAGATATGCAAGAGAAAATGCAAGAGCAGTTGCCCAAAATGCAGAATGAAATGAGGGAGCAGATGCTAGAGGCTCAGAAAAACATGATGGCTCAGCTACTAAGAGCTACTGATAAAGGAAAAGCTCCCATGGCAATCACTGAAGAGGAAAATGAAGGTCCTCCTCCAGGTTTTACTCCACCTCATGTGCCCTTGCAAACCAAGGCACTTCTAGAAGGCCATCTGTCACCGTGAGGCCTCAACATGGGCCAGTGGATGCTGGAATCCCTATAAATTTCCCATCTGGATTGGGAAATAATTTGGGTGATAGCTCGATCAACCCTATCACTCCTAATTTGGATTTGATGGAGAAGGAAAGAATGGCCACTGAATCCACGAAACAATTGGAAGATCACTGCAGATGGCTAGAAGAAAAATTCAAGACTTTGGAAGGCACTGGCAATCATCATGGGATTGATGCCAAAGATTTAAGTCTAGTCCCAAACCTAGTGCTGCCTCACAAATTCAAAATGCCGGAGTTCGAGAAGTACAATGGTACTACCTGCCCGGAGGCTTACGTCACAATGTCCTGCAGAAGGATGACAGGGTATGTAAACAATGATCAGTTGTTGATCTATTGTTTTCAAGATAGTTTAGTGGGAACAGCAGCCAAATGGTACAATCAGTTGAGCCGGGCCAGAATAAATTCATGGAGGGATCTTGCACAAGCCTTCATGCAACAGTACAACCATGTGACTGATATGACGCCGGACAGGATCACACTTTAGAATATGGAGAAAAAGCCTAATGAAAGTTTTAGGCAATATGCACAACGACGGAGGGAAGTGGCAATGCAAGTACAACCACCATTGTTAGAAAAGGAAACCACCATGTTATTTATCAACACTTTAAAAGCACCGTTCATCACTCACATGATTAGAAGCACCACGAAAAGTTTTACAGATATAGTTATGGTAGGGGAGATGATTGAGAACGCTATAAGGGGCAGTAAAATTGAGGGGGAAGTGGCCAAAAGATCGGCCCCAAGAAGAAAAGATAATAAGGTAAACAACACGAGCAACTTCAATTCGAAAGCAGTCACGGTTAGTCAGCCCAAAGTAGCCACAGTTGGGTAGCAGAGCTCTCAAAAGAAGGAATCTAACACCAGGCATGAGAGGATGCAATTTACACCTATACCTGTGACGTATCGGAAGCTTTATCAAAACTTATATGATGCGCATGCTATAGCCCCTTTCCACTTGAAACCATTACAGCCTCCATATCCTAAATGGTATGATGCAAATGCCAGGTGTGAGTATCATGCTGGAATATCGGGGCACTCAATTGAGAATTGTACTGGATTCAAGAAAGCCGTAGAGAGGTTGATCAAGAATGGGGTTTTGAAATTTGAGAGTACTTCAAATATTGAGAACCCTTTGCCGAACCATGACAATCAAGGAGTGAATGCCATTGTTGAAGCTGGTGGAAAAAGAGGGAAAAAAAATGTTGCTGAAGTAAGGATGCCTTTAAAAGTAATCTAGAAAGAGATGGTAAAGAGAAGGATAATAACCTCTGAGAAAGAAGGAAACGAAACGAGGAACCACTGCGAGTTCCATGGGAAGGAGGGTCATGAGACCCAAAATTGTGAAGAATTCAAAGCCTTGGTACAAGGCTTCATTGATAATAAAGAGCTACAAATTTTTGAAGGTAGCTTTTATGAAAGAGAAATAAGTGCATTAGAAGATGTACAACAAGGAACCAATCGGCCAAGAATTATTATTTCCTTGCCAGGGAATAATGAAGTGGGGGCGCAGAACAGGCCCAAAGTGGTCATCCATAAACCCACGCCTTTTCCCTACAAAGATGACAAGAGGGTGCCATGGAGTTACCACTGCAGTGTAGCAGTACCCAAAGAAGAGAGTATAGCCAGTGCATTTAAGGATATGCAGAATGAAAGTTCCTATACAAGAAGTGGGAAACGTTATGATGAGGGGGGTATCAGAGTGGAGCCCACAAAAACAAAAGATATTGATGTTGAAAAAAGGAAAAAGACTGAAATACCTATCAATGAACCGGTAAGAGAGGAAGAGGCTAAGGAATTTCTGAAGTTCCTTAAGCATAGTGAATATAGTATGGTCGAGCAGTTGCGTAAGCAACCAACGCGCATATCAGTATTAGCCTTACTTCTGAGTTCTGAGGTGCATCGGGAGGCATTGTTAAAGGTACTTAACGAGACATATGTCACCCACGACATATCTGTCAATAAGTTGGACCGGTTGGTAAACAACATCAGTACTGACAATTTCATTTATTTTAATGATGATGAAATTCCACTTGGGGGCATAGGGTCAACCAAAGCCTTACACATCACTACTCGGTATAAAGGATATACACTTCCAAGTGTACTCATGAATAATGGGTCTGCTTTGAATGTCTTGCCGCTATCCACCTTGAACAGATTGCCCATTGACAGTTCGCATATGAAAACGTGTCAAAATGTGGTAAGAGCCTTTGATGGAACTAAAAGAAAAGTAATGGGACGAATTGACATCCCTCTGGAGATTGGGCCGAATACGTATGAAGTTGATTTCCTAGTGATGGATATCAAGCCCTCCTACAATTGTTTATTGGGGAGACCATGGATACACTCGGCAGGAGCGGTGCCTTCTTCATTGCACCAAAAATTGAAGTTAGTGACAGATGGACGCTTAATAACCATCAATGCAGAATAGGACATCATAGCGGCAGTTACCAGCAAGGTCCCTTATGTTGAGGCAAATGAAGAGGCTATTGAATGTTCTTTTCACTCTTTAGAAGTCATTAATACCACCTTCATTTTGGAAGGAAGCAAAGTGCCGGTACCTAAAATGTCTGGAGCCACGAGGATGGCCCTACAAATGATGATGGGGAAAGGAGCATTGCCGGGAAAAGGGTTAGGAAGACAGTTACAAGGAGGGGTTCAAATCCCAAAACTGATTGAGAAGAAGGACCGTTTTGGCTTAGGCTTCAAGCCAGACCACAAGCACAAGAGGTAGAAAATAGAAAAGCGCCAAGCGAGAAGAAAGGCGCGTTTGAATGGGAGAGAAGTCGAGTGGGAACCGATGACATTCCCACCTATATCCAAATCTTTTAAATCAGGAGGACTGCTGATAAAGGAAAGTCATCAAGTTAATGCTGCACACAATGAGGGATTGAAGCAAGGAAGCCTCGAGGGCATTCGCCCTTACGAACCGGGGAGCTCTCTGAATAATTGGACTGTGGAAGACCTTCCTGTAGTCTTTAGGAATTTTTCAGAGTAATTCTCAAAACATGTCTATTACTCTAGGGCCTAGGAGTAGTAAGATTATATTTGTGAAATAAGCTTATGTTCATTTATAATTATTTAAATAAAACATAACTTTTATCAATTTAAACGAGTATGGTTTCATTTTATCAACCAATATTCCTTCAAATTCTAGCAATTCTTATTCTTTTATTCATAGCACATAAACAATCATTCTTCGATTCATTCATTCTTTGTATATTCTTTCATACCCCTACAGGTCCCTAGATATCAATGATATGAGCGCTGATACTACAGCTCCTAATTTCTCTGGCGAGCAAGACATGTGTTTAGAGGAACCTTAGGATTTTGAAGATGCTCAAGATTGTGATGTATCTCTCGATCTGTTAAGAATGGTTAAGTAGGAGGAGAAACAAATTATGCCACATGAGAAAGAGGCAATAGAGAATATAGCCCTAGAGGAAGGGAAGGAGTTGAAAATCGGAACCCTAATTGGCAAGGACACAAGGCATGGTTTGGTTGAGTTACTTAAAGAGTTCAAGGATATCTTTGCCTGGTCATATCAGGATATGCCTGGATTGAGTACTGACATTGTAGTACATCGTCTTCCGATAAGACAAGATTGCAAACCAGTCCAACAGAAGTTGCGGAGAATGCGTATGGATATTGTTCTGAAAATAAAGGATGAAGTCAAGAAGCAGTTTGACGCAGGATTCTTGCAAGAAGTGAAGTACTCCGAATGGGTAGCTAACATTGTACCCGTTCCTAAGAAGGATGGAAAGGTACGAATGTGTGTTGATTACAGAGATCTGAACAAAGCAAGCCCAAAGGATAATTTTCTTTTGCCACACATTGACACTTTAGTGGACAACACAGCAGGATATTCGTTGTTCTCTTTCATGGATGGTTTCTCAGGATACAATCAGATAAAGATGCATCCAGAAGACATGGATCAGACTACCTTCATAGCCTTATGGGGCACCTTTTGCTACAAAGTAATGCCATTTTGATTGAAGAATGCAAGGGCAACATACCAACGCGCTATGGTAAACTTATTCCACGACATGATGCATAAGGATATCGAGGTATACATTGATGATATGATTGCCAAGTCGCGAACAGAAAAAGAACATATTAAGGTCTTAAGAAGATTGTTGTTAAGGTTAAGAAAATTTCAGTTGAAGCTCAATCCAGCAAAATGCACCTTTGGGGCCAGATCGGGAAAGTTATTAGGCTTCGAAGTCAGTGAAAAGGGAATTGAAGTTGACTCAGACAAGGTCAGAGCCATACGAGAGTTGCCTCCGCCACGTACTCAGAAGGAAGTTCGAGGATTCCTAGGAAGGTTGAATTACATCACTCGGTTCATTTCATAATTGACTGAGAAATGTGATCCTATTTTTCGCCTCCTCAGAAAGCACAATCAAGGTACTTGGGATGAAGAATGCCAGAATGCTTTTGAGAAAGTCAAGCAGTATTTGTTGGATGCTCTAGTATTATCTCCACCTAGCCCGGATAAACCATTAATACTGTATTTATCAGTGTTCAGTAATTCTATGGGATGTGTGCTTGGTCAACATGACGAGTTGGGGAAAAGGGAGAAGGCAATTTATTATCTCAGTAAAAAATTCACTGACTGTGAAATGAGATATTCACCAATTGAAAAGTTGTGTTGTGCACTAATCTGGACCACCCGAAGATTAAGACAGTACATGTTATACCATACCACTTGGCTCATCTCAAAGTTGGATCCATTAAAATACATGATGGAGTCAACGGCTTTAAATGGAAGAATGGCGAGATGACAAATTTTGCTTTCAGAGTTTGATATAGTCTATGTAAGTCAGAAGGCTATAAAAGGAAGTGCGGTAGCTGATTTCTTGGCTAGTCAAGCTCTAGAGGATTATGAGCCATTGAACTTTGATTTTCCAAATGAGGAATTAATGTATATAGCAATGACTGAAAATTCTCCATGGAGGCTCAATTTTGATGGGGCTTCTAATGCAGTTGGGAATGGAATTGGGGCAGTCTTGGTATCCCTGAATGGTGACCATTACCCGTTCACATGCAAGTTAGACTTTGATTGCACAAATAATATGGCTGAGTATGAAGCATGCATCATGGGACTTCAAGCAGCCATAGGGCGAGGTATAAAAATCCTGGAAGTATATGGAGATTCGGCGTTGGTAATTTATCAGCTTAGAGGTGAATGGGAGACGAGGGACCCTAAATTGATCAATTATTGAAAGATAGTGTTGGGGTTACTTGAGGAGTTTGATGATATCACCTTTAATTATCTCCCATGAGATGAAAATCAGATGGCAGATGCTCTAGCAACCTTGGCCTTAATGATTAAGGCAAATAAAGAGGAAGAGATGAGACCAATTCAAATGAGTGTTTATGAAGCTCCAGCTAGCTGTTGTAACCTTGAAGAGGAAGAAAAGGATGATAATCCTTTCTATCAGGATATATTGCGATATGTAAGAGATCGTAAATATTCAGAACAGGCAACCGAAAATGATAAACGAACTTTGAGAAGGTTAGCTTGTGACTATGTCTTGGACGGGGATGTCCTGTACAAGAGAAGGAAAGACCAAATACTTTTGAGATGTGTCAATGCTGTGGAAGCCAAGCTAATTTTAGAAGAGGTTCATGAAGTTGTATGTGGTACCCATGCAAACGGGTTCACGATGGCAAGGCAAATCATGAGGTTTGGCTATTACTGGGCCACATGGAAGGAGACTGCATCAACTATGCCATGGGGACAAAATTCATGTACCGCCTTCACCTTTACATGTCATGACTTCTCCATGGCCTTTCTCTATGTGGGGCATGGATGTTATCGGACCAATATCACTGAAAGCTTCAAATGGACATCGGTTTATCTTCGTGGTGATTGACTACTTTACAAAATGGGTAGAGGCTGCTTCTTACGCAAATGTTACTAAGTCAGCTGTAAGTCGATTTTTGAAGAAGGAAATCATTTGTCGGTATGGAATGCCTGAGAAGATCATATCTGACAATGCATTGAACTTGAACAACAAAACGATAGTAGAGGTTTGCGACCAATTCAAGATCAAGCATCACAATTCTTCTCCCTACCGTCTAAAAATAAATGGGACAGTGGAGGCTGCTAATAAGAACATTAAGAAAATAGTGGGAAAGATGACTGAGACTTATAGAGACTGGCATGAGAAATTACTGTTTGCACTCCTCGCCTATCGGACATCTGTCAGAACTTTTACTGGGGAAACTCCGTTCTCGCTAGTTTATGGGATGGAAGCAGTTTTACCTATTGAAGTAGAAATACCTTCTCTTCGAATTTTGATGAAGGAAAAGTTAGATGAAGCTGAGTGGGTTCAGTCCCGATATGATCAATTGAACTTAATTGAAAAATAGAGGCTAAAAGCCATTCGACATGGTCAGATGTATCAGAAGCGAATGATGCGAGCTTATGACAAGAAAGTTCGACCAAGAGAATTCCATGAGGGAGACCTTGTACTAAAAAAGATCCTTCCTATTCAAAAGGATTTTAGAGGAAAATGGATGCCGAATTGGGAAGGGCCGTATGTCGTGAAGAAAGTTTTCTCTGGTGGTGCATTGATCTTAACAGAAATGGATGGGAAGAGCCTACCCAATCTAGTGAACTCGGACTCAGTTAAAAAATACTTTGTCTAAAGAAAAGGAGAATCTAAGGTGAAAACCCGCAAAGAGCGCCTTGAGATTTTAAAAAAAAATGGAGAGGCCAATGTGAAAACCCGCAAAGGGCACCTTGTGACCAAAGGGATTTTGAGTTGAAAACCTGAAAGGGCAGCTCGAATATTGAAGGGCATACGGTAATCTTGCTATTATTTGATACAACAAAGAGTGAAGAACGTTGCACACTGGGGCATCAACAGAGTACTTGGGATCTTTTTAACACATGTTGAATTCAAGAAAGACTTCATGGAGCTGGTGTATAGGCACTCAAGCGGCGATATCTAGAGAATCTAACTTTTGTCTTGCTTGCTATCTTTAGATTTTATTTCTTCTAGAAGATAGGCTAGCAGATTAATTCCCTTTTGTATCCTTTTGATAATTCATTCAAATCTATTTATTCTTAAAATTTATTTGTCTTTCACTATTCTTTAAGTATGTTGCATTGAAATAATGATAGATGAACTAAATATGTTCACAAACGAAGTTTTGCGCATTACTCTGAAAGTTCTAAATAACACCAGAAACTAAAACAGGACAATTGTTCAAGAAATTCACGTGAGTAAGGGATGAAAGAACTTGAGGAATTCCTTTCTTCCAGTCCAAAAGGAAAATAGACAAAGCCAATGATTCAATTCTTACAGACATCCTCAGTAGATTGTAGTATTGGAGGAAGATCTACGGGCTGAGCAAGAATGAAATTTTGAATGGTGACACTTAGGATAGGGGTCACATTCACAGCATTTTGCATCATAACACATTTAATTAGGAACATTCGACTCACTTCGAGCATAGCATCCTAATTATCAAGCATAATCATTCTACAGGTTATCAAAGACGGTGTGCTTTAGTCTTCTAAATAGTAGGGTAATAGGCCGCAGTATAGCAGATTTAGCTTTCAGATGTTTATACTGAAGCAGATCCAAGATGATTTGGTATTCTTGTGTTTACAAGAAACAAATCGAGGACATAGCAGATTTGACTCTTAGATGTTCTCAAATATAGCAGATCTAGCTTTCAGATGTTTATACTGAAACAGATCCAAGATGATTTGGTATTCTTGTGTTTACAAGAAACAAATCGAGGACATAGCAGATTTGACTCTCAGATGTTCTCAGATATAGCAGATCTAAACTTCAGATGTTTATACTGAAATAGATCCAATATAATTTGGTATTCTTGTGTTTACAAGAAACAAATCGAGGACATAGCATATTTGACTCTCAGACGTCCTCAGATATAGCAGATCTAAACTTCAGATGTTTATACTGAAGCAGATCCAAGATGATTTGGTATTCTTGTGTTTACAAGGAACAAATCGAGGATATAGCGATTTGACTCTCGGATGTTCTCGGACACATGCAGATCTAACCTTCGGATGTTTATCTGAAGCGGATCCAAGATGATTTGACATTCTTGTGTTTACAAGAAACAAATCGAAGACATAGTAGATTTGACTCTCAGATGTTCTCAAACAGACTCCAAGATGATTTGACATTCTTGTGTTTACAAGAAACAAATCGAGGACATAGTAGATTTGACTCTCAGATGTTCTCAAACAGACTCTAGATGGTTTGGCATCCTTGTGCTTACAAGGAACAAATCAAATACATAGCTGATTTGGCTTTCACGTGTTTTCGAAAGCAAATCTAAGATGATTTGTCATCTCTATATTGTTAGAGAACAAATTGAAGTCAGGAATCTTCACTTCAACAGGGAGCAGACTCAAGATGGTTTGGCATCCTTATACTCACGAGGAACAAATCAAAGACATAAGTAGATTTGGCTTTCACGTATTCGCGCTGAAGCAAATCTAAGATTAACTTAGCATCTTTGAAACGAATTGAAGAAGCAGATTTTACATCTCTATATTCGGCGGGGAGCAGATCGAAGAAATCAAGCCTCGGCGAGCCAGGGCAAAATTGGTTCTTTTATATCTTTGCTCTATTCCTGTTATATAGCAATGAGCAAAGAGGGGCAGCTGTAATACCTCAATTTTGCCCGGCCCATTGGAAGCCAAGGCATAATCCAATATATCCAAAATAATAATAAAAGTCTTTACTGATCCTTTTACAAATATTAAAACCAGCAGCCCTTTGTTACATCCTACCCAAATACACGACCCAATACCATGTGCCCGGACCTAAACTAGACCCAATTGACCCAAGCTCTTAGAGGCCCAAACCTAACATCATCAGCTAGGGTTTCTAACCCTAGCTCTCTCCCTCTGTGCATAGCAAGCCACGGAAGCTTGGGAGCGTCAGTTCAACTCCCTAGATCGAGGCCATCAATGCATACTGATGCATCATCAATGCGTTCGTCCCTCTCTCGACCGTCCAGCACCGCGATCTCAGGCCTCCCCTCTGGCCTTGGTACCATCGTTAACGCCGAGATCACCGAGGTACCTGCAAAATGGAAAAGGAAACTCAGCAGATAATGGTCAAAGATACAGTAGACAAGAAATAGAAAGAAATCAGAGATTTCTTTCCTTATGTAACAAATCAGTGGCTATAAAAAGCCCTTTGTAACCCTTGTAAAAAGGCACACAGAGACAGAAATAAAAAAACAAATACAAACAGTTTCAAAGGTGATAACTGAGTGACTTATTCTTTATTTTTTTAGCGCATATATATATAAATTGTTTAGCAAAATACTAAAGGTATTTGAAAAGGAAAAGAACTACCTGTTTTGGATCTAAAGAGACGAGGGTTTTAAAACCCTCCGATCTCTGTACACGGTGGCCCTTAGGGCGGCGCGTGGGCGCGTGGGCGCGTGGACCGGCGCGTGGCGTACGAAGGCCAGAGCTCGGAGCTCCCTTCCTTTCTCTCTTAATTTTTTAGTTTTTTTTAAAAAATCAGGGTTCAAATGAACCTTAAGCTGAGAAGGTAGCTTATATAGCTTGAACGAAACGGCGTCGTTTTGCGACCCCAAGATCCGCGCGTTGACCCGATTACCCGGGGAGGATCTGCGCTTTTTTTAAAATGAGGTTAATTTCCCAATCGGTCCTTCTACCCCTTTTGTGTTTACAATTAAACTTTATTTTATTTATGATTTGGCCCTATTATATTATTTTAGTTTTAATTTGGTCTTGGCAGTTGTTAAATTATATTCTGAGAAACGTGGCCATTTTGGGAATAGGGCAATTTGCCCAGTGAGTCTCTCTAATTTTATGCGCGTTTTAAATAGGGCCTTAATCCAATTTTGTTTCTTTGAAATTCCCCCTGTAATTTTGCTGAATTTGAAATTTAGTCCTATATTTATTCTCTCTCTATATATATTTTTATATATTGATATTTATTTTTTATCCTTATTATTTATATACTATAAGATTATTTTATTATATATATAGTATTATTCTTCATATTATCTATTATTTTTCCAATTATTTTACATCATTATTTTTTTCTATATTATTATATTTTTACTTGTATTATATGTTAATTATTTATACATATAAACTTTCATTATTTTATATTATATCATTATATATCTTATTTCCTATATATTTAAATTATATTTTATAACATTTATTATATTTTATTTTTATTCTATATTACTTATTATTTTTTTGTTATGTGTATCATATATTATCTATT
Source organism: Gossypium arboreum (assembly GCF_025698485.1). NCBI lineage: Eukaryota > Viridiplantae > Streptophyta > Magnoliopsida > Malvales > Malvaceae > Gossypium > Gossypium arboreum. The sequence goes on along the minus strand of NC_069079.1, from coordinate 127,311,310 downwards.
ATATTATTCATTATAAGATTTGTAAATTAAATTATATTTTAAACTCATATTTATATATATTATATAATTATTTCATTATAGATATAAATTCTTTTACAAACTTTATATTCTATACATTATTTTACTAAACTAATATCTTTTGTATTTTTTATATAATTATTATTCTTATAAATACAATTTTATTATATATTATATTTTAACTTATATATCTCATATATCTTATATAGTTATAATATACATTATTAAAAACTTGCATTTTGTATTATATATTGTAAATTATTTCATTTATTATTACTTTTATATACTATTATATTATCTATTTTAAAGTTTACTATTAAGTATTATACTTTTATTATATATTTTAAATTTATTATTTGTTTATATTATACATATATTTTTTCTTAATTTTGTTTTTTATTATTATACAATATTTATTTTTACTTTAGTATTAATGTATTTTTGTTATGTTATATGTTATGTAATATTTTAGACTTTTATATTTTATTTTCAAATGCATATTTTTATGTACATTGAAATATTATATATATCATACATCATTTACATGATTAAATATATGTTGAATTATATGTTTAGGGATTTTTACCTATTTCTTCTTTAACATGTACTCCATTTTATGTATAGTTTTCTTATTTAAAATTGTCACGTTTTATTTCTTATATCGTTGGTTAGCGTATGATATTTATGCTGTTATGCTCTTACTTTCCTATCATTGTAACATGTTATCTCGAATGTTATGTTAATATACTCCTTCATGCATCGGTTTTAAAAACAAGACTTCAAACTTTTCAAAAATGAAAAGGCAATGCTCGGTGTTTGGAAGCTCTGAGAAAAGTAGAGCCCTAACTTATTGGGTTGCGACTTTTCTCGTTGAGTTCGAACAATTAAGTACCCTTATAAGTTTTTAAAGGTTTTCTAAATGCAAGCAACTATCTTGGAACTTCAAAACAATATGTCCTAACTTATTGGATATAGCGTTTTGCTGTTTCGAGATTGGAATTTCAAAAAGGTCAACTTTATGTCAATACTTTGATACGAGTGAATTCCGATTTTCAAATTTAAAATATTTTAAAGAGGACTACATCTTAAAATTTTTGAATTTCCGACATTAAAGACATTTGATAATCAATTAGGTACCAATTTTTGGGCGTTACGAGGGTGCTAACCCTTCCTCGTGCGTAACTGACTCCCGAATCTGTTTTCTGATTTCGTAGACCAAAACTAATGATTTTAAAACAAAAATGTTTTAAAGGTGATCCAATCGCACCTAAAAGGATTGGTGGCGACTCCCGTTTTTCGTTTTTTTAAAATCGATTCCCATTTTTCAAACTCAATTTGAAAAAAAACGAAAATTTTAAACAAAATTTTTAAGAATATGTTGGGCTGAGTAACTAGGATGGGATGTTTGGCTGTCATCTCTCTTCGAATCAAAAGATTCAATATATTCTTAAGAAAAAAATATATAAATATAATAAATTAGGAGTATGTTGGGCTGAGTAACCAGGGTGCGGTGCTTGGCTGTCATCTCTTTATTTATCTTTTAGAATATTATTAAGAATAAACTAGGCTTTCTAAGTACTATAAATAGAGGATTGAGTGACACAAATTTCACTCATCTTTTTTTATAACACTCCCTTTCCCAAAAAGCTTAGCTTTTGTTCCATTTCGTTTATGAGCCACTAAATTCATTTAGCCAAAGGTTGTTAAAATTCCCTAAAAAGGGTTCATGAGGCTTAGAATACGTGTTTAACCTTCTAAACCAATATTCATCGTTTCTCCACACTACGAGATTAACGCTTCCGTTCATGTCCCTTCAAAAGTGATCTTTCCAACTTGTGCAACCGCTTTGTATGTTTAGGGAAGGTTGCACAGTCGGTTCATTAGCTTACCGCGTCAGTGGTTATCGAGCCCAAGAGACAAAAGGGTGTGGTATTCAACATTGAGAAGTGATGATCTAGTGTAAGACTGATGTGACATTGAAAGCACCAAAAATATCCTATTCCCTATAAAATAGTAAAAATAACAGTAAATGGGAACTAGGGTCGAACCTTAGGGACCGAATTATACGAATGCTCATTTTTTCAAATATTGGTTTGATGCGTCATTGAAAGTACAAAAAATATCCCATTCCCTGTAAAATAGTAAAAATAATAGTAAAGGGGAAGTAGGATCGAATTCTTAGGGACCGGATTGTACGAATGCTCATTTCTTAAAATCCTGGACAATTTCTTGGGCAAGAAAACCTGCGTTCCTGAAAATAAAAAAACAGAATTAAAAATTTCGATTTGGAAAAATAGAAACAGAATTTAAAGTGAATTAACATTACGAAATTAAATAAATTCGAAAATTAAAATGAAAAATAAAAATAAACAGAGTTCGGGAAAAGAGAAAGTTTCTTATGTGGCGAGATTCCAGCCTTCGATTGTCTTGTTCCGCCTTGGGTTCAATCCTTGGCTTTTAAATAACCCTTCTCGAGCAGGATAAGCCAGTTATAGTGGAAGAGGACGCGTACGACCACCAACTCCAAGGATTTGGACTTAAAATTTGGCGGAGCCTGACTCTAGCCAATAATCTCTTTTGTAGGACTATCTTCTACCAGATCATCACTTCCCAACGGCGAATACCATGCCGTTTTGTCTCTTGGATTTGCCAACCTCTAACGCAGAAAACCAACGAACCAACTGTGCAGCATTCCCAAAATGTACAAAGCCGCCGTTCATTGCACAAGTTGAAAAGATCACATATTAAGGGACATGGATGGAAGCGTCAGCCCCGTAATACAGAGAAGCGACGAATACCCTGTTGAGAAGGCTAAGTGCGGGTTTTAAGCCTCATGAACCTTTTTTGGAGAATTTTGACAACCTTCTGCTAGATTGGTTTAGTGGCTCATGATTTTTGAGAAAGAAACAAACAAAATAGATATGAGATTTTTATTGAAGAAAATATGGGGAGAAGAAAAGACAGAGTTTTTGAGAGAGGGAGCGTTTACAGAAAAAGATATGTTCATATGTGCCACTCCATCCCCTATTTATAGTACTAGAAAACCTAGTCTATTCCTAATGAAATTCTAAAAGATAAATAATAAATAAACAAAGATAATTAAAGATAAATGAAAATAAATCCTAAAATTAAATCTAAATAAAAATCCTTAATAATTATCCTAATATAATTAAAATTAAAATAGAGTCTTGTGCTATAAAATCTCTTCTTTTGCATTTTAGTCCTTGGGTCTTCCATGGTTGCATTTTTGGCACCACTTCCCTCTTTCTTTGCATGTTGGCCCATTGTATCTTCAAATTTGCACTTTTTTCTTTTAAATTTCCTCTTGCCTCCAATTTAGTCCCTAAAAGATAAAAGACCACAAAATAATCCAAATTAGTAGGATCATACTCAAAATAATCATGCAATTAGCACATAAAATATGTCGTTCTAGAGTATTATCAAAGACGATCTCACAAAAGCGACGATTGGCTAGAGTCAGGTTCCTCTAAATCGTAAGTCTAAAATCTAAGTGGAGCTGGTGGTCGTAGGCGTCCTCTTCCACTACAATTGGCTTATTCTATTTGAGAAGGATCACCTAAAAGCTAAGGATTGAACCCAAGGAGGATTGAGATAACCGGAGGCTGGAATCTCTCCATAAAAAAAACTCTTTTTTCTCAACACTATTTATCTTTACAATTTTAATTTCAATTTACGCAATTTTAATTCAATCAAACTTTTAATTCTATTTTTTTTATTTTTTTCTAGGTACGCAAGTTTTCTTGGGCACGACTTTGTCCGGGATCTCGAGAAACAGGAACTTGTGCAAATCCAATCCCTAAGGATTTGACCCTACTTCTATTATATTATTTTTTTATTATTTAATAGGGATATAATATTTTTGATGCTCTCAACGACGCAACACTATCAATGTCATGGGCCTGCTTTAGTTAAATGCGTCTACTTGGGGTTGATCTTTATGGTCAATATATTATTTACTCGTAGAGAAAAAAAGTATGATATTTACCTAAAAGTATGGGTCAATTGGTTCAGACTTATAAAAGTGATGTGGGTACCATTTGCATGGGTCTCCTCTCCTTAACTTATGGCATATATGATGTTTAATTAAACATTGATTTCATATATAATAAAATGATAATGGGTGACTTAAAAGTAAACTCTGGATAGTTTCAGTAGGGTCACAATTAATCAGGAATAGTTCAACACCATATTTCTAATCAACTTTGTTTACTTTTCATAGCCATAAACTATAATTTTCTTTTTTACAATGAATGTCCAAATTTGAAGGTAACGACATTAAGTAGTGAAGCTAATTTTTTTTTGAAGGAGTGGGAATTAGGTTGTTTATTTTTATAGTAGTAAAAAAATAACTTTATCATTTTAATAGCGAATATTTTTATAATTTTAAGAGACTAAATCAATTTTTTATTTATGAGAGGACTAAAGTGTAAATTTACCATGTACTAATTTAAAATTGGGTAAACTACCTTATTGGCCGCTTAACTTTTAAGGTGCTTTCATATTTATCATCCAAAAAACTGTTTTTTAAGTATTGATTAGGGTAAAATAATTAAGGATTAAAGTGAAAAGGTTATAAAAACTAAAATAATACACAAATTATAAATAAATTGGATAAATTGTTGAAAATATTTTGTGAGATATAATGTTTCCAGTCTTCATAGACGACCAATTTCTTGAGGAATCTGGTTGTAGATGTGGTTATCCACAAGATTACTTAATTAAAGGGTTTTTCTAACCAAATAATATAAAAAAATAACTAATTATGAAAAAGGCATAGAAGGCAAAATAATTACGAAAATAGGCATTTGTTATAATGGTCTGACGGTGCCGCTTGACATATTGGCGGCACCAGACTAAAATGTGATGATCTAAAAACTCTAGGGACCTAATATGGAAATTTTTTTTAATTGGCAGCTGAAAAAACCCTTGAAGGGTGCCGCCTGACAGTATGACGGCACCAAATTTTAAAATGGCAAATTGCACGCAAAACCCCTTGTTTTATTATTAATTTTTATTCTCCTTTAACACCAAAAAAAGATTGACCTTTTATCAATTAGTCTAAAATGTTTTTCTACCAAAAAGTATTTTTGTAAGTAAGCGATTCAACTCAAAATAAATTTTATTTATTTTCAAAAATATTTTATTGTTCAAATTATGTTTAACATAACGATTAACGATATTTATATTAGTTTTCTTTTGCTCTCATTATATTTGAAACTATAAATTTAACTAGTAATTATAATTTACACATAATAAGATTTTTCTAAAGCTTTTATAATTATAATTTTATACCGTGTCCATAAATAAAATTTTTCATAAATTTATAAATATTTTTAAAAATAAATAAAATTTATTTCAGTTGAAATCGACTTACTTGTAAAAATACTTTTGGTAGAAAAACTTTTTAGACTAATTGATAATAGGCCAACCTATTTTTGGTGTTAAAAGAGGATAAAAATAATAATAAATAAGGAGGGTTTACGGTGTAATTTATCTTTTTAAAGTTGGCGGCACCCTTTGAAGGGTTTTTTCAGCACCTAATTAAAACGGAAAATTTGCATATAAGGTCCTTGGAGTTCTTAGATTATCACATTTTAGTCTGGTGCGACCAATATGTCAAGCGGCACCGTCAGAATACTGTAATAAATGTCTATTTTCGTAACTATTCTATTTCCTATGCGTTTTTCATAATTAATTGTTTTTTTATATTATTTGGGTGAAAAACCCTTAATTAAACATTGATTTCATATATACCGTCAAAATGTGGGTACCATTTGCATAGGCCACCGCTCCTTTGTCGAAACCATTTCCAAATCGAGTTTTGGAAAATGGGAATCGATTTTAAAAAACGAAAACGGGAGTCGCCACCAATCTTTTTAGGTGTGATTGGATCACCTTTAAAACATTTTGTTTTAAAATCATTAGTTTTGGTCCACGAAATAAAAGAATGGGTTCGGGAGTCGGTTACGTACGAGGAAGGATTAGCACCCTCATAACGCCCAAAAATTGGTACCTAATTGATTATCAAATGTCTTTAATGTCGGAAATTTAAAAAATTTTAAGATGTAATCCTCTTTAAAATACTTTGATTTTGAAAATTTGGGTTCATTCGTATCAAAACATTGACACTAAGTTAACCTTTTGGAAATTCCTATCTCGAAACGACAAATCGCCACATCCAATAAGTTAGGACATAACGCTTTGAAATTCCAAGACAGTTGCTCGTATTTTGAAAATCTTAAAAACTTAGAAGGGTACTTGACTATTCGAACTCAACGAGAAAAGTTGCAACCCAATAAGTTAGGGCACTACTTTTCTCGAAGCTTTCAAATACTAAGCATTGCCTTTTTTATTTTTATAAAACTTTTAAATATTGCTTTAAATGACCTTTTAGAGTGACAATTCTATATTACGAAACATAGATATTCAAATAGCGTATATTACAAAGTATTATAACACTTTATATAAATGCAATCACTATATAGAGGGTAAAATAGAATAATAAAAATAATCATGCTAAGCAAATAGGAATATACCCAAAAGAAAGCATAATAAATGCACTAATTATATACAATATATCATAAATAAAACATTAAATAATATAAAAAACATGGTAAATATTAATGTGTAAAATATGTATGAGTAAAAATAGATGACATGCATAGCAAATGGATAAATAGAATCTACATAAAATATAAAATCCAATAATTTAATGTACACATGAATGGATTAATAAATAAAATGATGCATATAATAAAATATATCAATGTACATATATAAAAATATGCATTTGAAAGTAAATTATAAAAGTCTAAGATATTACATAACATATGAAATACATAACATAACAATAATACATTAATTCTAAAGTAAAACAAATATTGTATAATAAAAAAAATTTAAAAATATATGTATAATATAAACAATTGATAAATAGAATGAGCATATAAAAAATGTGATATTTAATAATAAATTTAAAATATAATATATAATAAAAATATATTTATAAGAATAATAATTATATAAAAAATATAAAATATATTGGTTTAGAAAAATAATGTATAAAATATCAAATTTGTAAAAGAATTTATATTTATAATGAAATGATTATATAATATATATACATGCATAGAAAATATATATTTGAAAATAAACTATATAAAAAGGTTAAATATTATGATATATATAATACATAATCAAATGTATAAAAGATAGGAAAAAATATACATATTTGAAAAATGAAGAAATTAAAATAAAAAAGGGTTGAAAAACTAAGATAGACGAAGAATAAAATAAGAACAAACCACAGAGAGTAAGAACGCAAGAGGGAGAGAAATTTGAGTGAATGCTCTCAAGAATTCTTATTGCTTCCCAAAACTCAAGTCCCTCTACAATGAAGGGAGAGGCCTCTATTTATAGTTGAGCCTCCCCAAATCTAACGGTACAGATCAATTACATCAACGGTTAAGATTAAAGGATATCTACAAATTAAATCTCCAAGATTACAAAATCATATCTTCTAAGATTGTATATCATATCTAAGATTGCAATCATATCTAAGATTGTATCATATCTAAGATTCCATATCACATCTAAGATTGCATATCATTGAAGATTATATTTCCATATGAGTCAAGCTTGTAGATGGACTTTAAATCTTTTCAAGTAATGGGCCATTTTGATCGGGCCAAATTATATTTGTAATTCTGGACTGAACTTGGACTTCGTTTTTTTGGGGTTTATTATTTTAAATACTAAAATGGACTGGGCAAAATTGAGTGTCTACATCCTTAACTTATTGCATATACATAATTAAACATTGATTTCATAAATAATAAAATGATAATGAGTGACTTCAAAGAAAACGCTGGATAGTTTCAGTAGGAACCCCCAAAGACTTCATGTGAAAAGCAGATGCGTGATTTAGAAACTTTGAAAGTAAATGAAATATGCTTTACACTTTTGGTCTTTCATTTAAAAATACATTTTGGGTAGCTCCATCAACATGAAACAGTTTCTTAATTGAAGAAAATGATTCGTATTTGAGTGCTTGGTTCGTCAACAAGAATTAGAGTGCAATATATAAGTAGTTTAGGAAGTATGATGTTCTCCTATGTGAATTGGTTCAAGTCTGAAAGTCATGTAGCTACTACTCTGGTGGGGCTGCTTTAGTTAGAAGCATGCACTTTGTGTTGCTTTTTATGGTTCATGTTACTTTTTCCATACTTGCTATACTGTGTATGTTTTCTTTTTCTGTCTTCTTTTTCTCAAATGCTTGACAACTGCAATCAATCAATGTTTAGCATTGCCTCAATGACTAATTACAGCTTCCACAAAGCTCAAGTCGTGAGATGATTTTATACATTCAATTTTATTATCCATCTTTTCTTTTTTCATTTTAATGATGGTGGTCAATATTGTATAGTAAGTGTATTGGTTTTATTATCCTTTCTAGAAAAAAATATTGTGTGAAACTGTGATTCTAAAAAAACTGAAAATCAGGAAGAAAAATTCGATTTGTCATTCTCCTATTGAAAAGAGATAGGGATAACGTGGAATCACAGTTTCATATAATTTCTTCTCTATTATCTAGTGGGTATAGTTTTGAGTTTATCGATATTTTTAAGTAAATATATATTTATAGCTTAATTTTTAATTTTTTTATTAATTATATATCGTTTTACATGTTTAATATATTTATATGAAATTATTTAGTACATAGTTAGTGGAGTTTTTAGACTCTACAAATGCAAGTATGCTACGAGAGTATAGTAAAATATTAAAAAATAAATATTTATGTAGTACCCCAAACCCGGCCCAGAAATTATGGCCAGATCCGGCATGCCACATCAAAAACGTAAAAAAAAAATTTCATTCTAAGTCCAGAAAATCGTACTTGATGTTCAAAAGATTAATTCATTAAGAGTTAAAGTGAATGAAAGTGTGCACCGGTAGGAAACCGAGAAAAGAGGTGGTGAGTCCATCGGATTGCTAAATACCAAGCTCCTTCGGATCCAATCCTAGACATGCATACTACCATTGCCACACCTTAACGTCATGGATATTTCTAGGAAACCGATTTGATTAAGTCATTTTAGGAAAAGTGATTAATTTTGGAAAATACTTTCATTGCGGAAGCTTTGCTTGTTGTCGTGTTATTTTGAAATCAACTGTTGTTTTTGAAAAGCGCTACCTAAAGCTATCCAATTTCAACAGTTAAAATAAGTATTACCTATCTTAGTAATACATATTAAAACCATCAAAAATAAATAAGCGGCCTTATTACATTTAAAAGCCCAAAACCTCAAACGTAATTAAAAGGATGTCCAGTTCACGGAAGAAAATCAAACTTTCGAGCGGGTGGCCACTCGAATTCCCTCACGACTCCAAGCCCACTATGGTTGGGGATTTCTGCGTGGATGAAAATAAAATGGGTGAGTTTGGGGAAACTCGGTGTGTAAGGAAAACCCATTCAAAGTCCAAGTCAGCTCAAGCCCATTGGGCCTAAGCCCATTCAGTGCAGTGGTCTGGGCGAGCCCTTTTCAGATTACAATAACCGGGCCTTAGCCCTTATTCAGATAAAAGATGGCCCATAGGCCCATTTCAAAATACATGCAACATCGGTAAACATATGCAAGCCCATTTGGGAGACTACTCAACCCACCAACCACTACACTCCACCGTACCAGCCATACACTCCATGTGGGGAATAGCTCAACCCACCCAACCCAACACTCTCTGATTCTTGACCCTTTGCTCGATTAACGATAAATTGAGGCAAAGCCTCCAATCGTGGACAAGCCACTTTCAGTACTTCCTCCGTCAATATCCCGGTCCATGCATCGAGATAATAACAACATGGCATGCAGTAAATAACAACAGTCAAACATGCATTTAGGTCAATTTAACCCTAGGGGTATTTCGGTAATTTATCTCCCAGGGGTAAAACTGTAAAATTTCCACTTTTAAAGGTATTTCAGCAATTTATCCATTTTAGGGTTTTCATGCATATTCCTACCTTTCATGTACTAACAGAATCACTACCGAGGGTTCTTACCGAATTGGGCCCGTTGGCCCATCATTCCAATTTTGGCCCATTAAGCCCAAAAATATCGAGGGCACAGAAATCATGCACTTTGCAGTCCAAACATTGCAGCTTACCAAAAACATTAATCGATTTACCTCACGAGCATTCGCACACTCGCAAATCTACAAAATACCGATTTTCGGCATTTCGGCTTTTCGACTTTTGCCGATCTAGACTAAGAAAGAGGGTGTTAGTTACACACCTGTTTGCGACGATATGCTGACGAGATCCACACACGAACCCCCTACAATTGGATTACTAACACGTTAATCTAACTATTCAAATACAAACTACGTATTAACCCCTTACAATATTCGGCCAACCACACCTACAGATCATAGTAAGCTTATAAGAAAACAATAAGCAACTCATTAACAAATTTTTGTCAATGTTTACCACATAATCATAATTTCACTGCAAGCTGTCTTCCTGAGCAACAGTCACTAAATCATTTATAACTGGAGCTACGAAACTCCAAATCAAGTGCCGTTAGTTTTCCCTGAAAATAGACTCATATATCTTCTATCCATAAAATTTTCAGAATTTTTGGTTTAGCCAATCAATACCAGATTTTTCTCAAAGTTTCCCATGTTTCACTGTTTGACTAATCTGACCACTCTTCATTACGAATCAAATTTCTCATTGTACAGAATTCAAAATATGTTCTTGTTTATTTCATTAGAAACTAGACTCAATAAGCTTTAATTACGTAATTTATTCAGCTTCTAATTCATCTCCCACAATTTATGATGATTTTCCAAAGTCACGTTATTGCTGCTGTCCCAAGCAGATTTATTACCAAATTCACTCTTTCACAGATAACTTGCATGCATGTTATTTAAACATGTATATCACCAATCAATCATCACATATCTATGAGTTTACTTAAGTATAGTCTCCATTTCATCATTTTAAAGCACAACATGTTAGCCGATTTTTCCCCTTAGCATCTAAGGCACATGCATGTTCATTTGTTTGGCTCAACTTCACCTATCTTCCATTTTTCATCAAAAGAACATGAAACAACAACCATTTCCTTCATTTTAATTCATGACTAAATGCTCACAACACAACTAAAAATCAAAATATACTTCAAGAGTTAAGGTAGAATCAAGAAGAACTCATGAACCTCAAAATAGAAGCAAGGTACCAAGAACTTACCTTCAATTTTCCTCCTCCTAATGACCGAATACTCAAGAGCTTTCTCCTCTCCTTTCTCTTCTCTAACTTTCAGCTATGATGAACAAAGATGGACAAAACTTTGTTCTTTTCACCCTTTTCTTTTAATAAAACTTCATATTTCATCCATTTAATTCTTTAATACAAAAGACATGAAATTCTTATCATGAAACATTTACCTAACCCATTATCATGAAACATTTACCTAACCCATTATCATGGAACATTTACCTAACCTATTATCAATTTGTATCAATTTGTACCATAAATTATGGATATCAAGTGTACATTTTGTCTACAACAACATGATGGCTGGCCACTTCATGTAAAATGGGAGGTTTATCATGCAAATCCTCCTATTTTGCACTCCTATTTATTTGGCCACTTCAATTTAGCCTATAGCATTTTCAAACATTTTCACATAGGTCCTATTTCATAATTTCACTCACAAATGACAAAATCAAAGCATGAAATTTTGTCAACATTCACAGAATTCCCGAAAATTGGGGCGTTACAATTTAAAAATAAATAGAAACATGTCAATTTTTTAAGATTATTTGTGAAATAATATATATATATATATACACACTTTCAATGTCCCGAATACAAACCCATATATATTTATACTCTAATTTTAGTTTGTTAATAAATTATATATTGTTTTTGTCAAAATAATAACTATATATTATATATACAAGCAAATATATCTCAATTACATTCATAAGAATATATTTATATGTAAATATATAACCGTATAAACTGGTATGGATCGGTACATATTGGTACAAACTGTTATTGATCGAAATATATCGGAACATATTGGAAGAATCAAAATCCATTGAAATTTTAATTGAAATAGAACATAAATTACTTGCTACTTAATTAACATATTTCTAATTGTTAATTTTAATTATTTTAGATATGATGCTATTAATTTTGATGTTTATTACTCTTCCCTTAGTTGCTTAACGTAAGCTTTGTTTTAAGGATGGGATAAAAATATGTATAAATTACTACTTATCAAGGCTATAAACAGCTTGGTCACATTGAAAAAGTGTGCAAAAACAAGCCAAAAGTGCAGCCACAACATCAAAATCAAGCTCAGGCTATTGAAAATGTTGAAGCACATAAAGAGCATGTCTTCACAGCCTCTTGTTTTGCAAGCTCGAGCAAGATCAGCAAGATGTGGCTGATTGATAGTGGATGTACTCACTACATGGCTTCAGACAAAACCATGTTTGAGGAGCTAGCCACCACCTTTGTGTCCAAAATCAGAATTGGAAATGGTGAGCTCCTCGAGGCCAAAGACAAGGGCAAGGCTGTGATTGGTACCAAGTCAGGTAATAAAACCATTTCTGAGGTTCTCTATGTACCTGACATTGATCAAAATTTGCTTAGTGTTGGTCAGCTATTGGAGAAAGGCTACTCTTTTTTTTTTTTTTGAAAGCAAAACTTGTGTGATCAAAGATGCTACTGACCAAGTGTTAGCAACAGTAGCCTTGAATGATCGAACATTTATTCTGGATGTGAATCAGCTAGAACCAAGGGCACATGTAGCCCAAGTTTATGAATCAAGTTTATGGTACAAAAGGCTTGGGCATGTGAATTACAAGTCACTTGGTTTGCTGTACAAAATGAGTTTGGTGGAAGACATGTCCAAAATTGAGCCAAAAGGGAATGTGTGTGAGATTTGTCAGTTTGGCAAGCAGACCAGATTGCTTTTTCCTGTCAATAAAGCTTGGAGAGCTTAAGACAAGCTCCAACTAGTCCATATAGACATCTATGGACCTATGAAAACCATCTCTTTGAATGGTAGCAGGTACTTTGCACTATTCATTGATGATTGCACCAGATTTTGTTGGGTAAGCTTCCTGAAACAAAAGTCAGATGTTGTTGACTTCTTTTGCAAATTCAAGGCATTGGCTGAGAACCAAGCCAGTTGTAAGCTGAAGTGCATAATGTTAGACAATGGAATTGAGTATGTGTCTCAGAGGTTTCAAAAGATCTGTGATGAAGCTGGGATTCAACATCAATTGACAACCATTTACACATTACAGCAGAATGGTGTTTGTGAAAGGAAAAATAAAACAGTCATCGATATGGCTAGGTGCCTTCTGTTTGAGGCCAAAATGCCTAACAATTTTTGGGCTGAAGCTGTAAACACATCTGTTTACATGCTAAATAGACTACTAACAAATGCAGTTAGGGGCAAGACACCTTTTGAAGCCTGGTTTGGATAGAAACCAACTGTCTGACACTTGAAGGTGTTTGGTTGTTTGTGCTATGTATTGGTACCAGCTGAGAAAGGAACCAAGCTCGAGAAGAGGTCCATGTCAGGAGTGTTTGTTGGCTATAGTAGTGTTAAGAAGGGATACATGATTTTTGATCCATTGACTAAAAGGATTGTAGTGAGCAGGGATGTGAAGTTTAATGAAGCAAGCTACTGGAAATTGGATGGAACTGATGCTTGAGGAGGACCAGAATGATCTTGACTTGCAGCAAGCTGAGATCAAAGCTGAAGCTGAAGATGATTATGATAATGCACCTATTAAAAGCACTAGAACACTAGCAGACATCTATGAAAGATGTTCCATGACTATAGTTGAGCCCTCCTGTTATGCTGAAGCTGCAAAAGAAAGCTACTGGCAAGAAGCTATGGAAGCTGAATTGAGAATGATTCAAAAGAATGACACTTGGGAGCTGGTTAATAGGCCAGAAGATAGAAAGATTATTGGTGTCAAATGAGTGTTCATGATCAAAAAAATGCAAATGGGTCACTGAATACAGCCAGCATCAAGGAGTCGATTTCTTTGAAACCTTTACACCTGTTGTAAGGTTGGACACCATAAGACTGTTATTTTCCTTAGCAGCTCAGAAACAATGGAAGGTGCATCAATTGGATGTCAAATCAGTATTTCTAAATGGATTTCTCAAGGAAGAAATTTTCATTGAGCAGCCTGAAGATTTCAAGGTCCCTGGTGAGGAACAGAAGGTCTACAAGCTCAAGAAGGCCTTATATGGCCTAAAACAAGCTCCAAAGGCCTGGTATGACAGGGTAGATGCCTATTTGTCAAGGCTCGGGTTCACAAAGAGCATAAGTAAGCCTACTCTTTATGCCAAGAAGGCTAGAGAGGAGACATTATTGATTGTGTTCCTGTATGTTGATGACCTGCTAGTCACTGGTAGCAAAGGTGAGCTGATTGAAGATTTTAAGAAGCAAATGCAAGACATTTTTGAGATGACTGACCTTGTTTTGATGACATACTTCCTCAGTATGGAAGTAAATCAGGAAGAGCAAGGTATTTTCATAAGCCAGCAAGCATTTGCACTGAAAGTTCTAAGCAAATTCACTATGTCAAAGTGCAAGCCTGCTAGCACTCTTGTTGCACAAGGAGAGAAACTGTCAAGCACCAATGAGCATGATCAAATGGATGAAAAAGGGTACAGGAGTTTGGTTGGCTGCCTACTCTATTTGACAGCAACAAGGCCAGACATCATGTATGCAGTTAGCCTTATCTCGAGGTTCATGCACTGCTGTAATGTTGCACATTTTAAAGCTGCAAAAAAGGGTCCTAAGATATGTCAAAGAAACCTTAAATTTTGGTGTGAAGTTTGGAAGAACAGAGGAGCTAAAGCTTGTTGGTTATTCAGACAGTGATTGGGCTGGTTCAGCTGATGATATGAAGAGCACTTCGGTCTACTTCTTCACCCTAGGCTCAAGTGTTTTTAGTTGGAGCTCAAAGAAGCAACAGACACTAGCTCAATCTACTGCAGAAGCTGAGTATATTGCAGCTACTACTGCTGTAAATCAAGCGATTTGGCTTAGAAAGCTATTGGGTGACTTGAATGTTGGCCAAGTGGAAGCAACTGAGATCAAGGTTGACAATTAGTCAGCTGTTACTATTGCCAAGAACCTTGTGTTTCATGCAAAACAAAACACTTCAAAATTAGATACCACTTTGTGAGGGAAGCAGAATTGACAAAGGAAATTAGCTTGGTCCATTGCTGTTCGAGGGATCAATTTGTTGATATTCTGACCAAGCCATTGGCTGCCACAAGATTTGAATGTTTGAGAAAGGAAATTGGAGTTTGCTGCTTAGTAGCCAAGGAGGGGTGTTCAAAAGGTGGCAACTACAGTAGCATGCATGTATCCATGCAACCATGCACGAGCAAGCAAGTAACCAAGCATCACATCAGCAACATACTATTGCCCAAGGAGTAATTCAATTGATGAGTCCATGTGATAGTTGACTTTTGTTGTTTCAATATAATTTTTTTTTGTATTTGCTAAGGATTAGTTAGATACTTAGCTGATTTAGTAGCTTTTAGGTAGTCATTATGTTGATTTTACAGCTTATTTACTTGCACAAGCAAGCTTTGTTTTTTACCAATGTAATCTATCTACTTATGTATTATGTAATGTTACTTATTCAAGTAATGAGAGTTGCTAACTTGTTCTCTCAATTTTTCACATCCTATTTTTGCTTTTGTTTTGAGCTTTCAAACACATAATTCTTTGTTTTGTTTAGTTGATCATTTGATTAAAACTTAACAATTTTTAAGTGCTAATTGACATAATCAGCCTGTGTGCAAGTTAAGTTTTACTTGTTTCAAAGTATGACTAGTGGTAGTAGGTAGCATTTGGTGATGTATTTTACTATAAATGTATTGTTTTTCTTATTGAAAAATAGAACAAAATAAGCTATCAGCCATAAGCTCTCTTGCTGCACATTTGTGAGCAAGTAAAAAATATTTCTTGAATCTTGCTTCATTGTTCTGTGTTCTTTGTTTTCTTCTTTTGCTGCTGTCAAAACCCTAACAGATAGCTCCATCAACTTTAAAAAAATTGTTAATTGATAAGATTGATTTGTATTTAAGAGTGCGTGGCTCATCATCAAGAAGCCGAGTGCAAGTTATAAGTAGTTTTCCAACTATGGAATTTCAGTGGCAAACAATTTGGGATTCCTTAAATGTGGAGATTGACTATTTCAAATCATCTGATAAAATGATTATATGATTAAGAGAACCAGTCCATCATAGCTTTATTATTGTTAAATAATTCCTAATCACATCACTTCAATGGTAAATTTTTTAAATTTAGGATTCGATCTCGTTTGTAAATCGACTAAATGAAAAAGATTATGAATTTCTAAACTATAAAGTTCCTATGAACAGCCATTCACTAACATGTTCAATACTGACTGATACAATAAGATACAAAGTCAAAATCCAACATTACTATTTAAAGTCTAACTTCATCACAATCTAGTAGCTTATATGCAAAGACAAAAACCAAGTATTCTACAAATTACACAAAATTATTGGTAGAAACAGGGAAAAAAAACCTCCATATTTATTATATTTTCTTGGAGAACATCAAGCACTTTGTCGGACTTAAGCCTCTTTGAAGTTCATCCATACAACACCTTAGATACCTGCTTAATTAAAATGAAAAATTCGCATATAAGGTCCCTGGAGTTCTTAAATTATCACATTTTAGTCTGGTGCTGCCAATATGTTAAGCGGCACCGTCAGAATAGAATACTGTAATAAATGTATATTTTCGTAACTATTCTGTTTCCTATACGTTTTTCATAATTAATTGTTTTTTTATATTATTTGGGTGAAAACCCTTAATTAAATATTGATTTCATATATACCGTTAAAATGTGGGTACCATTTGCATAGGCCACCGCTCCTTAACTTATTGCATATACATAATTAAATATTGATTTCATAAATAATAAAATGATAATGAGTGACTTCAAAGAAAACGCTGGATAGTTTCAGTAGGAACCTCCAAAGACTTCATGTGAAAAGCAGATGCGTGATTTAGAAACTTTGAAAATAAATGAAATATGATTTACACTTTTGGTCTTTCATTTAAAAATACATTTTGGGTAGCTCCATCAACATGAAACAGTTTCTTAATTGAAGAAAATGATTCGTATTTGAGTGCTTGGTTCGTCAACAAGAATTAGAGTGCAATATATAAGTAGTTTAGGAAGTATGATGTTCTCCTATGTGAATTGGTTCAAGTCTGAAAGTCATGTAGCTACTACTCTGGTGGGGCTGCTTTAGTTAGAAGCGTACACTTTGTGTTGCTTTTTATGGTTCATGTTACTTTTTCCATACTTGCTATACTGTGTATGTTTTCTTTTTCTGTCTTCTTTTTCTCAAATGCTTGACAACTGCAATCAATCAATGTTTAGGATTGCCCCAATGACTAATTACAGCTTCCACAAAGCTCAAGTCGTGAGATGATTTTATACATTCAATTTTATTATCCATCTTTTCTTTTTTCATTTTAATGATGGTGGTCAATATTGTATAGTAAGTGTATTGGTTTTATTATCCTTTCTAGGAAAAAGTATTGTATGAAACTGTTATTCTAAAAAAAACTGAAACAGGAATAAAAATTTGATTTGTACGTCATTCTCCTATTGAAAAGAGATAGGGATAACTTAGAATCACAGTTTCATATAATCTCTTCTCTATTATTTAGTGGGTATAGTTTTGAGTTTATCGAGTAAATATATATTTATAGCTTAATTTTTAATTTTTTTATTAATTATATATCGTTTTACATGTTTTATATATTTATATGAAATTATTTAGTACATTGTTAGTAGAGTTTTAGACTCTACAAATGCAAGTATGCTACGAGGGTATAGTAAAATATTAAAAATAAATATTTAAAAATAAAGAGAAACTTGTCAATTTTTAAGATTATTTGTAAAATAATATATATATATACACTTTCAATGTCCCGAATACAAACCCATATATTTATACTCTAATTTTAGTTTGTTAAAAATTATATATTATTTTTGTCAAAATAATAACTATATATTATATATACAAAAAATATATCTCAATTACATTCATAAGAATATATTTATATGTAAATAAATAATCGTATAAACTGGTATGGATTGGTACATATTGGTACAAACCGGTATTGATTGAAATATATCGAACACATCGGAAGAATCGAAATCCATTAAAATTTTAATCGAAATAGAACATAAATTATTTGATACTTAATTAACATATTTCGATTGTTAATTTTAATTATTTTAGATATGATGCTACTAATTTTGATGTTTATTACTCTTCCCTTAGTTCTTCAATATTTACATATTCTATCAATTTAAGTTTAAATCTAAAAATTCAACCAATTTAGCCATCAATGTTTACAAGATTTGCCATTTGAGTCCTAATTATATAATATTATAAAATGTTAAAAAATTTTAAAATTTTAAAAAGTAAATAAAAGCATAAAAAGTATAAAAATATTAAAATTTGTACCCAAAATGACTTTCAATAGTATCTTTCATAATTTTTCTTCTTTTTTTCATTCAATTGATGAAGTTGGAAATAGCAAATGCCATGACCTTGACTTACAATCTCTCTCCAATGCTTGAGCTAGAAATGGTAAAAATAGAAGATCACTAGAGCCTAAATTTGGTACTATCTCTGTAGCAAAGAGTAAGGTCGTGGTAGTCGGTGTCGTCAACCCAACCATTTTTCTGTATTTATAAATTTGTTAATTTTGAGTTTCTTTTTGGGGTTTCATGATGCATTTGAGATGAACTAATGTAGCAAAAGAAAAGAGACTTAAATTAAAAGTTATTGAATAAAAAATAATTTTAATTTTGGGTTTTTCACATGTTTGATTGATGAGAAAAGTAAATATAAATTATAAAAGTTAAATATAAATTAAAAATTTTAAAAGTAAATATAAAAATATTTTTAAATATATTTTGTAATTTTTATACTTGGAACTAAAATGATAAAATTTGTAAACATTGAGAACTAAATTTATTGAATTTTTAGATTTAGGAACAAATTGATAGAATATGTTAACATTGAAGGACTAAAATTGTTATTAGGCCAATAAAAATCCATATTAGACATCTATTACTAAGTTGATGGCAAGAGTGACTATAATAATTAATTTTGCAAATTGAGTAGCTAAAATAGAACGAAATGAATAATTTGGTGACTATTGTTGTGTTAAAATTGAAATTTGCCAATATACTTTTTGTTTGTACAAAAATTATTCGTACCCAGCCGATAGGCCACTATTCTTTATTTAATTAATATTTGCCATTGTACTTTGAAACTAAATATAAATTTACCACTATAATTTATCTCTATCTTAAATTTGTCATTTTATTTTTGTTTGATTGCATTTTGCCACTAAAGTTTGAATTTTTATTGAATTTTACTATTCAATTTTAATTTCAAAATATTTTGAAGACTATTTTTTAAATATATTATAATTTAATACTTAAAAGCAATAAATTAATATAGTATCAATAATTCATAAAAACAATTATTAATAAATAGTAAACTTAATCTTTTATTTTTTTTATTTTTCAAGTGTTTCTTTTAATATTATATTTTAATAAGTTAATATTATTTCAAATATTTTATTTTAATAGTTAATAATAAATTAATTTAGAATTTTATTTAATATTTGAAATAATATTTTCTTGTTAAATTTTATTTTCAAATCATCAAAATCAGTGTTAATTGGTAAAATGAATAAAAATAAAGGTTAGCGGCAAATTTTAGTAAAATTCAAAATTAATGGTAAAATTCAATTACATAAAAATTGTGTGACAAATTTAATCATATTATTAAAGTATAATGGTAAATATTAATAAAAAAAGTACACTGAAAATTTCAATTTGCACCAATATTATGGTGGAAAAGTTGCATTTATCCCTAAACTTTTATGTTTTTAGATAAATATTGAAGATCACATCATTAATTTAAACCCATATTTTTGAGAAATTATTCCATGAACTCTCTCCACAACTTCATATATGGTCCTACCAAAATATTTTATGCCACATCAACATCTTTTTTTAACTTAAATTAAAAGGATTAAAATGATTTCCATGTCATATTTAATTTTGTTCAATTTCCTTTCTTATAAGCTGAGCAAAAAAATGGAGGGATTACATAATGAAGTTCATTCTTATTTCTAGTGATTAAAATCAATGGTTTTTAATCTTTTTCATTCGACTATGAAATAGTCATTGAATTTAGTTCATAACAATATTTTTATTTTTTTTAATTAGAAAAAAAGAAGAAGCAAAATTGAAGTAAAAATGTGGGGAGTAACCCTTTTGAAATTTCTGTCGATACATATATGCAGTGGGGAGTGATCCCTTCTTGTATGTCAAGTCTTTTCTCTCTTTGTCAATGAGGGTTCTATATTTTTATAGTGGGTTGATTTTCATAATGCGTTTTTGCCGTTTGATGTCGATACATCGACACAACTGTTGAATTTGTTGCTCATTGAAAGAAAAGAAAAAGAACCACTGGTCTTATGGTTCAAGACATTTTGGGGAAATAAAACAAGATTATCAATTCCAACTGCATAATGTTCCCATGAATAGCCATTGATTGACATGTTCAATAACATTATTGATGCAATAAGATCCAGAATAGAATTACAACATTGTTACTTAAGTCTGATTTGACGAGGATCTAGTACTGGTAAAACTCCATATTTATTCTCGTTTCTTTAAGTGGAATTTGAACAAAAGAATAGAGAATTGCGAGCACTTTGCCGGACCTAAGCATCTCAAGTCATCCATACGATCCCTTAGATGCCTGCAACTTAAGAAACAAGGATTTACTTAAGCACATCATGTCATCCGAAAAGTAGCCGAAATGTGCCTTTAAGTGATGAAATGATTGAGTATTTTGCTAAGATAATAAGACATTATTACCTGTTGGTTTAGCATCATATGCAGTTTTAATCCCACGACGCAATCGAGTTGGACGGAGAAGCTTGTCTCTAATAGAACAAAGCTTGGTAACAACATCACTCATGTCCATCCGGTCACTCGGTGATTCAGCAGAACAAGTGAGTCCTATTTTGAATATTGAATTCAAGCATTGAAGATATTCGTCATTTCGAGTTGTTTTCATTAAGAGTGATGTCACTATTGTTCCTCCTCTGACACTCTCTTGAAGAAGAATGGGATCTATAATCTCAACCACTCGATTGGGCAAAGCTGCTTTGACAAAGTTATTGTTGAGGATTGGCCTGCAATGCAACATATAACCAGTAGCAAGACACCAGCAACCATGCAAGGGAGCAAAACCGAGTGCAGCAACTTGTCTCAACATTTTGTTTCATTTTGTTCAAATGTAACTCACTTAGTTACTTTGTAACTTGTCAACTGAAGTTAGTAGGATTAGTTTTTGATTAGCACTTGATGTAATAGCTGAAATGTCAGCTTACTTTTATTTGTAATTCAAATTTGTATTTGTGTATTAGTGGGAGCAGTTATGTCATTAGGTAACTGTCAAATTTAACTTGTAAGTTACATATATTTTGAAATGATCAATGAATTATGATTGATTTTTGCTCAATCATCTCTTGTTCAAGTTATAATCTTTTGTTCTCAAACTTTTGCTTCGGTTCTTCTTGTTGTTTTCTATAGAAATCTTAGTTTGTTGCTGCTAATGTTCCAACAAATGGTATTCAGAGCCTAAGTCTTTGAGGGCCTCTGTTTTGTTGGTTGATTTGTTGAGAGAGCACAAAACTTGAGAACAAGAGATCGAAGCTGTTGAGTTTGTTTCAGCAAGATGAGTTTCACATCTCCTCCACCTCCAATGTTTGCTGGTGAGAACTACCACATTTGGGTTGTCAAAATGAAAACATACCTTCAAGCTCAAGACTTGTGGAGTGTAGTTGAAAATGACATCGAACCACCTCCATTGAGAGCCAATCCCATTATTGCTCAAATGAGGCAGCATGCTGAGGAGAGCACAAAGAAGCACAAAGCCTTGGCCTGCTTGCAAAATGGAGTGACAGATGTGATCTTCACTCGGACCATGGCCTGCAGCACACCTAAGGAAGCATGGGAAAGGTTGAAGGAGGAGCTCATGGGGTCAGATAAAACTAGGCAGCAATAGGTGATTAACTTGAGGAGAGATTTTGAAAACTTGAAAATGAAAGAGTCTGAGAGCATCAAGCAATATTCAGACAGGATCATGGCCACTGTCAACAATATAAGGCTGCTTGGTGAAGATTTCAGTGAAAGCAAAGTGGTTGAAAAGGTTATCACCACACTCCTTGAGAGATTTGAGTCCAAAATTTCATCACTCGAGGACTCAAGGGACTTGACAACCATCTCTTTATTTGAGCCGGTAAACTCCCTTTATGTTTTGGAGCAGAGAAGGGCCAATAGGCAGGAAGACCATCCTGAAGGAGCCTTCCAAGCAAAGACCAAAGAGAGCTCCAGCACAAGTCAAAAAGGAAAAAAACCTTGGCTTGATAAAAGGGATAAACCAAGGAGAGATTTAGGCAAGAGAAAGTTTCCACCATGTGTCCATTGTAAGAAAACCACTCACTCTGAAAGGTTTTGATGGTTTAGGCCAGACATTCAATGCAGAAGTTGCAAACAGTTTGGCCATGTTGAGAAAGTTTGTAAAAACAAACCAAAGGCACCAGCACAGCAGCAGATTCAAGCTCAAGCTACTGAAGACCTTCAAGCTCAGGAGGAGCATGTGTTCACAGCTTCCTGCTTTACATCTTCAAACAAAGTCAGAAGCAATTGGTTGGTGGACAGTGGCTGCTCATATCATATGGCAAGTGATGAGAGGCTGTTTAAGGATCTTGACAGAAGCTATGGCTCAAAAATCAGAATTGGTAATGGTGAGCTGATTGAAGCCAAAGGCAGAGGCAGTATTTTTGTCAGCACTTGTTCAGGTAACAAAGTCATTTCAGATGTGCTTTTTGTGCCTGATATTGATCAGAATCTGTTAAGTGTTGGTCAGTTAGTTGAAAAAGGGTATTCCCTAGTTTTCAAGAATAGTTCATGTGTTATTAAGGATCTTCATGGCCAGAAATTGATTACATTAGGCATGGTAGATAAATGATTCATGCTTGATGTTAATAAGCTTGAAAACAAGGCCTATGTAAACTTGACTGATAATGTTGGCCTATGGCATAGAAGGTTAGCCCATGTTAACTTCAGATCACTTGACCTGTTACAAAAACAAAACTTGGTGGAGGATATGTCTAAAGTGGAAGCAAGTGACAGTGTTTGTAATGTTTGTCATTTTGGTAAGCAAGCCAGATTGCCATATCGAATGAACCAAGCCTGGAGAGCTCAAGAAAGGCTTGAACTGGTGCACTCTGATATTTGTGGGCCAATGAAGTCCCCTTCTTTAAATAACAGCAAATATTTTGTGTTATTCATTGATGATCTGACTAGATTTTGTTGGGTTCATTTCATGAAACAAAAGTCTAAAGTGTTTGAGGCTTTTAGCAAATTCAAGGCACTAGTGGAGAGCCAAACAAGTTGCAAGATTAAGGTCTTGAGAACTGACAATGGAGCTGAATACTTGTCAGAGAGGTTTCAAAAGCTCTGTGAGCAAGCAGGGATGCATCATCAACTAACCACTGTTTATACTCCACAGCAAAATGGAGTTTGTGAAAGGAAAAACAGGACAGTGATGAATATGGCCAGATGTCTGCTGTTTCAAAGCAAACTTCCAAGCAGATTTTGGGCAGAAGCAGTTAACACTTCAGTTTATTTGTTGAATAAGCTTCCAACAAGAGCAGTAAAAGACAAAACACCCTTTGAGGCATGGCATGGACTCAAACCATCAGTGTCCCATCTGAAAGTGTTTGGATGTGTGTGCTATGTGCTTATTCCAGCAGAAAGAAGAACCAAACTTGAAAGAAGGTCAGCCCCTGGCATATTTGTTGGTTACAGTAGTACCAAAAAAGGCTATAGGGTGTATGATCCCTCAACAAAGAAGATTATAGTGACCAGGGACATGAAATTTGATGAGGAGAAGTTTTGGAGCTGGAAAGATGCAGATGCAAGATAGGTTGATGAAGAACAACTTGAAATCAGCCCAGAACCAGCTGAGAATGAACCAGAAAGTGTAGACATTGATGATCCTCCTGTGAGAGGAACCAGAACCATTGCTGATATCTACCATAGGTGTAATGTAGCCATGGTTGAGCGTTCAAGCTATGAGGAAGCTGCAAGGGACAGAAGCTGGAAGAGGGCAATGGAAGTTGAGCTTGAGATGATAAGGAAGAATGAAACTTGGGACTTGGTTGACAGGCTTGACCAGAAGAAAGTCATAGGTGTCAAGTGGGTCTTTAGAGCCAAATTTAACTCTGATGGCTCTTTGAACAAACACAAGGCAAGATTAGTAGTGAAAGGCTATAGTCAAGAATATGGCACTGACTTTATAGAGACATTTGCTGCAGTAGCAAGGCTTGACATAATCAAGCTTTTGTTTACACTGGCTGCACAGAAACAGTGGAAGATTCACCAATTGGATGTCAAGTCAGCCTTTTTGAATGGTTTTCTGAAGGAGGAAATTTACATAGAGCAACCAGAAGGGTTTAAAGTCCTAGGAGAAGAGGATAAGGTTTATAAACTAAAGAAAGCCCTGTATGGTCTGACGCAGGCACCAAGAGCCTGGTATGACAGGATAAACACTTACCTGTCTAGGTTTGAATTCGAAAGGAGTGTCAGTGAAGCCACACTATATGTGAAGAGATCAGAAGGTGAAACCTTACTGATCGTGTCACTCTATGTAGATGATCTACTTGTGATTGGAAGCAAAGAAAAATTGATCAGTGAGTTTAAAGAACAAATACTGGAAGTATTTGAGATGACAGACCTTGGAATCATGTCATACTTCCTTGGTATGGAAGTGAACCAATCTGTTCAAGGCATTTTCATCAGACAACATGCTTTTGCATTGAAAATTCTCAAAAGATTCTGTATGGAGAATTGTAAAATTGTTAGCACACCAGTGGCACAAGGAGAGAAGCTGTCTAGTAATGAAAATGAAGAAAGGGTTGAGGAAAGAGAATATCGAGGTTTAATTGGTTGCTTGCTCTACTTAACAACAACTAGGCCTGATATCATGTTTGGTGTTAGTCTCTTGTTAAGATTTATGCATTGCAATACCGTGACACACTTCAAAGCAGCCAAAAGGATCCTCAGATATATCAAGGGAACCTTGAGCTATGGTGTCTTATTCAAGAATGAAAAGGAAGTCAAGCTAGCTGGATACTCTGATAGTGACTGGGCAGGGTCTGTTGATGATATGAAAAGTACTTCAGGTTACTTCTTCACCCTTGGCTCAGAAATATTTAGCTGGAGTTCAAGAAAGCAACAAACAGTTGCTCAATCCACAGCTGAAGCTGAGTACATTGCAGTTGCAGTAGCTGTAAATCAAGCCATTTGGCTTAGAAAGTTGCTATATGATCTCAATGAAGAGCAACTTGAGCCTACTGAAATTAAGGTTGACAATCAGTCAGCAGTGGCTATTGCTAAAAATCCAGTCTTCCATGGCAAGACTAAGCATTTTAAAATCAAATTTCATTTTGTCAGAGAGGCTGAGTAGATAGAAGAAGTTAGCCTTGTCCATTGCAGCTCACAAGACCAATTGGCTGACATTCTAACAAAGCCAGTTGGTACATCCAGATTTGAAGCCTTAAGGGAGATGATTGGTGTATGTTGCATACAGTCCAAGGAGGAGTGTTGAGATTGGCCTGCAATGCAACATGTAACCAGTAGCAAGACACCAGCAATCATGCAAGGGAGAAAAACCGAGTGCAGCAACTTGTCTCAACATTTTGTTTCATTTTGTTCAAATGTAACTCACTTAGTTACTTTGTAACTTGTCAACTGAAGTTAGTAGGATTAGTTTTTGATTAGCACTTGATGTAATAACTGAAATGTCAGCTTACTTTTATTTGTAATTCAAATTTGTATTTGTGTATTAGTGGGAGCAGTTATGTCATTAGGTAACTGTCAAATTTAACTTGTAAGTTACATATATTTTGAAATGATCAATGAATTATGATTGATTTTTGCTCAATCATCTCTTGTTCAAGTTATAATCTTTTGTTCTCAAACATTTGCTTCGGTTCTTCTTGTTATTTTCTATAGAAATCTTAGTTTGTTGCTGCTAATGTTCCAACAGTTATGAAGACTTAAACCTTCTTTGAACCTTTCATTCGTTGGCCTTTTCCCTGTTAACATCTCTAACAAGAGGATGCCATAGCTATATACATCGCCGTTTGTTGACAACTCGCTTTCCGTGCCATATTCTATAATTAATTCGTCACAAAACACATATATTAATAATTGTCTTGGAAAACCTCTAAATATACAACAATACGCTTTTAGATCGATTTTTTCTTTTAAATAATGAAAGAAATGAAAAAGAGAACATACCGGTGGAGCATAGCCGATGGTTCCTCTTAATCCAAGTGAGCTTGATTCATTAGTAGAATAGTTAAGCTTATCTCCGAAAGGATTTTTGCTAAGCGAAGTCACTTATATGACCAACCATTTCCCCATCGAGTAAAACATTGCTTGGCTTGAGGTCACAATGAATGATCGGCGTCTCACAGCGATGGTGCAGATATTCGATGCATGAGCAACATCTACGGCCACATTAACTCTTTGAATGAAGTTCGGGTTTCTCATCGTCTCGGTTCATTCATGCCAGCAGATGAATGTAACCAATCCTCCAAGCTTCCATTTTCCATGAACTCATAAACCAATGCTTTAAAATCATTGCCTTGATAATCGATACACGAAATGGTGTTAATACCTTGACAAGATTACGATGTCGAATGTTCTTCAAAGCCTCGCATTCAACCAAGAAACTTCGGAAGCTCTATGATTCGAAGATTAAGCACCTTCTTTGCAATAAGCGCTCCATTCGCTTTAAGAATTCCTTTGTATACAGATCCAAAACCTCCCAAACCAACCAAATTCGAGGGAGAATCCGTTAGTAACCCTTAGGATGCTTTGGTACGATAGCCGTAGAAGGAATTTTCTACATGAGTTGCCGTTGGCTTCGTTCTTTACCAAATTATGAGCAGAATAGAGAATACTAAAGCCACTCTTGAAATCACAACAATTATTGTGATCTTCAATTTAAGGAAGTTTTGATATGATGTTTTGGAGTTACATCTTGACAAGTGTAACTCGGGGATGCCTCATAAAGCTTATTATTTCCTCAACAAATATAGCACTTGTATTCTTGAACACTCCTTCACTTGGTATCACTCCTTCAAAATTGTTAAAAGAGATTTAAGTACTTTAATGTCCCAAACCTCACAAGAAATTCTGGAATCCCACCGAAAGATTATTGTTGGATGCATCCAATGCATCAAGACCCTCAATGAACTCAAATATGGAGGAATTGGCCCTTCAAACAAATTGCCCTCCAAATACAACTCGACCGGACTTACACAACTCCCAAGGTTGTTTGGAAGCAAACCAGATAACTTTGTTGTGGGAAACATCCAGTTAGCCTAGATTTTTCAGTTTTCTACTTCAACAGAAGCTCACCAGTCAAAGAGTTTGACGATAGGCTTAGAACAATGGACAAGGATGATAGTCCTAGTATTTTGGGGTATTGGTCCACTAAGATTATTATGAGAAAGATCCAAGAGTTGATTTTGCGCTAAATCTAGCACCTCCAAATTGATGAGATTTCCAATCTCATCCGGATTTTTCCCAAAATGTTGTTATAACTCATTGATAAAGCCTGAAGTGTGCTAGAAAAATTGCTAATGCATTTTGGAAATTCCCCTCCAATATTATTTTCGGTTATAGATAGAGATACTAGTTTTGTATTGTTGACTAAAGTGTGCAAAGAAAGTTCAAGTCACCTTCTCTCCCATGTCCCAAATGGTTTCCTCCTAGTTCAAGCCTAAACAATTTATCCAACTTTTCTAATGAAGGTACATTTCCATCGAGCATGTTATCATAAAATTCAAGAACATCCAAATTCGGGCATTGAATATTGAAAGTGGAATTTGCCCGAGATTTGGTTGTCCCTCTGAAAAGAACTCAACATGAGGCATATTGATTTCTAAATCGAATGAAGAGTACCTTCAATCTGGTTTGCACCAATATCAAAAATTCTAATATTGGAGAGATTGAACATTGGGACAGAACAATACCGTAAATCGCATTTCGAATATGGTGAAAAATGAAAGGTTTCTCGGTCGTCCAAAAGATTCGGTATAATCCCACTTAATGCATTGTATGTTAAACCAAGTCTCTCCGGCAATGACAAGTTCCCCAGTGAAGGTGGGATATTCCCTCTCAAACTATTGTTGAAAAACCCAATACTTTTAGGTTCGACAAGAGACCCCAAAGCGGTGTTTCTCCCGTTAGTGGTTGTCCGACATATCAACTAATGTAAGTTTAGAACAAGCGAGATAAATTGGAAGGAATTTCACCATCGATGGAGTTATTGGCGGGTTTAATGCTTCTAGTCTTCTTAAACCACGGATCTCTTGAGGAATTTAGTTGTAGAAGCTGTTGCCCACAAGATCCAACTCCCCGAGGAAGCTCAAATTTCCAATATAGGGTGACAATGATCCGAGAGTTTGAGGATTGAAGTTTCAGCTTGGTGACTCTTGATGCTTGCGACCGCATGCAACGCCGATCCATTGATGAAGTGAATGGAGCTATTCCAGGACTCCATAATCTTGAGTGGATCCCAGTTATCTTGGCTTTGAACTGGAGTAAAGCTTGTTGATCGGTGTCATTTCCTCTAACTACGTGGCTTCTTGTTGCTAAACTAAGCAAGTTGAAACCTCGTAAGTTGAAGAATGAGAGAAGAATCATAAGGAAAAAGAGTGGACGGTTGAAAATGTTTTTTGATGGCTCCATCAACTTGAAACAAATTGTTAAATGAAAAGGTTGATTTGTATTTGATTGTGTGGCTCATCATCAAGAACCGGTGCAATATATAAGATAGTTTTCCAACTATGGAATTTCAGTAGCAAAGAATTTGGGATTCCCTAAATGTGAAGATTGATTGTTTCAAATCATCGATAAACTGATTATATGATTAAGAAAATCAGTCCGATTCAGTCAGATTCATCAATCATAAACCCTCTTCTTCCATCAACTAATCAATCAAAGACCTCCGACATTATATTTTATTTGATTGATATTTGTCATTGTACTTTTAAGTTACGATAAATTTACTATTATAATTTAATACTTAAAAATAATAAATTGATATATTACCAATAATTAATAAAAAATTATTCATAAAAAGTAAACTTCACATTTTCATTTTTATTTTTCAAGTTTTTCTTTTAATATTATATTTTAAAATTTTATTATTTCAAATAGTTTATTTTAATAGTTAATAATAAGTTAATTTATAAAATATTAAAATACAAAAATAATTTAGAATTTTATGTGATAAATATTAAATAAAAATTCTAAATTAATTTTTATATTTTATAAATAAACTTATTATTAACTATTAAAATAAAATATTTAAAATAATGTTTTTTGTTAAATTTTATTTCCAAATCATCAAAACCAATATTAATTGGTAAAATGAATTAAAATCAAGATTAGTAACAAAATTTAGTAAAATTCAAAGTTAATGGGAAAATTCAATTACAGAAAACTTGTGTGATAAATTTAAGTATAATGACAAATATTAATAAAAATAAAGTACAGCGTAAATATTAATATGCACCAATAATATGGTAGAAAAGTTGCATTTTATACCTAAAATTTTAAGTTTTAGATAAATATTAAAGATCACATCTTTAACTTAAACCCATATTTTTAACATTACTAGCTAGCTTCTAATCTCACATGCTTGCATGTAATTTTACATATTTAATGTTTAAATATTTTTTAATATTATATTTTTATTTGTAGTAATTAGCTTAAAATAAAATTTTTATTTGAATTGATGAATATAAAATATATTAACTTATCAATTCAAATATTATAGTAATTAAAACATTTTTAACATATTCAATATGCAATATAATTTTCTTATTTGGCCCACATAGCTTGGCACACGCTGTGTGACATTGACAATGAATTTTTCAGCTTTATACCATTCGCTATTTTTACGAGATCGAGTCACACACCTGGATGTTTTGTGATGTAGATTTACGAATGAGTATTCTAATACTTAAACTGACAATTTGAAACATAAAAATCATAAGAGATATGCTAAATCCAAGTCACTAATTTGAATGCAAAAACCAAACAATTAGCCCAAACAACTTAACCAGCCCTCATTAAGACTCTAATCACTTATCCTTGCAAAGCAACAACCTAAAACAACACCAAGATTGTTGGAGGGTTGCCGAACGTCTCATGAACTTCTCCTATCAGCGCATAAAATGACTATATGATATACCAAAATCACTTGAAAGGCTAATTCCTCAACATAAAACTTAAAACTCAAAACAAAACTCCATCACCCACAAGATTTCACAACCTTACCTGACACTATAGTCACGCACAACCACACAAGCATGAAATGTGAAGACAATAAAAGAAAGGAATAAAAGAAAAATAATCTGTGAAGAAGAAGGAAAATTTTGAAACATAAAAGATAGGGAATAGCTCCCCCACTAAATCAGGTACTTAATCCTATCAGATTCCCAAAGAATTCAAAATTCACTCAAACTCTACCATATGGGCGGCACAAGCAGAAATTTAGCAAAAATATTTCAGTTTGCACACACAATGGTTCAAACAACTAAAGAATAAGCTAACATCTTACCATTGAACCAATAAACTTATTCTATTATTAGTTGCGTGAAAATATTATTTAAACCAGACTTTCAAGGGTAAGGGTTGGGACAAAATAACAAAAATTCAAAAGAAAAGATTTGAACTTAGAACCTCACACACAAACAACACACTTAACCACTAAAATAGATCACTTCACTTTACACAATTTTCATAACCTTAATTCAAAAACTGAACTGAATGTGATCACTTTTAATTTTACTAACCCATTTTCTAATAACTCGGTTTTCAGAATGTGACACCTCTATTGACAAATGTTGTTTAAATTTTGAATAAAAAAAATGGTCTTCCAAAAATAGGAAGACATATTGGTAAAAACAAAAGAAAGGCATATAGATTGAAAGAGCACAATTCAAAATTTCATCAATATATTGACAATGATTGTATAGATATATTCATGAAATTTTGAATTGTTCAAAAAGCTCAATCAGATTTAAAGCACGTAAAAACAAACACACGTGTAATTAATTTAATAATGCACTTAACTAAGGTATTTTTGGCGATTAATTTTAATTAATTTTTGGACATGATGCTTTTAATTTTAGTGTTTGTTATTCAATTTTTATGTAAGTGCGAATTAAATTCAAAATGTTGACAATATTTTTACTGTAGACTTATTTTAGCCACAAGTTTTCGTTTTGATTGGTCATACTCTTTTTGAAATTATTTTGATTTTTTTTTGGGTACTTGTATAGATAATTTCACCATTTAATAGTATATCTTTAGAATTTTAATGGATTAAATCAATTTCTTTTTTTATTTTTGGAGGATGAAAATGTAATTTTACTATATACTAATTTAAAATTGAATAAACTATCTAGTTGGTTACCTAACTTTTAACGTGTATTCGAGATCTGTTGGTATAATTTGTTCAATACCTTTTCATTCCATTCTCAGGAATTGTCTTCATCGAAAATCACGTCATGGCTTATGACAATCTTCTTAGTGTGAGGATTGTGAGGATTGTACAGCTTGTAAGTTTTCAAATTATCACTTATACTAAGAAAAATACATTTTTTGCTTTTGTCATCAAGCTTCTTCCTCTGTACATCTGGAACATGAGCATAAGCTGTGCATCCGAAAATTCTGAAGTGATTAACTGCTGGTTGGCAACCATTTCATGCATCCTCGGGTGTCATGTTCTGAACAGCTATTGTTAGACTTCTGTTCAAGATGTGAAGACTTCAATTGATAACTTCAGGCCAAAAACTCTTTGGCACCCTGCTCATCTCCAAAAGGCTTCTTACCACATTCATGATTGTACGGTTCTTTCTTACATATACCCCATTTTGTTGTGGAGTATAGGCTATGGTTAGCTATCGTTTAATTCCATGTGTGTTACAAAATCTATAAATTCATGTGAGTTATACTCTCCACCACGATCTGTGCGTAGCTTTGATTGGACATCTTGCTTCTTTCTTAATAATTGCCTTAAAAGCTTTGAAAGCTATTAAGGCTTGATTTTCTTATAAAAATAAGCCTATGTTTTGTGACTCAAATCATCAATAAAAATGATTACATATCGTTTACCTCCATTGGAAGTAGGATTGATTGGTCCATGAGAGGTCGAGTGTACAATCTCCAACAGCTCTCTTGCTCTTTGTGTTTTTCCTTTCGAAAATGGATCTTTATGTTGCTTATTGACAATACATCTGTTGAAGTTGGCATGCATGCAGCATATGAACAGTCAAGGAGCAGTCCATGCAGTCCAAGTTATGTGGATGAAATATGAATATCAAGATGCTGTAGTATTTCCGGATGAAGTACATGCAGTTACTGAAGTTGATGCTACTGTTCAATTTCGATTTCATTTTGTTACTTTAAGTAATATTTTGTAACTTAGTTTAATTAGAACTAAGTAGGTAATGTATTTAATACATTCGGTGCTGATAAGATTGATAGATCAACTTACCTAATTGTGCAAGTTGTGATTTACAAGTTACAATATGCAAGTAGTGCAACTTAGAATGAAGTCTAAAAATAGTAAATTTGTTAAAGATGACCAGCTCATGACTGGTAGATTTATTGGCATTATGCCATCTTTTTAATCAATGAATTTCAATAGAAATCATTCAAGAAAAGTACTCTCTCAATTTTTGCTTTCATAGTTCAAGCCAGATTTTATTTGTTTGCTCAAAAACCTCCAGACTTGAATATTAAAGTTTTTGTGATTTTTTATCCGGATTAATTACGTTGTTGCTCAAGTTTTTGAATGAGCTTCATACTTCCTCCAGATAAATTGTTCCAAAATCCCAACAACATCTTTCACATATCTTCGTTGGAGTAGAGAATATTGGAGGCCAACCACCATTTTCTTCTGCAGTAGTGCCTTTAATCCATTGAAATTTAGATGACCATAGCGAAAGTGTCACAACCAAGCATCATTATTGATCCTTGTTGAGAAACAAGTCTGGGAAACATTATCCAAATAGAGAGGGAACATTCTGTTACTATCACTTTAGTTTGAGCAATCAAGCCTAACTTGTCATGAAGAATGCGGTAAATACCATTTTTTACTGTAATCTCATAGCCCTTCTCTTGCAATTGGCTAATGCTTAATAAGTTGGTCTTTAAATCTGGAACAAAAAGAACATTAGAGATTATTTGAAAATTATTCCCTTTTGTTCTGATTATTACTCAGCCTTTTCCCATAACAGAAATTTTGGTGTTGCTGCCAAACTTCACGTTATCTCCATATGACTCATCCAAACTTGAAAAAATTTCTTTGTCACCACACATATGGTTGCTGCAATCGGTGTCCAGGTACTATAATTGCTTGTTCGTGTCTTCCTTGGTATTGCAAATCATCAACAAAGATATCACCTCTTCTGTTTCTGTAAAATTCGATTTTTCTCCACTATCGTTTGGTAGGTTAGTTCTGCATCAGTTTTGATAGTGCCCATACTTATGACAACGATAGCACTCCACATCCGATTTGTCAACTGACTTTGAATGTTCAGTTGTTGATCAGTGGCCTCCACGTCTTCTTCCTTTGCCTCCGCCTCTGCCTCTTCCTCGAAATGTGAAACTGTGATCAACCTGAGATTGTTAATGTTGTGAACCTCTCTCTTCATTGTTCTCTCTACCTCTGTCTTGTCCTCGACCTTCTTTTTTTATGAAAATTGGACGATACTAGCAATGCTTGCTCCTCTTTGTCTTGTTGAATTATTTTCTGCTTATGAACCAGTAAAAAGGCTTGCAGTTAGTCAAGTGATAGAAGATTTATATCCTTTGACTCTTCAATTGAACAGACCATGTAGTTGAATTTTGGTGCCATTGAGCGAAAAATCTTCTCAACAACAATCATATCCTCCATCTTCTCACCATGAATCCGCATCTTGTTGACAATCGACATTGTTCTTGAGAAAAATCAGAAACAGATTCTCCTAATTTCATTCGCAATGTTTCAAATTCGGATCGTAGTGCTTGTAGTTGCTGCTTCTTGGTCTTGTTTGAACCTTCATATTTCTTCTTCATGGAATCCTATATTTTTTTGGAAGTATCTTGCAAAGAATTGTTTCCAAGATTGTGCGATCAATTGCTTGGAAAAGATAATTCTTTGCTTTGAAATCTTTCAACTTTAGCCCTTCAAACTCTGTCTTCTGTGCATCTGTCATTGTACCAACTACTGGTCCTATGGTTCCTTCAGAGACAACCTGCCAATACTCCTTAGACCGAAGAAAATTTTCCATTAGCATGCTTCAATGGTCATAGTGACCATCAAAGCGAGGAATCGCTGGTTGAACAAAAGTTTCGGATGCCATTGTTACAGAGTACTAGTTTTGCTGCTGCAAAAATTAACTACTACACACTCCCTTTTCTTTTTTTTTTTTCTTAAACTCGCTCTTAACTCTTTCTCTCTACTAAGCTGCTGCTCTTTTAACCAAGCTTTGATGCCAGTGTTAACTCGTAAAGCACAAGATGAGAAAAAATGTTACTCCTATATTATTCATAACTAATGAAGCCATAATATAGGCTGAAATATAATAAAAAATACATAAAACATGCATAACAAAATCGATGCAACTCATAAAAGAATTCATTTTTCTTTTTGTCACCCATTGATTCAGTCGTTCTATTTTGGTCACCCAACTATTATTATTTTTTTTTTAGTCACTCAATTTTTCAAAATTAAATATTTAGTCACTCTTTCCTTAGTTGCCTATGGGTTCCCTTAGTTGCCTAATAGAAATCTAACGTGAGCTTTGTTTTATTGGCCTAATAATAAATTCAGCCTCCAATATTTTATTGTTACTATCTCCGTAGCAAAGAGTAAGAACGTCGGAGTTGGTGTCATCAATCCGACCATTTTTCTAGATTTATAAATTTGTTAATTTTGATATTCTTTTTGGGGAGTTAATTAGGAATTTGAGACGAACTAATATAGCAAAAGAAAAAGGGGAGTAAATTAAAAGAATTTGAACAACAAATAACTTTATTTTTGGGTTTTTACATGTTTGATTGATGAGAAAAAGTAAATATAAATTATAAAAATTTTAAAAAGTAAATATAAATATATTTTAAATATATTTTAGAATTTTAGAATAAAATAAAATGATATGTTTGTTAAATTTTTTAGATTTAGGAACAAATTTATAGATGTGTAAACATTGCAGGACTAATTTTGTTATTAGGCCAATTTAAAAGCCCATGTTACACAATTGTTACAAGTTATTTTACTATTCAATTTTAATTTCAAAATATTTTGAAGACAAATTTAATAAAAAATTAATATTATAATTTAATATTTAACATTATTATAATTTTATCTAATAATTGTAATTTAAATTTTCATTATTTTTAAATGGGTAATTATCATAATTTCTATTTTATTTTTCTTATTTTATGTTTAAAGTTCTATACAAATAATAATTCTATTTAATTTTTTCCTAAATAAAGGTAGTTTATAATATTATTTCCATACTTTTAATTTATTAAAATATAATATTATACAAGTGGACTCCACGTCAACATAAAAAATCGAAATAATTTCTTCCCTTCCTTCAATTAGTTTTTTCTTGCTGTAAATCAGCAAATATTTATAGTATTCTAATAATAATAAATGAAAGGGTATAATTAATCAAAAGTTATATTTCTTGGTTATTGGTAAAGAATTATATCACTTGATTTTTATAAAAATTATGACTATTCAAACAATATTATTTGAATAGTTATGTTTAATCAAGAGATATTAGATGAATAATTATGTCTCTTTTAGACATGTGGTTATTCAGAAATGTCACTGTCATAGACCAATTTTGGGCTGTTTTAAATGACTCGGGCCCATTTACAATTTAACCCAACCAACCCAATTTTTAAACCCAATACATTACCCAAAACCCAAACAAAACCCGGTAAGCCCAACTAACCTACCCAAACCCATTTACAACAAGCCTCTCAAAACCCAAACAGACCCACCAACCTAACTACCCAAAATACCAACCCATTACACCTTAAACAGATCCCTTAACCCATTTTACAACCCAAATCCAAGCTCAAATAGCCTAAATTTAGGGTTTCAAAATTTGAAACCCTAAATCACCTAGGTTTCAAATTTTAAAACCCTAAATCACCTAACCCCACCGGCCACACCTGCCCTTTGACGCCTCTGACAATGCCTCAGCCCCTTCCCATCGCCCATTACCTACAAAACGAAAGGAAAGCACGCAAAAGAGAAGGGAAACAGAGCAGAAGCAGCAAGCAATAGCAGAGATCACGAAATATTTCTTTTGTAATCGGCTATAAAGCCGAAAAAGAAACCAAATGTACGGGGATGGTTTTTTGTATTTCGAAAGGGGGCTTTTTCTTTGTTTTTCCTCTGAACAAAAATCAAAAAATAGAAACAGTTTTCAAATGTAACGATAAGTTTCTAATCTAGTATCCAAAATAGTGGTTCAAGCATCCAAAAAGAAAAGGGTATAGTAAAAATAAAAACAATAAAACAATCCAAACAGATTCGAGTCAAAAGCCAAAGGTGATTTTTCTTATTTCTTCATATATTTCTCTTTTCGCATTTATATACAGATAAATAACAAGAATAATATAAACAGAAAAAAAATAAAAAGGGAAGAAATTACCTTTCCGGCCACCGTGTACGGTGGCTGGCACCGGTGACGGACGGTCTACCGGTGACCGGACCGGTGCTCTCCCCCCACCGGGAATCTCTCTCTCCCTTCTCCCCTCTCTTTTTTTTTCTCTTCAGCTGTTCCAAATGAAATTTTAAAAAATTTTTAACTTATATAGGGGACCAAAACGGTGCGTTTTGGTCCCCCCCCATTTTAAACAAAACGGTGCCGTTTTGGCCCCGGGTCGGGTCGACCCGACCCGTAAACCTTTCAGGATCCGCATGTTTTTGCGAAAGGGTCTAATTGCGCAAATGACCCTTCCGCTTTTCTGAGGTTTTGCAATCAAGTTTTCTCATTTTTAATTTGGCCCTATAATTTTCCATGCTTTTCGATTTAGTCCCTTCGTACTGCGCAGTGTTTTGGTGAAAGGGAATATTTGTTGTTTTAGCCCTCCCAAGTTATGCGCGCGTGACATTTTGGTCCTTTCCTGCTATTTTATTTCTAATTTCGCCCCAATATGTTGTTTTAAGTTCAATTTAGTCCTTTGGTTAACTTCTTGCTTTATTTCTAATTTACTTGTTTTCATTTTCTGTTATTTATTAGTTATAATATTTATATTTGTTATATTAAATGTATTTATTATATGTCTTAATGTGTAATATTATATATATGTATGTGCATGTAATATACGCATATAGTGTATTATATATATAATTTTATATATTATATATATGTGTGTTTTAAATATTATGATATATATATATATATATATATATATTTCAATATTATTAGTTTTATTTTCTTATAACCTTCCGTGTATATATTTTGTATTATCTCATGTACATACTATTATGTGTATATCGTTTTTTTTATATCGTATCAGTATATATTATTTTATTATTTTTATTCCTACTATATTTATTATCAATATTAGTATATATATTTCACTATACATGTGTATATACTTATGTGTATATAGAGTATTATTTCCATATATTTCATTATATTATTTTCATATATTTGTAAATATTGTACTATTCATATATTTCTATGTTATTTCATATATATATCTTTATATTATTTGTTAATATATTTCTTTTCTTGTTTCATGTATATGTTGTTAAATACCATAATATCTATATATATATGCATATATATTCTTTTTCCCATACTATCTTACGTATATATTTTATCCTTACCATACGAATATTAGTATATGTTTCATTATTTATGTATATATCCATAATACGTATATATATTTAATATATTTATGTATATACTTATGTAGTATCATTATTAGTCGGTTTTTTTTATGTATAGGTTTATGTAAATATTTCAATATTATATTATATCCATATGTATTTCATGTATTATATATATGTGTTCATATTGTTATATTTTATATATTATATAAATTTTAATGTATATATACATTTGTGAAGTATTATCAATAGTTCTTTTTATTATCTTTAATATGTATATATTGTGCATATATCATCATTGATTTTAATATACTTGTCATACTTATATTCACTTTAATATACTTCTAGTTATGTCATCTGTTTCATCTCAATTGTGTTTTATATTACTTCAAAAATCATAGTCTTGTTTTACAATTAATTTTAATAATCGAGGCAATGTACCGATTCAACATTAAGTCAACGAATTTCATCGCTATGTTGGATGGAATTTGTTGGCTTATGTTAAAGGCGGAACACCCTCCTCAAAAACCGAAAATTTAAAATTTCTCGTCTTTTTAATCGGATCACGATTAAATCTTATATTGAACTTGTATTTTTGAAAATCACGACAACACATGTTTATGAGATACCAATTTTGGGCGTCGCGAGGGTGCTAATACCTTCCTCGCGCGTAACCGACTCCCAAACCCTATTTTGTCTCTGGATTTTAATGTAGACCTAAACTCAGCCTTCTTTTGTTTTAAAAAAAAATAAATCTAATAGGTGTCCGATCACACCTAAAAAAGGATCGGTGGCGACTCCTTGTTTATTTTAAAATCAAATTTCAGTTTTCAAGTTTTCAATAAATCACCACAATTAGCGATCCCAAACTAAAATTTTTACGTCGCTACAGCTGGCGACTCCGCTGGGGACATTTTTGAGAGTCGAGTCGAATTAAACGCGTGTTGTCAAAATTTTTAAAATTCCTTGTTCAAATTAATATTTAGTCGTGATCTTAAAATCGTGTTTTTGAAAAATCATGCATTTGCATCGTGTTGTATATATTCTTCTAACTTGTTTTGTCTGGTTGTTTTAAAGCTTTAAATTCTTATGGTTTTAGTTTTGGTTTAGTTTTTAAATAAAACGAAAGGTTTGTGAGTTTCTCCCCACACACCGTACACGTGCATTTTTACATAACATGAGCTCTATACCCGAGCTCCGTCCGTTTAAGTGAAAGTAAACGCTATGCCTTTGTAAGTTAACTCGTCCCTCCGCACAGGCTAGTGAATACTTTAGGGTTACATATGACTTATGCTTTCGTGAGTTAACTTGTCCCTCCGCATAGGCATAAGTAAATGTAATCCCTCGAATTGAACTCGTGAGCTTGTGATGGGCTACGACCGAGGCTTCCTACTAGTCTTAGTAGACGATAGTAAGAACAATTCGAGTACCTATCTAGAACCTAAACCGCATATAGTGAACTGTACGAGCCACCTAATTAGAGCCATGCCGAACCTCCATCCGTTGATAGTCACCAAAATAAGTACATGGGAGAAACACCTCTTACCTTTTATTTACACTTTTTATTTGGATTTTCCGTAATTTATATTTGTTATGATTACTAACCAAGGTTGTTTGTCTTTATTTTTATTTTCCATCATGCATTATAGGTATCATATTAGGAAGGTGTTGACTAGAGATCAGTTGCCAAAAAACGGGTTTCTAATGGAAGAGTTAATTATACAAACAACCGAGAAGAATGCCGTGGTTCGGGACTGGTCTCTAAAAACTCAAAAAGAAAAAGGGGATAGTCTAGTGGAGGGATGTATTGCTAATCTGCCCGAGCACCTAACTGTGAATGTTCGCCAGAATAACCTTGAAGATTTGGTTCGGGTTTGGACTCAGTGGGACTCGGACACTAGGGGTATCTTCACCGAGAGATATGGAGATATAGCCAATTTGATTGCTGTCAACGTGGACGAACGATTGATCCAAGCCATGGTCAGATTTTGGGATCCGGCTTACCAATGTTTTACCTTCAATCAAGAAGATATGACTCTGACTATAAAGGAGTACGTTACTTTGCTTCATGTTAAAAATGTGCAGTTTCATAAAGTATATGTGAAGGAGCCTAAGTCGATGACCTTCAAGAAGAAGTTAGTGAGATTGACAGACATGACTGACGCATGGGCCGAAAAACAGATAAAGAAGAAGAATGAAACCATTTGCGTCCCATGGTCTTCCCTACGAGATTTGGTTCCGAACCATCCTGACATGTTAAAAAGAGTAAATCTATTTGCTTTAGCCATTTACGGTTTGGTCATCTTCCCGAAAGTCCTTGGACACATAGAAGTTGCAGTGGTGGATTTCTTCGAAAGACTAAAACAAGGAATCAACCCTGTCCCGACTATCTTGGCCGAGACCTTTAGATCCTTAAACAGTTGTAGGAAAACGGGGAAAGGACACTTTATCGGATGCGCGCAGTTACTAAATGTCTGGATTTTGAGCCATTTTTGGAAAGTAGAGCGTACGTTGTACCATATGTTTTCAAAAACTTTCACCCCGTTGGAAGCCTATATTAAGAGAGAATGGCCAAAGAATGTCACTGAAGAACATTGGGTTTTAGTTTTTCAGAACCTTCGAGCTGAAGACGTAACCTGGAGAGCACCGTGGATTCGCCTTTCGGTTTTGTTATACAAGGTTGGAAATCAAGATTGGGTACCACTACTCGGGCTATGGGGAGGAGTTGGATATGCTCCACTATTAGTCCAAAGGTATTTTTCTTTGCGACAATTCATACTCGCCACTGGAGGATTAGCACAGTCCGAGTTTGCTTTTGCGGGTGAAGGGTATATGAAGAGGGTACGAGACACTGCAAAGTCTTGGAAAAAAATTCATCTCATGGAATTAGCTCTATACGCTGATACCCTCACCCAAAATTACGACATCTGGAGGAAGCAACGGGTGAATAGTCAGCAAATCTCGTCAACGAACTACACCGTCTAGACTCTTTTCTCGGAAGAAGTGCCATCTGAGCTAGAAATGGCAAGACAAGAATTTGAATGAGAAAAGGCCAAAATGTCTCGTGACCTTGGTGCTCTTCAAGAGGAAAACTACCAATTGTAGATCGACGTTTAGATTGAAAGATCCAGAACCGAGAAAGTGCAAAAAAAGGCTGAAGTCGTAAGAAATGACTTAAGAGATCTTCATCTAGAAAATAAGAAACTAAGAAGCACAATAAAAAATAGTGGGCTGGGCAAGTCATCGGCAGAATGGAAAGAAGAAATAAGCAACATTAAAGGCGGGATGGAATTTTGGAAAGGAAAAGCGAAGAAAGAAGAGGAAAAGGCTGCGCGGGCTATGATGGAGCTAAGGAAGAAGAACACTGAATATGAAGCTATTTCTGTCGAGGTAATGACTAGTCGATCTAAACGTCAAGAACTAAAAGAGAGGATACGAGAGTTAGAAGATATGCTGCAAGATTGTCAACAACAACTAGATACTCTCTTGAAGGCTTTGGGAGAAAAAGATAGTCAGTATGATAGAGACGTTATTGCTTACGAAGAGGGCCTCTAAGAAAAAGAAATGCAACTTAGCTATTTGATCAATGAAGTTCGTGGGGTAGCCATGCACGTGGTACAATTATCGGAAGAAGCTGAAATTCTTATTTGCCAATTCCTTCCAAGTCAAAGATCAAACATATCAGAGTTCTTAGCGCGAGTAAAGAAATACGGCGATATAGCTAGGAAGTTTGTGTAATAGCTGAATCGAAAATGGAAAAATGTTTTGTAATGAACTCTTTTGATGAATAAAATGCCTAAAATAGGGGCTATCTTGAAATCAACACCAATTTCTTGCATTTCTTTCATGACTAACATTCATTTGACATTTATGCATTCATTCATTCACTCATTGCATATCCCATAATCATTCGCTGAGGTTAAAACATACAATTTGCAGTTGTAATACCACGAGACTAGAACCACGTCATTCGTATAGAACGCGTCGACAAGCTAGGGCAATGGAGGCTGAATTCAATAAAAGAATTGAAAGAATGGAAAGAGTTCAGAGGGAATTACAAGAGCAGTTGGCCAAGTCGCAGCAAGAAACAAGAGATTTAATGGAGAGATCTCGAGAAGAATCACTCGAACAGAAGGATCAAATGGCCAAGATGATGGAAATGATGTCAGCTTTAGTTAAAGGAAAGGGACCCATGCAGAGCCCTGACGTCGAGGAACCTCGGTCAAGAGTTAATCACAGTCAATATCAGCTCTATCCCCCAGGATTCACTCCACCGCACGCCCACACAACACAAAGAGGGTACACCCAAGGGGAACCCACAGACCTGGAGCAACAGGCGGTGCCACCTGCTCACATAGGGCAAGGAATGTTTGTATCAAACCCGAGGGCTAGTCCTGCTGATCCACTCGTCCCAGATTTGGACGATCTAGCAGAAATAGCCAAGTTAAAAATCGGTGATCACGAGGTTCAAGAGAAGTATAGGAGCTTAGAGGAAAGACTTAAAGCAATAGAGGGTACTGAAGCCTTCTCTGCACTGAGTGCCAAAAAGCTCAGTTTGGTGCTCGATCTGGTTCTGCCTCCGAAATTTAAAGTACCAAATTTCGAAAAATACGATGGCACGAGATGTTCAAAGGCACATCTTGTCATGTTTTGCCGAAAAATGACTGGTTAAGTGAATGAAGACAAGCTCCTTATACATTGTTTTCAGGATAGTCTAGTAGGATCGGCTCTTCGGTGGTACAACCAGCTTAGTAGGGAAAAGATCCGATCTTGGAAGGACTTGGCGTTAGCCTTTTGTGAGCAGTACAAGCATGTATCAGATATGGTGCCTGATCGAATGACCCTAAAAATGATGGAAAAGAAACCGTCAGAAACTTTTAGACAGTATGCGCAGAGATGGAGGGACGTCTCGGCCCAAGTGGAACCCCCACTAACAAAAACGGAGATAACCGTTCTCTTCATCAACACTCTGAGAGCACCATTCTATGACAAGCTGGTGGGAAGTGCCACGAAGGACTTTGCGGATATTGTAATATCCAGTGAGCTTATAGAGAATGCTGTCAAGAGCGGTAGAATGGAAGGTGTTACAAATGTCTTCTTAGTGCCTGAAATTGATAGAAATTTGCTTAGCATTGCTCAACTGTTTGAGAAGGGCTATTTAGTTGTATTCAAAGGCAAAGAATGCCTGATTAGTGATCCTAGTGGATCCAAGCTCATGACAGTAGCTATGACAGAAAAAAGTTTCATTGTGGACTGGAATAAGAGTCCAGATAGTGCCTGCACAGCTGTTGCAGATAAATCCAAGCTGTGTCACAAGAAGCTTAGCCATGCCAACTACATGTCAATGGCTCAGCTAACCAAAGAAGATTTGGTTGAAAATTTTACTAATTCAGTTGAGAAAGAAAAGAAAATTTTGACACTCAAAGAGGTGCATGATATGCATGGGAACCAATCATCTGCTTAGATAAAAAAATTAAAGGCACATGTAACTAGCTTGAAGCTTGAGTTGAAATCATTGCAAGCAACTAACAGAGATATGGCGGAGCAGTTAGAGAACAAAGCAAGTGAAGCAGAAAAACTGGGAGAACAAAATTTAGAACTCCAATCCCGTATTTCAGAACTCAAAATAATGCTAGAAAAGAGAGAAAAAGAAATTTTTATTCTCACGAAAAAACTTGAGGATGATAGCAGTGAATCATTGTCTAGTGTGAAGAACTTGACTGCTCAGGAAAATAATCTGCTATTAGAGAAGGAGACGTTGCAAGCTGAGAAGGCTCTGTTGAAAGAAAATTTTATATTTGAAGGTGATGAAGCATCAAATCAAGTACAGAGGTTAATGGATGAGGAAAA
Organism: Gossypium arboreum; assembly: GCF_025698485.1. NCBI lineage: Eukaryota > Viridiplantae > Streptophyta > Magnoliopsida > Malvales > Malvaceae > Gossypium > Gossypium arboreum. Next base: position 127,267,266 of record NC_069079.1, on the reverse strand, counting down.
CACATTGCAGCAGCAGTTGAAATCTCTTCATATCTAGAAAGCAAAACTGGAATTGCAGTTTGAGAGAAAGAAACAAAAGTCATCCGAAAGATTGAATGAAATGGAGAATAAAAAATTGAAGTTGAAGCAAATAGTCAAGGACCTTCAAAAAGATTTGGAAGCAAAAGTAGATGAGAAAAATGACTTAGTGAACCAAATCATCAGAGAATGTTAATAAACAAGAGTTTGAAGCGTGCAAGCCAAGGAGGAGTGTTGGAAATTGGCCTGCACGCAGCATGTGAAGATGCCAAAGTTTCAAGAAGCAGCCCAGGCCGTGCAGCTCATGCAAATTCATGCATGCAAGAATCCATGCACATAAGTTTCCCGGGTAAAGTACGTGCAACTGAAGATGTTAATGCTACTGTTTCATCTCAGTTTTATTTTGTTACCTTTTAACAATGTTTTTGTAATTTAGTTCATTTTGAATTATGTTTGGATGACAAGTTGATGTAACTTGATGGTCAAAGAGCTGGTTACCAGCTTTGTTTAAGTGTGCAAGTAATATCACCTAGTTCCAATGTAATAAGTGGAGTTAGGTAGTGTTTAGGTAATGAATTTATTGTTTTTAACCTGCTAAAGTCTGGTATATGTAATGGCTGTGAGCCAAAGTTTCTTTTTGAATGAAATCATTAGATTTTCTTTCCATATGCTCCATTTTCCTTGTCTTCAAAATTTTGTTCTTCATTCTTGGCAGTAGCTCAAAGCTTGAATTCCAAGTATTTTTCCTTCATTCTTTATCCGGGTAAAATACGTTGCTGTTAAAGTCCAGATTGAAGTTCTTACTTCATCCGGTTAAAGTGTGTCTAACACCAACAACTTTGAACTGGAGTAAAGCTTGTTGATCAGTGTCATTTCCTCTAACTAGAGGGCTTGCTGTTGCTAAAGTAAGCAAGTTAAGACCCTGCAAGTTGAAGAATGAGAGAAGAACCATTAGGAAAAAAGAGCTGGACGGTTGAAAATGTTTTTTTGATGGCTCCATCAACTTGAAACAAATTGTTAAATGATAAGATTGATTTGTAAATGAGAGTGCGTGGCTCATCATGAAGAACCAGAATGCAATATATAGTTTTAGAATAATGGTATTATCGTATTCTATCACTGTGATGGGCCTGCTTTAGTTAAATGCGTCTACTTGGGGTTGGTCTTTATGGTTAATATATTTTCTACTCGTAGAAAACAGAAGTATGATGTTTACCCTAAAAGTAGGCGTCAATTGGTTCAGACTTATAAAAGATATGTGGGTACCATTTGCATGGGCCTCCGCTCCTTAACCTATCGCGTATATGTTGTTTACTTAAAAATTGATTTCATATATAATGAAATGATAATGGGCGACTTCAAGGTAAACTCCGGATAGTTTCGGTCGGGTCACAATTAATCAGGAACGGTTCAACACCATATTTCTAATAAACTTTGTTTACTTTTCATAGCCAGAAACTATATTTTTTCTTTTTTACAATGAATTAGGTCCAAATTTGAAGGTAAAGGAGATTTAGGGGTGAAGCCAAATTTTTCTTTTTTTTTTAAAGGAGCCCGAATTAGGTTGTTTATTTTATAGTAATAAAAAATAATTTTATCATTTTAATAGCATATATTTTATAATTTTAAGAGATTAAATCATTTATTTTCTATTTATGAGAGGACTAAAGTGTAAATTTACCATATACAAATTTAAAATTGGGTAAACTACCTTGTTGGTCACTTAATTTTTAAGGCACTTTTATATTGATCACCCAAAAAATATTTTTTAAGTATTCATTGGGGTAAAAATTTAAGGATTAAAGTGAAAAGGCTATAAAAACTAAAATAATATACAAATTACTAATAAATTGGATAAATTGTTGAAAATATTTTGTGAGATATAATGTTTCCAGTCTTCGTAGACGACCAATTTCTTGAGGAATCTGGTTGTAGATGTGGTTGCCCACAAGATTACTTAATTAATTAAACATTGATTTCATATAAACCGTCAAAATGTGGGTACCATTTGCATGGGCCACCGCTCCTTAACTCACTCCATATACTTAATTAAACAATGATTTCATATATAATAAAATGATAATGGGTGACTTCAAAGTAAACGCTGGATAGTTTCAATAGGAACACCCATTCACAATGAAATATATATGCTTTACACTTTTGGTCTTTCATTTAAAAATACCTTTTGGGTAGCTCCATCAACATGAAACAGTTTCCTAATTGATGAAATGATTCGTATGTGAATTGGTTCATGTCTGAAAGTCATGTAGCTACTACTCTGATGGGGCTGCTTTATTTAGAAGCATGCACTTGGTGTTGCTTTTTGTGGTCCATGTTACTTATTCCATACCTGCTATACTAGGTATGTTTTTCTTTTTCTCAAATGCTTGACAACTGCAATCAATCAATGTTTAGGATTGCCCCAGTGACTAATTACAGCTTGCAAAAAGCTCGAGTCGTGAGATGATTTTATACATTCATTTTTATTATCCATCTTTTCTTTTTTCATTCTAACGATGGTGGTCAATATTGTATGGTATGCGCGTATTGGTTTTATTATCTTACTTCTAAAAGAAAGGATGGTATAAAACTATAATTTTATGTTATCCTATATTTTTAATAGGAAAATGACAAATTAGATTTTCCTTCTGATTTTTAATATTATTAGTGGAGTTTTAGACTTTACAAATGTAAGTCTGCTACTAAAGTATAGTAAAATATTTAAAATATAAATATTTAAAATGAAGAGAAACATGTCAATTTTTCAAAGTTACTTGTGAAATAAAAAAATTATACACTTTTAATATACTGAATACAAACCCATATATTTATACTCTAATTTTAGTTTGTTAATAAATTATATATCGTTTTGGTCAAAATAATAATTATATATTATATATACAAGCAAATATATCTCAATTGCATTCTTAATAATATATTTATGTGTAAATATATAATTGTATAATCTGGTATGGATTGGTACATATTGGTACAAACTTGTATTGATCGAAATATATCGAACACATTGGAAGAATTTAATCCATTGAAATTTTAATCGAAATAGAACGTAAACTACTTGATACTTAATTAACATATTTCGATTGTTATTTTAATTATTTTTGGATATGATGCTACTAATTTTGATATTTATTACTCTTTCCTTAGTTGCTTAACGTGAGCTTTGTTTTATTGGCCTAATAATAAATTTAGTCCTCCAATATTTACATATTTTATCTATTGAGTTTAAATCTAAAAATTTAACAAATTTAGTCTTCAATATTTACAAGATTTGTCATTTGAGTCCTAATTATATAATATTATAAAATGTTAAAATATATCAAAAATTTTAAAAAGTAAATATAGATTATAAAAGCATAAAAAGTATAAAAATATTTTTAAGATTTTTGTACCCAAAATGACCTTAATAGTATCTTCTTTTTCTTTTCTTTTTTTTTTTCATTCAATTGATGAAGTTGAAAATAGCAAATGCCATGACCTTGACCTACAATCTCTCTCCAATTCTTGAACTAGAAATGATAAAAACACGAGAATACTAGAGCCTAAATTTGGTACTATCTCTATAGCAAAGAGTAAGGTCGTCGTAATCGGTGTCATCAACCCAACCATTTTTCTGGATTTATAATTTTTTTAAATTTGAGTTTCTTTTTAGGTTTTAATGAGGCATTTGAGATGAATTAGTGTAGCAAAATAAAAAGAGAATTAAATTAAAAGATTTTGAATAAAAATAATTTTAATTTTGGGTTTTTCATTGATGAGAAAATGTAAATATAAATTATAAAAGTTAAATATAAATTAAAAATTTTAAAAGTAAATATAAAAATATTTTTAAATATTTTGTAATTTTAGACTTGGAACTAAAATGATAAAATTTGTAAACATTGAGAGCTAAATTTATTAATTTTTTAAATTTAGAAATAAATTGATAGAATGTACTTACCATTGTAGGACTAAAATTGTTATTAGGTCAATAAAAAAAGTCCATGTTAAAAGTCTATTACTAAGTTGACAGCAAAAGTGACTATAATATTAAATTTCACAAAGTTGGGTGACCAAAATAGAATAAACTGAATAATTTGGTGACTATTGTTGAGTAAACTCTTCACAACTTATCAATGGGTATAACCCATTTGGTATGAATAGTTTTCTTATTTGGACATCTTAAAATTGAAATATGCCAATATACTTTTTGTTTGTACAAAGATTATTCAAACCCAGCCGATAAGCTACTATACTTTATTTAATCAAAATTTGCCATTGTACTTTTAAATTAAATATAAATTTACCTCTATTATTTAACTTTATCTTCAATTTTGCCATTTTATTTTTGCTTGATTGCATTTTGTCACTAAAGTTTGAATTTTACTATTCAATTTTAATTTCAAAATATTTTGAAGAAAATTTTTAAAATATATATTATAATTTAATACTTAAAAGTAATAAATTAATATAGTATCAATAATTCATAAAACAATTATTAATAAATAGTAAACTTAATCTTTTAATTTTTTTATTTTTCAAGTGTCTCTTTTAATATTATATTTTAATAAGTTAATATTATTTCAAATATTTTATTTTAATAGTCAATAATAAGTTTAATTTATAAAATACTGAAGCATAATAAATTAATTTAGAATTTTTATTTAATATTTGAAATAATATTTTCTTGTTAAATTTTATTTTCAAATCATCAAAATCAGTATTAATTGGTAACATGAATTAAAAATCAAGATTAGTAGCAAATTTTAGTAAAATTCAAAATTAATGGTAAAATTCAATTAAATAAAAGTAGTGTCACAAATTTAATTGTATTAATATATTATAATGGCAAATATTAATAAAAATAAAGTACATTGAAAATTTCAATATGCACCAATATTATGGTGGAAAAGTTGCATTTATACTGTCCTATCTAATTATTTTATGCTACATTAATAATTTTTTCAACTTAAATTAAAAGGATTAAAATAGTTTCTACCTCATATTTAATTTTGTTCAATTTCTTTTCTTTTCATCTGACATGATTTTATTTCCCCTCTCACCCACTCTTCACTGTTAGAAGAAGAGGATTTAGGGTTTTGATGATTTTCCCGATTTTTTTATTTCTTCATCCTCTTTTCATTGTTAAAAAAAAAAGATTTTAAGGTTTTGGGCAATTCAAAATTAGCAATGGAAGAATTATAGGCTGAGCAAAATAATGGAGGGATTAGAATCAAGTTCATTCCTATTTCTAGTGATTAAAATCAATGATTTTTAATCTTTTTCATTCAACTATGAAATAGTCATTGAATTTAGTTCATAACAATTTTTTTTTATTTATTGGAAAAAAAAAAAGCAGAATTGAAGTAAAAATATGGGAAATAACCATTTTGAAATTTCGGTCAATACATATATGCAGTGGGGAGTGACCCCTTCTTGTATGTCAAGTCTTTTCTCTCTTTGTCAATGAGGGTTCTATATTTTTATAGTGGGTTGATTTTCATAATGGATTTTTGCCGTTTGATATCGATACATCGACAAAACTGTTGAATTTTTTGTTCATTGAAAGAAAAGAAAAAGAACAACTAGTCCTATTGTTCAAGACATTTTGGGGATATAATACAAGATTATCAATTCCAACAACATAAAGTTCCCATGAATAGCCATTGATTGACATGTTCAATAACATTATTGATACAATAAGATCCAGAACAACATTGTTACTAAAGTCTGATTTGACGAGGATCTAGTACTACAAAAACTCCATATTTATTCTCGTTTCTTTAAGTGGAATGTGAACAAAAGAAAAGAGAATAGCGAGCACTTTGCCGGACCTAAGCATCTCAAGTCATCCATACGACCCCTGAGGTGCCTGCAACTTAAGAAACAAGGATTTACTTAAGCACATCATGTCATCGGAAAAGTAGCCGAAATGTGCCTTTAAGTGATTAAATGATTGAGTATTTTGCTAAGATAATAAGACATTATTACCTGTTGAATATGCAGTTTTAATCCCACGATCTAATCGAGTTGGACGGAGAAGCTTGTCTCTAATAGAACAAAGCTTGGTAACAACATCACTCATGTCCATCCGTTCACTCGGTGATTCAGCAGAACAAGTGAGTCCTATTTTGAATATCGAATTCAAGCATTGAAGATATTCGTCATTTCCCAGGTTGTTTTCATTAAGAGTGATGTCAGCTACTGTTCCTCCTCTGACACTCTCTTGAAGAAGAATGGGATCTATAATCTCAACCACTCGATTGGGCAAAGCTGCTTTGAGAAAGTTGTGAAGACTTAAACCTTCTTTGAACCTTTCATTTGTTGGCCTTTTCCCTGTTAACATCTCTAACAAGAGGATGCCATAGCTATATAAATCGCCGTTTGTTGACAACTCGCTTCCCGTGCCATATTCTATAATTAATTCATCACAAAATACATATATATATATATATATAAATAATTGTAGTGGAAAACCTCTAAATATACAACTAGACTGCTTTTAGATCGATTTTTTCTCTTTTAAATAATGAAAGAAATGAAAAAAGAGAACATACCAGGTGGAGCATAGCCGATGGCTCCTCTTAATCTAAGGGAGCTTGGTTCATTAGTAGAATAGTTAAGCTAATTATCTCCAGAAAGGATTTTTGCTAAGCCGAAGTCACTTATATGACCAACCATTTCCCCATCGAGTAAAACATTGCTTGGCTTGAGGTCACAATGAATGATCGGCGTCTCACAACGATGGTGCAGATATTCCAGTGCATGAGTAACATCTACGGCCACATTAATTAACTCTTTGAATGAAGTTTAGGTTTCTCATCGTCTCTGGTTCATTCATGCCAACAGATGAATGTAGCCAATCCTCCAAGCTTCCATTTTCCATGAACTCATAAACCAATGCTTTAAAATCATTGCCTTGATAATCGATACCTGAAATGGCCGTTAATACCTTGACAAGATTACGATGTCGAATGTTCTTCAAAGCCTCGCATTCAACCAAGAAACTCCTGGAAGCTCTATGATTCAGAAGATTGAGCACCTTTACTGCAATAACTGCTCCATTCGCTTCAAGAATTCCTTTGTATACAGATCCGAAACCTCCCAAACCAACCAAATTCTGAGGGGAGAATCCGTTAGTAGCCCTTAGGATGCTTTGGTATGATAACCGTAGAAGGGAATTTTCTACATGAGTTGTCGTTGGCTTCTGCTCTTTTTTAGCAGAATAGAGAATACAAAAGTCACTCCTGAAATCACAACAATTATTGTGATCTTCAATTTAAGGGAAGTTTTTGATGATGTTTTGGAGTTACATCTTGACAAGTGTAACTCAGGGATGCCTCTGCAAAGCTTATTATCTCCCTCAACAAATATAGCACTTGTATTCTTGAACACTCCTTTACTTGGTATCACTCCTTCAAAATTGTTGAAAGAGAGATTTAAGTACTTTAATGACCCAAACCTCACAAGAAATTCTGGAATCCCACCAGAAAGATTATTGTTGGATGCATCCAATGCCTCAAGACCCCTCAATGAACTCAAATATGGAGGAATTGGCCCTTCAAACAAATTTCCCTCCAAATACAGCTCAACCAGACTTACACAACTCCCAAAGTTGTTTGTAAGCAAACCAGATAACCTGTTGTGAGAAACATCCAGTTGGCCTAAATTTTTCAGTTTTTCTACTTCAACAGGAAGCTCACCAGTCAACGAGTTTGACGATAGGCTTAGTACAATGGACAAGGATGATAGTCCTAGTATTTCGGGGGTATTGGTCCACTAAGATTATTATGAGAAAGATCCAGTATAATCAAATTTTTGCAATTACCTAGACCTAAAGGAATGCTGCCCTGAAGATTGTTAAAATTTAAAACGAGTTCGGTTTACTCTATTAAATTTCCAATGGAGTGGGGAATAGTCCCAAAGAGAAAATTACTGTGAGCATAAAATATATTTAGCTTCCAAAGCCTCCCAATATCAAAGGGAATGGGACCTGATAAATGATTTTGTGCCAAGTCAAGCACCTCCAAATTGATGAGATTTCCAATCTCATATGGGATTTTTCCCAAAATGTTGTTGTAACTCATCGATAAACCTTGAAGTGTGCTAGAAAAATTGCTAATGTGTAGTGGGCCAAATTTGCCTGGCCCAAACAAACACAAAAGACCAAAACAAAATATAAAATAAATCAATAAACAAAAAGTTTAAAACACAAACAGCCCAAGTACATGACCCTATACCCTAGCCCAGCTACAAAACAACCCAAAGCTCTAAGACCCAAACGGCCCAGAAACCAAGCCCAGAATATTACAACTTCGGAACCCTAGGGTTCTTTCTCTCACGCCGAGACCGAACTCAGCCCCCACGCCTCCAACAGCCACGTCGACAACCCCGTACGCCACCCTCATGCCCAGTGCCAGCACACGCCCCGTACCTGCAAAAAAGAACAAAAGAATAGCAGCAGAATAGCAGCCAATAGGAGAAAGATTGCTGTTTTTTGGTTGTTTTGTTATTCGGCTATAAAGCCCTTATTTTTTTAATTGTAAAGTTTTTTTTTTACGGAACAATCAATATACAAACAGATATTGTAAAGAGGGGGGGATTACATAGAGAGAATACAAAAAAGGATTTGAAGGTGATTTTCAGATCGATTTTTTTTTTTTGATTTTTTTGGGTTCTCATTTTCTTTCTTCTTGATCTTTACTTGCTGCATATTTATAACAAAAAGGGAGAGCATTAAAAAGCAACAAAAATAGAAAAAGCAGTGATTTCAAAGTTTTCGTATTTTTTTTTACTTTATTTCGAATCTACTTGACAAATCTAAAAAAGGAGTTTACTTACTGTTTTTGGTGTCGATTTAGTCGACGTTGGCTCCTCCGACCTAATGGTTGATAGATCCTTGTGGTCTGGCTGAAACCGCGACGGTGGTGGAGGCGTATTATGCGCCGATGAAGCCCAAGAGTCGGCCAAGGTAAAGGATAGAAGAAAATGGGGGTGTAGGTATAAGTTTTAGTGAAAATGGCAGAGTTCAGTGTTTTTTTGGTTTTTAATATTGAAATGGTGGTGTTTAAGGGTGGGGGCCGCGTTTTGATCCATGCCCAGACCCAATTTGTGCCTTTATATGTCAAATGGGAAATTTCCACAATTAATCCCTCATATTTGCATCACATTCCAGCAGACCCCATTGGCATCCATACGTTTTTATTTTAATTTTTCCCAAAATTTGTACACCATTTCATTTTAGTCCACTCAAGGTGTAGCGTTTTGGGACTGGATTATTTCAGTCCTAGCCCATACATTTATATACTTTGCACTTTTTATTTTTTAACTATCTTATTTGTAAATTATTCCTTTTATTTTAGGTTTAATTTTAATCTAGTCTTTTATTTGTATAATCTGCTATTTTAAAATACTCTTAATATTTTTGTATATATTAATTTATTTTAATGATTTTATTTGTTTTCATTTGTTCAATTATTTTGAGATTTCTTTTATCCTATTATTTTTACATTTTGCACAATATTTTTTATACATATTAGCATACATATTATTCTCATTGAGTGTTCAATTTATAATACTTATTATTTTGAAGATTCACAATATTTTTGTACATGAGTGGAACCATCTTAATAACTTTAGTTTGTTTTATAAAATTATCATTTTAAACTTCTTTTCGCATTGAGCTATTTTAATACTTTTATATAACATCTTGTTTAAATATTTATAAATATAAATATATATATATATATATATATATCTATTACTTTAATAGATTTTTCTATTTAAAATATTTCTTGCTTTATGATTCATCAAGTATTTTTCTTTATGTATATATGAAACTATTTTAGGAATTCCATCTTTGTACATATCAAATTATTATTTTAGAATGTTTCTTTATATTATATTATTTTAGATGATATTTCATTCAAATGTTTCATTATATATATTTGTGCGTATATAATAAAATAATTTAATCTTGTGTACATATTCTATGATATCTTTATGAACAAGTATTTCTAAGTTTATTTATATACATATATATATATATATATATGGTTTGTAAATCCATTATGTTTCAAAGATTATATTTTATTGTACATTATTATTATTATTTATTTATTTATTTTTGTATACTTTACACATAATTCAAAATTTTCTTACTTATGTGTCAATTTTAAACCAATATTCTTCAATATTTTGCATATCATTCGATTTAAAATATTAGTCCTATAACATATGTTTTAGTAATTATGTATATATATTTTAGTTTGTTTTTCCAAATAGTTTTAAGTTCATCTATTTATATATTGTGTAAATTATGTGTTCATTTATTCGTCATTATTTTAAAATCGTTTTATACCACATTGGCTTCTAATTACTATTTTGTCTTTTTACATCTTACATTGATTGTTTTATATCATGCTATGTATATTATTGTGGCATATTATTGTATGTGTTGCTTTGTTGTGTTGTCTTGTTATATTATCATTTTCGTTATTGTATTATTGTATTATTATATCAATTATTCTCCATGCATGATTGAAATCGAGTTATATTTCCAAGCTAGTTATGCTTAGTGATTTAAGATCTCGTTAGTTGGTTAAATAAATTGTATTATCTTCGTTTTTCCATTGTCGTATTTTTATGCGTACACATATTACCCCATTCATCGTTTTTTACTTGACTCTTGAAATGTGGTTTTATAAAACCCAAATTTCATGATTAATTTCGTCTTATTTCAAATCGAATTAATGCGTTTTAACCTGGTTTCACAATTATTAAGAATTCTTCAAAACGAAGGCGATATTCGATTCTTGGCAATTCGTGGAATTGTGCCCTAATGTGTTGGGTTGCAATTTCTCGTTTGCTAAAAGTAATCGAAGGTCCCTTTAGAATTTCACCCATGTCTCTTAAAAATTCTTTAAAGTGAAGACGAGATTTGATATTTGGCAATTCGCGGAATTGTGCCCTAACGTGTTGGGTTGCAATTTCTCGTTTGCTCAAAATAATTAAATATCCCTTCAAAATTCCACTCAGGTCTTCCAAAAACCCTCTAAAACGAAGGCAATACTCGGTGTTTGACAATTCGAGAATCATGCCCTATCGTGCTGGGTTGTGATTTCTCGTTTGGTCAAAACAATCGAATATTCCTTTAGGTTTTCACTCATGTTTTTTTTAAGGAAATATTTTAGAACAAAGGCAATATTTGGCATTTGACAATTCGAGAATCATGCCCTATCGTGCTGGGTTGTGATTTCTCGTTTGCTTAAAACGATCGGACATTCCTTTATATTCTCACTCATGTTTATAAAATATACCTAAAAACGAAGACGATGTTCAATATTTCACGATTTGAGAATTGTGCCCTATCGTGCTGGGTTGTGTTTTTTCGTTGGTTCGAAACAATTGAACATCCCTACGGAATTTCACTCACATTTCCTAAAATCTTTCAAAATGAAGGCGATGTTCAATGTTCGGCAATTTAAGAACCGAGCCCTATCGTGTTAGGTTGCGCTTTCTTATTTGTCCAAAATAATCGAATATCTCCTTGGAATTTCACTTATATTCTTTAAGGTGAGGCAATGTTCGATGTTTGGAAATTCGAGGGATCGTGCCCTACTGTGCTGGGTTTCAGTTTTTCATCGGACCAAATAGTTGAGCATCCTCTTGTTAATTTCAAATTATAAATTTTTCAGACGTCGAAACAAAAAGATTTTTGACAATCAACTCGGGTTATTCAACTTTTATTAAAATGAGCCACATTCCGAAAAACATTTTTTAGACATAAGGACAGTATTTAATTGATTTGGTACCAATTTTGGGCGTAGTGAGGGTGCTAATCTTTCTTCATGCGTAACCGACTCCCGAGCCCATTTTTCTAAAATTTTCGTAGACCAGAGTCATTGTTTTAGTAAATCGCAAATCTTTTATTAAAATAACCAAATTTTTAGGTAATCCGATCACACCCAAAACAAAAAGATCGGTGGCGACTCCCTTATTCCTGTTTTTTTCAAAAGTCGATTCCCCCGTATTTTCATTAAATTTAAAAACTTTAAATTTTTTTAAATAGAAAGATGGTTTCGACAGCTTGGCGACTCCACTGGGGACTTGAGAGTTGAGCCATGAAAATCGATTATTTACTGTCCTTTTGTCAAAAATCGAAAATGTATTTTAAAAATCATGTATCTTTCGATTGTATGATTGTTTCGGTGCGAGTCTTGTATAATAGTACTGCATTTCATTGCATGACCACCGTGGTCACACCTTCTAAGTGGGAGTAAGAAACTATGCTTTCGTGAGGTTTTCACCTCCGCATGGGCTAGTGGATTGCTTCCGGGGTACATCCGTACCTATGATTTCGTGAAATTTTTATCTCCGCATGGTCATAGGGAAATGTATCCCCCCGAACCGAACTCGATCTATATAAGCCTATAATGGGTGAGGATTGAGGAATCTGCTGGTTCGGGTACCCCTTTTCCTAGGACTAAACCACATATAGTGAACCTTAGGAGCTATCCTTGAGTGGAGCCGCGTCGAGCCTTAGTACTTACCTGTATATGCGTTATAATCACCGTTTATGTGCTTGCATTCTATCGCTATTATTTGATACTAACTGATGTTTTGTTTTGATTGTCTTTTTTGCGTGACATTGCATACTAAAGGAGGCGTTAATCTACATTCAATTACTAAGTTAGAAAATTTGACATGGAGAATGAATTTCTTAGTAAAGTCGAGGATAATGCGGCTGTTCGTGCTTGGTCGGAAAGGCTACAATCTGAGAGAGGGGATAGCTTGGCAGAAGGGCATGTATCGGAGCTACGGGATTTCACTCACGTCAATGTAGTACAGAATGAGCTACAAGAGTTGAGAGACATTTGGGCTAGTTGGGATGAAAGGATCAAGTAGTTGTTTTACCAAAGTTATGGTGATATATCCTACCTGCTAGACATTAGAGTGGATAAGCATTTGTTCCGAGCCTTGGTGCAGTTTTGGAATTCCGTATATAAGTGTTTCACCTTTGGAGAAATGGATTTGGTACCTACTATAGAGGAATACACTACGCTGCTTAGGTGTCCAAAGATTCAGGTCCGGAAGACTTATGCCCGGGTTTTTAGTAGTCAGGCTTTCATGAAGAAACTGATGAGCATTTCTGGGATGAGCGAGCCTTAGGTCACCGTTCGGATTCAGCTAAAAGGAGATAGCAAATGTGTCCCTTGGGAGAATTTGCGAGATTTGATCTTGACTCATCCAGACGAAAGAAAGAGGGTCGATATATTTGCCTTAAGCATCTACGGATTAGTGATCTTTCCTGAGGCTTTGAGGCACGTGGACGAGGCGGTCATCGACTTGTTCGATCGCCTTGAGAAGGAATCACTCGATCTTGGCGATATTGGCGAAACTTTCAGATCTTTGAGCTCATGTCGGAAGGCAGGCGAGGGCAATTTATTAGATGTGCTCAACTATTGATGGTATGGTTTCATGGGCACTTTTGGAAGGTAGACAAGGTTTCCTCTTGAGTCTTTTAGAAGGTTATTCCCTTTAAAGGAAGAAGCGACTATCTGAGAGAGAGAGGATATCTCGGAGGAGAAATGGATGGATATTTTCAAAACCTCAAGGAGGGATATCGAATGGAGAGCTTATTGGATGGTCCTGATGAGATCATGTACCGATGTGGTAACCGATTGGGTGCCTTGTTAGGAATCTGGGAGCTACGGGTATACTCGTTGATAGCCTTGAGGCAATACAAGTCGAGGCGGTTTGTACCCATGACCTACGGACTTGCTCAGAGTGAATTCTCTTTTAAGGGCGCTCATTATAAAAAGAGAGTTTGGGAGTTATCAGATGCTTGGAAGCAAACTTGTTGGATGAAAAGGTTAGCTGTCAGTTCCATGGTAACACCCGAGTACAGTGAGTGGTTTAAGAAGAGGGTTAATGACAGTATTCCTAGGCCAAACTTAGAGAGTGCTCGACCTATCGGGGAACAATTACAAGTCGCCCCATCAGAATTGGAAATTATAAGGCAAAACTTTAAGAAAAAGAGTTTGGAGCTTAGGAAGAAGATCGAGCAATTGGAAGAAGAAAAGATACACTTAAGGTTAGACGCCGACGTTCAGAGGTCAGAGGCTGAGAAGTGGAGAAAAGGAAAAACCAAGGCCGAAGAAGACCTAGACAACCTGAAGACAGACTACAAGAAGCTACGCCTATCTATGAGGACTGCAGGCTTAGGTAAGACTTCCAAACAATGGCGCCATGAAATTCGGGAAGAAAAGGCCAATACCGACCGTGGGAAAGGAAATTAGAAGCTCAAGCGTAAGCGAAGATTTGGAGAAGAGTCATCGGAAAGTAGAAAAGAGCGAGGTGAATTAAGGGCTAGAAATGTGAGAACTCGAGAAGTCTCGCATCGATCAAATTATAACACCGCAATAGAGCTGAGGGTGAGTTTGAGCAAGATAGAAGAAATGAAAAGAAGAATAGAAGAGTTAGAGGCGTCATTGCAGAATTGTGAGATGTGGATCCAGTTTTTCGAGGCAAACGAGGATCGTTGGAAAGAGCAACTTCACCATGTGCAAGACCAAGTCAGAAACAGAGATTATCTTATGGGGGAAGCCATAACCCAGATTCGGGAGGTAGCCGACTACTTGCAGACTTTAGCGGTTCAGGCGGACACACTGAGCGTGAAATATGAGTTGGAGTCGGATTGCGGACAAGAGCTGGCCTCGTTGCTTAAAAAAATTAAGACTTTAAGTGTTAGAGCGAGATTTTATTTGTAACTCGAATTTATGTAAAAGATTTTATTTTCAAGTAAAATTTTCTAAGGGCAATTGAATCAAAAAAATTGATGCCTCCTTTGCATTCATGCATTTGCATTTGCATCATATCATTATGCATTAAAGGCCATAAGAGTTTTCTAATTAATTAATTAAAAATTATTTCAGTAACCTGGAAACCAACGAAAACCAACCAACCACACACCCCTAAGGTACAAGGAAAAAATCAATGGATAAGAGACTCGAAAAATTGGAGCAGATGTAAAAAGAAATACAAGAACAAATGCAGTCTCAGATGCAAGAGCAACTAGCCAAGATTCAGCGAGAGATGAAAGAGCAAATGATGGAGTTCCAGAGGGAAATGATGAGTCAGTTATCCCAGCTGCTGTTGGGAGGAACTGATAAGGGAAAGGGCCTTATGGACAAAGTTGAAGAAACTAACGAGGATCCTCAATACCCCCTGGCTTCACTTCGACTCATGTACCGATGAAGCCCGAGATTAATTTAACGAAACCATTTGTCACGATCATGCCCCAAGAGTTCATTTGGAGCTTGATGCATCGATAAATTTCCAAACCAGCTCAGGCTCTAACTTTGTCAACAACCCGAACTATCCGCCCATTCCCGACTTGGATGAAATTGCCGAAGAGGAAAAGGTGAGGATGGATTCACAAAAATAATTGGAAGAACGATGCAGATGGCTCAAGGAAAAATTCAAAGCCATGGAAAGCGCGGATCATCATCAAGGGATTGATGCCAAGGACCTGAGTTTGGTCCCAGATTTAGTCCTTCCCCCCAAATTCAAAATGCCCGAACTTGAGAAATACAATGGAACGAGCTACCCTGAAGCCCACATCACTATGTTCTACAGGCGAATGACGGGATATGTTAACAATGATCAGTTATTAATCCATTGCTTTCAAGATAGTCTGGTCGGGGCGGCGTCTAAATGGTACAACCAATTAAGTCGCTCTAAGATTAACTCGTGGAAGGACCTGGCCCAGGCCTTTATGAAGCAATACAATCATGTGACAGACATGACCCCTGACAGAATCACTCTCCAAAATATGGAGAAGAAATCGAATGAAAGCTTCAGGCAGTACGCACAAAGATGGAGGGAGGTGGCCATACAAGTTCAGCCACCACTTCTAGAAAAGGAGACAACGATGCTCTTTATTAATACCTTGAAGGATCCTTTTATCACTCATATGTTGGGAAGCGCCATCAAGAGCTTCTCTGATATAGTAATGACAGGATAAATGATCGAAAATACTGTAAGGAGTGGCAAGATAGAAGCCGAAGAAAGTACCAGAAAGTCGGTCCTGAGGAAAAGAGACAATGAAGTGAGCAACACGAGCACATCTAGCAAAGGTCAGCCTAAGTCATTCACCGTAAATCAACCCAAGGCGGTGACCACCAATCAGCAAAACTCTGTAAGATAAGAATCCAACGCGAGGGAGAACACAGAAAGACCACAATTCACCCCTATACCCATGACGTATAGGGAGTTGTACCAGAACCTGTTCAATGCTCATGTAGTCTCCCCTTTCTACCTGAAGCCACTGCAGCCCCCGTATCCCAAATGGTATGACGCAAACGCCCAGTGTGAGTACCACGTGGGAATCACTGGGCACTCTATCGAAAACTGCGCAGCGTTTAAAAAATTAGTTGAAAGACTCATTAAGATAGGGATCGTGAGATTTGACGACCCAGCTACATCCAATATAGCGGAAAACCCGCTCCCCAATCATACCGACCAAGGAGTGAATGGGATATGCGAAGGCTTGAACAAGAAGACCAAGTATGAGGTTGCGGAAGTCAGGACTCCGATGAGGTGAGTATGGATGGAGATGGTCAAGAGGGGATTGATCGTGTTGGATTCGAGGGAAGAACCTGAAGAAGAGAGAAACTACTGTGAGTTTCACGACGAAGTGGGACATGAAATCCAAGATTGCGTGGAGTTCAAGGCCCTAATACAAAACATGATAAGCAATAAAGAAATGGAATTTTATGAAGAAGCCAAAAACCCCGTAGTGGGAGATATATGCGCATCAGAGGGGGAATCGAAGGCACAAAACCAAACACCCAACTATCCTGTGGTGATTATTTCGAGACCCAAAAATAATAAAGCTAGAGTACAAATGCCACCGAGGGTCATAATCCAAAGACCTGCAGTCTTCCCTTACAAAGATAGCAAAAAGGTCCCATGGAATTATGATTGCAATATGATGACGCCGGGAAAGAAGAGCCCGATGATGCTTCAAGAAGGGATCAGGACAAGGGATCCTATACACGTAGTGGGAGACGTTACGATACGGTGAATGAGGAGGCACAACCCACAAAAGGAAAAGCCTAGATGGTCGAGGAAATGAAAGGAAAAGCAACCAAACCTGTTAACGAGCCAGTTAACGAAGAAGAGGCCAAGGAGTTTTTAAAATTCCTAAAGCATAGAGAATATAGTGTGGTGGAATAGCTACGCAAACAACCAGCCCGCATTTCAGTGCTGGCCTTGCTTCTGAGCTCAGAAGTCCATCGCAGCGCGCTAATGAAGGTCTTGAATGAAACGTATGTTCCCAATGGTATCTCCGTTAACAAGTTGGACCGCTTGGTTAACAACATCAGTGCTGATACCTATATCTTCTTTAATGATGATGAGATACCACCCGGGGGCATGGGGTCGACTAAAGCTCTGTATATCACCACACGCTGTAAAGGGTATACGCTGCCTGGCATACTAATTGACAATGGATCCGCCCTGAACGTCCTGCCATTGACCACGCTGAACAGATTACCTATAGACAGCTCTCACATGAAGGAGCGCCAGAACATCGTGAAGGCATTCGATGGCACGGAGAGAAAGGTTATGGGCAGAATCGAGGTACCCCTTCAGATTGGGCCAAACACATATGAGGTGGATTTCCTTGTAATGGACATCAAACCCTCATATAATTGCTTATTGGGGAGGCCCTGGATACATTCAGCTGGGGCAGTGCCTTCCTCGTTACATCAAAAATTGAAGCTGGTGTCGGAGGGAAGGTTGATAACGATTAAGGCTGAAGAAGATATTATTGCAACTGTGAGCAATAATGCACCCTATTTGGAGACAGATGACGAAGCAATCGAATGCTCATTTCAATCTTTGGAATTTTTTAGCGCGACGTTCATCGCCGAGGGAAGCAAAATTCCGGTGCCAAAATTGTCCAAAACCACGAAGATGAGCCTCCAGCTGACATTCGGAAAAGGGGCCCTACCCGGAAAAGGACTTAGGAGACATCTAAAAGGAAGAACTGAAACGCCAATGCTGAAAGACAAGAGAGACCGCCTCGGCTTAGGATTTATGCTAGACACGAAACAAAGGAGAAGGGAGCTAGAAAAGAAGCAGGAAAGAAGGAGAGCTAGATTAACGGGGAAGGAAATCAAGTGGGAACCAATGATATTCCCCCATATATCGAAAACATTTGTGTCCGGGGGAATCATCCATCCTGAAAGAGACACATCAATGATGGGAGCTATAGAAAAAAACCTAGAAAGTTTGAACATCAACGTCATGTACGAAAAGGAGACCGGAAGATAAAGTTTCTCGGACATTGGCCCTTACACACCTGAAAGTGTTCTGGACAACTGGACTGTGGAAGAGATCCCTGTAGTTTTTAGAACGAATACAGAGTAATGTCCAAAACACACTTATTGCTCTAGGCCTAGGAGTGATAAGAATCTTTTGTGAAATAGGTTGATGTTTAAAAACGATATTTCAATAAAATGCACGGTTATTATCATTTTGAGCAGATATTATCTCGTCCTTTCAATTTCATTCATAACTGTTGTAGGCCAATTTTAGCCCATTTACATCAAAACCCAATTTAGCCTTACCTAACCCACCAAAATTAAACCCAAAATCTTAACTACCCAAAGCCCAATTTACATCAAAACCCAAATGGCCCAAACCCTAAGCCCAAATCAAAATAAAAAAACCTAGCCCACAACTTAAACTTTTCTCAACTAGCCACACCTTTTCCACCACCAACTCCACTAGCCACACCTTTTCCACCACCAACTCCACTAGCCACTCCTTTTCCACCACCAACTCCACTAGCCACACTTTCTCCACCACCAAATCCATTAGCCACACTTGCTCCATTACCTACTCCACTAACCACACTTGCTCCACCACCACTTGTACCTACAAATGAAGACATAAATAATAAAAAAAAATATTTTGTAAATGGCTATATAAGCCTTCTCATATTTTGTATATGGGGGGATTTTTTTTGGAGAGTTTTTGGGAGAGAAAGTTATTGTAAAGGATTTTTGGAGAGGTTTCTTTTTAAAGTAATCAAGGAGAAGAGTTATTGTGAAGGCTAGTTTTTGGAGAAGCTAGTTTTTTTTGGAGATTAATCAAAGATCAAAGCAAAAGAAGTTTCTTTGTCTATTCTCATTTTAAGTTCTTTGTTTACTTATTGTTTTCCTTTCAATCTTATTTTGTTTCTTTTATACGAAAGTAAAAATAAAAGGAAGAAGATTACCCATTTTATCAAAAAGTTTTTGAGGTCCCATTTGCAGTGTATGAGTGTACCGTGGCGGTCCATGACGGACGATGGTACGACCTTGTGGTAAAAATCACCCACCCTCTCCTCTCTTTTTTTGTTATTATTATATTTCTTAATATTATATTATATATATTCTTTTAATATATTAGATATATTTTAAATTCTATATTACGTATATATATATTTTATACTATTTTATTTATATATCTTTAATATTATATTATTTATATATATATATATTTTTTTTCTACATGTTATCTTATGTATATATCTTAACTATATTATGTATATATTTTAACACTATATTATGTACATATTTTTAATATTATCACGTATTTATTTTTTATATATGTACATATTGATGTAGTATTATTAATAGTATTTTTTAAACATCATTATTATTTCTAATATATATATTATGTATATCTTTTTATTTCTATTTTATTTTTATTTGTCAATATTAATTATTATTATTCTAATATTTTGATATTTTAATATTTTATATTTTATATATTTTATTATTCACATCATTGTTCGCATTTTTGACAATAATATTCTTGGATTTTTTACTATCATTTTAAAAACTTTTTACATTTTAATTTTAAGAATAAGCCAATGTACCAATTTTAACATTAAGTCATCGATTTCATCGCTATGTTGGGTGAAATTAATCGGCTCGTGTTAAAAGCGGACGTCCTTCTAAAAACAAAAAACTTGCAACTTCTCATTTCCTTCAATCGGATCACACTTAAATGTCAAATTGAATTCGTATTTTTGAAAATCAAGACAACATGTGTTTAATAAGATACCAATTTTGGGCGTCGCGAGGTGCTAATACCTTCCTCGCAGTAACAAACTCCGAACCCTAAATTTTCTCGGATTTTAACGTAGACCTAAACTCAACCTTTTATTTATTTTAATAAGAGATCTAATAGGTGTCCGATCACACCTAGGAAAAAGGATCGGTGGCGGCTCCCTGTTTATTTCAAAAATCAAACGTCAAATTTTAAACTTTTTTTCAATAAATCGCCACAATTAGCGACCAAGCTAAGCTAAAATTTTTACGTCGCTACAATAACCATACAAATGATTACTTTCAAATTCTTTTATTCTTGAAACATTCTTTTAAATACTCTTTCATTCGTCATTCATAATCATATTACGCAAATAAACGTTTGGAATTCTTTTGATTCTTTGTATCTGCCTTCGTCCTCATAACAGGTCCCCAGATATTAATGATACGAGTGACACTGCTAGCGACTCAGAATTTCCTTTCGAGCAAGATGTGTGTATGGATGATTCTCAGGATTTTGAAGATGACCAAGGCTGTAACCTATCTCCTGATTTGCTGAGGACGGTAGAACAAGACGAGAAACAAATCCTACCTCACAAAGAATTAGTTGAAATTGTGAGCTTAGGAGAAGGATAAGAGGTGAAGATCGGAACATGTATCACTACGGAGATGAAGCGAGACCTCATTGAATTACTTCAAGAATTCAAAGATGTCTTTGCATGGTCATACCAAGATATGCCCGGATTGGACACTGACATCGTGGTGCATCGACTCCCCATAAAAGAAGAGTGTAAGCCAGTTCAGCAAAAACTCTGAAGAATGAGGCCCGATGTCTTGCTAAAAATAAAGGAAGGGGTCCGAAGGCAGTTTGACGCTGGATTTCTGAAGGTGGTAAAATACTCAGATTGGGTAGCCAACATCGTCCCTGTCCCTAAGAAAGATAGAAAAGTGCGAATGTGTGTGGACTACAGAGATTTGAATAAAGCCAGCCCAAAAGATAATTTCCCACTACCTCATATTGACACCCTAGTGGACAATACGGCGGGACATTCACTGTTTTCGTTCATGGATGGTTTCTCGGGATACAACCAGATCAAGATGCACCCTGAAGATATAGAGAAAACCACGTTTGTAACCATGTGGGGCACGTTCTGTTACAAGGTGATGCCGTTTGGACTGAAGAATGCGGGGGCAACTTATCAAAGAGCCATGGTAACCTTTTTTCACGACATGATGCATAAAGAAATCGAGGTCTATGTTGATGACATGATAGCTAAGTCCCGAACAGAGAAGGAGCACAAACAAGTCCTGAGAAAACTATTCTTGAGGTTGAGGAAGTTCCAGCTAAAACTCAACCCAGCCAAATGTACCTTCGGAGTTAAGTCTGGAAAGTTGCTCGAATTCGTGGTTAGTGAGAAAGAGATTGAGATTGATCCAGACAAAGTTAAAGCCATACAAGAGCTATCCCCGCCGCGCACTCAGAAAGAAGTTCGAGGCTTTCTAGGAAGATTAAATTACATTGCTCGGTTCATTTCACAACTGACCGAGAAATGTGACCCTGTCTTTCGCCTCCTCAAGAAACGTAACCCAGGTGAATGGGATGAAGAATGCCAAAGGGCTTTCGACAAGGTCAAACAGTACTTATCCAATGCCCCGGTGCTGATGCCACCTAATCCTGATAAGCCGTTGATACTATACTTGGCAGTATTTGAGAATTCTATGGGGTGCGTATTGGGTCAGCATGACGAGTCGGGAAGGAAAGAAAAAGCCATTTACTATCTTAGTAAAAAGTTCACAGAATGTGAAACAAGGTACCCGCCGATAAAGAAGTTGTGTTGTGCCCTAATTTGGACAACCCGAAGGCTGAGGCAGTATATATTGTATCACACCACTTGGCTCATATCAAAATTAGACCCTTTAAAGTACATGATGGAGTCAACAGCCTTGAATGGAAGGATGGCCCGATGGCAGATTCTGTTTTCTGAATTCGACATAGTCTATGTAAACTAGAAAGTAGTAAAAAGAAGTACAATAGCAGATTTTCCGGCCAGTAGAGCCTTGGAAGATTACGAGCCTCTGAACTTCAACTTTCCGAATGAAGACCTAATGTGTATTGCTACGGCTAAAGAAGGTGCTCTGGAAGAACTTCCTTGGAAATTGAACTTCGATGGGGCATCAAATGCTGTGGGCAATGGAATCGGGGCCGTCTTGGTATCCCCAAACGGAGATCATTATCCATTAAGTAGTAAATTGGATTTTGATTGTACAAACAATATGGCGGAATATGAAGCGTGCATCATGGGTATCCGTGCAGCCATAGAACGTAAGATTAGAGTGCTAGGGGTGTATGGGGATTCCGCGCTAGTGATTTATCAACTCAAGGGATAATGGGAAACCAGAGACCCCAAGTTGATCGACTATCAAAAACTGGTCCTTGAATTGGTTAAAGAGTTTGATGACATCACCTTCCACGAGACGAAAATCAGATGGCTGATGCTTTGGCTACTTTAGCCTCCATGATCAAGGTAAACAAACAAGAAGATGTCAAACCCATCCGGATGAGCATTTATGAAATTCTGGCCCACTGTTACAATATTGAAGAAGTTGAAGAAAGAGATGACCACCCTTGGTATCACGATATATTGCAATACGTAAAGAATCGTGCATACCCGGACCAGGCGAACGAGAATGACAAAAGAACGCTAAGAAGACTGGCCATCGACTATGTCTTAGATGGGGATATATTATACAAAAGAAGAAAGGATCAAGTGCTACTAAGATGTGTAGATGCTGTAGAGGCTAAGAAAATCTTGGAAGAAGTCCATGAAGGCGTCTGTGGGACACATGCTAACGGCTTTACAATGGCCAGACAAATTATGAGATTCGGGTACTATTGGTCCACCATGGAAGGAGATTGTATCAATTACGCTAAGAGATGTCATAAGTGCCAAATCTACGGAGACAAAATTCATGTGCCTCCTTCACCGCTGCATGTCATGGTTTCTCCATGGCCATTCTCTATGTGGGGCATGGATGTGATTGGGCCGATATCGCCGAAAGCTTCCAATGGGCATCGGTTCATCTTCCTGGTTATCTACTACTTCACCAAGTGGGTAGAAGCCGCTTCGTATGCTAGTGTGACCAAGTCGGCAGTGAGCAAGTTTCTGAAAAAGGAGATTATATGTCGATACGGAATGCCGGAGAGGATTATATCTGACAATGCATTAAACTTGAACAATAGTACGATAGCAGAAGTCTGCAGTCAATTCAAGATCAGACATCACAACTCGTCGCCGTACGCTCAAGATGAATGGGGCGAGAAGCGCCAATAAAAACATTAAGAAGATTGTGGGGAAGATGACCGAAACCTACAGAGACCGGCATGAGAAGTTACCATTTGCCTTTTTTGCTTATCGAACGTCAGTCAGAACTTCAACCGGGGCAACCCCTTTATCCCTGGTCTACGGAATGGAAACAGTGTTGCCAATCGAAGTCGAGATCCCGTCTCTTCGAGTGTTGTCAGAGTTAAAGTTAGAAGAAGCCGAGTGGATCCAGTCTCGATATGATCAATTGAACCTAATTGAGGAAAAGAGGTTAAGAGCTATCCGTCATGGTCAGATGTACCAAAAGCGAATGATGCGGGCTTATGACAAAAAGGTTCGCCCTAGAGAATTCCACGAAGGAGACTTGGTTTTGAAAAAGATCCTTCCCATACAGAAGGACTTTTGAGGGAAACAGATGCTTAATTGGGAAGGGCCTTACGTGGTGAAGAAAGCTTTCTCTGGAGGAGCATTGATTCTAGCCGAGATGGATGGTAGAAACTTGCCCAATCTTGTAAACTCGGATTCGGTCAAGAAGTATTTTACTTGAAGAAAGAGAGGCCAGAGTGAAAACCCGCAAAGGGCGCTTTGAAAAAAAAAAGAGAGGCCAAGGTGAAAACCCGCAAAGGGCACTTTGGAACCAAAGGGGTTTTTGAGTTGAAAACCCGAAAACGGGCAGCTCAAATTTTGAATATGGGGCATATGGTAGTCTTGCCCTTCCAAAATCAACAAGATAGAAGAACAGTACACCTTGGAGCATCAACAAAATACACGGGATCTCCTGAACACACATTTGGTTCGAAGGAGCCTTTGAGAAATTAGAATAGTGAAACTCGTGCTGCGATATCTGGGGCACCTTTTTCTGCACCTCATCAGAATCATTATCCTATGTATTCACATCAAATTTTGCTTAATAAAATTCCATTAGTCCATTATGATAATCTCTTTCGAGCATTTTTTGAAATCGCGATTTTTGAACATGTAATATTCACACAAAAGATGTTATGCATATTACTCTGGAAAGTCTCTAAATAGTACAAAGACCTGAAACAGGGCCACTAGTCAGGACTAATCGGGCTCAAAGTTGGAAAATATTGGAAAAAGAGAAATCCAAATTAGGACTATTTCTTTAAATTTTCTGTCAGAGATAACGGCTAAGTAAGAAGACGCGATAGCACATCAATAATGGAACCCGGACGAGTTATGAGCAATGATGCCTTAAGTGTTTAAAAAGAAATCACTCTCATAACAATTCTACATTCATAATCATTCATTTAGTTAGGAACACTTGATTCATCTCGATCATAGCATCCTAGTTATTTGACATACACAGATACAGGAAACCCATTTTACACATCATGTCTTTAGAAGACAGTATGGCGACATTGGTAAATCCTGCAGATTTGGCGTCTCTGTATTGGCAGAGAGCAAATCAAAGATAGCATATTTGGTGTCTCTGTATTGGTAGAGAGCAAATCAAAGATAGCAGATCAAAGATAGCAGATTTGGCGTCTCTGTATTGGCAGAGGGCAGATCGAAGATAGCAGATTTGGCGTCTCTGTATTGGCAGAGAGCAGATCGAAGATAGCAGATTTGGCGTTTCTGTATTGGCGGAGAGCAGATCGAAGATAGCAAATTTGACGTCTCTGTATTGGCGGAGAGCAGATCGAAGATAGCAGATTTGGCATCTCTGTATTGGCAGAGAGCAGATCGAGGATAGCAGATTTGGCGTCTCTGTATTGGCAGAGAGTAGATCGAAGATAGCAGATTTGGCATTTCTGTATTGGCAGAGAGAAGATCGAAGATAGCAGATTTGGCGTCTCTGTATTGGCGGAGAGCAGATCGAAGATAGCAGATTTGGCGTCTCTGTATTGACAAAGAGCAAATCGAAAATGACGAATCTTGGCTTCCTAAAGTTGCGGTGAAGCAGATTTAAGCCATCACCCTAGCTCCCTAAAGTTGTAGTGGAGTAGGCTGACGATTGCAGACCTCGTCTCCAGTGGAGCAGATCGGAGAAAACGAGCCTTAACCCACTCAGTAGTAGGGCAACGGGCCGAAGATCATAAGATTTCGTCTCCCTCAAGTTGCAGTGGAGCATTTTGAAGCTACCGGAAGAAAGGAAGCACCAAGGAGTCGAAGCTCAGCAGGCCCTGGCAAAAATGGCCCATTTATAGTCTTTTCTCTATTCTCATTCCACGATAATGAGCAAAGAGGGGCAGCTGTAATGGGCCAAATTTTCCCGGCCCAAACAAACACAAAAGACCAAAACAAAATATAAAATAAATCAA
The DNA here is from genome assembly GCF_025698485.1 of Gossypium arboreum. Taxonomy (NCBI): domain Eukaryota; kingdom Viridiplantae; phylum Streptophyta; class Magnoliopsida; order Malvales; family Malvaceae; genus Gossypium; species Gossypium arboreum. The sequence continues at coordinate 127,241,535 of NC_069079.1, read as the reverse complement.
TAAACAAAAAAGTTTAAAACACAAACAGCCCAAGTACATGACCCTATACCCTAGCCCAGCTACAAAACAACCCAAAGCTCTAAGACCCAAACGGCCCAGAAACCAAGCCCAGAACATTACAACTTGAACCCTAGGGTTCTTTCTCTCACCTTGTGGCCGAACTCAGCCCCACGCCTCCAACGACCACGTCGACAACCCCAGACGCCACCCTCATGCCCAGTGCCAAGACACGCCCGTGCACTGCAAAAAGAACAAAAGAATAGCAGCAGAATAGTAGCCAATAGGAGAAATATTGTTGTTTTTTGGTTGTTTTGTTATTCGGCTATAAAGCCCTTATTTTTTCAATTGTAAAGTTTTTTTTTTACGGAACAATCAATATACAAACAGATATTGTAAAGAGGGGGGATTACATAGAGAGAATACAAAAAAGGATTTGAAGGTGATTTTCAGATCGATTTTTTTTTGATTTTTTTGGGTTCTCATTTTCTTTCTTCTTGATCTTTACTTGCTGCATATTTATAACAAAAAGGGAGAGCATTAAAAAGCAATAAAAATAGAAAAAGCAGTGATTTCAAAGTTTTTGCATTTTTTTTACTTTATTTCGAATCTACTTGACAAATCTAAAAGAGGAGTTTACTTACTGTTTTTGGTGTCGATTTAGTTGACGTTGGCTCCTCCGACCTAATGGTTGATAGATCCTTGTGGTCTGGCTGAAACCGCGACGGTGGTGGAGGCGTATTATGCGCCGATGAAGCCCAAGAGTCGGCCAAGGTAAAGGATAGAAGAAAATGGGGGTGTAGGTATAAGTTTTAGTGAAAATGGCAGAGTTCAGTGTTTTTTTGGTTTTTAATATTGAAATGGTGGTGTTTAAGGGTGGGGGCCGCGTTTTGATCCATGCCCAAACCCAATTTGTGCCTTTATATGTCAAATGGGAAATTTCCACAATTAATCCCTCATATTTGCATCACATTCCAGCAGACCCCATTGGCATCCATACGTTTTTATTTTAATTTTTCCCCGAAAATTTGTACACCATTTCATTTTAGTCCACTCCAAGGTGTAGCGTTTTGGGACCTGGATTATTTCCAGTCCTAGCCCCTGTACATTTATATACTTTGCACTTTTTATTTTTTTAACTATCTTATTTGTAAATTATTCCTTTTATTTTAGGTTTAATTTTAATCTAGTCTTTTATTTGTATAATCTGCTATTTTAAAATACTCTTAATATTTTTGTATATATTAATTTAATTTAATGATTTTATTTGTTTTCATTTGTTCAATTATTTTGAGATTTCTTTTATCCTATTATTTTTACATTTTGCACAATATTTTTTATACATATTAGCATACATATTATTCTTATTGAGTGTTCAATTTATAATACTTATTATTTTGAAGATTCACAATATTTTTGTACATGAGTGGAACCATCTTAATAACTTTAGTTTGTTTTATAAAATTATCATTTTAAACTTCTTTTCGCATTGAGCTATTTTAATACTTTTATATAATGACTTGTTTAAATATTTATAAATATATATATATATATATATATATATATATCTATTACTTTAATAGATTTTTCTATTTAAAATATTTCTTGCTTTATGATTCATCAAGTATTTTTCTTTATGTATATATGAAACTATTTTAGGAATTCCATCTTTGTACATATAAAATTATTATTTTAGAATGTTTCTTTATATTATATTATTTTAGATAATATTTCATTCAAATGTTTCATTATATATATTTGTACGTATATAATAAAAATAATTTAATCTTGTGTGCATTTTCTATGATATCTTTATGAACAAGTATTTCTAAGTTTATTTATATATATATATATATATATATATATATATATGGTTTGTAAATCCATTATGTTTCAAAGATTATATTTTATTGTACATTATTATTATTATTTATTTACTTATTTTTGTATACTTTACACATAATTCAAAATTTTCTTACTTATGTGTCAATTTTAAACCAATATTCTTCAATATTTTGCATATCATTCGATTTAAAATATTTGTCCTATAACATATGTTTTAGTAATTATGTATATATATTTTAGTTTGTTTTTCCAAATAGTTTTAAGTTCATCTATTTATATATTGTGTAAATTATGTGTTCATTTATTCGTCATTATTTTAAAATCGTTTTATACCACATTGGCTTCTAATTACTATTTTGTCTTTTTACATCTTACATTGATTGTTTTATGTCATGCTATGTATATTATTGTGGCATATTATTGTATGTGTTGCTTTGTTGTGTTGTACTGTTATATTATCATTTTCGTTATTGTATTATTGTATTATTATATCAATTATTCTCCATGCATGATTGAAATCGAGTTATATTTCCAAGCTAGTTATGCTTAGTGATTTAAGATCTCGTTAGTTGGTTAAATAAATTGTATTATCTTCGTTTTTCCATTGTCATATTTTTATGCGTACACATATTACCCCATTCATCGTTTTTTACTTGACTCTTGAAATGTGGTTTTATAAAACCCAAATTTCATGATTAATTTCGTCTTATTTCAAATCGAATTAATGCGTTTTAACCTGGTTTCACAATTATTAAGAATTCTTCAAAACGAAGGCGATATTCGATTCTTGGCAATTCGTGGAATTGTGCCCTAACGTGTTGGGTTGCAATTTCTCGTTTGCTAAAAGTAATCGAAGGTCCCTTTAGAATTTCACCCATGTCTCTTAAAAATTCTTTAAAGTGAAGACGAGATTTTATATTTGGCAATTCGCGGAATTGTGCCCTAACGTGTTGGGTTGCAATTTCTCGTTTGCTCAAAATAATCAAATATCCCTTCAAAATTCCACTCAGGTCTTCCAAAAACCCTCTAAAACGAAGGCAATACTCGGTGTTTGACAATTCGGGAATCATGCCCTATCGTGCTAGGTTGTGATTTCTCGTTTGGTCAAAACAATCGAATATTCCTTTAGGTTTTCACTCATGTTTTTTTTAAGGAAACATTTTAGAACAAAGGCAATATTTGGCGTTTGAAAATTCGAGAATCATGCCCTATCGTGCTGGGTTGTGATTTCTCGTTTGCTTAAAACGATCGAACATTGCTTTATATTCTCACTCATGTTTATAAAATATACCTAAAAACGAAGACGATGTTCAATATTTCACGATTTGAGAATTGTGCCCTATCGTGCTGGGTTGTGTTTTTTCATTGGTTCGAAACAATTGAACATCCCTACGGAATTTCACTCACATTTCCTAAAATCTTTCAAAATGAAGGCGATGTTCAATGTTTGGCAATTTAAGAACCGAGCCCTATCGTGTTGGGTTACACTTTCTTATTTGTCCAAAATAATCGAATATCTCCTTGGAATTTCACTTATATTCTCTAAGGTGAGGCAATGTTCGATGTTTGGAAATTCGAGGGATCGTGCCCTACTGTGCCGGGTTTCAGTTTTTCGTCGGACCAAATAGTTGAGCATCCTCTTGTTAATTTCAAATTATAAATTTTTCAGACGTCGAAACAAAAAGATTTTTGACAATCAACTCGGGTTATTCAACTTTCATTAAAAGGAGCCACATTCTGAAAAATATTTTTTAGACATAAGGACAGTATTTAATTGATTTGGTACCAATTTTGGGCATAGTGAAGGTGCTAATCCTTCCTCATGCGTAATCAAACTCGAGCCCATTTTTCTAAAATTTTCAGAGACCGAGTCATTGTTTTAGTAAATCGCAAATCTTTTATTAAAATAACCAAATTTTTAGGTGATCCGATCACACCCAAAACAAAAAGATCGGTGGCGACTCCCTTATTCCTGTTTTTTTCAAAAGTCGATTCCCCCGTATTTTCATTAAATTTAAAAACTTTAAATTTTTTTAAATCGAAAGATGGTTTCGACATAATGCATTTTGGAAATTCCACTCCAAAATTATTTCGGTTATAGATAGAAATCCTAGTTTTGTATTGTTGACTAAAGTGCGAAGAAAGTTCAAGTCACCTTCTCTCCCATGTCCCAAATGGTTTCCTCCTCGTTCAAGCCTAAACAATTTATCCAACTTTTCTAATGAAGGTACATTTCCATCGAACATGTTATCATAAAATTCAAGAGTATCCAAATTCGGGGCATTGGTTATTGAAAGTGGAATTTGCCTAGAGATTTGGTTTTCCCCTACAGAAAAGAACTCAAGATGAGGCATATTGATTTCTAAATCAGAATAAAGAGTACCTTCAATCTTGTTTACACCAATATCAAAAATTCTAATATTGGAGAGATTGAACATTGGGACAGAACAATACCGAAATCGCATTTCGAATATGGTGAAAATGAAAGGTTTCTCGATCGTCCAAAAGATTCGGTATAATCCCACTTAATGCATTGTACGTTAAACCAAGTCTCTCCAAGGATGACAAGTTCCCGTTGAATGTGGGATATTCCCTCTCAAACTATTGTTGAAAAAACCCAATACTTTTAGGTTTGACAAGAGACCCAGAAAAGTAGGTATTTCTCCCGTTAGCTGGTTGTCCGACATATCAACTAATATAAGTTTAGACCAAGAATATAAATTAGAAGGAATTTCACCTCTGATGGAGTTATTGGCTAGGTTTAATGCTTCTAGTCTTCTTAAACCACTGATCTCTTGAGGAATTTGGTTGTAGAAGCTATTGCCCACAAGATCCAACTCCCTGAAGAAGCTCAAATTTCCAATGTAGGGTAACAATGATCCAGAGAGTTTGAGGATTCGAAGTTTCAACTTTGTGACTCTTCGATGCTTGCGACCGCATGTAACACCAATCCATTGACAGAAGTGAATGGAGCTATTCCAGGACTCCATAATGTTGAGTTGATCACTAGTTATCTTGGCTTTGAACTAGAGTAAAGCTTGTTGATCAGTGCAATTTCATCTAACTAGAGAGCTTGCTGTTGCTAAACTAAGCAAGTTAAAACCCTGCAAGTTCAAGAATGAGAGAAGAATCACAAGGAAAAAAGATCTGGACGGTTGAAAATGTTTTTTTGATGGCTCCATCAACTTGAAACAAATTGCTAAATGAAAAGGTTGATTTGTATTTGATTGTGTGGCTCATCAACAAGAACCAGGGTGCAATATATAAGTAGTTTTCCAACTATGGAATTTCAGTGTAGAGGTGTACATGGGTCGGGCAGCTCGGCCCGGCCCAAAAGCCCATTCGAAATATGAGAAGATTTTGGTAAAAATATAGGCCCGAAAAATAGGCTTGGACAAAAAATAAAGCCCGTTTAAAAAATAGGTCAGGTTCGGGTAAGGCATTTTTTTTTGGCATTACCTACTGATTTCACTAAAGGACAAAAAAATCTATTTTTTTAATATTATTTTCTTATTGTTTTTCTCCTATTTTGCTACCATTTTACTATTATATTGCTATTATTTTGTTGTTATTATTTAGATATTATATAAAACTTATATTATTGTTAATTTTGTTATTATTTTAAAGACATTTGTTTTATTATTATTTTAGAAGGATTTGCTTGTTAAGTTGTATTTATTTTAGTGTTATTTAAGTTTACATATTTTTTAAAATTTATTTTCAATTTGTTAAAAATATTTATTTTAATTTTTTAGTATTTTTATGTATTATATATATTTAAAATTATATAAAATAATATAAAAATTAATACTGTATGGTAGAAATTTGAGCTCGAGTTTTAGCATTTTATATGAGTCGGGCTTGGGTAAAATTTTAAGCCCATTTTTTGCCCGACCGACCGATCCCAATGAACGAGCCTAAATTTTTAGTTAAGCTCTGGCTCGAACCCATTGACCGACCATGTACACCTCTATTTCAATGACAAAGAATTTGGGATTCCCTAAATGTGGAGATTGACTGTTTCAAATCATTTGATAAACAGATTATATGATTAAGAAAATCAGTCCAGTTCAGACAAGATCATCAATCATAAACCCTCTTCTTCCATCAACTGATCAACCAATGACCTCCCTGACATTAATGATGACGGAGCTGACACGTATACCGTAACAAAGGCTTTGATAACTGATTGGGTTTCTGTGGAAGACTTCGAAATTTATGCATCTTCTGCAAATAGATGTAGAAGATAGTGGGATCGAAAGATATCTAAGGGTAGTGCTATGTTAATGGCACAAGACATTGAGTGGGTTTTTAGTAATGATTATGAAGAAAAACTCCCCAAGTCTAACTATTAATTGGTCAATGGTTGAAGCATTTGGCAAAAACTAGACCAAGGAGTCCGAAGAAACTTTGATTGAAACTAGGAAATGGGCAACTCGCTAACAAAGAAAATAAATTACAACTCTTGTCACTCAACTATTTAGATTGTTCTGTTTTGTCATCTAACTATTAATTTTTTTCGTTTCAATCTTTCAACTTTTCAAAATTAAATATTTTAGTCACTCTTTTCTTAGTTGCCTATTAAAAGTCTAAAGCGAGATCTGTTTTATTAGCTTAATAATAAATTTAGCCTTCCCATATTTATACATTTTACCAATTTGAGCTTAAATCTAAAAAATTTGACAAATTTATTCCACAATGTTTCCAGGATTTACCATTTTAGTCCTAATCATATAAATTTATGATTTTTTTTTAAATGTTGAAAATTTTAAAAATGTTATTGTAACGACCCAAATTCCACGGGCACCGGAAAGGAAAAGTGAGTTTAGGGCCTCCGTCTTAGGAAAAAGCAGTCGTAGGGCCTCCGTCTTAGTAAATCGAGTTAGTAAATAATTATTAGAAATACTTGAGTGTTTAATTGTGTGTTTAATTCAGTTTTGAATAAGAGAATTTAATTCAATTAGAAAGAATTAGTAGAAAGGACTAAATTGAATAGAGCATAAAAGTTTAATTATAGAATAGAAAAATATTAAAGGATTAAATTAGTAATTAAATCAAATTAGTGAAATGTGTATGTTAGAAAATAAATACATGTGCATTTATATTATTGGTACAAATGTATAATATATATGTATTTACTTATTAATTAAGTAAAAGATATTTAATTATTTATTTGATATTACTATTATGTAAATATTATAATTTTTTAATTAAATAAATAGAGACAAGTGTATGGTGTGGATTAATACATGTGTAATAACATGTATGTATACAAATGTATGTGTATAATTAGTTATAATAAGATATATTATTATTATTAATAAATTAAAATAAGTAAATGAAATTAAAATAAAGTAAAAGAAATAAAGAAAAGAAAAAAAGTTGCAGAGAAAGAAACGAAATTTGGGAAAGAAAAGAAGAAAGAAAGGAAAAATGGGAAATTGAAGAATTGAAGTTTAGAAGTTTGAAAAGTAAGTTAATTAAGCCCTTATTCTTTAATTTAAATGTTTTAGAAGCTTTAGAATTGAGTTTTGTTGAAACTAAGTGGAAGTTATGGAAGTTGATAGATATTTGAGTAGGGTTTATGTTGAACAAATGATGAAATTAGGGATTAAATTGATAAAATTATTGATTTGAATTGATTTAAGGACTAACTTGTGAAATAGGTTATAAGTTTTGTGTTTTAGGGATTAAATTGGAAGAAATTTAAAATTATGGAAAAATGATGAAAATTTGATAGTTATATTGAAGTTTTGATGGGAATTGAATAAGGAAATGATGTGAATTGTTAAAAGGAAGAAGATGAATGTGTTTTGGACAAATTTGGTATTATGGTAAAAGTTGTATGGAAAGTCATTATTTTATATAAAATATGTGTGTAATTAATTAATTGTAGTTATGCTAATTTTAAGTAGCAAACAAGGAAATCGAGACGTCTAATACGAAAGGGAAGGAAAAAGTGATCGAGGAGTAGCTCGAGAGAGAAATCGGTTTGTATTATTATAATTCAACTAATTTATTATTATATGTTCAATTTTATTATGAATAAATGCATGGAAATGAAATTGAGGTAAGTAGTAGTATTTGAATTGAATGTGATTGGATGTGATTATTGAAACATATATGGATTGAAAATATGAGGAAGTGTTGAAATGGTTGAAATGTGAATTGATTGGTAACTGTGTCTATTTATGTGAATTTGAAGCAAATTGAGATTGAATTGCTATGATGATTGAATTGAATTCGAATGATTATGATCAATTGAAAGTGGAAGTGAAATGAATAAGTGATTCCGATACCCTATTAACTAGTCGGGCTTAGTGGATATAATTGGCATGCCATAGGATCGGAACAGTTCAGAGATTCTTCGACCTCGAGTTGATGAGGCAGTTGGTGTGCCATAGATTTGCTTTAGATAGTTTCGATGAGGCTTTGGTAGACTTTGCTTCGGCTCAGCCGATGAGACACTTGGTGTGTCATAGATGTACTTCGAACTATCCGATAAGGCTTTGGTAGCCACTTTACTTCGGCTAAGCCGATGAGGCATTGGCCGCCATTCTGATATGTTTAATTGGATCCGTGTATCCACCAAGGTCCGTATCAAGTTAATAAGGGAAAATAAGTGAAGTGGTAAATTTGAATGAATGTGTTTGAGTTATTGAAATGAGATTTGTGATATGTGATTGAAAGCATGAATCAAAGTTTCATGAAGCATTTATATTTGAAATGCAAATTGAATGATTATATGTGACTCGAGATGAACCAAAGGTTCAAGAATTATGGAAATCATATTGATAGAATATAGATTCAAATATTGGAAATGATACAATGTAGATATGATAACTTGATATGAGATTATATGTGTAATTTATAATTATCCATGTATGTTTATGGTATTTGATTGTCATTATAATTTGAATTATGGTAATACCATTGAGTATTTTCAATACTCATCGCATGCTTGTTTTTCATGCATGAGTTAGGTCAAGTTAAAGTCCAGTTCAAGATTTGAATCAATCCCGGCCTCAGCTCAAATTTTAGTGATGTATTTATCTTTTGGTAATATGGCATGTACTAGGTTAGACTTTAGTCACTTGTAAATGTTTAATATTTTGAATGTAAATATGGTTTATAAACCTTAAGAAGTTTTTGGAATGAATGAATGAGTTTTTGCTAAGTTTGAAAAAGAAATGAATGGGATTTGATTAAGACTTATAAGTCAATGATATCGGCATGAATTAGGTATGTTTAGTAGGTGAAAATAGCTTAAAAATGATGAAAAATGGTGTTTTCACACGGCTAAGACACATGGGCGTGTGCCCAGGCCGTGTGGGAAAGTCAGACTTGCCCACGGGCTAGTTACACGACCGTGTGTAGCAAGTCAAAATTGCCCACGGCCTGGCCCCACGGCCATGGGAGAGCCACACGGGGGTGTTCCAAGCTACACGGCCATGTGCTCCTGTTTTTCAAGAAAAAATTTTAAAGTTCCCGGTTTAATCTCAGATCAATTTCTAAACTTATTTTGGGCCCCGTAGGCCTATATTAAGAATTATTTTATGGAAATTAGATGGTTTTAGATTGAAACTCAAATTTATGTCCCGTTTTTATTCGTATGTTAGTGTATAAGTCCGGTAATGCCTTGTAACCCTGTTCTGGCAACGATTTGGGGTTAGAGGGTGTTACATTGGTTAGTATCAGAGCTATAGGTTTAGCTGATTCTTAGACTAAATCGAGCTCGTAAGTGAGTCTAGAAGTACATGCCACAGTCAAGTCAAAATTGAGTCGGGATTTTTGGATGCTGACCTATTTAATTGTTTTTGTTTATAGATTAAAGATGTCTGATGAACACCTTGATGATATAGATGAAGAAATGAATGAAGAATCATATGATTTAGACGAAAGTGAATCAGCTACACCTAGTGTGAATCCAATTAGAAACCAACCTCCCAATGTAGAAAGAGAAAACATTAGGGAGAGAGATGAAAAAGGTAGAAATGATTCTGAATTATTAAGAGTTTTAGCTGATGCTCTCCAACGAGTAGTGGGGACTGTACCTGTTACCACATCTGTACCTGTTCCTAGGTGGGCCCCTATTAAGGAATTAAGAAAATACGGTGCCACGGAATTTTTGAATCTGAAAGGAGTTGATCCGTCCATAGCTGAAAATTGGATGGAGGCAATAAAAAAAGTTTTACAGCAGTTGGAGTGTACTCTACGAGAAAGTCATCATGTCTTTGTATCTTTGCTACAAGGTGAGGCATACTTATGGTGGGAATCCGTGATTCGACATTTGCCAACTGACTGTAACATGGGACTTATTCCAAAAAGAATTCCAAAAGAAGTATATTGGGGATATGTATATAGAAGACAAGAAACAAGAATTTCTGACTCTGAAACAAGGTGAAATGATAGTAGTGGACTATGAACGAGAATTTTCAAGACTTGGTCGATATGCATCAGAGTTCGTACCAACTGAAGCTGACAGCTGTAAAAGATTCTTACGGGGATTAAGAGATGAAATAAGAGTGTTATTAGTATCTCATCGAATCTCTGAATTTGTTGATTTGATTGAGCAGGCTAAGATGGTAGAACAAATTTTGGAACTTGATAAAAAGTCTGAACCTTCTAAATCAGTTGGAAAACGTGTGGGAACTACAAGCTTGAATCCTTTACCGAAAAATCCAGAGATTCTCGAAGTGGTTGGAGATCTAGTTTCAGATCAGATAGAGGAGGAAAGAGTCAAGGAAAACAAACTACAGCGTCCACCGGTAGCGTAAGAGGTCCATCCTGAGATATTACTATTCTAGATTGTGAGCATTGTGGGAGGAAACATAAAGGTGAATGTTGGCGATTAACTAGAAGGTGTTTCAGATGTGGATCTACAGATCATTTTATTAAAGATTGTCTGAAACCCGATAATACTGCATTTGCGACATCACAGATAATAGCATCTACTACTCGAGGGAGAGGATCGGGTAGAGGTAGTTTGGTTTCTAGAAGAGGAGGTACAAGAAGAAGGAGCGACATTGTTACTCAGCAATCTGAGGCTCGAGTACCAGCTAGAGTATATGTAGTCAGAACTTGCGAAGAAAGCGATGCGCATGATGTTGTAACATGTATATTCTTATTATATTTTGAGCTTGTTTATGCTTTAATTGATCCTGGATTTTCGCACTCATATATTAATTCAAAATTAGTTGAGTTGGGAAAATGAGACTCTGAGATATCTAGAATAACTATAGAGGTGTCAAGTCCGTTGGGACAGACGGTGGTAGTAAACCAAGTTTGTTCGAGATGCCCGTTGAAAATTCAGAATGAAACTTTTCTAGTTGATTTGTTGATTATGCCATTTGGAGATTTTGATGTAATATTGGGTATGGATTGGTTATCTGAACATGATGTGATTTTGGATTGTTATAAAAAGAAGTTTAGTATTCAGGTTGAAAATGGAAGCATTATTGAGGTAAAAGGCATTCGAAGCAGTGGGACAACACGTGTTATTTCAGCAATTAAGGCTAATAAGTTGTTACAGCAGGGTTGCACAGCATACTTGGCTTATGTTATTAATTCAAATTCTGTTGGGAGTCAATACAATAAAATTCAGACAGTTTGCGTGTTTCCTGATGTATTCCCTGAAGAATTACCGGGTTTGCCACCAGACAGAGAAGTTGAATTTGCTATAGAGGTTTATCCTGCATCGCTCTGATTTCTATTCCTCCATATCGGATGTCGCCTCTGTAATTGAAGGAGTTAAAGGTACAGTTGCAAGATTTGTTAAATCGTGGATTTATTCGGCCGAGTATTTCACCATGGGGAGCTCCAGTATTATTTGTTAAAAAGAAAAATGGTTCAATGCGACTTTGTATTGACTATAGACAGTTGAATAAGGTGACAATCAAGAACAAATATCCACTTCCTCGCATTGATGATTTATTTGACCAGCTGAAAGAAGCTTCAGTATTTTCAAAGATTGACTTAAGGTCAGGATACTATCAGTTGAAAGTAAAAGAATGTGATGTGCCAAAGACAGCTTTCCGTACAAGGTATGGTCATTATGAATTTTTAGTAATGCCATTTGGATTGACTAATGCCCCAACTGCTTTCATGGATTTGATGAATCGCATATTTTAGCCATATTTAGATCAGTTTATTGTGGTTTTCATTAATGACATATTGGTTTATTCGAAGACAGAGGCAGAGCATGATCAGCATCTCAAAATAGTGCTACAGATTTTATGAGAAAAACGATTGTATGGAAAATTGAGTAAATGTGAATTCTGGTTATCAGAGGTTGTATTTCTGGGACATGTGGTATCGGCAGATGGAATCAGAGTTAATCCGAAAAAGATAGAAGCCATAGTTCAGTGGAAAGCTCCGAAGAATGTATTTGAGGTACGTAGTTTCCTTGGTTTGGCTGGGTACTATTGAAGATTTGTAAATGGATTTTCGAAAATAGCTTTCCCTATGACTAAGCTGCTACAGAAGAATGTTTCTTTCATTTGGGATGATCAATGTCAGAAAAGCTTTGAGATGTTGAAGCAAATGTTAACAGATGCACCAGTTTTGACTTTACCAGAGTCAGAAAAAGATTTTATTATATACAGTGATGCTTCTTTGAGTGGTTTAGGTTATGTATTGATGCAAGATGGAAAGGTTATTGCCTATGCATCTCATCAATTGAAACCACATGAGCGTAATTATCCGACTCATGATTTGGAGCTTGCAATTGTGATTTTTGCTTTGAAAATTTGAAGACATTACATTTATGGTGAAAAATGCTACATTTTCACTGATCATAAAAGCTTGAAGTATCTTCTTTCTCAAAAAGAGTTAAATTTAAGACAAAGACGGTGGATTGAGCTTCTGAAAGACTATGATTGTATTATAGACTACCATCCGGGAGAAGCTAATGTAGTAGCTGATGCACTAAGTAGAAAAGCTGCAATTGAATTGAAAGCAATGTTTGCACAGCTCAGTATCAGTGATGATGGGAGTTTGTTGGCCGAGTTGAGAGTAAAGCCAGTAATGTTTGATCAGATTAAAACAGCTCAGTTGGGAGATGATAAGTTGATGAAGAAAAGAGAGATGGTACAAAATGGTATAGTAGAAAACTTCAGCATTGATACATATGGATGCTTAAGGTACCGAGATCGAGTTTGTGTTCCAGCTAAATCTGAATTGAAAGAGGTTAATACTCCGAGAAGCACATGATGGTTCATTTGCTCTACACCTGGGAGGCACAAAAATGTATCATAATCTGTGAGATTTGTATTGGTGGCTCGGGATGAAAAGAGACATAGTTGAATATGTTGGTAAATGTCTTATATGTCAGCGGGTAAAGGCGGAACATCAGGTACCAACAGGTTTACTTCAGCCTATTAATATTCTTGAATGGAAATGGGATCGCATCACGATGGATTTTATTTCGGGATTACTGTTGTCAACAAGTAAAAAGAATGCAGTTTGGGTGATAGTTGATAAACTTACCAAGTCAGCTCACTTTATAGCAGTCAGAATAGATTGGTCGTTGCAAAAACTTGCTGAGGTATACATTCGGGAAATTGTTAGATTATATGGTATTCTGTCATCTATAATTTTAGATCGAGACCCTCGATTCACATCGAGATTTTGGAAATAATTACATGAGTCAATGGGTACGAGACTTAATTTCAGTACAGCATTTCATCCGCGAACAGATGGACAGTCCGAACGAGTAATTCAGATATTAGAAGATATGCTTCGGGCCTGTATCATTGAGTTTGTATTAGGTTGGGAACGTTATTTGCCTTTAGCTGAATTTTTTTATAATAATAGTTTCCAATCTAGTATTCAAATGGCTCCTTATGAAGCATTATATGGTCGAAGATGTCGATCACATGCATGTTGGACAGAACTGAATGAAAGAAAAGTGATTGGACCGGAATTGATTCAGGAGACAGAAGAAGCAGTCAAGAAGATTCAAGGAAGATTAAAAGCAGCTTTTGATAGACAGAAATCATATGCCGATTTGAAACGACGGGATATTGAGTATTCGGTTGGGGACAAAGTATTTCTTAAAGTTTTTCTATGGAAGGAAGTGTTGAGATTTGGCCAGAAAGGTAAATTAAGTCCTCGTTATATTGGTCCATATGAAATAGTGGAGAGAATTGGACCAGTAGCTTATCGGTTGGCTTTACCTCTGGAGTTACAGAAGATACACGATGTTTTTCATGTTTCTATGCTTCGATGCTATAGATCGGATCCTTCTCATGTTATTTCTATTGAAGATATTGAAATCCGATCGGATTTGACTTATGAAGAAAAACCAGTTGAGATTCTAGCACGAGAGGTAAAAGAGTTAAGAAATAAACGAGTTCCTCTAGTGAAAGTGCTATGGAGAAGCCATAAAGTGGAAGAAGAAACTTGGGAACCAGAGGAAACTATGAGAGCTCAGTACCCCCATCTATTCTCAGGTAAATTTCGAGGACGAAATTTTTTTAAGGGGGAGAGAAATGTAACGACCCAAATTCCACGGGCACCGGAAAGGAAAAGTGAGTTTAGGGCCTCCGTCTTAAGAAAAACGAGTCGTAGGGCCTCCGTCTTACTAAATCGAGTTATTAAATAATTATTAGAAATACTTGAGTGTTTAATTATGTGTTTAATTAAGTTTTGAATAAGAGAATTTAATTTAATTAGAAAGAATTAGTAGAAAGGACTAAATTGAATAGAGCATAAAAGTTTAATTATAGAATAGAAAAATATTAAAGGATTAAATTAGTAATTAAATCAAATTAGTGAAATGTGTATGTTAGAAAATAAATACATCTGTATTTATATTATTGGTACAAATGTATAATATACATGTATTTACTTATTAATTAAGTAAAAGATATTTAATTATTTATTTGATATTACTATTATGTAAATATTATAATTTATTTAATTAAATAAATAGAGACAAGTGTATGGTGTGGATTAATACATGTGTAATAACATGTATGTATACAAATGTATGTATAATTAGTTATAATAAGATATTTTATTATTATTAATAAATTAAAATAAGTAAATGAAATCAAAATAAAGTAAAAAGAAATAAAGAAAAGAAAAAAAAAGAAAGTTGCAGAGAAAGAAATGAAATTTGGGAAAGAAAAGAAAAAAGAAAGGAAAAAGGGGAAATTGAAGAATTGAAGCTTAGAAGTTTGAAAAATAAGTTAATTAAGCCCTTATTCTTTAATTTAAATCTTTTAGAAGCTTTAGAATTGAGTTTTGTTGAAACTAAGTGGAAGTTATGGAAGTTGATAGATACTTGAGTAGGGTTTATGTTGAACAAATGATGAAATTAGGGATTAAATTGATAAAATTATTGATTTGAATTGATTTAAGGACTAAATTGTGAAATAGGTTATAAGTTTTGTGTTTTAGGATTAAATTGAAAGAAATTTAAAATTATGGAAAAATGATGAAAATTTATAGTTATATTGAAGTTTTGATGGGAATTGAATAAGGAAATGATGTGAATTGTTAAAAGGAAGAAGATGAATGTGTTTTGGACAAATTTGGTATTATGGTAAAAGTTGTATGGAAAATCATTATTTTATATAAAATATGTGTGTAATTAATTAATTGTAATTATGCTAATTTTCGTAGCAAACAAGGAAATCGAGACGTCTAATACGAAAGGGAAGGAAAAAGTGATCGAGGAGTAGCTCGAGAGAAAAATCGGTTTGTATTATTATAATTCAACTAATTTATTATTATATGTTCAATTTTATTATGAATAAATGCATGGAAATGAAATGGAGGTAAGTAGTAGTATTTGAATTGAATGTGATTGGATGTGATTATTGAAATGTATATGGATTGAAAATATGAGGAAGTGTTGAAATGGTTGAAATGTGAATTGATTGGTAAATGTGTCTATTTATGTGAATTTGATTGGTAAATGTGCCATGATGATTGAATTGAATTCGAATGATTATGATCAATTGAAAGTGGAAGTGAAATGAATAAGTGATTTCGATACCCTATTAACTAGCCGGGCTTAGTGGATATAATTGGCATACCATAGGATTGGAATAGTTCAGAGATTCTTCGACCTCGAGTCGATGAGGCACTTGGTGAGCCATAGATTTGCTTCGGATAGTTTCTATGAGGCTTTGGTAGCCACTTTGGTTCGACTCAGCCGATGAGACACTTGGTCTGTCATAGATGTACTTCGAACTATCCGATGAGGCTTTGGTAGCCACTTTACTTCGGCTAAGCCGATGAGGCTTTAGCCGCCATTCTGATATGTTTAATTGGATCCGTGTATCCACCAAGGTCAGTGTCAAGTTAATAGGGGTAAATAAGTGAAGTGGTAAATTCCGAATGAATGTGATTGAGTTATTGAAATGAGATTTGTGATATGTGATTGAAAGCATGAATCAAAGTTTCATGAAGCATTTATATTTGAAATGCAAATTGAATGATTATATGTGACTCAGAGATGAACCGAAGGTTCAAGAATTATGGGAAATCATATTGATAGAATATGGATTCAAATATTGGAAATGATGCAATGTAGATATGATAACTTGATATGAGATTATATGTGTAATTTATAATTATCCATGTATGTTTATGGTATTTGATTGTCATTATAATTTGAATTATGGTAGTACCACTGAGTATTTTCAATACTCGTGATCTGATTGTTTTCCGTCTTGTGAGTTAGGTCAAGTTAAAGTCTGGTTCAGCATCTGAATCAATCCCGGCTTCAGCTCAAATTTTGGTGATGTATTTATCTTTTGGTAATATGGTATGTACTAGGTTAGACTTTAGTCACTTGTAAATGTTTAATATTTTGAATGTAAATATGGTTTATAAGCTTAAGAAGTTTTTGGAATGAATGAATGAGTTTTTGCTAAGTTTGAAAATGAAATGAATGGGATTTGATTAAGACTTATAAGTTAATGATTTGGGCATGAATTAGGTATGTTTAGTAGATGAAAATAGCTTAAAAATGATGAAAAATGGTGTTTTCACACGGCTAAGACACATGGGCGTGTGCCCAGGCCGTGTGGGAAAGTCAGACTTGCCCACGAGCTAGTTACACGGCTGTGTGTAGCAAGTTAGAATTGTCCACGGCCTAGCCTCACGGCCATGGGAAAACCACACGGGGGTGTCCCAAGCCACACGGCCATGTGCCCCTGTTTTTCAAGAAAAAATTTTAAAGTTCCCGGTTTAACCCCAGATCAATTTCTAAACTTATTTTGGGCCCCGTAGGCCTATATTAAGAATTATTTTATGGAAATTAGATGGTTTTAGATTGAAACTCAAATTTATGTCTCGTTTTTATTCGTATGTTAGTGTGTAAGTCCGGTAATGCCTTGTAACCCTGTTTCAGTGACAGTTTGGGGTTAAAGGTGTTACAGATATTATAAATGTTGATAATGGTAATAGAATGATCACAAAATAAGAAAAAAAAAAGAATAAACATATTTTATGTGGAAACCCTGGACAGAGAAAAAGAAATTCACTAATGTGGAAAAACTAATTCTTCAAGAGGAGTTTCGACTACATTTATTTAAAGGTTGAAAAACCTTATTTGAATCAATGTTAAACACAATAAGTGTAGTTCTATATGAATTCTACTTGTGAGGCATGGTTCGTATCGCGTGGGTTGGGTTGCAACCCCAGTCGAGTATTATGTTTAATGGGGATCTGTGGTGGGCTTCGCCCTTTCGCCTCTACAAACCCCCTTATTTTGTCACTGTATTTTATTTCTTTAACATGTGATAGGATTCAGATCACACAACTCTGACAAAAAAATAAAAAGAGTATAAAAATATTTTTAAGATTTTTGTGCCCCAAAAGACTTTCAATAATATCTACTACTTTGTTCTTTCCTTCATTCAATTGACGAAGTTTGAAATATCAAATGCCATGGCCTTGCCCTACAATCTTTCTCCGATGCTTGAGCTAGAAATGTTAAAAACACGATAACACTAAAGCTTGAAATTGGTACTATCTCTGTAGCAAAGAGTAAAGCCATCAGATGTGTCGTCAACCCAACCATTTTTCTGAGTTTATAAATTTGTTAATTTCAAGCTTCTTTTTGGGGGGTTTAATGAGGCATTTGAGGTGAACAAATGTAGCAAAAGAAAAAGCAGACTAAATTAAAAGAGATTGAATAAAAAATAACTTTAATTTCTAGGTTTTTCACATGTTTGGTTGATGAGAAAAAGTAAATATAAATTATAAAAAGTAAATATAAATTAAAATTTTAAAAACTAAATATAAAAATATTTTTAAATATAAATTTATAATTTTTAGAATTAGAACTAAAATGATAAATTTATTAATTTTTTTAAGATTTAGGAGCAAATTAATAGAATATGTAAATATTATAAGATTAAATTTATTATTAGGCTAATAAAAAAGCCAACGTTAGACTTATGTTACTATTTGACTAAAATATTTGATTTCGCAAAATTGAGTGGTTGGATTAAGAAACTAATAGCCAGGTGATCAAAATAGGGTGAATTGAATAATTGAGTGACTATTGTTGTACTTTTTTCTAATTTTTTTTTTTGTAATTAATGAGTTAAAACTTTTGAATTAATGTACAAATTTGCCACTATACTTTAAGGTAAAGTTGAAAATTGTCACTATACTTTCTTTTTTAATACAAAGATGATTCCAACCATTACATTTTATTTGATTCGTATTTGTCATTGTATTTTAAGTTATGATAAATTTACCATTATGATTTAATACTTAAAATAATAAATTGATATATTATCAATAATTAATAAAAACAATTATTCATAAAAAGTAAACTTAACATTTTCATTTTTATTTTTCAAGTTTTTCTTTTAATATTATATTTTAAAAGTTTATTATTTCAAATAGTGTATTTTAATAGTTAATAATAAGTTAAATTATAAAATGTTAAAATATAAAAAATAATTTAGGATTTTATGTGATAAATATTAAATAAAATTCTAATTATTTTTTATATTTTATAAATCAACTTATTATTAACTATTAAAATAAAATATTTGAAATAATATTTTTGTTAAATTTTATTTCCAAATCATAAAACCAATATTAATTGGTAAAATGAATTAAAATCAAGATTAGTAACAAAATTTAGTAAAATTCAAAGTTAATGGGAAAATTCAATTATATAAAACTTGTGTGACAAATTTAATCATGTTACTAAAGTATAATGCCAAATATTAATAAAAATAAAGTACAGTGCAGATTTTAATATGCACCAATAAGATGGTAGAAAAGTTGCATTTATGCCTAAAATTTTAAGTTTTAGATAAATATTAAAGATCACATCTTTTAACTTAAGCCTATACTTTTAACCTTACTAGCTTCTAATGTCACATGCTTGCATGTAATTTTACACATTTAATGTTTAAAACTTTTTTAAATATTATATTTTTATTTGTAGTAATTAGCTTAAAATAAAATTTCTTATTTGAATTGTTGAATATAAAATATATTAGTTTACCAATTCAAATATTATAGTAATTAAAGCATTTTTAACATATTCAATATGCAATATAATTTTATTTTATGTAATTAATATAAAGTAACATTATTCAAAATAATAACTAATTAAAACAATTAACTCTAATATTAATATACACTTAGAATTCTATTTCCATCAATACAATTAGCATAATTTTAACTAATAATCACAACCTTTTCCTGAGTTCCATTCAATCAATAACTCTATTTTAAAATTAGCACAAGTTTTTGACTAATAATTATAATTTAAATTTTAAATTTTTTAAATATGTAATTATCACAGTTTTTATTAAATTATAATTGTTTTTAAGATTATTACAGTTATAATCTTATTTCCTTAAATGGTGTATTTTTAACTTTATTCAAAAGAAAAGTAATATTATACAAGCGGACTCCACGTCAACATAAAATTCCAAATCATTTCTTGTCCTTTTTCTAACAGAAAAAAATTAGGAAAAGAAAACATATAATATCCTTATAAAATTATCTTGAAAATTTTTAAAATGAAAAATGTTCATTCCTTCCATTTGTCTCACTAAGCCACTCATAATCCATCATCACAATAAATTGACATTCCAAGTTTTTTCTAAATTTTCTACATAATTAATAAATAAATTTTATACACATAATTAATAAATAAATTTTATACCAAATTGAATCATCTTTAAACTATTGGAAAAATTGCTTTTATGGGAACTTTGAGGCATATTTTTAATAGGTAAAGGTGGAGAGTTGAATCATAAAATTATGGTTTCATATTCTACTCCATGAGACTTTTACAACAGTATATCATATGCTCAAAAGGGTTAAGTAATGAATGAGAAATTGATGCTCAAAGTAAGTTACTTGGAAATATGTTGAGGAAAAGTAAAAGCTTAGATCCCACATTGGTTAAATACCACGTGTGAGAAGTATATATATGTGAACTCTCTTAAAAAGTAATTGAATAACTAACCTTGTAACCTTGCCTCATGTGTAAGAGGTGCAAGTCCTAACTTGACGAGGTGCACCCACACGATGTGGGGGACATGAAATGTTTGGATTAGTAGAGCCCAAATGAGCCATATCTTGTGGATGTTTTAAGCCCAACGTGAATTGATTTTTCCTCAGTAGACATAATCTGCTTATATATGGATAGTATCTAATTTGATCAAATTGATTTTTTTGGCTCCTTAATGGCAGATTTTATGGTTATTTTTAAATTTTCCACTATCCTAGATGCCTATAAAAGGTTGTGTATTCTGTACAATTAAACACACATTCTAATAATTTCTTATAATGAAATTATGTTCATTTCAAAACTCTTCTTTAGCCTCTCCATATTTTTTACAATATTCCAGTGATAGACTAAGGCAAAGTTCGTTCGCTGATTGTTGTAGAGGTGCTACTACTTTGATCACTATTGTTGTTGTATCTTGAGAGACATTCGACCAACATTTCTCCAAATACCGCAAAAGCAGCCGAATCTGTCTTAAGGAAACTGTGTTTCACAGGCCTCAACATTTCGTAAAATCTCTATTCTTACTTCTGATTTAAACTTTTATTTGATTTTAATTTTGATTATTTTTAGTATTTGATAAATTAAATATAAATTATTCTATCTTTATTTTATGTGTTTATTTATATTTAGTTTATTTTGTTTGCTAACGTGTTTTATCTAACAATCCTAAGACAGATCCTATTATTTTTTCAATTTTCTAATCCAAGACAAACGAGACACCAAGGCAGAAATTTTTTTCGAAAATCAATTTTCTTTTAAAAATTAAATAAATTTGTTTCAGGATTTTTCCCGCCGTTCAACAGATTTCTTGTTCCTTTATTTTTGTTTTATTTCAAAAACCAAGTAAAATAAAATCCATTTCGGGATTGATTCCTGATAAGCTATAAAAGTAACATATTTTAATCTCATTTTTAATGCTTTTTTGGATGATTAGTTATGTAAAATAGTGAATTTGATGCTCCTAATCCTTTAAATTTATGTTTCTATACTTAGGAGAGCATTTGGGAGTGAAAGGAGTGAAAAACTAGCCAAAATCGAACAAAAAGAGTTGTTTTCAGGATCCTCGTGGGTTGACCAAATGCTCATGTGCCAACTCATGTCAATTTCGCACCCTACTTCTCAAATACGCAGAAAAATCTAATTTTTAGCCTTTCTGAGCATTCTAAAGTCTATAAATACCAATTAGAAGAAGACCTAAGAGGAAAATCAGAGAAGATTGAAGAAAACACTCGAAGAATGCCATCGGAATCAACTTGAAAGTAGATCTCCCTCAAGATCGAAGATCTCCGTTTAATTTCTTTCGAAGTTTTATTGAGTTTCTTTATGTCTTGTGGTTATCTTAACTTTAAGATATTTCTATTCAGGATTATGAACTAAATTCCCTACATATCTAGGGAAGATGAAACCTAAGATGAATCTTATTTTTTGATTTCTGATTTACATAATAAATATTTGATTCTTGTTCTCAATTATGTATGTTTATTTCTTTTATTAATATTTCCGTGATATTAGTTCATATTTAATGTGCTTATTTCAATGGAGCAAAAAGCCCTGTTTAAGAGTAGATCTAGCATAATTGAGTGGAGTTGCATGCAATCCTAGAAATAAGACGATATAAATCTATCGGATTAGAATCAAATCTAATAGGGGAGTCCATAAATCGAGTTAATGTGACAATAGGGGTTTTAATTAGAAAGATATTTCAATTAATCAACCTAGAGTCAGTTGTTCTTACTATCGAAAGAGATATTAACATGATTTAGAGATTTCTATGGATCAAGACACAAGTGAATAACTCATTTAATTCAGATTCATAATAATAGGTGAAGTCCAGGTGGATTCTTTCCTGGGTATTGTCTATCTCATTGGTTATCTTCGATTATTTTCTTATTTCATTCTCTGTTGTGTTCTTAATTAGACTAGTTTAGTAATTTTATATTAAGGATGAGTTTGGAAGAGCGATGCGTTTACCTGCGGTTAGTGTAAAAACAGTGGTGGCGGTGAGATTAGATACTGTAGCAATACTGTAGCGTGAGACAAAAAGTAGGCCAAACGCACCGCACCGCACCCAATCGCCCATCCAAACTCACCCTAAAAACAATCACTCCAATTTGTCGGTTAGAAAAATGATAATTACTAATACTTTTAGTCCTCGTGGGTACGATATTCCCTACTCACCATAACTATACTATTGTTCGATAAGTGCATTTGCCTTAGTCATATTTATAGTTAGTTTAATGACCATCAACTCCCACCGTTCAAACAGATTTATTACATTTTGATTTTGTTACTAAAAATGAGAAATAAAATAAAATAAAATAAAATCTGTTTCAAGATTTATTCCCACTGTTTAATAAAGAGTTTTTTATATGATTTTCTTGCCAAAAACGAGAAATTAAATTAAATAAAATCTGTTTTGGGATTTACTCCCACTGTTTAACAAGATTTTATTTGATTTTATTTTGTTTCCAAATTCAAATTGAATTAAATAAAATCTGTTTCAGGATTTATTCCTGCCGTTTAACAAGATTTTCTTTGATGTTGTTTTGTTTCCAAATAAAGATGTAATCAAATAATTTTGTTTTGGGATTTATTTCTGCTGTTTAACTGATTTTATTTTTGATTTAATGATATAATTTTGTTTCGTGATTTAATCTTACCTTTTAACAAAATTATTTTTTGATTTATTTTCAAAATTTTATTCTGTTGTTTAACAAATCGAAGAGAATTTTTTTTGTTTATGGCTGGCTTAATTGTGCTTTAAAATAAATTAAAAGAAATTTATCAACGATGAATTAAAAAGACAATATGAGAATGCATGTTTAGGATTGGTTCTTAGAAACACTTAGTATTTAAACGTGTCGAGTGCACCACCTCTCTTTTAGGGTTACTTACCTATTACATATTTTTTTATTGTATTTTTATTAAATCATATAAACTTTTGTTTTAAAATTTTTTAAATTCTTGTTATCTAACAAAAGTTAATAAATTTTTTAATTCTGATTTTATTTCTTAACGGAAAAAATGTTAATTGATAAGATTGATATGTAAATGAGAGTGCGTGGCTCATCATCAAGAACCAGAGTGCAACATGTAGCTTTAGAATCATGATATAATCGTATTCTATCTACTGTCAATATGTATTTGATACTTTTTGACTTTAAAAGTCATGTGGCTATGATTTCCAGAGGCCTGCTTTAGTTAAAGGCGTCTATTTGGGGTTGGTTTTGATGGTCAATATTTTTTTCACAACTGAGTTATTCAACCATACTATGATTTTTTTTTTCTCAATGCTCGACAACTGACATCAATCAACATCAGGATTTCCATAGGCCTGCTTTAGTTAAATGCGTCTATTTGGGGTTGGTTTTTATGGTCAATATTTTTTTTCACAACTGAGTCACTCTACCATACTATGATTTTTTTTCTCTATGCTCGACAACTGACATCAATCAACATCAGGATTTCCATAGGCCTGCTTTAGTTAAAGGCGTCTATTTGGGGTTGGTTTTTATGGTCAATATTTTTTTTGTCACAACTAAGTCATTCCACCATACTGTGATTTTTTTTTTCTCAATGCTCGACAACTGACATCAATCAACATCAGGATTGAGAACGTAATGGAAGCGTTGTAAACAAAGTCGCATTGCCCCCAGAGACTAAGTACGACTGATAATTCAACGGTTGCTACTTGCTATGCAACTTTCAGATTACAAATTAACATATAATGAAATTGTACTTTGGTTTCTTAAAATTTTATAATTTAATTTTTTTATTTTGATTTTTTTTGGATTTACCTTTAACAATTGGATATTTAAAATTATATAAAAATATAAGAAATAATATTTTTGCACCGACGTCAGTAAAAAAGGAAATTTTTGCGTGATTTTTGAATGAATCACCCATGAAAAAAGTTATATTGCCGCAATGAATAAACTAGAAGAATTCTTCGATGTGATTTTTAGATGAATCCCTCGTGAAGAAAGTTATATTGCCCCAATGAATAAGCTAGATGATATACATGAGGCATTAGAAGTGGATTTATCTTTTTCCACTTTCCCTCTAGGAAATTATGGTAATTCAATGCTGAACGTTTATTAAGCAACTATTTGATGCAGTTTGCCACCACTTTCTACACTTCACATTAATTTCATGTAGAAAAAAAATGAAGGATACTTCCCAATTGTGGAGCCACCACTCACTGCTGTTTTTTAAATTTCTAACGTCTAAACAAAGATAAGTTCCCTTTCATTTCTTTCTGGAACAAAAATAGAAAATATAATTTTCTATTTCCAAAGTCATTATTGATAGCTGATGGATATTTTTCTATTTCCAAAGTCATTATTGATAGCTGATGGATAATCAGATTTGTTGCTTCTTTCTAGTTATTGGGTCAATACCTTGAAGAAATGCTGTCGAAACTATTTTTTTTAAAGGGGTTTAAAAAATAGGGTTTGACTTTTTGAAAAATAAAAATAGGAGTCGCCACCAATTTTTTTAGGTGTGATTTGTAACGCCCCAATTTTCGGGAATCCTGTGAATGTTGGCATAGGTTTAATTATGTTAGTGGGCCTCTAGAAAGCCTAAGCTTAAGATAGAACCCGACAATTTTAGTTAATTTTTGTTCCATAAGAAAAAGGGGGTGAAATTATGAAATAGGACCTATGTGAAAATATTTGAAAATGCTATAGGCTAAATTGAAGTGGCCAAATAAATAGGAGTGCAAAATAGGAGGATTTGCATGACAAACCTCCCATTTTACATGAAGTGGCCAACCATCATGTTGTTGTAGACAAAATGTACACTTGATATCCATAATTTATGGTACAAATTGATACAAATTGATAATAGGTTAGGTAAATGTTCCATGATAATGGGTTAGGTAAATGTTTCATGATAATAGGTTAGGTAAATGTTCCATGATAATGAGTTAGGTAAATGTTTCATGATAATGGGTTAGGTAAATGTTTCATGATAAGAATATCATGTCTTTTGTATTAAAGAATTAAATGGATGAAATATGAAGTTTTATTAAAAGAAAAAGGGGTGAAAAGAACAAAGTTTTGTCCATCTTTGTTCATCACAGCTGAAAGTTAGAGAAGAGAAAAGAGAGGAGAAAGCTCTTGAGTATTCGGTCATTAGGAGGAGGAAAATTGAAGGTAAGTTCTTGGTACCTTGCTTCTTATTTTGAGGTTCATGAGTTCTTCTTGATTTTACCTTAACTCTTGAAGTATATTTTGATTTTTAGTTGTGTTGTGAGCATTTAGTCATGAATTAAAATGAAGGAAATGGTTGTTGTTTCATGTTCTTTTGATGAAAAATGGAAGATAGGTGAAGTTGAGCCAAACAAATGAACATGCATGTGCCTTAGATGCTAAAGGGAAAAATCGGCTAACATGTTGTGCTTTAAAATGATGAAATGGAGATTATACTTAAGTAAAATCATAGATATGTGATGATTGATTGGTGATATACATGTTTAAATAACATGCATGCAAGTTAGGTGTGAAAGAGTGATTTGGTAATAAATCTGCTTGGGACAGCAGCAGTAACGTGACTTTGGAAAATCACCATAAATTGTGGGAGATGAATTAGAAGCTGAATAAATTATGTAATTAAAGCTTATTGAGTCTAGTTTCTAATGAAATAAACAAGAACATATTTTGAATTCTTTACAATGAGAAATTTGATTTGTAATGAAGAGTGGTCAGATTAGTCAAACAGTGAAACATGGGAAACTTTGAGAAAATTCTGGTATTGATCGGCTAAACCAAAATTCTAAAAATTTTATGAATAGAAGATATATGAGTCTATTTTCAGGAAAACTAACGGAACTTGATTTGGAGTTTCGTAGCTCCAGTTATAAATGACTTAGTGACTGTTGCTCAGGAAGACAGCTTGCAGTGAAATTTTGATTATGTGGTAAACATTGACAAAAATTTGTTAATGAGTTGCTTATTGATTTCTTATAAGCTTACTATGATCTGTAGGTGTGGTTGGCGAATATTGTAAGGGGTTAATCGTAGTTTGTATTTGAATAGTTAGATTAACGTGTTAGTAATCCAATTGTAGGCGGTTCGTGTGTAGATCTAAATCAAGATATCGTCGCAAACAGTGTGTAACTAACACCCTCTTTCTTAGTCTAGATCGGCAAAAGCGAAATGCCGAAATGCCGAAAAGCGGTATTTTGTAGATTTGCGAGTGTGCGAATGCTCGTGAGGTAAATCGATTAATGTTTTTGGTAAGTTGCAATGTTTGGACCGCAAAGTGCATGATTTCTATGCCTCGATATTTTTGGGCTTAATGGGCCAAAATTGGAATGATGGGTCAACGGGCCCAATTCGGTAAGAACCCTCGAGACGTGATTCGTTAGTACGTGAAAAGTAGGAATATGCATGAAAAACCCTAAAATAGATAAATTACTGAAATACCTTTAAAAGTGGAAAATTTACGTTTTACCCTAAGAGATAAATTACCAAATACCCCTAGGGTTAAATTGACCTAAATGCATGTTTGAGTGTGGTTATTTATCGCATGCCATGTTGTTATTATCGATGCATGGACTGGGATATTGACGGAGGAAGTACTGAAAGTGGCTTGTCCACGATGGAGGCTTTGCCTCGCCATCGTTAATCGAGCAGACAATGCAATGTGCAAGTGTTGGAGTTTGGGTGGGTTGAGCTATCCCCACATGGAGTGTATGGCTGGTACGGGTGGAGTGTAGTGGTTGGTGGGTTGAGTAGTCTCCCAAATGGGCTTGCATATGTTTACTGATGTTGCATGTATTTTGAAATGGGCCTATGGGCCATATCATTATCTGAATAAGGGCTAAGGCCCGGTTTATTGTAATCTGAAAAGGGCTCGCCCAAGACCACTATTACTGAATGGGCTTAGGCCCAATAGGCTTGAGCTGACTTGGGCTTTGAATGGGTTTTCCTTGCACATGAGTTTCCCCAAACTCACCCCTTTTATTTTCATCCACGCAGAAATCCCCAACCATAGTGGGCTTGGAGTCGTGAGGGAATTCGGAGTGGCCACCGATTCGAAAGTTTGATTTTCTTCCGTGAACTGGACATCCTATTATTTACGTTTGAAGTTTTGGGTTTTAAATGTAATAAGGCCGCTTAATTATTTTTGATGGTTTTAATATGTATTACTAAGATAGGTATTACTTATTTTAACTGTTGAAATTGGATAGCTTTAGGCGCGTTTTCAAAAACAACAATTGATTTCAAAATAACTCGACAACAAGCAAAGCTTCCGCAATGAAAGTATTTTCCAAAATTAATCACTTTTCCTAAAATGACTTAATCAAATCGGTTTCTAGAAATATCCATGACGTTAAGGTGTGGCAATGGCGGTATGCATGTCTAGGATTGGATCCGAAGGAGCTTGGTACTTAAGCAAATCCGATGGACTCACCACCTCTTTTCCGGTTTCCTACGGTGCACGACTTCCATTCACTTTAATCCTTAATGAATTAATCTTTTGAACATCAAGTACGATTTTTCGGACTTAGAATGGAAATTTTTTAACGTTTTTGATGTGGCATGCCGAATCCGGTCGTAACTTCTGGGCCGGGTTTGGGGTGCTACATGATTGGATCACCTTTATAAAATATTTTGGTCTACGAAATTCAAGAAAATAGGTTCGGGAGTCGATTACGCACAAGGAAGGATTAGCACCCTCGTAACGCTCAAAATTGGTACCGATTTGATTATTTATTGTCTTAATGTCGAAAATTTGAAAAGATTTTAAAACTTGAACAATTTAAAGTTAAAACTTGAGATTCCTTTGTTCCGAAAGTATACAAACATTACATCTAGCATGTTAGGACATGATGTTTTAAATCCTCGTAACTAAAATTATCTCATGATTTTGAAAATTTATTAAAATGATATTTGGTTATTTAGTCAAACGAAAAATCGCAACTCAAACATGTTAGGGCACTATTTCCAATTTCTAAACACCAAACATTGCCTTATTTAAGAAAAACTTTTTCAATTAAATGAAATATATTTTTAAAACAATGAATAATATAGAATTTAATAAAAAATAATTTGATATAATACTAAAATTATTAAAAAATAAAATATAAAAGAGAATTAAAAATCAAGGAAATAGGATTAAATCAAAATAAAAAGGTTGAAAATGAAAATGAACAAAGAATAAATAAGAACAAACCGTAGAAAATAAGAACGCAAGAGGGAGAGAAATTTGAGTGAATGCTCTTAAGAATTCTTATTGCTTCCCAAAACTCAAGTGATTTACAATGAAGGGAGAGGCCTCTATTTATAGTTGAGCCTCTCCAAATCCAACGGTACAGATCAATTACATCAACGGTTAAGATTAAAAGATATCTACAAATTAAATATCCAAGATTACAAGATCATATCTTCAAGATTGCAAATCATATCTAAGATTGCATATCCTTAAAGATTATATTTCCATATGATTCAAGCTTATAGATGGACCTTAAATCTTTTCAAGTAATGGGCCATTCCGATTGGGCCAAATTATATGTTTGTAATTTTGTACTGGGCTTGGACTTTGTTTTATTTTTATTTTTTGGGAATTTATTATTTAAATACTGAAATGGGCCGGGCAAAATTGAGTGTCTACAAATGCCATTTCTGGAGCAATGAGTAAAGCATTAAGCTTATAAAATTCTGTTCCTCTGGACTGGGCATCAAACCTATGGTGCTCTAATTTGGTAGAAAAGTTGGTAATATTATATTTTGTATGTGTGTTTAGGGTGATTGTTAGATAAAAATTTATGTTCGGAATGAGTATGTTTAGATGTAAATGAGATATTTGTGCTTGTAAACTATCCGGGTTTGAGTTAAAAAAAAACATTTGACACAAATATTGTTAAGTTCATCTTAAACTTGAGCAACTTGAGTTATCGAGTGACTCGATTTTTTGTGACTTAATATTTTAGTAGTTTAAAAATTTAAAACTATTCTAATAAAACGAGTTTATTATGGTTCAATCATTACGTTAAATCAAGCTTGAATTTTAGATATTAATTCCAATTTAGCTCGAGCCGGATTTTGAGCCAGGCTTCAGCTTCTTATGTCTTGAACTTTGCATTACACCTTTAAACATGTTTTAATTTTTTAGAAATAGTGAAATGAAGAGCTGCAAAAGGGCAAACGCAAAAGATATGAAAATCACGGAGATATGGAAAATATAATTCTAGAATTATATTTACTAAATGTAATAGAATACGTTTAATATATGCATAGTATACATATTCAAAATAATTTTTGAGCAATAAGTATTAAATCAAATACAATTAATAATAATTTGAAAAACAAATTTAAGCTATTAAAATTCACTCTTCAAATTATCTAAATATTTTGATATATTTACCAAAAAAATAAATTCAATGCTAAAATTTTGAAAACCTTAATGCAAATGAAATTCTTCTTATAAATTTCTCATCCAAACACACCCTAAAAGATATACATCTCCTTTTAAACCTTATTTTTAGAATTATTATTTTTCTAATTTTTCATCTACAAAATAATGCGAAAATTGGAAGAAGGGTAAACCAAGGAGATCAGATTTCAACTAATTAATTAATAAAATTAATCCTCAGGTTTTCTTATAAAGCTTTACAATTTCCCCCTAAAAGCCTGCTGGTGAATTACCAAGCTCGGTCTCTCATCATTGAATTTACTATGATCTTTCATCTTCGTTGCTTTGTCGAAATCCAATTCCAATCATCATCTTTAAAACATATGATACTCTAATTTTGTAGAAAAGTTACTAACATATGATATTTGATTGCATGAATGTGTGTTTTGGGTGATTGTTAGAAACGAATTTATGTTTAATATGAGTATGTTTAGGGTGTAAATGAGATATTTGTGCTTATAAACTATTCAAATTTTAATTAAAAAAATACAGATTCTACGTAATTATTATTAAATCAAACTTAAACTCAAACAAATTGAGTGAATCGATTTTTTGTGTCTTAATGCTTAGTAGTTTAAGAACTTGAAATAAGTCTAATTTATTATGGTTCAATTTTTATGCTGAATTGAGCTTGAATTTTAGAAATTAATTCTAATTCAACTCGATGTGAGTGAAGTTAAAGCTTCTTACTCATGAACTTTGCATTACACCTTTAAAGCATTGTCGTAACCATTTTTTGTAAACGGGAATCGACTTGGATTTTTTTAAAAATAAAAGAATGGGAGTCGCCACCAACCCTTTTTGATGAGGTGTGGTCGGGTCACCTTAAATTAATCATTTTAATAAAAGTTAAGATTTTACTAAAACGATAATTTTTGGTCTACGAAAATCAGAAAATGAGTTCGGGAGCCGGTTACGCACGAGGAAGGATTAGCACCCTCACAACGCCCAAAATTGGTACCTAGTTGATTAATTAATGTCTCAATGTCGAAAATCTAAAAAACTTGAAAGAATTTTAAAATACGATCCTTCTTTCTAAAAGCTCAAGTGTTAAAGACCTTCTCGTCTCAAAATATGAGATGTCACACCCAGTAAGTTAGGACACGACATCTTGAATTTTCAAGAGCGATCTTGCCTTTTATGAAATCTGTATATTTTATTAAAAGGGTATTCGATTATTTAGAATAAACGAGAAGTCGAAACCCAAGAAGTTAGGGCACGTTTTCTCAATTCTCAAACACCGAATATTGCCTTTATTTGAAACAAAATTCTTATTTCGAGATGACAAAATATCATACCCAGTAAGTTAGGGCACGACACTTCATATCTTCGAGAATAAGCATTTTTCAAAACTCGTATAGTGATTTGAAAGAGTATTCCGTTATTTAGGTTAAGTGAGAAAAGTCGAAACCCAGTAAGTTAGGGCACGATTATCTCGGACTGCCTAATAACGGATTTTGCTTTTATGAAAGAATTGTTTTAATACATTGAACAAAAAGCAACGCGATTTATAGTAAAATGTAAAAGCAAAATATAGCATTGACGTGTATAAGAACATAATAATGGTGCGACAGTGTCAATAATAACGATATGAGAAATTATAAAAGGATGAAAGCAAAGCTAGTAATATAAAAATATAAAATAAAAGCATGAGGTAAATAAAATGATCGAATACGTGAGTAGATAAATAAATAAAACATGGCAAAATAAAAAGTGACAATGATGACGAAAGTGATAAAAATAATAGTAATACAAATAATAATAATAGTAAAATATAATAATACTAATTTAATAGTAGTAATAATAATAATAGAGTAATGAATAATGATAATAGTAATAGTAATAAAGTAAGAAAAACAATAGTAATAATAGGTTAAATAAGAAGAAAAATAATATATTTTCAATAACAATAAATAATGATAATAACAAGTTAAAATAATTAGTAATGAAGTAACAAGTAAATAAATATAAAAGGAAGGTATATAATATAATATCTATATGAAATTAATTAGTTTAAGAATAAGATGATAATAATAGGATGAT
This sequence comes from Gossypium arboreum, assembly GCF_025698485.1. Lineage (NCBI taxonomy): Eukaryota > Viridiplantae > Streptophyta > Magnoliopsida > Malvales > Malvaceae > Gossypium > Gossypium arboreum. Next base: position 127,209,719 of record NC_069079.1, on the reverse strand, counting down.
ACTAAAATAAAGGTAATAACTGTTTGTTAAGTCATAATAATAATAGTAATGATATTTAGAATATATGTATATCAAAAAAAGTAAAAGGATATATATATGTATATATAATAATAATGATAATGGAAATAGTAAAAAGAAATGGTATTAGAACCAAAATAAATATAAGTATAAATATAATGATAATAAAAGATGAATAATAATAATAATAATAATACAAATACTAATATATACGTAAAGAATAATAATAAATATGGTAATAAGAAAATAATAGTAATAACAATACATTAATATATATTAATATCAATAATATTAGTAGGTAAAAAGAATGATAATAGTATAGCAAAAACAATAATAATATGTTAATGAATGTAATAGTAATAATAATAATAATAAGAATAAGATTGATAATGTAACGCCTATAATTAATAAAATATACTATAATGAATGTAATGCTAATGATAAATATAATAATAATGCTAATATCTTAGATTAACTAATTCAATTAGGATAAAAGGACTAAATTATAAAAAGAAAGTTTGGGTATAGATTTTAAGAGTAGAAATAGATAAATGCAGATGAAGGAATTTGAAATGAATCGCGTGCAAAAGGCGGTGGATCAAAGGAAATTATTCCCTCCCCTCAAAACGCGACGTTCAGGACGGGACTAAAGTGAAATAGGAATGAAATCATAGGGGTAAAATTTAAAGAAAAAAAAGGGATAGGACGAGACCCAATTGAACTAAGCCTCAAAAGCGGAAGGACTGAGGGCGCAAATAACCCCATCAGTCTAAAACACGCGGATCCTGGGCATATGCGGGTCGGGTCCTCGGGTCTGGCATGAAACGACGTCGTTTTGGCGCTGGGAGTTGAGGGAAAAAAAGAGAGAGAGGGGAGGGGCGATTTCGGCCCAGGGCGATCACCTTGCCGATCGCCGAATCGCTGAGTGTGCCACCGTCACGCCGCCACCGCTCAAAAGGTAATTAATTTTTTTATTTTTTTCTTGTTTTTAATATATGTGCATACATACATGTAAACAAAGAAGAAAAAAGTAAAGAAAAAGAAAAGAAAAAAGAAAAAAAGGAAAACCGATTCGAAACTTAGAGGATTTTTGAAAACCTTTTGATTTCTGGTTATGATCTCCTCCTTGAGTTTCGTTTTCTGCTCTTGATATATTGATGATGTTTGTTCTTTGCTTTGTATCTTATTTTTCAAATCTAATATTGTTTCTTATTTATCAAAAATGTCGATGTTTACAATGGTTTTGGATTCAGCCTCTTATAGGCATTTTTTACAGCTTGCTTCTTTGTTGTCTGTCTCTTTTTACTTTATTGATGCAGGTAAACAGTGGTGGAGCAGAGGGCACTTGCAGGCGTCGGTGGTGGAGCAGAGGGGAGCACATGCTGGCGGCTAGGGTTCCTGTTTCTTTGTTTGTGGTGTTTTTAGGTTACTGTTGGGCTTAGTGGGTTAGTAGATGGGTTTTGGGCTAGGGATTTAGTGGTTTTTGGGTATTGGGTTGGTTAAATTTGGCTCAGTCAGCTGCCCTCTTTGCTCATTGTCGTGTAACGAGAATGGAGCAAAGACTCCAAAAGGGCCAAATTTGCCTGGTCTCACCGGGTCTTGACTTCTTCGGTGCCCATCTTCTTCAAGTATCTTCAATGTGCTCCCCTGCAACTTCAGGGGATATGATTTGTGATGATCTGCTTTAATGCAACTTCAAAGAGATAAGTTCTGTAATCTGTTCCACTGCAACTTTAGTGAAACGAGACTTGCTATATTCAGTCTGCTCCACTATAATTTCAGGGGAATAAGACTGGTAACTTCGACCTGCTCCACTGCAATTTCAGGGAGATAAGGTTAATGACTTCAATCTACTCCGCTGAAACTTTAAAGAGATCTGCTGTGGCTTCGAGCCACTCGAACGCCTTTTCAGGGAGAAGATATTTGATTTACAGCCTGTTACCCTACTACTTAGGGGTTTAAGGCCCATCATCTTCGATCCGTTTCCCTACTGCTTAGGGTGATAAGATCCGTAAATCTTCAGCCTATTACCCTACTGCTTAGGGGGTTAAGGCTTGTAAATTCAACTTGTTACCCTACTGCTTAAGGGGTTAAAGCTTGTTATCTTTGACCTGTTTCCCTACTGCTTAGGGGGTTAAGATCTGTGAATTCAACCTGTTACCCTACTGCTTAGGGAGTTAAGGTCTGCAATTCGGTCTATTACCCTACTGCTTAGGGGTTTAAGACCCTTCGTCTTTGATCTGCTCCACTGCAATTTCAGGAAGGCAAGATCTGTGATTTCCAGCCTATTACCCTACTGCTTAGGGGGTTAAGGCCCATTTTCTTTGATCTGTTTCCCTACTGCTTAGGGTGATAAGATCTGTAAATTTAGCCTGTTACCCTACTGCTTAGGGGTTTAAGGCTCATCACCTTCGATCTGTTTCCCTACTGCTTAGGGGGTTAAGATTTAATTTGCTTCACTACAACTTCAAGAAGACAAGATTCGCTGGATTTGATCTGTTCCACTGCAACTTCAGGGAGACCAGATCTGTAATTTTCAGCCTATTACCCTACTACTTAGGGGTTTAAGGTCTGTAAATTTACTGATTCTAGGGACATGGCCTGTAGAATCAGTTCCATGTATTCGTGCTTATGTCAAAGAATTAGGATGTTATGATCATAATGAATCAAATGTTCCTAATTAGATGCACTTATGAATGATCTATGAATGTATGAGTGCAGCATGTTGTGAGCGTGAATCCTTGTTTAGGTTGCCATTGCTCTTAGTTAATCAAGGTTCCTTTACTGAAATGATATCCTGTCTTCTTGTTCAGCTCAAATTTTGAATAGAAAACCCGAAGAGGTAGTCCCAATTTAAACTCTTTCTTCTCAGATGCTTCCAATCTTTTGAATTTGATTAGTCCTAAAAATAGTCCTGTTTTAGGTTCCTATACCATTTAGAAACTTTCGGAGTAATATGCAGAACTCTTTTTGCGAAAATGGCTTTGGTCCATTAATCATCATTTCAATGCAAAATGCTTGAAAAAGATTATAACAATGACAAAACTGAAATTTATCAGAAACAACATTTGAAGGGAATATATTAATCACAGTCAACAAACATTGCTGGAATACAAAATGAATAAAAGGGAATAGGTGCCCCAGATATCGCAGCGTGAGTTTCTCTGTATGAACTTCTTGAAGACTCCCCTTTTTTGCCCCACATGTGTTTAAGGGATCTAGAGTACTCTGGTAAATGCCTTAAGATGTAATATCTCTCTTCTTTGTTAATTTAGGTGTCGTAAGACTGCCGTATGCCCCACCTTCGAACAAAATTTGAATCGCCCTTTACGGGTTTTCAATTCAAAATTCCCTTGGTCTCGAGGTGCTCTTTGCGAGTTTTCACCCTGGCCTCTCCCTTTTTTTTTTTTAGGCGAAGTATTTCTTAACCGAATCCGAATTCACAGGATTGGATAAGGTCTTGCCATCCATTTCAGCCAATATCAATGCTCCACCAGAAAAGGCTTTCTTCACCACATAAGGTCCTTCCCAATTTGGCATCCATTTTCCTCTCAAGTCCTTTGTGTGGGGGGATCTTTTAGTACTAGGTCTCCTCGTGGAACTCTCTCGGGACGAACCTTTTATTGTAAGCTCGCATCATTCGCTTTTGGTACATCGACCATGGCGAATAGCCACGTAGCCTCTTTTCTTCAATCAAATTTAACGATCGATCGGATCGGATCCATTCGCTTTATCCAACTTTACTTCGACAAAACTCGAGGAAGGGATCTCGACCTCGATCGGTAAAACCGCCTCCATTCCATAGACTAATGAGAAAGGCGTTGCCGCAGAGAAGTTCGATAGACGTTCGATAAGCATAGAGGACGAATGGTAGCTTCTCATGCCAATCTTTATAAGTTTCATCATCTTTCCTACAATCTTCTTGATGTTCTTATTGGTCGCTTCGACCGCACTGCTCATCTTTGAGCGATACGGTGACGAGTTGTGGTGTCGATCTCGAATCGACCGCAGACATCCGTTATCGCGGTTGTTGTTCAAATTCAATGCGTTGTCGATATGATCCTTTCCAGCATTCCATATCGATGATGATTTTTTTTCAGAACTTGCTAACTGCGATTTAGTGACATTGGCATATGAAGCGGCCTCCGCCCATTTGGTGAAATAATCGATGACCACAAAGATGAAACGATGCCCATTTGAAGCTTTTGGTGAAATTGGCCCAATCACATCTATGCCCCACATCGAGAAAGGCCATGGCGAAGTCATGACATGCAGAGGTGAAGGAGGTACATTAATCTTGTCTCCATAGATTTGGCACTTATGACATCTTTTGGCGAAGTTAATCTGATCTCCTCCATGGTGGACCAATAATAACCGAACCTCATAATTTGCCTGGCCATTGTAAAACCATTAGCATGTGTCCCACAGACGCCCTCATGGACTTCTTCCAAGATTTTCTTAACCTCAATGGCATCTACACATCTTAATAGTACCTGATCCTTCCTTCTTTTGTATAGGATCTCCCCATTTAAGATATAGTCACTGGCCAGTCTTCTCAACGTTCTCTTGTCATTCTCAGTAGCTTGGTTAGGGTACTCACGATTCTTCACATATCGTAGGATGTTGTGGTACCAAGGGTGATCATCATTTTCCTCTTCTTCTTCAAGGTTGTAAAAATGAGCCGGGGCCTCGTAAATGCTCATTTGGATTGGTTTCACGTCCTCTGGTTGGTTCACCTTGATCATAGAAGCTAAAGTTGCTAGGGCGTCAGCCATCTGATTTTCTTCTTGTGGGAGGTAGTAGAAGACAATATCATCAAACTCTTTAATTAACTCAAGGATCAACCTCCGGTAATTGATCAATTTGGGGTCTCTTGTCTCCCACTCACCTTTGAGTTGATAAATCACTAGGGCAGAATCTCCATATACTTCTAACACATTGATTTTACGTTCTATGGCCGCACGTATTCCCATGATGCATGCTTCATATTCTGCCATATTGTTCGTGCAGTCAAAATTCAATTTACTAGTGAATGGATAATGATCTCTGTTCGGGGACACCAAAACTGCCCCGATTCAGTTACCCACGGCATTTGATGCTCCGTCAAAGTTTAGCTTCCAAATGTGACCTTCTTGAGGGTCTTTTTCAGTGGTTGCTATGCACATTAGATCTTCATTTTGGAAATCAAAGTTCGAGGCTCGTAGTCCTCTAGGGCTCATATTAAGAAATCGCTATCGCACTCCCTTTACTACTTTCGGTTCACATAGACTATATCGAATTCGAAAGTAGAATTTGCCATCGGGCCATTCTCCCGTTCAAGATAGTTGGCTCTATCAAGTACTTCAGAGGATCCATTTTAGAGATCAGCCAAGTTATATGGTACAACATGTATTGTCTCAGTCTTCGGGTTGTCCAAATCAAGGCACAGCACAACTTTTCGATGAACGAGTATCTCGTCTCACACTCAGTAAACTTTTTATTGAGGTAATAGATCACTCTTTCTTTCCTTCCCGATTCATCGTGTTGGCCAAGCACGCATCCCATAGAATTTTCAAACACCGTCAAATACAGTATCAATGGCTTATTTGGATTAGGTGGTGTCAACATTGGGGCTTTAGACAAATATTGCTTAACCTTGTCGAAAGTCTTCTGGAATTCTTCGTCCCAACTACCAGGGTTGTGTTTCTTAAGGAGACGGAATATGGGGTCACATTTCTCGGTTAGTTGTGAAATAAACCGAGCGATGTAATTTAGTCTTCCTAGGAATCCTCGAACTTCCTTCCGAGTGCGTGGTGGAGGTAATTCTTGTATGGCCTTGACTTTGTTCAGGTCGATCTCAATCCCTTTTCCACCGACCACGAATCCTAGCGCTTTTCCGACCGCTCAAGGTACATTTTATGGGATTGAGTTTCAACCGAATTTTCTCAACCTCAAAAATAATTTTCTTAAGACTTGCACATGCTCTTCTTCGGTCCGAGATTTGGCGATCATGTCGTCGACATAAACTTCAATTTCTTTATGCATCATATCATGAAATAGGGTAACCATGGCTCTCGATATGTTGCTCCGCATTTTCAATCCAAACGGCATTACTTTATAGCAAAAGGTTCCCCACATGGTCACAAATGTGGTTTTATTCATGTCTTCGTGGATGCATCTTGATCCGATTGTACCGAGAAACCATCCATGAAGGAGAAGAGTGAGTAACTCGCCGTGTTATCCACCAAGGTGTCAATATGAGGCAACGGAAATTATCCTTGGTGGCTTTATTTAAGTCTCGTAGTCTACACACATCCGTACCTTTCCATCTTTTTAGGACGGGACGATGTTGCCTACCCATTCCGAGTACTTGACTATTTGTAAGAAACCAAAGATCAAATTACTTCTTGACCTCCTCTTTATTTTCAAGAACATCAGCCGCATCCTTCAAGCTTTTTTGAATCGGCTTGCATTCTTCTTTGACGGAGAGCCTGTGTACCATAATGTCAGTACTTAGCCCAGGCATATCCTGATATGACCATGCAAAGACATCCTTGAACTCTTGGAGTAACTCAATAAGGTCCCGCTTTGTCTCTGTGGTGATGCAAGTTCCGATCTTTACTTCTCTTCTTTCTAGTTCATCTCCCAAGTTCACGACTTCTATGGTCTCTTTGTAGGGTAGAATTTGTTTCTCCTCGTGTTCTACCATCCTTAACAAATCAGGGGATAAGTTACAATCACTGTCATCTCCAAAATCCTCGGATCCCTCTAGACACATATCGCGCTCAAAGGGAGACTCTGAATTAATAGCAAGGTCACTCACATCGTTGATATCTGGAGACCTGTTTTGGGACGAAAGGAAGATGCAAAGAACAAAATAATCTAAGAACAATGGCATGTACGGTATGATTATGAATGAAAGAATAAAAGAATATTTGCACTGAATAAGACGAAAGGATGCATTTCATTGAAATAACGATTTCGAACATAGGCCTATTTCACAAAAAGACGCTTATTACTCCTAGGCCTAGGGTAATAAGCGTGTTTTGGGCATTACTCTGTGTTAGTTTTAAAGACTACAGGAATCTCTTCCGCTGTCCAATTATTCAAAACACTTTCTGGCTCATAAGGGCGAATGCCCGTCCCATTCTCTTCTCCAGTTCCTCCTTCGAACGTGGCATTAATGCTGAAGCTTTCCCACATTTCTTCAGTGGACTCTTGGCCTGCCGATCTTCCTTCAGCATAAATAGTTTCTCCTGACACAAATGTTCTGGATATATGGGGAAAGGTCATTGGCTTCCATTTAACCTCTTCCCCGTTCAAATGCGCTCTTCTCCTTTCTTGTTTCTTCTCTTGCTCCTCTTTCTTTTGTCTTGCATCTGGCTTGAATCCTAAGCCAAAGCGGTCCCGTTTGTCTATGAGCATAGGTACTTTGACCCTTCCTTGTAGGCTTCTTCCAAGTCCTCTCCCTGGCAAGGCTCCCTTCCCAACCATTAGTTGTAGTCCCATTCTTGTGGTTTTGGAAAGTCTGGGTGTCGGGACTTTATTTCCTTCGACAATAAAGGTCGCATTTACAAACTCCAACGATCGAAAAGAACATTCTATGGCTTCATCATCTGTCCTCACATATGGTGCGTTGCTGGTAACAGATGCAATGATGTCTTCCTCCGCATTTATAGTCACCAATCGACCCTCCGTTATAAGTTTGAGCTTCTGATGTAATGATGACGCCTGCCCCCGCCGAGTGGATCCATGGTCTTCCCAATAGGCAATTGTAAGAGGGTTTGATGTCCATTACTAAGAAGTCTACCTCAGACGCATAGGACCGATTTGAAGGGATAATTCAATCCTCCCCATCACTTTCCTTTCAGTACCGTCAAACGCCCTTACTACATTTTGGCATGTTTTCATATGGGAACTATCCACGGGCAACCTATTCAGTGTGGATAGGGGTAAGACGTTTAGTGTTGATCCATTATCGATCAATACACCCGGTAATGTGTATCCCTTGCAACGCGTGGTAATGTGCAGGGCCTTTGTGGACCCCATACCTCCTGGTGGTATTTCGTTGTCGTTAAAGAAAATAAAATTGTCGGCGCTGATATTGTTGACCAGGCGGTCTAGTTTGTTGACAGAGATGTCATGCGCGACGTATGTCTCGTTCAGCACTTTCATTAACGCGCTCCGATGCGTTTCTGAGCTCAAAAGTAAAGCTAGCACCGAAATGCGAGCCGGTTGCTTATGTAACTGTTCCACGACGCTGTACTCCCTGTGTTTTAAAAATTTTAAGAATTCCCTGGCTTCATTCTCGGTTATGGGCTCATTGACTGGCGATTCGAACCCGATTGTCTTTTCTTTCCTTTGCTCAACTGTTGGGATTCTTTCTTCGGCAATTTTGGTTCCTGTACTCTCGGGAACATAACATCTCCCACTGCGTGTAAAAAAACCCACATCTTGGTTTTGTTGTGAAGCACTGGCCGGGCTCTTCTTTCCTGGGATCGTCACATTGCAGCTGTAATTCCATGGTACCCTCTTGCTATCTTTATAAGGGAAAGCAACGGGCTTCTGGATCACGACTGTAGGTGCTACTTGTGTCCCGTCTTCATTTGTTCTTAAGCGTGATATGATAACCAATGGGTGGTTGATTTTATATGTAGCACCCCAAACCCGGCCCAGAAGTTATGGCCGGATCCGGCATGCCACATCAAAAACGTAAAAAAAATTTCCTTTCTAAGTCCAGAAAATCGTACTTGATGTTCAAAAGATTAATTCATTAAGGGTTAAAGTGAATGGAAGCTATGCACCGGGTAGGAAACCGGAAAAGAGGTGGTGAGTCCATCTGATTGCTTATACCAAGCTCCTTCGGATCCAATCCTAGACATGCATACCGCCATTGCCACACCTTAATGTCATGGATATTTCTAGGAAAACCGATTTGATTAAGTCATTTTAGGAAAAGTGATTAATTTTGGAAAAATACTTTCATTGCGGAAGCTTTGCTTGTTGTCGTGTTATTTTGAAATCAACTGTTGTTTTTGAAAACGCGCCTAAAGCTATCCAGTTTCAATAGTTAAATATAAGTATTACCTATCTTAGTAATACATATTAAAACCATCAAAATAAATAAGCGGCCTTATTACATTTAAAAGCCCAAAACCTCAAACGTAATTAAAAGGATGTCCAGTTCACGAAGAAAATCAAACTTTCGAGCGGGTGGCCACTCAATTCCCTCACGACTCCAAGCCCACTATGGTTGGGGATTTCTTGCGTGGATGAAAATAAAAGGGTGAGTTTGGGGAAACTCGGTGTGTAAGGAAAACCCATTCAAAGTCCAAGTCACTCAAGCCCATTGGGCCTAAGCCCATTCAGTAATGATGGTCTTGGGCGAGCCCTTTTCAGATTATAATAACCGGGCCTTAGCCCTTATTCAGATAATAAAGATGGCCCATAGGCCCATTTCAAAATACATGCAACATCAATAACATATGCAAGCCCATTCGGTAATAAGTGATATGGGCCAAAGCCCTTTTCAGATTACAATAAACTGGGCCTTAGCCCTTATTCAGATAATAAGATGGCCCATAGGCCCATTTCAAAATACATGCAACATCAAGAAACATATGCAAGCCCATTTGGGTAATAGTGATATGGGCCAAAGCCCTTTTCATTATAATAAACCGGGCCTTAGCCCTTATTCAGATAATGTATGGCCCATAGGCCCATTTCAAAATACATGCAACATCAAGAAACATATGCAAGCCCATTTGGGAGACTACTCAACCCACCAACCACTACACTCCACCCGCATCAGCCATACACTCCATGTGGGAATAGCTCAACCCACCCAAATTTAACACTCCACATTTGCAGCCTTGTTGCTCAGCTATCAAAGAATTGAGGCAAAGCCTCCAAGACGTGGACAAGCCACTTTCAAGACTTCCTCCGTCAATATCCCAAATCCATGCATCGATAATAACAACATGGCATGCAAGATAAATAACAACAATCAAACATGCATTTAGGTCAATTTAACCCTAGGGGTATTTGGTAATTTATCTACTAGGGTAAAACAATAAATTTTCCAATTTTAAAGGTATTTCAGAATTTATCTATTTTAGGGTTTTTCATGCATATTCCTACTTTTCACGTACTAACGTAATCACGCATCGAGGGTTCTTACGAATTGGGCCGTTGGCCCATCATTCCAATTTTGGCCCATTAAGCCCAAAATATCGAGGGCATAGAAATCATGCACTTTGCGGTCCAAACATTGCAGCTTACCAAAAACATTAATCGATTTACCTCACGAGCATTCGCACACTCGCAAATCTACAAAATACCGTTTTGCATTTCGCTTTTCACTTTTGCCGATCTAGACTAAGAAAGAGGGTGTTAGTTACACACTGTTTATGACGATATGCTAACGAGATCCACACACGAACCGCCTACAATTGGATTACTAACACGTTAATCTAACTATTCAAATACAAACTACGATTAACCCCTTACAATATTCGCCAACCACACCTACAGATCATAGTAAGCTTATAAGAAATCAATAAGCAACTCATTAACAAATTTTTGTCAATGTTTACCACATAATCATAATTTCACTGCAAGCTGTCTTCCTGAGCAACAGTCACTAAATTATTTATAACTGGAGCTACGAAACTCCAAATCAAGTTCCGTTAATTTTCCTTGAAAATAGACTCATATATCTTCTATCCATAAAATTTTTAGAATTTTGGTTTAGCCAATCAATACCAGATTTTTCTCAAAGTTTCCCATGTTTCACTGTTTGACTAATCTGACCACACTTCATTACGAATCAAATTTCTCATTGTACAGAATTCAAAATATGTTCTCGTTTATTCCATTTGAAACTAGACTCATTAAGCTTTAATTACATAATTTATTCAGCTTCTAATTCATCTCCCACAATTTATGGTGATTTTCCAAAGTCACGTTACTGCTGCTGTCCCAAGCAGATTTATTACCAAATCACTCTTTCATACACCTATCTTGCATGCATGTTATTTAAACATGTATATCACCAATCAATCATCACATATCTATGATTTTTACTTAAGCATAATCTCCATTTCATCATTTTAAAGCACAACATGTTAGCCGATTTTCCCTTTAGCATCTAAGGCACATGCATGCTTATTTGTTTGGCTCAACTTCACATATCTTCCATTTTTCATCAAAAGAACATGAAACAACAACCATTTCCTTCATTTTAATTCATGACCAAATGCTCACAACACAACTAAAACTCAAAATATACTTCAAGAGTTAAGGTAGAATCAAGAAGAACTCATGAACCTCAAGATAGAAGCAAGGTACCAAGAACTTACCTTCAATTTTCCTCCTCCTAATGACCAAATACTCAAGAGCTTTCTCCTCTCTTTTCTCTTCTCTAACTTTCAGCTATGATGAACAAAGATGGACAAAACTTTGTTCTTTTCACCCCTTTTTCTTTTAATAAAACTTCATATTTCATCCATTTAATTCTTTAATACAAAAGATATGAAATTCTTATCATGAAACATTAACCTAACCTATTATCATGGAACATTTACCTAACCTATTATCATGGAACACTTACCTAACCTATTATTATGAAACATTTACCTAACCCATTATCATGGAACATTTACCTAGCCTATTATCAATTTGTACCATAAATTATGGATATCAAGTGTACATTTTGTCTACAACAACATGATGGTTGGCCACTTCATGTAAAATGGGAGGTTTATCATGCAAATCCTCCTATTTTGCACTTCTATTTATTTGGCAACTTCAATTTAGCCTATAGCATTTTCAACATTTTCACATAGGTCCTATTTCATAATTTCACTCACAAATGACAAAATCAAAGCATGAAATTTTGTCAACATTCACAGAATTCCCGAAAATTGGGGCGTTACAACTCTACCCTCCTTAAAGAAATTTCGTCGTCGAAATTTACCTAATCCAAACAGATGAGGGTATTGCTATTGCATCGTCTCTTCTGGCTCGCAAACTCAGAAGTTTCCCCTTCTTTAACTTGTTGAAAACGAGCGACCAAAGACTCATCGCTCAACTGCTTTTCCTTAATCGATCCAACCAGGTTGGCCTCACTTGCAACTCACCAGCAGACCTCCATCATCATATGACTCAGGCGAGCAACATTGCTCTCAGATCGATATCTGACTCTACGACTTAGAGCATCGGCTACCACATTAGCATTGCTTGGGTGATACTTGATCGAGCAGTCATAATCCTTAAGCAACTCAATCCATCTCCTTTGCCTAAGGTTCACCTCCTTTCGAGTCAACAAATACTTAAGACTCTTATGGTCGGTGTATATAATACACCTTTCTCCGCATAAGTAATGTCTCCAAATCTTAAGTGCAAATATCATCGCCGCCAACTCTAAATCATGAGTCAAATAGTTTCCCTCATGAGGTTTAAGCTATCGTGATGCATATGCAACCACCTTACCCTCTTGCATTAACACGCAGCCCAAACCCACGTGTGATGCGTCCTTACACACTAAAATCCTTCCTGACTCTGCTGAATCAACTCAGTGCTTGATCGAACTTTCTTCAACTTCTCAAAAGCTTCCTGCGCTTCTTAGTCCATACAAACGGTTCTCATTTCCTTATGAGTTTTGTCAAAGGTGCTGTCATCACGAAAAACCTTCCACAAACCTTTCGTAATATCCCGCCACCCTAGAAAACTCAGATTTCGACATCGACCGAGGCGGCTTCCACTCCAAAATCGCTTCAATTTTTCAAGGGTCCACCTTAATCCCCTCAGCAGAGACCACATGTCCTAAGAAGGTTACCTCCCTCAACCAAAATTCACACTTGCTGAACTTCGCAAAGAGTTCCTTCTCCCTTAATACTTATAGCACTATACGGAGATGCTCATCATGTTTCGTTTCAGTTTTAGAATATACCAGGATATCGTCAATAAAGGCGACTACGAACTGATCTAAAAATGGTTGGAACACACGATTCATCAGATCCATAAACGCTGCAAGAGCGTTCATTAGTCCAAATGGCATAACCAGAAACTCGTAATGACCATATCGAGTCTTAATGTTATCTTTTGGATATCTGCCTCCTTGACCCTTAACTGATGATATCCAGATCGAAGGTCGATCTTGGAAAATACAGAAGCTCATCTAAGCTGGTCGAATAGATCGTCAATCCTTGGCAGTGGATACTTATTCTTAATCGTCAGTTTGTTCAACTAGAGATAATCAATGCACATCCGCATCGTACCATCCTTCTTTTTCACGAATAGCACCGATGCTCCCCATGGAGACACGCTTGTCCTAATAAAGTCCCTATCCAACAACTCTTGAATTTGAGCCTTTAACTCCACTAACTCCTTCGATTCCATCCTATACGGTGCGATGGGCACGGGCGACGTTCCAGGCAACAAATCTATTCCAAACTCAACTTCTCGGTTCGGAGGCAATCCTGGAAGCTCCTCCGGAAAAACATCTTGGAACTCCTTTACGGTCCTAACCTTATCCACTGTCAGCCCCTCCTCTTCTAACTGACTTACAAATGCCAAATAGACCTCACACCCTTTCCGAATCCACTTTTCGGCTCTTAATGCTGACACTACATTGGACAAATAATCCCTTCGCTCACCTATCACCATAACCTCCTCATCTTTTGTGGTCCTTAACACCATTCGTTTAGCAGTACAATCCAGAGTCGCTTTATGCTTAACAAGCCGTCCATTCCCAAAATGAGATCAAACTCTCGAACAGTAACTCCATCGATCTCCAGGAAAATCTTACCTTGAGTTTCTAAGGTACATCCCTATACGCTTTGTCTACCCTAACCGAGTGACCTAAAGGACTTAGTACAGATACCCCACTCACAATCTCCTCAGAGCAGTCCAAGTTGTCCATAATCCGTTCTGTGGCCTCCAACCAATATTCCGCCACATTCGGGGCTATACCAGACACGCCCCTAACGATCTCCGCTCCGTTAGCCCGGAGTCATTCAGAAATCGATCCTCGAATTTTGTTGCCCGAACTTGTCCCGGTAACCCTTTCCAGAACACGAAGCATTGCCTGCGATAGAGCATCATCCCCGGCACCGCGATCATGAGACTCTACCTCTATTATCGGTGGTACCGGTGCATCCACCGCAGGCATATGTCTCGAAGACGAAGATCTCGCTCGAGCACTTACTCGGCTACGTCCACGGCCTCTTGTACTCATATCGTATTATCTTGATTACTTAATTTTTATGCATCAATTAATATTCCAATGTTTATTCTGGATGTTTTATGAATCGACAAGAGTTGAGAGTTTGTTTCGCAGAATCAAGTCTAGCTACGATTTCAATCTCTTATCGATTTTCCTATGGTTTCAGTATCATCCTATCTAGAGTGTCCTAGTAGGGTTTCAATACGCATGATAATTTAGAAAATATTCGTAAGAGTTCGAGTAATACTTACGTGCTTGGTAGGAGATTCGAATACCACCTTCTAAAGATCTAAATTTTGAAAATCGCATTTTCACAATCTTTATAAATTTTTTTTTCCAAGATCTAAATTTTGTAAACCCATTCCACAGCTGAGTTGTTGTAACTAGGCTCGATACCACTAAATGTAGCACCCCAAACCCGCCCTGAAGTTATGGTTGATCCGCATGCCACATCAAAACGTAAAAAAATTTCCTTTCTAAGTCCGTAAAATCGTACTTGATGTTCAAAGATTAATTCATTAAGGGTTAAAGTGAATGGAAGCTATGCACGGTAGGAAACCGGAAAGAGGTGGTGAGTCCATCTGACCGCTAAGTACCAAGCTCCTTCGGATCCAATCCTAGACATGCATACCGCCATTGCCACACCTTAATGTCATGGATATTTCAAGGAAAACCGATTTGATTAAGTCATTTTAGGAAAAGTGATTAATTTTGGAAAAATACTTTCATTATGAAGCTTTGCTTGTTGTCGTGTTATTTTGAAATCAACTGTTGTTTTTGAAAACGCGCCTAAAGCTATCCGGTTTCAACAGATTAAATATAAGTATTACCTATCTTAGTAATACATATTAAAACCATCAAAATAAATAAGCGGCCTTATTACATTTAAAAGCCCAAAACCTCAAACGTAATTAAAAGGATGTCCAGTTCACGGAAGAAAATCAAACTTTCGAGCGGTGGCCATCCAATTCCCTCACGACTCCAAGCCCACTATGGTTGGGGATTTCTGCGTGGATGAAAATAAAAGGGTGAGTTTGGGGAAACTCAAGATGTAAGGAAAACCCATTCAAAGTCCAAGTCAACTCAAGCCCATTGGGCCTAAGCCCATTCAGTAATAAGTGGTCTCGGGCCGAGCCCTTTTCAGATTATAATAAACCGGGCCTTAGCCCTTATTCAGATAACAAGATGGCCCATAGGCCCATTTCAAAATACATGCAACATCAATAACATATGCAAGCCCATTTGGGTAATAGTGATCTTGGGCCAAAGCCCTTTTCAGATTATAATAAAGCGGGCCTTAGCCCCTTATTCAGATAACAAGATGGCCCATAGGCCCATTTCAAAATACATGCAACATCAAGAAACATATGCAAGCCCATTTGGGTAACGGTGATGATATGGGCCAAAGCCCTTTTCAGATTATAATAAACCGGGCCTTAGCCCTTATTCAGATAATAAGATGGCCCATAGGCCTATTTCAAAATACATGCAACATCAAGAAACATATGCAAGCCCATTTGGGAGACTACTCAACCCACCAACCACTACACTCCACCCGTACCAGCCATACACTCCATGTGGGAATAGCTCAACCCACCCATTAACACTCCACCATTGCTTGACCTTTTGCTGCTCGATTATCAAAGAATTGAGGCAAGCCTCCAAGACGTGGACAAGCCACTTTCAAGATTTCCTCCGTCAATATCCCATTCCATGCATCGATAATAACAACATGGCATGCAATAAATAACAACATCAAACATGCATTTAGGTCAATTTAACCCTAGGGGTATTTCGTAATTTATCTACTAGGGGTAAAACAAAGAATTTTCCAATTTTAAAGGTATTTCAGTAATTTATCTATTTTAGGTTTTTCATGCATATTCCTACTTTTCACGTACTAATGTAATCACGCATCGAGGGTTCTACCGAATTGGGCTGTTGGCCCATCATTCCAATTTTGGCCCATTAAGCCCAAAAATATCGAGGGCATAGAAATCATGCACTTTGCAGTCCAAACATTGCAGCTTACTAAAACATTAATCGATTTACCTCACGAGCATTCGCACACTCGCAAATCTACAAAATACCGTTTTCGGCATTTCGCTTTTCACTTTTGCCGATCTAGACTAAGAAAGAGGGTGTTAGTTACACACATTTATGACGATATGCTAACGAGATCCACACACGAACCGCCTACAATTGGATTACTAACACGTTAATCTAACTATTCAAATACAAACTACGTATTAACCCCTTACAATATTCGGCCAACCACACCTACAGATCATAGTAAGCTTATAAGAAATCAATAAGCAACTCATTAACAAATTTTTGTCAATGTTTACCACATAATCATAATTTCACTGCAAGCTGTCTTCCTGAGCAACAGTCACTAAATTATTTATAACTGGAGCTACGAAACTCCAAATCAAGTTCCGTTAATTTTCCTTGAAAATAGACTCATATATCTTCTATCCATAAAATTTTTAGAATTTTTGGTTTAGCCAATCAATACCAGATTTTTCTCAAAGTTTCCCATGTTTCACTGTTTGACTAATCTGACCACACTTCATTACGAATCAAATTTCTCATTGTACAGAATTCAAAATATGTTCTCGTTTATTCCATTTGAAACTAGACTCATTAAGCTTTAATTACATAATTTATTCAGCTTCTAATTCATCTCCCACAATTTATGGTGATTTTCCAAAGTCACGTTACTGCTGCTGTCCCAAGCAGATTTATTACCAAATCACTCTTTCATACACCTATCTTGCATGCATGCTATTTAAACATGTATATCACCAATCAATCATCACATATCTATGATTTTTACTTAAGCATAATCTCCATTTCATCATTTTAAAGCACAACATGTTAGCCGATTTTCCTTTAGCATCTAAGGCACATGCATGCTTATTTGTTTGGCTCAACTTCACATATCTTCCATTTTTCATCAAAAGAACATGAAACAACAACCATTTCCTTCATTTTAATTCATGACCAAATGCTCACAACACAACTAAAACTCAAAATATACTTCAAGAGTTAAGGTAGAATCAAGAAGAACTCATGAACCTCAAGATAGAAGCAAGGTACCAAGAACTTACCTTCAATTTTCCTCCTCCTAATGACCAAATACTCAAGAGCTTTCTCCTCTCTTTCTCTTCTCTAACTTTCAGCTATGATGAACAAAGATGGACAAAACTTTGTTCTTTTCACCCCTTTTTCTTTTAATAAAACTTCATATTTCATCCATTTAATTCTTTAATACAAAAGACATGAAATTCTTATCATGAAACATTAACCTAACCTATTATCATGGAACATTTACCTAACCTATTATCATGGAACACTTACCTAACCTATTATTATGAAACATTTACCTAACCCATTATCATGGAACATTTACCTAGCCTATTATCAATTTGTATCAATTTGTACCATAAATTATGGATATCAAGTGTACATTTTGTCTACAACAACATGATGGTTGGCCACTTCATGTAAAATGGGAGGTTTATCATGCAAATCCTCCTATTTTGCACTCCTATTTATTTGGCAACTTCAATTTAGCCTATAGCATTTTCAACATTTTCACATAGGTCCTATTTCATAATTTCACTCACAAATGACAAAATCAAAGCATGAAATTTTGTCAACATTCACAGAATTTCCGAAAATTGGGGCGTTACATTATAAGCATTTCTAGTCGACCCTTCCTCTGAAGCACACACGTCTGTTCCTTCTGGGTTCCTAACATACTCGAAGAATTCCAGCTCCTTATTATCCATTAACCCTTGTACTAGAGCCCTGAATTCGCTGCATTTCTGAATCTCATGGTCCTCTTGATTATGGAACTCGCAATAACTTTTTGCTCCTTGGTGTCTGTCCCCTGAATTCTGTGTTACCAACCCTTTTTCCACCATTTTCTTCCATACTTCTTTTAGTGGAGTATTCACTTCTGCAACATTCATCTTAATTTCCTTCCCTGAACCCTCGATTATGGCATTTATACCCTTATCCCCATGATTAGGTAACGGGTTTTCTGCACTAGGTGTATCATCAAATTTCACGATGCCCATGTTGATGAGTCTTTCAACCAACTTCTTGAAAGTGGTGCAGTTTTCTATTGAGTGCCCTGTGGCTCCTGCATGGTATTCGCATTGGGCTTTGCTGCACCATTTGGGGAATGGGGTTGCATTGGCTTTAGATAGAAGGGCGACACTACATGGGCATCGAATAAGCTCTGGTACAATTCCTTGTAGGACATCGGGATGGGCGAATCGGACTCTTTCGTGTTAGGCACGGGTTGAAGTCTGTCTTGCGAACCTCGATGGTGGTAGTCACCACCTTTGGTTGGCTCATAGTGACTGGCTTATTATACATACTCGTGTTGTTTACATCATTCTCTTTCCTTCTCGGGGTTGATCTCTTAGCACTTTCCCCTGCTTCAATTCTTTCACATCTTATCGCGTTCTCTATCATTTCTCCAGACATCACTATGTCTGAGAAGCTTTTAGTAGCGCTCCCTAGCATGTGGTTGATGAATGGAGCCTTCAGCGTATTGATAAAGAGCATGGTCGTTTCTTTCTTCAGAAGAGGTGGTTGAACTTGCGTTGCTACCTCTCTCCATTTTTGGGCGTATTGCCTGAAATTCTCATTTTGTTTCTTTTCCATGTTCTGTAACGTGACTCTATCAGGAGCCATGTCTGTCACGTGACTGTACTGCTTCATGAAAGCCTGTGCTAAATCCCTCCATAAACTGATCTGGTTACGACTCAGCTGGTTGTACCACCTAGAAGCGGTCCCAACCAGACTTTCCTGGAAACAGTGGATCAATAGTTGGTCATTATTGACATAGCCTGCCATTCGTCTGCAGAACATAGTGATGTGAGCCTCGGGACAACTAGTCCCGTTGTATTTCTCAAATTCTGGGGTCTTGAACTTGGGAGGGAGTACTAGGTCTGGAACCAAACTTAATTCCTTAGCGTCGATTCCACCACGATAGTCGATGTTTTCCATTTCTTTAAAATTTTCTTCCAACCATCTACATCTTTCTTCAAGCTCTCTCGGGAATTCTACCCTTGTCTTTTCTGCTTCTATTACTTCATCGAGATTGAGGACCACAGGGTTGGTCGGATTGTCCCCTGATTAGAGCCCGAACCGGTCGATAATTCATCGTGCGAGACACCGCTTGAAATGGTTGAGGCCTGATTGTGATGATGGCCTTCTTGGGTACACATCGGGTTGTGTCCGAACGTCCATTGGGACAAACCCGGAGGGTAGACGGATCTTCGTTGTCATCTCCATTATTAATTATGGGGCTTTTCCCTTTTTCTAATCCACCAGCCAATAGACGCGTTAATTGATCCATCATACTTCTTTGGGACTCCAACATCTGGTCCCTTACATCTTGCTGGATTTTGGCCACCGTTTTGCATACGTGTTTGTAGTTGATCCTGCATCTCTTTTGCATTTATTCCAATCTCTAACCTTTAATCCATTGCTTTTGTTTTCCCTCTTGTACCGTAACGATGTTCCAGGGTAACTGCCATGATTTTTAGGGTTTCTTGTGAGTTTTTAGTGCGTATGATGCAATGCTGATGCATGAATGCAATGAATGCGATGAATGCAAAAAGACGTTGATTCCAATTCGATTTCATTAGAGTAACTTTTCTAGAAAACAAGTTTCTTTACATAAAATAGATTACATATAAGGCTTGGCCCTGATACTTAAGGCCTTGACCTGTCTAAGAAGCCAAGCTAGCTTTTGGCCTCGGTCCGACTCTGACTTTTATTTTAAACTCAGCACATCGGCTTGTACTGCTAACGTTTGCAAGTGGTCAGCCACTTCTCGTACTTGAGTCAAATCCTCGCCCATGATGTAGTCCCTGCTCCTGACTTGGTATTGGGATTGATGAAGTTGCTCCTTCCATCGCTCGTTATATACCTCGAGGAGTTCTATCTGAAGTTCACGATTTTGCAGCACTGTTTTGAGTTCTTCTATATTCTTTTTTAATTCTTCGATTCTGTTCTGACTAGCTTTCAACTCGATTGCAGAGTTACGCGAGCGATATTGGTACAATAACCTCTCTAACTCTGATATCCGGACCTTTAACCCTTCTTTCTCATTCTGACTTTCTACCAAACTTCCTTTCAGAGCACCTTCTCGAGCTTGAGCATCGCGAAATTTTTCCTCCCACTGGTTGGCTTTGCTTTGTTCTTCTTTAACTTTATGTCGCCATTGTTCGGATGTTTTTCCTAACCCAGCGGTTCTCATTGATCTGCGCAGCTTCTTATAGTCAGTTTTCAAACTATCTAAATCCTCTTCGGCCTTGTTTTTCCCTTTTCTGAGTCTTTCAGCTTCTAGTTTCTGGGCATCGACGTCTAACCCTAACTACATCTTTTCTTTTTCCAAATGCTCGATCCTTTTTTCTAGCTCCAGACTCTTTCTCTCAAAATCTTGCCTGATGATTTCCAACTCAGATGGGATTACTTTCAAGTGCTCTTCTATCGACTGAGGATTCCCTTGATCTGATGTAGGGATGTTGTCGTTAATCCTCTGATTCCACCATCGGTCGTACTTAGGAGTAGTCATGGGATTAGCAGCAAACTTCTTCATTTTATGAGTCTGGTTCCATGCATTTGATATCTCGCGAGCTTTCTTTTTATAATTATTCCCTGTGAACGTGAACTCGCACTGGGCTAACCCGTATGTTGGTGGTGTAAACTGTCTGGATCTGTATTATCGCAATGCAAGCAGAGGAGCATATCCGACGGCTCCCCATACTCCTAACAAGGGAACCCAATCAAAATCTCCGCATCGATATAATATTTCATCAGGGACCATCCAAGGGGCTCTCCATTCAACATCTTCTTCTTGCAGATTTTGGAGAACCGTCATCCAATTTTCTTCTGTTACATCATCTCGCCTCGGTGTAGCCACTAAGCGGAGAGTAATTTTCAGAGAAGATACGATATGAAACCTTTTCCACTTTCCAAAAATGGCTGTGGAACCAGGATAGCAAGAGCTGTGCACATCCAATAAATCTCCCTTCACCTGCTCTTCTACAAGCATTTAACTATCTGAAAGTTTCCGCCAAGATTGCGGGTACAGGTGTCGTTCCTTTACCAAGCCTATCAAAAAGGTCAACAACAGCCTCGTCTACATGCCCCAAAGCCTTGGGGAAGATGACCAGTCCATAGATGCTCAAGGCGAAGACATCTACCCTTTTCTTCACGTCGGGTGCGCTAAGATTAGATCCTCAGTTCCTCCATGGGATGCATTTACAATCTCCTTTTGTTTGATCCGGTTGTCACCCATTGTTCGTTCATCCCGTGATGTTCATCGCTTTTTTGAAAATCTTTGGGACGTTGGTGTCCGGTATAAATTCATCTATCTGAATCTTTGGGCAACGGAGCAAGGTCGTGTATTCTTCTATAGTAGGTACCAAATCTACCTTCCGAAAGTGAAGCAAGCGTAGCGTAATTCCAATATTGGGCAAGGGCTCAAAGCAGTGCTCGTTTACCTTGACATCAAGCGATAAGGTAAATCACCGTAATGATAATAAAATAACTGTTTGACCTCGTCGTCCCATCGGTTCCATATTTCTTTCAACTCTTGGAGATTATTCGGGTTACGCTGATCCGAGTGAAATTCCATAGCTCGACACATACCCTTGGTAAGATCTGTCACCTTTCTCTTGTTGTGTTGTCTCGGCCCATATCCGGACAAGCGTTGTCTTCTACTTTATCAAAAAACCCCTTTTCCATGATAAGCTATCTATTTAGGAACCGAACACGAATCAACACGTTTTATGATGAAAATGCCATGCAAATACAATGAAAGTAAAACAAAGCAAGTCAGTAGTTTATGCACAGTTCAAAGCAAACGAAGAATAATAATTATAGCACTTGCTCAGGTAACCACTAGGGTTTCGGAGTGGCTCTACCTAGGGTGGGTTCTTAAAGCTCGCTACATGGGGTTTGATTCTAGAATAAGGGTACCTGAACCAGCAGATTCCTCGATCTTCACCCATTATAGGCTCATATAGACCGAGTTCAGTTCAGGGGAATACATTTCCCTACGGCTGCACGGAGATGAAAATCTCACAAAGACATAGGTACGGATGTATCCCGAAAGCAATCCACTATCCTGCATGGAGGTGAAAACCTCACGAAGGAATAGTTTCACGCTCCCACTTAAGAGGGTGTGACCACAACGGTCATGCAATGCAATATGCAATACTATTTAAAGAATCGGACCAACGTAGCAGGTATTATTTAGACCACAAAAATAGCTGATGAAATGCAATGGAAGGATCGTATTTCAAAACCAAACTTTCAATTTTCGATAAAAAGACAAGAGTTAATCAACTTGTGGCTTGACTCTCTCATTCGTGTCCCCAGCGGAGTCGCCAAGCTGTCGTAACCATTTTTTGTAAACGGGAATCGACTTGGATTTTTTTAAAAACAAAAGAATGGGAGTCGCCACCAACCCTTTTTGATGAGGTGTGGTCGGGTCACCTTAAATTAATCATTTTAATAAAAGTTAAGATTTTACTAAAACGATAATTTTGGTCTACGAAAATCAAAAATGAGTTCGGGAGCAGTTACATACGAGGAAGGATTAGCACCCTCACAACGCCCAAAATTGGTACCTAGTTGATTAATTAATGTCTCAATGTCGAAAATCTAAAAAACTTGAAAGAATTTTAAAATACGATCCTTCTTTCTAAAAGCTCAAGTGTTAAAGACCTTCTCGTCTCAAAATATGAGATGTCACACCCAGTAAGTTAGGACACGACATCTTGAATTTTCAAGAGCGATCTTGCCTTTTATGAAATCTGTATATTTTATTAAAAGGGTATTCGATTATTTAGAATAAACGAGAGAAGTCGAAACCCAGTAAGTTAGGGCACGTTTTCTCGAATTCTCAAACACCGAATATTGCCTTTATTTCGAAACAAAATTCTTATTTCGAGATGACAAAATATCATACCCGGTAAGTTAGGGCACGACACTTCGTATCTTCGAGAATAAGCATTTTCAAAACTCGTATAGTGATTTGAAAGAGTATTCCGTTATTTAGGTTAAGTGAGAAAAGTCGAAACCCGAGAAGTTAGGGCACGATTATCTTGGATCGCCTAATAACGGATTTTGCTTTTATGAAAGAATTGTTTTAATACATTGAACAAAAAGCAACGCGATTTATAGTAAAATGTAAAAGCAAAATGTAGCATTGACGTGTATAAGAACATAATAATGGTGCGACGATTGTCAATAATAACGATATGAGAAATTATAAAAGGATGAAAGCAAAGCTAGTAATATAAAAATATAAAATAAAAGTATGAGGTAAATAAAATGATCGAATACGTGAGTAGATAAATAAATAAAACATGGCAAAATAAAAAGTGACAATGATGACGAAAGTGATAAAAATAATAGTAATACAAATAATAATAATAGTAAAATATAATAATACTAATTTAATAGTAGTAATAATAATAATAGAGTAATGAATAATGATAATAGTAATAGTAATAAAGTAAGAAAAACAATAGTAATAATAGGTTAAATAAGAAGAAAAATAATATATTTTCAATAACAATAAATAATGATAATAACAAGTTAAAATAATTAGTAATGAAGTAACAAGTAAATAAATATAAAAAGGAAGGTGTATAATATAATATCTATATGAAATTAATTAGTTTAAGAATAAGATGATAATAATAGGGATGATACTAAAATAAAGGTAATAACTGTTTGTTAAGTCATAATAATAATAGTAATGATATTTAGAATATATGTATATCAAAAAAGTAGTAAAAGGATATATATATGTATATATAATAATAATGATAATGGAAATAGTAAAAAGAAATGGTATTAGAACCAAAATAAATATAAGTATAAATATAATGATAATAATAAAAGATGAATAATAATAATAATAATAATACAAATACTAATATATACGTAAAGAATAATAATAAATATGGTAATAAGAAAATAATAGTAATAACAATACATTAATATATATTAATATCAATAATATTAGTAGGTAAAAAGAATGATAATAGTATAGCAAAAACAATAATAATATGTTAATGAATGTAATAGTAATAATAATAATAATAAGAATAAGATTGATAATGTAACGCCTATAATTAATAAAATATAATATAATGAACAGAATGCTAATGATAAATATAATAATAATGCTAATATCTTAGATTAACTAATTCAATTAGGATAAAAAGGGACTAAATTATAAAAAGAAAGTTTGGGTATAGATTTTAAGAGTAGAAATAGATAAATGCAGACTGAAGGGCTGAAATGAATCGCGTGCAAAAGGGCAGGGATCAAAAGGGAAATTATTCCCTTCCCCCCCTCAAAACGCGACGTTCAGGACGGGACTAAAGTGAAATAGGAATGAAATCATAGGGGTAAAATTTAAAGAAAGAAAAGGGTTAGGACGAGACCCAATTGAACTAAGCCTCAAAAGCGGAAGGACTGAGGGCGCAAATAACCCCATCAGTCTAAAACATGCGGATCCTGGGCATATGCGGGTCGGGTCCTCGGGTCTGGCATGAAACGACGTCTTTTTGGCGCTGGGAGTTGAGGGAAAAAAAGAGAGAGAGGGGAGTGGGCGATTTCGCCCTGGGGCGATCACTTGGCCGATCACGGACCGCTGCAGTGTGCCACCGTCGCCGCCACCGTGCCTGATGGCGGAGTTTCAAAAGGTAATTAATTTTTTTATTTTTTTTACTGTTTTTAATATATGTGCATACATACATGTAAACAAAGAAGAAAAAAGTAAAGAAAAAGAAAAGAAAAAAGAAAAAAAGGAAAACCGATTCTAAACTTAGAGGATTTTAGAAAACCTTTTGATTTCTGGTTATGATCTCCTCCTTGGGTTTCGTTTTCTGCTCTTGATATATTGATGATGTCTGTTCTTTGCTTTGTATCTTTTTTTCAAATCTAATATTGTTTCTTATTTATCAAAAATGCCGATGTTTACAATGGTTTTGGATTCAGCCTGTTATAGGCATTTTTTTACAGCTTGCTTCTTTGTTGTCTGTCTCTTTTTACTTTATTGATGCAGGTAAATGGTGGTGGAGCAGAGGGCACTTGCAGGCGTCGGTGGTGGAGCAGAGGGGAGCACATGCTGGCGGCTAGGGTTCCTGTTTCTTTGTTTGTGGTGTTTTTAGGTTACTGTTGGGCTTAGTGGGTTAGTAGATGGGTTTTGGGCTAGGGATTTAGTGGTTTTTGGGTATTGGGTTGGTTAAATTTGGCCTGTACAAGCATGTTTTAACTGTTTAGAAACAGTGAAAAAGATTGATTTGTAAATGAGAGTGGGTGGCTCATCATGAAGAAGCAGAGTGCTATATATAGTTTTAGAATAATGATATTATCGTATTCTATCACTGTCATGGGCCTCTACTTGGGGTTGGTCTTTATGGTCAATATATTTTCTACTCGTAGAAGAAAAAAAAGTATGATTTTTACCTAAAAGTATGCGTCAACTGGTTCAGACTTATAAAAGTGATGTGGGTACCATTTGCATGGCCCTCCGCTCCGTAACGTATCTCATATATGTTGTTTACTTTATTAAACATTGATTTTGTATATAATAAAATGATAATGGGTGACTTCAAAGTAAACTCTGGATAGTTTCAGTAGGAACACCCATTCACAATTATTGTTTCAATTAGGAACACCCATTCACAATGAAATATGCTTTACACTTTTGGTCTTTCATTTAAAAATACTTTTTGGGTAGCTCCATCAACATGAAACAGTTTCCTAATTGATGAAAATGATTCGTGTTTGAGTGCTCGGTTCGTCAACAAGAATTAGAGTGCAATATATAAGTAGCTTAGGAAGTATGATATTCTCCTATGTGAATTGGTTCAAGTCTGAAAGTCATGCAGCCACTACTCTGATGGGGCTGCTTTAGTTAGAAGCATGCACTTGGTGTTACTTTTATGGTCCATGTAACTTTTTCTATAGGGCGTGAGTTTGGATGGGTGATTGGGCGTGGTTGATAAAGGATGAGATGGATAAATACGGAAGCGGATCGTAAAGTTTGTCAAAGTCGCGGATTTAACTTAGGCTCTAGAGTTTCGAAAAGAAACTTGGATTTTGATACAACTTGAAACAAAATTGAATCCAAGTTAGATAAAACAATTAAAATAAATAACTAAAATAAAATGATAAATCAAAGATTAAAGAAGCAAATAAAGAAGATAAATGGAAAGATAGAACGTGGCGTGTAGAAATCCTAAGAAGCCTTAGAAACACGAAGAATCCACAACCCCTTCAAGCGGCTCTAATTTCCCCTCCAAGATATAAACCTTGGCAAGAAAAAGTTTGAAGATGATCCCCACAATCTAAAAAGATTGTTAAAACTCTTCTAAAAGAAACTCAAGAGAAATTCTTAAAAAGAAAAATCCAGAGAGAATTTATTAACTCAAAAAGAGAAACAGAATAATAATGAATTGTCTATTTTATGTACAATACAAATGCCTATATATAGGCTAGCTAAATAAATCTAAATAAAACTCCTAAGTATACTAGAACTCTAATTTTAATCTAAACAAGAAGTAGTTTTAATCTAATAAATTTCACCCCTTTCATGCATGTATCATTCTCCCTTTCTTCAAAAAGATCCGTCCTCGAATCTTGTCTTTGATCAAGTCCTGCTTTGATTTGCTTAGCCTTTGACATTGTTGTTGGGCATTGAGTTAGTGTGAACCCATCACATTCATGGATCTGAAATTGTGCCTTGAGACCTACATCAGTGGTGCAGTGCATTTAGCTTACTTTTTATCTTAATATGCTACAGTATCACTACAATAACTAATCTCACCTCCACTGTTGTTTTTACACTAACCGTAGGTAAACACACCACCCATCTAAACCCATGTAAACTTTTTTTCAAATGCTTGACAGCTCCAATCAATCAATGTTTAGGATTGCCCCAATGACTAATTACAGCTTCCAAAAAGCTCGAGTCCCGAGATGATTTTATACATTCAATTTTATTATCCATCTCTAGGAGAAATGATAGTATAAAACTGTGATTCTACATCATCCCTATCCTTTTTCAATAGGAGAATAACAAATCAGATTTTTCTCTTGATTTTTAACATTGTCATTGGAGTTTTTAAACTTTAAACGTTTAAATATTTTATATTATTAAAAATATATTTAATATTTAAAATATTAAAATATTTTATATTATTAAAATATATTTAAAATTTAAAAATAATATTTAAAATTTTAAAAATAATTTCAAAAATATATATTTAAAATTTTAAAAAATATATTATAGAACATTTCAAATATACATTTCTAGTTTTAAATTTAATAATAAAAATATAAATAAATTAAATAAATAAGGATAAAGGCAAAATTTAAAAAGTAAAAAATCCTTATATTTAAATAAAATAAATAAGGATAAAGACAAATTTTAAAATTAATAATAAATAAAATAAATAAGGATAAAAAGTAAAAAAAAGGACAAAATTTAAAAAAAAAAGTAAAAGAAAAAATAGCAGGGTGTCAGGCGAATCTGGTCACGTCAAATTAATTGGCTCCACTAGAAAATAATTTTTTTTAAAGTCCCCCATATTTTCAAAAATTGTAGTATTTCCTTGATATTTATACAGGTGGCACCATTCTACATGGCTCCACAAAAAAATTATTTTTTTTTCCTCGTTGCTGACGTGGCATGTTGGTGACGCCAAATTATTTGGCTCCACTAACTTTTACTGTAGATTTTAGGTTATTTACGTGTTTAATTAAAAAAATGGGTCATTTTAATAATTAATTAAAATTTTTGGGTTATTTTTATAAAAAAGCCCAAAAAATTATAAGCAGAACAAGAAAATAGAGAGATTACAGAATCAAGTTCATTCCTATTTCTAATGATTAAAATCAATGGTTTTTAATCTTTTCATTTAACTATAAAATAATCATTGAATTTAGTTCATAATAAATTTTTTATTTTTTATTTATTAGAAAAAAAAAGAAAGAAGAAAAAACAAAATTGGAGTAAAAATGTGGGGACTAACCCTTTTTGAAGTTTCTGTCAATACATATATGTAGTGGGGAGTGATCCCTTCATGTATGTCAAGTTTTCTCTCTAAGTCAATGAGGGTTCTATATTTTTATAGTGGGTTGATTTTCGTAATGGGTTTTTTCTGTTTGATGTGGTTACATCGACACAACTGTTGAATTTGTTGTTCATTGAAAGAAAAGAAAAAGAACCACTAGTCTTATTGCTCAAGACATTTTGGCCTGCAATGCAACATTGGACCGTTGGCAGCTTGGAAGGATGCATGAAGCAGTAGTAGCTCAGCCTGAAGGGCACGATCGAGCTGAGTTCAAGAGCAGCAACTAGCTTAGCTGTCTTGTTTCATTTTGTTATTTTTTGGTTCATATGTAACTTGATTAAGTTAGCTTGTAACTTGACATGAAAGTTTGTATTTTTTGTTTAGTTTTGACTTGAGTTTGATGGATGTAAGGCTGGCCATACCAGCTTGCTTTGTCTTGTAATTTAAGTTAGCTTAAGTCTCTTATTAGTGGGAGTAGGTAAATTATTAGGTAATGGTCATTTGACTTGTTAACTTTGTATTTATTTTCATTATCAATTAATGGAAATTGCTTCTGATTTTTTCATCATCCATTTTAGTTCTCAAGTTCTTGGTTTTGCTCTCGGTTTCATTTTAATTCTTAAGCAAATAAGTTGTGTTGTTGCTGCAATGTTCTAACAAATGGTATCAAGAGCCATAATTCTTTGAGGGCCTTCTCTTGTTGGTTGTTGTTTGTTTGTGAAATCAAGCTTAAGAAAGTAGGAAATCGAAGCTGTTGAACTTGTTGCAGCAGGATGAGCTTTACACCACCTCCACCTCCTATGTTCACTGGAGAGAGCTACCACATTTGGTTGGTAAAAATGAAGAATTACCTTCAGGCATACGATTTGTGGAGTGTAGTGGAGAATGATGCCGAGCCACCTCCATTGAGAGCCAATCCCACCGTTGCTCAGATGAGACAACATGCTGAGGAGACTGCCAAGAAGCCTAAAGCCATAGCCTGCTTGCAGAATGGAGTGTCTGATGTGATCTTTACTCGCATTATGGCATGTGACTCACCTAAGCAAGCTTGGGACAGGTTGAAAGAGGAATTTATGGGGTTTGAGAAGACTAGACAGCAACAGCTGATTAATCTGAGGAGAGATTTCGAAAATCTCAAGATGAAAGATGCTGAGACCATTAAGCGGTATCTGAGATAGAATAATGGCCACAATGAATAATATAAGGTTGCTTGGTGTAGACTTTGCTAAAAGTAGGGTGGTTGAGAAGGTAATCACCACACTTCCTGAGAGATTCGAGTCTAAGATATCCTCATTGGAGGACTCAAGAGACCTCACCACCATTTCTCTATCAGAATTGGTGAACTCACTCTATGCTTTGGAGCAGAGAAGGGCTAATAGGCAGGAAGAACACTCTGAGGGAGCCTTCCAAGCAAGGGCCAAAGAGAGCTCCAGTGCAAATAAAAAAGGCAAGAAGCCTTGGCTTGACAAGAAGGACAAATTCAGAAGGGATTCAAGTAAGAAAAGTTACCCACCATGCACTCATTGCAAAAGAACCACACATTCAGAAAGAAACTGTTGGAGAAGACCAGATGTTCAATGCTGGAAATGCAAGCAATATGGTCATGTTGAGCAACTTTGTAAAAACAAAGGTAAAGTACCAGTACAGCAACAAGATCAGGCACATCTTGCTGAGGATCAACAAGCTCAGGAGGAGCATGTTTTCAGTGCATCTTCCCTTGCAACCACAAGCAAAGGCAAATGTAGTTGGCTTGTAAATAGTGGCTGCTCACATCACATGGCTGCTGATGTGAACCTGTTTAAGGAGCTTGATAGGAGTTTTAGCTCAAGGATTAGAATTGGAAATGGGAGCATACTTGAAGCTAAAGGTAGGGGTGATGTGTTGATCAGCTCAAGTTCAAGAAATAAGCTGATTACTGATGTGTTGTATGTGCCCGATATTGACCAAAACCTACTTAGTGTTGGTCAGTTGATTGAAAAAGGCTATTCCTTGTTCTTTAGAAGTGGTTCCTATGTTATTGAAGATTCTCTTGGTCAGGAAATTTCCATAATACCTATGGGAGACAAGTGTTTCATGTTTGATGTTAGTCAGCTTGAAAAAAGGGCATATTTGAGCCAAAGTGACAGTGCTGGCCTATGGCACAGGAGGCTAGGCCATGTCAATTTCAGGTCACTTGATTTGCTGTATAAGCTTGGTTTGGTAGAGGATATGACTAAGGTCGAGCCACTTGAAGGTGTTTGTGATGTTTGTCAACTTGGCAAACAAGCTAGGCTTCTTTTTCCAGTTGATCAAGCATGGAGAGCTCGAGAGAAGCTTGAGCTGGTGCATTCTGACATCTGTGGCCCAATGAAGACCCCTTCACTAAATGGAAGTAAGTACTTTGTAATTTTCATTGATGATCTGACCAGATTCTGTTGGATTTTCTTCTTGAAATAGAATTCTGATGTGTTTGAAGCTTTTGGAAAGTTCAAAGCTATGGTTGAAAACCAAACTGGTTGTAGGATTAAGACATTAAGAACAGACAATAGGGTTGAGTATCTGTCTGATAAATTCAAGAGATTATGTGAGTAGGCTGGGATCCATCATCAGCTAACCACAGTGTACACTCCTCAGCAAAATGGAGTGTGTGAAAGGAAGAATAGGACTGTAATGGATATGGCTAGGTGCTTGCTGTTCCAAAGCAAGCTTCCAAACTCATTTTGGGCAGAGGCTGTCAATAGCTCGGTGTACCTGCTCAACAAGCTCCCAATACATGCTATCAAGGATAAAACACCCTTTGAAGTATGGCATGGATTCAAACCATCTGTCTCTCATTTGAAGGTCTTTGGATGTATGTGCTATGTCCTTGTACTAGCAGAAAGAAGGACCAAGCTCGAGAAGAGGTCTATTCCTTGTATTTTTGTGGGCTATAGTAGTGACAAGAAAGGCTATAGAGTCTATGATCCTTCAACAATGAAGATTTTGGTAAGTAGAGACATCAGATTTGATGAAAAGAAGACTTGGAACTGGGATGGTTCGAATGCAAGTTAGTTTGAAGAGGATTCGGCTAAAGGCAACTTAGAGCTAAATGAAAGTGAGCCTAAAAATGGCAATGTTGATGACCTTCCTGTGAGGGGTACTAGGTCCATTGCTGATGTTTATCAGAGATGCAATGTGGCTATTGTGGAGCTTTCGAGCTATGAAGAAGCAGCTAGGGACATGAATTGGAAGAAAGCTATGGAAGCTGAAATGGACATGATTCAAAAGAATCAGTTTTGGGACTTGGTTGAGAGACCAGAAAAGAAGGTTATTAGAGTTAGATGGGTCTTTAGAGCAAAATTCAATGTTGATGGCTCATTGAATAAACACAAGGCAAGGTTGGTGGTTAAGGGGTATTGCCAGCAGTATGGAGTTGATTTTGAGGAGACTTTTGCCCCAGTTGTAAAATTGGATACCATCAAGCTACTGTTTGGTTTGGCTGCACAGAAGAAATGGTAGATACATCAACTTGATGTTAAGTCAGCCTTCTTGAATGGCTTTCTCAAGGAGGAGATTTACATAGAGCAACCCGATGGCTTCCATGTCCAAGGACAAGAAGACAAGGTCTATAGGCTGAAGAAGGCTCTGTATGGGTTGAAACAAGCACCTAGAGCATGGTACGATAAGGTAGATGCTTACCTGTCTAAGCTCGGGTTTGAGAAAAGCCTGAGAGAGCCAACCCTCTATGTGAAGAAATCCAAGGATGAGACATTTCTAATTGTCTCGATTTATGTTGACGACTTGCTAGTGACTGGAAGCAAGGATGTTCTGGTCAATGAGTTCAAAGCACAGATGCAAGAGATATTTGATATGACTAATTTAGGGATCATGACCTACTTCCTTGGTATGGAAGTGAACCAAACTGATCGAGGGATTTTCATTAGCCAACATGCATTCACCTTGAAGATACTTGACAAGTTTAGCATGCAAAATTGCAAGCCTGTAAACACACTGATGGCTCAAAGAGAGAAGCTTTCAAGCATTGGTGATCATATAAGGGTTAATGAGAAGGAGTATAGGAGTTTAATAGGTTGCTTGCTCTATTTGACAGCAACCAGACTTGATTTAATGTATGCTGTGAGTTTGTTGGCAAGGTTTATGCATTGTTGTAATGAAGTGCATTTCAGGGCTGCCAAGAGGGTGCTGAGATACATTAAAGGAACTTTGAGGCTTGGTATGCTGTTTAAGAAAGAAAAGGAGCTGAAGCTGGTTGGTTATTCAGATAGCGATTGGGCTAGTTGTATTGATGATATAAAAAGCACATCGGGGTATTTTTTCACCCTTGGCTCGAGTGTGTTTCGTTGGAGTTCAAAGAAGCAACAAACTGTTGCTCAATCTACTGCTGAGGCAGAATACATAGCAGCAGCAGCAGCAGTGAATCAAGCTATTTGGCTCAGGAAGTTACTGCATGATCTAAATGAGAAACAATGTGATCCTACTGAGATCATGGTTGATAACCAGTCGGCTGTTGCCATAGCCAAGAATCCAGTCTTTCATGGCAAAACCAAGCACTTTAAGATAAAATTCCACTTTGTTAGAGAAGCTAAGCAATCTAAAGAAGTCAGCTTAGTGCATTGTTGTTCGCAAGACCAATTGGCTGATATTTTGACTAAGCCACTTGGTGCAGCAAGGTTTGAAACACTAAGGAAGCTAATAGGTGTTTGTTGCATACAGTCTAAGGAGGAGTGCTGAGATTTGGCCTGCAATGCAACATTGGACCGTTGACAGCTTGGAAGGATGCATGAAGTAGTAGCAGCTCAGCCTGAAGGGCACGATCGAAATGAGTTCAAGAGCAGCAACTAGCTTAGCTGTCTTGTTTCATTTTGTTATTTTTTGGTTCATATGTAACTTGATCAAGTTAGCTTGTAACTTGACATGAAAGTTTGTATTTTTTGTTTAGTTTTGACTTGAGTTTGATGGATGTAAGGCTGGCCATACCAGCTTGCTTTGTCTTGTAATTTAAGTTAGCTTAAGTCTCTTATTAGTGGGAGTAGGTAAATTATTAGGTAATGGTCATTTGACTTGTTAACTTTGTATTTATTTTCATTATCAATCAATGGAAATTGCTTCTGATTTTTTCATCATCCATTTTAGTGCTCAAGTTCTTGGTTTTGCTCTCGGTTTCAATTTAATTCTTAAGCAAATAAGTTGTGTTGTTGCTGCAATGTTCCAACACCATTGATTGACATGCTCAATAACATTATTGATACAATAAGATCCAGAACAACATTGTTACTAAAGTCTGATTTGACGAGGATCTAGTACTAGAAAAACTCAATATTTATTCTCGTTTCTTTAAGTGGAATGTGAACAAAAGAAAAGAGAATAGCGAGCACTTTTCCGGACCTAAGCATCTAAAGTCATCAATACGACCCCTTAGGTGCCTGCAACTTAAGAAACAAGGATTCACTTAAGCACATCATGTCATCAGAAAAGTAGCCGAAATGTGCCTTTAAGTGATGAAATGATTGAGTATTTTGCTAAGATAATAAGACATTATTACCTGCTGAATATGGAGTTTGAATCCCACGATATAATCGAGTTAGACGGAGAAGCTTGTCTCTAATAGAACAAAGCTTGGTAACAACATCACTCATGTCCATCCGTTCACTCGGAGATTCAGCAGAACAAGTGAGTCCTATTTTGAATATCAAATTCAAGCATTGAAGATATTCGTCATTTCCCAGGTTGTTTTCATTAAGAGTGATGTCAGCTACTGTTCCTCCTCTGACACTCTCTTGAAGAAGGATGGGATCTATAATCTCAACCACTCGATTGGGCAAAGCTGCTTTGACAAGGTTGTGAAGACTTAAATCTTCTTTGAACCTTTCATTCGTTGGCCTTTTCCCTGTTAACATCTCTAACAAGAGGATGCCATAGCTATATACATCGCCGTTTGTTGACAACTCGCTTCCCATGCCATATTCTATAATTAATTCGTCATAAAATACATATATAAATATAATCGTAGTGGAAAAATTCTGAATATAAAACAAGACTGCTTTTAGATCGATTTTTTCTCTTTTAAATAATGAAAGAAATGAAAAAAGTGAACATACCAGGTGGAGCATAGCCGATGGTTCCTCTTAATCCTAGGGAGCTTGATTCATTAGTAGAATAGTTAAGCTTATCTCCAGAAAGGATTTTTGCTAAGCCGAAGTCACTTATATGACCAACCAGTTCCCCATTGAGTAAAACATTGCTTGGCTTGAGGTCACAATGAATGATCGGCGTCTCACAACAATGGTGCAGATATTCGAGTGCATGAGCAACATCTACGGCCATATTAACTCTTTGAATGAAGTTTAGGTTTCTCATCATCTCTGGTTCATTCATGCCAACAGATGGATGTAGCCAATCCCCCAAGCTTCCATTTTCCATGAACTCATAAACCAATGCTTTAAAATCATTGCCTTGATAATCGATACCTGAAATGGCTGTTAATACCTTGACAAGATTACGATGTCGAATGTTCTTCAAAGCCTCGCATTCAACCAAGAAACTCCTGGAAGCTCTATGATTCAAAAGATTAAGCACCTTTACTGCAATAACTGCTCCATTCGCTTCAAGAATTCCTTTGTATACAGATCCAAAACCTCCCAAACCAATCAAATTCTGAGGGGAGAATCCATTAGTAGCCCTTAGGATGCTTTGGTATGATAACCGTAGAAGGGAATTTTCTACATGAGTTGTCGTTGGCTTCTGCTCTTTTTTCTTTCTAAACCAAATTATGAGCAGAATAGAGAATACTAAAGTCACTCCTGAAATCACAACAATTATTGTGATCTTCAATTTAAGGGAAGTTTTTGATGATGTTTTGGAGTTACATCTTGACAAGTGTAACTCAGGGATGCCTCCGCAAAGCTTATTATTTCCCTCAACAAATATAGCACTTGTATTCTTGAACACTCCTTCACTTGGTATCACTCCTTCAAAATTGTTGAAAGAGAGATTTAAGTACTTTAATGTCCCAAACCTCACAAGAAATTCTAGAATCCCACCGGAAAGATTATTGTTGGATGCATCCAATGCCTCAAGACCCCTCAATGAACTCAAATATGGAGGAATTGGCCCTTCAAACAAATTGCCCTCCAAATACAGCTCGACCAGACTTACACAACTCCCAAGGTTGTCTGGAAGCAAACCAAATAACCTGTTGTGAGAAACATCCAGTTGGCCCAGATTTTTCAGTTTTTCTACTTCAACAGGAAGCTCACCAGTCAAAGAGTTAGACGATAGGCTTAGTACAATGGACAAGGATGATAGTCCTAGTATTTCGGGGGGTATTGGTCCACTAAGATTATTATGAGAAAGATCCAGTAGAATCAATAATTACCTAGACCTAAAGGAATGCTGCCCTGAAGATTGTTAAAATTTAAAACAAGTTTAGTTAACTCTATTAAATTTCCAATGGAGTGGGGAATAGTCCCAAAGAGAAAATTACTGTGAGCGTAAAATATATTTAGCTTCCAAAGCCTCCCAATATCAAAGGGAATGGGACCTGATAAATGATTTTGTGCCAAGTCTAGCACCTCCAAATTGATGAGATTTCCAATCTCATCCGGGATTTCTCCCAAAATGTTGTTCTCACTCATCGATAAAGCCTGAAGTGTGCTAGAAAAATTGCTAATGCATTTTGGAAATTCCCCTCCAAAATTATTTTCGGTTATTGATAGAATTTCTAGTTTTGTATTGTTGACTAAAGTGCAAAGAAAGTTCAAGTCACCTTCTCTCCCATGTCCCAAATGGTTTCCTCCTAGTGCAAGCCTAAACAATTTATCCAACTTTTCTAATGAAGGTACATTTCCATCGAGCATGTTATCATATAATTCAAGAACACCCAAATTCGGGGCATGGGATATTGAAAGTGGAATTTGCCCAGAGATTTGGTTTTCCCCTACAGAAAAGAACTCAAGATGAGGCATATTGATTTCTAAATCAGAATGAACAGTACCTTCAATCTTGTTTCCACCAATATCAAAACTTCTAATATTGGAGAGATTGAACATTGGGACAGGAACAATACCAGAAATCGCATTTCCGAATATGGTGAAAAATGAAAGGTTTCTCAGTCGTCCAAAAGATTCAGGTATAATCCCACTTAATGCATTGTATGTTAAACCAAGTCTCTCCAGGGATGACAAGTTCCCCAGTGAAGGTGGGATATTCCCTCTCAAACTATTGTTGAAAAAACCCAATACTTTTAGATTTGACAAGAGACCCAGCAAAGCAGGTATTTCTCCCGTTAGCTGGTTGTCCGACATATCAACTAATATAAGTTTAGAACAAGCAGATAAATTGGAAGGAATTTCACCACTGATGGAGTTATTCGCCAGGTTTAATGCTTCTAGTCTTCTTAAACCACCGATCTCTTGAGGAATTTGGTTGTAGAAGCTGTTGCCCACAAGATCCAACTCCCTGAGGAAGCTCAAATTTCCAATATAGGGTGACAATGATCCAGAGAGTTTGAGGATTCGAAGTTTCAGCTTGGTGACTCTTCGATGCTTGCGACCGCATGTAACACCGATCCACTGACAGAAGTGAATGGAGCTATTCCAGGACTCCATAATGTTGAGTTGATCACCAGTTATCTTGGCTTTGAACTGGAGTAAAGCTTGTTGATCAGAGTCATTCCCTCTAACTGCAGGGCTTGCTGTTGCTAAACTAACCAAGCTAAAACCCTGCAAGTTGAAGAATGAGAGAAGAATCACAAGGAAAAAAGAGCTGGACGGTTGAAAATGTTTTTTTGATGGCTCCATCAACTTGAAACAAATTGCTAAATGAAAAGGTTGATTTGTATTTGATTGTGTGGCTCATGAACAAGAACCAGGGTGCAATATATAAGTAGTTTTCCAACTATGGAATTTCAGTGGCAAAGAATTTGGGATTCCCTAAATGTGGAGATTGACTGTTTCAAATCATCCGACAAACTGATTATATGATTAAGAAAATCAGTCTAGTTCAATGCAGTTCATCAATCATAAACCCTTTTCTTCCATCAACTAATCAATCAAAGACCTCCTTGACATTAGATGATGATGGAGGCTGACTCGTATACCGTAACAAAGACTTTGATAACTGATTGGGTAGCTGTTGAAGACTTTGAAATTCATGCATCTTCTGCAAATAGATGTAGAAGATATGAGATCGAAAGATATCTAAGGTTAGTGCCATGTGAATGGCACAAGACATTGAGTGGGTTGTTAGTAATGATTATGAAGAACAACTCCCCAAGTCTTGCACTATCAAAAGAGTTGACAGGAAATTTAAGCCAAGGCATTCAATTGGTCAATGGTTGAAGCATTTGGCAAAAACTACACCAAGGAGTCCGAATAAACTTTGATTGAAACTATGAAATGGGCAACTCGCTAACAAAGAAAACAAATTACAAGAGTAGTCATCGAACTATTCAATTTGTTCTGTTTTATCATCTAGCTATTAATTTTTTTTCGTTTCAGTCTTTCAACTTTTTAAAATTAAATATTTTAGTTACTCTTCCCTTAGTTGCCTAATAAAAGTCTAACGTGAGCTCTGTTTTATTAGCTTAATAAAAAATTTAGCCCTCCCATGTTTATACATTTTACCAATTAGAGCTTAAATATAAAAAATTTGACAAATTTATCCCACAATGTTTCCAAGATTTATCATTTTAGTCCTAATCCTATAAATTTATAAAAAAATTAAAAATGTTATTTTAAACATTGATAATGGTAATAGAGTGATTGAAAAATAAGAAAAAAAAAGAACACACAGATTTTATGTGGAAACCCTTTCGGGTAAAAATCATGGACAGAGGATAAGAAATTCACTAATGTGGAAAAACTAATGATTCAAGAGGAGTTTCGACTACATTTATTTAAAGGTTGAAAAACCTTATTTGAATCAATGTTAAGTAGAATAAGTGTAGTTCTATACGTATTCTACTTGTGCGGCATGGTTTGTATCGCGGGGTCGGGTTACAACCCCAGTCAAGTATTATGCTTAATTGGGATCTGTGGTGGGCTTCGGCCTTTCGCCCCCACAAACCCCCTTATTTTGTCACTGTATTTTATTTCTTTAACAAGTGATGTGATTCAGATCACACAACTCTGACAAAAAAAATTAAAAAAGTATAAAAATATTTTAAAGATTTTTGTGCCCCAAAAGACTTTCAATAATATCTACCTTTTTGTTCTTTCCTTCATTCAATTGACGAAGTTTGAAATATCAAATGCCATGGCTTTGACCTACAAAAAAAATACGATAACACTAAAGTTTGAAATTGGTATTTTTTTCTGTAGCAAAGAGTAAAGCCATCAAAGTTGGTGTCGTCAACCCAACCATTTTTCTGAGTTTATAAATTTGTTAATTTCAAACTTCTTTTGGGGGTTTAATTAGGCATTTGAGGTGAACTAATGTAGCAAAAGAAAAAGCGGACTAAATTAAAAGAGATTAAGTAAAAATAACTTTAATTTCTAAGTTTTTCGTATGTTTGGCCGATGAGAAAAAGTAAATATAAATTATAATAAAGCAAATATAAATTAAAATTTTAAAAACTAAATATAAAATATTTTTAAATATATATTTATAATTTTTAGAATTAGAACTAAAATGATAAA
This sequence comes from Gossypium arboreum, assembly GCF_025698485.1. Classification (NCBI taxonomy): domain Eukaryota; kingdom Viridiplantae; phylum Streptophyta; class Magnoliopsida; order Malvales; family Malvaceae; genus Gossypium; species Gossypium arboreum. Next base: position 127,170,744 of record NC_069079.1, on the reverse strand, counting down.
TTTATTGATTTTTTTAAGACTTGGGAGCAGATTGATAGAATATGTAAATATTGCAAAGACTAAATTTATTATTAAGATAATAAAAAAGCCCACGTTAGACTTCATTACTATTTAACTAAAATATTTGATTTCACAAAATTAAGAAACTAATAGTTAGGTGACCAAAATAAAGATTTGAATAATTGAGTGACTATTGTTGTACTTTGTCCTATTTTTATTTGCATTTAATAAGTTAAAACTTTTGAATTAATGTACAAATTTGTCACTATGCTTTATATATATATACAAAGATGATTCCAACCATTAATATATTTTATTTGATTGATATTTGTCATTGTACTTTTAAGTTGTGATAAATTTACTATTATAATTTAATACTTAAAATAATAAATTGATATATTATCAATAATTAATAAAAAAACAATTATTCATAAAAAGTAAATTTAACATTTTAATTTTTATTTTTCAAGTTTTTCTTTTAATATTATATTTTAAAATTTTATTATTTCAAATAGTGTACTTTAATAGTTAATAATAAGTTAATTTATAAAATATTAAAATATAAAAATAATTTAGAATTTTATGTGATAAATATTAAATAAAATTCTAAATTAATTTTTTTATATTTTATAAATCAACTTATTATTAACTATTAAAATAAAATATTTGAAATAATATTTTTTGTTAAATTTTATTTCCAGATCATCAAAACAAATATTAATTGGTAAAATGAATTAAAAATCAAGATTAGTAACAAAATTTAGTAAAATTCAAAGTTAATAGGAAAAATTCAATTACATAAAACTCTACCACATGGGCGTAGCGCGTAACAAGCAAAAATATTTCCGTTTGCATAAATGATGATTCACACTCAAAGCAAAAGAATAAGCTGATACCTTACCACTAAATTACTAGACTTATTTTATCATTAGTTGCATGAAAATTTTATTTAAACTAGACTTTCAAGGGACAAAAATAACAAAAATTTAAAAGAAAACATTTAAACCCAAAACTTTACACACATAAACAACACACTTAACCACTAAAATAGATCACTTTACTTTACATAATTCAAAAACTAAATGTGATTATTCTTGATTTCACTAACTTATTTTTTACTAACTCAATTTTCGGGATGTGACACACCTACTGATAAATGTTGTTTAAATTTTGAATAAAAAAATTGTATTCCAAAAATAGGAAGACATATTGGTAAGAACAAAGGAAAGGCATATAGATTGAAAGAGCACAATTCAAAATTTAATCAATATATTGACAATGATTGTTAAGATATATTCATGAAAGCTCAATCAGATTTAAACCAAATAAAAACAAATACACGTGTAATTAATTTAATAATGTGCTTACTAAGGGTGAGTATTCGATCGAGTCGAGTTGAATCGAGTTAAAAAATTTTGAGTTAGTTGAGTTGATGAATCCTATTTTAGCACCGAACTCAATTTGATTTTTTTTCGAATCGTATCGAATCGAGTCAAAAAATTTCGAGTCAAGTCGAGTCGAGTTAACGAATCCTATTATTTATATTCAATGTTGCGTTTAAATGAACCGTTTATTTAACTAGTAAATGAAGTATAAATTATTTAACTACATAAAAAAATATAATAGTTTTACCTTTTAACTTAATGAGTAAACATTTTGCAAAACAAAGTAATTTTACCTTTTAATTTAATAGTTTTGACTTTTAACCTTAGAAAAGGTAAACATTTATCAAAATGGCGTAGTTTTGCCTTTTCTTATTCGAATTTTCGGACAACTCAATTTGTGTAATTCATATTCGAGTTAAACTGAAAAATTTAATTTTTTATTCGAGTTGATCCAAATAACTTGATTAACTCAAATAACTCGAACTATTTAATTCAAAATTTAAAAATTTGATCGAGTTTTTGAATCGAATCAGATTTTGCTCACCCTACGCTTAACTTACATATTTTTGATGATTAATTTTAATTAATTTTTGAAGATGATGCTTTTAATTTTAGTGTTTAGTGTTCAATTTTTATGTTAGTACAAATTAAATTCAAAATATTGATAACAAGGAAAATAAAGAGTTACATACAAAATTTGGGCATGAAAGTAATATTTTGACATACCAGACTTTCTAAATTTTAAGATTATTTTATTTTATTATTTATTTTTATTTAAATATTATTTATAAAGATATTTTATTAGGAACTTAGCTAGCATTAGCTTTTATATTTTATCCTTATTTTATTTAAGAAAATGTTTAATTTTATCTTAAAGAAGTTAAATAAGAGTAGGAAACTTGTATTTGATTCTACTTTTACCCAAAATCTCTAATTATTTCACATACAACCAAATAGAGAAGGAAAAAGAAATTCAGATGGGTAATTTCAACAAATTATATTAAGGGTAAATCACATGGTGAACCAAATTTAGTAAATTTTTATTTTGTTCATCGAAATAAAAGAAATTCAAATTTAACAATGTCATTATATAGTTTTATCTTTTAGCCATCCAATTTTAATAATATTTCATTTTAATCACTCACCGTTAACTTAGTAAACACCTATATTACTGTAGACAGCAACAACCGAGTCAAATTCAACAATTAACACAGCTTATCATACACCTCGAGAGCCATTTTGATCGCCTTGTGTTATGCAAAAACAGAGCAAGGATGTAACCATGATCATAAAACAAGCTTGCCAATTTCAACAGCATAAACTTCCCATGAATAGCCATTGATTGACATATTCAATAACATTATTGATACAATAAGATCCAGAATAGAATTACAACATTGTTACTTAAGTCTGATTTAACGATGATCTAGTACTGGAAAAACTCCATATCTATTCTCTTTAATTTCTTTAGTGGAAATGTGAACAAAAGAGAATAGCGAGCACTTTACCAGACCTATGCATCTCAAGTCATCCATACAATACCTTAGATACCTGCAACTTAAGAAGCAAGGATTTACTTAAAGCACATCATGTCATCGGAGAAGTAGTCGAAATGTGCCTTAAGTGATGAAATGATCGAGTATTTTGCTATGATAAGAAGACATTATTACCTGTTGGTTTAGCATCATATGCAGTTTTAATCCCACGACGCAATCGAGTTGGACGGAGAAGCTTGTCTCTAATAGAACAAAGCTTGGTAACAACATCACTCATGTCCATCCGGTCACTCGGTGATTCAGCAGAACAAGTGAGTCCTATTTTGAATATTGAATTCAAGCATTGAGGATATTCGTCATTTCCCAGGTTGTTTTCATTAAGAGTGATGTCAGCTACTGTTCCTCCTCTGACACTCTCTTGAAGAAGAATGGGATCTATAATCTCAACCACTCGACTGGGCAAAGCTGCTTTGACAAAGTTGTGAAGACTTAAACCTTCTTTGAACCTTTCATTCGTTGGCCTTTTCCCTGTTAACATCTCTAACAAGAGGATGCCATAGCTATACACATCGCCATTTGTTGACAACTCGCTTCCCATGCCATATTCTATAATTAATTCGTCACAAAATACATATATTAATAATTGTAGTGGAAACCACTAAATATACAACAAGACTGCTTTTAGATGGATTCTTTTTCTTTTAAATAATGAAAGAAATGAAAAAAGTGAACATACCAGGTGGAGCATAGCCGATAGTTCCTCTTAATCCAAGGGAGCCCGATTCATTAGCAGAATAGTTAAGCTCATCTCCAGAAAGGATTTTTGCTAAGCCGAAGTCACTGATATGGCCAACCATTTCTTCATCGAGTAGAATATTGCTTGGCTTGAGGTCACAATGAATTATCGATGTTCCGCAATAATGGTGCAAATATTCGAGTGCATGAGCAACATCTATGGCCACATTAACTCTTTGGAAAAAGTTCAGGTTTCTTGTCGTCTTCGGTTCATTCATGCTGGTAGAGGGATACAACCAGTCCTCCAAGCTTCCATTTTCCATGAACTCATAAGCCAAGGCTTTAAAATCATTGCCTTTATGATCAATACCTGAAATGGCTGATAAAACCTTGACAAGATTCCGATGTCGAATGTTCTTCAAAGCCTCGCATTCAGCCAAAAAACTCCTAGAAGCTCCACTATGCAGAAGATGAAACACCTTTACTGCAATTACTTCTCCACTCCCCTCAAGAATTCCTTTGTATACGGAGCCAAAACTTCCCGCACCAACCAAATTTTGTGTGGAGAATCCGTTAGTAGCCCTTAGGATGCTTTGGTATGATAATTGTAAAAGCCAATTTTCTTCACATATTTTTCTTGGATGCTGCTGTTTCTTCTTTCTAAACCACAAGACAAGGAGACAAGTGAAAACCAAAGCCACTCCTAACATCACAACAATGATTGAAATTTTTAATTTCACAGAAGTGGTTGATGATGTTTTTGAGTTGCATCTTGATAAGTGTAACTCAGGGATGCCTCCACAAAGCTTATGGTTTCCCTCAACAAAAATAGCACTGGCATTTTTAAAGACTCTTTCACTTGGTATCACTCCATCAAAATCATTGAAAGAGAGATTTAAATATTTTAATGCCCCAAAGGTCACAAAAAATTCTGGAATCCCACCTGAAAGATTATTATCTGACAGATCTAATTGCACAAGACCTCTCAATGAACTCCAAGATGAAGGAATGGGCCCTTCAAATAAATTGCCATCCAAGGACAACGTCTCTAGACTTACACAACTACCAAGGTTGCTAGGGAGCAAACCAGATAACCTATTTTGGGAACAATAGAATCGGTCTAGATTTTTCAGTTTTTCTACTTCACCAGGAAGCTCACCGGTCAAATAATTTGAAGATAAGTCAAGCCAAATGGACAAAGATTGGAGTCGAAGTACTTCATGGGGTATTGATCCACTAAGATTGTTATCAGAAAGGTCCAATAAAAGCAAATTTTGGCAATTACCTACACTAATAGGAATGCTTCCTTGAAGATTGTTTTCATCTAAAGCAAGTTTGATTAACATTGTTAAATTTCCAATAGAATTAGGAATAGTCCCAGAGAGAAAATTAGTATAAGCAAAAAATATATTCAGATTCTGAAGCCTCCCAATTTCAAAGGGAATGGGACCTGATAGTTGATTTTCTAATACCGATAGCACCTCCAAATTAATGAGATTTCCAATCCCATTCGGGATTCTTCCCATTATTTTGTTCTGTTCAATTACTAAATGTAAAAGGGTGGTAGAAAAATTGCTAATGCATTCAGGTAATTCCCCTCCAAAATTACTGGTGCCTATATATAGAAATTTTAATTTGGTAGCATTGACTAAACTGCAAAGAAACTTCAAGTCACCTTCTTTCCCATGCCCAAAATGGTTTTTGCCTAGTCCAAGATTAACTAGCTTATCCAACTTCTCTAACGAAGGCACATTTCCACTTAGTCTGTTATCATTAAATAAAAGTACGTTCAGATTTGAGGCATTGGACATTGAAATCGGGATTTGTCCTGAGATTTGGTTCCCCACTACAGAAAAGAACTCAATAGATGGCATAGTGATTCCTAAGTCAGAATGAAAAGTGCCTTGAATCTTGTTTGCGCCAATATCAAATCTTCTAATTTTGGAGAGATTGAATATTGACATAGGAAAATTACCAGAAATTGCATTTCCGTATATCGAGAAAAATGAAAGATTTGTCAGTTGTCCAAGAGCTTCTGGTATAGTCCCACTTAATGCATTAATCGCCAAAGAAAGCTCCTCCAAAGATGACAAGTTCCCAAACAAAGGTGGAATACTCCCTTTCAAACTGTTGTTGGCAAAATTCAAGGATTTTAGGTTTGATAAGAGACTTAGCGAAGCTGGTATTTCTCCTGCTAGCTGGTTACTTCTCATATCAACCAGTGTAAGCTTAGAACAAGCAGATAAATTAGAAGGAATTTCACCTCTGATGGAGTTATTGGTCAGTTGTAATGTTTCCAGCCTTCTTAAACGACCAATTTCTTGAGGAATCTGGCTGTAGAAGCTATTGTCTGCAAGATTTAACCCCCTGAGAAAGCTCAAATTGCCAATGTATGGTGATAAAGATCCCGAGAGTTTCAGGAATTGCAGGTCCAATTTAATGACTCTCTGATGCTTGCGACCACATGTAACACCATGCCATTGACAAAAGTGAACAGAAATATTCCAAGACTCCATAATCTTGAGTGGATCACCAGTTACCTTGGTTTTGAATTGGAGTAAAGCATGTTGATCAGTGCCATTTCCTCTAAGTACAGGGCTTGCTGTTACTAAGCCAAGCAAATTAAAACCATGCGAGTTGAAGCATGAGAGAAGAACTATAACTTGAACGTAAACAAGGAAGAAAACGTTGGATGCTTCCATTTGCTTTCTTAATTGATGAGATTGTGTTGTATTTGAGAGTGTTTTGTTCATCGACAAGAACTAGAGTGCAATATATGCAGTTTTTTTTCTCTCTGATATTGTCGTATTCTATCTCCTGTCAATTGGTTCAAGTTTTCTGACGTTGGAAGTCATGTGGCTACCATTTGCATGGTCCCCTGCTTGACTTATTGCGAATTTTAAAGTCGTGTTTAAATTGACGCACTCAAAGTCAAGCAAAGAGGGAAACATTGTCACCACTTTCAACATTTCACCTCTTTCATTAAAGTCTCTTAGCTACCTCTCTAAAGATATACAGTCGCCAGACTTGACTGATTCCAATTTCAGATAAATGGCGATATTGATCCCACAAGTTTCGAAGCTCGCAGCTCCAAATTAACTTGGTCTCATCTAGAAATTACGAAGACTAGTTGACTTGGTCCAAACTACAACTAGAGCAAAGAGGATGTTAGGGACGTAGAAGTTCTTTAAGCATCAAAACAAAGCAAAAATAGAAAAAAAGAACTTTGAGCACTTCTTTTCTAGGCTAATGTTTATAATTTTTAATATTTAAAATATTATTGATCTCTAATGTGGATCTAGAATATCTCTCAGCTACCTCTAAAGATATTTAGTGGCAGACCAATAGAGAAAATAAAGAGTTATTGTCAACGTTCAACATCAATTGTCCTATGGCTATTATTATCGAGTATCATGACATGCAACCATATATTAATTGCCAACCAAATTGAAAGCAAAGATGAGGTAGAAAAACAAATGAAATGCAAATGAAACTGCATTCAAATTCGTGCACTATATTAAACTAAATTCAGAAGGATCCCATGGCAAATTCTTCTGATGTTTAGGTGTTCAAATTCATGGCATAACTCACTGCCTCTATTGCTCAATCAAGGCCTGACAGCAAATTATTCTCATGTTTAGGTGTTCAAAAATTTCGTTTTCTTTGACGTTAATATCACGTCTTTTATGAATTTTTATTGATGTTAGGTAAGATGTACCTCTATAAACTTTTTTTTATAGATAATGGTAGATTTTATATCTGAAATTTAATAAATTTTATTGTGATAAATTTATTTTTAAAATGTTTAATGTAGTATCTGAATTTTTAATTTCGTATTTTTTTTAATAGTATTAAATTTTAATATCACTTGACGCGTAATCCAGTCACTAGCTGCCATGTGACACTGTATCAGATTTTCATTTAGTAAAAACATGAAACTTTAAACTATTATTCCTCTTCATATTCTAAAGGTCAAAATAATAAAAAAAATTATTAATAAACTTGTTTTCTTAAATTACTCCATCCTTCTTTAAAAAAAAAAAACATTGTTAAATTACTCCATATGCAATCTTAAGAACACCCTTCCTAGTAATGTTACCAGGAGGTGGTAATTCCAATTGGTTTAAAGATTTTCAGCTTAAAATTTTTACAATCTTCCATCATTTTTGTCTCCTTTTTCGTCTTCTTTATGAGTGGAGCTCCACTTTTTTTTTTTTTTTGTTAGATATTTGGTCTTCGACTTAGCTTAAACAAATACCTGGTTTTCCCCTAAATAAATCCCATCTAAATCACTTTTTTTTTCATATTTAATTTCATTTTACTAAGACAGAATGTATTGAAAAGCATTGAAATATTCATTTAAGGCTCCTCGACAAGTCTAGAGATTGATCCTGATGAGATTAAAAATAGCAATAACAATGAAATTAATTAGTATAGCAGCGAGACTAAAATTAATGATGGGATGTATTTGAATTCAATCACGAAGGTGACAATGAAGTGAAAGTATAAAACGATCATTAAGTATATTTTATTAAAATATGTTTATATAACAAAGTATAAAAAATTTATTTATTCATAAGTATATTAAACAATAAAATACACTTAAACTTAAATTAATATTAATATTAAATGATAGAATAAAAATTAAATTAGGTGTAAGTTGTATAAAATATATTAAAATTAGATTTATATTAAAATAATATAAATTTTGATTAATAAAATATATTTTAATAATTTCTATCTATAATAAATAGAACTTTAAGAGGAAACAATATAACAAAGTAAAAGACAATATCTTACTTTTGATTAACGTGTTTGATTATCAATGCAATGATAAATTTAACATTCTTTAACAAACTATTTATAGTTGTTGACATTGCAGTTAACAACTAATCTTTCCTTAGTTTCTTAATAACCAAAAGAAATCTCGTTGAAATTATTTAACTTATTAATAAATAATACTATAACGAAGCGTCTAGTATTTAATTTATTAATAGTATTAAAAATTAGAAAGATCCAATTCTAGAAACGCACAAGCGAGGCTCATTCAGACTAGATCATATACCCACATAACAAGAACTGCATATGTAGCTTATACTCAATCATGCTATTCGTCACAAGTGTTAGAATAACTAATCAATAACGGATTTAAAAATTCTAATTGACAAGTCAAATATTTTAAGCTATCGAATATGATACCTAACTTAGATATTTATAATTAAAACAAAATATATTGTAAATACCAAAAACTAAAGAAAGAATAAAACAAATCAGATCTCACAAACTTAAAGAATAAAAACTTTGAAATCTTAGAAAAGATTTAGCAACTCATGTTGATAAGAAAACATAAAAATAAAATAATATTGAATGTGGCTAAGTATAACTCTAATCCTAAAACTATTTACATTTAGGGTAAAATTAATATAAGGAAGAAAGGACAAAATTGTCCTTAATGAATTAAAGCAATTTTTTTAAGTTTTTACCAAAAGTCTGTGAAGAACTTGTAGGCTATTTTGGGCATCTTCCTGACATTTTTAGGCATTGAGAGTTGAAATAGGGGATCATCTTTTAGTTCCCATCGAAATGATATATTATAGGCTTAAATAAAAAATTTGTAGGTAAAAATATGATTAAAATACTGAAGGAGGACCACATAGAGATCTTTTAAATGAGTCAAAATCACAAAACCTATCATAAATAATCTTTTTTAGTTTTTCTGTTTCAAATTGTTTCACCTAATACATGCGAAATCAAAAAATAAGTGAAAATAAAATAATCAAACACTTGAAGAAAAAATTCAAAGGGAAAAATATCACAAATAATTAAAATTTATGCACTTATCAGTTGTTTATTTTGTAATACCATTGTTATAATAGGCATCATTTTATTAATAAAATTTATTTATTGGATGCAGTGGTAAAGTACATTGCAGTCAAAAGAGATAATTTATATTCGAACCATTAAGAAAACATTGTTAAGAGAGGACAATCACAAATCTCAAAAGGATTAGTCAGGTGTTACCACTACTCATACTTGAAAGGGCTTATTGGCTTACCAAGTTTTTTGCAATCAATTTTTTTAATAGACTTAACTCACAAATTGGTACATAAACTATACTCTTATCAGAAGTGGTACTTAAACTACTTATTTCCCAAGTTGGTACATTCGTTAGTCAAACCGTTAAATCTATTTAAAAAAGAATTTGAACACATAAATTGATACCTAAACTATGCATTTTTTCATTTTGGTACCTAAACATTTATTTCTTATTACAAGTGATACCTAAACTATTTTTTTTCCAAGTTGGTACCTTTGTTAGTTCAATTGTTAGTTAAATAGTTAAGTCTATTTAAAAAAAAAGATTACCTATTAAAATTGACATGTGGAAAAAGATAAAAAGTTATTTTCTCTTTTATATATGTTGTTTTTATTTTTATTTTTTTGTTTTTCTTTAGAATCGACCAATGGTTGAACTCGTCAAGCCACTAATTCTTGATTTGTTCAATTTTTTGGTTCAATCAAATAAATTATTAAAAATTTATAAGAATAGAAAATTGATTCAATTATTTTTTTTAACTCGGTTCAACTAGTATGTATTGGTTTGTGGGTCAATCGGTTCAACCCCTATCTTTGGACCGGTATCCCAACTAGCCATTCTGATCCGGTTCTAATTGATAATATCTGGTTCTAATTGATAATATAACTTTTCCAAACTCATCAGGTTGAGCAACCAGACAATGAAGTTCGAAAGTAGAATTAATCGATAGCAGCTTGACCTCAGGAGGGTGAATTTCGAGCATTGTTGGCATCGTCATACATTATAAAAGAAGAAGAAAAGGAAAAAAATAAAGAGAAAGAAATAATGTAAAAGAAAATAAAAGAATTTAAAAATATTTTTTAAAAGCTTTACTGATGTGGCAAATTATTTGGCTGAATTTTTAACAAAAATAACATTTTTGTGTAAAATAGGTAACAAAAGAATAGTTTAGGTACCACTTGTTACAAAAAAAAATTTAAGTATCAAAATGAGAAAAACTGTATAGTTTAGATACCAATTTATGAATTAAGTCTTTTCTTAAATAGATTTAATAGTTTCACTAACTAACTACCGACTCAGGAAAAAAAATATTGTAGCAACGTAAAAAATTTTGCTTTCCGTCGCTAATTGAGGCGATTTATTGAAAATTTGAAAACTGACTTTTGATTTTATTAAAAAAGGGAGTCGCCACCGATCCTTTTTCCTAGGTGTGATCGGACACCTAATAAATCCTCTTTTTTAAAAGAAAATTTATTTTTTAAACAAAAAGAAGACCGAGCTTAGGTCTACATCAAAATCCAGAGAAAAAATAGGGTTCGGGAGTCAGTTACGCATGGGAAAGGTATTAGCACCCCCGCGATGCCCAAAATTGGTATCTCCTTAAACATGCGTTGTCTTGAATTTCAAAATTGCGAGTTCAATATAACATTTAATCGTGATCCAATTAAAACACGTGAAATTTCAAGTTTTTTTGGTTTCTTTTGAGAAAGACGTTCCGTTTTTAACATGAGCTTATTGATATTCACCCAACATAGCGATGAAATCAACGACTTAATGTTAAATCGGTACGTTGCCTTACTTGTTGAAATTAATTTAAAAACATGAATGAAAATATTTCTAGATAAAAAAATAAAAGTAAAAGAAAACTAATATTGATGTTGAAATATGATATGAACTAATATGCTAAATTCGGAACAGACAAATAATAATAAAAAGTTAAGAGTATCTGAAGCAAATAATATATAAAATATTAACAATGTATATTCGATAATAATAGTATAAAACAATAATAATGCAGATGGTATTAAACATGATAATAATAGTAATAATGCAAATATGAAATAATAGGAACATATATATATAAAACATATAATACTAGATTAAAATATATTGAAAACAGTAACAATATAAAAATAACTAATAATAACGATATATAAATATATATATTTACTAAAATTATACGTAATAATAGGAGTAAAAAGTATATACATAGTATTAAAAATATGTACATAATATAGAGTTAAAATACATACATAATATAGTTATTAAAATATACATAAAGATAATATGTAAGAAAAATATAAATAATATAGTATTAAAGATATATACATAATATATAAAAAATCATATATACATGATATATATATATATATCTATATTAGCAACAATAATGGTACAAAAAAACAACTATAATACAATACATAAATATGCATATATATATATATATATATATATATAATGGTATTAGAAATATACAATATATAGTATTAGAAATATTTACATAAGATAGTATAAAAATATATAACTAATGATATTAAAATATATACATCATAATATATAAAAATATAATATTTAAAAATATGTACATAACATATATAAATATATATATATACATAATATAGTATTAAAATATTTACATAATATATATACATATTAGAAGAAAAGAACGACTATTAATAATACTACATAAATATATACATATATTAAAAATAAATACATAATAATATTAAAAGTATGTACATAAAATATATACATATGATATAGTTATTGAAACTATGTACATAATACATGTAAAAATATATACATAATATGGTATTAAAAATATAGTATTAAAAACATGATATATACATCTAAGAAATAATAATAATGTTAAAAACAATTGTTAATAATATTACATAAATATATACATATATATGTAAAAATAAATATATAATAATATTAAAAATAATACTATATATAAAGAGTGTATATATATATACATATATAATGAAAATATACGATGATAATAATAATGTTAATAATAATATTAATAGTAGTAAATATAATAATAATAATAATATATCAAAATAATTAATTTAATAATAGAGAAATGAAAGTAAACAAAAAGGACCAAAATTGAACTAAAAAACGAGTTTTGAGGCCAATTTAAAAAGAAATAAAAGGAAAAGGACTAAAATACAATGCGTGCGTAACTTGGAAGGACCAAAACAGAAATTATTCCTTCCATAAAAACATAGCGTATCAGCGGGGACTAAGTTGAAAAGCGCAAAAATTTATGGGGCCAAATTGAAAATAAATTGAAACTTAATTGCAAAGTAATAAAAAGCAGAAGGACCACGCGCATAAATAACCCATTAAACAAAACACGCAAATCCTCTAGCGGGTCGGGTCGAATGGGAATGAAACGACGTCGTTTTGGGGGTTTAAAGCCAGCCCCAAAACGACGTCGTTTTAAGGGGCTATAAAAGGCCAAATTTAAAAAAAAATCATTTGTAGCATTTGAAAGAAAAAAAGAAGAGAGAGAGGGAGAGAATTCTCTCTGGCCGAGCCCAAGCTTCGACCTTGGACTCGGTCGCCGTCCATCGCACCTCCGTCGCCAACCACTGCGAACTCCAAAAAGTAATTTTTTTAATATATATATATATATATGTATTTAGTAAGAAAATAAAGGATTAAATAGATTCAAAATGAAATAAAATAAAAATAAAAACACAAAGAACGGAAATAAATAAATCTTTTATCAAAAATCTTTGAACTCTTTTTTGGTGTTGTTTGCTGCGATTGAGTGTTTTTTGTTGTGGTTTTAGTTCTTTTGATTGTATTTCTACTCTGTTTCTTTTTGTTTGGAAGTCTATTTTTTTTATTTTTCAGGGAAAAAAATCCCCGTTTACATCGTTTTTGTTCGTTTTATATAGCCTTATACAACTTGTTTTTTCATTGATGTCTTCTCTGTGTTTGCAGGTATAAGTTGGACAGTGACAAAGGCGGTGGCGTGCTGCAGGCGTGGCCAGTGGAGTTGGTGGTGACAGAGGCTAAGAGCGGCGACTAGGGGGACTAGGGTTTAGTTGAGAAAAGTTTAGGTTGTGGGCTAGGGTTCTTTTAATTTTGGGTTTGGGTAGTTGGGTTGAGGTTATTTATTTGGGCTGGGTCTGATTTTGTAATTGAGTTTTTAGCTGTAAATGAGTTTAATTGGTTGAGTTTTGAGGATGGGTTAATGGGTTTAAATTGTGTGTGGGTTATAAAATAGGTTTGATGTTTGGGCTGTTAGTTTTGGGTTTAGATGTAAACGGGCCAAAATTGGCCTACAACAAATATAATTCAATTACCTTGCTGAAATTATACATGATTTCTTAATTAATTGATTTCTATTTCACATAATTATACAAAGGAAGGAAGCATTAAAGAATTGGACTGATCTCTATTCCAAAAATATTAACAAATAGATTTTGTTTTATTACTATATTTAAATAATAAAAAGTATTTTTAAAATTAAATTTTACTTATAAAATGTATAAAATAACAACTAAAAATATAATTATAATATTTTATTAATTTCTTAATAGTAAAACATGTTTTTGGACGGGACAAGCCTGCCTAAGAATGAACTTGAACTTATAAAATATTTCTCAGCCTCGTATTACGAATCAAAATTTCATAAATTAAATAATTTTAATTAAAAATATAAATATAATTTTAGATATTTTATTAGTAATTGATGTAAACTCGTAATCAATTTAAAATTACAAGTAATGCGGATGTTGTTAAGAACTCAAGAAAATTAGCATTGATAAATTCGTGTAAATGTTCTTAAGAGAAATTTCTCACATTGTATATATAAGTTCAACTTCTTCAAATTTCGAAGTGAGCAGCTATTTATAGACTACTCTAGGTATATGATGTAGCACCCCAAACCCGGCCCAGAAGTTATGGCCGGATCCGGCATGCCACATCAAAAACGTTAAAAAAATCCATTCTAAGTCCAGAAAATCGTACTTAATGTTCAAAAGATTAATTCATTAAGGGTTAAAGTGAATGGAAGTCATGCACCGGTAGGAAATCGAAAAGAGGTGGTGAGTCCATCGGATCGCTATACCAAGCTCCTTCGGATCCAATCCTAGACATGCATACCGCCATTGCCACACCTTAACGTCATGGATATTTCTAGAAACCGATTTGATTAAGTTATTTTAGGAAAAGTGATTAATTTTGGAAAAATACTTTCATTGCGGAAGCTTTGCTTGTTGTCGTGTTATTTTGAAATCAACTGTTGTTTTTGAAAACGCTACCTAAAGCTATCCAATTTCTACAGATTAAAATAAGTATTACCTATCTTAGTAATACATATTAAAACCATCAAAAATAATTAAGCGGCCTTATTACATTTAAAAGCCCAAAACTTCAAACGTAAATAAAAGGATGTCCAGTTCACCGTAAGAAAATCAAACTTTCGAAGCGGTGGACACTCAATTCCTCACAACTCAAGCCCACTATGGTTGGGGATTTCTGCGTGGATGAAAATAAAAGGGTGAGTTTGGGAAACTCAGTGTAAGGAAAACCCTTCAAAGCCCAAGTTAGCTCAAGCCCATTGGGCCTAAGCCCATTCAGTAATACAGTGGTCTTGGGCGAGCCCTTTTCAGACATAATAAACCGGGCCTTAGCCCTTATTCAGATAATGATGGCCCATAGGCCCATTTCAAAATACATGCAACATCAATAAACATATGCAAGCCCATTTGGGAGACTACTCAACCCACCAACCACTACACTCCACCCGTACCAGCCATACACTCCATGTGGGAATAGCTCAACCCACCCAAATTTAACACTCCACAGCGATTCTTGACCTTTGCTTTCAGGCTTATCAAAGAATTGAGGCAAAGCCTCCAAGACGTGGACAAGCCACTTTCAGACTTCCTCCATCAATATCCCATCCCATGCATCGATAATAACAACATGGCATGCAAGAAAAACAACAATCAAACATGCATTTAGGTCAATTTAACCCTAGGGGTATTTGGTAATTTTGCACCTAGGGGTATAACAATAATTTTCTATACATAGGGTATTATAGTAAGTTAACCGCTTTTAGGGTTTTTCATGCATATTCCTATTTTTCACGTACTAACGTAATCACGCATCGAGGGTTCTTACTGAATTGGGCCTGCTGGCCCATCATTCCAAATTGGCCCATTAAGCCCAAAAATATCGAGGGCATAGAAATCATGCACTTTGCGGTCCAAACATTGCAGCTTACAAAAACATTAATCGATTTACCTCACGAGCATTCAGACACTCACAAATCTACAAAATACCGCTTTTAAGATTTCGCTTTTCGCTTTGCCGATCTAGACTAAGAAAGAGGGTGTTAGTTACACACATTTGCGACGATATCGATGACGAGATCCACACACGAACTGCCTACAATTGGATTACTAACACATTAATCTAACTATTCAAATACGAACTACGTATTAACCCTTACAATATTCGGCCAACCACACCTACAGATCATAGTAAGCTTATAAGAAAACAATAAGCAACTCATTAACAAATTTTTGTCAATGTTTACCACATAATCATAATTTCACTGCAAGCTGTCTTCCTGAGCAACAGTCACTAAATCATTTATAACTGGAGCTACGAAACTCCAAATCAAGTTCCGTTAATTTTCCTTGAAAATAGACTCATATATCTTCTATCCATAAAATTTTCAGAATTTTTGGTTTATCCAATCAATACCAGATTTTTCTCAAAGTTTCCCATGTTTCACTGTTTGACTAATCTGACCACACTTCATTACGAATCAAATTTCTCATTGTACAGAATTCAAAATATGTTCTTGTTTATTTCATTAGAAACTAGACTCAATAAGCTTTAATTACATAATTTATTCAGCTTCTAATTCATCTCCCACAATTTATGGTGATTTTCCAAAGTCACGTTACTGCTGCTGTCCCAAGCAGATTTATTACCAAATCACTCTTTCATACACCTATCTTGCATGCATGTTATTTAAACATGTATATCACCAATCAATCATCACATATCTATGATTTTTACTTAAGCATAATCTCCATTTCATCATTTTAAAGCACAACATGTTAGCCGATTTTCCCTTTAGCATCTAAGGCACATGCATGCTTATTTGTTTGGCTCAACTTCACATATCTTCCATTTTTCATCAAAAGAACATGAAACAACAACCATTTCCTTCATTTTAATTCATGACCAAATGCTCACAACACAACTAAAAATCAAAATATACTTCAAGAGTTAAGGTAGAATCAAGAAGAACTCATGAACCTCAAGATAGAAGCAAGGTACCAAGAACTTACCTTCAATTTTCCTCCTCCTAATGACCAAATACTCAAGAGCTTTCTCCTCTCTTTTCTCTTCTCTAACTTTCAGCTATGATGAACAAAGATGGACAAAACTTTGTTCTTTTCACCCTTTTCTTTTAATAAAACTTCATATTTCATCCATTTAATTCTTTAATACAAAAGACATGAAATTCTTATCATGAAACATTTACCTAACCCATTATCATGGAACATTTACCTAACCTATTATCAATTTGTATCAATTTGTACCATAAATTATGGATATCAAGTGTTCATTTTGTCTACAACAACATGATGGCTAGCCACTTCATGTAAAATGGGAGGTTTGTCATGCAAATCCTCCTATTTTGCACTCCTATTTATTTGGCCACCTCAATTTAGCCTATAGCATTTTCAAACATTTTCACATAAGTCCTATTTCATAATTTCACTCCCTTTTTCTTATGGAACAAAAATTGACTAAAATTACCGGGTTCTATCTTAAGCTTGGGCCTTCTAGAGGCCCACAAACATAATTAAACCTATGCCAACATTCACAGAATTCCCAAAAATTGGGGCGTTACATATGAATAGCCAGACCTACCAATAAATATGGATTTTAGAATTTCCTAATTGTGCATGAATTTTATTAATTGCATGCAATTCGAAAAGTCACTTAATCCCCAACCGTTCATGTATACTTAAGGTGCAAGGAAAAGCTTCAAATGTTACATTCAGCTTTCATCAGGGCGAAAATAGAAAAAAAAATTGAGTCAAAATTAAATTGTAATTTTTATAATAAAAAATATATTTTATTATTTTAATAAATTATATCTTTATAATTTTAAAGGATTAAATTAAATTTTTATATTTTTAGAAAAGTCAAAGTAAAAATTTAACCTTTTACTAATTTAAAATTTTAAAAGATTCTGAACATCATATGAAAAAAATTCATTTTGGGGGACTTTCCAGCCCCTAATTTCGCCGCTGGCTCTCATCATGGACGGTGGCAATTGAATGGCCATAGGTTGACCGAAAGGTCAGTTTAGATCCATAAATGTGAATCTTTTAAAACCCCCTCCAATAAATTCACTACAGCAAAATAGGTTTTTAGCGGCGCTTTTAGCGGCGTTTTGACAAAAAACGCCGCAAAATATGTACATCAGTGGCGCTTATGCAGAAAACGCCGCAAAAAATAAAGCATTAGCGGCGTTTATAAAAGAACGCCGCAATGGCTGACACATTAGCGGCGGTTGTCAAAAAACGCCGCAAAAGTGTTGAGCAAAACGGTGCCGTATGTTTGTGAGCTCTTTTGAGGCATTAGCGGCGTTTTACAAAAACGCCGCTATAACTTCAAGCTTTAGCGGCGTTTTAACAAAAACGCCGCAAGAGGTGATGCATTAGCGGCGGTTTCTACAAACGTCGCAAAAGTATTGAGCAAAACGGTGCCGTGTGTATGTGAGCTATTGAGGCATTAGCGGCGTTTCTTATAAAACGCCGTAAAAAGTTCAATTAGCGGCGTTTGTTTTTAAAACGCTGCAAAATGTGAATTAAGGTTATGAATTTTAAGGTTAATTTAGAGTTTTAGGGTTTATGATATAATGTTTATTATTTTGGGTTATGGATTTATGTTTTAATTAGAGTACTTTGAGTTTGGGGTTTACTGTGTTTTAGGGTTTAAGGTCGAATTAATATTAATATTCATGGTTTTAGGGGTTATGCTATTAGGTTATGATTAATGATAAAAATTAATTTATTTTAGGGTTTTGGTAAGCATTAAGATTCTATTTTAATTACTTTTGTCCGTTGTTATATATATATATATATATATTAAAACTTGTAATATATATTAAGATTCTATATTTTTAGTGTAATTAGTTTAGGTTAAGGGTTTAAGGAAATGATACTATTAGCTAGAAATTAATCAAGAACATTTGGATTTTACTAAGATTCATGCTATTTTGTACATACTCATATTATTTAATATAATAATATAAACATATATGTGTTTTAATTTGTACTACACTAACATTGGCCACACGAATTCCCAAAAATATGTCCACGATTATGGTTTAGGGTTAACAATTTTTAGAGTTTATAGTTTAGGCTTTATGATCTAAGAGAAGTACTTATGGTTGGTTTAGGGGTTAATGGTTTTGGGGTTTAAAGTTTAGGGTTAGGTATTTTGTGTTTGTGGTCTAAGCAAGTTTAGTATTTAGAGTCTCAGGTTTAGGGTTTCAAATTTAGAGTATAATTTTGGATTTTAATTTAGAAGATAAATGTTAAATCCCAAATAGCTAAGATGAAAAGTGGTTTAGTGTGCAATTGTGTACATGAACTGTAATTTGATCTAGATCTTGTAAAATATTTACACATTATATTGATATAACATCATGTTTTTATTTAATTAATTTATTTGTATACATAATATGTAATTTAAAATGTGTA
Source organism: Gossypium arboreum (assembly GCF_025698485.1). Classification (NCBI taxonomy): domain Eukaryota; kingdom Viridiplantae; phylum Streptophyta; class Magnoliopsida; order Malvales; family Malvaceae; genus Gossypium; species Gossypium arboreum. Next base: position 127,151,543 of record NC_069079.1, on the reverse strand, counting down.
TTAAATGAAAGTTAAAGTTTTAGATATAATTTAAAAGAAATTCTAAATATATAGTTTTAAATTTTGATCAATTTTTATAAAATATTTAGGTATTAGTGGCGTTTATACATAAAACGCCGCAAAAGATAGGAAATAGCGGCGTTTTTTCAGAAAACGCCATAAAATATCATTATTCAGAGTAAAACGGCATCGTCTCCTCTGAATAGTAGTGTCTTTAGCGGCGTTTCTATAATAAACGCCACAACTCGTACTAGAATGGCGTCGTTTTATAGTGTAGATAAAAGAGGCGTTAGTGGCACTTTGCGTAAAAACGCCGCAAAAGGTTTCATTACCGGCGCTTTGCTGAAAACGCCACAAATTTTCCTTATTTGAAACGGCGTCGTTTTTTCTCTCCTCAGGTTTATGCCCTTTACCCGAAATCATTTTTGTTTTTTGCTAAGTCATTTTCCCCCATTTTCCCCCATTTCGTCCTCTTTCTAATTCCCTAAATCCCTAAAACAGAAAACACCTATTTCTTTTCCCCCAAATCATCCCCTAAATCCCCAAACTCGAAATCCCTAACAATTTCCCCAAGTCCCCTTTTTTTCCCTTAATTTGTTCCCCCATCCCCGAAATCCCTAACGATTTTCCCTTTCCTCTCATCGACGGTGATATGCTTCGTGGGTTTGAAAAGGTTAGTTTTTGAGTCCTCTTCAAATTAATGTGTATTTACTGTATTCATTGCCTATTTTTTTTTGTTTGGGAATAAAGCTTAATTGACTGAACTTGCTATTTTGAACAACCACTTCTTTGCTTGATATGTAGTCTGTGCTGGAATTTTCTTACGTCTTCTTCTCTTGTAGACTTCTCTGTCATTCGTGTAATTAAATGTTATTCATGGAGAACTTGCAACTCGTTTTTAGCACATTAGCTCTGCTCTGATTTGTCCAGTTGCTATAGTAGTGTGGGAGTGATTATGCTGAGGCCATGTTGCTTTGGCTTTTAATTTTCCTTGAAGTACCATGTATGAAACATATTAATAAGACATGGACATGGAGGTATGACCCTCTAAATATGGTGGTTCAGATCTATGTCATTCATCTAACGTAGCAACATCGAAAGATTAAATCTACATTTCTATAAAATTATATCCTCCAATTGCAGCCCTGGAAAACTTTTCCTTTATTTCCAAACAAATTGCTCTTTATCTCTCCCCTTCCAATAAAGCATCCAAAAACGTTGACCCACCACGGATCTGCTTCTTTTTCTTGACCCTTTCAAAATCCATTCCATTCAATTCAATTCCTCCCAATTCTTTGTAAGTTTTTTAATCGTTACATTCGATTTTTTTCTGAGAGATCTTCACAAAGTATCAAGCTTCTTAAGCATTTCTTTGATCTAGAATGGATAGTAATTATTCAGCTATACCCAAAGGCTCATTTGTAGAATTAGAAATGCATAATGAACACCACGACTTTAGATCCCAACAAAAATCGCTCCTCTCGATAATGCATAATGGATAGTAATTACTTGCCTTTTGGCCCTTAACCGGTGGAGCTGTGGTTCTAAAGGCATCATTATCTATGTATTAGGTTTAAGCAACTCATATGAACTAAACTGTTGAGGTAAGAAGGGTGCAACATTGCAAGGGTATTCAGTTATTTTGTTATGAATTGAAACTCTTATCTCCAGCCCTACGTGTTACAAATAAAAAATGCTATAATTTTTAGGTTTAATGTAATTTGTTTATCATGAGTTGTTCCTCTAAACGTTGGTCATGTTAACATCAATTGTCAAACTGTTGGTAATTATCTTGACAAGTAATGAATTTAATTCTGTTATTGGCGACTCAATTTTGGCTTTGTTGAACTCCTCCTCGCATGCAAATACATCCTCCATGTTGTGGCTTAGCTCCATGCTCAGCTCGTTAGCATCACCCATAGAGATTGCATTAAGGATTATTTGTTTGCTTTCTATAATGGCATTTTAGTTATTAATACAACGTTTAAGACATAATGGAAGGAGTCTTGAGGTAGGGGGATTCATTGAAAGCCCGTAAGTCTTGTCTAACGCTTCCTTGGTCTTGTTATGAATTGCATCAATCTCAACTTTGAGAATAGACATAGAGATCATGGCAACATTTTCATTTAGGAATGGAATAATTGATGTTAATCATTCGATGGGGTAGTCAATTTCTCCACAAATTTTTTGAAGCTTAGGAATGATGCCGATAGATAATATAAAAAATGTTTGGTCTTCTTGGGGTTTGGAAATTATCCAAAGGATTTATTAATTTATTTATGTATTTCATAATACATAAACAATAATATAAATTTGGTTTTTATCGTTAATTTAAATAATTTATAGCTTTTTGCTTTGGAAAATTCGTTAATGGATCATGTTTTTAATTTTTATTTAATTCTTGTTTATCCTTAGATTATTTTTTTATTTCATGGCTGTTCATTGTTTGCAGGTGTAATTTAATTTGCTAGAATTGACTCTTCCATCCAATTTATACTTTCTAAGAGGTATGTATATTTAATTTGCTAAATCTTAATTTCTAGGTAAAATATCATGGTGTCATGGGGTTGCAAATGCTGGTCTTCATCCATTGTTCAAAGTTCATAAAGTTAGAAACGTCTAATGAAAATTTCTTGGCCAATCAGTTCCATTGGCTAGATGGTTTGACCCATATTATCAGATCTGTTTGTTTTTAGCCTATTGTCTATAATGTCTGTCAATGAGTTTCTTCTTATAAACTTCTTTTGATTCTTAGGCTCAGATGTGAACGACTAAAACATTTGCTTACCCCATTTTCTTTTTCGTTTTATATGATTTTTTTTAACACTTAACTTATGTTGGAAACTTCTCTTAGCACATTACTTGTTAAGGCTAGAGGCCAAAGTTTACTTCTTGCTAATATCAACAATCTTTTACAGCAAGATTTTGATGTGCTGCAACAATCTGTTGACCAATATTTTCATGATTAGCTTTTGCAAACACTGCAGCTTGTAAACTTTTACTTATGTCTAAATATGGATGTAATTTCTATCCCTTTTTCTATATCTAGGAACACTGACATGAAGTTTATTTTGACTGGATTATAAATATATGTAATGTAAAAACATTTGCAACAACTGCTGCATATTTTTGGGCTGAGAAGTTTATTTTGACTGAATTATATCGCAAAACTGACATGAAGTTTTACTAAGGATTACTCACATTATGCCTTATATCAATTTTCAATTTAGATGGTTGTAGTTTGAAGATGATCTATTTTGGTACAAATCAGTTGGATTTTGTTGACATTTAATTTTAAACTTTTTCGTGGTCATTCTTCGTATTCTGCTTCGAGACGCAAGTAAGTTTTATTATTAATTAATTTTACATTTATGTTCGTGTATTGAATCTAATTTGATAAATCAATGCATTCCAGTGGAGCAAATGAAAAATGATCACCATTCAGATTGATAATTTTGTATCGGTTTGTTAGCATCCTTATCAAGTATCAAATGCCTATCTGTTACTTCTTGTACAATCGCAGTTGGTTATATAATTCCTTCTTGTTTGGGTTATTCTGTCAAGATTTACTTAGTATTTGAATTAATTTTGTACAAAAATATTTTTTTGACTGCTTTTAACCAACACCTAATTTTTTCTTCCCTATTTTTGTACAATGACGATTGTTAATAAATTTAATTATTACTATAATAATTATATGAAGTAATATATATGAAGTAAAATTATATTGTATACTAAATATGGTACATATACTTTAATGGCTTGTGTTTTGACTTTTAGGATATAGTTCATGTGTCTATATTAGTGAATTAATGTTGTATATGTTTCGCCATCGCTTCGCTCTTCTCGCAACTATTGGTTCAACTGAAGCTGCCATTTAATCTTTGAATTAATATTTGGTACTGATATAGATAAAGTTTTCATATTTGCTTAAACTGAAATATATTTGGTGCTACTCTTATAATCTTACATGTGTCTGTATTAGTGAATTAATGTTGTATGTATTTCGCCATCGCTTCTCGCTCCTCCTGCACTATTGGTTCAACAAGCTGCCATTTAATCTTCGAATTAATATTTGGTACTGATATAGATAAAGTTTTTATATTTGCTTAAACTGAAATATATTTGGTGCTACTCTTATAATCTTACATGTGTCTGTATTAGTGAATTAATGTTGTATGTATTTCGATTCATCGCTTCTCGCTCCTCCGCAGCTATTGGTTCAACTGAAGCGCCATTTAATCTTCAATTAATATTTGGTACTGATATAGATAAAGTTTTTATATTTGCTTAAACTGAAATATATTTGGTGCTACTCTTATAATCTTACATCTGTTCTAGGTACTATCGAGCACCTGAATTAATATTTGGTGCAACTAAATACACCACAGCCATTGACATTTGTTCTAGGTACGTATAAGTTTCGTTGCTAAATTTTTTTCCTTATTTCTATGCATTTTCACTTTAAATTACTTAACAAATATTACCTTTTTGACTCCATCCTCTGTTTGCTGGTGAGAGTGGAGTAGACCAGGTACTTTTTATTAAGGTACGTTTTATTTCAAAATTCTAATCAATAATAGTTTTATCATGATGATTTTGGAAAAATTAATATTTTGGGGTTGCGATTTTGTAAAGATTTAATTGCTGGTTCTGTTTGGAGCAGAACTATTTTGTTACCAAATTAATTTTAAATATTTGGTTCAACTTAATTATTATTTGATTCAGCTTACGTATGAATAAGTATGAATTAATTTTATTATCGTGTAGCTTGCTTGTCCATTAAAATTACAACAATGGATGACCTTCTCTCCAACCTTATTTTAAATATTTTAAAGATTCAAAGTATATAGGCTGGAAACCTGACAGGTTGCCTTATATCGAGCTGCAAGATATAATGGATCCTCCCTAGGTGTAACAACGCCACGTATGATGAATCTTAAAAAATTCAAAAAGACTTGAAAGAAGTTCTATCGAGCTCATTTACTAATGAATATTTATTTCCAATTTACTTATAAAAATTAAACTACGATTCTTTTTTATATTATTATATTCAAATTAATATTTTTTATATTAATAATAGTTGATTTGTTACTATTTAAATATTTTAAAGATTCAAAGTATATAGGTGGAAACCGACGGGTTGCCTTATATCGAAATGCAAGATATAATGGATCCTCCTAGGTGTAACAACGCCACGTATGATGAATCTTAAAAATTCAAAAGACTTGAAAAAGTTCTATCGAGCTCATTTACTAATGAATATTTATTTCCAATTTACTTATAAAAATTAAACTACGATTCTTTTTTTATATTATTATATTCAAATTACTATTTTTTTATATTAATAATAGTTGATTTGTTACTATTTAAATATTTTAAAGATTCAAAGTATATAGGCTGGAAACCTGACGGGTTGCCTTATATCGAGCTGCAAGATATAATGGATCCTCCCTAGGTGTAACAACGCCACGTATGATGAATCTTAAAAAATTCAAAAGACTTGAAAAAGTTCTATCGAGCTCATTTACTAATGAATATTTATTTCCAATTTACTTATAAAAATTAAACTACGATTCTTTTTTATATTATTATATTCAAATTACTATTTTTTATATTAATAATAGTTGATTTGTTATCGTTTAAATATTTTAAAGATTCAAAGTATATAGGTTGGAAACCCGACGGGTTGCCTTATATCGAATGCAAGATATAATGGATCCTCCTAGGTGTAACAACGCCACGTATGATGAATCTTAAAAATTTGTATGTTTCAATTTAATATGTCCCATCTAATATACAAATATTTAATAAAATATTTTATATAGTTTTTAACTTAAATTTAAATTATTATTGAAATATACTGTCCGCTTTTATCACAAATATTATTCTCCGTTTTATCACAAATATTATCGTCCATTTTACCGCTTAATTTAAACTTTTTATTCAAACTAAATCATAGCTTTTAAGCTAAATACGGATGTCCACACGGTGCTTTAATATGTACTTAAGAAAAGAAGACTTGTAAAACATAAATTAAATTAAGTGTGGACTATTTTAACTGCAAATGTGATTTGTCAAATAAAACGAACGACATGTATATTATTTAATTAAAATAATTTTATAAATATTATTTAATCCTGCTACTTACTTGTAGATACTTGATATTTGATATGTATTATCCATGTGATTTTCCACATCGTGAAATAAAAACTTACATAATACATAAATATATTTGATATCATAATTTACATAACTTATATAACATATATAACATACATAACTTATATAACATACATAACTTATATAACTTAGATAAATATATAACTTACATAACTTACATAATACTTAAATATATATCATATGATACATAACTAGTTTACTAAATTTACTTAACTTACATAATACATAAATCTATAGTGAAAATCCTGCACCTTGCCTAAATTAGTTTATACCCATTAGAGACTTGATATTTAGTATAATGATATGATTTAAATCAATTGAGAACATTTAAGTAACTGTAATATGTTGTCAACTTTAGATTTCAAGAACTACAAAATGGATAGGAGTTGGATGAAATTGTCAAGGGTAAGCAATGCCTATCAAAATGGAGTACAAACTTTTCTAAATTTCAGCATTTCAAAATGCAAGCCAAGAGAATATGATTCTTTGCCCGTGTAAGAAGTGTGGCAACATCTATTGGCATTTTCGTGAAGTTGTCTACGAACATCTAATTGTTGATGGCTTTATTCGGGGGTATAAAAAATGGATTTTCCATAGAGAGTGTACATCTAGTGGAACTTCTTCAACGATTAATCGACTTATCCCGACATCGATTACCATCGTATGTTAGACAAGATGACATGGAAGATAAGTTGCGGGATGCATTTAATATGCGTACTCATGGTGAGCAATCGTTTCCACCGACTTTATTATATCCGAGGATTGTAATATTGGTGGAAATGTTTTTTTGAACGGAACAAGTGCACCTAATGAGGAGCCAAATGAAGAAGCGGCTAAGTTCTACAATTTACTTAATGAAATGAATGAAGAACTTTACGAGGATCAAAATATTCAAATTGTCCTTCGCATTCGTCTATTTCATTTAAAATGTTTGGGAGGGTGGACCGGAAACTCTTTTACAATCTGCTAGAGTTTCTAAGAGAGATGTTTCGTTTGTAAAATTCCCCGTCTTGCCAAGACATGAAGAGACTAATAAAAGATTTGGGCTTTGGGTACGATAAAATTCATAGTTGCCCAAATGATCGCATGTTGTCTTGGGGTGATCAAAAAACCAACAATTTTGTCATGTTTGCGGTAAGTCTCGTTGGATGAATAGTAATACGAAGATGTGAATACGGATGAAGGTGGGGCATGCTTAAGAAAGAAGCCACCAAGGTCTTGCGATATTTTCCCCGATACCAAGACTTCAAAGGCTTTTCATGTCCTCAAAGACAACGAATCTATGACGTGGCATAATGATCAACGGACCGATGATGGATTATTAAGACATCCTCATGGATTCTTTAGCTTGGAAATCATTTGACAAGAATTTCCAAGCTTTGCAAGCGATCCTCGGAATGTGAGGCTTGGGCTAGCGGTGATAGGTTTAATCCATTTAAAATCATGAGTACTTCGTGACAAAGATACTTGGCCTCAGTAGTGCTTGTTCCTCACAATTTGCCTCCATGGATTTGCATGAAGCAATCTTCATTTATTTTATCAATGATTATCCCCGGAGAGAAAGGTCCCTAAATGATATTGACATCTATTTGCAGCCACTTATTGAAGAGTTAAAACAATTATGGTCGGGTGTTGAGACATATGATGTATTGAGAAAGGAGAACTTTAATTTACGTGCGACTTTATTGTGGACAATTAATGATTTCTGCTTATGCTAATTTATCGGGTTGGAGTAATAAAGGACGTTATGCCTGTCCTTGTTGTCTTTGCATAAACTTGTTCAAGTGGTTGTATAATGGGAAGAAGTTCTCTTACATGGGCCATCGTCGGTGGTTAGATGAAAATCATAAATTTAGATTTCAGAGGACTCTATTTGACGGTCATCAAGAGTACAGAGGAGCTCTGAGCGCACCATTGGATCTGAAATCTTGTTTATGTTAAAAGATATCAACTTTAGTTACGGAAGATGAATCAACCACCTATCACGCAAACAAGGAGAAGATCGAGGGATGAATCTGATGATGAATCTGACGAAGAGGATGATCCTAATGAGGCGGAGTTGTGGAAGAAAATGAGTATTTTTTTTGAGTTGCCTTATTGGGAGCACAACATTTTACGCCACAATCTTGATGTCATGCATATTGAGAAGAATGTCTGCGAGAACATAATTGGGACAATTTTAAATGTCGATGGAAAATCAAAAAAAATCTTCAGAGCTGACTTGATTTAGTTGACATGAGAATCCAGCGTGATCTTCATCCTCAAGTACTTCCGAATGGGAAATATCGGTTACCGCCTTCTATTTTTTCAATGTCAAAGAAAGAGAAAGAAGTTTTCTGCATGGTGTTGAAGGATATAAAGGTCCCAGATGCGTATGCGTCAAATATATCTCAATGTGTGAGTTTCAAAGATAGAAGATTATATTCATTAAAATCACATGATTACCACATCTTGATGCAAGATTTACTCCCAATTGCTTTACGGTGCTGTATGTCAAAAAATATAACGTCCTGTATAATTGAACTATCCAATATAATGAAAGCTATCTGTGGCAAAGTTTTGAATGTCGAAGAACTTGAGAAAGTACAGGATCGAGCGGCTTTAACTTTATGCAATTTAGAGAAGATCTTTCCACCTTCCTTCTTCACTATTATGGTGCACTTGGTAATCCATCTCCCTCACGAAGCAATCCTTGGTGGACCGGTTTTTTATCGATGGATGTATCCTATAGAAAGGTGCTAATTTATTTCTCAAGTATTCAACCCTAAACCTCTATACATTTAGTTACAGCTTTTGATAAATATTGTATATCGTGTTTAGGTTCCTAAGCAAATTGAAGTCATATTGTCGCAATAAGCGTTATCCAGAAGGATCAATTGCTGAAGGCTACTTGGCAGAAGAGTGCATGACCTTCTGTTCTAGATATTTAGAAGATGCTGAAACACGATTGAATAGACCAAGTAGAAATGCTGGGCTCAATGATAATGACTTGGCCGAAACTTATTTATTTCAAAGTTATGGAGAACCAATCGGCAAAGTTGAAATTGTAGAATTAGATGATATATCGTGGATACAGCACATCGATATGTACTTTTTAACCACAATTCAATTGAACCGCTATGCAAGTAAGTTATAAAATTGTCTTACATATTCGCTGCTTTGATTTGTTTATCTTCTAACCAATTAAACAAACTTGTTTTTAATATAGTGAGTACAAACAAATTTTGAGATCTCGCACGCCTCAAGATTACAACATCGAGAGATTAATAAGCTATTCACGAATCTTTTCATGAATGGTTAAGTCAAACGGTATGTAACTAAAGTTAATAAGTTACATATAATCGCGAAATTTAGTTAATCAAATAAGAATGTTTTATATAATACATTTTAATTATTTAATTTACTTTCGATTCAATAGGTTTGGAGTGGGAAGGATGTCAATGACAAAGTTAAATGGCTTTCCCAAGGTCCGAACAGAGTAATAAAAAGATATAGTGCCTTCCTCATCAATGGATACAGATTTCATACAAAGTATCGCGAGAGAATGAGGAGAACTCAAAATTGTGGAGTTGTTGTTAATTCTTCAATTACAAGTTATGCTAGTGCTAGGGATAGTAATCCGGTTGAGGGTAATGTGGAGTATTACGGACTTCTTACCGACATTATTGAGTTGGATTACTATGGCAGATGGAAAGTTATCTTATTTCGGTGTGATTGGGCATATGTTAATACTGGTCGAGGAATTAAAAAGATCAATTTGGTTTTACAATGGTGAATTTCTCTCGCTTGATTCACATGGACAACAATTGATGGACGAGCCATATGTATTTTCCTCTCAAGTGAAACAAGTTTTTTATTCGAAAGATCCAACTGATGAGGGTTGGTATGTTGTACTCCGGAACACCCCTAGAGACTTGTTTGACATGGGTAATGGAAGTAGAGATGACATCGTCGAAAGATCAGAAACATTACCTTTTCCAGAACAAAACTTAGATGAAAATATCCTAGTACTAATACACAACATCAATGGGTTTGACATGATGTGGATGAAGATATTTACTGAATAATGATGTAGTAAGATTTTACAATTTTTAATTATATGTAATATTATAATTTTAATCTTTGTCATGTTATATAATTTAACTATTTTATATGTACTACTATTGTTGTAATTTGTTACTAAAACTTTAATTATTTTATGTGTATTGCGGGAAAAATGCGTAGAAGAAAAGTACGAGATTTAAGTATTGTCCGAATACTCCAAATTCGGAAGAAAGAAATAGTGAACAGCAGACAGTTGTTGGATCTTGAATGTGCGGAGACACTTGATGAGCCTAAAGAATTTCAAAGTAATATTATGTTCATTTTACATGTGTTGACTTTTATTATTGAATTATTTGTCAATTTTACTATAATAATAGTATATCATTTTCAAATGAAAGTGGTGGGACGCAGCAGAGTTCGAGGACATACGCTACTTAGAGATTTATCGACTTAGATCCTGTCGAGCGTGTTAAAGTAAGTAGAAATACTCATAGTCACTGTTGGATCTGAAGCTCGACTTTTAGCAAGCTATTTGGGCATTTTAGCACGAAATGCAATATGTTGCCCATCAACTACGAATCATGGCATCACATGCCCGATAGCAACAAAAACCGTGCTCGCTAATATTAAGGTAACAAAATGTGAATGCAATTTATAATACTTTGGTTTAAGTTTCATTTATATTTACATTCTAAACTTATGTTTTTTAGGAGAGATTTGCTTTAGAAGTCTCCGATGATTATATCAAGAAGGCATTAGGTAAAAGATGGAGAGACAATAAAAGCACTTTAAAGAAACAATATTTTAAGAAAGACATAAGCCTCGAGGAAAAATCGAGAAATGTTCCGCCAGGAATGCTGAGGTATCAATGGGAAGATGCGGTTAGATTTTGGAATTCAAAGAAATGAGAGGTATTGAGTATTTCCAAACTCTTATATATAGTGTTTACTATATACGTAATAATAATTTTATTATGTAGGACCGTGAGCGAGTTGGAACAAGCAAGAGCAAAAACAAAATTCACGCATACAATGAGGTCGAGAAGTTTTGCTTCAGAATGAGTCCGAGGTATTATGAATTTATTAATTCTTTCAAATATTAATAACTTTCTATTATTAAATAATATTCTTACTACTATATTGTAGGAAGTCAAACCGGACAAAAGTTGGACGCCTTGACTTTTTGAGATTACGATAGGAAGAAAGATGGATCTCCTATGACATCCGAAGTTGGAGAAATTATGGTATATTCACTTAATAATATTTTATTTATTCTAAATATTTATAATCTTTAATTATAATTGTTTAATTCAATTCATCATTAGTAGTTTTAAAAATGTTAAGTTATGTTGCATTTTTTATTATATATTTCGTTTCTAACTCTTTAATTGATTTTTAGGAGAAACTAAAGGAGAAGAAGGCGGAATCTGAAGCGATTGCTTGAGTGATAGTTCTGTTAATCTTGAGAACATTGATAATGTAATTATCATTGAAGTTTTGGGTCCTGAAAGGTGCGGTGGGTTTGATTTCAAGGATCGGTGTTACCCAGACCCAATATTTTGGATCCGGCTCCCAAGAATACATGCCTTCCTAAGTCAAGCTCAAGTCAAGTTCGAGGTTAAGAGACCAGATAGCTCGGATGCAAGCGAACACGGTTGAGCAAATTGCCGAGGTTCAACGAAAATATGAAGAACTCCAAGAACAACTTAGAGCAGAGGCAAAGAGAAGGGAGGCAATGACCGCATGAGAGAGGCAGAGGCACGAGCGATGGTAGCGTAACGAGCAAAAAGTACGATGACCTCCATTACTGACTTCAAAGCAGATGATGCATATGTTTCAACAATCATAAAAGCCATTGTCTTAGACATTAGTTTTCTTATTGTAAGAATGTTTTTAAGTTTTGTCACGTTTAACATTATTGTAAAAATATTTTAAATTATACTTTATTATTAATTATATCATATATCTTTAGTTAAATTTGAAGTATCATTTAGAATTAATATTTTTGGTTGTATTTTTTATGTTAAATTTGCTGTTTTTGGCTACATTTTATATTATATTTGTTGTATTTGGTTGGATTTTAATGCAGGAAGGGCTGGATATTGGTGAAAAAAAATATTACAAATCTGCCAAATTTCGCGGCGTTTGTAAAAAAAGCGCCGCTAAAAGCCTTGACGTTTAGCGGCGCTTTTACCACAAACGCCGCTAAAAAGCCTTGACGTTTAGCGGCGCTTTTCCACAAACGCCGCTAAAAGCCTTGACCTTTTGGCGCTTTTTCCAAAATGACCTTTACTCTCGCCGCTAAAAGCCTTGACCTTTAGCGGCGCCTCCCACAAACGCCGCTAAAAGCCTTGACCTTTAGCTGCCCTTCTCCCACAAACGCCGCTAAAGCCTTGACCTTTAGCGGCGCTTCTCCCACAAACGCCGCTAAAAGCCTTGACCTTTAGTGGCACTTCTCCCACAAACGTCGCTAAAAGCCTTGACCTTTAGTGGCGCTTTTTCCAAAAACGCCGCTAAAAGCCTTGACCTTTAGCGGCTTTTTTTTCCAATAAACGCCACAAATTTTTGTGGCGCTACATATAGCAGCGGTTTTTGCGGCGTTTTAGAAAGCGCCACTAAAAGTTTTAGTGGCGCCTAAAAGCGCCGCTAAAGGCTAAAAAAAGCGCCGCTAAAAGTCTGTTTTCCTGTAGTGATTCGTTCATTGAATACTTGAATCCTTAAGTCTTTTCTTGAATTCTGATCGGGAGATGAAATGTTTTCATGGAAAATGTAGGGTCAACAAGGTACTTGCAAAACAATATAAAAAGATCCCAAAAGCACAATTTCAAAACAATTCACACAACAGTTAAGTTCAAAGAAAATAGCGTAACACACGAAATACTGGAGCAAAAAGGAACAATAATTCGCATGCTAAGGAAACAAATGCAAACACATTAGAAACACATAAGCACAAAGTAATAAAACATAGGTGAACACTATGACACACGATATAATTATAAATGAAAACACAATGTAGCACCCCAAACCCGGCCCAGAAGTTATAGCCGGACCCGGCATGCCATATCAAAAACGTAAAAAAAAATTTCCATTCTAAGTCCAGAAAATCGTACTTGATGTTCAAAAGATTAATTCATTAAGGGTTAAGGTGAATGGAAGCTGTGCACCAAGTAGGAAACCGGAAAAGAGGTGGTGAGTCCATCGGACTGCTTAAGTACCAAGCTCCCTTTGGATCCAATCCTAGACATGCATACCGCCATTGCCACACCTTAACGTCATGGATATTTCTAGGAAACCGATTTGATTAAGTCATTTTTAGGAAAAGTGATTAATTTTAGAAAATACTTTCATTGCGGAAGCTTTGCTTGTTGTTGTGTTATTTTGAAATCAACTGTTGTTTTTGAAAACGCGCCCTAAAGTCATCCAATTTCAACAGTTAAAATAAGTAATACCTATCTTACTAATACATATTAAAACCATTAAAAATAATTAAGCGGCCTTATTACATTTAAAAACCCAAAACTTCAAACGTAAATAAAAGGATGTCCAGTTCACGGAAGAAAATCAAACTTTCGAGCAGTGGCCACTCGAATTCCCTCACGCTCCAAGCCCACTATGGTTGGGGATTTCTGCGTAGATGAAAATAAAAGGGGTGAGTTTGGGAAACTCGGTGTAAGGAAAACCCATTCAAAGTCCAAGTCACTCAAGCCTATTGGGCCTAAGCCCATTCAGTAATGTGATGATCTTGGGCGAGCCCTTTTCATTATAATAACTGGGCCTTAGCCCTTATTCAGATAATGATGGCCCATAGGCCCATTTCAAAATACATGCAACATCAAGTAAACATATGCAAGCCCATTTGGGTAATAGATTGTACTAGGCGAGCCCTTTTCATTACAATAAACCGGGCCTTAGCCCTTATTCAGATAATGAAGATGGCCCATAGGCCCATTTCAAAATACATGCAACATCAATAAACATATGCAAGCCCATTTGGGAGACTACTTAACCCACCAACCACTACACTCCACCCGTACCACCATACACTCCATGTGGGGAATAGCTCAACCCACCCAAATTTCAACACTCCACGATTCTTGACGACCTTTGCTCGATTATCAAACAAATTGAGGCAAAGCCTCCAAGACGTGGACAAGCCACTTTCAGTACTTCCTCGTCAATATCCCAATCCCATGCATTAGATAATAACAACATGGCATGCAATAAATAACAACATCAAACATGCATTTAGGTCAATTTAACCCTAGGGGTATTTGGTAATTTATCTCCTAGGGGTAAAAGCGTAAATTTTCCACTTTTAAAGGTATTTCAGTAATTTATCTATTTTAGGGTTTTTCATGCATATTCCTACTTTTCACGTACTAACAGAATCACGCATCGAGGGTTCTTACCGAATTGGGCCGATTGGCCCATCATTCCAATTTTGGCCCATTAAGCCCAAAAATATCGAGGGCACGTAAATCATGCACTTTGCGGTCAAACATTGCAGCTTACCAAAAACATTAATCGATTTACCTCACAGGCATTCGCACACTCAAAATCTACAAAATACCGATTTTCGGCATTTTGGCTTTTCGGCCTTTGTCGATCTAGACTAAGAAAGAGGGTGTTAGTTACACACCTTTTGCGACGATATCTTGATGAGATCCACACACGAACCGCCTACAATTGGATTACTAACACGTTAATCTAACTATTCAAATACAAACTACGTATTAACCCCTTACAATATTAGGCCAACCACACCTACAGATCATAGTAAGCTTATAAGAAATCAATAAGCAACTCATTAACAAATTTTTGTCAATATTTACCACATAATCATAATTTCACTGCAAGCTGTCTTCCTGAGCAACAGTCACTAAATCATTTATAACTGGAGCTACGAAACTCCAAATCAAGTACCGTTAATTTTCCCTGAAAATAGACTCATATATCTTCTATCCATAAAATTCTCAGAATTTTTTGTTTAGCCAATAAATACCAGATTTTTCTCAAAGTTTCCCATGTTTCACTGTTTGACTAATCTGACCACTCTTCATTACGAATCAAATTTCTCATTGTACAGAATTCAAAATATGTTCTAGTTTATTTCATTTGAAACTAGACTCGTTAAGCTTTAATTACATAATTTATTCAGCTTCTAATTCATCTCCCACAATTTATGGTGATTTTCCAAAGTCACGTTACTGCTGCTGTCCCAAGCAGATTTATTACCAAATCACTCTTTCACACATACCTTGCATGCATGTTATTTAAATATGTATATCACCAATCAATCATCACATATCTATGATTTTACTTAAGTATAATCTCCATTTCATCATTTTAAAGCACAACATGTTAGCTAATTTTTCCCTTTAACATCTAAGGCGCATGCATGCTCATTTGTTTGGCTCAACTCACCTATCTTCCATTTTTCATCAAAAGAACATGAAACAACAACCATTTCCTTCATTTTTATTCATGACTAAATGCTCACAACACAACTAAAAATCAAAATATACTTCAAGAGTTAAGGTAGAATCAAGAAGAATTCATGAACCTAAAAATAGAAGCAAGGTACCAAGAACTTACCTTCAATTTTCCTCTTCCTAATGACCAAATACTCAAGAGCTTTCTCCTCTTTTCTCTTCTCTAACTTTCAGCTATGATGAACAAAGATGGACAAAACTTTGTTCTTTTCACCCCTTTTCTTTTAATAAAACTTCATATTTCATCCATTTAATTCTTTAATACAAAAGACATGAAATTCTTATCATGAAACATTTACCTAACCCATTATCATGAAACATTTACCTAACCCATTATCATGGAACATTTACCTAACCTATTATCATGAAACATTTACCTAACCTATTATCAATTTGTATCAATTTGTACCATAAATTATGGATATCAAGTGTACATTTTGTCTACAACAACATGATGGCTGGCCACTTCATGTAAAATGGGAGGTTTGTCATGCAAATCCTCCTATTTTGCACTCCTATTTATTTGGCCACTTCAATTTAATCTATAGCATTTTCAAACATTTTCACATAGGTCCTATTTCACAATTTCACTCCCTTTTTCTTATGGAACAAAAATTAACTAAAATTACCGGGTTCTATCTTAAGCTTGGGCCATCTAGAGGCCCACTAACATAATTAAACCTATGCCAACATTCACAGAATTCCCGAAAATTGGGGCGTTACACACAAAGCTGTGAACAAGACTAAATATTGACACATAACAACACTAATATATAAATATCAAGGAAGGAACTTGAATGATGGATTTCATTTGAACTTTGGACTTTCCATAGAGCCCAATTAATTTGAAATGAACCATGTTTGACTCACTCGTAAATCTTTTTAGTTGAATCTAAATATGATATGATAGAGCTCATATCAGTAATAATATTTTTAATACAAACTTTTTCAAACCAAGTTTTAATAGAAGATGTTTAAAAATTCAACGAAAAAAATATCTTTGTAATCTAAATATTTATTTTCTCCCACTTGTGAGTTTTTAAGGTCCACAAGCACATTAGAGTTGCTCATGGCTGGGTCAGCCCAAAAAATAGGCCTAAAATTTTGTACATGCTTGACCCGGATAAAAATACTAAAATTGAATCGATCGACCCACCCTTATTAATTTTATATTAATTTTATATAATTTTAAATATATATAATACATCAAAATAATAAAAATATCAAAATAAATATTTCCTAACAAATTAAAAATCAATTTTTAAAAATGTAGACTTAAATAACACTAAGATAAATGTAACTTAACAAGCAAATACCTCTAAAATAATAACAAAACTAACAAATGTCTTTAAAATAATAACAAAATTAACAATAAAATAAGTTTTATACATAATAGTAAAATGGTAATAAAATATGGAGAAAATAATAAGAAAATAACATTCAAAAGTATAAAAAAGTACATGTTTTTTTTATCCTTTAGTTAATTCGATAGGGCCGGGCCCAGGCTAAAAATATCTTACCTGAGACCCGATTCATTTTTAAAATGAACTTTATTTTTTATTCAAACCTATTTTTTGAGTCTATATTTTTATTCAAACCCTCTCACACATTTCTGGTGCACCTTCGGATTAAGCCAGATGTCCGACTGATGATGAATTCTAAAGCACGTTTGATTAATGATTGATGAAAAGATATAAAGAAAAAAAAAAGGGGTAGAATCCCCTGTATCCTCACAAGAGAGATACCGAGCGACACCAATCTTGACTCAGAGATAATGACAAAACTGAAGTCGTCGCCTTTGATTTATTCTAGCAAAATCCATATTTTGATAAAAGAATACCATGTTTTGAAGCTGCCTTGTTGTAATTTGCTGTCTCTGCATCGATCACACAATCCAAACTCTTTCATGGCTGCTTCTTCTTCCTCTTCTTCTCCTCAAAGAGACACATGCCTTAACTTCATCACTCATTTACTCGAAACTCTGAAACACACAATAATGAATATCTTCTTCCATGAACAAGATCTGGAAGACGAGGAGCAACTTCCTCAAGCACTTCCTCAAACAATTGTTTCTTCTTACTCTTCTCGTCAACTGAAGCATCAAGTTTTCTTGAGCTTTAGAGGTGAAGACACACGTCTTAACTTCACGGCTCATCTACTCAAAGCTTTGAAAGACACGGGAATGAATGTCTTCTTCGATGAAGAAAAACTAGAAAAGGGGGAGCAACTTTCATCAGCACTTTCTCAAGCAATTGCAGCTTCAAATCTCTCAATCATCGTTTTGTCCGTAGATTATGCTTCATCAAAATCATGTTTGGCAGAAGTTTCTGACATCATGGACCGCAAGGACACTCAAGGACATATTGTTCTTCCCATCTTTTACCATGTTGATCCTTCCAATGTGCGAAATATTGGTGGGAGCTTTAAGAAATCCTTTGAAGACCATGAATTAAAGAGGCCAATTGATGAAGTGAAGCGATGGAAATCTGCTTTTGTCGAAGTCGGTAAATTAAAAGGTTGGCACATAATAGGAGGCAAATTCGACAGGTAACTATATTTTTCTCATCTTCTAATTTTATATCACTTATATTTGTTTTAGCTCTCATATATAATTTTTATTACTTGCTAGACCTGAAACAGAGTACATCAAGGATATTGTTGAATATGTTATAAAAAAGTTAATGAATAATTATTTTAGAAATGCTTCTGAAGAATTGGTTGGAATAGATGATCAGAAAAAAATGATTTTGGGGCTAATTGAGCAAGAAGATACTCGCATAATAGGACTTTGGGGAATGGGTGGTATAGGCAAAACTACCCTTGCTGATGTTGTATACAAAGAAGTCTCTCAAAAGTTCGACGATAGTTGCTTTCTTCATAACGTTAGTGAGAAAATAGAGAAACAAGGGATGGAATCTTTACGAGATGATTTTCTTACAGAACTATTAAAGCAAGAAATTCATATACGCACCCCTTCAATTGGACAAGGCTTTATCCAAGAGAGGTTGAACAACAAAAAAGTAATTGTTGTCCTTGATGATGTTAATGACTCAGACCTAATGAATGATTTGGGAGTTCAGTATTTTGGTGAAGGAAGTAAAATCATTATAACATCTAGAGATAAACAAGCACTTAAGAATGGAGGAGCAAATAAAATACACGAGGTAGTGAAGTTAAACGAGAACGACTCTCTTCGACTTTTTTCTATATTTGCATTTAGACAGTTGAATCCTGCCATTGATTTTCTAAATCTATCGTACAAGTTTGTAGGGTACGCCCAAGGGAGTCCACTTGCTCTTAAAGTTTTGGGTTCTAGATTGTATACAAAGTCTAAAAGAGATTGGGAAAGTGAGGTGGATAAAATAAAGGAATATGCCCAACCAAAAATTTCACAGATTTTGAAGAGAAGCTTTGATGGGTTAGATGAACTAGAGAAGAATGTATTTCTTGACATAGCATGCCTTTTTAAAAACGAATCAAAGGAAGATGCAGAAGAAATTCTAAGTCGATGTTATAGAGGTGCAGTGTCCGGAATAAGCAACTTACTTGATAAGTGCTTAATTGATATCATAACTGGTATTCCTTCTTTTACCATAGATTATTGTGAATGTATTTCAATGCACGACATGCTTGAAGAGATGGGAAAGGACATTGTTCGCCAAGAAGCTAAAGAACTTTGGAAGCACAGTAGATTATGGAATCCTAAAGACGTGTATCAAATACTCAGATATAATAAAGTAAGTATTGACAGTATTTGCGTTCTTTATATTTTTCATATTTTTGTGTGATTTTAATCAAAAGGATAAAAATATAAATAATTATGTGTTGTCACATGTTAAGAAGTTTAATTATTTGTAATTATAAGTTTGGAGCAGAAAACATTGTTAATTACCAATGTCTTACGGTATAACAAAATAAAATTAATTTTATATCTAAATTAATTTCCTGTAATAAAAGGTGTTCCCGAAAGTCTAAGCTTTCCTTAATATAGTTACTTATTTTAATGAGTAATTTATTTGAATGATCATATATTTCTCAGTTACTAATACTTGATAAATTGGTTTTTGTTATTAGGGGACTGATTTAATTCAAGGAATAAAGTTAGATATGTCTCAAATTGATAATCTACAGTTATGTCGTACTGTTTTTGACAATATGCACAATCTTAGAGTTATCCTCTTCTATTTTTCTGGGAGATTTTTGAAGAAGTGTTCGGAAAAGAAACTTCTTGCCGACCAAGATGATAGTGTATCTCTTCCTGATGAGTTAAGATATCTTTTTTGGAGTTATTATCCCTTCAAATCTCTATCAAGTTTTAACCCAATCAATCTTGTTATGTTGAAATTACCACATGGCGATATAGAATTTCTTTGGAATGAAGACGGTTATCAGGTATTCTTTCCTACTTTCTTCATCAAATATTTAAAAATATATATATTTATAATTGATGTACCAATGAATAATATGATGGAGTTTTATTAAAAGCTTTTAAATATATATATATATATATATATTAATTTTTCTTTCACTTCTGATACAATCCAAAATAAGTGGACAATGCTATGAAGTAATGTAGCTATTTTATATTTTGATTGCGCAGAATCTTGTTAACTTGAGGGAAATTGACCTTACTCAATGCAAGAATTTAAGGAAGATCCCTAATTTATTTAGTGCCATCAACCTCAAAAGCCTTTGCTGCTATGGGTGCGAATGTTTGGTCGAACACCCTTGTCTTGATCATTTGGCATATCTTAAAACGCTTGAACTTGAGGGATGTCATAATCTCAAGAAGTTTCCCGAGGTCCCAAATCACTTTTCTATTTTAGAATTAGATGAAACTGGAATTGAAGAAGTGCCTGATTCAATTGAGCATCTCACCAGACTTGAACAGTTGTGCTTGAGAAAGTCAGGGGTGAAAAAGGTATCGAGCAATATTTCAAAGTTGGGATTCCTTCGTTCTCTGTATCTTAGTCATTGCCCTATCACCGAATTCCCAAAAAACCCATCAGAATTATACTTATCTGAGACTCAAACAGAATTCCCAGGAAACTCAATCCTTAAGTTTAAAAGCCTTGAATTTATGCATATAGATCATTGCAACAACCTTAAATTTCTCTCAGAGCTTCCACCATATCTAAGATACTTGGTTGCACATGACTGCACATCATTAGAAAAAGTATCGTTCACAAACCAAAATCTATATGAACTCGAATCTTCAGATGATAGTCATGAATTTTTCATGTTATTCTCTAATTGCTTCAACTTGAATCAAGATTCAATTAATAACATTGAGGCAACTGCGATGATCAAAATTGGATCCCTAGTAAAGAAATGTGAAAAGGAATCTGATTGTGATCCACCAAGTCTTGTTTGTTGTTTTCCGGGTAACGAAATTTCGGCAAATACGTTCGAGTATCAAAGCATGAGTTCTTCATTAAATTTGAATCTCTCCCCAAACGGGTGTAGTGGGGGAAGATTCTTGGTTTTTGTTATCTGCCTTGTTGCCGATTTCGCACATGGTCATAAATATCAAGATCTTATATGTAGTTGTGAATGCCAATTGACGGCCACTGGTGGTCATTATGAAAAGTTCAAAAGTGAGTGGTATTGCAGTCCGGAATTTGAGTCAGTGCAGTACATGGGTGATCATGTGTTGATTTTGTTCAGTGGTGCTATGGTTAAAAATGACAAGGATTACCAGAAGGCATCATTTGAATTCCACATTAAAAAATTGGACTTAAGTGGCGAAGAAGAACCTATCAAGGTGGAGAAATGTGGTGTTCATGTATCTTATGTTGCATAAGTAAGTGGGTTTCATTTCACTTTGTGATATTACCATATTCTTCTTCCATTGTTGACACTAAAATTTTAACCTATGAATTGCTTATGATAGAAAATGAAGGGATTTATAACCAGGATGACATCTTGCTTGCTCTGCTTTATAAATTGTTTGTCATTTAGAAAGTGCTTTAGAATGACTACTGTTTGTTATAGCTCACCCAAATTGTGTATTTTTTGAATGCCGGTTTTATAGTTCAGATATAGGGTTCGTAAAATGTATTTTACCCCGGTAAACATTACTTCTTGATAATTTTTTTTAAAGTTACAAATAAGTGAATTTTTCCCAGGCTGAACAATATATATTTTTAATTAAACTAATAATATAGATAATATGAGAGGAAATTGTAATGACAAACTTAAGTCACTTTTCTATCATCTTACATCCCTACATACAATTTCGACTTTATCTAGTTGGTTCTTACGTTAATTTTTCCAGGATGATATTCAGAACTTAAAATCTCGAATATTAGCATTTACAATCACTTTCTTTCTAATCATAATTATTGCACTAAAAATTTAAATGTAAATACAAATTGAGTCTTAACTTAGTTGGTATCGGTATTGTTATCAATATAAGATGATTTAAGTTTAAGTGTATTAAAACATATTATCTTATTATTTAATAATTAAAGAGAGACTATTAGTAATTTTAAACAATAAATTGGATGGCATCCAAAATTTCAACATAATAACAAAAGTTATGCTTTGGAGTTCATAAAATATCCTTAGGGTTCAGAAACTAAAATTCTTAAGGATTCTTTAAAAAAATTATAAATAATTTTAATTTTTTATAATTTTAATCTTTAATTCTAAAACTTCTTGTAAATAATTTAAAAATTAATTAAAACTTCATAAAATAATTTTAAAATATAAGTTTCCATGTCAGCTGTCACACTACCGCTCAATTGCGGTTAGAAAATTTAACTAAGAACTATTATTTTAAAAATTCAAATAAAATTTTAATTCAATGTAATTTTATTAAAGAATTAATTGGTTTTTAAAATTATTTTACTAATACATCTTTTATATTTGATTGCTCACAAACTATCATTATATATATATTTGTATGATATTTAAATAGATAAAGATAAGCATAAATAATTACTTGGTTTATGCTTCCCCTTTTGGTCGTTGGAAAAAGTTTAGTGAATTAGAATCTGAGTGGTTTCCGAGAAATTAACGTTGTCCTTCTATCTTCCTTTCTATTTCACGCCCAATTTCTTGGCAGGTTTGTTGATATGTCATCTTGATTACACAATTTCACTTTTGATTATCATTGTTTTCATAATCAAATTAAATTGATGGACTGAATCAATTAGATAAAGAACCATTCAAGGAATCGATTCGAAATAAGGAGTTCGACCGATTGATTTGTTAAAAGATTGAATATGTTGAGCTGATTGATTGGACTAGTTAAATGAATTTTCTCTATTTTAATATTTTAATATTTATTCAATTTAACTGGACAATTGATTGGACCAGTTGCAACGATGGGATCAAAAATTAATAATCTAATCAATTCGACCACCCATCTAATTTTAAAAATCTTGACCATATGTTATAATTGTTATAACTAGTTATCTGCTAACTAGTTATAATTGTTGTCATTACGACAATTTATACCGATCCAATACTGTTAATTTAGAAACGAAAACCATATGTAATTTCATAAATCATAGTGATTTCATTCAAATTCAATTTTATTATGGCACCAAATGATAAATTGATGATGAGATTCAATTCATACAAGTATAGAAAAAGAAAAAGGGAGGCTGATGTATTTTTGTTCAAGTCGGTTTTCCCAAAAAAAAAAAAAAGTTTAAGGGTACTTTTATGTAATAAATTTAGCAAAGTCGATCAAAACCAATAGATCTACCAAATTGAATGAAGGGAATTTTCTAGGGAAATGCAAGGAAAAATAACCAGAGCAATATTTCACATGCTTAAATTCCCGGAAATTGTCAAAATCTATTTGGAGCTGTATTTAAAACTCTTATTTGGCAATTATATAATATGTGTTTAAAAAATTTATTGATAGTTGAATTACAGAAATTACTTAATTCACTATTAATTCCATTGAAATTGCTTCATCAATTTAGTTTCAAAACGACGCTAAAAAATTCAATACATTTGGCTCAGCAATTCATGCATGAGCGACTTCAAATCTACTTTCCCTAAATTTAAAATAAACAAACGATTAATTAATCACTAACTAGTTCTCATACAATTGAAACAAAGTAGAAAGTAAAGTCAATGGCTCTCCGAATATTGCCGAAACGAGCAGCTTGAGAAATATGATCACCCATTTGATACCCTTCCTCGCTTTCGAGCTTTGGTCCTTACTTCGCAAAACTACATGTTTTGGAGCAAGATTTTGCAAAGCAAGGCATTTATTCTCATCATCAGCAATAACATCAAGTTGAAAATAACCCTTTTTCCAATTCTCCAGACATGCTTCTTTCAGACAAGCCACATGGTAGCAAAGCTTACCATCCGAAGAAACATACGACAAACCCGATCTCTTCTTGCTTTGGCATTTCAAGCATCTCGATTTGATCTCTTTGCGAAGGTAGATTTCGGTGTTGGAATCCGGAAGGGAGAAGACCGGAGGAAGGCTCGCGCAATGGGGATGTAAATCGTGATCTTCACGGGTGCATTGGTACAAGAATCCTTGTATATCCGAGGCACAAATATCGCAAACTCTGGTGGTTGATCCTAAAGGATTTTCTTTGTGAAATTGGAAGTTGCATTTTGGGAAAACTTGTTGAAATGGAGGTGAGGGACGACGAATTGCACATTGTTCGTGAAGGATGTAATTGCATTTCTTATGGGGACATTGGTAGCAAACCCCAAATCCGAGCTCTTTGCACCCATCGCAAATGAAAGGAACTTGGCTCTTTTTCCACACAAGCTCATGTTGTGGGTGACCATCAATAACGTGTATCTTTAGGAGTGTTGGCATCTCTTCAAATTGGATTTTCTGCAAACACAGATTGAATTGAACTGATTACTTTTATGTTAATCAACAATCTTATTTTGGTGAATATTCATATCAACATTCAAGTCTAAATCAAATAATATATCTAAATAACTATAATAAGAATCAATTGTCATTCTAATATATATTTCAGATCTAGATCAAAATAAATCTCGACAAGGCCCTTACATAGTGATTTTTAAATTAAAATAAATTTAGAGATCGAATCACACATAGTGAGGCTTGACTTTGAAAACTTATGACCTCAATCGAAATTAATATTGACATGCATTAGGCTATTGAATTTTTTTTTTGATATGATGACTATTTTTACTTATAATTTCTTTCCAACTCTTAAATTAGAAAAAAAACATGATCAAACACATTCAAATCTATATTCTCCTTATTGCTACAATAACAATGATACAACTAAGCTAGAGCTATATGGAAGAAATATATGCATATAATACTATATATGATCTAATGTGGTATAAAATACGCCAAAGTTCGAAACGAAAAGGGATAAATAATTATAACTTCAATTAATCATTTATTGA
The DNA here is from genome assembly GCF_025698485.1 of Gossypium arboreum. Lineage (NCBI taxonomy): Eukaryota > Viridiplantae > Streptophyta > Magnoliopsida > Malvales > Malvaceae > Gossypium > Gossypium arboreum. Next base: position 127,126,450 of record NC_069079.1, on the reverse strand, counting down.
ACATTCGGAAAAGGAAATAAAAGTAGGATATAATCAACAACTTTACCTTAAATATAAATGGAAACAAACCTTGAAAGAACCGAGGAATAAAAAGGGTGGAATTGATGCTAGAATGGGCCCGGAGGGGGGGGGGAATTATGCTAAGAAAGATTTGCAAATTATACTATATATTTATAGAACAAAAAACACCGCGTTACTTGTTTCCAGATAACTCCCAAAGTTGTTCATTGGTTATTTCTTCCCCACCTCTACGTATTTTCTTTCCTTTCCTATTCGTATTGATTTTAAGAACCAAACATGAAACATAATTAACTAGAAATTTCAGGCCTTTTTTCCTTGATGATTCTAAGAAAGATAACAAGAAGTTTAAACTACAGGACAACATATCAACACTACAGGAAAATAGGGCTTTAGCGGCGTTTTTAGCGGCAGTTTATCAAAAAACGCCACAAAAATTATAAAAAACGGAGCAATAGCGGCGTTTTACCAAAAACGCCGCTAAAAACAGAGCATTAGCGGCGCTTTCAATAAAACGCCGCTAAAAGTCATATAATCCCTGTAAAAATATATGCCCAAAATATGGGTTTGGGTAAAAAAATGAGGCCCGTTTAGAAAATGGGCCGGGCTCGAGTAAAGCTTTTTTGGCCCGGGCCCGGCCCGAATTATATACTAAATATATATTTTTTTATTTTTAATCATATTGATATTTTATTTTTAATTTTAATATAATCATTTTTATTATATTTTCAATTTGTCTATTGTTTTAATAATTGTTTTAATATCATTTTTATTTGTTTTTGTTTTAATATTTGTTTTAAATGTATTTGATGATTTATTATATTTTAAAATTTTTATTTAATTAAATAAGTTAAAAAATTAATATGGGCGGGCGGGCAGTGTTTCAAAGCTTAACAATTTCATTTTAATGGGCTTGGACAAGAGGCCCATATTAAATGTATTTGTTTTAAATGTATTTGATTATGGTTTAAAGGTCGTTTAAGGGTTGGGGTTTAAGATTTAAGTGTTAGGGGTTAGGGGTTAGGGGTTAAAGGTGAGGGGTTCATGGTTCAGGGCTTATGTTTTAAGGTTTAAGGTTTAGGGATTAGGAGTTTAGGGTTTAGATTAGTTAGTGTTTTTAATTATATGATAAATATTTTCTTATATAATTATAAAAGAGATAGTATTAATTTTAAAATATTGAATTAATTATCATTATAGTTTAGGGTTTAGGGTTTAGGGTTTAAAGTGTATGAGTTATTATTTTAAGGTTTATAGATTATGGGTTTAGGGATTATGATTTATGGTTATGTAAGACATAATTTTCCTATTTTCCCTAATCCGAATCTTTAAAATAATCACCCTTTTTCCCGAATTCAAAATCCAAAATCCCCGATAAATGTTTCCTTTTCTAACAATGATTTAGTGTGCAATTGTATACATGAACTTTAATTTGATCCAGTTCTTGTAAATTATTAACTCAATTATTGATATAACATCATTTTATATTTATATATTGCATACATAAATATTTATATTTATCCAATAGAAAAATATATTGATGTATTTATTTTTAAAATTTGTATGATTAAATCAAAATTAAAGTTTTAACTATACATTTAAACCACAATTAGAATTTCACGTCTACAATTACACATTAAACCGAAATTCATATATAATTCTAAGATATATCTCTATTAAAATTTAGGTGTATACATATAATTAAATGCCATTTGTATAAAAATCTAAACAACTAAAGCGGACTATACCTAAAAGAATAATACTTGTATTATTGTGTCATTTTGTATTTTTTAATTCATCGATTTCATTTTATTTCATTAAAGTTTCCTTTTGTATTTTATATGATAATTTAAAAATTAAAAAATCTTCAAAAAATAAAAATAAAAATAAAAATAAAAATAAAAATAAAAAACTTAAAAATTTAATATTTAATATTTTAGTTCATATTTCAGTTAAAAAATTTAATATTCAAAAATTAAAAAAAATTCTAAAAAATGATAATGTCAGCACAAAAAATTTATAAGAAAAAATAGGAAAAAATATGTTAAAAATAAAAAAAATCAAAATTGAACAGTAATAGCGTTTTTGAGTAAAACGCCACAAAAAAATTGGACTATAGTGGCGTTTTTGGCGTTTTTAATAAAAATGCCACAAAACACTATTATTTTTTATCCCGTTTTCAAAATCCCGCTCACAAAAAAAAAAAAAAAAGTTTGGTTACCCTCTTCTCATCTTCTTTCTCATCTCCTTTTACTCTCAAAATTTGCCCCCAAATTTCCCATTTGGATGACGCCAAGCTAAAGCTCTCTCGTTTGGGTATTTTCCCTCTCAATTTCTTTTTAACGATAAACGCTTCATTAGAAACAAATTACTAATCGTAATCTTCAATTCTTTGATGCTTTGTAAATATGATTGTAGAATCTGTTATCGAAGAAAAAATTCAAAGCATTGATGCTAAAACCCTTCTTCTCAAGGAACGCGAGAAGTTTCTCGAAGACATGGAAAACAAGATCACTTATCTGCAGTCTGTTATATCTGCAGTCTGTTTTTCCCAGCCCCTGAGCCTCATGACAATCAGTTGCATGCTAGTATAGTGAATCAGATAGATTATTATTTCAGGTAATGCTTTGTTTGTGTGGTGACTTAGGTCAACTTCGTTAATTCAGCGGGCATATCTTGGTATTGATGTCACCCACAAAGCTAACTGCCTGTTTCTTTGTTGCAGTAATGAAAATCTAATTAAGGATACCTACTTGAGGCAGAACATGGATGACCAGGGCTGGGTTCCTATTAAATTAATAGCCGGCTTCAAAAAGGTGAGTTTTTTTTTCAGAATGTGGAGCTAGCTTCATGCCTGATTGTGTAGTTCCTGTGCTCAGAGCTAGTTTCATCTGTTAGCGTTATGCATGTTTATAACATCTGCACCCGCGGACTTCTCTGTCATATTGTTGAGGCAAGTTATGTGGTTATCATTAAAAGCAAACCTATTTTAATTGAAGTTTATGCAGTTGTCATTTGTGTGTTTTAAGAGAATTTCAAAACTGTGAAAGCCTGTGGAATTTTGCACTTTAGGTTTTGTCAAAATTTTCTATAAATTAAAATTCGAGAAACACGTAACTACTGGATTTTCAAGCTATTTTTCTATTTCCAAGAACATAAATTAAAATTCAAAGAATTGAGAAACCTAGTCTTCAGTTTCACACCTGCTGCTAGTTCTTGTTGAAACACATCAAAGAATGTCTCTAGGTACTCTGTCATATGCTTTCTCTTAGCATGTTGTCTTAAATGTTACTCGAAGACTTTTTCCCAGTATTTCATATTATGACTCATAAGTTTTATTGGAATGATCATATCACATTTGAACCTTTTGCCTAAGGTATAACACAGTGCATGTTAGGAGATCTGATTATGATTTTCTTGAGATTTGCGTCTCATTTTATTTCTTAAAATTCCTTGTTAGTTTAAATAAACTTTCCTTATAAATTAGTATACTTAGCTTTCTTATCTTCTTTTTCATGGTAGAACATGAAATTGTGGTTTTGCATCTTGTTTTTTAAATTGTAAACCTCTATTTAAGAGGAATATTATTAATGAATAAAATGAGTCAAAAGTTTCAGTAAATCCATTCCAACGTAAACAACCATAGGCAAAATTTGGAATTGAAATAAGGGAAAAACCTTTCTTCAAATCTGAGTTCTCTATTAATTGTATGGTGATTTGATCCCAGACTTGGAACATAACAATGCACCAACTATCATCTTCTGGATGTTAGTCCTATATATAGTAGTGATCTACCGTCATCCTCTGGAAATTGAGCTTTTGTGATTATGTCATTTCTTTCCAGATCAGGTAGTGAGCATCATTTTCTTGGTTTTGTGCCTTTGTGTCGAATAACAAAGAGCGTCAAACCTAAAAAAACATCGAGCGTCAAGTCCCTATAACCAAGACCATTTGGTTAGGCACTCGCTAGATGCACCTAGGCATGCTGTTTTGTAGGGCAATATTCATAAAAAATGTCTACATGGTTGAAATTCTCTTTGCTAGTAAAAATGGGGACAATATCAACTTCTCTACTTCTCAGTATTTGAGTATTCTACAAGAAGCATGGGCAAGGAGATAATAGTGCATATTGACCTACATGATTAAAAGAAAAAGATTGCATGTTTTGTAGATAATACCAAGTCAATTTTGTGTTTTTTAATCAGAATTGTACATCTTAAGCTTATTTTACAGGCATCCCACATAAACGTGCTTTTTCTTTGCACTTTGTGCATCTTGCGCCCTTAACAACATTGGTTTAGAAATTTGTTGTTGGATAAGCTTGTAGTGATTTTGCTTTCCCAAAGCAATTTTCTTTTCTAAATTTTAATGCTTGCTATACAAACGCGGCATATTTTCTATGGCTTCTCCTTTTCAGGTTTCACTTTTGACTGATAATATTCAGCTGATAACGGATGCTCTGCAAAGTTCAACAGTTGTGGAAGTGCAGGTACTTTCTATATTTGATAATCTTGGGATGTATGTTTTATCAATATTGAAATGCCTGGTCTTATCAACCATCAAGACTTGCATGCGTCTTTATTTTTTATGCTTAATTAATAGTTTTGTTAGAAGATAGGACTAAAATTATGTGGTATGGTTTGCTTTGATCACTTTTGCTTTCACATTTTAGGGTGACCAAGTAAGGAAGCGGATTGATTGGATGCGATGGATAATGCCGCCTTCTGTTCATTTCCCTACCAAGTCTGGTCAGGATACACTAGCAGCTCGTGTTCAGAATATTTCATTGGATCAGAGAGCTGCAAACCAGAGTGGTGCAAGTAACCCTGAAGATTCTGATGCTGGTAGACCATCATATGGGGACTTCAGTAATCAGCCTCAGCTATTCAACAATGAGGGATCAACCGTCAGTGCTCATGGTGGGCCAGCAAGTAATTGAAACTATTTGTTATTTTCCGAATTTACCGAATTGTTTTCCTTTATTCTTTTCCTTTTTTACAAATGGGGATGTTGGATTTTCTTTTACTATTTGTTATTGGTGATGGTGTTTAAATCTAGGGAATTTCGATTTTTATTTTCGAAAAAACATAAAAGAAAATCTTTGGAGGGCTTTGATACCCTCCGGTTGCAGGGGTGAAAAAAAAAAAGAACACATACTTGGATTGAGGTCTATGGAGAAAATGGCTCCTGCAGCTGTGGCTGCAACAGCTACTACTGCTATTATTCATGCCTACAAAAGCTTCTTTTTTTATTACCTTTCGAGGCATATATCATTTACCAAGAATTGCACTTTATATTATTTATTTATGTACTTATTTATACACTATTATTATATTTAATTGCTACTTGCTTCTGCTTCATAAAAATTTGCCCTGCGTTTGTGGGACAATCCTTTGAAAACAACCATATCTTACAACTGGTTCTTGTTGTATGGTTTTAAGTTTTGGAGCTTGTGGTACTTTTGACTGACTCTCAGAATAATTTTATTTATTATTTGTGGTGAGAATAATAGGGTACTATTAATACACATACCTATAACTTTTTAGGTCTAAGTAGCTCCATGCTTGAGTAATGTTTAGGGTTTAAGTCTAGTGGATGGAGAAAATAGTTTTAGTATAGACCTTTAGGTTCAATTTTAAATTTTTATATTTTTCATGACTTTTATAATATTTTATTTTTTTTTAAAATTTCATGACCTTTAGTGGCGTGACCTCTAGCGGCGTTTGTGGGAAAAGCGCCGCTAAAGGTCAAGACCTCTAGCGGCGTTTGTGGGAAAAGCGCCGCTAAAGGTCATGACCTTTAGCGGCGTTTTTTTAAATAAACGTCACAAACTTTAGTGGCGCCGTCTATAGCGGCATTTTTTGCGACGCTTGTAAAAATACCGCAAATAGTTTTAGCGGCGCTTAAAAGCGCCGCTAAAGACCTTAAAAAACGCCGCTAAAAATTAATTTTGCTGCAGTGCAATGTGAGACCCCTTTGTCCCACAAAAACAGTTTATGTTTTGAGCCATGGGAGATACAAAGACGCGTAATCTTTTTCATTTTTCTGTAGTAAGTGAAAAATTTATTGATAATCAAACAAAGTGTAAATTCTTCAATTAGCCACTCAATTTTAATAAATTTTCATTTTGGTCACCGAAATAAATAAATAAATCTCAAATATAGCACCATCGTTAGATAGTTTTCTCATTTTAGCCTCCCAACTTTAGTATGTTTTTATTTTGATCATTGGCCATTGATTTGGCTAACTGAAATTTTACCTTACATTCATTTTAATCACTCTACAACCTGCACAAGACCAGCAAACAATGCAAGAATCTTTTGTTATTTCATTCCGGAAAGCAAGCAATTCGAGTCAATCAGTTTCGTTCCCGAGCATGGCAGATTGATAGTTCAAGTGAAATAGTGTAAGAAGAAATAAAATATCCAAAAATTTGAGTGCTCCATTCATAGCCTTCTAATGTCTAGATTATAGTAGATCAGCTGTATTTTTCAACAGAAAACATATATATAGTAACTTCATGTCTTAAAGAATGAAACACTAATTTAAGGGTATTGATTTATTTCATATTTTACTTTTTTTTTTTTTTGCTATTTGTAAGAAGGTGAACACTGGATCAATAGGAGACAACTTGGGTTTAATAGATTACTTAATAGTTGATTACTAAGCCAGTGCTTTGATGGGTTAAATGAACTAGAGAAGAATGTATTTCTTGACATAGCATGCCTTTTTTAAAAACGAGTCAAAGGAAGATGCAGAAAAAATTCTAAGTCGATGTTATAGAGGTGCAGTGTCCGGAATAAGCAACTTACTTGATAAGTGCTTAATTGATATCATAACTGCTATTCCTTTTTTTACCATAGATTATTGTGAATGTATTTTAATGCACGACATGCTTGAAGAGATGGGAAAGGACATTGTTCGCCAAGAAGCTAAAAAACTTTGGAAGCACAGTAGATTATGGAATCCTAAAGACGTGTGAAAAAATAAAATAAAATAAAGTAAAAATAAAGAACACAGAGATTTTTATGTGGAACCCTTTCGGGAAAAAAACCACAGGCAGAGGAGAAAAAAATTTACTATATCGAATTCGAATGAATACAATAGGAATAGACTATGTCTATTTATAGGCTTCAAAAGCCATATTCTAGTAAGACTGAAACACCTTATTCTAATCAATATCAAATAGATGGAATTTAATAAGGTTTAAAAACCCTTATTCTAAAATAAAATAAAAGAAGTGTAATTCTATATGGATTCTTCTTTTATTTTATTTTACCACTGTATTTTAAAGGATTTGAGTCACTTAATTCTAACAATCTCCACCTTGACGCGAATTCTCAATAAACAAGTTCTTCATCGCGAACTCTCAACGAACAATTTCTCTACCTCTTCCATAAAACCCCTTAAGGGTTTAACTTCAACAATGAACACCAACCAAGTTTGAGCTGGTTATAGGAAGTGACTTAGTCATCATTTTCATGAGTACTAATTTTGCTCACAACAATATCACCACGAGCAAGAATATCATGAACAAAATGATACCGAACATCAATGTGTTTTGTTCTCTCATGAAATATTTGATCTTTTGTAAGAAAGATGGCACTCTGACTGTCGTAAAATACTGTGTTGATTTGAAGGTCTTCATTGAGTTCACTAAAGAGTTCTTTCAACCAAATAGCTTCTTTACACGCCTTAGTAACCGCCATGTACTCAGATTTAGTGGTAGACAAAGCGACTCTAGTTTGCAAAGTGGCTTTCCAACTGATTGCACAACCTCCGATTGTAAAGACATAACCTGTGAGAGATCTTCTTCTATCAAGGTCTCCAGCAAAATCAGCATCAACATACCCAATGACTTCATCTCTAGTTCTTCCAAACTGTAAGCAAACATTAGTAGTACTTCGTAAGTATCTTAAAATCCACTGAACTGCTTTCCAATGTTCTTTATCGGGATTCGCCATATATCTGTTAACTACACTAACTGCATATGATAAATCTGGACGTGAACAAACCATAGCATACATGAGAGATCCCACTGCACTAGAGTATAGAACATGTGACATGTACTCAATCTTATCATCTGATTGTGGAGACAAAGTCGATGAAAGTCTGAAATGGGCTGCTAAAGGAGTACTAACAGGCTTAGCACTCTGCATATTGAACCTGTAAAGAACTTTCTCAATGTATGCCTTTTGACTTAGGTACAATTTACTTGTTTTTCTATCTCTGAGAATTTCCATACCAAGTATCTTCTTTGCTGGTCCTAAATCTTTCATCTCAAATTCTTCACTTAGTTGGGCTTTGACCTTTCTTATCTCTCCTTTATCTTTTACTGCTATGAACATGTCATCAACATAAAGAAGTAGATACACAAAAGAACCATCATTGTTTTTCTTAAAGTAAACACAGCTATCAAAACTATTTCTTTTGAAATCATTAGAAGTCATAAAGTGATGCGGTCGTTGAGAGCACCAAAAATAACCTATTCCCTGTAAAATAATAAAAATAGAAAAAGAATAGTAAAGGGGAAGTAGGGTCGAATCCTTAGGGATCGGATTATACGAATGCTTGTTTCTCGAAATCCTGGGCAGAATTGTGCCCAAGAAAACCTGCGTTCCTGGAAAAAATTAAAAAAAAATGATTTTAAGAATTGATTTTGGAAGCGAAAATAAAATAAAACAGATTTTAAAGTTTCTTGAAATTATGATTACGAAAATAATAAAAATAATAAAGAAAGTTTTAAGTGAAAAGAAATTCTTATGGGAAAGTTCCAGCCTCCGGTTGTCTCATTCCGCCTTGGGCTCAATCCTTGGCTTTTGGATGATCCTTCTCGACTCGAGTAAGCCGGTTATAGTGGAAGAGGGCGCCTCGACCACCAGCTCCAAATATTAGACTTACGATTTTAGGGAACTGACTCTAGCCAAGTAATCTATGCTAGATCAACGCTTCTCAATGGCGAATCCCGCCATTTTGTCTCTTTGGCTCGCCAACCTCGTGTGATGAAGTTAACGAACCGACTATGCAATACTTCCAAAACATACAAAGCGGCCGCTTTGCATATGCTGAAAAGCTTATTTCTTAAGGGCCATGGATGAAGCGTCAGCCCGAAAAGTGAGAAACTTGATGAATACTTGGCGAGAAGGCTAAATCTGATTCTAGGCCTCAAGAACCTTTTTGGGGAAATATTGACAACTTTTGGCTAGAAGGGTTTTAGTGGCTCATGATAATTGTGGGAAAGAAAATAAATAAAAATATGGAAAAGAAATTTTATTGAAAAGAAATATGAAAGAACAAAAAACTTTTGAGGAGAGTGTTTACGAAAAAGATGCTCCCAAATAGAGTCACTTCACCCCTATTTATAGTGCTAGGAGATAGTCTAATTGAACTTAAATTCTAAAAGATAAATACATTTAATTAAAGATAAACAAAGATAATTAAAATAAAATCCTAAATTTGAATAATCCTAATAATTATCTTAATATTAATTATCCTAATAGAATAAAAGAAAATAGAGTCTTCCAAAATAAAATCTCTTCTATTTGCTTTTAAGTCCTTGTGCCTTCCATGTTCGCACTTTTGGCACCATATTTGTCCCACGTTGCATATTAGCCCATTTAATCTCCAAATTGACGCTTTTTCCCTTGAATTTACTTTTCACCTCCAATTTAGTCCCTAAAAGATAAAAAGACATAAATAGCTCAAATTAGTAGGCTCAAGCTCAAAATAAACACATGATTAATATATAAAAACACGTCATTTTAGAGTATTATCAACTTCCCCCCTACTTAGCCCATGCTTGCCCTCAAGTATGGTTCCTATCTATTGTGAAAGCTAGATTCTGCCATAAAAGAAATACCACTCCAAAGTTTCATAAAATTAGTTAAAACACATATGAAGAATAAAGAGACCTCTAAGCTTGCTTTAAGTAAAAGCAGAAAAAGTATTCCAATTATTTCACACAAAATTAAGATCGACTTGAGTTATGCCATTTAGGTAAATTACCAAACCTACTAAGACACCTTAATTATTTCCTCCTTTAGTCCCCAAGTGCAACTTTATTAGTACTTATTATTTTCTTCTTTTTTTTTGATTTTTTGATTTTTTAAATTTTATTATTATTTATTTACTTAGGAATATATTAAACCTTTTGACGCGAAGAGAGATGACAACCCAAGCACCCACCACAGTTACTCATTAACATACTCCTAAAATTATTTATTTCCGGTTAGCGGAGTTTTACCCAACACGTCACACAACCTTTTGACGCGAAGTAGAATGACAACCCAAGCACCCTACCCCGGTTACTCAGTTAGTCACGATCTAAGCTGTACTCATAACCATGGAAAACATTTATTAAAAATTAAACGATATTTAAAATTCTTAAGAACTCAGGAAAGAAAAAAAATTTAAGTGTCAAAAATAAGTTTTAATAATCACCTAATAGCCATGAATATTAATTAAGCATGCAATCATTTTAAGTGTTCACTTTATATTAAACTTGATCAATTTTACGAAAAGCAAGATAGAATTAACCCTATTAATCACAATTATTTTTAGCCTAATAAAAATAAAACTGTGGAGATGGAATCAATTATGGGAAAAATCATAACTTCCTTAGAAGGTAAGAATCATGCATGAAAGTCAAACAGTAGGCAATTCCTGGTAAAATCTTGGGCATGAAAAGCAGCAGGATATTCTTAAAATAAATAGGCAGAAACGAGCACAAAACAACAGCAACAATAATATGACAGCAAAAATAGCAGATAATAACAGTAACAACGAAGAATGCCTCCCCCAACTTAAAACACATAGTCCTCGATGTGAAAGTAAAAGGAAAACAAATAGGTGGAGAAAAAAAAGTTTAGAAAAACTCCCATGTAGTTACTGTCGGTTTAGGCGCTACAGTGGAGAAGAAGATGGCGAAGCGGCAAGAGGTGGAGGCAGGGTGAGTGATGTGTGCAATGTTGGTTCGACCGGGTTCTCACCATGGTGGCTAAGAAATCGGCGGTGGGTGGTGGAGGAGAAAGGAGTCGGCGGTTATGGAGAAATTTGGGGAAAAAAAATGTAAGGTTTGGGGTTTTATTTGCTGAAAAGGGTGTTTGGCTCTGGTTTTGGGGATTCTAAGGCTGGAATAGAATTTGTTTGGGCTGCAGAGATATGGCATTCAATTTGGAATAGAAGCTGTTTGACAACATGGATAGGGTTGTTTTGGTGCACACTTTCTGTCTTTTTTTTCTTCGTATTTTCGTTTCATTTCACCTAGATGCAAGAAGAGAAATTTATTAATATTTAACTAAAATAAAATAAAAATAAAAGAAAATAATAAATAATAAAAGAAAAAAATAAATAAAAATAAAAATAAAAATAAAAAGAAAGATTGGGTTGCCTCCCAACAAGCGCTTATTTAACGTCGCTAGCTTGACGCCTCAACTAGTATTGAGGCTGTTCCAGCTGAATTCTTTTGTTCTTATGAGCTTGGAAATTCTCATTTTTTAACACGTCCACCATATTTGGGTTTAATTGTCCTTGCGCCTCTTTCTTTGGTTCCGTATTTTCCTCCAAGGGTGATCTCTTTTAAGTTGGCAATGGTCTCATCATTCTCCAAAAATGTGCATTTGAGATGTTAGGAAGTGGATTTAATTTCAGATCGGTGCTGCACTGCAGGAGGTAGAAGTTTAGTATTCATGAGAGCCAATAATTTATTAATGATTCAAAATCATCAAACATCATTTTTGGTTTATCTCCATAAGATGACTCAAAAGTTTTTTCTACTGATGAGTCAATTATGTCGACACGGTTTACGTCCAAGACTTCACTTGGGTGACTAATAGTGCCATAAACGTTAATCTTCACAATCTCCCTATCAAACTCCATCGTGAGGGTTCCACTTCGTACATCAATCTTAGTATTCGCAGTACTAAGGAAAGGTCGCCCCAACAAGATGTCTGAAGACCCAGGAGTGTTATCCTCCTCCATTTTTATCACATAAAAATCTGCAGGGAAGATAAGCCCATTGACTTTGACTAATACATCCTCTAGGACCCCTTCGGGATGCACAATAGACCTGTCTGCCAACTGAATGGTAACACCTGTCTTTGTCAAAAAACCCGCATTAAGTGATTCATAAATAGAATAAGGCATTACATTTATGGAGGCCCCTAGATCATACATAGCCTTCTTAATTCCCAAATGGCCAATTTTGCATGGAATAGCGAACATACCCCTATCTTTGCATTTAATCGGCATTTTTCGCTGTAGAACTGCGGAAACATTCTCACCAACACTTACCTTTTCATTACCTGTTAGTTTTCGTTTGTTGGTGCAAAGTTCTTTGAGGAACTTGGCATACCGCGGAATCTGTCTAATAGCATCTAACAGTGGTAAGTTGATCTCAACATTCCTGAATGTTTCGAGGATCTCCTTGTCTTCCTTACTTTTTCGACACTGATTTAATCGTCCTGGGAATGGAGGTTGGATTTTCGGCAGTGGGGGTTTCGCTCGGATCGTTAAATGCGTTTCTTGGAGTTTCTGGCGATTTCTTGACCAAGATTCTTGCCGAGGCGGTTCCGGATCTTCGCTTTGTAACGTTCTGCATTCGCATTCTACCTCGGGTTTGGTTACATTTGTGATGGCGGTTTCCTTGAGAGTTTAATTTCTCAATTGATGTGGTCAACTCCCTTATGGATGCTTGGTTTCTGCTGAAAACCTTTCATTTCTCTTTGGAAATTGAGAGTTTCTTTGTTGAAAATCAAGGACATTAGTTGCTAATTTATTGACCAAAGTTTCTAAAGAATTACACGAATCTTGCATTGTTGTGGGGCTCGATTTTGGTATGGTGGTTATATCGTGGATTAGCCCCATAACTAAAATTAGGTGGTCCCTCCATCACAGGTTGTAGGTATTGGCGTAAGGGTCGTGTCGTCTTTGTGGTGGCCGGAAAATTTCCCCTTTGCATCTAAATGGGCCATAGAATCGTCCACAGACTAGAGCGCGTGTCGGTCGTATGTTCGGTGTAGCACATATTCCACATACTCGGGCTGGTTTCGATTTTTCTGTAACAAGGGGATTCACAATATTAGTAAGTCTATCAAGTCTATCTTCAATTGTAGAATTACTTAGCTGGTGAACCCTTCTAGGGGGTTCAGGATTGGCTCGAAATTGCTAGGAATTCGCAGCCATTGTGGAGATTAAGTCTCTTACTTGTTGTGGAGTCATGTTGACTAACGCTCCTCCACTCGCGGCATCTACCATATTCATCTCCATGGGCTTCAAGCCTTCATAAAAGTACTGGAGCAAAGACTGTTCCGTTATACCGTGTTGTGGGCAACTTGCACACAACTTCTTAAATCGCTCCCAATAGTCGTGTAGAGTCTCTGCGTCTTTTTGTCTTATGCCCACGATTTCTCTTCTTAACTCAGCCATTCGTGATGCAGGGAAAAACCTGTTAAGGAATAAACGAGATAGATCAGCCCAAGTTGTAATGGATCCAGGAGGTAAATAAAATAACCATTCCCGGTGAATCGCTAGGGAAAAAGGAAAGCGCAATTTAATTTGATCCTCAGTTACCCCCTGAGGTTTCATACTCAAACAAACCATATGGAATTCTTTTAAATGCTTGTGGGGGTTTTCATTTTGTAACCCACGAAAAGTTGGCAGTAGCTGAATCAAGACTGACTTTAATTCAAAGTCGGTATCCATAGTAGGATCTGCGATGCATAGTGGCGGTTGTTACAGTAGGCGCTTGACCGGTTGCGAATTGTACGAGCCATAAGTTGAGGTGTTAAATTAGGGTTTTCGTCAACCCTAGTGTTCAGCACTTCTTCAGGGGAATCAACTTCTTCTTCTTTACTTTCTAACGTTTGAGTAGGGTTTTCGTTAACCCTAGACTCTACTTTGTCGTCGATTCTAATTTACGGCGGTGGATTGCTTTGAGTTCCAACCACCATCGGCGCTTTTTCCTTAGTTTTGTTTCCTTTCGATTATCTTTCATGATCTTTTCGATTTTTGAGTCGAGCATAAGAGTACCGGAGCAGATCTGGTCATAGAAAACAAAGAAAAACAAGATTAGTATGTTGCCGATCCCAACAGCGGCGCCAAAATTTGATGCGATCGTTGAGAGCACCAAAAATAACCTATTCCTGTAAAATAATAAAAATAGAAAAAAAAACGATAAAGGGAAATGCAATTGAATCCTCGGGGACCGGATTATCTGAATGCTTGTTTCTCAAAATCACAGGCGAATTGTGCCCAAGAAAACTGCGTTCTGGAAAAATTAAAAAAAGATTTTAAGAATTGATTTTGAAAGCGAAAATAAAATAAAAATAAATTTTAAAGTTTACTGAAATTATGATTACGAAAATAATAAAAATAATAAAGAAAGTTTTAAGTGAAAAGAAATTCTTATGGGAAAGTTCCACCTTGGTTGTCTCATTCCGCCTTGGGCTCAATCCTTGGCTTTTGGATGATCCTTCTCGACTCGAGTAAGCGAGTTATAGTGGAAGAGGGCGCCTCGACCACCAGCTCCAAAGATTAGACTTACGATTTTTAGGGAACTGACTCTAGCGATAATCTATGCTAGATCAACGCTTCTCAATGGCGAATCCCACGCCATTTTGTGTTTTTGGCTCGCCAACCTCGACGTGATAAGTTAACGAACCGACTATGCAATCCTTCCAAAACATACAAAGCCGTCTTTGCATATCTTTGAAAAGCTTACTTCTTAAAGGCTATGGACGAGCGTCGGCCCGTAGTCTGAAAAGCGATGAATACTTGGCGAGAAGGCTAAATACGGATTCTAGGCCTCAAGAACCTTTTTGGGGAAATATTGACAACTTTTGGCTAGAAGGGTTTTAGTGGCTCATGATAATTGTGGGAAAGAAAATAAATAAAAATATGGAAAAAGAAATTTTATTGAAAAGAAATATGAAAGAACAAAAGACTTTTGAGGGAGAGTGTTTGCAGAAAAAGATGCTCCCAAATAGAGTCACTTCACCCCCTATTTATAGTGCTAGGGAGATAGTCTAATTGAATTTAAATTCTAAAAAGATAAATACATTTAATTAAAGATAAACAAAGATAATTAAAATAAAATCCTAAATTTGAATAATCCTAATAATTATCTTAATATTAATTATCCTAATAGAATAAAAGAAAATAGAGTCTTCCAAAATAAAATCTCTTCTATTTGCTTTTAAGTCCTTGTGCCTTCCATGTTCGCACTTTTGGCACCATATTTGTCCCACGTTGCATATTGGCCCATTTAATCTCCAAATTGACGCTTTTTCCCTTGAATTTACTTTTCACCTCCAATTTAGTCCCTAAAAGATAAAAAGACATAAATAGCTCAAATTAGTAGGCTCAAGCTCAAAATAAACACATGATTAATATATAAAAACACGTCATTTTAGAGTATTATCATAAAGGAATCAAACCTCTTATACCACTGCCTTGGTGACTGTTTCAAACCGTAAAGGGACTTTTTTAGCAAGCAAACATAGTCCTCTTTTTCTAAGATTGTAAAACCCTCTGGTTGTTACATGTAAATATCCTCCTCAAGTTCTCCATGCAAAAATGCAGTTTTTACATCTAACTGCTTAAGCTCCAAATCATGCATGACCACAATACCAAGCAAAGCTCGAATCGAACTATGCTTTACAACTGGGGAGAACACATTTGTGAAGTCCACTCCTAGAATTTGACTGTAACCCTTTACAACAAGCCTTGCTTTATATCTGGGTTCTTCAACTCCTGGAGTCACTTCTTTCTTTTTAAACACCCATTGACAACGAACAGTCTTCTTACCTTTAGGAAGTTTCACAAGATCCCATGTTTTGTTTTTGTAGAGTGATTCTATCTCCTCTTGTATAGCAAACATCTATTTTTCTGAGTCTTCACAGCTAATCGCCTCAAAATAATTAGATGGCTCTTGATTCGCATCTATATCTTCAGCCACATTTAAAGCATAAGCAGCTAGATCAGCCTCAGCATACTTCTTTGGAGGTTTAATTTCTCTTCTAGTTCTGTTTTTGGCGATAGAGTATTGCGGCGAAGAAGCAACTCTATTCTCAATTTTTGTACTGGCTTGAGGAGTCGACTCTGTATATATCTAATGCTCCACCTGCTTTTGATTTTCTTTATTGGAAGAGTCTTTAAGAGATAAGTTAGGTAGCATAGCAGTTTCATAAAAAACAACATCTCTGCTATTCACAACTTTTCTATTTTCAGGACACCATAACTTATACCCTTTTACACCAGCTTTATAACCAAGAAAAACACATTTAATGGATCTCGGTTCCAATTTTCCATTATCAACATGAGCATACGTAGGACACCCAAAGATCTTTAAATCAGAACAATTAGCAGGATTACCAGACCATACCTCTTGTGGAGTCTTTTTCTCAATGGAAATGGATAGAGATCGGTTGACCAAAAAAATGCAGTAGAGGCTGCTTCTGCCCAAAACGACTTCAGTAAGTTGGCATTTGACAACATACATCGAACCTTCTCCATGATCGTTCTGTTCATTCATTCTGCAACGCCATTTTGCTGTGGAGTATGACGAACTGTCAAGTGTCTCAAGATCCCTTCTGACTTGCACAATCTATTAAACTCATCAAAATAGAACTCTAAACCATTGTCTGTGCAGAGGTATTTTATTTGTTTTTCCGTATATTTTTCAATCATAATTTTCCAAGACTTAAATGCGGAAAACACATCACTTTTCTGCTTAGGAAGAATGCCCAAAATTTTCTGGAAAAATCATTAATAAAGGTTAGCATATAATTAGCTCCACCTTTCGAAGGCACTTTGGATGGCCCCTACAGATCAGAATGAATATACTCCAACATTCCCTTCGTGTTATGGATTCCTCTGGTGAATCGAACTCTCTTTTGCTTTCCAAAAACACAATGCTCACAGAAATTTAGTTTGCAAATTCCTTGCCCATCAAGAAGTCCTCTTTTGCTCAATTCTACCATGCCATTCTCACTCATATGCCCTAGGCGCATATGCCAAAGTTTAGTAATATCATTATCTAAAAAGGAAGAGGAAGCGACAGCTGCATCATCAGTAACAGTAGAACCCTGCAAAACATATAACTTGGCAGTCTTTCTTTACCCTTTCATCACAATAAGGGAACCTTTGGAAATCTTTAAAACCCCACTTTCAGTTGTGTATCTGTACCCTTTTGAATCAAGAGTACTCAACGAAATTAAATTTCTCTTCAATTCTGAAACATGTCATACATCACTAAGTGTTCTGACAACTCCATCAAATATCTTAACTTTAATTGTTTCAACACTTGTGATTTTACACGAAGCATTATTTCTCATCAAAACAACACCTTCAGACACTGTTTCGTAAGTTGTCAACCAATCCCGATTGGGACTCATGTGGAAGGTGCAGCCTGAATCAAGTATCCACTCTTCGCTTACTTTAGAATCATTGACAGAAGCGACTAGAAGTTCACCATCGCTGTAGTCTTCTATAATATCAGCTTCACCGGAATTTTTTGGTTGTTTTCCCTTTTGATTCGCAGCCTCCCTTTTAACCTTGTTCTATAGCTTATAGTACTCAGATTTAATGCGCCCTTTCTTCTTGCAGAAGTTACAAGTTTTACCTCTGTTTGAAGACTTCGATCAACCCTTAGATTCACCGCGAGGATTCTGTTCCTGTGTCCTTCCACGATCATTAACAGCATTCCGATCTTGTCCCCCACGAGCAATGAGACTCTCTCTCTGAGAGTCGGGTTTAACCACAAGATGCTTCATCTTATCATACGAGGTCAAAAAATCATAAACCTCATCAATTGTGAGAGACTCGTGGCTATATAAAATCGTGTCTCTAAAGGTTGAATAAGACGGGGGCAACGAACAAAGTAGAATCAACCCTAGATCTTCCTTATCATACTGAACCTCCATGGTCTCCAAGTTTGAGAGAATTTCTTTAAACACTGTTAAGTGTTCGTGTACAGACGCACCTTCCTCCAAACGATAAGCATAAAGACACTGCTTCATATGCAACTTGCTTGTTAGAGTTTTTGACATACATATTTGTTCTAGCCTCTTCCATAATGCAGCGGCGGTCTTCTCTTTCATCACATCCTGTAAAATTTCGTTGGACAAATGCAGATGTAATTGTGTTAATGTCTTTCGATCCTTACGCTTTTTCTCTTCATCTGTTAAAGTTGAATCCATCTGCGCAAGAACTGCTTGCATCTTAATCTGCCACAACGCAAATCTGGTGTTGCGATCCAATAGCGGAATTTCATACTTCAAAGACGCCATTACCGTGATTGAGATAAACAACCCAGAAGCTCGGATACCAATTTGTGAAAAATAAAATAAAATAAAGTAAAAAAATAAAGAACACACAGACTTTTACGTGGAAACCCTTTCGGGAAAAAACCACGGGTAGAGGAGAAGAAAATTCACTATGTCAAATTCGAATGAATACAATAGGAATAGACTATGTCTATTTATAGGCTTGTAAAGCCATATTCTAGTAAGACTGAAATACCTTATTCTAATCAATATCAAATAGATGGAATTTAATAAGGTTTAAAAGCCTTATTCTAAAATAAAATAAAAGAAGTGTAATTCTATATGAATTCTTCTTTTATTTTATTTTACCACTATTTTATTTAAATAAAGATTTGAGTCACTTAATTCTAACAAGGCGTGTATCAAATACTCGAGATATAATAAAGTAAGTATTAACTGTATTTGCATTCTTTCTATTTTTCATATTTTTGTGTGATTTTAATCAAAAGGGTAAAAATAAAAATAATTATGTGTTGTCACATGTTTACAAGTTTAATTATTTGTAATTATAAGTTTGGAGCGAAAACATTGTTAATTACCAATGTCTTAAGGTATAACAAAATAAAATTAAACTATTTTATATCTAAATTTCGGTAATAAAAAGTGTGCCCGAAAGTCTAAGCTTTCCTTAATATAGTTACTTATTTTAATGAGTGATTTATTTGAATCATCATATATTTCTCTGTTACTAATACTTGATAAATTGATTTTTGTTATTAGGGGACTGATTTAATTTAAGGAATAAAGTTAGAAATGTCTCAAATTAATAATCTACAGTTATGTCCTATTGTTTTTGACAATATGCACAATCTTAGGGTCATCCACTTCTATTTTTCTGGGAGATTTTTGAAGAAGTGTTCGGAAAAGAAACTTCTTGCCGACCAAGATAATAGTGTATCTCTTCCTGACGAGTTAATGTATCTTTTTTGGTATTATTATCCCTTCAAATCTCTATCAAGTTTTAACCCAATCAATTTTGTTATGTTGAAATTACCACATGGCAATATGGAATTTCTTTGGAATGAAGACAGTTATCAGGTATTCTTTCCTACTTTCTTCATCCAATATTTAAAAATATATATATTTATAATTGATGTATAAGTGAATAATATGGTGGAGTCTTATTAAAATCTTTTAAAATATATATATATATATATATTAATTTTTCTTTCACTTCTGATACAATCCAAAATAAGTAGACAATGCTATGAAGTAATGTAGCTATTTTATATTTTGATTGCGCAGAATCTTGTTAACTTGAGGGAAATTGACCTTACTCAATGCAAGAATTTAAGGAAGATCCTAATTTATTAAGTGCCGTCAACCTTAAAAGCCTTTGCTGCAATGGATGCGAAAGTTTGGTCGAACACCCTTGTCTCGATCATTTGGCATATCTTAAAATGCTTGAACTTGAGGGATGTCATAATCTCAAGAAGTTTCCCGAGGCACCAAATCATTTTTCTATTTTAGAATTAGATGAAACTGGAATCGAAGAAGTGCCTGATTCAATTCAGCATCTCACCAGACTTGAACAGTTGTGCTTGAGAAAGTCAGGGGTGAAAAAGGTATCGAGCAATGAAACCCATCACCGAATTCCTTCGTTCTCTGTATCTTAGTTATTGCCCTATCACCGAATTCCCAAAAAACCCATCAGAATTATACTTATCTGAGACTCAAACAGAATTCCCAGGAAACTCAATCCTTAAGTTTAAAAGCCTTGAATTTATGCATATAGATCATTGCAACAACCTTAAATTTCTCTCAGAGCTTCCACCACATCTAAGGTACTTGGTTGCACATGACTGCACATCATTAGAAAAGTATCGTTCACAAACCAAAATCTATATGAACTCGAATCTTCAGATGATAGTCATGAATTTTTCATGTTATTCTCTAATTGCTTCAACTTGAATCAAGATTCAATTAATAACATTGAGGCAACTGTGATGATCAAAATTGGATCCCTAGTAAAGAATTGGGAAAAGGAATCTGATTGTGATCCACCAAGTCTTGTTTGTTATTTTCCGGGAAACAAAATTTCGGTAAATACGTTCGAGATCAAAGCATGAGTTCTTCATTAATTTTGAGACTATCCCCAAACGGGTGTAGCGGGGGAAGATTCTTGGTTTTTGTTATCTGCCTTGTTACCGATTTCACACATGGTCATAAATATCAAGATCTTATATGTAGTTGTGAATGCCAATTGACGGCCACCGGTGGTCATTATGAAAAGTTCAAAAGTGAGTGGTATTGCAGTCCGAATTTGAGTCGGTCACGATACATGGGTGATCATGTGTTGATTTTGTTAAGCATTGGCACGCAATGCAACAGATGGCCTGACAAGTCGACAAGCGGACCAAAGCGGTCAAGTGAGCGAATGCGACAACTAGCTTAGGACCATTTTGTTCTTTTTGTTTCAATGTAACCAACTTCAGTTTGTTTATAACTTGTTGTCAAAGTTAGTAGGATTTGTTTTTGATTTGAAGTTGATGTAGTAGGCGATATGTCGACTTACTTGTGTTGTAATTCAAATTTGTAATAGTAGATTAGTGGGAGTAGTTAGCTCATTAGGTAATAGTCATTTTGACTTGTAAACTTTGTATTTAGTCCTCATTATCAATGAATGAAGTGTGTTGCTGATTTTATCATCCAAGTTTTGCTCAAGTTCTTTTTCATTTTTGCTCTCGGTTTCATTTAGTTCTTAAGCAAATTCATAGTTGTTTGTGTGTTGCTGCTGCCAATGTTCCAACAAATGGTATCAAGAGCCTGAGTCTTTGAGGACCTTCTCTTGGTGGTTGTTGTTTGTTTGTGAAATTGAGCTTAAGAAAGTAGGAAACCAAGAAAGTCTTGAACTTGTTATAGCAGGATGAGCTTCACACCACCTCCACCTCTTGTGTTCATTGGTGAGAACTACCACATTTGGGTGGTAAAATGAAAACGTACCTTCGGCACACGATCTATGGAGTGCAGTGGAGAATGATGCCGAGCCACCTCCATTGAGAGCCAATCCTTGTTGCTCGAGATGAGACAAGCATGCGAGAGAGCGCCAAGAAGCCTAAAGCCATGGTGCGCTTGCAGAATGGAGTATCGATGTTATTTTCACTCGCATTATGGCATGTGACTCACCTAAGCAAGCTTGGGATAGGTTGAAGGAGGAATTTATGGGGTCTGAGAAGACTAGACACAACAATGATTAATCTAAGGAGAGATTTCAAAAATCTCAAGATGAAAGAAGCTGAGATCATTAAGCAGTATGCAGACATAATAATGGCCACAGTGAACAATATAAGGCTGCTTGGTGTAGACTTTGCTGAAAATAGGGTGGTTGAGAAGGTGATCACCACACTTCCTAAGAGATTCAAGTCTAAGATATCTTCATTGGAGGACTCGAGAGACCTCACAACCATCTCTTTATCAGAATTGGTGAACTCACTCTATGCTTTAGAGCAGAGAAGGGCTAATAGGTAGGAAGAAAATTCTGAAGGAGCCTTTCAAGCAAGGGCCAAAGAGAGCTCCAGTGCAAACCAAAGAGGCAAGAAGCCTTGGCTTGGCAAGAAGGATAAAAACAGAAAGGATTCAAGCAAGAAGACCTACCCACCATGCACTCATTGCAAAAGAACCACACACTCAGAAAGAAACTGTTGGAGAAGACCAGATGTTCAGTGCTGGAAATGTAAGCAATATGGTCATGTTGAGAAAATCTGTAGAAGCAAAGGCAAAGCTCCACTACAACAACAAGATCAGGCACATCCTGCTGAGGATCAACAAGCTCAGGAGGAGCATGTTTTCAGTGCATCTTCCCTTGCAACTACAAACAGAACCGAATGTAGTTGGCTTGTAGACAGTGGATGCTCACATCACATGGCTGCTGATGCAAACTTGTTTAAGGAGCTTGACAGAAGTTTTAGCTCAAGGATCAGAATTGGCAATGGGAGCTGCATTGAAGCCAAAGGCAGGGGTGATGTGTTGATCAGCTCAAGTTCAGGTAACAAGCTGATTACTGATGTGTTGTATGTGCTCGATATAGACCAAAACCTGCTAAGTGTTGGTCAGCTGGTTGAAAAAGGCTATTCTTTGTCCTTTAGAAGTGGTTCCTGTGTTATTGAAGATTCTCTTGGTCAGGAAGTTGTTACAGTACCTATGGCAGACAAGTGTTTCATGTTGGATATTAGTCAGCTTGAAAGGAGGGCATATTTGAGCCAAAGTGATAGTGCTAGCCTATGGCACAAGAGGCTAGGTCATGCAAATTTCAGGTCACTTGATTTGCCGTATAAGCTTGGTTTGGCAGAGAATATGACCAAGGTTGAGCCACTTGAAGGTGTTTGTGATGTTTGTCAACTTGGCAAGCAAGCCAGGCTTCCTTTCCCAGTTGGTCAAGCATGGAGAGCTCGAGAGAAGCTTGAACTGGTGCATTCTGACATTTGTGGCCCAATGAAGACCCCTTCACTAAATGGGAGTAAGTACTTTGTACTTTTTATTGATGATCTGACTAGATTTTGTTGGATTTTCTTCTTGAAATAGAAGTCTAATGTGTTTGAAGTTTTTGGAAAGTTCAAAGCCATGGTTGAAAATCAAATCGGTTGTAGGATCAAGACATTGAGAACAGATAATGGGGCTGAGTATCTATCTGATAGATTCAAGAGACTATGTGAGCAGGCTGGGATCCATCATCAGCTAACTACAGTGTACACTCCTCAGCAAAATGGAGTGTGTGAAAGGAAGAATAGGACTGTAATGGATATGGCTAGATGCTTGCTGTTCCAAAGCAAGCTTCCAAACTCATTTTGGGCAGAGGCTATCAATAGCTCCGTGTACCTGCTCAACAGGCTTCCAACACATGCTGTCAAGGATAAGACACCTTTTGAAGCATGGTATGGACTCAAACCATCAGTCTCTCATTTGAAAGTCTTTGGATGTGTATGCTATGTCCTTGTACCTGCAGAAAGAAGGACCAAGCTCGAGGAGAGGTCTATTCCATGTATTTTTGTAGGCTACAGCAGTGATAAGAAACGCTACAGAGTCTATGATCCTTCAACAAGGAAGATTTTAGTGAGTAGAGACATCAAATTTGATGAAAAGAAGATTTGGAATTGGAATGGTTCAAATCTAGTCAATTTGAAGAGGACTCAGTTGAGGACAACTTGGAGCTAGTTGAAAGTGAGCCTAGTAATAGCAATGTTGATGACCTTCCGTGAGAGGTACGGATCCATTCTTGATGTTTATCGAGATGCAATGTTGCTATTGTGGAGCCTTCGAGCTATGAAGAAGTAGCTAAGGATGTGAATTGGAAGAAAGCTATGGAAACAGAAATGGACATGATTCAAAAGAATCAGACTTGGGACTTGGTTGAGAGACCAGAGAAGAAGGTTATTGGAGTTAGATGGGTCTTTAGAGCAAAATTCAATGCAGATGGCTCATTGAATAAACACAAGGCAAGATTGGTGGTTAAGGGGTATAATCAGTAGTATGGAGTTGATTTTGAGGAGACTTTTGCCCCAGTTGCAAGATTGGACACCATCAAGCTGTTGTTTGCTTTGGCTGTACAGAAGAAATGGCAGATACATCAACTTGATGTTAAGTCAGCCTTCTTAAATGGCTTTCTCAAGGAGGAGATTTACATAGAGCAACCTGATGGCTTCCAAGTCAAAGGTCAAGAAGACAAGGTTTATAGGCTGAAGAAGGCTCTGTATGGGCTGAAACAAGCGCCTAGAGCATGGTATGACAGGGTAGATGCTTACCTGTCTAAGCTCGGGTTTGAGAAAAGCCTGAGTGAACCAACCCTCTATGTGAGGAAATCCAAGGATGAAACATTGCTGATTGTTTCAATCTATGTCGATTACTTGCTAGTGACTGGAAGCAAGGATGTTCTGGTCAATGAGTTTAAAGCACGGATGCAAGAAGTATTTGATATGGTGATTTGGGGTCATGACCTACTTCCTTGGCATGGAAGTGAACCGATGATCGAGGGATATTCATTAGCCAACATGCATTTTCCTTGAAGATCTTGAATAAGTTTAGCATGCAAAATTGCAAGCTGTAAGCACACCAATGGCTCAAGGAGAGAAGGCATCAAGCATTGGTGATCATGCAAGGTCGATGAGAAGAAGTCTGAGGAGTTTAGTAGGTGCTTGCTCTACTTACAAACAACCAGACTTGATTTGATGCATCTGTAAGTTTGTTGGCAAGGTTTATGCATTCTTTGTAATGTAATGCATTTCAAAGGTCGCCAAGAGGGTCTTTGAGATACATTAAAGGAACTCGAGGCTTGGCATGTTATTTAAGAATGATGAGAAGTGAAGCTGGTTGGTTACTCGAGCGGTGATTGGGCTGGTTGTATTGATGATATGAAGAGCACTTCGGGTATTTTTTCATTCTTAGCTCGAGTGTGTTTCTTTGGTGCTCAAAGAAGCAATGTATCGTTGCTCAATCAAGCTATGAGCGAGTATATAGCGATAGCAATGAAGATAAATCAAGCCATTTGGCTTAGGAAGTTGCTATATGATCTTAATGAAGAGCAACTTGAACCTCTTGAAATTAAAGTTGACAATCAATCAGCGGTGGCTATTGCTAAAATCCGATCTTCCATGGTAAGACTAAGCATTTTAAAATCAAATTTCATTTTGTTAGAGAAGCTGAGTAGACAGGAGAAGTTAGTCTTGTTCATTGCAGCTCACAAAATCAATTGGCTGATATCTTGACTAAGCCACTTGGTACAACAAGGTTTGAGAACTTAAGAAGTAAGATTGGTATGTGTTGCATACAGTCCAAGGAGGAGTGTTAAGCATTGGCACGCAATGCAACATATGGCTAACAAGTCGACAAGCAGACCAGCGGTCTGCGAGAACCGAATCGACAACTAGCTTAGGACCATTTTGTTCTTTTTGTTTCAATGTAACCAACTTCAGTTTGTTTATAACTTGTTGTCAAAGTTAGTAGGATTTGTTTTTTATTTGAAGTTGATGTAGTATCTGATATGTCAGCTTACTTGTGTTTGTAATTCAAATTTGTATTAGTAGATTAGTGGGAGTAGTTAGCTCATTAGGTAATAGTCATTTTGACTTGTAAACTTTGTATTTAATCCTCATTATCAATGAATGAAGTGTGTTGCTGATTTTATCATCCAAGTTTTGCTCAAGTTCTTTTTCATTTTTGCTCTCGGTTTCATTTAGTTCTTAAGCAAATTCATAGTTGTTTGTGTGTTGCTACTGCCAATGTTCCAACAATTTTGTTCAGTGGTGCTATGGTTAAAAATGACAAGGATTATCAGAAGGCATCATTTGAATTCCACATTAAAAAGTTGGACTTAAGTGGCGAAGAAGAACCTATCAAGGTGGAGAAATGTGGTGTTCATGTATCTTATGTTGCATAAGTAAGTGGGTTTCATTTCACTTTGTGATATTACCATATTCTTCTTCCATTGTTGACACTAAAATTTTAACTTATGAATTGCTTATGATAGAAAATGAAGGGCCTTATAACCAGGATGACATCTTGCTTGTTCTGCTTTATAAATTGTTTGTCATTTAGAAAGTGCTTTAGAGTGACTACTGTTTGTTGTAGCTCACCCAAATTGTGTATTTTTTGAATGCCGGTTTTATAGTTCAGATATAGGGTTCGTAAAATGTATTTTACCCCGGTAAACATTACTTCTTGATAATTTTCTTTAAAGTTACAAATAAGTGAATTTTTCCCATAATTAATATTCGCTGAAACAATATATATTTTAATTAAACTAATAATATAGATAATATGAGAGGAAATTGTAATGACAAACTCAAGTCACTTTTCTATCAACTTACATCCTACATACAATTTCGAGTTTATCTAGGTGATTCTTAAGTTCATTTTTCCAGGATGATGTTCACAACTTAAAATCTCGAATATTAGCATTTACAATCACTTTCTTTCTAATCATAATCATTGCATTAAAAAATTTAAAGGTAAATGGGGATTTAGTCTTAGCTCAGTTGGTATCTGTATTGTTATCAATATAAGAGGACTTAGATTCAAGTGCGTTGAAACGCATTATCCTCCTATTTAATGATTAAAGAGAGACTATAATTCTAAGTAATAAATCGGATGGCATCCAAAAGTTTCTAACATAATAACAAAAAGTTATGCTTTGGATTTCATAAAATATCCCTAGGAATCAGATACTAAAATTCTTGAGGATTCTTTCAAAAAAATTATGTATTCATAAATAATTTAAAATTTTTTTATAATTTTTCATAGTATTGTAATAATTTTAAGCTTTAATTCTAAAACTTCTTGTAAAATAATTTAAAAATTAATTAACACTTCATAAAATAATTTTAAAATATAAGTTTCCATGTCAGCTGTTACATTACCGCTGAATTGCGGTTAGAAAATTTAACTAAGAACTATATTTTAAAATTCTAATAAAAATTTAATTCAATATAATTTTTATTAAAGAATTAATTGGTTTTTAAAACTATTGTACTAATACTTTTTATATATTTGATTGCTCACAAACTATCCTTATATATATATATATATTTGTATGATATTTAAATAGATAAAGATAAGCATAAATAATTACTTAGTTTATGCTTCCCCTTTTGGACGTTGGAAAAAGTTAGGTGAACACGTTAGAATCTGATTTCCGAGAAATTAACGTTGTCCTTCTATCTTCCTTTCTATTTCACGCCCAGTTTCTTGACAGGTTTGTTGATATGTCATCTTGATTACCCAATTCCACTTTTGATTATCATTGTTTTCATAATCATATTAAATTGATGGACCAAATCGGTTAGATAAAGAATCATTTAAGGAATTGATTCGAAATAAGGAGTTCGACCGACTGATTTGTTAAAAGGTTGAATATGTTGAGCTGGTTGGTTGGACTAGTTGAATCGATTATTTCTATTTTAATATTTTTATAATTTATTCAATTTAACTAGACAACTAATTGGACCAGTTGCAACGATGAGATCGATAGTTAATAATCTAATCGATTCGACGATCCATCTAATTTTAAAAACCTTGACCATAATTTTTTTTTCGATTATAAAGAAATTTTACTGGAAAATTTTCTGCTAACTAGTTATTTTTGTTGTCATTAAGACAATTTATACCGATCCAATAGCGTTAATTTAGAAACAAAAACCATATGTAATTTCATAAATCATAGTGATTTCATTCAAATTCAATTTTATTATGGGACTAAATGATAAATCGATGATGAGACAGAAAAAGAAAAGGAAGGCTTATGTATTTTTGTTCAAGTGGATTTTCCTTAAAAAATATCTTTAAGGATACTTTTATGTAATAAATTTAGCAAAGTCGATCAAACCAATAGATCTACCAAATTGAATGAAGGGAATTTTCTAGGGAAATGCAAGGAAAAATAACTAGCGCAATATTTCACATGCTTAAATTTTCCGGAAATTGTAAAACGGAACGGTATTTAAAACTTTTATTTGGCAAAATCTATTTGGAGCGGTATTTAAAATTCTTATTTAGCAATTATATAATATGTGTTTAAAAAATTTATAGATAGTTGAATTACAGAAATTACTTAATTCACTATTAATTCCATTGAAATTGCTTCATCAATTTAGTTTCAAAACGACGCTAAAAAATTCAATACATTTGGCTCAGCAATTCATGCATGAGCGACTTCAAATCTACTTTCCCTAAATTTAAAATAAACAAACGATTAATTAATCACTAACTAGTTCTCATAAAATTGAAACAAAGTAGAAAGTAAAGTCAATGGCTCTCCGAATATAGCCGAAACGAGCAGCTTGAGAAATATGATCACCCATTTGATACCCTCCCTCGCTTTCGAGCTTTGGTCCTTACTTCGCAAAACTACATGTTTTGGAGCAAGATTTTGCAAAGCAAGGCATTTATTCTCATCTTCAGCAATAACATCAAGTTGAAAATAACCCTTTTTCCAATTCTCAAGACATGCTTCTTTCAGACAAGCCACATGGTAGCAAAGCTTACCATCCAAAGAAACATACGACAAACCCGATCTCTTCTTGCTTTGGCATTTCAAGCATCTCGATTTGATCTCTTAGCGAAGGTAGATTTCGGTGTTGGAATCCGGAAGGGAGAAGAGTACCGGAGGAAGGCTCCCGCAATGGGGATGTAAATCATGATCTTCACGGGTGCACTGGTACAAGAATCCTTGTATATCCGAGGCACAAATGTCGTAAACTCTGGTGGTTGATCCTAAAGGATTTTCTTTGTGAAATTGGAAGTTGCATTTTGGGAAAATTGCTGAAATGGAGGTGAGGGACGACGAATTGCACATTGTTCGTGAAGGATGTAATTGCATTTCTTATGGGGACATTGGTAGCAAAACCCCAAATCCGAGCTCTTTGCACCCATCGCAAATGAAAGGAACTTGGCTCTTTTTCAACACAAGCTCATGTTGTGGGTGACCATCAATAACGTGTATCTTTAGGAGTGCTGGCATCTCTTCAATTGGCTTTTCTTCAAACACAAAGATTGAATTGAATTGATTACTTTTATGTTCACCAACAATTTATTTTGCTGAATATTCATATCAACATTCAAGTCTCTAGATCAAAAAATGTATCTAATAACTATAATAAAAATCAATCATTATAATGTATATTTTAGATCTAGATCAAAATAAATCTCGACAAGGTTTTCACATGATGATATTTAAATTATTAGAATAAATTTGAAGATCGAATCACACATGGTGAGACTTGACTTTGAAAGCTTAGGACCTCAATCGAATTAATATTAGCATGCATCTATGCAATGTGGCATACACTAAGCTATTGAATTTTTTTTTATACAATAACTACTTTTATTCTTAATTTCTTTTTAACTCTTAAATTGGAAGAAAAATGTGATTAAGCTCGTTTGAATTCATATTCCCTAATTACTACAATAATAACGATGCAACTATGGAAGAAATATATGCAAATAACACTATATATGTTCTAACATGGTACAAAATACACCAAATTTCGAATCATTTATTGATTCGGAAAAAGGAAAAAAGAAGTAGGGTATAATCAACAATTTTACAGTAAATATAAATAGAAACAAACCTTGAAAGAACCGAAGAATAAAAAGGGTGGAATTGATGCTAGAATGGGGGGGGGGGGATGATGCTAAGAAATATATGCAAATAATACCATATATTTATAGAACAAAAAACATCGCATGACTTGTTTCCAAATGACTCCCAAAGTTGTTTCATTGATTATTTATTCCCCACCTCTACGTAATTTTTTCCCCTTTCCTTTTCGTATTATTTTTAAGAACCAAACATGAAGGAACATAGTTAATTAGAAATTTCAGGTCATTTTTCCTTAATAATTCTAAGAAACATAACAAGAAGTTTAAACTAGAGGACAATATGTCAATGTTGAGACCCCATTGTCCCACAAATGCAACGTATGTTTTGAGCCATGGGACATACGAAGACGCGCAATCTTTTTCTTTTTCTTTTTTTTTTTTCATAGAAATTGAAAATTTTGTTGATAATGAGGAAAACTGTAAACTATACAATTACTCACTCAATTTCAGTAAATTTTTATTTTGGTCACTAAAATAAAAAAAAATCTCAAATATAGCACTACCGTTCGATAGCCTTCTTGTTTTAGCATCCCAACTTTACCATGTTTTCATTTTGGTCACTGGTCAATAATTTGGCTAATGGCAATTTCACCTTACACTCATTTTTGTCACTTAACTTTTTTAAATTTTCATTTTGGTCACTTATTTCCTTTTTTAGAATTAAGTTTAGTCTTTTTAAGTAAAGAGTGAAAATCGATGTTTTTATAAGAAAAACCATTTTATTTTTTTATTTTCTTTATTTTTTTAGAATTATGATGGTCACTAAACTAACTATAAATATGACAAAGGAAAGTGCACCTATCGAACAATAGTATAACTATGGTGAGTAGAGAATATCGTATCCATGAGGACTAAAAGTACTAGTAATTACCGTTTTTTTATTATTTAGCCGACAAATTAGAGTGATTGTGTTCTAATCTAAAATTACTAAACTAATTAAACTAAGAACGCAACAGAGAATGAAATAGGAAAATAATCGAAGATTACCAATGAGATAGACAATAACCAAGAAAGAATCCACCTAGACTTCACCTATTACTATGAATCTGAATTAAACGATTTATTCACTTGTGACTTGATTCGTAGAAATCCCTAAATTATGTTAATATCTCTTTCGAGAGTGCAACTGACTCTAGGTTGATTAATTGAAATCTCTTCTAATTAAAACCCTTATTGTTGCATTAACTCGATCTATGAATTCCCCTATTAGATTTGACTCTAATCCAGTAGATTTATGTCGTCCTATTTCTAGGACTGCATGCAACTCCACTCATCAATTATGCTAGATCTACTCTTAAACAGGACCTTTTGCTCCATTGAATTAAGCACATTAATCATGAATTAATATCCCAAAAATATTAAAACAAGAAATAAGCATACATAATTGAGAACAAAAATCAAGTATTTATAGCATAAAATAGAAACCAAATAATAGGATTCATCATAGGTTTCATTGATTGTCACTCGCGATAAGTTTTAATATTTATAATTAATCGTACTTGAAACTAACTATTATCACGATGAAGGCAAGCGTACCTATCGAACAGTAGTATAGTTTATAGCAAGACCGGATGTCGAACCCACAGGAACTAAAAGTACTAGTATTAACTTTTTTTTTATTATCTAGCCTAAGAATAATGAGGGTTGTTTTATCTAAACTAATTAATTAAACTAAGAATGCACAGAAAGTAAATTAGGGAAATACTTTTGGGAAAACTGACTGATTTAGACAATACCCAAGGAAGAATCCACCTAGACTTCACTTGGTATTCGACTCTGAACCAGACGATTTATTCACTTGACTTGATTCGTAGAAATCCCTAATTTATATTATTATCCCCCTCGATACTAATAACGTCTAACCCTAGGTTGATTAATTGAAATCTCTTTCTAATTAAAACCCCTAGTTTTGCATTAACTCGATCTATAGATTCCCTTATTAGATTTGACTCTAATCAGGTAGATTTATGTCGCCCTATCTCTAGGATTGCATGCAACTCCGCTTAATTATGAATGATCTATTCTTAGACAGGGACTATTCATCCTCTGAATAAGCACACTCAATACTTGAATCAATATCCTGGAACATTAAAACAAGAGTTAAGAACATAATTAAGAACAAATCAAATATTTATCATATAATTCAGAAAATATTAACAAGATCCGTCTTAGGTTTCATCCCCCTTAGGTATTTAGGGGATTTAGTTCATAATTATAAAAGAAAACATCTCAGAAGAATAATAATGACAAAACATAAAGAAAACCCAGAAACTCCTGAAGGAAATTGAAGGGAGATCTTCAGTCTTGAAGGAGAATCCGGCTTCTGAGATGGATCAATCGGCTTTCATCGAGTAATTCCTTGCTTCCTACTCTGTGTGTCCTTTTAATCCTCCTTTTGGGTCTTTTAAATAGGCTTTAGAATGCTTTCAAACCTTCAAAATTGCCATTTTTCGAATAGAACTCAACTTAGGCTCGACAGGGCCATGGCCGTGTGCCATGCCTGTGTACAAATGCTTCAAACCGTGTTCAACGCTGCGAAATAGACACACCCATGTTGAGGTGGCTTTAGGCTGTATGCAAGACTGCTAAAATGACACGGGCGTATGGTATACCCGTGTGAGGAAGTCCAGGTTCTGTTGATTTCCCATGTTGGCCCATTTTCTCCGTTTTTAGCCCGTTTCTCGCTCTTTTTACTTCCTATGCTCACCAAAGTATAAGATATGAAATTAAAGGATTAGGAGCATCAAATTCCATAAATCTAATGATAATTCATCCAAAAATGTGCTAAGCATGGGAAAAAAATATGTATAAATTACGACTTATCAAAAGGGTAAAGAAAGACTACCAAGTTATATGTGTTGCAAGGTTCAACTGTTACTGGTGATAAAGCTGTTGCTTTCTCTTCCGTTCCAGATAATGATGTTACTAGACTTTGGCATATGACGAAATTGAGCAAAAGAGGATTCTTGATGGACAAGGCATTAGTAAATTGAAGTTCTTGATGGACAAAATTAGCCCCAAATATTGCAACTGTGGATTTACCATCGGAGTTTAAAGTTCCAAAGGAGGTCTTTGAAGGAAGAAGAAATCCACGAGCAGATTTAATGCAATTCAATGATTACACGAATGTCCTGATAGCTTTTGACACCAAGAAGTGCAAGGCCTTTTCCATGACGTTGGGGGGAAATGCTAAGGATTGGTATTTATCTTTACCTTAGGGCTCCGTTAGTAAGCATCGAACCCAAACTTTTACCCTCCTTTTTCAACTTTATGATTTAATTTTCCTTACAATAGCCTAAAATTTCATTGATTTAAACCTGAAACCCTAACGAAGAATCTCTTCGATCTTTGTCTACCATCATAAGATGGTTGCTTGATTCTAATATGTTCCACTTCTCATTAAGACATTTTCCTTGACCTTTAGACTGAACTTTTGTCGCATAGAACTCTTTGACTAACTATTGATTGGATCTAGTACGTTTAAGCTTTTTTTTATATTTTTATTATTTTTCTCTAACTTTATTTTTTCCTTTGCTTCTATGGGACTTATTTGAGGTTCGTTAAAATAGAACATTTCTTCATTTTTTTATTTGGTTTCTTAGTATTTTTGTTTGCTTTGACTATGGTTATGGTGATCTTTGGTTCCTAGTTCGAGAGTAAAGGTGTATGAATAACTCGATTGTGATCTTCTTTTTGGATTATGGCTTTGCTGAAGGGAAAATGGTGAGTGAGTTAAAAATGAAAGGTTGCTAAGTTCGTTGGGATAGAGGTTAGGCATAGGGTTAACAGTGGCTTTGCTAGGGTATGAGGCTTGCGTTGTTGATATTGCTTGGGTTATTGGGTTAGGGAGCAATAATACCGAGATTGAGTAACCAATGTGTAAACTTGTAAATTTAGTAATAGTTCAGTTATCAACTTGTACTTTTTTGCAATAGAATGACCAAATTGTAAACTTACTCCTCCCCACATCCGACGTCTGTTACCAAGTTAAATACCTAGTGACCAACTTGTAACTTTTGAATAGTTTGGTGACTACTTTGAAAATTTTTGGAATTGAATAGTCAAAATGTAAACTTAATAATAGTTGAGTACCGTTGAGTGTAGTTTACCCTAATAATTATTTGATATAATTAATGTAATACCCCAAAAATTACTACAGTAAGAAAGCAATATATTATTCTTGATATAGTAAAATAAGAGAAAAAGTGACAAAAAGGGAAATTTTGAGTTTGTCACCATTGGGAATTACACTATGATATATTCATTTAAGAAAGGACTAAATCACAAAAGTGAGAAAAGTATTGTAGCTCAAGAGTAAATGCTCAAAACTTGAGGGGTTGAAGTGTAAATATAAAAAAGTTGAAGGACCAATAGTGTAAACATTTTAAGGGTGGAATGATCTAGAAACTAAGAAAAATAGATGAATTAGGACCAAACTGAATAGGTGAAGAATTATGAGGGACTAAATCGTAATTTTACCAAATTAAGTGATGACTCAAGGATGAAATTTTAAAAGATCATGAAGGGCAAAATGGTCAATTAGAAGAGAGAGAAATCTAGAAAGCAATTATAATGTTGGTGATATTTTAGATTAATTAAATAAATATTAGTTTTTTAATATTTTAATGAATATTTTATTATTATTTTGTTTAATATATAAGGAGAGAAAGATGATGAATTTTCTTCATCTTTCTCATGCACCAATGTGAGAAGAAGAAGAAAGAAAGGAAAGTTTCCTTTTTTTTATAATTTGGTCATTTCACCAAAAATCCACCATTTTCACCTAGAAATCAAAAGAATTTCCATAGCCATCAAGAGAGAAAGATAACAAGGAGACTATGAGGAGTTAGAATATCAAGTTAGATTCAAGAAATAGAAGCTGGAGGAGAAAGAAAATCAAGTTAAAGATTGAAATCAATAGAACAAGGTAAGAACATCAAGATTTCAATATATTTTTTAGTTTGATATGATTGAAAAAGCATGGAAATGATATTATAGTAGAGTTTTCTTATATAAGGATCTATTTTTGATATGTTAGTGAAGAGAAATAAGATAAAGTGATGGAAAATATTATAGAGAAATGGAATAAGGGTGTTATAAACTTGGTAATTAACACTTTACACTAAAACAGTTTTGGACTGCAATAGTGGTCTAGCTTTGAAAAATCACCAATAATTGTAAAAATTTAATTGGAGAATGAATAATGAAATTAAATCTTATTAAGTCTAGTTTCTTATAGAAGAAACGGTGTAAGCAATGGAATTTTAAATCATGAGATATAATAAATTTTGTGAGACAAGGTCAGAATGATTTCGGGTTCCCCTGTTCTAACTTTGGAAATCATCAAAAATTGGAGAAAAATAATTAGGGGCTTAAATTTATATGTTTAAAATCCTGAATGAGTCTATTTTCAAGATAAACAAATGGTAATATCATCTAAATCCTGTATGAGGAGATAATTAATTTTTAGTGAAGAAGGGTCAGAACTGTCAAACAGCAGAATATGGGTGACTTTAAAGAATAAAATGTACTTTTTGGCTAAACTAAAAATTCTGAAAATTTTATGGAAAGAAGATATGTGAGTCTAGTTTCAGGAAAAAATAGCAGATCCTAATTTGGAGTTCTGTAGCTTAAGATATAAATAATTTAGTGACTATGACTCAAGTGGACAGCTCGGTATGAACATAAAAGTAGATAGAAGAATTATGTACATATCAAGGATGTGGAATGGAGAGGAGGAGGAGGAAAATAAATGTGAATATTCAGATAGTATGGGTTTAAATGGCTAATTTGCATGTTTTAGGTTCAAGGACTAAATAGAATAAGAGTAAAACTTAGGGGCAATTCTGTAAAAATGTCAAAAAATGACCAAATTGAAGAAAATGAATTGTTTTAGTGTTTAAATTAATAAATTGAATGAAATTATTAATTTAGATCAAGATCGGGTGAAAAATCGGGGAAAATAGAAAATTACCAGAATGATCCTGAATCTTGGTATTTCTGTAATTTAGCTAGGTAAGTTTATATGGTTGAACTTTCCTGATTATTTGTTAAATTAGGAATGGTATAATGTATTATTTGATATGTTTACTATTGAATTATGAATATTGTTAAATTATGAAAATCGGATCCAAAGTTCAAATTGAGTAGAACGTAGGATTGAGTACGATCGTTCAGTGATCAGTGATGAATTAACGGTGAATTACCCAAGTAAATCGAGATTTAGTATTTGTTGCGAATTCTTGTGTTTGCTTTTCGTTTAGCTCTCACGAGCTTCTGTTAACTCATATGAGTTTTAGTTTAACCCTTTCAGGTTTCAGTTTTAGCTCTTCTGAGCTTCCGTTTAACCCTTATGGGTTTCCGTTTAGCTTTTATGAGCTTTCGTTTAACCCTTTTGGGTTTCTATTTAGCACTTATGTGCTTCTGTGCTGCCTTTGGGCTTCTGTTTATGATGTACTCAAATCTGTAAAACGTTCTCTAATTTGACAAAGATTGGTAAGTGACATATGAAATTAGTATTGGAAGACTTATGGTTATTATTGATATTGATTTGAAATAAGAGTACCCATTGATAATTAAATGATTCAACGGGTAAAATTCTTATATGAGATAACATGAGTTTGAAATGAATTATTACCAGTATATACTTGAAATATATGGAAATGATGGTACATGAAATATTGATATAATGAAATGAATAATATACGTTGATAAAGAAATGACAAAAGAATGATATGTATCATGACATGTAAAAATGTGATTATGTGATTCCGTGTAAGACCATAGCTGGGCTATGACATTGGTATGTGATTATGTGATTACGTGTAAGACCATAGCTAGGCTATGGTATTGATATGTGAATATGTGTAAGACCATAGCTGGGCTATGGCATCATTATGTGAAGATGTGTAAGAACACAATTGGACTATGGCATCGAGGAAACAAAGTACTCAATTCCGTAAGACGTTCACTAATTTGACAAAGTTTGGTAAGTGTTACATGGAACTATGTGATATAAGGTAATACGAGTTGATGAGACATGAGTATAGAACTTAGTTGATGAATGAATTCATTTGTGATTATATATTTGTACATCTTGAGTGTATTGTTCGTATAAGTTGGTATTTCAAACGATTTAATGAATAAGTTTCGACATGGAATAATCTGAACATGAGACAAATAATTATGAAGTTAATCTTGAAATCCATGAAAATGATGGTTATTGATATATGGAGACATGAGACTATGATATATGAACATGGAATATGTTGGGTAAATATGTTCATTCATAATTATGGAATTATGTACCTCATGTGTACTGTTTACATAAAGATGATATTTCAAATACTTTGATGAGTAAAGTTCAAATATAAAATAGTATGAAATCAAGACAAGTTATTATGAAAATGTATTTAAAATACAGAGATATGGTTGCTATATGTTATATAATCTCATAATGTGAAATTGACTATATATAAAAGAAATTTAATGAGAATTGAACCCAATAGAGAGACATTATAAATCCGTTCGGAACATGAACTGTAAAATGACTCGATTTAATAAAAAAAGGTTCTGTAAACTCCAGTAATGCCTCGTACCTTATTTTAGTGACGGATACGGGCAGGGGTTGTTACAAATTTTAAGTTTTATCCGTTTTTATTCCTGTTATATACATATTAAGCTTTACTAAAATTTTACAGTCTGGATATTAAATGATTAAATGTTTCGATTTAGCATGACAACTTGCTTTGTAAAAAAATCTTACCTACGATCACTCCAGTGGTCAATGTGACATCCGAAATTCGATCTAAACTTTTAGGCTGGGTTTAGGGTGTTACAATTAAACTTAAATTGAATTATGATTAAGTGTTTAATTTTTCAACAAAATATTCAAGTCGTGTATGATTTAATCAAACTAATTATTAACTCATAAAAATTCATTAATTTATATTAAATGTATGATAATATATATCTTAAATATGGGGAAACTACATGCAGGGTGACTGATTTATTAGTAAGTTTATATTTTGGTCATTCAACTTAAAAAAATTACAAAATGATCGTTGAACTATTCGGAAATTTACACTTTGGTCAGTACTCTACTTCAACATGTTATAAAATAATCATTGAACTATTCAAAAACTTTACTTATGTCTGTCGAAACCTCTTTTTAAAGGGATGTTTGAAAAATGGGGATCGACTTTTGAAAAACGAAAACGGGAGTCACCACCAACCTTTTTAGGTGTGATTGGATCACCTTATAAAATGTTTTGGTCTACGAAAATTAAGAAAACAGGTTCAGGAGTCGGTTACGTGCGAGGAAGGATTAGCACCCTTGCAACGCCCAAAATTGGTACCAAATTGAATAGTTTTCTGTCTTAATGTCAAAAATTTGAAAGGATTAAAAAATAGGATCCCTTTTTTAAAACCAGAATTATTTAAGTTGAAAAATCGAGATTCCTTAGCTCCGAAAGAATACAAACATCACATCCAGCATGATAGGACACCATATTCTTAAACTCTCATAACTGAAATCATCTCGTGATTTACAAAATCTATTTGGAAGGATACTTTAGGCATTTAGACAAACGGGAAATCGCAACCCAGCATGTTAGGGCACTATTTCCCGAATTCCTAAATACGAAAAACATTGCCCCATTTTAGAAAAACTTTTAGATAAAATATGACAATTAAATGAAATATATATATTTTTAAAATAATGATTTGAGTAAAATTTTAAAAATAATTTACTAAGAGTAATAATAATAATAAATTATTAGAAAATGAAAGAGTTTGATATGATACTAAAATTATTAAAAAATTAAAATATATAAAAAAAATCAGGGAAACATCGATTAAATCAAAATAAAAAGGGTTTAAAAACGAAGATGAACAAAGAATAAAATAAGAACAAACCGTAGAAAATAAGAACGTAAGAGGGAGAGAAATTTGAGTGAAAGCTCTCAAAAATTTTTATTGTTTCCCAAAACTCCCGTGTGTTTACAATGAAGGGAAAGGCCTCTATTTATAGTTGAACCTCCTCAAATCCAACGGTACAGATCAATTATATCAACAGTTAAGATTAAAAGGTATCTACAAATTAAATCTCTAAGATTACAAAATCATATCTTCTAAGATTGCACATCATATCTAAGATTGCATATCATTGAAGATTATATTTTCATATGAGTCAAGCTTGTAGATGAACCTTAAATCTTTTCAAGTAATGGGCCATTCCGATCGGGCCAAATTATATTTGTAATTCTGGACTGAACTTGGACTTTGTTTTTTTTTTTTGGACTTATTTCTGGGCCCGGGCAAAATTGAGTGTCTACAGCTGCCCCTCTTTGCTCATTGCTGTGTAACAGGAATAGAGAAAAGACTATAAAAGGACCAATTTTGCCTGGGCTCACCGAGTCTTGAGTTCTTGATCCTTGATCTTCTTTAAATGACCTCTTGACGGCTTCAATCTGCTTCACTGCAACTCAAGAAGGCGATATCTGCTATCTTTGATCTGCTCCCTGTCTAATACAGAGACGCTAAATCTGCTTCTTCAATCTCCTCCCCGTCTAATACAGAGATGCCAAATCTGTTATCTCTGATTTGCTCCCGTCTAATTCAGAGATGTCAAATCTATCATCTTGGATCTGCTTCGATGTAAACACATGAAGGTCAGATCTGTTATGTCTTCGATCTGCTCCCCGTCAAATACAGAGATGCCAAATCATCTTGGATCTGCTTCAATGAAGGTCCAATCTGTTATGTCTTCGATCTGCTCCCTGTCTAATACAGAGATGCCAAATCAACTTGGATCTGCTTCAATAAAGGTCAGATCTGCTATGTCTTCGATCTGCTCCCCTTCTAATACAGAGATGCCAAATCATCTTGGATCTGCTTCAATGAAGGTCAGATCTGCTATGTCTTTGATCTGCTCTCCGTTGAATATGGAGATGCCAAATCTATTTCTTCGATTTGTTCTCTGACAGTACAGAGATTCCAAATCATCTTAGATCTGCTTCAGCGTAAACACGTGAAAGCCAAATCTGCTATGTCTTCAATCTGCTCCCCGTCTAATACAGAGATGCCAAATCATCTTGGATCTGCTTCAATAAAGGTCAGATCTGCTGTGTCTTCGATCTGCTCCTCGTTTAATATAGAGATGCCAAATCATCTTGGATCTACTTCAATGAAGGTCAGATCTGCTATGTCTTTGATCTGTTCTCTGTCGAATATGGAGATGCCAAATCTGTTTCTTCGATTTGTTCTCTGACAGTACAGAGATGCCAAATCATCTTAGATCTGCTTCAATGAAGGTCAGATCTGCTATGTCTTTGATCTGCTCTCCGTCTAATACAGAGATGCCAAATCATCTTGCTTCAATGAAGGTCAGATCTGCTATGTCTTCAATCTGCTCTCTGTCGAATATGGAGATGCCAAATCTGTTTCTTCGATTTATTCTCTGACAGTGCAGAGATGCCAAATCATCTTAGATCTTCTTCAGCGTAAACACGTGAAAGGCAAATCTGCTATGTCTTCGATCTGCTCCTTGTCAATGCAAGGATGCCAAATCATCTTGGATCTACTTCGATGTGAAGACATCCGAAGGTTAGATCTGCTATGTCTTCTATCTGCTCTCCATCGAATATGGAGATGCCAAATCTGTTTCTTCAATTTGTTCTCTGACAATATAGAAATGTTAAATCATCTTGGATCCGCTTCAGCATAAACACCTGAAAGTCAAATCTGCTATGCTTTAGCCTGTTACCCTACTGTTTAGGGGGTTAAGGCGCATCAATCTTCATTGTCCCTTGAAGGACATAACCTGTATAATGTGTATGAGTTCATGCCTAATGATTAGGATGCTATGATCGAAGTGAGTCAAATGCTCCTAATTAAACCTGTTATAATGCAAAATGTTTATGAATATGACCCCTATTCCAGACATCACCACTCATTCTTTCGTTGAAGTTTATCCTTATTTCTCTCGAAGTATCATTCCTACTCAGCCTGTGGGTTTGTACCATTCTTCAAATGCTATGACCCACTAAAAATGTCTGTAAGATGATCCTCTCTTAGGATCGAATCGTTTGATTTGTCTAACCATCATTTTGGACTAAAGAAAGAATTTCCTCGAGTTCTTTCGAACCTCACTTACGTGAATTCCTCGAACAATTATTCCGTTTTAGTTTCTTGTATTATCTAGAAATTTCCAGAGTAATGAGCAAAACTTCATTTGTGAAAATTATTTAGTTCATCTATCATTATTTAATACAACACACTTTAAGAATAATGGAAGATGAATTTAATTAGATTTGAATAAATTTGTCAAAAATACAAAGGAAATTAATCTGAAAGCCTATCTTTAAGAAGAAAGAGAATCTAAAGATAGCAAACAGGACAAAAGTTAGATGCTCTAGATATTGCCGCTTGAGCGTTTATACACCAGCTCCATGAAGACTTTCTTGAGTTCAACATGTGTTTAAAAGATCCAAAGTACTTTGTTGATGCTCTGATATGCAACGTGCTTCACTCTTCATTGAATCAGATATAGCAAAATTACCGTATGCTCTTCAAAATTTGAGCTGCCCTTTCGGGTTTTCAACTCAAAACCCCTTTGGTCACAAGGCGCCCTTTGCGGGTTTTCACCTTGGCCTCTCCATTTTATTTCGAAAACTCAAGGCGCCCTTTGCAGGTTTTTACCCTGAATTCTTCCCTTCTTTAGTCAAAGTACTTTTTGACTGATTCTGAATTCACTGGATTGGGTAAACTCTTCCCATCCATTTCCATTAAGATCAATGCACCCCCAGAGAAGGCCTTTTTTACGACATACGACCCTTCCCAATTCGGCATCCATTTTCCTTTAAAGCCTTTCTGAATAGGAAGAATCTTTTTCAAGACAAGGTACCCTTCGTGGAATTCTCTTGGATGAACTTTCTTATCATAAGCTCGCATCATTCGCTTCTGATACATTTGACCATGACGAATAGCTTTTAGCCTCTTTTCTTCGATCAAGTTCAATTGGTCATACCAGGATTGAATCCATTCTGCTTCATCTAGTTTTATCTCTGAAAAATTCAGAGAGAAGATATTTCTACTTCAATAGGTAACACTGCCTCTATTCCATATACCAATGAAAAAGGGGTTGCCCCAGTAGAAGTTCTGATGGACGTTCGATAAGCTAAGAGTGCAAATGGTAGTTTCTCATGCCAATCTCTATAAGTCTCAGTCATCTTCCCCACTATCATCTTGATGTTCTTGTTGGCTGTTTCTACTGCCCCATTCATTTTTGGGCGATACAGAGAAGAGTTATGATGCTTAATCTTGAATTGACTGCAAACTTCTGTTATTGTTTTGTTGTTCAAGTTCAATGCATTGTCTAATATGATCTTTTCAGGCATCCCATACCGACAAATGATCTCTTTCTTCAAGAATCGACTCACAGCTGACTTAGTAACATTCGCATAAGAAGCAGCCTCTACTCACTTTGTGAAGTAATCAATGACCGCAAAGATAAAATGATGCCCATTTGAAGCTTTTGGTGATATTGGCCCAATGACATCTATGCCCCACATAGAAAAAGGCCATGGAGAGGTCATAACATGTAGAGGTGAAGGTGGTACATGAATCTTGTCTCCATAAATCTGACATTTATGACATTTTTTGGTGTAGTTGATACAATCTCCTTCCAAAGTAGATCAATAATATCCAAACCTCATGATTTGTCTAGCCATCATGAAACCATTAGCGTGCGTCCCACAAACACCCTCGTGAACTTCTTCCAAGATTAACTTAGCTTCCACGGCGTCAAAACATCTCAACAGTACTTGGTCCTTTCTTCTTTTTTACAAGATGTCCCCATCCAAAATGTAGTCGCAGGCTAATCTCCTTAAAGTTTGCTTATCATTTTTAGTTGCCTGTTCTGGGTATTTACGATCTCTCACATATCGCAATAAATCCTGATACCAAGGGTTATCATCCTTTTCTTCTTCCTCAATGTTACAACAATGAGCTGGAGCCTCAAAGATACTCATCTGAATGGGTCTCATCTTCTCCTCTTTATTCACTTTAATCATTGAAGCCAAGGTTGCTAGAGCATCTGCCATCTGGTTTTCGTCTCGTGGGATATAATTGAAAGTGATGTCATCGAACTCCTCAAGTAACCCCAAAACTACCTTTCAATAATTGATCAATTTAGGATCCCTTGTCTCCCATTCACCTTTAAGTTGGAGAATTACCAACGCGGAGTCTCCATAAACTTCCAAGGTTCTTATTCTTCGCTCTATAGCTGCTTGGAGTCCTATGATGCACGCTTCATACTCGACCATATTATTTGTGCAATCAAAATCCAACTTGCATGTGAATGGATAATAATCACCATTTGGGGATACCAAGACTGCCCCAATTCCATTTCCCACTGCATTAGATGCCCGATCAAAGCTCAACTTCCAAGGATAATCCTCTGTAGCTGCTACACACATCAACTCCTCATTTGGAAGATCAAAAATCAACAGCTCATAGTCTTCTAGAGCCCTACTAGCCAGAAATTCCGCTATCGCACTTCCTTTTATAGCCTTCTGGCTCTCATAAACTATGTCAAACTCTGAAAGTAGAATTTGCCACCTCGCCATTCTTCCATTCAAAGCTGTTGACTCCATCATATACTTCAGAGGATCAAGTTTTGAAATAAGCCAAGTAGTATGATACAACATATATTGCCTCAACCTTGAATCGTCAGATTAAAGCACAAAGACAATTTCTCAATTGGCGAATATCTCATCTCACACTCTGTGAATTTCTTGCTGAGGTAGTATATCGCCTTCTCCTTTCTTCTCGACTCGTCATGTTGGCCAAGCACACATTCCATAGAATTGCTAAACACTGATAAGTACAGAATTAATGGTCTACCTGGATTAGATGGAGATAACATAGGAGCATTTAACAAGTATTGCTTAACCTTATCGAAAGCACTCTGGCATTCCTCATCCTAAGTACCTTGGTTGTGTTTTCTAAGAGGCGAAATATAGGGTCACATTTCTCAGTTAATTGTGAAATAAACCGAGCAATATAATTCAACCTTCCAAGAAAACCCCGAACTTCTTTTTGAGTACGTGGTGAAGGCAAATCTTGTATGGCTCCAACTTTGTCTGAATCAACTTCTATTCCTTTTTCACTGACCACAAAACCTAGTAACTTCCCCGACCTGGCTCCGAAAGTGCATTTGCCAGATTAAGTTTTAATTGAAACTTCCTTAATCTCAAGAATAGTTTCTTTAAAACCTCAATATGTTCCTCCTCTGTTCGAGATTTGGCAATCATATCATCAACATACATCTCAATTTCCTTGTGCATCATATCGTGAAATAAGGTCGCCATAGCCCTTTGGTATGTTGCCCCTACATTCTTTAGCCCGAAGGGCATTACCTTGTAACAGAAAGTCTCCCACAAGGTTATGAAGGTGGTTTTTTCCATGTCTTCAGGATGCATCTTTATCTGATTGTACCCTGAAAAACCATCCATGAAGGAGAACAACGAATATCCCGCTTTGTTGTCTACCAAAGTCTCTATGTGAGGCAGAGGGAAATTATCTGTTGGGCTAGCTTTGTTCAGATCCCTGTAATCAACACACATTCATACCTTCCCATCCTTCTTAGGAACTGGTACAATGTTAGCTACTCATTCAGAATACTTCACCTCTTTTAAGAATCCTGTATCGAACTATTTCTTGACTTCAACCTTTATTTTTAATACGATATCTGGTCTCATTCTTTGCAACTTCTGTTGAACTGGTTTACAATCCTATCTTATTGGAAGACGATGCACCACAATATCAATATTTAATCCTGGCATATCTTGATAGGACCATGCGAAGATATTCTTGAACTCACGTAACAACTCAATCAGTCATTGCCTTATATCATCAGCAATATGCGTGCCAATTTTCACCTCTTTCCCTTCCTCTAGGGCTACATTCTCTACTGCCTCTTTCTCATGTGGCATGATTTGTTTCTCCTCTTATTTTACCATCCTTAAAAGATCTAGGGACTTATCACAATCCTGGACATCTTCAAAATCCTGTGATTCCTCTAAACACATGTCTTGCTCATGAGAGAAATCAGGATTTGAAATATCAATGCTCATGTCATTGATCT
This sequence comes from Gossypium arboreum, assembly GCF_025698485.1. Lineage (NCBI taxonomy): Eukaryota > Viridiplantae > Streptophyta > Magnoliopsida > Malvales > Malvaceae > Gossypium > Gossypium arboreum. The sequence continues at coordinate 127,081,873 of NC_069079.1, read as the reverse complement.
CTAGGGATTTGTGAAGTATAAAGAATGAATGAATTTAAGAATGATTATGTATGTGCTATGAATGAAAATTGCAAAAGTTTAACGGAATATTGGTTGATAAAAAAAACATTACTCGTTCAAATTGATAAAAGTTATGTTTTATTAAAAAAATAATAGATGATCGTAAGCCCATCCCACAAATGTAATCCTATTACTCCTAGGCCCTAGAGTAACAAGAATGTTTTGAAAATTACTTTGAAAAATTCCTAAAGACTACAGGAAGCTCCTCCGCTGTCCAATTATTCAGAGAGCTTCCCGGTTCGTAAGAGCGAATGCCCTCAAGGTTTCTTTAATTAGTCCCTTCTTCATGTATGGCATTGATGGAATGATTTTCATTTCTAAACACCCTCATCTCCAGGTAAGCTATCCCTCCTGATACCAAAAGTCTAGGATATGTAAGGGAGCGTCTTCTTTTCGCTCAGCCGTGACCCTCTTCTCTCTTTCTTTCTCTTTTTAACCTTAACTAATTAGGGTTTTTTTATGGATTTAAATGCATGTGATGTGATGCAATGCAAATGCATGAATGCAAAAGAAAAGGAGATGTTGATCTTGAATTCAATTCCATTAGAATAACTTTTCTAGAAAACAAATTTCTTTACATGAAAATAGACTACATATGCGATCTTGCCCTTCATAGTCCAAGTAAACGCTGATCTTTTCTTCATGGTCGAATCCTGTGAATTATCCAAAAGATGCCTTTGCTAGCTCATTGCTGCTTAATCTGAGCCTCGATCTCTTGCTCTCTTATCTCCATGATACTCATCAAAAAGTGCCGGCTCTTGGATAATCTTCATTGGCAATTAAATCAAGACATGTATTCCTTCGTGGACTTCCGGCTTTCTCTCGTCATGCTCTTGGATTACCTTTGTTGGCTTGAATATCTTGCAATTACATCATGTATTCCTCCGTGGACTACCAGCTTTCTCTCGTTGTGTTTACTTGGACTATATTTAGACGATTGCACTATAATCTACTTTATCAAGAAATTCGTTTCCTTATGACAAGCTATTCTATTTAGGAATCAAATTTCGAATCAACACCTTTTTTTCTTTGATGTAATGTAATGCAAATGCATGAATGCAAAAAGGTATCAATCTCGATTCAGTTTCATTTTAGAAAATGTTATTTAAGGAACAAAAGTCTTTTCATAAAACGGATTACAAATACGCTTTCACTCATAGGCCCAGAGTCTTAACCCTATCTAATAACAAAGCTAACTCTTGACCTCTATCTGAACTGCCCCGCTTTATATAGCCTGAGGACGAGTAATGGTGCATAGCCAATGACTCCCCAAATCCCAGAAAGAGGTACCCAATCAAAACTGTCGCAGCGATAAAGGACTTCATTAGGAGTCATCCAAGGTGCTTTCCACAAAACCTCCTCCTCTCGACTGAAGAATATCCATCCACCTTTCTTCTGTAATATCGTCTCTCCTTGGTGTAGTTGCTGCTTCCTTTAAGGGGGAATAACCCTCAAAGAACACTCAGCAAGGAACCTTCTCAAGCTTCCAAAAGTGACTATGGAACCATACTAACTACAACTGTGCGCATCCAATGAATCTACTTCACCGGCTCTCCGACATGTACTTCAAGGATCTAAATGTCTCAGCTAGGATTGCTAGCACCAGTGTGTTCTGTTTACCAATACGATCAAACAAATCTGCGACTGCCTCATCTATGTGCCCTATCGCCTTTGGGAAAATCACCAAGCCGTAAATACTTAAGGACAAAACGTTGACCTTCTTCTTCAAATCTGGGTGTGTCAATATCAGATCCCTCAAAATGGCCCACGGAATGCACTTACTATAGCCCTTTTGCTGCACTCGAGCTACAACCCACTGCTCACACATTCCTGTGATCATCACTAATTTCCTCACGAAAATTGGGAGACTAGCAGGCCTAACATAAGCTTTGTTACCTTGAATTCTCGGACAGCGAAGCAAGGTTGTATACTCCTCCAAAGTAGGCACTACATCTACCTCTCCAAATGTAAAGCAACTATAAGCAGGGTTCCAGAACTGTACCATAGCTCGAAACAGATGCTTATCTACCTTAATGTCTAGAAAATCAGAAAGATCTCCATAAGTATTAAAGAAAAGCTGTCTAGCCTCGTCATCCCATTGGGCCCAAATGTCCTTCATCTCTCGAAAATATTCCATGTCGAACTGATACGAGTAAAGTCCCACAACTCTGATGTATATCACTTGGTGACACTATCTCCTTTCTCTAACTGGGTTTTCTCTGACCACGCACAAACGGAAGAGTTGTCCTCCACTTTAAGATATCCGTTCCTTATTACAAAACTTCTTAACTCAGAAATCGAACCTTGAATCGACACCTTTAAATGCCAAATGACATGCAATGACAGCAAAATAAAAATAGGTCAGTATCATAAAAAAATGATAAACAAGTACTTACAAGGGTAGCTTACTAAAGGCTATCACTATCTTTCCTAAACTCTTTAAAGTTCACTATATGAGTTTTAGCTCTAAAGCCAGGGTACCTGAACCAGCAGATTCCTTGGTCTTCACCCATTATATGCTCATATAGACCAAGTTCAGTTTAGGGGGACACATTTCCCTATGGCCATAGGGAGATGAAAATCTCACGAAGACATAGGTACAGTATCCCGGAAGCAATCCACTAGCTCATACGAAGGTGAAAACCTTACAAAAGCGTAGCTTCTCACTCCCACTTAAGGGTGTGACCACAACGGTCATGCAAATGCAATGTACAGCAATAAGGTAACAAACATATGCAGCAAACACATGTTAAAAGGATCCAATTTTAAATTTTCCAAACTTTCGACATTAAGACAGAAAATACTCAATTTCATGGCTTGACTCTCTTAAGTCCCCAATGGAGTCACCAAGCTGTCGAAACCATTTTTTAAAGGGATGTTTGAAAAATGGGGATCGACTTTTGAAAAATGAAAACGGGAGTCGCCACCAACCTTTTTAGGTGTGATTGGATCACCTTATAAAATGTTTTGGTCTACGAAAATTAAGAAAATAGGTTCGGAGTTGGTTGCGATGCGAGGAAGGATTAGCACCTCGTAACGCCCAAAATTGGTACCAAATTGAATAGTTTTACGTCTTAATGTCAAAATTTGAAAACATTAAAAATAGGATCCCTTTTTAAAACCGAAATTATTTAAGTTGAAAAATTGAGATTCCTTAGCTCGAAAGAATACAAACATCACATCCAAACATGATAGAACACGATATTCTTAAACTCTAGAATCTGAAATCATCTCGTGATTTACAAAATCTATTTAGAAGGATACTTTAGGCATTTAGACAAATGGGAAATCGCAACCAAAGACATGTTAGGGCACTATTTCCGAATTCCTAAATCTGAAAAACATTACCTCATTTTAGAAAAACTTTTGGATAAAATATGACAATTAAATGAAATATATATTTTTTAAATAATGATTTGAGTAAAATTTAAAAATAATTTACTAAGAGTAATACTAAAAAAATTATTAGAAAATGAAAGAGTTTGATATGATACTAAAATTATTAAAAAATTAAAATATATAAAAAAAATTAGGGAAACATGGATTAAATCAAAATAAAAAGGGTTGAAAAATGAAGATGAACAAAGAATAAAATAAGAACAAACCGTAGAAAATAAGAACGTAAGAGGGAGAGAAATTTGAGTGAAAGCTCTAAAAAATTTTTATTGTTTTCCAAAACTCTCGTGTGTTTACAATGAAGGGAGAGGGCTCTATTTATAGTTGAACCTCCTCAAATCCAATGGTACAGATCAATTACATCAATGGTTAAGATTAAAAGGTATCTACAAATTAAATCTCTAAGATTATAAAATCATATCTTCTAAGATAGCATATCATATCTAAGATTGCAATCATATCTAAAATTGTATCATATCTAAGATTGCATATCATATCTAAGATTGCATATCATTGAAGATTATATTTCCATATGAGTCAAGCTTGTAGATGGACCTTAAATCTTTTCAAGTAATGGGCCATTCCGATAGGGCCAAATTATATTTGTAATTCTGGACTGAACTTGAACTTCGTTGTTTTTTTTGGACTTATTTCTGGGCTCGGGAAAAATTGAGTGTCTACAATGTCATTGGCCTATAAAATTATGAAGACTTATGTGGTCATCAAATCATTATGTATCATATATAATATAATATATATTAGCTATATAATTTCCAGCTGAATTTAAGAAAAAAAAAAGGTTTAAGGTACCTTTTTTATCCCTTAATGAATTAATCTAACCTAAATTACTATGTTTTAGGTCTTTCTTGGAACATCCTTAAGTTCTGTTAGTATTTTAAGAGAAAATATGCTAGTTTTAATTCATTAAAGGATAAAAAAAAGGCACCCAATACTTGTTTTGAAAAAGCTATTTGGAAATTACGTAGCTATATTACATTATATGATTAAAAAATTATTTAATGTCTATATCAGTCATCGATTTGAGATTTAACAATCTAATAACTTTAATTAAAACTTTTGAGTAGTCTAGTGATTATCTTGTAATATTTTGAAGTTGAGTGACCAAAATGTAAACTTTCGAATAGTTCAATGACAATGTTTTAATTTTCTAGAGTTGATAATCTTAGGTGTAGTTTGCCCTTGAATATATATAAACAATAGTCCCACACAAAAAAAACTAAATAGTCCCTTTTTCTTCTTTTTTTTTTCTTTTTCCCCTTCCCCCTCTCTCGCGCCCTAGATAAAAAAGCCAATAGGTGTCATACATTGGAGCCTCAACGTTATTCCTTCTATTGAAAAAATAAATCCAAAAAAAGGGGAAAAAAAGAAAGTTAAAAAGATAAATAAAAACTCGTGTTTTTAATTTTTACTAAAAATTAAAATTAATTCTAAAAGAGAAATAAGTGACCAAAATGAAAATTTACAAAAATTAAGTAATTAAAATGAGTGTTCAGTAATATTGCCATTAGCCAACATAATGATCAAAATGAAAGCATACTAAACTTGGAGGCTGAAATGAGAAGACTATCTATCGGCAGTACTATATTTGGGAATTTTTTTAATTTTAGTGACCGAAATGAAAATTTATTAAAATTGAGTGACTAATTGGGATTTTAATAAATGAAAATTTATTTAAACAAGAACACTATCTAATGTCTGTTCTTTTGCTTTTGGTTTCATGTATATTGACTTGAAATGCATGGAGTCTTAGCACTAAAGAAATGATATAGGAATGGACTTTTCTCTTCTCCGGCAATCACGTGGAAGAAGATTACAAATGTGTCCGACTAGAGGATGCATATAATTATAATAGAGTAAATTGCATTCAATGTCATTAAACTATTAGTAAATTTATATTTTGAACACTTAAATTCAAAAAATTACAAAATAGTCATTGAACTATTTGAAAGTTTTTATTTAAGTCTCTAGACTGTTAAAATCGTCGTTGTATGATCTTCTCTATTCGCACCATCTGTACCAATCAAAAGCTCTCATTCTTCTTCTCTTCTATGGTTAAATTTTTTCAGGAAAAAACTTTGAACATCATGAATCTGCGAGCCAAAATTCAAGCAGTTTTTTCTTTGATCTCTGACATTAATCGTCAGATCGACTTGGATCTAAGGTATGCTTTTCTATTCATCGATTGGTATTGATTCACCATACCAATTGTTCAATCCGGCTTCTGAGATGGATCAATCGGCTTTCTTCGAGTAATTCCTTGCTTCCTACTATGTGTGTCCCCTTAATCCTCCTTTTTGGTCTTTTAAATAGGCTTTAGAATGCTTTCGAACCCTCAAAATTTCCCTTTTCCGAATAGAACTCAACTTGGGCTCGACAGGGCTACGGCCGTGTGCCACGCCCTTGTGCAAATGCTTCAAATCGTGTTCAAGGCTGTGAAATAGACACGCCCATGTGAAGGTGGCTTTAGGTTGTGTTCAATACTGCTAAAAAGACACGGGCATGTGGTATACCCATGTGAGGAAGTCCAAGCCGTGTTGATTTCCCACTTGGCCTATTTTCTTAATTTTTGGCCCGTTTCTCGCTTTTTTCACCTTCCTATGTTCACCTAAGCATAAGATATGAAATAAAAGGATTAGGAGCATCAAATTCCATAAATCTAATGATAATTCATCCAAAAATGTGCTAAGCATGGGATAAAAATATGTATAAATTACGACTTATCAAATACCCCCACACTTAAGCGTTTGCTTGTCCTCAAGCAAAATCCTCAATTCACAATTAAGAAATCTCAACTTATAATTCCTATCAATAATATCTCAAAATAATCCATAAGTAATCATTCCTTGAAAATTCAGCTAGAAGAACATTAAAGTTTCAAACATTCCAAGTTGAGCATTTTATCATGAAAAACATAAGTGTCTCCCCTCACCTAAGTAATCACCTTTGATTCAAAATATCACAAAGTTTAACATCCTCACTAAAGATTCACTCAAATCACTCGAGGCATTTAAGGACAATAATTTAGTACTCAACAGTCAATATGAAAAGTTATTACCATAGGCTTGCATGAAAATCAAATCTCCACCACTATATATTGAGATGATACATCAATCAAAAGGTCTTTAAAGGGTTTTAAAGTAGCTTTGGTTTGGGGGTGTTGTCACAAGCTAAAAGAGAAGGTTAGAATCGAGATTGAATTGAAAAATTACTTAACTAGAAAAATACTAAAACTGACAAATTACATTCTTAATTTAGATAACTTGAATTTGAGTTTTCTTCATGGATAACATCATTTTAACCCAAGTATTACATAAGTTCATTTTTTTTAACATAATTAAGTACACAGAACTTTGCTAACTATCAAAAATAAAACATAGCTAAGCAATTTATCCAAATCAAATCTCGACAAAAATAGGGATCAAATTAATTTAGTGGATTTCAACAATAATGGGTTATGGGTTAATATTGGGGGTAAATCAATGGATGGCTTGTTAGGCTTGAGGGGGTTCACTAAGGGTTAATTATGAAGGTAGGCTTTTATGGAGTGAGTGGGTTAAACCTAAGTGCCTTTATCATCTTGATATATCAAATCAATGGTTTGGTCTTGACATGCATAATCGAAGCAAGCTCTAGAGAATAACAAATCAATATTAACTTACTCATAACAACAATAAAAGTGAGCATGAAAGAGATAATATATGCTCTAAAGGTTCAAGATCTCACAAAAATTATGGCTTTTTGATGTTAACCCTGTGAATTTCAATTCCAAGATAATACCTAAACTTGGGGAAATAACCTAAAACTTTAATACTCAAAAATCAACTTACCATGTTTGATTCTCTAATTACTTAAAGTTTAAACCATCAATGCATAAATACCTATGTTTTAATTCAAGACATATCAATAAAAATCATAAATTAATCAAAATTCATTCTAATAGTGATTGAGTGATTCATATGAGAATAAGACAAAATTCAGGGATTTTTCTGATAGTGATATAAATAACCCCCACACTTAAGATGTACATTGTCCTCAATGTACAAAAATAAAGTTAGTGGAAAAATATAAATATAAGATCGTAAGATAGGGAGAGAAGTGAAACTTCCTGAATGTTAAGTGGATTCCTTGAATAGTAGTTATGGAAAGTGATCGACTAAGGCAAGGAGGAGGATACTCCGGTGGTGGTAGAGGGTGGGTCCCACAACTACAGTGTCCAGTGAAGAGGTTATCGTGGTGGTCGAGCAGGACATGGCAGTCGTGGAGGACCTTTTCCAGTGGAGTTGTAAATTCCTAAGTAATAGTGAGCTTTAGAGCTCTTTATAACTGCAACAAAATCAATAATTCTTTATGAATATAGAGAAGCATGATTACTCAGAAAGAAATAGCCAAAAACATAAATTACTTAATAAAATTGTAAAACCTAAAATAAAATAAGATTAGTCTTAAAGAAAAATAAAACTAAAAGAAAGTTAAACAAATAAATAAAAATAAAAGCAAAAATAATAAATAAACAAGTCTTTAAAAATCGTCATCACTAGATGGTTCGTGAGGTAGGGTGGCGATGAGATGTGCAAATGTTGACAGATCTGATGTAGGGTCGCATCAATGTGATCAAAGCGCTAAAAACATTGCTGCTCGAATTGAGTAAGGCACTCAGAAATGTCAGAAAGTGAAGCAGTCGCATAAACTGGACGGTGAGTAGGTGGTGGCTGAGATGGTGGAGGAACATCATCAGTAATGTCCTCGAGGTTCTCCTGCTCGGCTGATTGGACAAGGAAGTACTGAGGAGGGTGAAAGCCGCGTCATCGCTCTATCATCCTCATATGAATCATACTAGAGATGCCCTATGGGGACATCTGACTGATGAGGGTGGGGAGGATGATTGCGCCACCGTGTTGAGGAGACCAAAGTACCTCGCCAGGCGAGTCACATAAAGGCCGATGGAGATGACCCCCTTCCTATGCCGCTCCGTCTGATGGCGTATGGCTAGGGCAATGAAATAGGCGAGGTCAAAAACATGCCCATGTGCCATGCTCCATAAAAAATAGGCATCATTAGTGTTGACGATGCTGGTGCTCTCTCGCCATCCTATCAATGTGTGGGCTAAGATGGCGGGTAAGTACCTCAAGGATGGGTGAGAGCTGATGCCTTGGAGCGGCTAGGGTTATAGGTGGCCGAGACAGGGACTAAGACACTCCAGCACCGTGAAGGAGAATAGTGGATGTGGCGATGGAGAGTGTCGAGGTCGTTCTCATCCATGAATTCCTCCGTATATAAGCCCAATGCGATACCGAACTCGGGGACGCTCAAGTGGAGGACTAAACCACCGAGACAGAACTGAACCATTTCAGGATCATTGAAGTTGGTCATAATGGTCTGAAGATGGAACGTCGAGTAGGTTCTAACGTGAGCTCGAGATACGTCGACTCGACGATCTCGAAGAAGAGCCCCTATGGGTCAGTCGTTAGGAGGGCCTGAATCGCATCATCAAGATGGATCTGTTCTAGTACGGCCCAATCAATTCATTGGCCCACTTCTAAGGGTCGGGCCCGTAGTATCTGAAAAAGTTCCTCCTGATTGCCTAATGGGAATTGGAGGAATGGGTGTCGGATCTCCAAAGTAGGACCTGAGGAGGATGATGCTCATTTTCTCTTTTTCGATGCGGGAACCATAGCCTTTTTACCTCGTGGGTTTGACATAATGTGCCTGCGAGAACAATTCTAAAATTCAGTTGGAGGGATCAAAACAACCGGCACATGAGGGAGAAATAATATCTAAGTTAGGCTCAATCAAGCAACGAACTAAGTAGAATGTGAATAACTACTAAATATAGACTAATAAATAATAGGTAAGCAAAATATTACTAAGAGAAGATTATGAACCTAAAAATCAAAACAATACTAATGTTTCAAGACTAAATGGAGCATAGATATGGTGTGATCAACCAAGTTCAACTTAAGCACTAATAATCACTAAATAAGTAAAATTCTAAATAATTAGTAACAAAAATCAATTTATTTAGTCATGAACATAGAAATAACTAAATAAAAATGGAGTAAAAGAGGGGAATCGATGATGGGTGGTGATGAGTTGGTTGGGGGCGTGCTACTCGGTAGTCTACGGGCATGGAGGTGAGCCGTGTGGTGGGAGATGTAAGGGAAAAGGAAGGGAAAAGAAAGGGAAGAAAAGAAAGAGTGGTAGGAGATGAAAGAAACAGAGAAAAAGAGAAGAGAAAGTGAAGAGAAAGGGAAGAAAAGAGAGAGGGAAAGTGAAAAGGGATGGGAAAGGAGGTAAAGGAAGGAAGAAAATAGAAGAAAATAGGGGGTTTAGGGTGCTTAAAGGTGGCCGGTCGGTGGTGGGGGAGGGTTGTGTGGCGGCTACGGTTAGGTTTTGGGGAAGGGGATGATGAATAGTGAGGGGTTTATATAGATATTGGGGCATATAGCCATAGGGTACGCCCGTGTGCCCTGATTTCAGCCCGTCTTTTTCTTGATTTTTAAATTTGGGTGCATTTGAGATTCGGTCCACGCCCGTGTTCTTTGGGCATGCTGGGGCACACAGCCTTGTCGCACAGTCGTGTACTGCATCGTTTGCTTCTCCCACGTCCGTGCTCATGTGGGCACGCTCGTGTTAATTTGATAGGTTCGACCATGGGTGGTGGGCACGAGTGTGTCGCTGGCCCGTGTTGATTCCTCAGTTCCTACCACGACTTATAGGCACGGACGTGTCGCACGCTCGTATTGATTTGGTAGGATTGGCCACGGCCATATTGTACGGTCGTGGCAATGTATCGCATCCCATGTTTGGTGAAAATTTTGCTCTGTTTTCACATGGCCTAAGGCACGCCTGTGTGCCTGGCAGTGTGGGTTTGGAGAACCTGTGTTCAAGAGCTCAGTTAGTGATTTAGATGTTAAACACTAAAATTTAAAGAAGTTAATACTGTTAGTGCTCGGGTTGCCTCCCGATAAGCGCTTGTTTATAGTCTAAGCTCGACTTACCTCGATTTCGTGTGGTCATGGTGGTGCAAGGAGTTTACACTCCTCATTCCTGCTATCAGTTCTATCAAGATAAGGTTTTAGGCAAGCACTATTTACCTTAAAAGTGCAGAATGTGGAATGAGTTACCTCAACTGTACTGTATGGGAAGGTGTTAAGTACCGTAAAAGGGATTGCACCATTCGGTTTAGAAGTGGCAATACGTGGGTCTCCTGCGTCTAACAATACCTTGTCTCCAACCTTAAGTTGATTAGTTGAAAAATCGAGTCCGTCATGGCGTGGTTTCGGTTTATCATATGTTCTCAATTTTTGTGTCCGCCATTCATCTAGTTCCTCGATCTGTAGCCTTCGTTCTTCATAGATAGGTCCTTTGTTATTACGTAAATATGGCTCATTTATGCTCTTCAAACGTGTTTTCTACAAAGAAGATTGCACCACAAGATCAGTATCAGTAGCATGATTTATACAACCACTTTTGATTTTCGATGTGTTACTTGAATTACGAGCTTGAAGAGTGATTGTTTCATCACCCACACGAAGTGTGAGTTCACCTGTACCAACATCAATAATGGTTCTAACAGTTGCTAAAAAGGGCTTTCCTAAAATTAAAGGTACATCACTGTCCTCTTTTATGTCTAGAACAACAAAATCAATTGGGAATATAAATTTATCAATTTTTACAAGTACGTCTTCAATGATACCCCTAGGAAATCTAATGGTTTTATCTGCAAATTGAATGCTCATCCTAGTTTATTTGGGTTTCCCAAGACCTAATTGTTTAAACATTTTATAGGGTATGACATTAATACTAGCCCCAAAATCAGCCAAAGCATTGTTAACGTTTAAACTACCAATTAAACAAGGAATCGTAAAACTCCCTGGATCTTTCAACTTGCTAGGTAGCTTATTCTGTAGAATGACCGAGCAAACTGCGTTCAACTCCACATGCAACGCCTCATCCAACTTTCACTTATTTGTTAAAAGCTCCTTTAAAAACTTAACTGCGTTTGGCATCTACGAAAGAGCTTCAATAAATGGTAAGTTAATATGTAATTTCTTTAATAGTTTAAGGAGTTTACCAAATTGTTCGTCAGTGCGGTCTTTCCTTGTCGTATTGGGGTATGATACTTGAGGTTTGTATTCTTCACTTACCAGTTTTTGCTTACTGTGGTCTACCTCACCTTTACCTTCACTTACCTCAATTCCTTGCCTCGGTTCTGGTTTAGGTTCAACTAATCCTTCTTCATCTCGAACGTTAATCGCATTGAGCTGTTCCCTTGGGTTGGATTCAGTATTACTCGGCAAGCTATCTTGTGGTCGTTCAAAAATTAATTTGGCAAGCTGGCCTATTTGAGTTTCGAGCCCTTGGATCGACGCTTGTTGATTCTTAAGTACTGTCTCAGTATTCTGGAAACGAGTTTCTAACACTGAGATGAACTTCATTAGCATCTCCTCAAGGTTCGGCTTCTTTTCTTGCTGGTAAGGTGGTTGTTGAAAACCCGAAGGATTTTGTAGCCTTTGATTTCCTTGGCCACCCCACAAGAAATTGAGGTGATTTCTCCAACCTACATTATAAGTGTTACTATACGGGTTATTTTCAGGTCTAGAGTTATTATTACCCATATAGTGAACTTGTTCCTCCTTGGTGCTAGGATTGAAGGATTGATATTCTGTGTGTATTCCTCCAATTGAATCACACCTCATCATTTGATGTACCTGCGTGGAACCAAGCAAACCGTCAATCTTTTTATTCAATCGTTCTACCTGATTTGACAGTATAGTAACCGAGTTGACATTATAAACACCTACTGCTTTTGTCGGCTTTGTTCTCATGACTTGCCACTGATAGTTATTCAGTGACATCTCTTCAATAAATTCGTAAGCCTCTTCAGGTGTTTTGTTGTTGATGGTTCCACTAGCGGCTGCATCAATTATTTGTCTCGTTGAGGGGTTCACACCATTGTAAAAGGTCTGAACTTGCAGCCACAGAGGTAACCCATGGTGAGGGCACCTTCGCAGTAGGTCCTTATATCTCTCCCATGCATCGTAGAGTGTTTCTAAATCCATCTGCACAAAAGAAGATATATCATTTCTCAATTTAGCCATTTTAGCCGACAGAAAATATTTAAGTAAGAACTTTTCGGTCATTTGTTCCCAAGTAGTGATTGACCCTCGTGGTAATGACTTCAACCACTGTTTAGCCTTATTCCTTAGTGAAAAGGGAAATAACCGAAGGCGAATGGCATCATCAGAAATACCATTGATCTTAAATGTGTCACAGAGTTCCAGAAAATTTGTCAAATGAGTATTTGGGTCCTCGTCCTGCAAACCATCAAACTGAACAAACTGTTGTATCATTTGAATTGTGTTAGGTTTCAGTTCAAAATTATTTGTAGCAATAGCTGGCCTAACTATACTCAATTCAGTTCCTGTTAAAGTAGGTTTAGCATAATCATTCATAGTATGAGGAGCAGGATTTTGATTTACTGGGTCTGCAGCAATCGCAGGAGGTAGCAGTTTATTCTGATTATCAGCCATCTCCTCAGTTGAAGTGTGAATATCATCCTTTTGCTCTTCCTCTATGTATTGTAGGCTTCTCCTAATTTCTCTTCAGTTTCTGCGAGCTGTACTTTCGATCTCACTATCAAAAAGTAAAGGTCCCGACGGGTTTCTTCTAGTCATAAACTTTGAAAACTTGCCAGAAAATAAAAGAGAATTTAGAAAAAAAATAAAAACAAAATTAAATAAAATAAGAAAATAATGGCTAAAGTAATAAAAATTGAGTGTTCCTAATATTTTAGTTCCCCGAAAACGGCATCAAAAACTTGATTGTCACTCGCGATATGTTTTAATATTTATAATTGATCGTACTTGAAACTAACTATTATCATGATGAAGGCAAGCGTACCTATCGAACAATAGTATAGTTTACAGCAAGACCGGATGTCGAACCCACAAGAACTAAAAGTACTAATATTAACCTTCTTTTTATTATCTAGCCTAAGAATAGTGGGGGTTGTTTTATCTAAACTAATTAATTAAACTAAGAATGCACAGAAAGTAAATTGGGGAAATACTTTAGGGAAAACTGATTGATTTAGATAATACCCAAGGAAGAATCCACCTAGACTTCACTTGTTATTCGACTTTGAACCAGACGATTTATTCACTTGACTTGATCCGTAGAAATCCCTAATTTATATTATTATCCCTCTCGAGACTAATAACGTCTAACCCTACGTCGATTAATTGAAATCTCTTTCTAATTAAAACCTCTAGTGTTGCATTAACTCGATCTATGGATTCCTTTATTAGATTTGACTCTAATCCGACAGATTTATGTCGTTCTATCTCTAGGATTGCATGCAACTCCACTTAATTATGAATGATCTACTCTTAGACAGGGACTATAAATCCTCTAAATAAGCACATCAATACTTGAATCAATATCCTAGAATGTTAAAACAAGAGTTAAGAACATAATTAAGAACAAATCAAGTATTTATCATATAGCTTAGAAAATATTAACAAGATCCGTCTTAGGTTTCATCCCCCTAGGTATTTAGGGGACTTAGTTCATAATTATAAAAGAAAACATCTCAGAAGAATAATAATGACAAAACATAAAGAAAACCCAAAAACCCCTGAAGGAAATTGAAGGGAGATCTTCAGTCTTGAATGAGAATCTGGCTACTGAGATGGATCAATCGGCTTTCTTCGAGTAATTCTTTGCTTCCTACTGTGTGTCCCCTTAATCCTCCTTTTTGGTCTTTTAAATAGGCTTTAGAATGCTTTCAAACCCTCAAAATTGCCCTTTTCTGAATAGAACTTAACTTGGGCTCGACAGGGCCACGACTGTGTGCCACGCCCATGTGCAAATGCTTTAAACCGTGTTCAAGGCTGTGAAATAGACACGCCCCTGTTGAGGTGGCTTTAGGCCATGTTCAAGACTGCTAAAAAGACACGGGCGTGGCCATGTTGATTTCCCATGTTGGCCTATTTTCCCTGTTTTTGGCCCGTTTCTCGCTCTTTTTACCTTTCTATGCTCACCTAAGTATAAGATTTGAAATTAAAGGATTAGGAGCATCAAATTCCATAAATCTAATGATAATTCATCCAAAAATGTGCTAAGCATGGGATAAAAATATGTATAAATTACGACTTATCATTCATCTCCCTTAGGTATCTAGGGGATTAGTTTGTAATCCTGAATAGAAACATTTAAAAGTTAGAATAACCACAAGACATAAAAAAACTCAATAATACTTCGAAAGAAATTAAAGGGAGATCTTTGATCTTGATGGAGATCCACTTCCAAGTTGATTTTGATGGCATTCTTGAAGCATTTTCTTCGATCTTCTATGATGGTTCCCCTTCTGTATTCTTCTAATTGGTATTTATAGTCTTTAGAATGCTCATAAAGCTTAAAAATTTGGTTTTTCCACGTATTTGGGATGTAGGGTGTGAAATCGACACGGGCTGGCACATGGGCATGTGGCCAGACCATGTGGCTCACACGGGCATGTGTCCAGCCCGTGTGGAAATGCCCAGCCCGTGTGGATCCTGAAAACAACTCTTTTTGTTCAATTTTGGCTCGTTTTTTGCTATTTTCGCTCCCAAATGCTCTTCTAAGTATAGAAACATGAATTTAAATGATTAGGAGCATCAAATTCACTAAATTGCATAATTAATCATCCAAAATGCATAAAGAATGAGATTAAAATATGTTACTTTTATAGATTATCAAATTAATTTTTTTCCAATAAAGCCTGAGTTTTTTTTTATTTGGGGGTTATGTTTTGGGTAAACTACCTAGTTGGTCACCCAACTTTTAGGGCACTTTCATTTTGGTCACCCAAAATGAAATCCTTGCAATTTCATTACTCAGAGCACTTTCATTTTAGTCACCCAACTGGTAAATCTCTAACAACAATTAACTCATACCTGTCACATCATGTTTACACTTTCATTTTGGTAACCTAAATTCTAGGGTGCTTTCATTTTGGTCACCCAAAAAAATATATATTTTTTAAAATATTGGTTAAATTGTTCTATTAGTCCCTGTACTTTGCAAAAATTATGGATTTAGTTTTTATACTTTAATTTGATCAATTTTAGTCCATGTACTTTCCAAAATTTGAAATTTTAATCTTGACCCAAATAGTAGTAGTTAAATTCCTTTGGTTAAATTCAATTACTAGTCCTATGCTATGCATACAATTATAGATTTAGTCCATAATCTGCAATTGGATCATTCTAAGTCCCTATTATTTTTCAATTTTGAAATTTCAGTTTTGATTCAAATGACAATTGATCAATTAACTGAATTTTTATTGAATAATATGTGGAAATAACAAGCTGACATTACATTATACATATGGTAATATGTTTGCCGCTTTAGACTGTAGAAAGAACATAACTTAATGAATTCAATAGTTATCATTTCATGAGGACTGAAATTTTAAAAATAAAAAACTACAAAAACTAAAAATGACCAAATTAAAGTACAAGGACTAAATCCATAACTTTCGTAAAGTATAGAGATTAATAGCAAAATTTAACCAAAATAATTCATGTTTTGTCTTTCTCACGATTGCCGAAAGTTACCTCTTATAGGAGAGGAGTTTTATTCCAACTTCCACTCTATAGTGACAATACAAAATATAACAATTAAAATGATAAAAATCCTAATACAAAATATAGCTGCGAATCTTATGGTAGTCAACTTATCCAAAAAGCCTCTCTTTTACTGTCCAAACTTCTTCATGTGTGCCAACCAACTTGTGTTCCACGCCAAGTTAGAATATTTCCCATGCAATTACACATATTTTTTCTTCATTCAAACTGATCTGTTGTAAATACAACAAGAACATCATTCAAAGGAACAACTTACAAATATCACAATGGAACATTGCTTATAATTGAAAAACAAATACTCGACATTAAAGTTAATACTCACCACCAAGATTTAAACATGTCACCACGATTAATACCTATTACCACCAAGGTTGAAGCCATTTCATTACCTTTCTGATCTGCCATCGAGAATACTATACTGCCCACCTCCTCAATTTTCCTCTCAATATCCAAAAATGTTGTTTGTAATGACCACAGTCTCATATCCTTGTTCAGACACCAATTGTACACCATTTTTGAACCAATTTCTACAATAAGATAGCAATTAATCTTCCATCCCATGGATAAGAACAAATCCAATGCTATAAACACGGCCCTGTCTCTGTTGAATCTGCATCATTAGCAGCAATAGGACCCGAAAATAAAGCTCTTGCAACACCCTTCATATCTCTTAGTACTCTACCACAACCTGCAACTTCCTCATTTGATATCCCGCATACATTAAACTTCATACAACCTTGTGGAGGAGGGCACCATATCGATAAAGAGGATCTGGTCTTAATTGTATCAATCCTGCACTTGTTCAGACATATCCACCAAGAGCTCTCCTGCACTATTAACTCATCATATACAACCCTTATCCACAACATTGCCCTTTTCTTTCAATTACACAAAATTAACTTATGTTCTAACATTACAATGTAAATTGCACCTACCAAAACTAAATAAAATATGGAAAATATTTAGTACACTATTGGTGGAGTTTTTTAGACTCTATATGTAGAGTCAAGGGGTTGACAAGTGTGTTATAGGACTATAGTAAAATACTAAAAAATTAACATTTAAAACAAGGAGACAAATGACAATTTTTAAAACTAATTATAGAATAATAAAAAGTACATTGTTAATGTACCAAATACTAACCCTACTAAGATTAATAATAATCATGTTAAAAATATTAAAATTAATGACAAAAATTAGACTAATTTTACGTGGTAACATTTTCGCTTTTGAAAATTTATAATTTCATCTCCATCCCTTAGACATATTTCTTTGTGAATTTCGCCTAAATTGATATTTATAAGGGTAAGCTATACCCACGATCACTAAACTATTAGTAAGTTTACATTTTGGTCACTTAACTTCAAAAAGTTACAAAATGGTCACTGAACTATTCAAAAGTTTTTATTTAAGTCACTAGGCTGTTAAGTTTTTCTAAAAAGAGTTTGGCTAGAGAGCTTCAAGTGAAGATTCAAAAATTGGTATGGTGAATCAATACCAATTGATGAATAGAATAGCATACCTTAGATCCAAGTCGATCTGATGATTAATGTCAGAGATCAAAGAAAAAAAACTGCTTGAATTTTGGTTCGCAGATTCATGATGTTCAAAGTTTTTTCATGAAAAAATTTAACTATAGAAGAGAAGAAGAATGAGAGCTTTTGATTGGTACAGATGGTGCGAATAGAGAAGATCATACAACAACGATTTTAATAGTCTAGAGACTTTAATAAAAACTTTCAAATAGTTCAATGACTATTTTGTAATTTTTTGAATTTAAGTGTTCAAAATATAAATTTACTAATAGTTTAATGACATTGAATGCAATTTACCCTATTATAATTATATGCATTGTAACGCCCCAATTTTCGGGAATCCTGTGAATGTTGGCATAGGTTTAATTATGTTAGTGGGCCTCTAGAAAGCCCAAACTTAAGATAGAACCCGATAATTTTAGTTAATTTTTGTTCCATAAGAAAATGGGGGTGAAATTATGAAATAGAACCTATGTGAAAATGTTTGAAAATGCTATAGGCTAAATTGAAGTGGCCAAATAAATAGGAGTGCAAAATAGGAGGATTTGCATGACAAACCTCCCATTTTACATGAAGTGGCCAGCCATCATGTTGTTGTAGACAAAATGTACACTTGATATCCATAATTTATGGTACAAATTGATACAAATTGATAATAGGTTAGGTAAATGTTCCATGATAATGGGTTAGGTAAATGTTTCATGATAATGGGTTAGGTAAATGTTTCATGATAAGAATTTCATGTCTTTTGTATTAAAGAATTAAATGGATGAAATAGGAAGTTTTATTAAAAGAAAAAGGGGTGAAAGAACAAAGTTTTGTCCATCTTTGTTCATCATAGCTGAAAGTTAAAGAAGAGAAAGGAGAGGAGAAAGCTCTTGAGTATTCGGTCATTTGGAGGAGGAAAATTGAAGGTAAGTTCTTGGTACCTTGCTTCTATTTTGAGGTTCATGAGTTCTTCTTGATTCTACCTTAACTCTTGAAGTATATTTTGATTTTTAGTTGTGTTGTGAGCATTTAGTCATGAATTAAAATGAAGGAAATGGTTGTTGTTTCATGTTCTTTTGATGAAAAATGGAAGATAGGTGAAGTTGAGCCAAACAAATGAGCATGCATGTGCCTTAGATGTTAAAGGAAAAAATCAGCTAACATGTTGTGCTTTAAAATGATGAAATGGAGATTATACTTAAGTAAAATCATAGATATGTGATGATTGATTGGTGATATACATGTTTAAATAACATGCATGCAAGGTATGTGTGAAAGAGTGATTTGGTAATAAATCTGCTTGGGACAGCAGCAGTAATGTGACTTTGGAAAATCACCATAAATTGTGGGAGATGAATTAGAATCTGAATAAATTATGTAATTAAAGCTTATTGAGTCTAGTTTCTAATGAAATAAACAAGAACATATTTTGAATTCTGTACAATGAGAAATTTGATTCGAAATGAAGAGTGGTCAGATTAGTCAAACAGTGAAACATGGGAAACTTTGAGAAAAACCTGGTATTTATTGGCTGAACCAAAAATTCTAAAAATTTTATGGATAGAAGATATATGAGTCTATTTTCAGGGAAAATTAATGGCACTTGATTTGGAGTTTCATAGCTCCAGTTATAAATGATTTAGTGACTGTTGCTCAGGAAGACAGCTTGCAGTGAAATTATGATTATGTGGTAAACACTGACAAAAATTTGTTAATGAGTTGCTTATTGTTTTCTTATAAGCTTACTATGATCTGTAGGTGTGGTTGGCCGAATATTGTAAGGGGTTAATACGTAGTTCGTATTTGAATAGTTAGATTAATGTGTTAGTAATCCAATTGTAGACAGTTAGTGTGTGGATCTAAATCAAGATATCGTCGCAAATGTGTGTAACTAACACCCTCTTTCTTAGTCTAGATCGGCAAAAGTCGAAAAAGTGAAATGCCGAAAACCGGTATTTTGTAGATTTGCGAAAGTGTGCGAATGCTCGTGAGGTAAATCGATTAATGTTTTTGGTAAGCTGCAATGTTTGGACCGCAAAGTGCATGATTTTTGTGCCCTCGATATTTTGGGCTTAATGGGCCAAAATTGGAATGATGGGCCAACGGCCCAATTCGTAAGAACCCTCAGCACGTAATTTCATTAGTACGTGAAAAGTAGGAATATGCATGAAAACCCTAAAATAGATCAATTACTGAAATACCTTTAAAAGTAGAAAATTTATAGTTTTACCCCTAGTAGATAAATTACCGAAATACCCCTAGGGTTAAATTGACCTAAATGCATGTTTGACTGTTGTTATATACTGCATGCCATGTTGTTATTATCTGATGCATGGGGCTGGGATATTGACGGAGGAAGTACTGAAAGTGGCTTGTCCACGTACTGGAGGCTTTGCCTCAATTTACTGTTAACTGAGCAGCAAGGCTGCAACTGTGGAGTGTTGGGTTGGGTGGGTTGAGCTATTCCCCACATGGAGTGTATGGCTGGTACGGGTGGAGTGTATTGGTTGGTGGGTTGAGTAGTCTCCCCAAATGGGCTTGCATATGTTTTCTGATGTTGCATGTATTTTGAAATAGGCCTATGGGCCATCTGTTATCTGAATAAAGGGCTAAGGCCCGCTTTATTGTAATCTGAAAAGGGCTCGCACAGTACCCTTTATTACTGAATGGGCTTAGGCCCAATAGGCTTGAGTGACTTGGGCTTTGAATGGGTTTTCCTTACACACCGAGTTTCCCCAAACTCACCCCTTTTATTTTCATCCACGCAGAAATCCCCAACCATAGTGGGCTTGAGCGTGAGGGAATTGAGTGGCCACCCGCTCGAAAGTTTGATTTTCTTCTAGTGAATGGACATCCTTTTATTTACATTTGAAGTTTTGGGTTTTAAATGTAATAAGGCCGCTTAATTATTTTTGATGGTTTTAATATGTATTACTAAAATAGGTAATACTTATTTTAACTGTTGAAATTGGATAGCTTTAGGGCGCATTTTCAAAAACAACAGTTGATTTCAAAATAACACGACAACAAGCAAAGCTTCCGCAATGAAAGTATTTTCCAAAATTAATCACTTTTCCTAAAAATGACTTAATCGAATCGGTTTCCTAGAAATATCCATGACATTAAGGTGTGGCAATGGCGGTATGCATGTCTAGGATTGGATCCGAAGGGAGCTTGGTACTTAAGCAGTCCGATGGACTCACCACCTCTTTTCCGGTTTCCTACCTGGTGCATAGTTCCATTCACTTTAACCCTTAATGAATTAATATTTTGAACATCAAGTACGATTTTCTGGACTTAGAATGGAATTTTTTTTTTTACATTTTTGATGTGGCATGCCGGATCCGGCCATAACTTCTGGGCCGCGTTTGGGGTGCTACATGCATCCTCTAGTCGGACACATTTGTAATCTTCTTCCACTTGATTGCCGGAGAAGAGAAAAGTCCATTCTTATATCATTTCTTTAGGGCTAAGACTCCATGCATTTCAAGTTAAAATACATGAAAACAAAAGCAAAGAAAAAGAAATTAGATAGTGTTCTCGTTTAAATAAATTTTCATTTATTAAAATCCCAATTAGTCACTCAATTTTAATAAATTTTCATTTCGGTCACTAAAATTAAAAAAAATTCCCAAATATAGTACTGCCGATAGATTGTCTTCTCATTTCAGCCTCCAAGTTTAGTATGCTTTCATTTTGGTCATTATGTTGGCTAATGGCAATATTACTGAACACTGTTTTTATTTATCTTTTTAACTTTCTTTTTTTTCCCCCTTTTTAGATTTTTTTTCGATAGAAGGAATAACGTTGAGGCTCTAATGTATGACACCTATTGGCTTTTTTTATCTAGGGCGTGAGAGAGGGGGAAAGGGAAAAAGAAAAAAAAAGATGAAAAAGGGAATAGTTAGTTTTTTTTTTTTGTGTGGGACTATTTTTTATATATATTCAAGGGCAAACTACACCTAAGATTATTAGACTATTAATAAGTTTACATTTTAGTTATCAACTCTAGAAAATTAAAACATTGTCATTGAACTATTCGAAAGTTTACATTTTGGTCACTCAACTTCAAAATATTACAAAATAATCACTAGACTATTTAAAAGTTTTCATTAAAGTTATTAGATTGTTAAATCTCTAATAGATGGTGATATAGACATTAAATAATTTTTAATCATATAATATAATATAGCTTCGTAATTTCCAAATAGCTTTTTCAAAACAAGTATTGGGTGCTTTTTTATCCTTTAATGAATTAAACCTAGCATATTTTCTCTTAAAATACTAATGAACTTAAGGATGTTCCAAGAAAGACCTAAAACATAGTAATTTAGGTTAGATTAATTCATTAAAGGATAAAAAGGTACCTTAAACCTTTTTTCTTAAATTCATCTGGAAATTATATAGCTAATATATATTATATTATATATGATACATAATGATTTAATGACCACATAAGTCTTCATTAAAGATTTAATAGGCCAATGACATAAATAAAGTTTTTGAATAGTTCAATGATTATTTTGTAACATGTTGAAGTAGAGTGACCAAAGTGTAAATTTTCGAATAGTTCAACAATCATTTTGTAATTTTTTAAGTTGAATGACCAAAATATAAACTTACTAATAAATCAGTCACCTTGCATGTAGTTTCCCCATATTTAAGATATATATTATCATACATTTAATATAAATTAATGAATTTTTATGAGTTAATAATTAGTTTGATTAAATCATAGACTACTTGAATATTTTGTTGAAAAATTACACACTTAATCATAATTCAATTTAAGTTTAATTGTAACACCCTAAACCCAGCCTAAAAGTTTAGATCAAATTTCGGATGTCACATTGACCACCGGAGTGATCGTAGGTAAAATTTTTTTACAAAGCAAGTTGTCATGTCAAATCAAAACAATTAATCATTTAATATTCAGACTGTAAAATTTCAGTAAAGCTTAATATGTATATAACCGGAATAAAAACGGATAAAACTTAAAATGGGTAACACCCCCTGCCCGTATCCATCGCCGAAATAAGGTACGAGGCATTACTGGAGTTTATAGAACCTTTTTTTATTAAACCGAGTCATTTTACAGTTCATGTTCCGAATGTATTTATAATGTCTCTCTATTGGGTTCAATTCTCATTAAATTTCTTTTATATATAGACAATTTCACATTATGAGATTATATAACATATAGCAACCATATCTCTGTATTTTAAATACATTTTCATAACAACTTGTCTTGATTTCATACTATTTTATATTTGAACTTTACTCATCAAAGTATTTGAAATATCATCTTTATGCAAATAGTACACATGAGGTACATAATTCCATAATTATGAATGAACATATTTACGTAACATAGTCCATGTTCATATATCATAGTCTCATGTCTCCATATATCAATAACCATCATTTTCATGGATTTCAAGATTAACTTCATAATTATTTGTCTTGTGTTTAGATTATTCCATGTCGGAACTTATTCATGAAATCATTTGAAATACTAACTTATACGGACAATACACTCAAGATGTACAAATATATAATCACAAATCAATTCATTCATCAACCAAGTTCTATACTCATGTCTCATCAACTCGTATTTCCTTATATCACATAGTTCCATGTAACACTTACCAAACTTTGTCAAATTAGTGAACGTCTTACAGAATTGAGTACTTTGTTTCCTCGATGCAATAGTCCAACTGTGTTCTTACACATCTTCACATAATGATGTCATAGCCCAGCTATGGTCTTACATGTAATCACATAATCACATACAGATGCCATAGCCCAGCTATGTTGTAATATCCTGATTTTTGGGTTTTGTCATGATTCTTAATATTTTTGGTAAAGTGTTTAAAATTAGGTATTTGTTTGTGAAATTCATAATTGGAGGGTGTAAATGGGTTTATGGAAGGCCCATGTGTTGGCCAAAAACCGGAAGAATTTTTGAATTTTGGACTTAAGAAGTTAGGGGTTTTGGACAGGAGGTCTTATTAAAAATTGTGGGTAAAATGTAACACAAATGAGCCTCTGGTAAAGTGGCTAAGTGATGCCACTAGGGAGCTAAAAAGGTGGCGTTTAAGTGGTTGGGGGAAGACCTGGGTTCTATTCCCTGTGATGGTAAATGTGATGCTAATTTTTATGCTTTGAGCATGTAGGAGTTGTAGCCGAATGGAACTCTGTGGGAGGGAGTTTGAATCAGTCAAATGCATGGATTAAGGAGGGATAAGGGGAGAGATTTTAGAGCTTGAGAAGGAGATAGAGTTTAGCCGGTTTGGGGGGTATGGAGAGGGGATTTCGGCAGAGAGGATATTAGGTGGGTATTTCGACATTTAGGAGTTTAGCTGTGCCGTTTTCTTCTGTAACCCTGGTTTTACTTTTTTCTTCTTTTTCTTTCTTCTACTCTAGCCGAACCACCACCCTTCCATCCACCTTTCCTTCCTATTCTCTTTCGTAACCTATTCACTATTCCCTTCCGTTCATCTACCACTTTTTCTTTATCGTTACTTTTGCCGAAAAGTCACAAAAGCAGAAACCTGTGGTGCCGATTTCTTGATTGATGAGAAACCCTCTTTTTCTTTTCACTTTTTGGTGGCCAATTCCCTTATCTGCTAGGCTTAAACGGAATCAAGAAGAGATATTGTGGTAAGTGCTCGAACTCTAAAATGATTTCTATAGTAACTATTGACAAAAACTGAAACTCCTATAGTTTAGGGAGGTGGCCGAATGTGGGTATAGGCCTTATTGGGTTTCTTCTTTTAATATTTTATGGTTTGTATAGTGAAGGAGCAACAAGGCGAAGGGTGTCGACTTGGATTAGCTTGGATCATCGGAGTGACTAAATCTAGTCATCAATTTCGGCAAAGGTATGAATTTTAAGGCCATTGTGGATGGTGGCCGAATATGTAAGTGTTGGTAATAGGGGTCTTCGATTTGGTTTAATTACTAGCATGATCTAATCTATAAGCGGTTGATTATAGGGGGAATCGTGTAGGAGATCTTGTCAAGGAATACAGCAAATCAGGTGTGTAACGAACCCTCTTTCGTAGCTTAACTCGATATTTACCGAAAAGCCGAAATGCTGAAATTCTGGCATTTCGAGGACTCGTGAGCATGCGAATGCTCATAGGTTAGTTAGATTCGCTAAGTTTGATGATCAAAATCATTGGAACAGGTAAGGGCACGATTTGGTGCACGATGGTAAGTTGGGCCTCGCGGGGCTGAAATCGGGCCCAATGGGCTTCTAGGCCCATTTGGGTAAATTTGGTAGAAAATGAAATCCTGTTAAATTGTGATTTAAGACTGTTAATACCGTTATGGAATATAGGCTAATTGGGCCTAGATGACTAATTCGGCTATGTAGGGCCCATTAGGGGTTTTTGGCCCAATAACTCGGTTTTGCTAAGAATGGACTAGAATCGCTGTCAAAATGCATGAAATTGTTAGTAACTGATAATGAACATGGAAAACCCTAATATTTGGTATAATTACGAAATTATCCTTATAATATGGAAATGACTATTTTGCCTCTAGGTAAAAATGACCATTCTACCCCTAGGGTTTAATTATGAGTTTGATGCATGGGATTTTGAAGTATATATGATTTAATTATGAGCTTGGTACTTAAGCAGCCTTCATGGTTCACCTCCTCTGTTACGGATTCCTACCTGGTGCTCAGCTTCCATTCACTTGGTTAAGCTTAACAAAAGTTGGTTTTAAAGTGCTCAAACGAAACGTAGATTTTTAACTTCAATGTGGCATGTCGGATTCGACCGTAACGTCTGGGCCAGGTTTGGGGTGTTACATTTAGTGATATCAGAGCTTGGTTGCAACAACTCGGCTATGGATCGAGTCCAAAAAACTTTTCGAAAAAAAAATTTCAAACTTATTCCAAGAAGGGTATTTTTGGAAATGGTTTTGAAAAGTTCTTTTCAAAGATATTTTACAAGGTATATATGATAAAATGGTTTCGATTTTTTCTGTTTTTTCTGTTTTTACGGGTCTAAAATCGAGAATTTTAAAACAAAGGTATTTTTTTTTTAAATTTGAAGAAATTCTATTTTTCCGTGACTAAATACATGGTTTGTGGTTTTAAGTGGTTTGGAGAAAGAAGTGGCACACTGAATCCCCGACACCAAGTCTATCAGTATACTCTCTTTTACATTATGTGATATTGATATGCTGTTATGAATAGAACTGAGACTCTACTATGATACTTTAGATAGGGTAGAACTGTAAAACAGTAGGAGTGAGAACTGTAGCTAGGCTACGACGTTGCGAAAACAATCCTTGAACTGCTATATTTCCATAAGACATCTCGTATAAACAATTGAACATTATACTAATATCATAAAATTTGTAATCAGATAATTCGATATGAGTACAAGAGGAACTCATGGACGAGGCCGCGGACGTGGTCGCAGAAGGGTGCAAGCTGAATCTTCATCCTCAGGGCATAGGCCAGCTGAGGAGGCATCCGTGCCACAGGCAACTGAGACTGGGTCTTATGATCGGGCTGCGGGGGATGATGCTTTGTCCCAAGCAATGTTAAGGGTTTTAGAAAGAGTTGCTGGAGCTAGCACCGGGACAGTAAATAGGGGATCCATCTCGGAGCGACTCTAGGCTAACAGAGCAGAAGTTTTTAGGGGCGTATCTGGAGTAGCCCCAAATGTGGTCGAATATTGGCTAGAGACAACAGAGCAGATTATGGACGATTTGGATTGCTCTGTGGAGCAAAAGTTGAAGGGGGCTGTATCGTTGCTACGAGACGAGGCATACCGGTGGTGGATCACCGTGAGGGAGAGTACCCCGATTGAACGAGTAACCTGGGAATTGTTCAAGACTGCTTTTAAGGGGAGGTATGTTGGAGCTAGTTATGTGGATGCCCGTCGAAAGGAATTTTTGAATCTAACTCAGGGTAATAAGACTGTTACGGAGTATGATGCGGAATTCCTGAGGCTGAGTCGATACATCAGTGGGATAGTTGCGACTGAATATGAGTACAGTGTTTGATTTAAGGATGGCCTCCGCGATGAGCTTAGGATACTGATAGCTCCACAGAGGGAGCGTGATTTCGTTGCGTTGGTGGAAATGGCTAAGATAGCCGAGGAAGTAAAGAGAACAGAACGGCAGAATCGTGAGAATGATCGACCCAGACTTAGGAGGGATTCTGGACCTTCGAGTGCTACAAGTAGGTATGTTAAAAGAGCTAGAATGGAGGGACCGGTTCGAGCAGTTCTAGTGAATACTTTTAGACCGCAGGCTTGTAAGGACTATGTTAGGGTGCATATGGGAGGGTGCTAGAAGCGTACTGGAGCATGTTTTCGATGTGGGTCAAAGGAGCATAAGTTCAGAGAATGTCCTCAGAGAACAGCTCAGGAACTAGCTGCGGAACAAAGGGATGTTCAACCATAGCAAGGAGGACCACCACCACAGAGAGGTCGTGGGCAAGGTAGAGGTGGCAATGGAAATGGAAGAAGACATGGGGCACCTGGCAGGGGTGTTGGGCATGCTGAAGCTCGACAGCCGGCGTTGGTTTATGCTACACGACACTGTGAGGAAGGTGACGCTCCTTATGTTATAATCGGTACGTTCTTCATTCATAGCATGCCTGACACTGCTTTGATTGATGTGGGTTCCACTCACTCGTATGTTACTTGTGATGTATCTAGGGCTTTGGGAGTGCTTTCCGAGGAGACGATGAGTGAGGTATCGGTGATAAGCCCTTTAGGACACTCGGTTAAGGTAGATAAACTCTTTAGGGCGGTACCTTTAGAGACACAAGATAAGATATTTGTAGGAGATTTGATGGAGCTGCCATTTGGGGATTTTGATCTTATCTTGGGAATGGACTGGCTAGCTAAGCATAGGGCGACGTTGGATTGTGCTGCTAAGAGAATGGTACTAATAACTACCGAAGATGAGGAGATAATGGTCATAGGGGAACGAAGGAATTATTTGTCCAATGTTGTTTCAGCTTTAAGAGCTGAGAAGTTGATTCGAAAAGGTTGTGAGGTGTACTTTGTATTCGTAAGTCAAGTTGAACCTAAGGGGATAACTGTGGAGTCAGTTAGGACCATTAAAGAGTTTCAAGATGTATTTCAGAAAGAACTTCCTGGATTACCTCTGAACAGAGAAGTCGAGTTTGGAATCGACTTGTTACCTGGAATGACTCCTGTGTCCATTGCGCCTTATAGGATGGCACCAAAGGAGTTGGTAGAATTGAAAGCTCAAATTCAGGAACTGTTGGATAGAGGGTTTATAAGACCAAGTGTTTCCCCGTATGGCGCACCAGTGTTGTTCGTAAAGAAGAAAGATAGGACCATGTGAATGTGTATTGACTATCGATAGTTGAATAAACTGACAATCAAGAACAAGTATCCTCTGCCAAGAATCGACGATTTGTTTGACCAATTAAGAGGAGCCTTGGTATTTTCTAAAATCGACCTTCGATCAGGATATCATCAGTTGAGAGTCAAAGAAGTGGATATTCATAAGACGACATTCAAGACTCGATATGGTCATTACGAGTTTCTGGTTATGCCCTTTGGTTTGACTAATGCACCTGCAGCATTCATGGATTTAATGAATCGGGTGTTCCAGCCGTACTTAGATCGGTTTGTGGTCGTTTTTATCGATGATATCTTGGTGTATTCGAAAACAGAAGAGAAGCACGATGAGCATCTTCGTGTTGTGCTACAAGTGCTAAGGGACAAGCAACTTTATGCAAAGTTTAGTAAGTGCAAGTTTTGGCTGAAGGAAGTCACTTTCTTGGGGTATGTTGTATCTGCTGAGGGAATCAAGGTAGACCCTCGAAAGATTGAGGCAATTTTGGAATGGAAGCCACCGAGGTCAGTAACAGAAATCTGAAGTTTTCTGGGGTTGGTAGGTTATCGGAGATTTATGGAAGGATTTTCTGTGTTGGCAGCACTGTTAACGAAACTTATAAGGAAGGGAGCACCTTTTGTTTGGACGAATAAACAGTAAGAGGTTTTTGAGAAACTGAAGAAGGTTTTAATAAAAGCGCCAGTGTTGATTCAGCCAGAGTCTGGTAAGGATTTCACTGTGTACAGCGATGCGTCATATGTAGGTTTGGGCTGCGTGTTGATGCAAGAGGGTAAAGTGGTCCCTTATGCTTCATGACAGCTTAAGCCTCACAAGGTAAACTACCCTACGCATGACTTGGAGTTGGCAGCAGTGTTTTTTGCGCTTAAAATATGGAGGCACTACTTGTATGGGGAGAGATGCATTATTTATACGGATCACAAGAGTCTTAAGTACTTGTTTTAAAAGGAGCTGAATCTTAGACAGCGACGGTGGATAGAGTTGTTAAAGGATTATGACTATTCAATTGAGTACCATCCAGGTAAGGCAAATGTCGTGACTGATGCGTTAAGTCGAAGGACTGTAGCGAAATTAAAGGTAATGTTTGCTCGTTTAAGTTTGTATGACGATGGAAGCTTATTGGCAGAGTTACAAGTGAGACCGACTTGGGTGGAGCAGATTAAGAAGCAACAGTTGGAGGATGAGTCGTTGGTTTCTCGGTTTCAGCAAGTTGAGAAGGGGGAAAATCCAAATTTTGGGTTAAATAATGGGGTTCTTTGTTTTCGAGGAAGAATTTGTATGCTGAGGGACTCTGACTTGAGATTAATGATTTTAAAAGAGGCACATAATAGACCTTGTGCTATGCATCCAGAAGGGAGTAAGTTGTATCGAGACTTGCGGGAACTATATTGGCGGCTTGGACTTAAGAGAGAAGTGACCGAATTTGTGGGGAAATGTTTGACGTGTCAACAAGTAAAGGCCGAGCATCAAGCGCCTTGTGATTGTTACTGACCGAGAAAGATACCACTTTGGAAGTGGGAAAGGGTAACTATGGATTTTGTAAGTGGGTTGCCATTGACACCTTCCAAGAAGGATTCAGTTTGGGTAATTGTGGATAGCCTCACGAAATCTGCCCATTTCATACCTGTCCGAACCGACTACTCACTTCAGAAGCTGGCCAAGTTGTATGTGGCGGAGATAGTGCGGTTGCATGGGGTGCCAGTATAGATAATTTCTGACCGAGACCCAAGGTTTGTATCTCGGTTTTGGCAGAAATTGCATGAGGCATTGGGAGCGCGATTGGATTTTAGTACGGCCTTTCACCCTCAGACGGATGGGCAGACAGAGAGGGTCATTCAGATCTTAGAAGACATGTTGAGAGGTTGTGTTATTGAATTTAGAGGCAGTTGGGAGGATTATTTGCCATTGGCGGAGTTCGCGTATAACAACAGTTACCAAGGAAGTATTCAGATGGCTCCTTATGAGGCACTATATGGGTGAAGGTGTCGTTCGCCTACGTACTGGGCAGAATTGGGGGAAAGGCAAGTACTTGGTCCAGAGTTGGTAGCAGATACTGAAGACAAAATTAAGGTGATTAGGAATCGATTAAAAGAGGCAGCGGATCGACAAAAGTCTTATGCGGATCTGAAGCGTTAGGATATTGAATATGCGGTTGGCGACATGGTCTTTTTGAAAGTTTCACATTGGAAGAAGATATTAAGATTTGGTAAGAAGGGCAAGTTGAGTCCACGGTTTATTGGGCCTTATCAAATTGTTAAGTGGATAGGGCCGGTGGCTTATCAGTTAGAGTTACCTCCAGAGCTGGATCATTTTCACGATGTTTTTCATGTGTCCATGCTAAGGCGATATCGTTCTGACCCAACTCATATCGTGCCAGTTGCAGAAATCGAAGTACAGTCGAATTTGACCTTCGAAGAAGAACCTATGCAAATACTTGGTCACGACGTCAAGGTGCTAAGAAGGAAGTTAGTCCCATTAGTGAAAGTACTTTGGAGAAACCATGGTAAAGAAGAAGCTACTTGTGAGACCGATGAAGCAATGCGTCAGCAATACCTCAACTTTTTGGAGCAGGTAAAAATTTCGAGGCCGAAATTTCTTTAAGGAGGGTAGAGTTGTAATATCCTGATTTTCAAGTTTTGTCGTGATTCTCAATATTTTTGGTAAAGTGTATAAAATTAGGTATTTGGTTGTGAAATTCATAATTGGAGGGTGTAAGTGGGCTTATGGAAGGCCCATGTGTTGGCCAAAACCTGGAATAATTTTTGAATTTTGGACTTAAGAAGTTAGGGGTTTTGGATAGGAGGTCTTATTAAAAATTGTGGGAAAATGTAACACAAATGAGCCTCTGGTAAAGTGGCTAAGTGATGCCACTAGGGAGCTAAAAAGGTGGCGTGTAAGTGGTTGGGGGAAGGCCTAGGTTCGATTCCCTGTGATGGCAAATGTGATGCTAATTTTTATGCTTTAAGCATGTAGGAGTTGTAGTCGAATGGAACTCTGTGGGAGGGAGTTTGAATCAGTCAAATGCATGGATTAAGGAGGGATAAGGGGAGAGATTTTAGGGATTGAAAAGGAGATAGAGTTTAGCCAGTTTGGGGGGTATGGAGAGGGGATTTCGGCAGAGAGGATATTAGGTGGGTATTTCGACATTTAGGAGTTTAGCTATGCTGTTTTCTTCTGTAACCCTGGTTTTACTCTTTTCTTCTTTTTCTTTCTTCTACTCTAGCCGAACCACCACCCTTCCATCCACCTTTCCTTCCTATTCTCTTTCGTAACCTATTCACTATTCCCTTCTGTTCATCTACCACTTTTTCTTTATCGTTACTTTTGCCGAAAAGTCACAAAAGCAGAAACCTGTGGTGCCGATTTCTTGATTGACCAGAAACCCTCTTTTTCTTTTCACTTTTTGGTGGCCAATTCCCTTATCTGCTAGGCTTAAACGGATTCAAGAAGAGAGATTGTGGTAAGTGCCCGAACTCTAAAATGATTTCTATAGTAACTATTAACAAAAGCCGAAACCCCTGTAGTTTAGGGAGGTGGCCGAATATGGGTATAGGCCTTATTTGGTTTCTTCTTTTAATCTTTTATGGTTTGTATAGTGGAGGAGCAGCAAGGCAAAGGGTGTCAGCTTGGATTAGCGTGGATCATCGGAGTGACTAAATCTAGTCATCAATTTCGGCAAAGGTATGAATTTTAAGGCCATTGTGGATGGTGGCCGAATATGTAAGTGTTGGTAATATGGGTCTTCGGTTTGGTTTAATTACTAGCATGATCTAATCTATAAGTGGTTGATTATAGGGGGAATCGTGTAGGAGATCTTGTCAAGGAATACCGCAAATCAGGTGTGTAACGAACCCTCTTTCGTAACTTAACTCGATATTTGTCGAAAAGCCGAAATGTCGAAATTCTGGCATTTCGAGAACTCGTGAGCATGCGAACGCTCATAGGTTAGTTAGATTCACTAAGTTCGACGATCGAGATCGGTGGAACAGGTAAGGGCACGATTTGGTGCATGATGGTAAGTTGGGCCTCGAGGGGCTAAAATCTGGCCCAGTAGGCTTTCGGGCCCATTTGGGTAAATTTGGTCGAAAATGAAATCCTGTTAAATTGCGCATTAAGACTGTTAATACCATTGTGGAATATAGGCTAAATGGGCCTAGATGACTAATTCGGCTATGTAGGGCCCATTAGGGGTTTTTGGCCCAATAACTCGGTTTCGCTAAGAATGGGCTAGAATCGCTGTCAAAATGCATGAAATTGTTAATAACTGATAATGAACATGGAAAACCCTAATATTTGGTACAATTACGAAATTATCCTTATAATATAGAAATGACTGTTTTGCCCCTAGGTAAAAATAACCATTCTACCCCTAGGGTTTAATTATGAGTTTGATGCATGGGATTTTGAAGTATATATGATTTGATACGATATGCACATGATATGTATGATATGCACATGATGTATTCATTTATGCATGGGTTGGGTTTATATGGATGGAGGAAGTGCAAAAGGGCTATGCCCTAGTTACCGAAAAGGACTTTTGCCCCAGTTTATCAAAAAGGGCTTTTGCCCTAGTTATTAAAAGAGGCTAGGCCTCCAGTTATATGATAAAGCAGCTATGCTTCCAGTGGAGAGTTTGGTTGGGTGGGTTGAGTTATTCCCCACATGGAGAGCTTGGTTGGTACGGGTGGAGAGTAGCGGTTGGTGGGTTGAGTAGTCTCCCCAAATGGGCTTGCATATGTGCATTGATGTTGCATGTATTATTGAAATGGGCCTATAGGCCATATTGTTATAGTAAAGGCTTCAGCCCAGTGATATGAATAATGAAAAGGCTTCGGCCCAGTGATATGAATAATGAAAAGGCTTCGGCCCAGTGATATGAATAATGTAAAGGCTTCAGCCCAGTATATGCTGAGATTGAATTTAGGCTTAGGCCCAGTAGGCTGATATTGATTTGGGCTCTGAAAGGGACTTGTTGCACACTGAGTTCCCAAACTCACCCCCTTTCCTTAACTTTGCAGGTGAGCCTTGATTTGGGGACTTGGAGCCGGAGGGGATTCAGAGTGGCCACAGTGATTGCTTCTAGGCTTTCGAAATAAGTGATTGGTTTTCTTTAGTTTACCTTATTTATTATTTATTTTTGGGGTTGTAATAAGGCCATTTTAACTTTATTATTTTTCTTCTGGGATTATTGTATTTATTTATTTATTTATTTATAACTTTAAACTGGTTGATAATAATTTAAATGGGCTAGACTTAGGACGCGTTTTCAAAATGATTCTTGTTTTCAAAATAACACAACGTCACGGTTATTCGATTTATCAAAGATATCTACTCAAAGAAATCCTAACTCGTTATAACCAAGTGTGGCAATGGTAGTGGGCATGTCTAGGATTGGATCCAATCGAAGAGCTTGGTACTTAAGCAGCCTTCATGGCTCATCTCCTCTGTTACGGATTCCTACCTGGTGCTTAGCTTCCATTCACTTGGTTAAGCTTAACAAAAGTTGGTTTTAAAGTGCTAAAATGAAACGTGGATTTTTAACTTCAATGTGGCACGTCGGATTCGGCCGTAACGTCTGGGCCGGGTTTGGGGTGTTACATATGTTCTTACACAGAATCACATAATCACATTTTTACATGTCATGATACATATCATTCTTTTGTCATTTCTTTATAAACATATATTATTCATTTCATTATATCAATATTTCATATTCCATCATTTCCATATATTTCAAGTATATACTGGTAATAATTCATTTCAAACTCATGTTATCTCATATCAAAATTTTACCCGTTGAATCATTTAATTATCAGTGGGTACTCTTATTTCAAATCAATATCAATAATAACCATAAGTCTTCCAATACTAATTTCATATGTCACTTACCAATTTTTGTCAAATTAGAGAACGTCTTACAGATTTGAGTACATCATAAACAGAAGCCCAAAGGCTGCACTGAAGCACATAAGTGCTAAATAGAAACCCAAAAGGGTTAAACGAAAGCTCATAAGAGCTGAACGGAAACCCATAAGGGTTAAGCGGAAGCTCAGAAGAGCTAAAACTGAAACTCGAAAGGGTTAAACTGAAACTCATATGAGTTAACGGAAGCTTGTGAGAGCTAAACGGAAAGCAAACACAAGAATTCACAACAAATACTAAATCTCAGTTTACTTAGGTAATTCACCATCAATTCATTACTGATCACTGCACGATCTTACTCAATCCTACGTTCTACTCAATTTGAACTTTGGATCCGATTTTCATAATTTAGCAATATTCATAATTCAATAGCAAACATATCAAATAATACATTAAACCATTCCTAATTTAACAAATAATCATGAAAGTTCAACCATATAAACTTACCTGGCTAAATTACAGAAATACCAAGATTCAGGAGCATTCTGGTAATTTTCTATTTTCCCCGAATTTTCACCCTATCTTGATCTAAATTAATAATTTCATTCAATTTATTAATTTAAACACTAAAACAATTCATTTTATTCAATTTGGTCATTTTTGACATTTTTATAGAATTGCCCCTAAGTTTTACTCTTATTCCATTTAGTCTTTGAACCTAAAACATGCAAATTAGCCATTTTTAAAGTAAACCCATACTATCTGAATATTCACATATATTTTTCTCCTCCTCCTCTCCATTCCACATCCTTGATATGTACATAATTCTACTATCTACTTTTATGTTCATATCAAGTTGTTCATTTGAGTCATAGTCACTAAATTATTTATATCTTGAGCTACAGAACTCCAAATTAGGATCTACTAAGATTTCCTAAAACTAGACTCACATATCTTCTTTCCATAAAATTATCAAAATTTTTTATTTAGGCAAAAAGTACAGTTTATTCTTTAAAGTCACCCCTATTCTGTTGTTTGACAGTTCCAACCCTTCTTCACTAAAAATTAATTATCTCCTCATACGGGATTCAGATGATATTACCATTTGTTTCTCTTGAAAATAGACACATTCAGGATTTTAAACATATAAATTTAAGCCCCTAATTATTTTTTTCCAATTTTTGATTATTTTTCAAAGTCAGAACAGGGGAACGCAAAATCATTCTGACCTTGTCTCACAAAATTTATTATATCTCATGATTTAAAATTCCATTGCTTACACAGTTTCTTTTATAAGACTAGACTTAATAAGATTTAATTTCATTAGTCATCCTCCAATTCACTTTCTACAATTTTTGGTGATTTTTCAAAGTTAGACCACTATTGCAGTCCAAAACTGTTTTAGTGTAAAGTGTTAATTACCAAGTTTATAATACCCTTATTCCATTTCTCTATAATATTTTCCATCAGTTTCTCTTATTTCTCTTCACTAACATATCAAACCATAGAGCCTTATATAAGAAAACTCTACTATAATATCATTTCCATGCTTTTTCAATAATATCAAACTAAAAAATATATTGAAATCTTGATGTTTTTACCTTGTTCTATTGATTTCAATCTTTAACTTGATTTTCTTTCTCCTCCAGCTTCTATTTCTTGAATCTAACTTGATATTCTAGCTCCTCATAGTCTCCTTGTTATCTTTCTTTCTTGATGGCTATGGAAATTCTTTTGATTTCTAGGTGAAAATGGTGAATTTTTGGTGAAAGGACCAAATTGTAAAGAAAAGGAAACTTTCCTTTCTTTCTTCTTCTTCTCACGTTGGTGCATGAGAAAGACGAAGAAAATTCATCATCTTTCTCTCCTTATATATTAAACAAAATAATAATAAAATATCTCATTAAAATATTAAAAAAACTAATATTTATTTAATTAATCTAAAATATCACCAACATCATCATTACTTTCTAGATTTCTCTCTCTTCTAATTAACCATTTTTCCCTTCATGACCTTTTAAAATTCCATCCTTGAGTCATCACTTAATTTGGTAAAATTACAATTTAGTCCCTTATAATTCTTCACCTATTCAATTTGGTCCTAATTCATCCATTTTGCTTAGTTTTTAGATCATTCCACCCTTAAAATGTTTACACTATTGGTCCTTCAACTTTTTCATATTTACACTTCAAACCCTCAAGTTTTGAGTATTTACTCTTGAGCTACAAAACTTTTCTCACTTTTGCGATTTAGTCCTTTCTTGAATTAATATATCATAGTGTAATTTCCAATGTTGACAAACTCAAAATTTCCCTTTTTGTCACGTTTTCCCTTATTTTACTATATCAAGAATAATATATTGCTTTCTTACTGTAGTAATTTTTGGGATATTACATTAATTATATCAAATAATTATTAGGGTAAACTACACTCAACGGTACTCAACTATTATTAAGTTTACATTTTGACTATTTAATTCCAAAAATTTTCAAAGTAGTCACCAAACTATTCAAAAGTTACAAGTTGGTCACTAGGTATTTAACTTGGTAACAAACATCGGATGTGGGGAGGAGTAAGTTTACAATTTGGTCATTCTATTGCAAAAAGGTACAAGTTTGATAACTGAACTATTACTAAATTTACAAGTTTACACATTGGTTACTCAATCTCGACATTATTGCTCCCTAACCCGATAACACATTGGTTACTTAATCTTGGCATTATTGCTCCCTAACCCGATAACCCAAGCAATATCAACAACGCAAGCCTCATACCCTAGCAAAGCCACTGTTAACCCTATGCCTAACCTCTATCCCAACCAACTTAGCAACCTTTCATTCTTAACTCACTCACCATTTTCCCTTCAGCAAAACCATAACCCAAAAAGAAAATCACAATGAGTTATTCATAAACCTTTACCCTCGAACTAGGAACCAAAGATCACCATAACCACAGTCAAAGCAAACAAAAATACTAAGAAACCAAATAA
This sequence comes from Gossypium arboreum, assembly GCF_025698485.1. Taxonomy (NCBI): domain Eukaryota; kingdom Viridiplantae; phylum Streptophyta; class Magnoliopsida; order Malvales; family Malvaceae; genus Gossypium; species Gossypium arboreum. Next base: position 127,045,024 of record NC_069079.1, on the reverse strand, counting down.
AAAAAGGAAGAAATGTCCTGTTTTAATGAACCTCAAATAAGTCCCTTAGAAGTAAAGGAAAAAATAAAGTTAGAGAAAAATAATAAAAATATAAAAAAAAGCTTAAACGTACTAGATCCAATGAATAGTTAGTCAAAGAGTTCTATGCGACAAAGGTTTAGTCTAAAGGTCAAGGAAAATGTCTTAATGAGAAGTGGAACATATTAGAATCAAGCAACCATCTTATGGTGGTAGACAAAGATCGAAGAGATTCTCTGTTAGGGTTTCAGGTTTAAATCAATGAAATTTTAGGCTATTGTAAGGAAAATTAAATCATAAAGTTGAAAAAGGAGGGTAAAAGTTTGGGTTTGATGCTTACTAACAGAGCCCTAAGGTAAAGATAAATACCAATCCCTAGCATTTCCCCTCAAAGTCATGGAAAAGGCCTTGCACTTCTTGGCGTCAAAAGCTCTCAGGACATTCATGTAATCATTGAATTGCATTAGATATGCTCGTGGGTTCTTTCTTCCTTCAAAGACCTCCTTTGGAACTTTGAACTCTGAAGGTAAATACACAGTTGTAATATTTGGGGCTAATTTTATCCATCAAGAACTTTAATTTACTAATGCCTTGTCCATCAAGAATCCTCTTTTGCTCAATTCTGTCATATGCCAAAGTCTAGTAACATCATTATCTGGAATGGAAGAGGAAGCAACAACTTTATCACCAGTAACAGTTGAACCTTGCAACACATATAACTTGGTAGTCTTTCTTTACCCTTTTGATAAGTTGTAATTTATACATATTTTTATCCCATGCTTAGCACATTTTTGGATGAATTATCATTAGATTTATGAAATTTTATGCTCCTAATCCTTTAATTTCATATCCTATACGTAGGTGAGCATAGGAAGGTAAAAAGAGAGAGAAACGGGCCAAAAATAGAGAAAATGGGCCAACGTGGGAAATCAACACGGCCTGGACTACCTCACACGGGTATACCATACGCTCATGTCTTTTTAGCAGTCTTGAACATGGCCTAAAGCCACCTCAACAGAGGCGTGTCTATTTCATAGCCTTGAACACGGTTTGAAGCATTTGCACATGGGCGTGGCACACTGCCGTGGCCCTGTTGAGCCTAAGTTGAGTTCTATTCGGAAAAGAGAAATTTTGAGGGCTTGAAATCATTCTAAAGCCTATTTAAAAGACCCAAAAGGAGGATTAAAAGGACACACATAGTAGGAAGTAAGGAATTACTCGAAGAAAGCCGATTGATCCATCTCAGAAACTGGATTCTCCTTAAAAATTGAAGATCTCCCTTCAATTTCCTTCAGGAGTTTTTGGGTTTTCTTTATGTTTTGTCATTATTATTCTTCTGAGATGTTTTCTTTTAACTAAATCCCCTAAATACCTTAGGGGGATGAAACCTAAGACGGATCTTATTAATTTTTTCTGAATTATATGATAAATAGTTGATTTGTTCTTAATTATGTTCTTAACTCTTGTTTTAATATTCCAAGATATTGATTCAAGTATTGATGTGCTTATTCAGAGGATGAATAGTCCCTGTCTAAGAGTAGATCATTCATAATTAAGCGGAGTTACATGCAATCCTAAAGATAGGACGACATAAATCTGTCGGATTAAAGTCAAATCTAATAAGGGAATTTATAGATCGAGTTAATGCAAAACTAGGGGTTTTAATTAGAAAGAGATTTCAATTAATCAACCTAGGGTTAGACGTTATTAGTCTCGAGAGGGATAATAATATAAATTAGGGATTTCTACGGATCAAGTCAAGTGAATAAATCATCTGGTTCAGAGTCGAATAACAAGTGAAGTCTAGGTGGATTCTTCCTTGGGTATTATTTAAATAAATCAGTTTTCCCAAAAGTATTTCCCCAATTTACTTTTTATGCATTCTTAGTTTAATTAATTAGTTTAGATAAAACAAATCCCCTTATTTTAGGCTAGATAATAAAAAGAAGGTTATTGCTAGTACTTTTAGTTCCTGTGGGTTCAACATCCGGTCTTGCTATAAACTATACTACTATTTGATAGGTACGCTTACCTTCATCGTGATAATAGTTAGTTTCAAGTACGATCAATTATAAATATTAAAACTTATCACCAGTGAAAATCACCTTTCATCACAATGATGGAACCCATGCTAATCTTTAGAACCCTACTTTCAGCTGTGTACTTGTGCCTTTTTGAATCAATAGTACTCAGTGAAATCAAATTCCTCTTCAATTCTGGTACATGTTGTATGTTACTAAGTGTTTTGACAACTCCATCGAAGATCTTAATTTTGATCGTGCCAGTTGGTCTGGTTGTTTTTCCTTTTGATTCACCGCCTACCTTTTGATCTTGTTCTGCAACTTATAGCACTCAGAATTAATGTGTCCTTTCTTCTTGTAGAAGATACAGGTTTTACCTCAGTTTGAAGATCTCAATCTACCGTTAGATATACTGCAGGGATTTTGTTCCTGTGTCCTCCCATGATTATCATCAATATTTCATTCTTATCTCCCACAAACAATGAGACCCTCTCCTGAAGAGTCAAATCCAACCACAAGATGTTTCATCTTGTTATAAGAGGTTAAGGAAGCATAGACATCATCAATTATGAGAGATTCGCTGCTATACAAAATTGTATATCTAAAGGTTGAATAAGACGGGGGCAACGAACAAAGTAAAATTAACCTTAAATCTTCTTTATCATACTGAGCCTCCATGGCCTCTAGGTCTGAGAGAATTTCTTTAAACACAGTTAAGTGTTCATTGTAACGACCTCGAAGTCAGGGGTGTCGAAAACATACTTCCGAAACCCTGACCGTCTTCGTGAATAAGGTTTATAAATATCGTCAAATATATATATATATATATATATATATATATATATATATATAAAGAGAGAGAGTTACCTTAGAAGGAATTTTATAATAGTTAAATATTTTTTATTGGGTATTATGTGTTTAATTAAAGTAAAAATGGGGCTAAATCGAATAAAGGATAAAAGTAGGAATTACTAATAAATTTTAGATGGAACTAGCTTAAGGGACTTATTAAATAAATAAACCCATATTTATAAGAGAAGGATGATAGTGGATGGGTTCTAATTAATATTATAGTATTATATATATTAAGTAGTATAATAATAAGTAAAGGTATTATAAAAGTAATTAAATAATAAAAACAAATTAAATAAAACATCAAAAGAGAGCACTAAGAGAAATTTTTATTAATTTCCTTCTTCTTGCCGAAAATAAAGAAAAGTAAAGGGGAAAGAAAGCCATGGATAAAGGTTATGTTTTTGGTTTGAAGGTCTTGCATGTAAGTATTGCTCAATTTGATTTTTCCTGTTAATCCTATTTTTGTGTTGGAAATGGTTTAATTTAGCTATTTCATGAGCTAAAGTGTAAATTGTTTGGATGTAGTGTGTCAAAATCATTTTTTATTTCGAAAAAAAGGGATGGACTTTAAAAAGAAATATGGAGTCGTCACCAATCCTTTTTATTTATTTGTGATCGGATCACCTATAAAACATTTTATTTTATTAAAATATTAATTTTGGCCTACGAAATTCAAGAAAATAGGTTCGGGAGTCGGTTACGTGCGAGGAAGGATTAGCACCCTCGCAGCGCCCAAAATTGGTACCTTATTGATTAATTGATGTCCTAATGTTGAAAATTTGAAAAGATTTTAAAATACAATCCCTTTAAAAAATGTTTGGATAACTAGAAGTAGATATTGAGATTCTCTTGTTCCGAAGAAATAAAATATCATATCCAGCACGTTAGGATACGACATTTCAGACCCTCGATACCAAGATCATCTCATGATTTCCAAAACTCATGCATTGAAATTTAAAAGGATTTTCGGTTATTTGGTCAAACGATAAATCGAAACCCAGCACGTTAGGGCACGATTTCTCGAATTTCCAAACACGAAATATTGCCTTGTTTTTTAATTGAAGAAAACACGGATGAAATTTTAAAAAAGGGTATTTGGTCATTTGGTCAAATGGAAAATCGAAACCCAGCACGTTAGGGCACGATTTCTCGAATTTCCAAACACAAAATATTGCCTAGTTCTCGAAAGGTTCCTTTTGTCACTATTTAAAATAGAAAGAGTTGATGATTTAATTAAAAGATAATTGATTGGACTAAAACATTTAAATGGCCATTCATAGTAAAAAGAATTTACAGCATGCATAAGAATGATGACATATTGTCTTGCCAAAACACATTACAAAAGCATTAGCGAATCATGGTGTTGGAAAGCATAAATAATCGAATATGATACAAATGAACAATATAAAAGCAATGAACTCAAATTGCGACACACAAGGTGAATAATCATTCAACATACATATTCCAATATCCACACTAACAAATTTTTAAGATAAATTAAACAATACATATAACCAATAATAGAAAATAAACATAAAGCAAATTAAAATAAATAGAATATAAGAAATTTAAAAATAATAATAAATAAATTTAAAACAAATAATGTAAAAAGTAGTTTTAAGAATCAATAATATACAACAATTTAAAACAGATGATATATAAAACATTTAAATATATATATATATATATATATATATAAGTGTAAAAATAATATTGAAACACTTTAAAATAAATAAATAGAATCTAAAATAAGGTATATAAAATAATTTAATATAAAAAATAAAAGTTTAAAACTAAATAAATAAATGAATTAAGTAAACTAGGGACTAGATTGAAAACCAAAATAATATTTTGAGGATAATTAATTAATAAATAAATTATTAAAGCCGAATTAGGGACTAAAATAAGGTGTGTGCAAATGAGTAGGGGCCAAATATGCAATTATTCCAATCTCTTAAATACACCGTTTAACTATAGACTAAATTAAAATTGTGTATAAATCTTGGGAAAACATTAAAAAACAAAAGAAATAGAAATATGACCCAATCGAATAATAGAGCAAGATGGAGAGACTAATCGTGCAAACTCCCCTCAAAGACCCATACACGCGGATCCTGGGTCAGGCGGGTCAGGTCGGCTCGGATCAGGTGAAACGACGTCGTTTTGGCCTTTAAGGCTTGCTCCAAAATGACGCCGTATGGGGGGTATATAAGTTAAAAAATTTGCTAAAAAAAACTTCATTTTTTTGGTTATTTAAAAAAACAAGGCTAAAGGCCTTTAAACTCTCCCCTCCCCCTTCGATTTCCGGCCAAGCTCCGGCGCTAGTCTATCACCGGTCCACCGCCCTGTACAGCGGCTGAAGCTTAAAAAAAAGGGGCTTTTTTAGCCTTTTGACTCCTCGAACACTGATCTGTGGTCAATTCCTTTAGAAAATGACCCAAAAGTCACCAAAAAAGAGAAAACCCTTCGACTTTTAGGGTTCAAAAAAACTTTTCTATGCAAAAATAAGGTCACCGTTCCTCGGCGATGACAGCCTCAGTTGCTAGCGAAGTTGGAGGGTTCGATGCTAGGTAAGACTCGCCTCCATTCTCTTTTTTTAATACTTAACAATGGTTCCAAAAAAAGAAAATAAAATAGGCATGATAGGTAAATAAATGGACCACCTTTTAATCTTGATTCTCTGCTTTCGATTGTTATGTATGCGTATTCAATAATCATGATCGTAAAAAAACAAGACAATTTTGTATGGATTTATATAGCCGAAAGAAAAAAATACATTCTTTGCCATTTTGTGCTGTTGTTTTCGTTTGATTTGTAGGTGCTTGGCAAGCTATGGCGTATGGAGGAGGCGACGTTGCACGCGGTGATACAGAGGGCACAGAGCCAGGCTGTGGGATCACGAAGGCCGTACATGGGGGTGTTGGCTGTGGCGCACTTAGGGAACCTAGGGTTTATGAAAGTGTTTTAATTTTGGGCCATTTGGGCCTTGTATTTTTGGGCTAGGTTTTAGGTTTGGGTCTGGTTTTAATAACATTGGGTCATATTTGTTGTTGGGCTATGGACTATTGTAATTTGGGTTATAATTTGGGCCCTAGACTGTTTATTTATCCGGTTTTATTTATTGTTTTAATCTGGGCCAAAATTGGCCTATTACATAGTGGACAATGCTATTGTTGTTGTTTTAAGGTTTTGAGACTTAGTGGTGAACCTTTGAACATGGGTATTTTATAGAATGATTTGTTAAGAAAGTATGATAATTTATACATTTATTTCATTAGTCATTTTGATTAAATTATGTGAAGCTTTAAGTGAAATTAATTGTTAGAAATGTAGCTTATTTCAAAATTAAAATGGCATGGTATTAAGTGATGAGATTCATGAGTAAGAGGATTGTTTTGAAATTATATAAATAATTATACTTATACATTCGGTCGGTTGAAGAAACTAGTATAAACATAGGATTGATTTGTTGTATTTGTGACAAGGACTGAATTGAGTAAATATCAAATGTTAATGGTTAAATGGTTGAGCTTAATTATTGAGTAATTGATTAAATTGAATTATTAATGCTAGATTGTGATACGGTAGATCCTGTTGCTAGTCATGGAAAAGAGAAGGCGAGGGAATAATGGTTAGCAAACGTAGTTTTGGTAAGTTCGTAGTCCCTGAACTCGAACTTTATAAATTGTATTAATTAATTTAGTTACTACTTGATGTTTTATATTATATCCTTAATATATTTGTTAATTTAATTGAATGGTAGTTTAAGGAATGTGGCATTAAGGAATAAATTAATGTTTGATTAGTAGATATTTGGAATGGAGGTATTATTAAACTATGAATTGTGATATTGAGTTGTGAGAAATAATATTATGGATTTGCAAATGAGTAATTGACATCGTCGATTTATTCGACTAGCGCTGGGCGCAAATATCGTTGGTTTATCCAACCAGAGCTGGGCTCACTATTGATTCTGTCGGTTTATCTGACTAGCGCTGGGCGCAACTTTTGTCAGCTTGCTTGACTAGCGCGGGCACACAATAGTCGGTCTAACCGACTAGAGCTGGGCACAAACGTCTTTAGTTTAACCAACTAGAACCGGGCTCACATTTAACATTGTCAGTTAATCTGACTAGCGCTGGGCGCAAATGTCATTGGTTTAACTAACTAGATCTGGGCTCACATTTAATATCGTCGGTTAATCTGACTAGCGCTGGGTGCAAACTCTTTTGCGGTTTATTCGCTAGGCATCGGGTGCCATGTAACTAATGGACCATACTGTAAGATTATATGACTTATCGAAGAGGGTTGTTTATTGGTATTGTTAAAGAAAAATGGTAACTTTTATTTGGTTGAGATAGAAACTCATATGATTTGGTTATTCTTGTGGTTAATTATATAAATAAAATCCATTAAATGTGAATTGGTTTCGATGTTCGTAGGTTAGATAAATAGTAGACTCGGACTCGACATCCTTTAAGAATCTCATACACAACGTTAGTGAGGTATTCTTTTTGTAATTTTGGTATGTACCTAGGGTGTGTTTAGGTCCTTGGAGTTGAATATTTTGAATATGTGATGGTAAACTTGTAACCGACTTGAATATTTTGAATATGTGATGGTTTTGCCTATTTGCTTATTTCATATGTGATGCATCGTTGAGAGCACCAAAAATATTCTATCCCTATAAAATAGTGAAAAAGAATAGTATAAGGGAAGTAGGGTCAAATCCTTAGGGACTGGATTTGCACAAGTGCTTGTTCCTTGAAATCCTGGACAGAGTTGTGCCCAAGAAAACCTGCGTACCTAGGGAAAAATAAAAAAAAATAGAATTAAAAGTTTGGATTGAATTGAAATTACAAAAATTAAAATTAAAATAGTAGAGATAAATAGAGTTTGAGGAAAAGAAAGTTTTTCTTATGGAGAGATTCCAGCCTCCGGTTGCCTCGATCCACCTTGGGTTCAATCCTCAGCTTTTAAGTGATCCTTCTAAAATAGAATAAGCCAATTATAGTGGAAGAGGATGCCTACGACCACCAGCTGCAAGATTTTAGACTTACGATTTAGAGGAACCCGACTCTTGCCAATAATCGCTTTCGTGGGACTAGCTTATGCTAGATCATCACTTCTCAATGGCGAATGTCACGTCATTTTGTCTCTTGGGCTTGCCAACCTCTAACGCAATAAGCTAATGAACCGACTGTGCAACCTTCCTAAAATATACAAAGCGGCCATTCCTTGCACACGTTGAAAAGATCACCTTTTAAGAAACATGGACGGAAGCGTCAGCCCCGTAATGCTGAGAAGCAATGAATACTCGTTGATAAGGCTAAGCATGGAGTCTAAGCCTCATGAACCCTTTTTTGGGAATTTCGACAACCTTCGGCTAGATAAATTTAGTGGCCCATGTTTTTTAGGGAAAAAGAAATAAATATAATGGAAATGGAATTTTTATTGAAAAATATGGAAAGAACAAAAGGTTAAACTTTTTGGGAGAGGGAATGTTTACAAGAAAGATGAGCGAAATTTGTGTCACTCCATCCCTATTTATAGTGCTTAGAAAACCTAGTCTATTCCTAATCAAATTCTAAAAGATAAATAATGATAAATAAAGATAAAAGCTAAAATTAATTCTAAATAATAATCCTTAATAATTATCCTAATATAATTGGAATTTAAATAGAGTCTTATGCTATAAAATCTCTTCTTTGCTCTTTTGCTCCCAAAGTCTTCCACACTTTGCATTTTCGGCACCACTTTCTTCCTATTTTGCATGCTGGCTCATTTTATCTTTAAGTTCGCGCTTTTTGCACCTAAATTTCCTTTTGCCCTCAATTTAGCCCCTATAAGATAAAAAACCATAAATAGCTCAAATTAGTAGGATCATACTCAAAATAAATATGTAATTAATACATAAAAATATGTCATTCCAGAGTATTATCAATATGATAATGTTCAATGAAAGTAGTTGTTTTGAGAAAGACGTGTTTAGGTTTTTTTTTTTACCATATCCAATTATTTGATTACTTGAATGTTATTTGAGGTACCAATGAAAGGTATATTAGTTATGGTTGAATGTTATAAATGTGGTGTCAATGAAGGCACATTGATTAGGTATTTAGGTTGTTTGTTTAGATATGCTTTAAGCATGTTTTAATGAGTTTTGATGTTGTTTAAGGTCCCTTTTTAAGTGTACTTAGGAAGGTTGAATGGTTATGTTTGTATTGGTTTTGGTATAGCTTGTTTCTAGGTGAATTTTTGTCCACAAGGCCTGGTGACATTGCTGTGTGTCCCATGTAGGTTCCTTTGCATGCAAGTCAGGAAGCTACACGGCTTAGCACACAGCCTGGCACGCAGGCATGTGAAACCATAGTGTGAATCGCACGGCCTGGCACACGGGCGTGTGGCTTGGCCATGTGACCCAAGTTTGTCAGTTACAAGGGCACGGACACGGGCTGGGACACGACTGTGTGTCCTTACTTTGAATGTCCATATGGCCTGAAACATGAGCTTGTATCTCGATCGTGTGAGTCACACGGCCTAGACATAAGGTCTTGTGACCTATATAGTAAAAAAATTTGCAACTTTTTCTTAAACTTTCCAAATGATTTCTAATTGGTCTCGAAATGTTTATAAGGAAATTTTAAGGCCTCAAAGGCTCAATTTAGGGATGACACGCATGAAAATGGTTGAATTATAATATGCTCATGATATTATATGTAATGTATGTTAAATGTTTCGATTGTATGGTAATAGTTCGTAACCCTACTCTGGCGACGGACACGGGTTTTGGGTGTTTCATTCATTCACAGACGCACCTTCCTCCAACCGAGGAGCATAAAGATGCTACTTCATATTAGGGTTTTCGACATACATAGCTGCTCCAGCTTTTTCCATAATGCAACGACGATCTTCTCCTTCAACATGTCATATAGAATTTCATTCGATAGATGTAGCTGTAATTGCGTTAAAGCCTTTTGGTCTTTACGCTTCTTCTCTTCATCTGTCAATGTCGAAGGCATCTTATCTAACCTTAGCAAGGCCTCGGCCCCACAGATCCCTCTATTTTGCCACTGCATTTTATTTCTTTAATAGGAATTTGGGTTACACAATTCTAACATGAACATTAGGATGTAGTGCTTGGACATCTCGACGCAAAGTGTCCAACTCTTGCTGCCATGGCCTTTCATGCACTCCATAGCCCTCATCCTGCAAGAGCATGTTATTATCCTGATGATTAGAATGGTCTAAATGCATCTCCCGCATCATCTCTTCATTTGTCTGAGTTGCTCTTGGTGAAAAAGTTGTTGCTGCTCATATTTGACATTTTGTTGTACCATTTGTTCCTTCAAAATACATACCTACTCCTACAAAATTACATTATGTTGTTAGGAAGTCTCCTGGTTAGAAGGATTAGAAGTTTCCTAGAAGGAAAATTGAGGTTGAAAGCTCGATAGGCATCCTGTTGGTCTGGGTTACCTAGGTTTTCCGGTCGGTTAGCAAACCAACCCATGAAAAGATCGAGTTTCTCCTCTCACATTTTGGTTTGAAAACTGTTGGTTTGGGAATCTCTCATTTGGGTGAGCCATGTTGACTTTCCATTCAATTTGAAGGTCCATGCTCACCGCACCAAATTATAGATGTTCTCTTCTCTCTCCCCCCTTCAAGAGGTTATCCTTCATATTTATAAGGTACGATTCCCTGATGTGATGTGCTAAGGGATAACTAGGTGCCATGCATGACGACATGTTCCCCCTTTAGGCTTGACACTTATCCTTAGAGATGTCCCTGTTGGGACCCCGCGAGGTCCAAAGGGAGTTTCATTTCGCAAGGAGGCAAGGTGCTAGGAGACCCCATGAGGTAGTGTTGAGGTACAAGGTGATCCCGCGAGGTGAAGGTCCTTTTAGCAATGAGGCAAGGTGCAAGGAGACCTCGCGAGGTGGTGTCCTCTTTCCCTGATTAGGTCAGACTTCTGGTCACAAAGACGGATTGAATTTCAGGTCGTGTTGTGATATATTCTATAACAAATCTTTTTTATTAAAACGAGCCATGTTTACCCCAATCATATTACCATGAAACTTGAACTCATTAAGAAGAAGTATAGCTCTCCTCACATCTTCATCTTTAGCAAACCTAACAAATCCAAATCTTTTACCACTTCTACCCATACACTCTGAATAATCTCCGAAGTTCACTACAATGGATCTGGGCAGGGATGCTATTGACAAAAACAGAAAAATAAATCGACTTCTCTGTTTCCCAGTAAGAACACATAGAAGAAAAAAAATATTTTAATTTTCACCATTGTGAGTCAGGTCTTGTAGAGGATAAGTAGATATTCGTCTAGTTAGAACATGGCAAAGAACAAGTAAAAGAAACAAGAACAATCAAACGAGTATATAGTTCGGTTCAACCGTGTTCAGGGCGAGTTGTTCAGGTGCTAGAAGATATGCTGCGAGCCTGTGCTATTGATCTCGAATCTGGCTGGGAACGATATTTATCACTAGTCGAATTTGCGTATAACAACAGTCTCCAGTCGAGTATTCAGATGGCTTCATATGAAGTATTATAGGGACGACAATGTAAAACACCCTTATGCTGATCGAAATTGAGTGAAAAGGTAATAGGGCTAGAATTAATTCAGGAAGCAGAAGATATAGTAAAGTATATCTGAGACAGATTGAAAGTGCCATCCGATTGGCGGAATCCGTATGCATATCTGAAACGGAAAGATATTGAGTGTTCAGTGGGTGACAAGGTATTCTTGAAGGTTTCTCCGTGGTAACAGATCTTGCGCTTTGGCCGCATGGGAAAATTGAGTCCCAAATGTATTGGGCCGTAAGGGATCGTCGAAAAAATAAGACCGGTTGCATAGCGTCTAGCTCTCCTGTCGGAATTGCAAAAGGTTCACAATGCATTCCATGTATTTAGGCTCCAACAATGTCAGTGAGATCCATCTCATGTTATACCGGTTGAGGCGATTAAAGTTCAATATGAATTATCGTATGAAGAGGACCCGGTTGAGATCTTAGCTTGAGAAGTGAAGGAGCTGATGAATAAGCGCGTCTCGTTGGTGAAAGTCTTGTGGCGAAGCCAAAGTGCGGAAGAAACAAATTGGGAACCGGGAGAAACAATGAGATCCCAATATCCCCACTTCTTTCCAGGCAAATCTCCGGGTTGAAATTTCTTAAGGGGGAGAATTGAGATCTACCGTAATTTGATACGTCGAATTAGGCCCTCCAACACACTTGAGGAGCTTATTCTTAAGCAATTAAGTGCCTTTTACGTGTTTTTATCGATTTTTAGTTTTAAGCATTAATAAGCGATTTTATTCAGTTTTACACTCTTTTTGAGACCCAAATTGGCCAAACGTGCCATGGGGGACCTAACGATATGATTGAGTGGTGTTGGAAGGCGATAATGGCCCGAACTTGAAGAAATCATCATTCGGGTGGGGCTATCGCGACACTGAGGCATGGAAGTCGTGATACCCCTAATAGTGCATGAAGTGAAGAAAATTGAGGCCAGCTCCAATGATATCGCGATATCGAGACCCCAAGATTCCCAAGATCAATATTGTTGTGGGTATTGCGATAGCGATGCCTGGGTATCATGATACCGCTGCCTGACGGGTGAAAAACTACAAGGACATTTTTGTGTCCATACAAGCTTAAGCCTTCTTTTTATTCAAGCGCATAATGATCAATGCTATGTTAAATGTTAGTTTGCTATAAATACTACTTGATAAGCTTTTGATTTCAGAGTTTTTTGGCTGAACATTTCTCGTTAGCTTTTCATAGATTTAGGTTAGGTTTTCTTTTGTTTTCGTTTTTAGAATAGGTTTAGAATAGATATTATTTTTGTTGTTTTCTGTGTATTCCTTTTTATTGTTGAAGACAATGCAAAAGAAAGATGATCAAACTCTTGGGTATCATTGGATTTCCATCAATTGAATGAACATTTTCTATTTAAGTTTGATTATGTGCTAAATTGGTTCATCGTTATTTGTTAGTTTAAGTTAATGTTTATTCTCGATTAATTGATGGCTCGATTATATCGAAACGCTTAATACACTGAAATCAGCCAGTTTGCCACCTCAAACTGTGTTTATGAAACAAAATAATTAACAAAACATCCCGAGAAATCGAAGTAATAGTACATCTTAATTTCATAAGAAAACGAGAATTCGAAGTTGGAGATCTCATTCTTAATAATAACCAATAAATTCCTAACCACCAAGCTGCACATGTAGGAATTAAATTAAATTGATTAGAACAGGTTGCTATATTTATTCGTTTGAAAATAATTTTTGTAAACATGATGTTGATATATAAATAATAATCCCAAATAAAAAATATATATAACGTGCATTTTAATATAGTTATAGAGAGATATCTAGGTAGATGTATTTTAATGCTGAAATAATATTTTAATGAGGATTTGGAGATGCTACTAAGAGTTGTCAAGGTAAAAAAGAAATGTAGTGCGCCTGTTATTGCTTTATATTTTATTCGTGGGTATTATTCATATGCCCAAATGGCATGAACATGTTGATGAAATCTTTTTCCCAATTATTTAATTTAAATTATAGGTTAACCAGGATTTTATCTGCATAAACTAGGGATGAAAATTTTAGCCAAAGTATTTGGATAACTCCCGGTGGGATACTCGGCTTGTTTCGACAGGAATGAACAACGTACAACACCAAAACAAACACAGTCACAACACTTTAAAAAGCAAAAGATTCATCCTCACCAGCTATATCCAATGCATGAGCCAAGTTAAAAGATCCCTTGCTCACTTTGACAAATTATCCATCTTCGAGAACATGAGAAGAATCAACTGCATTTCTACATTATAAATAGTAGAAATAGATGTCCCCAATATGAACTGCATGGTAACAAATAATTCAAATAACAACAAAATAAAAGTGGCTACAGCTTCTTCTACTTCATTTCTTAGTTGACATTTCATATGTACTGCTTTTAGAACAAAAGCACATGTCTGACAGTACACTTAGCTTAAAAAAGAAAATAAAAACAATTTGGCACATTTTGATTCTTAGTGATAATTTAATCTAGATATAAGTTTAACGCCACTAACACTCAACCAACTAGTATATAAGTAGGTGTGCATTTCTACATTCAAAGCACAACACAGACCAAGGAAAAGCAAAACCAAAGCACACAAAGCTACCATAACCATGGCACAAAAACACACAGTGACCGACCTTCGAAACGGTTCTGGCCATGCTTTATCCTTGTCTGGCCACGAGGTTTGGGAAGGATCTCAGTCTACGGATTTCCCAAAAACAATTATGGATGGAGATAGGATTCAGTTTACTCACAATGCAGGGACCGATGATGGTTCAATTGCTGCTGTCGCATACAAATTGCAAGATGATGGCAAAATGTGGGTTGTTGCCTGGAGCAACCCTAGAGGTGCAGACAGCAAGGTATACATGTTGATCAACTGCAATATTCATTTCTTAACATGTAATTATGTTTGCATCCATTAACTTAAACCTATATATTACGACCTGCGTGCAGGCCTTTACAGATCTCCTGGATCAACCTGCTGATTGGGATCAAATCAAAACCGAGCTTGATGCAAATGGCAGCGCAGACTATAAAACTGTCAAGTTCAATTATAGGGCGGAAATAAAAATTGATCCCAAGAGCTTTTCGCCTGTAGTGACTGCTTATCTTGAGAAGAAGTATGCTTGAAAGGCAGATATATCTGGGATGGGATGAGTTTTTCTCTGTCAAAAATAAATGATAATGTCATGCCTTGTGCTTCGCATTGCTACTGCGTGTCTTCATGGCCTTCAAAATATTATATGTCACTTCCATGGCTGGCTATTTACATTATATATGGATTAAAATAAAATAAAAGGCCTTTATCTTATCTCATCGTTAATACTTTTTTTCCTTTTCTACTTTTTATGTCCTATTTTTTCCACATAGGTATCATAGTTTTACTCTTTAGTCCACGTCATCAAACTTGTGTCCATGCAAATGCCATGTTGCCATTTCATAACTTTGTCAATGATTGGACAAAAAAATTTATCACAAGAGGATCGAGGAAGTCCTAACAGATGGATTAATTTACAAACTTGATATGAATGCTGTTGCGCGGAAGCGTGTGAAAGAGTAAAATTATTGTACTGAAAAATCACACCAAGTTTAATTCCCAGGAAAGAGAGGTAGATCACGAAGATCACTTAAATACCAAGTCTTTCCTAGCCAGAATATCCCTCTATCGTAATTTAATAGCACAATAAATCACTACAATCACATTCACAAAATATGCAAAACAAATAATAAAGAACACCAGAATTTTAACGAGGTTCAGCAAATTTTGTCTACGTCCTCGGGCACTACCAAATATATTTCACTCCAAAAATTACAAGTGAAATTTACAAATAGAGAGAGAGAATAATGCCTTAAGTAGAGAATGGCAATTATGGGATGAAGAAAGTAAGAAATGGTTAGGCCTATTTATAGTTGAGGTTCAAGGATCAACTTGCAATGTCCCTATACAATTAGGGACCAAAATTGCAATTATCCCATGCCAACTTTTAACCCAACTTGCCAACCAATATTACTTTCTACTTTCGGTGCCCACCCCATTTGACTTTTCAAACAATGGTGGGTTCCAATAATCTCCACCTTGAAGATTTGATTAGGATAATCTTATCTTCACACAATTCTTTCTGCTTTTGACAACAATACTTGATAGTGCCTTCTTCAACTGTTAAACTTGCAGATATTAATCAAGTTCAAACAATGTTTGAACTTGGTTGTTAATACCACCTTGGTCATCATATCTGCGGGATTATCTGCAGTCTTGATCTTCTGAAGACAAATTTTCCCCTCTTCAATAATTTCCCGCACAAAATGGAATCGTACGTCGATATGTTTTGTACGTGCATGATAGACTTGATTCTTTGCTAAATGAATAGCAGTTTGACTATCACAATACACGTTAATATGCTCTGAACCAACCCCAAGGTTTTAGCCATACCTTGTAACCAAATAGCCTCCTTCTGACCTCTATTACTGCCATGTACTCGCTTCGTGGTTGACAATGCAATCAGAGATCGTAGTGTAGACTTCCAACTTATTGGTCCTCCAGCAAGTGTAAACACATAACCGGTGGTTGATCTTCGCTTGTCCAAATCACCGCATAGTCGAATCAACGCATCTAATAACACCTTTACCAAGTGTATTATCCTCGCTTGAACAAGAATCCAACATCCACGGTCTTCGAATATACCGTAGAATCCATTTCACACTTGCCAATGTCCTTTTCCGTGATTATGCATATACCGCTCATTATACTAACTGCTTGTGAAATGTCGGGTCTTGTACACACCATTGCATACATCAAGCTACCATTTGCATTAGAATACGGAACTTGCAACATGTATTCTCGTTCCGTATTAAATCAAAGGAGATAGTTGTGCGAAAGCTTGAAATGAGAAGCCAACGGGTATTACAGGTTTTTTCGCTCGTTCATGCCAAAGCTAACTGTAGTACCTTTTTCAAATATCGCTCGAGACAAGCTAACTCTATTATGAGCTCTATCTCTCCATATTTCCATGCCGAGAATCTTTTAGCTTCTCCTAGATCTTTCATCTCAAACTCGAGATTGAGTTGAGTCTTCAATCTTTCAATCTCAACTTTGCTCTTAGATGCTATTAGCATATCATCAACATATAAGAGCAAGTATATGAAAGTTTCTTCTTGTAGCTTCGAAAATACACGCAATGATCAAATTTACTTCTTGTGTACCTTTGCCCTTTCATGAACTCGATCAAATCGCTTGTACCATCGCCTCGGAGATTGCTTCAATCCATAAAGCGACTTTGTCGGTTTGCAAACCCAATTTTCTTTTCAGCAACCTTGAATCCATCTGGTGAGTCATATAGATTTCCTCTTCCAAATCACCGTAAAACGCGGTCTTCACATCAAGTCGAACTAGTTCAAGATCATATTGCGCAACCAAGGCTAGCAAAATCCGAATAGACGAATGCTTCACAACTGGAGAAAACACTTCATTGTAATCTATTCCTTCTTTCTAAGCGTAACCCTTTGCTACCAATCTAGCCTTGTATCAATTTCAATTTTATCAGAAATCCTTCCTTCTTTGCATATACCCATTTGCATCCAATTGCCTTCTTTCCTTGGGTAGTGTCACCAACTCCTGTGTCTTATTTTTATGAAGAGACGCATTTCTTCATTCATTGCTTGCTTCCACTTTACACCATCGGGGTTACTTATCATACGTGTAAGTAGAAGGAACATCATCATCTGCAATTGGAAGTGCATAGGCCACTATATCATCAAAGCAAGCGAGGCTTACGAATCTCTCTTCTTGGCCTTCTATATGCAATTGAATCTTGTTGTTTGTAGAGGTTCTTGGTAGGAACCTCTTCATCATTTGTCCCTCCAATATTAGCTGGATCATCGTTAACCTTTTCAAGCTCCACCTGCTGCAAAGTACTACTGGTTTTGTCATCCTTTTGTGAATCCTTGTACTTCAACATGGTTGATTCATCAAAAGTCACATCTCTACTGAAAACAATTTTCCTTGTATTAGGACACCAGAGACGGTATCCTTTTACTCCATCAGTTATACCCAAGAATAATGCTTTCTTTGCTCTTGGGTCTAACTTAGATTCTTTTACATGATAATATGCAGTGGAACCAAATACATGTAAAGAATCATAATCAGTAGCAGAAGTAGCAGATTTACCAGTCCACATCTCCATAGGAGTTTTTCCATTTATTGCAGCTGATGGCAAACGGTTAATTAGATGGCACGCATATGTAACTGCCTCAGCCCAAAATTCTTTGTCCAATCCAGCATTGGACAACATACATCGAACTTTCTCCAGTATAGTTCGATTCATGCGTTCTGCCACCCCATTCTGCTGTGGTGTATCCCGAACAGTGAAGTGTCGCACAATGCCCTCATCTTGGCATACTTGTAGAAATGGATCATTTTTGTACTCAGTACCATTATCTGATCGAAGTCGTTTGACCTTTCGACCAGTCTGAGTCTCCACCATCTTCTTCCATTTCAGAAATGCATCCAAAACTTTACTTTTTCTTTTCATTAGATACACCCATACTTTTCTTGAATAATCATCAACAAAAGTAACAAAATAGTGCATACCTCCCAAAGAAGCTACTTTGGTAGGTCCCCACACATCACTGTGAACGTAGTCCAGAATTCCTTTCGTATTGTGAATTGCTGGACCAAATTTTACCCTCTTCTGCTTGCCCAGAACACAATGTTCACGTAATTCCATTTTGCAAGAATTTGCACCTTTCAACAAGCCTTGCTTCGCCAATGTCGCAAAGCTTTTTCACCAAGCATGTCCCAATCGCATATGCCATAATCTGGTAGCCTCGAATCTACATCTTTTGTAGAAATTGTTGATGTTGATCCAATAACTGTACTTCCATTTAAAAAGTACAAGTTATTTCTTCTTGTGCCTTTCATCACCGTCAATTGCCCAGCTACTACTTTTAGTAATCCATCTCTCAAAGTGATTGTGAGCCCTTTAGATTCTAGGGCCCCTAATGAGATGAGATTTTTCTTCAGGCTAGGTACGTAGCGAACATCTGTCAAGACTTGGATTGAGCCGTCGTGATTCTTCAATTGGACTGTACCCACTCCCATTGTCTTACAAGCACTATCATTGCCCATAAGAACAATTCCACCTTCTAGCTCTTTAAGACTAGAAAACCAGTCCTTATTAGGACACATATGGTAAGTACATCCTGAATCCAAAATCCACTCATCCGTTTGACATGCCATTGCCATGCCAACCAAGCTAAAGTCGACTCTCATCATGTTCACTACACATGCATTAGAAATAGCCTTGCCCTTTTGTAGCTTAGGACAATCTTTTTCCAATGCCCTTTTCATGGCAAAAGGCACATTCATCTTTGGCGGGTCTCCCTTTGGACTTTCCCCTTCTACCAGATTTGCTGCTGTGTGAACGTCCTCTTACTGTTAAGACTTCTGCGGTTGTATCTCTGTGATCTCTTTTATCTTTCTTTCGAGTCTCAGATCTATACAACGCACTACAGACTGCATCAAATGTGATCGTGTCCTTCCCATGAAGCAATGTGGTGGTAAGATGATCATATTCATCAGGAAGGGAATTCAACAACAATAATGCCTTATCTTCATCTTCAAATTTCTCATCCAAATTTAGCAAGTCTGCTAAAATTTTATTGAATGAGTTCACATGGTCATTCATCGACATACCGGGTGCATACGTGAATCGATAAAGTTTCTTTTTCATATAAAGCCTATTTTCAAGACTTTTCGTTAGAAACTTTTCTTCCAGTGTATCCCATAACTTCTTCGCTGATGTCTCCCTCATGACAGAGTACTTCTACTCTTTGGCCAAACATAGGCGGATTGTACCACACGCATGTCTATTGATCTTGGCCCACTCCTTGTCATCCATCTTGTCAGGTTTTTCTTCAAGGGCTATATCTAGCTCTTGCTGACATAAGACATCCAGGATCTCACATTGCCACATACCAAAATTATTGGTACCGTCAAATTTCTCTACTTCAAATTTTGCATTTGTCACAGTAGTCCTTGTTGATGACGATGCTGCTTCCATTTTTCTCCTCAATCCCAACTACTGTATATGTGAACAGTACCGTATTTGTAAATAGTGCCGTATACATGAATAGTACTGTATACGTGAATAGTGCTGTATACGTGAATAGTACCGTAAACGGTCGTATTCCCCAAGTACGAATCTGGCTCTGGTACCAATTGTTGCGCGGAAGCGTGTGAAAGAGTAAAATTATTGTACTGAAAAATCACACCAAGTTCAATTCCCAGGAAAGAGAGGTAGATCACGAAGATCACTTAAATACCAAGTCTTTCCTAGCCAGAATATCCCTCTATCGTAATTTAATAGCACAATAAATCACTACAATCACATTCACAAAATATGCAAAACAAATAATAAAGAACACCAGAATTTTAACGAGGTTCAGCAAATTTTGCCTACGTCCTCGGGCACTACCAAATATATTTCACTCCAAAAATTACAAGTGAAATTTACAAATAGAGAGAGAATAATGCCTTAAGTAGAGAATGGCAATTATGGGATGAAGAAAGTAAGAAATGGTTAGGCCTATTTATAGTTGAGGTTCAAGGATCAACTTGCAATGTCCCTATACAATTAGGGACCAAAATTGCAATTATCCCATGCCAACTTTTAACCCAACTTGCCAACCAATATTACTTTCTACTTTCGGTGCCCACCCCATTTGACTTTTCAAACAATGGTGGGTTCCAATAAATGCAGAGACCGCCAATAGAGTTATGTACAAATTTAAAATCTCCTTAAATTATCGACTGGCTAGCGGTGTCTGAGAGTCGAATTTAGCTAGGACATAATTTGTTTCATTTTCATGGCTTTTCTTCGAACCTGATCAGGGGCTTGTTTCATCATTCAATTATATATTAATTAATTTTAAATAAAAAAATATTTGTTTATTAAATAATAATTCAAGTTCATTCGATTTTGAAAATATTCTAATTCAAGGTCTTACTCAAGCAAAGCAAACCATCCCAATTTCCAAGTCTACATGCAATAACTAGTAGTAAAATAATATAACGAAGTAGGTTGTTCCTTTTTCTTCGTTCTTTTTTTTTTTGTTTTACATTTCCATATATATCTAATTTTATTTTTTATATATAAAGAAGTAATTCTAACAAATATCAATATTTATCGTTTTAATTATTAATGTTTGTAATTAAATTTTATTTTTTATTAATACTCGATACAACCAAACACCATGATCATTCGACAATTTCCAATATCTCCATTCCACTCCACTGCTACAAAATCACCGCACGGTTACAACCCACCGATTCGAGCTAATTCCTCAATCCCTTCGTCATCCTTATCATCAACACTAAAAAACTGAGGATTTCAGGGACATGTTAAGGAGACGTGTAATATTAAACGTCCCTAATATTATAAATAGACAGTATTTTAAGACGTTCTAAGATTTCGTCTCCTAATCAGTAATCTAACTATTTTCGCAGACACCTAAAACGGCGATCATTAGAAAGTGTTAAATTTAATCCCAAATTTCGTAGTTGGTCTACCGACATCACCGGGCAAATCAAATGCCATTTGGGTGCCAGTTGATCGACTGACGAAGTCTGGTCGTTTTCTGGCGGTGGGAACTGATCGGTCACTCCCAAAGTTGGCTGAAGTAAATATTCGCGCGATAGTTAGACATCAGGTGTGCCTGTGTCCATTATCTTCGACCGAGACCCTCGTTTTACCTCGAGATTTTGGAAACAGTTGCATGAATCGTTAGGTACGAGGTTAAATTTCAGCACAGGGTTCCACCCTCAGTCTGATGGCCAATCGGAGCGAGTTGTTCAGGTGCTAGAAGATATGCTGCGAGCCTGTGCTATTGATCTCGAATCTGGCTGGGAACGATATTTATCACTAGTCGAATTTGCGTATAACAACAGTCTCCAGTCGAGTATTCAGATGGCTTCATATGAAGTATTATAGGGACGGCAATGTAAAACACCCTTATGCTGATCGGAATTGAGTGAAAAGGTAATGGGGCTAGAATTAATTCAGGAAGCAGAAGATATAGTAAAGTATATCTGAGACAGATTGAAAGTGCCATCCGATTGGCAGAATCCGTATGCATATCTGAAACGGGAAGATATTGAGTGTTCAGTGGGTGACAAGGTATTCTTGAAGGTTTCTCCGTGGTAACAGATCTTGCGCTTTGGCCGCATGGGAAAATTGAGTCCCAGATGTATTGGGCCGTAAGGGATCGTCGAAAAAATAAGACCGGTTGCATAGCGTCTAGCTCTCCTGTCGGAATTGCAAAAGGTTCACGATGCATTCCATGTATTTAGGCTCCAACAATGACGGTGAGATCCATCTCATGTTATACCGGTTGAGGCGATTAAAGTTCAATATGAATTATCGTATGAAGAGGACCCGGTTGAGATCTTAGCTTGAGAAGTGAAGGAGCTGATGAATAAGCGCGTCTCGTTGGTGAAAGTCTTGTGGCGAAGCCAAAGTGCGGAAGAAACAAATTGGGAACCGGGAGAAACAATGAGATCCCAATATCCCCACCTCTTTCCAGGCAAATTTCCGGGTTGAAATTTCTTAAGGGGGAGAATTGAGATCTGCCGTAATTTGATACGTCGAATTAGGCCCTCCAACACACTTGAGGAGCTTATTCTTAAGCAATTAAGTGCCTTTTACGTGTTTTTATCGATTTTTAGTTTTAAGCATTAATAAGCGTTTTTATTCAGTTTTACACTCTTTTTGAGACCCAAATTGGCCAAATGCCATGGGGGACCTAACGATATGATTGAGTGGTGTTGGAAGGCGATAATGGCCCGAACTTGAAGAAATCATCATTCGGGTGGGGCTATCGCGACACTGAGGCATGGAAGTCGTGATACCCCTGATAGTGCATGAAGTGAAGAAAATTGAGTCCAGCTCCAATGATATCGCGATATCGAGACCCCAAGATTCCCAAGATCAATATTGCTGTGGGTATCGCGATAGCGATGCCTGGGTAGCACAATACCGCTGCCTGACGGGTGAAAAACTACAAGGACATTTTTGTGTCCAAACAAGCTTAAGCCTTCTTTTTATTCAAGGGCATAATGATCAATGCTATGTTAAATGTTAGTTTGCTATAAATACTACTTGATAAGCTTTTGATTTCAGAGTTTTTTGGCTGAACATTTCTCGTTAGCTTTTCATAGATTTAGGTTAGGTTTTCTTTTGTTTTCGTTTTTAGAATAGGTTTAGAATAGATATTATTTTTGTTGTTTTCTGTGTATTCCTTTTTATTGTTGAAGACAATGCAAAAGAAAGATGATCAAACTCTTGGGCATCATTGGATTTCCATCAATTGAATGAACATTTTCTATTTAAGTTTGATTATGTGCTAAATTGGTTCATCAGTTATTTGTTAGTTTAAGTTAATGTTTATTCTCGATTAATTGATGGCTCGATTATATCGAAACGCTTAATACACTGAAATCAGCCAGTTTGCCACCTCAAACTGTGTTTATGAAACAAAATAATTAACAAAACATCCCGAGAAATCGAAGTAATAGTACATCTTAATTTCATAAGAAAACGAGAATTCGAAGTTGGAGATCTCATTCTTAATAATAACCAATAAATTCCTAACCACCAAGCTGCACATGTAGGAATTAAATTAAATTGATTAGAACAGGTTGCTATATTTATTCGTTTGAAAATAATTTTGTAAACATGATGTTGATATATAAATAATAATCCCAAATAAAAAATATATATAACGTGCATTTTAATATAGTTATATAGAGAGATATCTAGGTAGATGTATTTTAATGCTGAAATAATATTTTAATGAGGATTTGGAGATGCTACTAAGAGTTGTCAAGGTAAAAAAGAAATGTAGTGCGCCTGTTATTGCTTTATATTTTATTCGTGGGTATTATTCATATGCCCAAATGGCATGAACATGTTGATGAAATCTTTTTCCCAATTATTTAATTTAAATTATAGGTTAACCAGGATTTTATCTGCATAAACTAGGGATGAAAATTTTAGCCAAAGTATTTGGATAACTCCCGGTGGGATACTCGGCTTGTTTCGACAGGAATGAACAACGTACAACACCAAAACAAACACAGTCACAACACTTTAAAAACAAAAGATTCATCCTCACCAGCTATATCCAATGCATGAGCCAAGTTAAAAGATCCCTTGCTCACTTTGACAAATTATCCATCTTCGAGAACATGAGAAGAATCAACTGCATTTCTACATTATAAATAGTAGAAATAGATGTCCCCAATATGAACTGCATGGTAACAAATAATTCAAATAACAACAAAATAAAAGTGGCTACAGCTTCTTCTACTTCATTTCTTAGTTGACATTTCATATGTACTTCTTTTAGAACAAAAGCACATGTCTGACAGTACACTTAGCTTAAAAAAGAAAATAAAAACAATTTGGCACATTTTGATTCTTAGTGATAATTTAATCTAGATATAAGTTTAACGCCACTAACACTCAACCAACTAGTATATAAGTAGGTGTGCATTTCTACATTCAAAGCACAACACAGACCAAGGAAAAGCAAAACCAAAGCACACAAAGCTACCATAACCATGGCACAAAAACACACAGTGACCGACCTTCGAAACGGTTCTGGCTACGGATTTCCCAAAAACAATTATGGATGGAGATAGGATTCAGTTTACTCACAATGCAGGGACCGATGATGGTTCAATTGCTGCTGTCGCATACAAATTGCAAGATGATGGCAAAATGTGGGTTGTTGCCTGGAGCAACCCTAGAGGTGCAGACAGCAAGGTATACATGTTGATCAACTGCAATATTCATTTCTTAACATGTAATTATGTTTGCATCCATTAACTTAAACCTATATATTACGACCTGCGTGCAGGCCTTTACAGATCTCCTGGATCAACCTGCTGATTGGGATCAAATCAAAACCGAGCTTGATGCAAATGGCAGCGCAGACTATAAAACTGTCAAGTTCAATTATAGGGCGGAAATAAAAATTGATCCCAAGAGCTTTTCGCCTGTAGTGACTGCTTATCTTGAGAAGAAGTATGCTTGAAAGGCATATATATCTGGGATGGGATGAGGTTTTCTCTGTCAAAAATAAATGATAATGTCATGCCTTGTGCTTCGCATTGCTACTGCGTGTCTTCATGGCCTTCAAAATATTATATGTCACTTCCATGGCTGGCTATTTACATTATATATGGATTAAAATAAAATAAAAGGCCTTTATCTTATCTCATCGTTAATACTTTTTTTCCTTTTCTACTTTTTATGTCCTATTTTTTCCACATAGGTATCATAGTTTTACTCTTTAGTCCACGTCATCAAACTTGTGTCCATGCAAATGCCATGTTGCCATTTCATAACTTTGTCAATGATTGGACAAAAAAATTTATCACAAGAGGATCGAGGAAGTCCTAACAGATGGATTAATTTTCAAACTTGATATGAATGCAGAGACCGCCAATAGAGTTATGTACAAATTTAAAATCTCCCTAAATTATCGACTGACTAGCGGTGTCTGAGAGTCGAATTTAGCTAGGACATAATTTATTTCATTTTCATGGCTTTTATTCGAACTTGATCCAATGCTTGTTTCATCATTCAATTATATATTAATTAATTTTAAATAAAAAATATTTGTTTATTAAATAATAATTCAAGTTCACTCGATTTTGAAAATATTCTAATTCAAGGTCTTACTCAAGCAAAGCAAACCATCCCAATTTCCAAGTCTACATGCAATAACTAGTAGTAAAATAATATAACGAATTTCTTCGTTCTTTTTTTTTTGTTTTACATTTCCATATATATTGTAATCACCAAAATTTGCCCGGATTATTAAAACTGATGGATAAATAAATAAATATTTATTTATTTAATTTAAACAGTCCATAAAAGTTTCTTTTACAACCCAATAGCCAAATCAGTACTTAAAATTACCCAGCAGGCCCACTACCCAAAACACTAAAGTAGTCCCGTAGCCCAAGTACAACGGATCCAGCAGCCAAAACTTGACCCCACCTAGACCAGCCAAACTTAAACAGACCCACCCGAAGGCCCAAATAGCGGAAGCCCAAATGAGTTTCGGATAGGGTTAGAAACCCTAGCTCTCATTCTCTTCAGCGCCGCAATGAAGTTCTGGAAGCTTCGAGTCATCCCAAGCGTCTCGGCCCTTCGATGCATCAGCGCCGTGATTCCAGGATCCGTGATCGGTGCGCAGCAAAGTCATTGCCGAATCCCTCGCTCGATTGCCTGCAAGAAAAGGAAACAAACAGTAGATACTCGAAAAAGCGGAGTAGAAAATGGCAAGGAAATCACAGCACATCAGTCAAAGATACAAGAAATCAAATATTTCTTTCCTTATGTAACAAATCAGTAGGCTATAAAAAAGCCTTTGTAACTCTTGTAACGATGACGCAATCAGATACAGAAATAAATAGAGAATACAAGCAGTTTTCAAAGAAAATGTGATCTAACTTTTTTTATTTTTGAACGTATGCATGTATGTAAACTGTTTTTTAGCAAAAGTATAGATTATAAAAAATACAAGGAAGAAAGTTACCTGATGAACGACGAGTGAAAGGAGGGGTTTTAAACCCAAGCCACCGTGTACGGTGGTCCTTAGGGCGGCGCGTGGGCGCGTGGGCGGTGTGTGGCTGACGGAGGCTAGAGCCCGGAGCTCTCTCCTTTCTCTCTGTCAGAGAGAATTCTTAAATTTTTTTTTTTAAAACTGGTTTCAAATGATTTTAGGGCTAATAACCTGGTTTATTTAGCCTTGACAAAACGGCATCGTTTTGTGACTCAGGGATCCGCGCGTTGACCCGATTACCCGGGGAGGATCCGCGCATTTTTGAGAGTTGGGTTAATTACCCAATCGATCCTTCTATCCCTTTTGTACATACAATTAAACTTATTTTATTTTATAATTTGGCCCATTATTTTATTTTAGTTTTAATTTAGTCCCTATGGCTATTAAATTATATTCTGGAAAACGTCATCGTTTTGGGAATAGGGTTATTTGCCCAGTAACCCCCTTTTATTTTGCGGGCGTTTCAAATCGGGCCTCAATTCAGTTTTGTTTCTTTGAAATTCACCTTGAAATTCTGTTAAACTTTAAATTTAGTCCTATATTTATTATTCTATATATATATTTTATTATTTGTTTTATTTTAATTTTACTTTTATATTATATATTATAAAACTATTTTATTATAAGTATTATTTTAATTATATATTATTATTACTTATTATGTATTATTTTTCTTAAATTACATCTCTCTTATATATTATTATGTTTTCACATATATTACATGTATTAATTATATATATATTATTTTATATGTTATTTTATATCTATTATTTTTCTTATATGTTTATATTACATTTTATTATATAATCTTTATTATGTTTTATTTTTATATTATTTATTGTTTATTTCTATATATGTTATATATATCATGTATCATAAATTATATTATTTATGTTTATATTATATATATATTATTTTAAAATGTAAATTATCATTGTTAATTCATATTTTTAACTTACATTATATACACATTTTTTATTTACTATACATATATTATTTCATTTTAAACTAATATTGATATTATGAAACCTCCTACATACTTTCAAACCAATATATTATTATATAATTATTATTCTTTATTCTTGTCATTATGTTATTATATTATATATTAAATACTATTGATATGAAATGTCTTGTTTTTAATTATATGTATATTTTGTTAGCAATCAATCATTTTTAGTTTTTCTATATGTTAGGTATTGTATGTATCTTGTATGTGTTATTTTTATTATAATTATATGCATATTGTCACTACATTTATTCTATTTGTATATTATGCATTATTTGATTATATGTGATTTTATATCACGCATCATTTAAATATTATTTCATATGTTTGTATATCTCGTTTATTCGTTCTCAATACATATTATATATCTTTGTAGGCATATTGTTAATATTTGCTATTTTACATGTATGAATCTAATGCACGTTCTTTATATTATTGCCATCATTTTGCTTAAATGCACGTCTTATTTACCAACTACAATAATATGTTACTATGTATGATTTATAATGCAATACAATTCCCTATGCATCATCTTTAAAAAGGCAAGGCTCCAAGATTTAAAAAAAAAGCGTATAAAGGCAATGCTTGGTGTTTGGAAATTTCGAAAAAGTAGTGCCCTAACTTATTGGGTTGCAACTTTTCTCGTTGAGTTCGAATAGTCAAGTACCCTTCTAAGTTTTTAAGATTTCCAAAATACTAACAACAATCTTGGAATTTCCAAGCGTTGTGTCCTAACTTATTGGATGTGGCGATTTGCCGTTTCAAGATAGGGATTTCCAAAAGGTTAACTTAGTGTCAATGTTTTGATACGAGAAAACACAAATTTTCAAAATCAAAGTATTTTAAAGAGGATTACATCTTAATTTTTTTTAAATTTCCGACATTAAAGATATTTGATAATCAATTAGGTACCAATTTTTGGGCGTTACGAGGGTGCTAATCCTTCCTCGTACATAACCGACTCCCGAACCTATTCTTTTATTTCGTGGACCAAAACTAATGATTTTTAAAACAAAATGTTTTAAAGGTGATCCAATCACACCTAAAAAGATTGGTGGCGACTCCCGTTTTCGTTTTTTTAAATCGATTACCATTT
Organism: Gossypium arboreum; assembly: GCF_025698485.1. Taxonomy (NCBI): domain Eukaryota; kingdom Viridiplantae; phylum Streptophyta; class Magnoliopsida; order Malvales; family Malvaceae; genus Gossypium; species Gossypium arboreum. The sequence continues at coordinate 127,016,797 of NC_069079.1, read as the reverse complement.
TCCAAAACTCGATTTGAAAATGGTTTCGACATATATCTAATTTTATTTTTTATATATAAAGAAGTAATTCTAACAGTATCAATATTTATTGCTTTAATTATTAATGTTTGTAATTAAATTTTATTTTTTATTAATACTCGATACAACCAAACACCATGATCATTCGACAATTTCCAATATCTCCATTCCACTCCACTGCTACAAAATCACCGCACGGCTACAACCCATCGATTCGAGCTAATTCCTCAATCCCTTCGTCATCCTTATCATCAACACTAAAAAACTGAGGATTTTTAGGGACATGCTAAGGAGACGTGTAATATTAAACGTCCCTAATATTATAAATAGACAGTATTTTAAGACGTTCTAAGATTTCGTCTCCTAATCAGTAATCTAACTATTTTCGTAGACACCTAAAATGGCGATCACTAGAAAGTGTTAAATTTAATCCCAAATTTCGTAGTTGGTCTACCGACATCACCGGGCAAATCAAATTCCATTTGGGTACCAGTTGATCGACTGACGAAGTCTGGTCGTTTTCTGGCGGTGGGAACTGATCGGTCACTCCCAAAGTTGGCTGAAGTAAATATTCACGCGATAGTTAGATATCAGGCGTGCCTGTGTCCATTATCTTCGACCGAGACCCTCGTTTTACCTCGAGATTTTGGAAACAGTTGCATGAATCGTTAGGTACGAGGTTAAATTTCAGCACAGGGTTCCACCCTCAGTCTGATGGCCAATCGGAGCGAGTTGTTCAGGTGCTAGAAGATATGCTGCGAGCCTGTGCTATTGATCTCGAATCTGGCTGGGAATGATATTTATCACTAGTCGAATTTGCGTATAACAACAGTCTCCAGTCGAGTATTCAGATGGCTTCATATGAAGTATTATAGGGTCGGCAGTGTAAAACACCCTTATGCTGATCGGAATTGAGTGAAAAGGTAATGGGGCTAGAATTAATTCAGTAAGCAGAAGATATAGTAAAGTATATCTGAGACAGATTGAACGTGCCATCCGATTGGCGGAATCCGTATGCATATCTGAAACGGGAAGATATTGAGTGTTCAGTGGGTGACAAGGTATTCTTGAAGGTTTCTCCATGGTAACAGATCTTGCGCTTTGGTCGTATGGGAAAATTGAGTCCCAGATGTATTGGGCCGTAAGGGATCGTCGAAAAAATAAGACCGGTTGCATAGCGTCTAGCTCTCCTGTCGGAATTGCAAAAGGTTCACGATGCATTCCATGTATTTAGGCTCCAACAATGTCGGTGTGATCCATCTTATGTTATACCGGTTAAGGCGATTGAAGTTCAATATGAATTATCGTATGAAGAGGAACCGGTTGAGATCTTAGCTGGAGAAGTGAAGGAGCTGATGAATAAGCGCGTCTCATTGGTGAAAGTCTTGTGGCGAAGCCAAAGTGCGGAAGAAACAAATTAGGAACCGGGAGAAACAATGAGATCCCAATATCCCCACCTCTTTCCAGGCAAATTTTGGGGTTGAAATTTCTTAAGGGGGAGAATTGAGATCTGCTGTAATTTGATACGTCGAATTAGGCCCTCCAACACACTTGAGGAGCTTATTCTTAAGCAATTAAGTGCATTTTACGTGTTTTTATCGATTTTTAGTTTTAAGCATTAATAAGCCTTTTTATTCAGTTTTACACTCTTTTTGAGACCCAAATTGGCCAAACGTGCCATGGGGGACCTAACGATATGATTGAGTGGTGTTGGAAGGCGATAATGGCCCGAACTTGAAGAAATCATCATTCGGGGGGGGGCTATCGCGATACTGAGGCATGGAAGTCGTGATACCCCTGATAGTGCATGAAGTGAAGAAAATTGAGGCCAGCTCCAGTGATATCGCGATATCGAGAACCCAAGATTCCCAAGATCAATATTGTTGTGGGTATCACGATAGCGATGCCTGGGTATCACGATACCGCTGCCTGACGGGTGAAAAACTACAAGGACATTTTTGTGTCCAAACAAGCTTAAGCCTTCTTTTTATTCAAGGGCATAATGATCAATGCTAGGTTAAATGTTAGTTTACTATAAATACTACTTGATAAGCTTTTGATTTCAGAGTTTTTTGGCTGAACATTTCTCGTTAGCTTTTCATAGATTTAGGTTAGGTTTTCTTTTGTTTTCGTTTTTAGAATAGGTTTAGAATAGATATTATTTTTGTTGTTTTCTGTGTATTCCTTTTTATTGTTGAAGACAATGCAAAATAAAGATAATCAAACTCTTGGGCATCATTGGATTTCCATCAATTGAATGAACATTTTCTATTTAAGTTTGATTATGTGCTAAATTGGTTCATCAGTTATTTGTTAGTTTAAGTTAATGTTTATTCTCGATTAATTGATGGTTCGATTATATCAAAACGCTTAATACACTGAAATCAGCCAGTTTGCCACCTCAAACTGTGTTTATGAAACAAAATAATTAACAAAACATCCCGAGAAATCGAAGTAATAGTACATCTTAATTTCATAAGAAAACGAGAATTCGAAGTTGGAGATCTCATTCTTAATAATAACCAATAAATTCCTAACCACCAAGCTGCACATGTAGGAATTAAATTAAATTGATTAGAACAGGTTGCTATATTTATTCGTTTGAAAATAATTTTGTAAACATGATGTTGATATATAAATAATAATCCCAAATAAAAATATATATAACGTGCATTTTAATATAGTTATATAGAGAGATATCTAGGTAGATGTATTTTAATGCTGAAATAATATTTTAATGAGGATTTGGAGATGCTACTAAGAGTTGTCAAGGTAAAAAAGAAATGTAGTGCGCCTGTTATTGCTTTATATTTTATTCGTGGGTATTATTCATATGCCCAAATGGCATGAACATGTTGATGAAATCTTTTTCCCAATTATTTAATTTAAATTATAGGTTGACCAAGATTTTATCTGCATAAACTAGGGATGAAAATTTTAGCCAAAATATTTGGATAACTCCCGGTGGGATACTCGGCTTGTTTCGACAGGAATGAACAACGTGCAACACCAAAACAAACACAGTCACAACATTTTAAAAAACAAAAGATTCATCCTCACCAGCTATATCCAATGCATGAGCCAAGTTAAAAGATCCCTTGCACACTTTGACAAATTATCCATCTTCGAGAACATGAGAAGAATCAACTGCATTTTTACATTATAAATATTAGAAATAGATGTCCCCAATATGAACTGCATGGTAATAAATAATTCAAATAACAACAAAATAAAAGTGGCTACAGCTTCTTCTACTTCATTTCTTAGTTGACATTTCATATGTACTTCTTTTAGAACAAAAGCACATGTCTGACAGTACACTTAGCTTAAAAAAGAAAATAAAAAAAATTTGGCACATTTTGATTCTTAGTGATAATTTACTCTAGATATATGTTTGACGCCACTAACACTCAACCAACTAGTATATAAGTAGGTGTGCATTTCTACATTCAAAGCACAACACAGACCAAGGAAAAGCAAAACCAAAGCACACAAAGCTACCATAACCATGGCACAAAAACACACAGTGACCGACCTTCAAAGCAGTTCGGCCATGCTTTATCCTTGTCAGCCACGAGGTTTGGGAAGGATCTCGGTCTACGGATTTCCCAAAAACAATTATAGATGGAGATAGGATTCAGTTTACTCACAATGTAGGGACCGATGATGGTTCAATTGCTGCTGTCGCATACAAATTGCAAGATGATGGCAAAATGTGGGTTGTTGCCTGGAGCAACCCTAGAGGTGTAGACAGCAAGGTATACATGTTGATCAACTGCAATATTCATTTCTTAACATGTAATTTTGTTTGCATCCATTAACTTAAACCTATATATTACGACCTGCGTGCAGGCCTTTACTGATCTCCTCACGACATATCCGTTAACAAGTTGGACCGGTTGGTAAATAACATCAATGTTGACAATTTCATCTGCTTCAGTGATGATGAAATCCCACCCGGGGGTATAGGGTCAACCAAAGCCATGCAAATCACTACACGGTGCAAGGGATACACGCTTCCAAGTGTACTCATTGATAACAGGTTGGCTTTGAACATCCTTCCATTATCCACATTGAACAGATTACCTATTGACAGTTCGCATATGAAAACATGTCACAATGTGGTAAGAGCCTTCGATGGAACCGAAAGGAAAGTGATGGGACGAATTGACATCCCTTTGGAAATTGGGGCAAATACATATGAAGTTGATTTCTTGGTGATGGATATCAAGCCCTCCTATAATTGTTTATTGGGGAGACCATGGATACACTCGGCAGGAGCGGTGCCTTCCTCATTGCACCAAAAATTGAAGTTAGTGACAGATGGACGATTAATAACCATCAATGCAGAGGAGGACATTATAGCAGTAATAACTAGCAAGGCCCCTTATGTCGAGGTAAATGAAGAGGCTATTGAGTGTTCTTTCCGCTCTTTAGAAATCATCAATGCAACCTTCATTTTGGAAGGAAGTGAGGTGCTGGAACCCAAAATGTCCAGAGCCACAAGGATGGCCCTGCAAATGATGATGGGAAAAGGAGCATTGCTAGGAAAGGGACTAAGAAGACAGTGGCAAGGAGTATTTCAAATCCCAAAACTGATTGAGAAGAAAGATCGCTTTGGTTTGGGCTTCAAGCCAAACCATAAGCACCAGAGGCAATAGATTGAGAAGCGCCAAGCGAGAAGAAATGTGCGTTTGAATGGAGGAGAAGTGGAGTGGGAACCGATGACATTCCCATCTATATCCAAATCCTTTAAGTCAGGAAGGTTGCTGGTAGAAGAAAGTCATCAAATTAATGCTGTACACAATGAGGGATTGAAGCAAGGAAGCCTCGAGGGTATTCGCCCTTATGAACCAGGGAGCTCTCTGAATAATTGAACTACGAAGGACCTTCCTGTAGTCTTTAGGAATTTTTCAGAGTAATTCTTTAAACATGTCTGTTACTCTAAGGCCTAGGAGTAGTAATATTACATTTGTGAAAATAGACTTACGTTCATTTATTATTATTTTAATAAAACATAACTATGTTATCAATTTGGACGAATATGGTTTCATTTTTATCAACCAATATTCCTTTAAATTTTGGCAATTCTTATTCTTTTATTCATAGCACATAAACAATCATTCTTAGATTCATTCATTCTTTGTATACCCCACAGGTCCCTAGATATCAATGATATGAGAACTAATACTGTAGCTCCTGATTTCTCTTGTAAGCAAGACATGTGTTTAGAGAAACCTCAGGATTTTGAAGATGTCCAAGATTGTGATGTATCTCTTGATCTGATAAGAATGGTAAAGCAGGAGGAGAAACAAATCACGCCATATGAGAAAGAGGCAATAAAGAATATAGCCCTACAGGAAGGGAAGGAGTTGAAAATTAGAACACTGATTACCGAGGATGTAACGCCCCCACGCCCGAGACCATCGCCGGAGTCGAGTATGAGGTGTTACTAAGCTTAGTTTAACATTTTTGGAACTTTGGATTATTTGTTTCTACATTCACAGCTTTTAAGCTACTAGCGTCACAGTCACAAGAAAAATCATATCTCAAGTTACGAAACTCTAAATTAAGATCCGTAAATTTTCCCTGAATCTAGACTCATATACCTATCTACTAATTTTTTTCTAGAATTTTTGGTTGGGCCAATTAGTACAGTTTATTAGTTAAAGTTACCCCTGTTTCAGGACTCGACTGGTCTAACTTCTATTTACTACGAAACCACATTTATCTCTGTACAAAATTTATATGATTATGATATTTGTTTCTACTAAAACTAGACTCAATAAGGATTCTGAGGATATAAAATACACCACCTAATTATATCTTTACAATTTATGGTGAATTTTTAAAGTAGGAACAGGGGATTCAGAAACTGCTATGACTCTGTTTCACTAAAATTCAAATATCTTCTAACATATAATTCCTTTACTTGTTTCATTTGTTTCATGTGAAACTAGACATAATAAGATTCAATTTGATATGTAGTTCATCACCAAATTAAATTTCTATGATTTTAGTAAATTTTCAAACTTGCGTTAGTGTTGCTGCAGATTCGCATTTATGGTAAATTTCATCCTTTTATGAGTTTTTTATGCACTAAATATCTTAATAGTTTTCCTTAACATCAAACATAATCTAAACTAACCATTTTCATAATTTATCATTATCAAGCATTTCCTCAACCATTTCACAACCATACCATAAGATCATTTACACAAAATAGGTATATTGCTATACATGCCATACTTAAATTTACAAGCCATTTACCAAAAGTCTTAGGATAGTGTGGTGAGCCTTTGACCTATCCCGACTCTGAAGTGGCTTGTCCAAAACTACAATGAGTAAGAAGGAGGAGTAAGCATAAATGCTTAGTAAGTTCATATGCAAATAATAAGTAACATAACAAACAGTTATACCAATCAACATTAGCATACATCACTAAAACACATATCACATTTCGATCATTTTCATCATCTTATTACCTTATAGTGGTTGTATCAATACTCAACCCGAGGGTTAAATACATACCGTCCAAAATATCCATTTCACATCACTCACCAATACTTCTCTTTACATCTCGAATATTCCTCCATTGAGTAGAACTTTACCCGTTGAACACATCGGAATATAATTGGGATACATGGATAATTTGCTTATAAGTGCCACATATTCAATCAAGCAATCATGTAACCTGCCCATAAGCGAACTCGGACTCAACTCAAGGAGCTCAGGCGTTCCCATCCATAAGTGAACTCGGACTCAACTCAACGAGTTCGGATGCCTAGTTATATTTCACGAACTCGGACTCAACTCAACGAGTTCGGATGCTCAACCATCCTAGTGACATGTCACTTGTATCCTAATCTATTCCTAAGGTTCAAACGGGATTTTTCTCGAACACTTATCCTTGCCGTCTTCCGTAGAATGCCGAAATCAATACTCGGTAACAATTATATTTAACAAGTAGCTCACATAATTTACATATTATTTGAAATTAACCACAAAGCATACATTTCATAATGAAATTCAGCTTAACACATAATTAATATCAATAACTTAAAAATAACAATTATGCTACATTATTTACACATGAACTTACCTTGGTACCAAAATACAAGGATTTTGCAGTTTAGTCCACAATCTTTTCTTTTCCTCGATTGAGGTCGATTCCACATCTTTCTTGATCTAAAATAACACATTTAGCTCATTTAATACTCACATTATCAAATTAATCCTTAACTCAAATTTTGGCAAAATTACAATTTTGCCCCTAAACTTTTGCATATTTACATTTTTTCCCCTAAGCTCGGGATTAAACTTTATTCCTTATTCTTATGTTTTACAACATGCTGATCACTTTTCTCTTCTATGGAAACATCAAATTCTCACTCTAACATGTACTTATGACTATTAGGTATTTTTACCGATTAAGCTTGGCTTACTCGTTTTCGCTCAAAACCGAGTAGCACAAGTTGTCTAACATAATTTAAAACCCTATATTCTATCATAAAACATCAAAATACACAAATTTCACCTATGGGTATTTTTCCAAATATGAACCCTAGGTTGAATTATTGTTAGCATAAGCTTAATCGAGCTACTAGGGATCTCAAAAACGTAAAAATCATTAAAAGCGGGCTTAGAATCACTTACTATGAAGCTTGAAAGTTGAAGAAACACTAGCTATGGTGAGAGTGAAGTTTCGCAGCAACTAAATGGGAAGATGACTATTTTGTGTTATTTTTCCCATTTTATTTCATTAATATCAAAATGACTAAAATACCCTTACTACTAAACTTTCCAAAATTCCTTCCATGTCCTAAATTTGTCCATGAACTTAAAATTGGTAAAATTTCTATTTAAGACCTCCTAATAAATATTTCAAAGCAATTTCATACTAAAATTTCTAGAATGCAAATTTTGCAACTTATTCGATTTAGTCCCTACTTTCAATTTAAGCACTTTAGGCATAGAATTTCATCACGAAATTTTCACACAATCATGCAATCATATCATAATCATCAAAATAATTATAAAATAATTATTTCTATCTCAAATTTGTGGTTACGAAACCACTATTCCGATTAGGCCCTAATTCGGGATATTACAACTCTCCCCCCCTTTAAGGATTTTCGTCCTCAAAAATCTTACCTGTAAATAGATGTGGGTATTGATTTCTCATAGTTTCTTCAGATTCCCATGTAGCTTCCTCTACTCCATGCCTTTGCCACAACACCTTCACAAGTGCAACATTTTTATTCCTTAGTTGTTTGACCTCTCGAGCTAAAATCTTAATCGGTTCTTCTTCGTAGGTCATATCTGATTGTAGTTCAATTTCTGTCGGTGAAACTACATGTGAAGGATCCGAACGATATCGACGTAACATAGATACGTGGAACACATCATGAATCTTCTCTAATTCAGGTGGTAATGCTAGCCGATATGCTACCGGTCCAACTTTTTCAATTACTTCATACGGCCCAATATAAGGCGGACTTAATTTACCCTTCCGTCCAAATCTAAGGACTTTCTTCCACGGAGACACCTTTAAAAATACTTTATCACCAACTTGAAATTCAATGTCCTTTCGTTTTAAATCTGCATAAGATTTTTGTCTATCTGAAGCAGCTTTCAAACAATCTCGAATTACCTTCACTTTTTCTTCAGTTTCTTTTATTAGATCAACTCCATAAATCTGATTTTCCTTGAGTTCAGTCCAATACAAAGGCGTTCGACACTTACGACCATACAATGTTTTATAAGGTGCCATTTTCAAGCTCGTCTGATAACTATTGTTGTAAGCAAATTCTACCAAAGGCAAATATCTTTCCCAACTTCCTTGAAATTCCAATACACAACATCTGAGCATGTCTTCAAGAATCTGAATTACTCTCTCTGATTGTCCATCAGTTTGTGGATGAAAAGCAGTACTGAAATTTAACTTTGTACCTAACGCGTCTTGTAACTTTTGCCAAAACCGTGAGGTAAACCTTGGATCTCTATCTGAAATAATCGACAATGGTATTCCGTGTAATCTAACAATTTCTCTAATATACAGTTCAGCCAACTTGTTAAGAGAATAATCCATACGTCATAGGGATAAAATGAGCCGACTTAGTTAATCATCAACTATTACCCAGATGGCATCTTTCTTTCACGAGTCAATGGCAATCTGAAACAAAATCCATAGTAATCCGATCCCATTTCCATTCAGGAACCATAATAGGTGAAGTAATCCGAAGGCACTTGGTGTTCAACTTTCACTGTTGAAAAATTAAGCATTTGGACACAAACTCGATATATCTCTTTTCATTCCATTCCACCAATACATTTTCTTCAAGTCATTATACATTTTCGTACTACCGGATGAATCGAGAAATAACCACTATGTGCTTCTGTAGGATCTTTTGAATCAATTCCTCATTCTTGATACACAAATCCGATCTTTAAACATTAAGCACCCATCGAACCAATTTTGAAATCGACTCAGTATCAACTTCACTTTGTTTTCTCTTGGCTTGCAAATCTTGATCGTCTTTACGAGCTGAAATCTCTTGCAAAAACATTGGTTTTGCTCTTAACTCTGCTAGAATCAAACCATCATCGACACTTTCAACCGAGTGTTCATAACTCTCAAAGCAAACAACAACTTTCGCTCAAAGCATCAAGAACCACATTCGCTTTTCCGGATGATAATCAATAACAAGCTCGTAATCTTTCAACAACTCCAACCATCTTTATTGTCTCAAATTCAAGTCTTTTTGTGACATTAAGTACTTAAGACTTTTGTGGTCGGTATATACCCGACATTTTTCACCATACAAATAATGTCGCCAAATTTTCAAAGCAAACACCACCGCAGACCAATTCCAAATCGTGAGTAGGATAATTCCTCTCATGAGGTTTTAAGCGCCTCAAGCATATGCCACCACTTTTCCTTCTTGCATGAGCACACACCCCAAACCATTTAGAGAAGCATCACTATACACCACAAATTCTTTACCCGATTCGGCTGTACTAACACTTGGTGCCTCTGTTAATAACTTTTCAATTCTTCAAAACTCGTTGACATTCTTACGTCCATTCAAATTTAACATCCTTTCTGAGTAATCTAGTTATAGGAGCAGCAATTATAGAAAATCCATTTACAAACCGTCGATAATACCCACTAGCCCCAAGAAACTTCTAACTTCGTTACATTTTTGATGGTTTCCAATCAACAATGGCTGAAATTTTACTAGGATCAACCCGTATACCATCACGAAACAATATGACCCAAAATCCAACTTCCCGGAGCCAAAATTCACTTTTACTAAACTTGGCATACAGCTGCTTATTTCTCAAAGTTTGCATAACTATTCGCAAATGCTCAGCATGCTCTGTCTCATCTTTTGAATAAATTAAAATATCATCTATAAACACCACAACAAATTTGTCCAAGTATGGCGAAATATGCGATTCATTAAATCCATAAACACAGCAGAGCATTTGTCAATCCGAATGGCATAACTAAAATTCATAATGACCATACCTTGTTCTAAAAGCGTTTAGGCACATCCGACTCTTTTACCCACAGTTGGTAATACCCAGATCTCACGTCAATCTTTGAAAACCATGTCGCTCCTTTTAGCTGATCAAACAAATCATCAATTCTTGGCAACGATACTTGTTTTTGATTATCACCTTGTTTAACTACCGATAATCAACACACAACCTCATAGAACCATCCTTCTTTTTCACAAATAACACGGGAGCACCCCAAGGTGAAAAACTCGGTCTCACAAAACCTTTATCAGTCAACTCTTGCAACTGCGACTTTAATTCCTTCAACTCTGCTGGTGCCATTCTATACGGAGCAATCGAAATCGAAGCAGTTCACGGTATCAAATCAATACCAAATTCTACTTCCCTGACTGGAGGCAAACCCGGCAATTCTTCTGGAAATATGTCAGCAAATTCACACACAACCGGCACTGATTCAACTTTCTTTTCAACTTCTTTTGTATTAATTACATACGCCAAATAAGCTTCATAACCCTTTCTCAAATATCTTTGAGCCGACATTGAAGAAATCACACTAGGCAATGCCTCTGATTTATCTGATTCAACCCGCAGAGTTTCAGCATTTCCACACTTTAATTCTATAACCTTTTCTTTGCAATTTACTATAGCATCATGCAATGTCAACCAATCCATACCCAAAATAACATCAAATTCATCAAACGGTAACAACATCAAGTCGGCCGGAAAGTAATGACCCCGAATCATTAAAGGGCATTTCTTGCTTACTTTATCAACTATCACGCATTTGCCTAACGGGTTCGACACTCTAATCATAAATTCTGTGTTCTCAACAGGTATATTCATACTAGACATTAGTTTCATGCATACATATGAATGAGTAGAACCGGGATCTATCAAAGCAATAACATTAACATTATAGAGGGAAAATGTACCGGTAATCACATCAGGTGAGGAAGCATCTTCACGTGCTTTAATAGCATAAGTTCTAGCCGGAGCCCTTCCTTCAGGTCTAACTGGTGCATCCCTGGCTTCATTCTTCGCTTGCTTCGCTCCCGGCTTTTCTTGGATATCTTCCTCTCGAATCCACCCACTTGTTTTATATTCGAAATTTTTCTTTTCACTCTCTTTGGGCGATCTCTAATAAAATGATCAGGAGAACCACATCGAAAACATTCATTTGCTCTACAGCACCAAAATGATTTCTACCACCGGCGGCACTCGATCGGGTTTAACAAATCTCGAGTTCCCTACTTTGGTCGCCAAGTAGTGCGGGATTTAGGACCCACATTTTGCTTCCTATAATTCCCATATGATTGCCCGACTAAAGCTTGGGAACGAGGATTCATATTCCTTGACTTTCGAGTTCTTTGTGAAAATGAACTACTCATCGTCTTTTCTTCCAATTTCTAGTCTCGGCCTCTACCTTTTCTTTTCTTTAAGTAATTCTTCGGCCTTACAAGCTCGATTAACCAATACTACTATTTCTTTTAATTCAAGAATTCCAACAAATACCTTGATGTCTTCGTTGAGCCCGTCTTCAAATTGTCGGCACATCTTGGCCTCTGTAAGAACATACTCTCTGGCATACTTACTTAATCGAACAAACTTTCTTTCATATTCTGTAACCGTCATATTACCTTGCTTCACTCAAGAAATTCTTTACGCTTCGATCAATAAATCTTTCACTAATATATTTCTTCCAAACTCTTCTTGAAAGAATTCTGTGTTATTTTCTCTTCGGTACCACCGAAATCAAAGTCTTCCACCAATTATAAGTTGAATCCCTCAACAAAGATATAGCGCATTTCAAACATTGTTCAAGTGTACAAGATAATTCGTCAAATACCCGGATTGAATTTTCAAGCCAGAACTCTGCTCTCTCGGCATCATCATCAATATTTGCTTTAAATTCTTCGGCCCCTTGCTTGCGAATTCTATCGATTGGAGTTCTATGAAATTTCATCAGTCTATACCACGAGGCATCGGGGTCTGAGTTGAGGAATTGGGGAGGTGGGGAGGTTGTACATTTGGGTTCGTGCGAACGAACTCGATGTACCATGCACTCATCATTTGGAGAAAGGCTTCCGACCCTTTCTCCTCCTCCCCGACCAACAGATGGGAGGTGGATTTTCAGTCGGCGCTGCTCCTTCAAAGGAGCTGGGACATTACTCTCTACTTCATCTCGCCACACTGGATCGGGATCCATTTACAATAAAAAAAATCATTTAAAAAGGTCAGAAGTCGTCACACTATCACAATTTATACATATGGCATGTATAGCAAAATCCGTACATACAACACGTAGTCCGAGAACCGACTAAACCTGCTCTGATACCACTAAATGTAACGCTCCCACGCCCGAGACCATCGCCGGAGTCGAGTATGAGGTGTTACTAAGCTTAGTTTAACATTTTTGGAACTTTGGATTATTTGTTTCTACATTCACAGCTTTTAAGCTACTAGCATCACAGTCCCAAGAAAAATCATATCTCGAGTTAAAAAACTCTAAATTAAGGTCCTTAAATTTTTCCTGAATCTAGATTCATATACCTATCTACTAATTTTTTTCTAGAATTTTTGGTTGGGCCAATTAGTACAGTTTATTAGTTAAAGTTACCCCTGTTTCAAGACTTGACTGGTCTGCCCTCTGTTTACTACGAACCACATTTCTCTCTGTAAAAAATTCAGATGACTATGAGATTTATTTCTACTAAAATTAGACTCAATAAGGATTCTTAGGATATAAAATACACCACCTAATTATATCTTTACAATTTATGGTGAATTTCTAAAGTAGTAACAGGGGATTCAGAAACTGCTATGACTCTGTTTCACTAAAATTCAAATATCTTCTAACATATAATTCCTTTACTTGTTTCATTTGTTTCATGTGAAACTATACATAATAAGTTTCAATTTGATATGTAGGTCATCACCAAATTCAATTTCTATGATTTTTAGTAAATTTTCAAACTCACGTTAGTGTTGTGATGATGTTCATTTATGGTAAATTTCATCCTTTTATGAGTTTTTTTATGCACTAAGTATCTTAATAGTTTTCCTTAACATCAAACATAATCTAAACTAACCATTTTCATAATTTATCATTATCAAGCATTTCATCAACCATTTCACAACCATACCATAAGATCATTTACACAAAATAGGTATATTGCTATACATGCCATACTTAAATTTACAAGCCATTTACCAAAAGTCTTAGGATAGCGTGGATCGAGCCTTGACCTATCCCGACTCTGAGCTGGCTTGTCCAAAACTACAATGAGTAAGAAGGAGGAGTAAGCATAAATGCTTAGTAAGTTCATATGCAAATAATAAGTAACATAACAAACAGTTATACCAATCAACATTAGCATACATCACTAAAACACATATCACATTTCTGATCATTTTTCATCATCTTATTACCTTATAGTGGTTGTATCAATACTCAACCCGAGGGTTAAATACATACCTGTCAAAAATATCCATCACATCACTCACCAATACTTCTCTTTACATCTCGAATATTCCTCCATTGAGTAGAACTTTACCCGTTGAACACATCGGAATATAATTGGGATACATGGATAATTTGCTTATAAGTGCCACATATTCAATCAAGCAATCATGTAACCCGCCCATAAGCGAACTCGGACTCAACTCAAGGAGCTCGGGCGTTCCCATCCATAAGTGAACTCGGACTCAACTCAACGAGTTCGGATGCCTAGTTATATTTCACGAACTCGGACTCAACTCAACGAGTTCGGACATTCGCATCCATAAGTGAACTCGGACTCAACTCAACGAGTTCGGATGCTCAACCATCCTAGTGACATGCCACTTGTATCCTAATCTATTCCTAAGGTTCAAACGGTATTTTTCTCGAACACTTATCCTTGCCGTCTTCCGTAGAATGCCGAAATCAATACTCGGTAACAATTATATTTAACAAGTAGCTCACATAATTTACATATTATTTGAAATTAACCACAAAGCATACATTTCATAATGAAATTCAGCATAACACATAATTAATATCAATAACTTAAAAATAACAATTATGCTACATTATTTACACATGAACTTACCTTGGTACCAAAATACAAGGATTTTGCAGTTTAGTCCACAATCTTTTCTTTTCCTCGATTGAGGTCGATTCCACGTCTTTCTTGATCTAAAATAACACATTTAGCTCATTTAATACTCACATTATCAAATTAATCCTTAACTCAAATTTTGGAAAAATTACAATTTTGCCCCTAAACTTTTGCATATTTACATTTTTTCCCCTAAGCTCGGGATTAAACTTTATTCCTTATTCTTATTTTTTACAACATGCTGATCACTTTTCTCTTCTATGGCAACATCAAATTCTCACTCTAACATGTACTTATGACTATTAGGTATTTTTACCGATTAAGCCCTTTTACTCGTTTTCGCTCAAAACCGAGTAGCACAAGTTGTCTAACATAATTTAAAACCCTATATTCTATCATAAAACATCAAAATACACAAATTTCACCTATGGGTATTTTTCCAAATATGAACCCTGGGTTGAATTATTGTTAGCATAAGCTTAATTGAGCTACCGGGATCTCAAAAACGTAAAAATCATTAAAAACGGGGCTTAGAATCACTTACTATGAAGCTTGAAAGTTGAAGAAACCCTAGCTATGGTGAGAGTGAAGTTTCGACAGCAACTAAATGGGGAAGAGGACTATTTTGTGTTATTTTTCCAATTTTATTTCATTTAATATCAAAATGACTAAAATACCCTTACTACTAAACTCTCCAAAAATTCCTTCCATGTCCTAAATTTGTCCATGAACTTAAAATTGGTAAAATTGCTCCTTTTCATCGAGGAATAAAGCTAAATAGTGGTTGAACTCCCTACCGCGAGGTTTTATCACTACTTGGGAACAAATGATCGAGAAGTTTTTGCTTAAATATTTCCCACCGGCTAAGACGGAAAAATTGACGGATGATATCTCTTCCTTCATACAAATGGATTTAGAAACTCTATATGATGAATGGGAAAGGTACAAGGACTTACTGAGAAGGTGTCCTCACCATGGGTTAACTCTATGGTTATAGGTTCAGACTTCCTATAACGGTTTGAACCCTTCAATGAGGCAATTAATAGATGCAGCAACCGGTGGTACTTTAAATAATAAAACACCTGAGGAGGCTTATAAGTTTATAGAAGAGATGTCACTGAATAATTATTAGTGGCAAGTCATGAGAATAAAGCCGACAAAAGCAGCCGGTGTTTTTAACGTGGATGCGGTCACCATGTTAGCAAACCAGGTAGAACTTTTAAGTAAAAAGATTGATGGTTTATATGGTTCTACGTAGGTACATCTGGTGATGCAGTGCGATACAAATGGAGGAGGGATGAACAATCCAGAATGCCTATCCTACAACCCTAGCTCAGAGAACGAACAAGTCAACTATATGGGTAACAATTCCAGACCTCAGAATAATCCATATATTAATACTTACAACGCAAGTTGGAGGAACCATCCCAATTTCTCTTGGGGTGGTCAAGGTAATCAAAGACCACAACCCCCTCCAGGTTTTCAATCACCTTACCAGCGGGAGAAGAAGCCGAACCTTAAGGAGATGTTGACGAAGTTTATTTCGGTGTCAGAAACTCACTTCCAAAACATCGAAACAACACTTAAAAATCAGCAAGCGTCAATTCAAGGGCTCAAGAATCAAATAGGCTAACTAGCTAATATGATCTCAAAAAGATCACAAGGTAGCCTGCCAAGTAATACCGAAACTAACCCAAGAGAACAACTTCATGCAATTAATGTAAGAGATGAAGAGGGGTTAGTTGAACCTGAACCAGAACCGAGGCAAGAACTTATGGTAAATAAAGGTAAGGTTGAGGTGAACCACAGTGAGCAGAAACTAGTAAATAGAGAGTATACACCTTGTGTGCCATATCCCAACGCAACTAAGAAAGACCACACCAACGAACAATTTGGTAAATTTCTTAAACTTCTAAAAAAGTTATATATTAACTTACCGTTTATTGAAGCTCTTCCGCAGATGCCCAATTCCGTAAAATTTTTAAAGGAGCTTTTAGTAAATAAGTGGAAGTTAGATGATTCATCGCATGTGGAACTCAACGCAGTTTGCTCAACCATCCTACAGAATATACTACCCAACAAATTGAAAGATCCAGGAAGTTTTACTATTCCTTGTTTAATCGGTAGTTTAAATGTTAACAACGCTTTGGCTAATTTAGGGGTGAACATTAATGTCATGCACTACAAAATGTTTAAACTGCTAGGTCTTGATAAACCCAAACAAACTAGGATGAACATTCAATTAGCAGATAAAACCATTAGATTTCCTAGGGGTATTGTTGAAGATGTGCTCATAAAAATTGATAAATTCATATTCCCAGTTGACCTTTTTGTTCTAGACATGGATGAGGATAGTGACGTACCTTTAATCTTAGAATGTCATTTTTTAGCAACTGTTAGAACTATCATTGATGTTGGTACAGGTGAACTCACACTTCGTGTAGGAGATGATACGATCACACACCAAGCTCGTGATTCTATCAAGTTATCAAGTAATAAAGATAATTCTATAAAACTTGTTAATGGGAATAATCATGTGGTTCAACCTTCTCTGCAGGAAATACTTCGAAAAAGCATAAATGAGCCACGTTCTACTGCCAACAATGGAATCATCCATGACAAACGAACACTACAGATAGATGAATTAGATGAATGGCAGAATTGTGTCAAAGAGGAACCGAAGCAACAACATGTCAAGCTTAAGGATAGAACCAATCACTTCAAGGTTGGTAATCAGGTCTACTTAGATGAAAAGGGTCCTCGAGTTGCCACTTCAGAGCTTAATGCAAATGGAGCAACTCCTTTTACGGTACTCAATGTCTTCCCATACGGTATAGTTGAGGTAACTCATTCTCATGTTGGTACTTTTAAGAAAAACAATACTCGACTTAAACCTTATTTAAATAAAAGGATTGACAGTGAGAAAGAGGAGTCTCGACTCCGTGATCCACCGTGACCATGTAAATGAGAGGTAAGTTGAGCTTAGACTCTAAATAAGCGCTTCTAGGGAGGCAACTCGAGCACTAACCCTACTAATTAGTTTATTTTTACTTCTTTTTGTCTTTATGTGCAGGGTTTTTGACCCACACGGCCTGGACACATGGGCATGTCCTAGGCCGTGTGGCTTGCCATGGGTGCAAGTATGAGTTACACTAGTGTGCGATATTGCCGAGTACCCCACATGGCTTGGCCACACGGGCGTGTCCTTGGCCATGTGGAACCTAAGACTTAGTTTTTTAAAATTGAAGGAAATCGACAGAGAGTTACATGGCCAGGTGACACGGCCGTGTAACCCACACGGCTAGCCCATACGGTCGCTAAACTAACTAAAAATTCAACTAAGGCAAGTGCACCTATCGGACAGTAATATAGTTATGGTGAGACCGGAAATATCATATCCACAAGAACTAAAAGTAATACTAATTACTATCTTTTTATTATCTAGCCTAAGAATTAAAAGGATGTTTTTAAACTAAGATTAACTATCTAATTAACTAAGAACATGACAGAGATAAAAGTTGGAAAATACTTTTGGAAAACTGATAGAGAAGAAAATACCCAAGGAAGAGTCCACCTAGACTTCATTTATTACTTCTAAATTAGACGATTTATTCACTTGACTTAATCCGTAGAAATCCCTAGCTTATGTTAATATCTCTCTCGAAACTAAAAACAACTGACTCTAGGTTCATTAATTGAAATCTCTTTCTAATTAAAATCTATATTGTCGCATTAACTCGATCTATGGATTCCCTTATTAGATTTGACTCTAATCTGGCAGATCTATGTCATCCTATCTCTAGGATTGCATGCAACTCCGCTTAATTATGGAAGACCTACTCTTAAACAGGGACTTTTTCTCCACTGAATAAGCACATCAAAACCTGAATTAATATCCTAGAATATTAAGGCAATGATTAAAACTCATAATTAAGAATAAGAACAAGTATTTATCATATAATTCAAAAGATAATAAGATTCATTTTAGGTTTCATCTTCCCTAGGTATCTAGGGAATTTAGTTCATAATGATGGGGGAAAACATCTCAAAATTAGGAAAACAACAAAACATAAAGAAACCCAAAAACTTCGATAGAAATTGAATGGAGATCTTCAGCCTTGAAGTAAATCCTGCTTCCGAGTTGATTCCAATGGCTATCTTAGAGTATTTTCTGCCCTCTCCTCTGTGTTCCCCCTTAGATCCTCTCCTAGTGTGTTTAAATAGACTTTGGAATGCCCAAAATCACCCAAATTTAGCCTTTTTCAAGCAGAATTAAAATAGGTCTCGATAGGGACATGGTCGTGTGGCAGAATCGTGCTATGGTGCTCAGGCCGTGTGTAATTCTGATATGGTTTTAAGTCGACACGGCCATGACACACGGGCATGTGGCCAGCCCATGTGCCACACACGAGCATGTGGATTACCCTTGGAGGAATGCCTAGGCTGTGTGAAACACTGAATTAGGCCCATTTTGTCCGTTATATCTTGCTCTTTTCACTTTCTTAAGCTCTTTTGAGTTTCGAGCCCTTGGATTGATGCTTGTTGATTTTTCAGTGCTGTCTCGGTATTCTGGAAATGAGTTTCTGACACCGAGATGAATTTGGACAGCATCTCCTCAAGGTTCGGCTTTTTCTCTTGTTGGTAAGGTGGTTGTTGGAAGCCTGAGGGTGGTGGTGATCTCTGATTTTCTTGACCTCCTCATGAGAAGTTTGGGTGATTCCTCCAACCTGCATTATAGGTATTACTGTAATGATTATTTTGAGATCAAGGATTATTACTCATATAATTTAATTGCTCGTCTTCCATGTTGTGGCTATAGGGTTGATATTCTGGATTACTCGATCCACCTCTAATCGCTTCACATTGCATTACTGGGTGAACCTGCGTAGAACCAAGTAAACCATCAATCTTTTTATTTAAAAGTTCTACCTGATTTGACAGCATAGTAACCGAGTCGACGTTATAAACACCTGCTGTTTTAGTTGGCTTAGTCCTCATGACTTGCCACTGATATTTATTCAGTGACATCTCCTCACAAAATTCGTAAGCCTCTTCAGGTGTTTTGTTGTTGATGGTTCCACCAGCGGCTGCGTCAATCATCTGTCTTGTTGAGGGATTCACACCATTGTAGAACGTTTGAACTTGCAGCCATAGAGGTAACCCATGGTGAGGGCACCTTCGCAGTAGGTCCTTGTATCTCTCCCATGCATTGTAAAGTGTTTCTAAATCCATCTGCACAAAAGAAGAGATATCATTACGTAACTTGGCCATTTTAGCCGGCGGAAAATATTTTAATAAAAACTTTTCGGTCATTTGTTCCGAAGTAGTGATGGACCCTCATGGTAACGAGTTCAACCACTGTTTAGCCTTGTTCCTCAGTGAAAAAAGGAATAACCGAAGACGAATGGCTTAATCAGAGACGCCATTAATTTAAAAAGTATTGTAGATTTCTTGAAAATTTGCCAAGTGAGTGTTGGGATTCTCATCTTGCAAACCATCAAACTGAACAAATTACTGTATCATTTGAATCGTGTTAGGTTTAAGTTCAAAATTATTTGCAGCAATAGCAGGCCTAACTATACTTGACTCAGTTCCTGTTAAATTAGGTTTAGCATAATCATACATAGTACGAGGAGCAGGATTCTGATTTGCTAATTCAGCGAGTATCGCAAGAGGTAGCTGATTGTCTTGATTTTTAGTCATCTCCTCGGTTGTAGTTGAGATATCATCCTCTTTCTCTTCTTTTGTGTATCTTAGGCTTCGCCTTATTTCTCGTCAATTTCTACGAGCTGTGCGATCAATCTCTTCGTCAAAAAGCGATGGTCCTGATGGGTTTCTTCTAGTCATAAACTATAAGAACCTGCTAGAACAAAGAAAAAGAAAATTAGTAAATTGAAATAAAATTAAAATTAAAATTAAATTGCAAGAAAAATAAATGGCTAAAGTAACAAAAATTGAGTGTTTCTAATATTTTAGTCCCCGGCAACGGCACCAAAAACTTGAACGTGATTTTTCGTGATAAGTTTTATAAATTTATAATTAATCATTCTTGAAACTAACTATTATCATGACGTAGGCAAGTGTACCTATCGAACAGTAGTATAGCTTTAGCAAAACCGGATTGTCGAACACAAAGGACTAAAAGTACTAGTAATGACTGTCTTTTTATTATCTAGCCTAAGAAATAAAGGGGTTTGTTTTAACTAACTAATTAATTAAACTAAGATGTTGTAGAAAATAGAATTGGAAAATTACTTTTGGGAAAAACGATTGATTTAGGACAATACCTAAGGAAAAATCCACCTAGACTTTTACTTGTTATTTTGGCTCCGAACCGAACGATTTATTCATTTAACTTGTTTCGTAGAAATCCT
Source organism: Gossypium arboreum (assembly GCF_025698485.1). Lineage (NCBI taxonomy): Eukaryota > Viridiplantae > Streptophyta > Magnoliopsida > Malvales > Malvaceae > Gossypium > Gossypium arboreum. Next base: position 126,995,778 of record NC_069079.1, on the reverse strand, counting down.
AAGTTATGTTATTATCCCTATTCAAGACTAATAACGTCTAATCCCTAGGTTGAATAATCGAGACTTTTCTCTAATTAACACCCTAGGGTTGCATTAACTAGACCTATGGATTCCCTTATTAGGTTTCACCCTAATCTGACAAAATCTTGTCACCCTATCTCTAGGCACGCAATCAACTCCGCTTAATTATGACAAAGTCACTCTTAGCTAGGGACTATTCATCCTCCAACTAAGAGCATTAACTTGAAGTGATATCCTGAAATACCAAAACAAGAATTAAGAACACATCATTAAGAACAAGTCAAATTTTATCATACGATTTAGAAAATAATAACAAGATTCGTCTTAGGTTTTATCCCCCTTAGGTATTTAGGGGTTTTAGTTCATAACTAAATAATAAAAATCTCAGAATAATAAAGAATACAAAACATAAAGAAAACCCAAAACTCCTGAAGGGAAATTGAGGAGAGATCTTCAGTCTTGAAGATGAATCCGGCTTCTGAGATGGATCAATCGGCTTCCTTGGAGTAATTCCTTACTCCCTATTCTCCTCCTCTCTTTTAGTCTTCCTCTAGGGTGTTTAAATAGGCTTTAGAATGCCTAAAAGCCCTAAAACTTGCCCTTTTCCAAATAGAACTTAGCTAGGGTTCGGTAGGGACACGCCCATGTGACACTGCCATGTGTGAATACTTTAGGCTGTGGTCGAGGATGAGATATCAACATGCCCGTGCTGATGTTGATTGGGGCCATGGTCGAGCCTGTTAGATTGGCACGGCCCATTTTATCCATTTTTGGCCCGTTTCTCGTTCTTTTCATCCTTCTATGCCCACCTAAGTATAAAACATGAAATTAAAGGATTAGGAGCATCAAATTCACCAAATCTAAAGAGAAATCATTCATAAACGTGTTAAGCGAGGGATAAAAATATGTATAAATTACGGTTTATCAAATACCCCGACACTTAAGCGTTTGCTTGTCCTCAAGCAAAATCCTCTCTTCATAATTAAGAATTCCTTTTTCTCAACTTATAATTCCTATCAATAATATCTCAAACTAAATCCATAAGTAATCATATATTGAAAATTCAACTAAAAGAACATTAAAGCTTTAAACATTCCAAGTTGAGTATTTTAATCATTAAAAACTTAGGCATCTCCCTTCATCTAAGTAGTTACCATCGGTTCGAAATCTCACAGAGTTTAACATCCTCACTAAAGATTCACTCAAATCACTCGTAGCGTTTAAGGACAATGAAACCAGCACTCATTAGTCAATATGAAAAGTTATTACCATAGGCTTGCATGAAAATCAAATCTCCACCACTTTAAATTGAGATGATACATCAGTCAAAAGGTCTTTAGAGGGTTGTAATGAGGCTTGGTTAGGGGGTGTGGTCACAAGCTGAAAGAAAGGGTTAGAATCGAGATTGAGTTGAAAAATTACTTAACTAGAAAAATATTTAACCATCAATTGCATACAATAGAGCTTCTTCTCAAAATAAAGAATTTACACACTTGAACTTAAAGATAGAAGACTTCTACTACTAAAATGTATAATAATATTATTATATATATATTTTAAGAACAAGTCAAATGACATAGATTACTATTAAGAACAAGACATAGCTAAGCAATATATTCAAATCAACTCTCGACAAAAATAGGGATCAAATTAATTGAGGGGATTTCAACAATAATGGGTTAAGGGTTAATATTAAGGGTAATACAAGGAATGGCTTGTTAGGCTCAAAGGGTTTTACTAAGGGTTAATCGTGGAGTTAGGCTTTTCATGGCATGAGTGGGTTAATCCTAAGTGCCTCTATCATCTTGACATATCAAATCAAACAGTGTGGTCTTGACATGCATATTCAGGCAAGTTCTAGAATAACAATTCGATATTAACACTCTCAAAGAAATAATAAAAGTGAGCATGAAAGAATTAATAGATGCTCTTGAAGGCTTAAAATATCACAAAAATTATGGCTTTTTGATGTTTAAACCCGTGGAATTCAATTCAAGATAATACCTAAACTCGGGGAAACAACTTAAAATTTTAAATTCTTAAAAATTAACTTATCATGCTTAATTTTCTAATGTCTTAAAGTTTAAATAATCAATGCATGAATGCCTATGTTTTAATTCAAGATATATCAATAAAATTCATAAGTCAATCAAAATTCATCCTAAACATGATATGAGAAATTTACAAGAGAACAAGACAACATTCAGGGATTTTTCAGATAATGAAATAATTACCCCCTCCCCCACACTTAAGATGTACATTGCCCTCAATGTACAAAGGTAGATATATAGAAAAATATAAAATCACAAGATAAGGAGAGAAGTGAAATTCCTGAGTGTTGAATGAATGAACTCCCTAGTTTGGCGAAAGTGAGGATTGACAATAGAGTTAGAAGAAAGACATGATTCTGAGGAAGAAATAATCTGATAGTAATTATAAGGATAAGCCGCGTTAAAAAAAAGGGAATCATTTAAAAATAACTAAAAATAAAAGTAAAAATAAGAGAAATAATCTAATTTTGTAAGTGGCACGGCCATCTCACACACCCGTGTGGTTCGTGTCCAGCCCGTGTTTGTTGCGAATTGAGAGTTCGTTACACGGACTTAAGACACGTCCGTGTGTCTTGGCCGTATGGCTACATGATCGTGATGCACCTCCGTGTGCGATGTGGTTCGCTACTCCCACCCTCGTGTTCGTAGGCCCACGCCCGTGGTAATTTAAAGATTCAACCACGGGTGCTAGACAAGGGCGTGTCACTCACCCGTGTCAATTTGGCAGGTTTGCCCACGACCTACTCACACAGCCGTGGGAATTTATCCTATCCCGTGTTTTGGGGAAAACTTCTACTCTGTTTTCACACGGTAGTATCGCACAGCTGTCTCTATTCTCATGTTACGGGCACTGCGTATGACACGCCCGTGTGGATGGCTATGTGGATTTTGTGGACCTGTGCTCAAAGATTCGGTTAGTGGTCTAAATATTAAAATTTTGAAATTTTGATGAAATTTAAATAAATAAAAACTGTTAGTACTTGGGTTACCTCTCGAGAAGCACTTGTTTATAGTCTCAGCTCGGCTTTCCCTTGTTAGTGTATTCAGGGGGGTTTGTGGAGTTGTAGCTCCTCTCGTCGTCCTTAAAATTCTCGCCATTATAAAGTTTGAGACGATGACCGTTTACCTTGAAAGTTCCTTGTGATGGGTGACATACCTCTACTATGCCATATGGAAAAACCATATTGACCATCGTGTTTTAAGTTTCCCAGGAAACAATTTGAGTCTCGAATTATAGAGCAAGACAAAATCTCTGACTTCGAATTGCTTCCACTACTTCAAACGAGTGTCATGGCGTCGTTTTGTTGCTTCCTTGTATAGTCGTGAATTTTCGTATGTATTGGCTCGCCACTCATCTAACTCATTCAACTGCATCAACCTGTTTTGGCCTGCAAGTTTAGGATCAAGGTTTAGAAATTTAATAGCCCAAAAAAATTTGTACTCTAGTTCGAATGGTAGATGACAACTTTTTCCATAAACGAGTAAGTAAGGTGATGTTCCTATGGGAGTCTTAAAAGCAGTTCTATAAGCCCATAAAGCATCATCTACTTTCATCGCCCAATCTTTCCTGTTTGATTCTACTATTTTTTCAAGAATTCATTTGATTTCTCGGTTTGCCACTTCGACTTGTCCACTAGTTTGAGGATGGTATGGGGTGGCTGTTTTGTGGTAAACTACGTATTTCTTAAGGGTTTTCTCAAATTGGGTGTTACAGAAATGAGTGCCCCTGTCACTGATAATTGCTCTAGGTGTTTCGAATCTCGAGAAGAGTTTCTTAAGGAAACATACTACTACTCTAGCATCATTAGTAGGTAGAGCTTGGGCTTTTACCCATTTGGACATATAATCAACTGCTACTAAGATGTAGTTATTCCCAAACAAACTGGGGAATGGACCCATGAAGTCAATACCCCAAATGTCAAATATTTCACATGAAAGCATATAGTTTTGAGGCATTTCATCACGTTTGGAGAGGTTACCTGTCCGTTGGCATTTGTCGCAAGAAGTCACATACCTGTTAGCGTCTTTGAATAATGAGGGCCAATAAAAAGCTAATTCAAGTATTTTATACGCGGTCTTAGTTCCACTATAGTGTCCTCAGTCAGTCCTGAGTGGCAATGTTCTAGTATCTTTGATGTTTCTGACCTTGTAACGCATCTTCGAATGATTTGATCCGCACATGTGCGATAAAGAAATGGGTCATCCCAAAAGTAGTTTTTCACATCACTAAAGAATTGCTTCTTTTACTGGTGTGTTAACCCTTTTGGGATAATGTTAGCGGCTAGAAAATTCGTGATGTCTACAAACCAAGGTACCTCAGAATTAGATATAGCGAAAAATTGTTCTTCAAGAAACGAATCATTTATTTCAACTTCATCTAGTTCTTTGGTATTTGAGTTTTCAAGCCTGGAAAGATGATCAGCCACGAGATTTTCAGCTCCTTTCTTATCCTGGATTTCTAAGTCAAATTCCTGCAACAACAAAATCCATCAAATCAGGCGAGGTTTTGCATCAGTTTTAGTTAGAAGGTATCGAAGGGCAGAATGGTCAGTGTAAACAACAACTTTAGACAATATGAGATATGATCAGAATTTATCAAATGCAAAAACCACAGCTAGCAATTCTTTTTCCGTGGTAGTGTAATTTTCTTGTGCAGCTATCAACGTCTTGCTAGCATAATAGATAGGTTGAAAGCATTTGTCTCTTCGCTGTCCCAAAACCGCACCTACTGCAAAGTCACTCGCATCACACATTAATTCGAAAGGTAAATTCCAGTCAGGTGCAATTATAATTGGAGAATTAATTAATTTATCTTTTAAGGTGTTAAATGCTTCTAAGCATTCCTGATCGAAATTAAAAGGCACATCTTTTTCTAGCAGTTTAGTCAAAGGCTTAACTATTTTAGAAAAATCCTTAATAAATCTTCTATAAAAACCAACATGTCCTAAAAAGCTTCTAATAGCCTTGACCGAACTAGGAGGGGGTAATTTTTCGATTGTTTTAATTTTAGATTTATCCACTTCAATCCCTTTACTAGAAATTTTATGCCCTAATACGATACCTTCTTGAACCATGAAGTGACATTTCTCCCAGTTAAGCACAAGGTTCGTTTCCTCACATCTTATTAAAACTTGTTTTAAATTTTTAAGGCAAAGATGGAAATAGTTACTGAATACCGAGAAATCATCCATAAATACCTCCATGATGTCTTCTACGAGTTCGTCAAAGATGGCCATCATACAGTGCTGAAAAGTGGCAAGAGCATTACATAATCCAAAAGGCATTTTACGATAAGCGAACGTACCATATGTACATGTGAATGTCATCTTTTCTTGATCTTCAAGAACTATTTGGATTTGGAAGTAGCCAGAGAGTCCGTCTAAAAAGTAGTAATACATGTGCCCGGATAATCTTTCCAACATTTGGTCAATGAATGGTAAGGGAAATTGATCTTTTCTTGTGGCATCATTCAGCTTCCTATAGTCAATACAAACTCTCCAACCTATGACTGTTCTTGTCGGGATTAATTCATTCTTCTCGTTGGTCACAACCATCATGCTTCATTTTTTAGGAACAACCTGCACAGGACATACCAAAGAACTGTCAGAAATAGAATAAATAATTCCTGCATCTAGAAGTTTAATTACCTCAGCTTTAACAACTTCTTTCATATTGGGGTTCAGTCATCTTTGAGCCTGCATGCATGGCTTGTACTCATCTTCCATTAAAATTTTATGGATGCAAAAAGAGGGGCTTATTCCTTTTATGCCAGAAATTTTCCAAGCTATAGCCTTTTTATGTTCTTTTAATACTTGGATTAATTCCTCTTTTTCCTTGGGTTGCAGTTTAGAAGCAATAATCACTGGTAATGTAGAATTATTTCCAAGATATGCATATTCCAAGTGATTTGGCAATTGTTTAAGTTCAAGTTTGGGAGGTTCTTCAATAGAGGGTTTTTGCTTAAGTTCATCGTTTATCTTGATACCTTCATATTCTGTTTGTCTTGAGGGATGTTCGTTGGTTTCAACATTTGACTCCTCTCCTTGAGCTAGATATAGTTCCGTCGTGTCTTTCAGTATAATTTCCTGAAAAGAATCTTAAGTAGCATGATCAATAGTATCAATAAAATAGGAAGAATCATCCTGTTCCCTAGAGAATCTCATAGAGTCATAAATTTTAAAGATAATTTCTTCATCACCTACTCTAGGTACCAATTTGCCGTCACCCACATCAATCACAGCCCTAGCAGTGGCTAAAAATGGACGCCCTAAGATTAAAGGCACTTCCACATCTTCGTCCATGTCAAGCACAACGAAATTTACAGAGAATATGAATTTATCTACTTTCACAAGTATGCCTTCTATAATACCCCTCTGATATTTAACAGATCTATTGGCTAGTTGAATACTCATCCTAGTGGGTTTAGGTTCCCCAAGACTGAGTTGTTTGAACATTTTATATGGCATTAAATTAATGCTAGTGCCTAAATCAGCTAGGGCTTTCTCAACATTCAAACTACCAATTAAGCAAGGAATAGTAAAACTTCCTAGATCTTTCAGTTTGGTTGGTAGTTTATTTTGGAGTATGGCTGAGCATTCCTCGTTAAGTTCCACTGTAAATAAATCCTCAAACTTCCTTTTATTTGTTAGAAGCTTCTTCAAAAATTTTGAGTATGTAGGCATCTGCGAGATAGCTTCAACAAAAGGTAAGTTGATATGTAATTGCTTAAAAAGTTTAAGAAACTTACCGAATTGTGTATCTATGCAGTCTTTTTTCAACTTTGCTGGATATAAAACTGGTGGTGTATATTCTTTTAGCACTGGTTTGTCAATATTTTCAGGTCTTTCCTCCTTCTTTTCACTTATCATAGCTTCCTGTGTTAGCATCTTTTCAGATCTAGCTAACACTTTGCCACTCCTTAGTGCAACTTCTTTCACATGTTCTTTTGGATTTGGTTTGGTGTTACTAGGTAACCTTTCTAAGGATCTTTGAGAAATTAGTTTGGACAGCTGGCCTATCTGAGTTTCAAGCCCTTAGATTAATGCTTGTTGATTTATCAGGGCTGTCTCGATATTCTGGAAATGGGTTTCTGACATCGAGATGAATTTGGACAGCATCTTCTCAAGGTTCTACTATTTCTCTTATTAGTAAGGTGGTTGTTGGAAGCCTGAGGGTGGTGGTGGTCTCTGATTTCCTTGACCTCCTCATGAGAAGTTTGCGTGATTCATCCAACCTGCGTTATAGGTATTACTGTAAGGATTATTTTGAGATCGAGGATTATTACCCATATAATTTAATTGCTTATTTTCCATGTTGTGGCCATAGGGTTGATATTCTGGATTACTCGATCCACCTCCAATCGCTTCACATTGCATTACTGGGTGAACCTGCATAGAACTAAGTAAACCATCAATCTTTTTATTTAGAAGTTCTACCTGATTTGACAGCATAGTAATCGAGTCAACGTTATAAACGTCTACTATTTTAGTTGGCTTAGTCCTCATGACTTGCCACTGATAGTTATTCAGTGACATCTCCTCAATAAATTTGTAAGCCTCTTCAGGTGTTTTGCTGTCGATGGTTCCCCCAGTGGCTGTGTCAATTATCTATCTTGTTGAAGGAGTCACATCATTGTAGAACGTTTGAACTTGCAGCCATAAAGGTAACCCATGGTGAGGGCACCTTCGCAGTAGGTCCTTGTATCTCTCCCATGTATCGTAAAGTGTTTCTAAATCCATCTGCAGAAGAGATATCATTACGTAACTTGGCCGTTTTAGCCGGCGGAAAATATTTTAATAAAAAATTTTCAGTCATTTGTTCCTAAGTAGTGATGGACCCTTGTGGTAATGAGTTCAACCACTATTTAGCCTTGTTCCTTAGTGAAAAAGGGAATAACCGAAGACGAATGGCTTCATCAGAGACACCATTAATTTTAAAAGTATCGCAGATTTCTAGAAAATTCGCCAAGTGAATGTTGGGATTCTCATCCTGCAAACCATCAAACTGAAAAAATTACTGTATCATTTGAATCGTGTTAGGTTTCAGTTTAAAATTATTTGTAGCAATAGTAGGCCTAACTATACTTGACTCAGTTCCTGTTAAATTAGGTTTAGCACAATCATATATAGTACGAGGAGCAGGATTCTGATTTGCTAATTCAGCGGGTATCGCAGGAGGTAGCTGATTGTCTTGATTTTCAGCCATCTCCTCGGTTGTAGTTGAGATATCGTCCTCTTGCTCTTCTTCTGTGTATCTTAGGCTTCGCCTTATTTCTCATCAGTTTCTACGAGCTGTGCGATCGATCTCTTTGTCAAAAAGCAATGGTCTTAACGGGTTTCTTCTAGTCATAAACTATAAGAACCTGCTAGAAGAAAGAAAAAGAAAATTAGTATATTAAAATAAAAATAAAATTTAAATTAAATTGCAAGAAAAATAAATGGCTAAAGTAATAACAATTGAGTGTTCCTAATATTTAAATCCCCGGCAACGGCGCCAAAAACTTGATCGTGATTTTTTGTGATAAGTTCTATAAATTTATAATTAATCGTTCTTGAAACTAACTACTATCACGACGTAGGAAACTGTACCTATCGAACAGTAGTATAGCTTTAGCAAGACCAGATTGTGAACCCAAAGGACTAAAAGTACTAGTAATGACTGTCTTTTTATTATCTAGCCTAAGAAATAAAGAGGTTTGTTTTAACTAACTAATTAATTAAACTAAGAAGTTGTAGAAAATAGAATTGGGAAATTACTTTTGGGAAAAACGATTGATTTAGGACAATAGCTAAGGAAAAATCCACCTAGACTTTTACTTGTTATTCTGGCTCCGAACCGGATGATTTATTCATTTAACTTGTTCTGTAGAAATCCCTAAGTTATATTATTATCCCTATTCAAGACTAATAACGTCTAATACCTAAGTTGAATAACCGAGACTTTTCTCTAGTTAACACCCTAGGGTTGCATTAACTCGATCTATGGATTCCTTATTAGGTTTCACCCTAATCCGGCAAAATCTTGTCACCCTATCTCTAGGCGTGCAATCAACTCCGCTTAATTATGACAAAGTCACTCTTAGCCAGGGACTATTCATCCTCCAACTAAGAGCATTAACTTGAAGTGATATCCCAAAATACCAAAACAAGAATTAAGAACACATCATTAAGAACAAGTCAAATATTTATCGTACGATTCAGAAAATAATAACAAGATTCGTCTTAGGTTTCTTCTCTCTTAGGTATTTAGGGGTTTTAGTTCATAACTAAATAATAAAAATCTCAGAATAATAAAGAATACAAAACATAAAGAAAACCCAAAACTCCTGAAGGGAAATTGAGGAGAGATCTTCAGTCTTGATGATGAATCTAGCTTCTGAGATGGATCAATCGGCTTCCTTGGATTAATTCCTTACTCCCTATTCTCCTCCTCCCTTTTAGTCTTCCTCTAGGTTGTTTAAATAGGCTTTAGAATGCCTAAAGGCCCTAAAACTTTCCCTTTTCCGAATGGAACTTTGCTAGGGTTCAACAGGGACATGCCCGTGTGACACGGCTGTGTGCGAATACTTCAGGCCTGGTCGAGGCTGAGATATCAACACGCCCGTGCTGATGTTGATTTAGGCCGTGGTCGGGCCTGTTAGATTGGCACGGGCATGTGTGATGCCCGTGTGAGGAAGTCCAGGCCATGTTGTTTCCCCTTGTAGGCCCATTTTCTCCATTTTTGGCCCGTTTCTCGTTCTTTTCTTCCTTCTATGCTCACCTAAGTATAAAACATGAAATTAAAGGATTAGGTGCATCAAATTCACCAAATCTAAGGAGAAATCATTCATAAATGTGTTAAGCGAGGGATAAAAATATGTATAAATTACAGTTTATCATGAAGTCTGCTAAAAAGACACGGGCATGTGGTCTACCCATGTAAAGAAGTTCAGGCCATGTTGATTTTCCACGTTGGCCCATTTTTTTTATTTTTGGCCCGTTTCTCGCTCTTTTAACTTTCCTATGCTCACCTAAGTATAAGATATGAAATTAAAGGATTAGGAGCATCAAATTCCACAATTTTAATGATGATTCATCCAAAAATGTGCTAAGCATGGGATAAAAATATGTATAAATTACGACTTATCAAATACCCCCACATTTAAGCGTTTGCTTGTCCTCAAGCAAAATCCTCAATTCTCAATTAAGAGATCATTTTTTCAACTTATAATTCCTATCAATAATATCTCAAAATAATTCATAAGTAATCATACATTGAGAATTCAACTAGAAGAACATTAAAGTTTCAAGCATTCCAAGTTGAGCATTTTATCACGAAACACATAGATGTCTCCCCTCATCTAAGTAATCACCTTTGATTCAAAATATCACGGAGTTTAATATCCTCACTAAAGATTCACTCAATTCACTCGAGGTGTTTAAGCACAACAAATTTAGCACTCAACAGTCAATATGAAAAGTTATTTCCATAGGCTTACGTGAAAATCAAATCTCCACCACTATATATTGAGATGATACATCAATCAAAAGGTCTTTAGAGGATTGTAACGTGGCTTTGATTAGGGGGTGTGGTCACAAGCTGGAAGAGAAGGTTAAAATCGAGATTGAATTGAAAAATTACCTAACTAGAAAAATACTAAAACTAAAAAAAATTACATTCCTAATTAGAAAACCTAGAATTGAGCTTTTCTTCATGGATAACGTCGTTTTAACCCAAGTATTTCATAATTTCGTAATATGCTAGACGACAAATCTCAATTACATTAACTTTTTTTTAAAAAAATCAAGTAATATAGAACTTTGCTAACTATCAAAAATAAAATATAGCTAAGCAATTTATTCAAATCAAATCTCGACAAAAGTAGGGATCAAATTAATTTAGGAGATTTCAACAATAATGGGCTATGGGTTGATATTGGGGGTAAATCAATGAATGGCTTGTTAAGCTCAAGGGGGTTCACTAAGGGTTAATTATGAAGGTAGACATGGATTAAGTGGGTTAAACCTAAGTGCCTTTATCATCTTGACATATCAAATCAATGGTGTGGTCTTGACATGCATAATCAAAGCAAGTTCTAGAATAACAAATCAATATTGACGTACTCATATCACCAATAAAGTGAGCATGAAAGAAATAATATATGCTCTAAAGGCTCAAGATCTCACAAAAATTATGGCTTTTTTATGTTAACCATGTGAATTTCAACTCCAAGATAATACCTAAACTCGGGGAAATAACCTAAAAATTTTAATACTTAAAAATCAACTTATCATGCTTGATTCTCTAATTACTTAAAGTTTAAACCATCAATGCATAAATACCTATGTTTTAATTCAAGACATATCAATAAAAATCATAAATTAATCAAAATTCATTCTAATAGTGATATGAGTGAGTCACGTGAGAATAAAACAAAATTCAGGGATTTTTCTGATAGTGATATAAATAACCCCCCATACTTAAGATGTACATTGTCCTCAATGTACAAAGATAGACTTATTTGAAAATATACATATAAGATCATAAGATAGGGAGAGAAATGAAACTTCCTGAATGTTCAATGGAATCCTTGAATTGGAGTTATGGAAAGTAATCGGCTAATGCAAGGGTGAGATTGGAGGAGGATACTCTGATGGTGGTAGAGGTTGGGTTCCACAACCACAGTGTCTAGCGAAGAGCTTATCGTAGTGGTCGGGCAAGACATGGCAGTCATGGAGGACCTTTTCCAGTGGAGTTGCAAATTCCTAAGTAATAGTGAGCTTTGGAGCTCTTTATAACTGCGATAAAATCAATAATTCTTTAGGAAATATAGAGAAGCATGATTACTCATAAAGAAATGGCTGAAAACATATATTACTTAATATAAATTGTAAAACCTAAAGATGAAATAAAAATAATCTTAAAGAGAAATAAAATTAAAAGTAATTTAAAGAGATAAATAAAGATAAAAGTAAAAAGACTAAATAAAAAGAAATCTTTAAAAATCCCACGGCCGTGGGGCATGCCCGTGTACCCTTATTTCAGCACGTGTTTTTCATGATTTTCAAATTTTGGGCGCACTAGAATTCACCCCACGCCTGTGTCCTTTGGGCGTGTTGGTGCACACGGTCGGGTCGCACGGCCATGTCCTACTTTGTTTGCTTCTCCCACGTCCGTGTATATATGCACACGCCTGTGTTATTTTGACAGTTTCGACCACTAGTGGTGGCCACAGGCGTGTGGCACGCCCATGTTGATTCCTCAGTTTCTACCATGGTTTATAGGCATAGGCGTGTCGCACGCCCGTGTTTATTTGGTAGGATTTTCCACGGCTATGTCTCACGGCCGTGGCAATGTATCAAATCCCGTGTTTTGGTAAAAATTTTACTGTACTTTCACACGGCCATATCGAACGGCTGTGTTGTTTCCCGTGTTATGAGCACAGCCTAAGGCACGCCCGTGTGCCTAGCTGTGTGAATTTGGAAACCCTGTGTTCAAGGACTCAGTTAGTGATTTAGATGTTAAACACTAAAATTTAAAGAAATTAACATCGTTAGTGCTCGGGTTGCCTCCCGAGAAGTGTTTATTTATAGTCTAAGCTCGATTTACCTCGATTTTACGTGGTCATAGTGGTGCGAGGAGTTTACACTCCTCATTCCTGCTATCAGTTTTATCAAAATAAGGTTTTAGACGAGTACTATTTACCTTAAAAGTGCCGAATTTGGAATGAGTTACCTCGACTGTATCATATGGGAAGATGCTAAGTACCGTAAAGGGATTGCTCCATTGGGTTCAGAAGTGGCAATACGAGGGTTTGCTGCATCTAATAGTACTTTGTCTCCAACCTTAAGTTGATTTGGTGAAACATCGAGTCTGTCATGGCGTGTTCTCGATTTCTGGGTCTGCCATTCATCTAGTTCCTCGATTTGAGCATTCGTTCTTCATAGATGGGTCCTTTGTTGTTACGTAAACATGGCTCATTTATGCTCTTTGAACGTGTTTTCTGTAAAGAAGGTTGCATCACATGATCAGTATCAGTAGCATGATTAATACAACCACCCTTGATATTCGATGTGTTACTCGAATTGCGAGCTTGAAGAGTGATTGTTTCATCACCCACACGAAGTGTGAGTTCACCTGTACCAACATCAATAATAGTTCTAGCTATTGCTAAAAAGGGTCTTCCTAAAATTAAAGGCACGTCACTATCCTTTTCTATGTCTAGAACAAAAAAATCAATTGGAAATATAAATTTATCGATTTTTACAAGTACATCTTCAATGATACCCCTAGGAAATCTAACGGTTTTATCTGCCAATTGAATGCTCATCCTAGTTTGTTTGGGTTTCCCTAGACCTAGTTGTTTAAACATTTTGTAAGGCATGACATTAATACTTGCTACTAAATTAGCTAAAGCATTGTTAATGTTTAAACTACCAATTAAACAAGGAATCGTAAAACTCCCTGGATCTTTCAATTTGATGGGTAGCTTATTCTATAGAATGGCTGAGCAAACTGCATCCAACTTATTTGCTAAAAGCTCCTTTAAAAATTTCATTGCGTCCGGCATCTGCGAAAGAGCTTCAATAAATGGTAAGTTAATGTGTAATTTCTTTAATAATTTAAGGAATTTACCAAATTGTTCGTCCGTGTGGTATTTCCTTGTCGCATTGGGGTATGGCACTCGAGGTTTGTACTCTTTACTTACCAGTTTTCACTCACTGTGGTCCACCTCATCCTTACCTTTACTTACCAGAATTCCTTGCCTTGGTTTTGGTTCAGGTTCAACTAACCCTTCCTCATCACGAACAGTAATCGCATTAAGCTATTGCCTTGGGTTAGATTTAGTATTACTCGGCAAGCTACCTTGTGGTCATTCAGAAATTAATTTGGCAAGTTGGCCTATCTGACTTTCGAGCCCTTGAATCGATGCTTGTTGGTTCTTAAGTGCTGACTCGGTATTCTGAAAATGAGTTTCTAATGCCGAGATGAATATCATTAGCATCTCCTCAAGGTTTGGCTTCTTTTCCTGCTGGTAAGGTGGTTGTTGAAAACTTGGAGGATGTTGTGGCCTTTGATTTCCTTGGCCACCCCACGAGAAATTGGGATGGTTCCTCCAACCTACATTATAAGTGTTACTATACGGGTTATTTTGAGGCCTAGAGTTATTACCCATATAGTGGACTTGTTCCTCCTCGGTGCCAGGATTAAAGAATGAATAGTTTACGTTGTGCTCTCCTCCAATTGAGTAACACCTCATCACTGGATGTACCTGAGTTGAACCATATAAACCATCAATCTTTTTATTCAAGAGTTCTACCAGATTTGACAGCATAGTAATCGAGTCGACGTTATAAACGCTTGCTGCTTTGGTCGGCTTAGTCCTCATGACTTGCCACTAATAATTATTTAGCGACATCTCTTTTATAAACTCATAAGCATCTTTAGGGGTTTTATTATTGATGGTTCCACCAGCGGCTGCATCAATCATTTGTCTAGTCGAAGGATTCAAACCGTTGCGGAATGTCTGAACCTATAGCCAAAGTGGTAACCCATGGTAAGAGCACCTTCTTAATAGATCATTGTATCTCTCTCATGCATCGTAGAGTGTTTCTAAATCCATCTGCACAAAAGAAGAAATATCATTCCTTAGTTTAGCAGTTTTAGCCGATGGGAAATATTTAAGTAAAAAAATTTTGGTCATTTGTTCCCAGGTAGTGATAGACCCTCGTGCTAATGAGTTCAACCACTGTTTAGCCTTATTCCTCAGTGAAAAGGGAAATAACCGAAGGTGAATGGCATCATCAGAAACACCATTGATCTTAAAAGTGCCACAGAATTCCAAAAAATTTGCTAAATGAGTGTTTGGATCCTCGTCCTGCAAACCATCAAACTGCACAAACTGTTGTATCATTTGAATCGTATTAGGTTTCAGTTCAAAATTATTTGCAACAATAGCAGGCCTAACTATACTCGATTCAGTTCCTGTTAAACTAGGTTTAGCATAACCATACATAGTACGCGGAGCAGGATTCTGATTTACTGGATCAGCAACAATTGCAAGAGATAGTGGATTTTCCTGATTTTCAGCCATCTCCTCGGTTGTGGTGTGAATATCGTCCTCTCGCTCTTCCTCTATGTATCTTAGGCTTCGCCTTATTTCTCTTCAGTTTCTGCGAGCTCTGCTTTCAATTTCACTATCAAAAAGTAATGGTCCCAACAGGTTTCTTCTAGTCATAAACTATGAAAACCTGTCAGAAGAAAATAAAAGAAAATTTAGTAATATAAACAAAATTGAAATAAAATTAAATTGCAATAAAATAAATGGCTAAAGTAATAAAAATTAAGTGTTCCTAATATCTTAGTTCCCCGGCAACGGCGCCAAAAACTTGATTGCTGCATGATAAGTTTTATATTTATGACTAATCGTACTTGAAAACTAACTATTATCACGATAAAGGCAAGCGTACCTATCGAACAGTAGTATAGTTTATAGCAAGACTGGATGTCGAACCCACAGGAACTAAAAGTACTAGCAGTAACCTTTTTTTTTATTATCTAGCCTAAAAATAAGGGGATTTGTTTTATCTAAACTAATTAATTAAACTAAGAATGCACAGAAAGTAAATTGGGGAAAAACTTTTTGGAAAACTGATTGACTTAGATAATACCCAAGAAAGAATCCACCTAGACTTCTGATCGCGATTCTCGTGTGATAAGTTTTAAATATTTATAATGAATCGTTCTTAGAACTAACTATTATCATGATGTAGGATAGTGTACCTATCAAACAATAGTATCGTTTTAGCAAGACTGGATTGTCGAACCCAAAGGAACTAAAAGTACTAGTAATGACTGTCTTTTTATTATCTAGCCTAAAAATAAGAGGGTTTTGTTTTAACTAACTAATTACCTAAACTAAGAATTCACAGAGAGTAGAATTGGGGGATTACTTTTGGAAAACGATTGAATTAAGACAATACCTAAGGAAAAATCCACCTAGACTTTACTTGTTATTCTAGCTCCAAATCAGACTGTTTATTCATTTAACTTATTCCGTAGAGATCCCTAAGTTATGTTATTATCCCTATTCAAGACTAATAACGTCTAATCCCTAGATTGAATAATTGAGACTTTTCTCTAATTAACACCGTAGGGTTGCATTAACTCGATCTGTGGATCCCCTTATTAGGTTTCACCCTAATCCGGCAAAATCTTGTCACCCTATCTCTAGGCGCGCAATAAACTCCCATTAATTATGAAAAGTGTACTCTTAGACAGGGTCTATTCCTCCTCTGAATAAGAGCTTATCTTGAATCAGTATCCCGGGATATCAAAACAAGAATTAAAAACATATAATTAAGAACAAGTTAAATATTTATCATACAATTCAGAAAATAATAACAAGATTCGTCTTAGGTTTCATTCCCCTTAGGTATTTAGGGGATTTAGTTCATAACTAAAAAGGAAAACATCTCAGAAGAATAATGAATACAAAACATAAAGAAAACCCAAAACTCCTTAAGGGAAATTGAGGGGAGATCTTCAGTATTAATGATGAATCCGGCTTCTGAGATGGATCAATCGGCTTCCTTTGAGTAATTCCTTCCTCCCTCCCTCTGTGTCCTTTTCCTTCCTCCTCTAGGGTGTATTTATAGGCTTTGGAATGCCTACGAGCCCTCAAAAGTGGCCTTTTCTGAATTGGACTCAACTTGGGCTCAGCAGGGATACGCCCGTGTGCGATTACTTCAGGCCGTGTTCGAGCCTTTTAGAATGGCACGGGCGTGTGTTCTACCCGTGTGAGTCGTGCTTCGATTCTGCCAAATTGACACAACCTTGTGGGCTGCACGTATGAGGAAGTCCAGGCCGTGTTGATTTCGTACTTTGACCCATTTTCTCTATTTTTGGCCTGTTTCTCATTCCTTTCGCTCTCCTATGCTTACCTAGGTATAAATCATGAAATTAAGGCATTAGGAGCATTGAATTCACTAATTCTAAGGAAAATTCATACATAAAATGCATTAAGCATGGGGTAAAAATATGTATAATTTACAGTTTATCAAATACCCCCACACTCAAGCATTTGCTTGTCCTCAAGCAAAATTCTCAACTCATAATCAAAATAAATTCTTCTCAACTTATAATTCTTATCGAAAATATCTCAAAATAATCCATAGGTAATCATACATTGAGAATTCAACTAAAAGAACATCAAAGTTTCAAACATTACAAGTTGAGCATTTTATACTAAAAACATAGGTGTCTCCCCTCATCTAAGTATTTTCCTTTGATTCAGAATATCATAGAGTTTCACATCCTCACTAAATATTTACTCAAATCACTCGAGGTGTTTTAAGGACAATGAATGAAGCACTCAATAGTCAGTAATGAAAAGTCATTACCATAGGCTTGCATGAAAATCAAATCTCCACCACTGTAAATTGAGTTGAAACAACAATCAAAAGGTCTTTAGAGGGTTATAACAAGGCTTGGTTAGGGAATGTGGTCACAAGTTAAAAGAAACGGTTAGAATCAAGATTGAATTGAAAAATCACTTAGCTAGAAAAAGATTTAATCATCAATTGCGTACAACAGAGCTTCTTCTCAGAATATGGAATTGCTAATGTGTATACATTTTCATTTTTTTTAAGAACAAGTTAAATAACATAGTCTAACTATTAATAACAAGACATAGCTAAGCAATTTATTCAACTCAAATCTCGATAAAAATAGGGATCAAAATAATTTAGGGGATTTCAACAATAATGGGTTAAGGGTTAATATTAAGGGTAATACAAAAATTGTTTGTTAGGCTCAATGAGGGTTTACTAGGGGTTAATCGTGGAGGTAGGCTTTTCATGGCATGAGTGGGTTAATCCTAAGTGTCTCCATCATCTTGACATATCAAGTCAAATAGTGTGGTCTTGACATGCATAATCAGGCAAGTTCTAGAATAACAGTTCAATACTGACGCACTCAAAGCAATAATAAAAATGAGCATGAAAGAATTAATAGATGCTCAAAAGGCTCAAAAATCTCACAAAAATTATGGCTTTTTTTTACGTTTAAACTTGTGAATTCCAATTCAAGATAATACCTAGACTTGGGGAAAACAACCTAAAATTTTATATTCTTAAAAATCAACTTATCATGCTTGATTCTCTTAATGTCTTGAAGTTTAAACAATCAATGCATAAATGCCTATGTTTTAATCCAAGATACATCAATCAAAATTATAAATCAATCAAAATTTATCCTAAATATGATATAAGAGCTTTTCAAGAGAACAAGGTAATCATTCAGGGATTTTTTTGATAATGAATTGAATACCCCCCCACACTTAAGATGTACATTGCCCTCAATGTACAAAGATAGATAGGAAAAGATAAATTTGTAATCATAAGATAAGGGGAGAAGTGAAACTTCCTGTTTGATGAATTCCTCGAACTGGAGTTTTGGAGAGTAATCGGTGCGAGAGTGGAGGAGGATACTTCGGCGGTGGTAGAGGTTCATTAGTCCATAAGTCCTGTGCTAAAAGAGTATTGTATCTAGTGGTAGCTATGGTCGTGGTCGAGCAGGACATGGTAGTCGTGGAGAACCTTTCTCGTTGGAGTTTGTAGTTCCTATGCGATGATGAGCTTAGGAGCTCTATATAACTGTGATAGAATCAGGAACTTTTTAGGGGATATTAGGAAGAATATTTACTCATAAAGAACTAACCGAAATTTATAATTATAAAATAAAATTCTAAAATCTAATAAAAATAAAAAGTAGTTTTAATGAAAATTAAAAAACATAAAATAATAAATAAATGTTTTTAAACATATTCATCGCTGGATGGTTCGCAAGGTGGGACTGGCGATGAGATTTGGAGGTGCTGACAAATCTGCTGTAGAGTAGCATCAATGTTATCAAATTGTTGAAAACACTGCTGCTCAAATTGAGTGAGGCGCTCAGAGATGTTAGCATATGAAGTTGCCGCATGAACTAGACGAGAGGGTGGTGGTGGCTGATACGGTGGGTCCTCGAGCTGTGGAGGGACATCATCAGGAATGTCCTCGTAGGCCTCCTCCTCGGTAGATTGGGCGAGATGATATTGATGAGGGTAGGTTCCTCGAGATTTTTCGATCATCCTCATGCTAAGCATGCTTGAGATACCTTATGGAGACATCTGGCCAATGAGGGTTAAGGATGATTCTTGGGCTGTGGTGCTGAGGAGCCCGAAGTGTCGAGCCAACCGAGTAACATAGGGGCCAATGGAGATGACCCCCTTCCTATGCCGCTCCGTCTGGTGCTGAATCACGAGGGCAATGAAATAGGCAAGGTCGATGACATGCCCGTGCGACATACACCATAAAAAGTAAGCGTCGTGAGTGTTGACGACGCCAGTGCTCTCTCGCCTTCTTGTAATCGTGTGAGCCAAAATGGCGTGTAGGTACTTCAGAGATGGAGGGAAAGCCGATGCATTGGAGGGGCTAGGATTGTAGGTGGCCCCACCTGGTACTAGTGCGTCCCAACATCGTGAAGGAGAACGATGGATATGGTGATTAAGAGTATCTAAATCATTCTCCTCCTTGAACTCTTCCGTATATAAGCCTAGTGCCGTACCGAATTCTAGGACGCTGAGCTGGCGGACTAATCCGCTTAGGCAAAATTGAATCGTGCTGGGATCATCGTAATTTGTCATTACAGTCTGAAGATGGAACGTTGAGCATAGTTCCATCGTGATCTCGAGATACATCGGCTCAATGGTCCCAAAGAAAAGCTCCCAAGGGTCAATGGTTAGGAGGGCCCGAATTGCATCAACCAACTGAACTTGTTCTACGGCAACCCAGTATATGCAACGGCTCGCAATTAAAGGTCGGGCTTGAAGTATTTGGAAAAGTTCTTCTTAGGGCCCACGGGGGAACTGTAGAAGAGGGTGACAAATTTTCGCAGTTGGACCCGCAGAAGATGACGCTCCCTTTCTTTTCTTTGAAGCAGGTATAGCGGTATTTTTACCATGTAAAGATGACATGGTACGCTAGAAAAAAGGAGAATGAGCGTTAAAAATAAAGTTAGAGGTGGTGTACGGGCGGGGCGGGGAGGGCGTATGGACTTGCAGCGGCTAGGGTTAGGGTTTTTGGGTGGGGAAGACAATGAATAATGCAGCCTATTTATAGATTTTGGGCCACACGGCCAGGGAACATGCCGGTGCTCCCTAATTTTTGTCCATGTGATTCTCGAATTTTGAATTCGGGTGCGTCTAGCGTTTAGTCCACGCCCGTGTTCCTTGGGAGTGTGGGTGCACACGGCTGTGTCGCACGACTGTGTCTGGCATTGTTCGCTTCTCCCACGCCTGTGTTAATTTAAATAGTTCGACCACAGGTACTAGACACAGGCGTGTCACACGCCCGTGCTGTTTTAACATGTTCACCCACGGTTCTTCCACATGAGCGTGTCGCACACCTATGTTGTTTTGGCAGGTTCAACCACGGCCATGTCGCACGGCTGTGGCGTTTTATCGTAGCTCAAGTTTGGAAAAATCTTTGCCCTATTTTCACACGGCCGTAAGCACGCCGTTGTGCTTGGCCGTGTCTTTGTGGAAAACCTATATTAAAGAGCTCCGTTAATAAGTTAGGTGTTGAAGACTAAATTTTAAAGAAGTTAATACAGTTAGTGCTTGGGTTGCTTCCCGAGAAGTGCTTATTTATAGTCTAAGCTCGACTTACCTCTCCATTGAATGTCATGGGGGTTTGAGGAGTTTATACTTCTCATTCTTGCTAACATTCTTATCAAAATAAGGTTTTAGACAGGTGTTGTTTACCTTAAAAGTGCCGAACTTGGGATGACTTACCTCGACTGTACCAAATGGGGAAATGTTAAGTACCGTAAGAGGGATTTCTTCATTCGGTTTGGTAGTGACAATGTGAGGATCTGCGGTGTCTAATAAAACTTTATCTCTAACCTTAAGTTGATTTGGAAAGGTATTGAGCTCGTTCTGTTGTAGTTTCGGTTTATCGGGCGTTCTCGATTTATGCGTCCGCCATTCATCTAGCTCCTCGATTTGTAACCTTCGTTCTTCATGAATAGGTCCTCTACTATTGCTTGAGAATGGTTCATGTACTTCCTTCAAACTCATTTCCTGCAGAGTAGGTTGTACCATATTGTCAGTTTTAGTAGAATGGTTTAGATGATCACCTTCAATTTCTGATGTGTTGCTAGAATTGCAAGCTTGATGGGTGATTGTTTCGTCTCCCACACGAAGTGTGAGCTCACCTGTGCCAACATCAATAATTATTTTAGCAGTTCCTAAAAGGGCCTTCCTAGAATTAAGGGAGTGTTACTATCCTCCTCTACGTCTAGAACAATGAAGTCAACGAGAAATATAAATTTATTGATTTTAACTAGCATATCTTCAATGATACCCCTAAGAAATCTTATAGTTTTGTCTGCTAATTGAACGCTCATCCTAGTCTGTTTGGGTTTCTCGAGACCTAATTGTTTGAACATTTTGTAGGGCATGACGTTAATACTAGCTCCCAAATCAGCTAATACATTATTAACATCTAAACTACCAATTAAGCAAGCCATTGTAAAACTCCCTGGATCTTTTAGTTTGTTGGGTAGTTTATTTTGGAGAATAGCTGAGCAAACTGCGTTTAGCTCCACATGCGACGCCTCGTCCAATTTCCGCTTATTTGCTAAAAGCTCTTTTAAAAATTTCATTGCATTTGGCATCTGCGATAGAGCTTCAATAAACGATAAGTTAATATGTAATTTTTTTAAGAGTTTAAGGAATTTACCAAATTGTTCATCTGAGTGGTCTTTCCTTGTAGTGTTGGGGTATGGCACACGAGGTTTATATTCGACATCCACTGATTTGTTTTTATTATGACCCACCTCACCTTGACCTCTGTTTACCATAATTTCTTACTTCAATTCTGGCTCAGGCTCAACAAATCCTACTTCATCTTGAACATTTAACGTGTTGAGCTATTCCCTAGGGTTGGGTTCAGTATTACTTAGCAAGCTACCTTGTGGTCATTCGGAAATTAGTTTAGAAAGCTGGCCTATCTAAGTTTCGAGCCCTTGGATTGATGCTTGTTGATTTTTAAGTGCTGTCTCGGTGTTCTGGAAACGGGTTTCTGACACTGAGATAAATTTAGACAGCATCTCTTCAAGGTTCGGCTTCTTCTCTTGTTGGTAGGGTCGTTGTTGGTAGCCTGGAGGTGGTCTCTGATTTCTTTGACCTCCCCATGATAAATTTGGGTGGTTCCTCCAACCTGCATTATAAGTGTTACTATATGGATTGTTTTGAGATCGAGTATTATTACCCATGTAATTTAACTGCTCATTATCCATGTTGTGGCCATAAGGTTGGTATTCAAAATTGCTTGATCCACCTCCACTTGCTTCGCACTGCATTACTGGGTGAACCTATGAAGAAATAAGAAAATCATCAATCTTTTTATTTAGAAGTTCTACCTGATTAGAGAGCATGGTGACCGAATCGACGTTATAAACACCGGCTATTTCCATTGGCTTTGTTCTCATGACTTGCCACTGATAGTTATTCAGTGACATCTCCTCTATAAACTCATAAGCATCTTTAGGTGTTTTATTATTGATGGTTCCGCCAGCAGCTACATCAACCATTTGCCGAGTCGAAGGATTCTGGCCATTATGGAACATTTGAACCTATAGCTAAAGCGGTAACCTCTAGTGAAGGCACCTTCTCAAAAGGTCCTTGTATCTCTCCCATGCATCGTAGAGTGTTTCTAAATTCATCTGCACAAAAGAAGAGATATCATTACGTAATTTAGCCGTTTTAGCCGGTGAAAAATATTTTAGTAAAAATTTTTCGGTGATTTGTTCCCAAGTAGTAATTGACCCTCGTGGTAACGAGTTCAACCACTGTTTAGCTTTATTCCTCAATGAAAAGGAAAACAACTGAAGACATATGACATCATCAGAAACACCATTAATTTTAAATGCATTCCAAAAAGTTTGTTAAGTAAGCGTTGGGATCCTCATCCTGCAAACCATCAAACTGAACAAACTGTTGTATCATTTGAATTGTGTTAGGTTTCAATTCAAAAATACTTGCAGCTACAATAGGTCTAACTATGCTTGATTCAGTTCCTGTTAAAAAAGGTTTAGCATAATCATACATAGTGCGTGGAGCAGGGTTTTGATTAACCGCAATTGCAGGAGGTGGCTAATTGTCTTGGTTTTCAGCCATCTCTTTGGTTGGGGGTTGAGTATCATCTTCTCACTCGTTCTCTGTGTATCTTAAGCTTCGCCTTATTTCCCTTTGGTTTCTGCGAACTGTGCGATCGATTTCTTCGTCAAAGAGTAGTGGTCCTGATGGGTTTCTTCTAGTCATAAACTATAAAAGCCTGCCAAGAGAAACATAAAGTAAATTAATAAAAAAATAAAATAAAATTAATTTGCAAGAAAAATAAATGGCTAAAGTAATAAAAATTGAGCGTTCCTAATATCCTAGTTCCCTGGCAACGGCGCCAAAAACTTGATCACAATTCTCACGTGACAGGTTTTAAATATTTATAATGAATCATTCTTGGAACTAACTATTATCACGATGTAGGCAAGTGTACCTATCGAACAGTAGTATAGTTTTAGCAAGACCAGATTTTCGAACCCAAAGGAACTAAAAGTACTAGTAATGACTGTCTTTTTATTATTTAGCCTAAAAATAAGAGGGTTTTGTTTTAACTAACTAATTACCTAAACTAAGAATTCACAGAGAGTAGAATTGGGGGATTACTTTTGGAAAACGATTGAATTAAGATAATACCTAAGGAAAAATCTATCTAGACTTTACTTGTTATTCTGACTCCGAATCAGACGATTTATTCATTTAACTTGTTCCGTAGAAATCCCTAAGTTATGTTATTATCCCTATTCAAGACTAATAACGTCTAATCCCTAGATTGAATAATTGAGACTTTTCTCTAATTAACACCCTAGGGTTGCATTAACTCGATCTATGGATCCCCTTATTAGGTTTCACCCTAATCCGACAAAATCTTGCCACCCTATCTTTAGGCGCGCAATCAACTTCGCTTAATTATGACAAATGTACTCTTAGACAGGGTCTATTCCTCCTCTGAATAAGAGCTTATCTTGAATCAGTATCCTAGGATATCAAAACAAGAATTAAGAACACATAATTAAGAACAAGTTAAATATTTATCATACAATTCAGAAAATAATAACAAGATTCGTCTTAGGTTTCATTCCCCTTAGGTATTTAGGGGATTTAGTTCATAACTAAACAGGAAAACATCTCAGAAGAATAATGAATACAAAACATAAAGAAAACCTAAAACTCCTGAAGGGAAATTGAGGGGAGATCTTCAGTGTTGATGATGAATCCGGCTTCTGAGATGGATCAATTGGCTTCCTTCGAGTAATTCCTTCCTCCCTCCCTCTGTGTCCTTTTTCTTCCTCCTCTAAGGTGTATTTATAGGCTTTGGAATGCCTACGAGCCCTCAAAAGTGGCCTTTTCCGAATTGGACTCAACTTGGGCTCAGCAGGGACATGCCCGTGTGACACGCCCGTGTGCAATTACTTCAGGCCGTGTTCGGGCTTGTTAGAATGGCACGGGCGTGTGTTCTACCCGTGTGAGTCGTGCTTCGATTCTGCCAAATTGACACTGTAATGACCTGAAATTCACGGGCACCAGAAAAGTGAGTTATAGGGCCTCCGTCTTAGTGAAATAAGTTCAAAAATAATTATTAGAAATATTTATGAGCCTAGTGGTGTGTCTAATTAGGATCTAATTAAGTGAATTTAGCTTAATTTAGAGTAAGTAATAAAAATGATTAAATTGAATAAAGGGTAAAAGTTTAATTATAAAGCAATAGAAAATAAAAAGGATTAAAATGACAATTAAGCCATTGACTACAAATGAGGTGGCATATTGGTGAAATAAAATCAAAGATTTTTTTTTTAGGTTTTATATATTATAATGATTATTATTATGGTTTTATATTAAATTGTTATGATTATTTAATTGATAATATATTATAAATAAATTAAATAGAAGGCAATTGTATGGTAATAAAATATACATGTGTAAGAATTGTATTGGTACATTTGTAATTTAAATATTTAATTACTTATAATTTAAGTATAAAGATATTTTATAATTATTAATTGTATTAATTAAATCATGAGATTTTTATTTAATAAGCAAATTAGATAATGACATTTGTAATAATATAAATATGTACACTTGTTATATAATTATTAATTTACTTAATATTAAAGTAAAAGATATTTTAATATATGATATTAATATTATATTATGTTAATAAAATAATAAAGCATAAAAAGAATTAAGGAAACAAAGAAACAAAACAAAAGAAACAGAAACGAAGCAGGGAACAAAACAAAAACAGGGGAAGAAAAAGGGAAAGAAAATAAAAAGGGAAATTGGGATTTTAAAGCTTCAAGTTTAATTGGTAAGCTTAATCAAGTCCTTTTCTCTTAATTTTGATATTTTAGAAGCTTTAAAACAAGTTTTGATGAAATTAAGTTGATAATTCAAGAGTTTATATGCTTCCCAAATATGGTTCATGTTGGATAAATTATGGAATTAGGGATTTAATTGAATGAATTCTAAGTTAGAATTGATTAAGGGATTAAATTGTAAACTAGGCTATAAGTTTTATGTTGTAGGGACTAAATTTAAGAAATTTCAAAATTAGGGAAATATGCTGGAAATTTTATAGTTAAATATAAGTTTAGACAAAATTTGAATAGAAAAAGAGAGTGAATTGGATTAATAAAATAATTAAGTTTAGTTAGGATTAAATTGGGAATAAGGTAGGAGTTGTTTAGAAATTTAATTATTTATTATAATTAATGCTGTAAATAATAATGTAAATTACTATTATTTTCGTAGCCAACAAAGAACCTGAAGCATCAGCATCGAAAGGAAAGGAGAAAGTCATCGAGGACTAAAACGAGAGAATTACGGTGTGTATTACTATAATTCAAATTTTAATTATTATTGATTGCTGAAATTTTAATTGTTATGTATGGTAAATAAGACTTGAGGTAAGTATGTGAAATTGATATGAATATTGAGTGAAAATGAAAGTGATATAAATTGAATCAAATTGAATTGAATAAGTGAATTATGGAATATGTGATTATTTGAAAAGTGTATTGATTGAAAATAAATAAATTGTGACAAATGTATGGTGTTGATGGTATACACTTGTGTGAAAATTAATTTGTATATGAATTAAGATAATAGATATTTGAATTGAATGAGTATTGAAAATTTTGTGTAAATGAAATTGAAATTAGAAAAAGTAAAATAATACCCTATTAACTTGTCGGACTAGATTCGATACAAATGGCATGCCATTGGATTTGTGATGTGATGAAGAGATTGTAGTTCGCCGAGAAGATGTTTCTGTTATTATATACTTCGGTTTATCCAAATAGGCATTTAATGCCTTATTGGTGTGTTTGGGAGGATATATTATACCGGTGTGTTATGGAGGATTTACAATATTAGGGTGTGTTTGGGTTGGATATTCGTGTGTTTGGGTGGAAATCCAGATCTGTTATAGTCCGAGCTTTGTTAATAGGGTAAATAATTGAAATGAAATTTTGAAAATGAGATTATTTGTTTTAGCACTATTGAAAAGTACGAGAAAGAATGTATGAATTAAATTATGAATTGAGTTAGTATGAGAAAAATGAATTATGAATTTAAGATTTATGAAGTAAAATAATTATATATAAAAGTAGTTTAAATAATTATAAAATTTATGGTTGATGTTTGTAATTTATTAATGTTAAATAGTCTTGATTTATAGTAATACCACTGAGTATATCTATACTCAGCGTAAGGTTGTTTCCGTGCGCAGGTTAGTAGAAGTCAAGTGTCCCGGCTCAGTATCCAGAACAATCCCGACTTCAACACAAATTTGGTGATGTATATTTCTCTTTTGGGTAAAGGTGGCATGTACATAGGTGTTGTTTAGTCACTTGAATATGTATATTACTTTGGGTAGTGAAGGATGAATTATAAAATTTAGATGGTTAAATGAAATGGTAAGGAAAGAACATGATATTTTGATACATGAACATTAAGTTGTTAAATGAATGAAGTTTTTAATCAATTTTGAATGATGCTATGATAGTTATTAAGTTAAAATTTTGTTAATGATATAAATATTAGTTATATGAATGTGAAATATTGGTGTTGGTTGTTTTGGTTTGAATTTGCAGGAGGTTTAGGTAAAAATAAGCAGAAATGCTGCCGAAATTTTTATAAAAAAAAATTGGAATACTCGAACAAGTCCCGTTCTACTTTTAATACGTGTTTGAACTTCGAGAGTTCAAGATAGGGACTTAATTATTATATTATACTATGAAAGTTATATTAATTGTAAATTATTCGTAAGTTGTCTGATATGTCCGGTAATGCCTCATAACTTCGTTCCGGTAACGGTTTGGGGTTAGGGGGTGTCTAACACGGCCGTGTGGGCTGCCTGTGTGAGGAAGTCCAGGCCATGTTGATTTCGTACTTCGGCCCATTTTCTTTGTTTTTAGCCCGTTTCTCGTTCCTTTCACTCTCCTATGCTCACCTAAGTATAAATCATGAAATTATGGCATTAGGAGCATCGAATTCACTAATTCTAAGGAAAATTCATCCATAAAATGTGTTAAGCATGGAGTAAAAATATGTATAAATTACGATTTATCAACTTCACTTGTTATTCAACTCTGAACTAGACGATTTATTCACTTGACTTGATCCTTAGAAATCCCTAATTTATATTATTATCTCTCTCGAGACTAACAATGTCTAACCCTAGGTTGATTAATTGAAATCTCTTTCTAATTAAAACCCCTAGTGTTGCATTAACTTGATCTATGGATTCTCTTATTAGGTTTCACCCTAATCCAGCAAAATTATGTTGCCCTATGTCTAGGGGTGCAATCAACTCCGCTTAATTACGCTAGATTTACTCTTGGATAGGGACTTTTGCTCCTCTGAATAAGCACATCAATACTTGAATCAATATCCTAGAATATTAAAACAAGAATTAAGAACACATAATTAAGAACAAATCAAGTATTTATCATATAATTCAGAAAATATTAACAAGATCCATCTTTGGTTTCATCCTCCTTAGGGATTTAGGGGATTTAGTTCATTATTGTAAAAGAAAACATCTCAGAAGAATAGTAATAGCAAAACATAAAGAACACCTAAAAACCCCTGAAGGAAATTGAAGGAAGATATTCAGTCTTGAAGGAGAATCCGACTTCTGAGATGGATCAATCGGCTTTCTTCAAGTCAATCCTTGCTTCCTGCTCTGTGTGTCCTTTTAATCCTCCTCTAGGGTGTTTAAATAGACTTTCCAATGCACAAAATTAGCCTTTTCCAAGTAGAACTAAACTTGGGCTCGACAGGGACACGGTCGTGCGCCATGCCCATGTGCAAGTGCTTCAAATAGTGTTCAAGACTGTTAAATAAACACGCCCGTGTGGGGTGGCCTAGGCCGTGTTGAAGTCTGCTAAAAAGACACGGGCATGTGGTCTACCCTGTGAGGAAGTCCAGGCCGTGTTGATTTTCCACGTTGGCCCATTTTCTCCGTTTTGGTCCGTTTCTCGCTCTTTTTACTTTTCTATGCTCACCTAAGTATAAGATATGAAATTAAAGGATTAGGAGCATCAAATTCCACAATTTTAATGATGATTCATCCAAAAATGTGCTAAGCATGGGATAAAATATGTATAAATTACGACTTATCAACACCCTACTCTCTCTGATCGTCGCCCCACCGGAACCCGACCACCCAAAACCCCCCATTGACCCTAACCTCCCTCACAATCTCCGTTCCTCCCTTACTCTCTCTCCCTTGCACGCAACCATCCACGCCCCACGAACCTCCTCTTCTTACTCTCCCTTTACCCCGATCCGACCTCCCCTCCCTAGCTCTATCCTTCTCCGTCGTCACCACCAACAAAATTGACCCAACCCTTCCTAAAGCCTACCCCACTGGAACCCGACCACCCAAACCCCCATCCGTCTCTTCTCATCCTCCTACACTTACACAACCACCATAAACTAGATTCCTTTTCACCCAAACTGACTCAGCCCCGACCCTCACTTCACTACCGCCGCACCTCCACACCTCCGACCATCGACCAGTCGGTTTACCCTTTTACCTCTACCTTATCATTATTATTATTTTATTTTATTTTTCTATTTTGTTTCATTTATTCTATTTTATAATTCCTTACTTTATTTAGTTCCTTACTTCTTATTTATTATTATTAGTTATTTTATTTCTTTATTGATGATTAGCATTATTTTTAATGATTCTTTCTCGGCTAGATTGTTACTGTTTTTAGACTAATTATTCATTAGTTAAATTCATTGTTCATTTTTCTATCTGTTTCTAACATTAGGTTTAGTTATTTATTTAGGAATTTTAATTTTTGCTTAGCTTATTTAGGATACTTGTTCTTATTTCATCATCATTATTATTATTATATTATGACCTACTTTTGTCCTTCATTATCTCGTTCCTCTATTTCCTATATGAATTATGCATGCTTGGATATTCGTACATGTTGTTGGTTCTTTGAACTACTTGAGTTCTACTGTCTCAAGCCTTAGTTTACATATTTGGTGATGCTTTGTACTAATACATTATTTTATTTTTCAGGCACACCATGACAAACACACGAGGCAAGAAGACCGCTGTTCTCGCATCGAAAAAGCGAAAGGGCTCTGGCTCGACTTTCTCATCGAACACATCTGTCGAGGCTCGCCACGCCTATCTCCGATTTTCGGTAGGCCCCCATGAGGACTTGTACTAGCTTCATTGAGTTCAACCACTTGGGTTGGGCCGATGCATTGATTGGGCCGCTTTGGAGTAGGTCCACTTAACTAATGACGTGCAAGCACTTATTGTCAGAGCTCCATGGAACTGATTCTTTGATATCATCGAGCCCACTTACACGGAGCTCACCTTAGAGTTCAGTGCTACCTTTTCGGCTCAGCAGGTCATGGCGGTCCATAACGAGCCAAACACTATTTTCTTTCGCCTCGGTGGCTTGATGCAACACATGAGTGTCCTAGAGTTTGGCACTACTATGGGCCTTTATACGAAGGATTTCATGTCTGCCGAGGACTTCCTTCAGCTTCCTTGACATATTCATCATTCCCCTTCGTGTTGTTGGACCGATCTCACGGGCGGCTTAACTCCTTATGACGCTATTCGCTCAAAGGCGACTTCTCTCCCTTCAGCCTTACTGTATATCCACGCCCTTCTAGCTTACACTTTGACCGGTTGGAGAGAGAGCACCGGCATCGTTAGCACTCACGACACTTGCTTCCTATGGAGCATGGCGCATTACCATATTATCGATTTGGCGTACTTCATTGCCTTAGCTTTTTTTCCATCAGATCGACCAACATATGAGGGGCCTCCTTTGCTTAGGCCCTTACGTGACTCGCATCGCTCGATACTTCGGTCTACTAGACACACCGGAGCAGTCCTTGGCACTTATCCTAGCCGGCCAGATGTCCTCTCAAGGTATCTCGAGCATGACACATATAAGGATGATTGAACGACGACAAGTGGATCCTCCTCAGTACTGGTTGTTGCATTCTAATGCTCAGAATGATGTTGAGGACTTCGTTGATGATGTTCCTCCTTATCATGAGGATCCACCACAACCTCTACCATCGAGTCACTGCCATGCTCCTTCTCCTGCTAGCTTTCGAGGAGTGTCCTACGAGGAGTTTACTGATTTTCGTCAGTATTGTGCTCAGAGGTTTGACAGTTTTAATGCAAGGTTCGACAGTGTTGACGCGACTTTGCAGCAAATTCACGAGCATTTCCATATCACCCCTCCAACGCTACTAGCTCACAGCATTGACAAGCTTGATGATAAGGACCACTGAGTCCATTTGCTTTTGTTTTTAACTTTATTTTTATTTTTATTTTTATTTTTATGGTTATTTTACTTTTATATTTTGAATTATATGTTTATTTTAATAATTGTTTCTAATCAAGTTCTAATCCTTTAATCCTTTTCGGTATTTGTGTTTATTTTCTTGTTAGTTGTTCAGAATCATGCTCTACATTTAGCTTTGTCTACAATTCTGCTTTTCACTAGATTGGGAATTTCATCCACTATTCAGGGCAGTTTCAGTTTTCTCCATCTCTTATGATATTTTGTTTATACCATGCTTATATCTGTTTGTACATTGAGGACAATGTACATCTTAAGTGTGGGGAGGTTATTTATATGACTATCAGAAAATCCCTGAATTATGTCTTGTGTTTAGGTAATTTTCTAATATTACTATTAGAATGAATGTTTCTTCAATTTATGATGTTTATTTATATGTTTTAGATTAAATTCATAAGTAACTGTGCATTGATGGTTTAAACTTTAAGATATTAGAGAATCAAGCATGATAAGTCTATTTTCAGAATTGAAAATTTTAGATTGTTTCCTTAAATTGTGGTATTACCCTGAAATTTAAAATTTGCTAGATTGACATCAAAAGCCATAATTTTTGTGAGATTTTGAGCCTTTAAGAGCATACATTTTTCTTGTTCACTTTATTATT
Source organism: Gossypium arboreum (assembly GCF_025698485.1). NCBI lineage: Eukaryota > Viridiplantae > Streptophyta > Magnoliopsida > Malvales > Malvaceae > Gossypium > Gossypium arboreum. The sequence continues at coordinate 126,964,098 of NC_069079.1, read as the reverse complement.
GGTTATGAGTGTGTCAATATTGAACTGCTTTTCCTAGAATTTGCATCGATTATACATGTCGAGACCACACCTTTGATTTGATATACTGAGATGATAAAAAGGCACCTAGGTTTTAACCCACTTATCCTATAAAAGCCTACCTCCACAATTAACCCTTAGTAAACCCTTTTGAGCCTACCACACTGTTTCTTGATTTACCCATTAATGTTAAATCATGACTCACTATTTTTGATTCAACGAGAATTTTTCCCATTTTGTTGATAACCTTTTTTATCGAGATTTGATTTGATGAATTTCCCAGCTATGATCTTCTATTTCATTTGTTAAGTTATTTCTTATTGTTCTTAATTAAAAAAAAAACCATTATTTACATTCATGTTTATATTTAGTGATTATTTTGTGGCTATGTTTATTGAGCTTGAATAGTTATATTCATATTTTGAAAAGAAGCTCGTGTTCTTAATAAATTTCGATTGATGTAATTTAGCATTTGTTTATTTTTTTTTCTAGTTTGGTGATTTATCAACTCTATCTCAATTTTAACCCTCTTTCTTAGCCTTTATCCACACCTTTAACCTAAGCCCCATTACAACCTTTTTAAAGACCTTTTGATTTGTGTATCATCTCATTTTATAGTAGTGGAGATTTGATTTTCATGCAAGCCTATGGTAATGACTTTTCATGTTGACTATTGAGTGCTTATTTTTGAACTTTAAACACTTTGAGTGGTTTGAGTGAATCCTTAGTGAGGATGTCAATTCTTGTCGATTTTTAATTAAAGGTAATTACTTAGATAAGGGCAAATACCTATGTTTTCATGTTTTGAAATGTTCGATTTAGATTGTTCGTATGTGTAGTACTCTTTTAGTTGAATAATCAATGCGTGATTATTTGTGAATTATGACGAAACATCATTGATGAAAATTATAAATCGAGAAAGGTTGATCTTAATTGTGAGTTGAGGATTTTGCTTGAGGACAAGCAAACACTTAAGTGTGGGGATATTTGATAAGCCATAAAAATAACACATTTTAATCTCATTCTTAATACGTTTTTGGATTAATTCTTTTATAAATTAGTGAATTTGATGCTCCTAATCCTTTAATTTCATGTTTCTGTACTTAGGTGAGCATAGGGGAGCAAAAGGAGCAGAAAACGGGCAAAAAATAGACAAAACGGGCTAATTAAAGGAACCACAAGGCTTGGCCATCTTCCACACGAGCTGAGCACACACTAGTGTAAGGCACACGGGCTGGCCACACCCCTATGTGCCCTACCCATGTCGATTTCGTTCCCTGTTCCCAAAACACGTGGAAAAAGCCAATTTTTAGGTATTCTAAGCACTCTAAAGTCTATAAATACATACTAGAAGAGGACCTAAGGACATAGAGAGTAGAAAGCAGACATTACTCAAACGAAGCTGTTGGAATCATCTCTAAAGCAGATCCACTTCAAGATTGAATATCTCCATTCAAATTTCTCTCGAAATTTATTTGGGTTTTTTATGTCTTGTTGTTTTTCTAAATTTGAGATGTTTTCCTTTTACATTATGAACTAAACTCCCTAAATACCTAAGGAGGATGAAACCTAGTATGAATCTCATTATTTAATTATCTGAATTACACGATAAATACTTGTTCTTGTTCTTAATTATGTGTTCTTAATCCTTACTTTAATATTTTCAAGATATTATCCAAGTTTTATATGCTTATTCAGTGGAGCAAAAATCCATGTTTAAGAGTAGATCTAGCATAATTAAGCGGAGTTGCATGCAATCCTAGAGATAGGACGACATAAATCTGCCGGATTAGAGTCAAAACTAATAGGGGAATCCATAGATCGAATTAATGCAATGATAGGGTTTTAATTAGAAAGAAATTTTAATTAATCAACCTAGAGTTAGTTGTTCTTAGTCTCGAAAGGGATATTAACATAATTTAGGGATTTCTACGAATCAAGACAAGTGAATAAATCGTTTGATTCAGAGTCAGAATAATAAGTGAAGTTTAGGTGGATTCTTTCTTGGGTATTGTCCTCTTTATAAGTTTTCTTCAAGTATTTTTCCCAATTCGCTCTCTGTCGCGTTCAGTAGTTAATTAGTTAGTTAATTTTAGATTAAAACAAATCCTTTATATTTTAGGCTAAATAATAGAAAGATAGTTAATACTACTACTTTTAGTCCTTGTGGATACGATATTCTGGACTCACCATAACTATACTACCATTCGATAGGTGTGCTTGCCTTAATCGTGGTCGTAGTCTAATTTAGTGAATCATAAAATGATCATCAAGTCACTAGAGATTCCGGGAATGCTTCAACGAGAGGGGTGGTTCGAGATCGAAGTGGCAATTGGATTTTGGGATACTCCCATTATTTGGTTAGATGCTCACCTTTGGAGGCAGAATTCTGGGGCATCCTTGATGGAATTCTCATTCTATTGAGTAAGGGTTATAAAAAAGTTCGAGTTCAGTCTGATAATCTTTAAGTGGTTAAGGCTCTGTCTATGGATATTTTAGTGGATTCAGGCATTATAGTTCTAAGAAGAATTAAATGACTTCTACATCATAATGGCCAATGGGAATTGAAGTATGTCACTAGGGAGTGTAATTTAATCGCAGATAAATTGGCAAAGATCAGTCTCTCTTGGAAATCACCTCTCCAGCTTTTTGAAGTGCCTCCTGACTTGGTGGTTTCGGCTATTCAGCAAGACAAAACTTTTAGAACCTCTTAGGGGGTTTTAGTTGTATTTTGTTTTTTTTTCACCAAAAAAAAAAAGAGGGCGAGGGTCGGGGTAATTATGCTAAGAAAGATGTGCAAATAATACCATATATTTATAGAACAAAAAACGCCGCGTGACTTGTTTCCAAATAACGCCCAAAGTTGTTTCATTGGTTATTTCTTCCCCATCTCTACGTATTTTCTTTCCTTTCCTTTTCGTATTGATTTTTAAGAACCAAACATGAAGGAACATAATTAATTAGAAATTTCAGGTCTTTTTTCCTTAATGATTCTAAGAAACATAACAAGAAGTTTAAACTACAGGACAATATATCAATGTTGAGACGCCTTTGTCCCACAAAAACAACGTATGTTTTGAGCCATGGGAGATACAAAGACGCGCAATCTTTTTCATTTTTTCATAGTAAGTGAAAAATTTATTGATAATGAAACAAAGTGTAAATTCTTCAATTAGTCACTCAATTTTAATAAATTTTTATTTTGGTTAATGAAATAAATAAATAAATCTCAAATATAGCACCACCGCTAGATAGTTTTCTCGTTTTAACCTCCCAACTTTAGTATGTTTTTATTTTGATCATTGGCCATTGATTTGGCTAACGGCAATTTTACCTTACACTCATTTTAATCACTTAAATTTTTAAATTTTTTATTTTGGTCACTTATTTCCTCTTTTAAAATTAATTTTAGTTTTTTAAGTAAAAAGTGAAAAGCCTGCTTTTATAAGAGAAACCATTTTATTTTTTAAATTTCCCTTACTTTTATTTTTCCTTTTTAGAATTAATTTTAACTTTTTCTGATAAAGTTTGTGAGTTTTTTTTTTCTTTTTACATTCATTTTACTTCAGTATCCGGTGACTTAAGTAAAAATTTTTGAATAATTTAATGACTTAAATAAAAACTTTTGAATAGATCAATGACTATTTTGTAACTTTTTGAAATTTAGTGATTAAAATTGAACATACTACTAGTTTAGTGACCTTGGATGTAGTTTACCCAAAAACATATGTATGATCCATTAAACATATGAATGGAAGGTTTATAAAAACAAAACTCAACCAACAAAATAGAAAAAATAGCGTACCAGCGTTTAAAACATATAGGATCTGCACATGCCTTCTTTAGCCATGGCATCAGCCATGCCTTTTGCTTCCCTCGGTACTTCACACAGCTGACATCACCAATTTTAGCATAATCTCCACGAACCTATCCCATAAACCTCCAACTCCAAGGCAGAAACTGAACATTTAGCTTCCAATTGACAGCTACAGCAGAATCAGACTCGACAAGCAATGCCGTTTTCCTCCCCCCAAGAAGATTTCTCCAACATACCCAATGCCATAAAAATTTCCGTAAGCTCTCATCTGCCACTTCAACAACCTGCTCAAGACCAGAAAACAATGCAAGGATCTCTTGTTATATCATTCTGGAAAGCAAGCAATTCGAGTCGATCAGTTTCGTTCGCGAGCATGGCAGATTGATTGTTCAAGTGAAATAGTGTAAGAAGAAATAAAATATCCAAAAATTTGAGTGCTCCATTCATAGCCTTCTAATGTCTAGATTATTGTAGATCAGCTGTATTTTTCAACAGAAAACATATATAGTAACTTAATGTCTTAAAGAATGAAACACTAATTTAAGGGTATTGATTTATTTCATATTTTACTTCTTTTTCTTTTTCTTTTTTTTTTTTTGCTATTCTTAAAAGGGTGAACACTCTTTCAATAGGAGACAACTTCGGTTTAATAGATTACTTAATAATTGATTACTAAGCCAGTGCTTCTGTAACGCCCCAATTTTTGGGAATTCTGTGAATGTTGGCATAGGTTTAATTATGTTTGTGGGCCTCTAGAAGGCCCAAGCTTAAGATAGAACCCGGTAATTTTAGTTAATTTTTGTTCCATAAGAAAAAGGGAGTGAAATTATGAAATAGGACTTATGTGAAAATGTTTGAAAATGCTATAGGCTAAATTGAAGTGGCCAAATAAATAGGAGTGCAAAATAGGAGGATTTGCATGACAAACCTCCCATTTTACATGAAGTGGCTAGCCATCATGTTGTTGTAGACAATATGAGTACTTGATATCCATAATTTATGGTACAAATTGATACAAATTGATAACGGGTTAGGTAAATGTTCCATGATAATGGATTAGGTAAATATTCCATGATAATGGGTTAGGTAAATGTTGCATTATAATGGTTTAGGTAAATGTTTCATGATAGGAAATTCATGTCTTTTGTATTAAAGAATTAAATGGATGAAATATGAAGTTTTATTAAAAGAAAAAGGGGTGAAAAGAACAAAGTTTTGTCCATCTTTGTTCATCCTAGCCTAAAGTTAGAGAAGAGAAAGGAGAGGAGAAAGCTCTTAAATGTTCGGTCACTTGGGGAAGAAAATTGAAGGTAAGTTCATGGTAGTTTGCTTCTATCTTGATGTTCATGAGTTCTTCTTGATTCTATCTTAACTCTTGAAGTATATTTTGATTTTTAGTTGTGTTGTGAGCATTTAGTCATGAATTAAAATGAAGGAAATGGTTGTTGTTTCATGTTCTTTTGATGAAAAATGGAAGATAGGTGAAGTTGAGCCAAACAAATGAGCATGCATGTGCCTTAGATGCTAAACGGAAAAATCGGCTAACATGTTGTGCTTTAAAATGATGAAATGGAGATTATACTTAAGTAAAATCATAGATATGTGATGATTGATTGGTGATATACATGTTTAAATAACAAGCATGCAAGTTAGGTGTGAAAGAGTGATTTGGTAATAAATCGCTTGGGACAGAGAGTAACGTGATTTTGGAAAATCACCATAAATTGTGGGAGATGAATTACAAGCTGAATAAATTATGTAATTAAATCTTATTGAGTCTAGTTTCTAATGAAATAAACAAGAACATATTTTGAATTCTGTACAATGAGAAATTTGATTCGTAATGAAGAGTGGTCGATTAGTCAAACAAGTGAAACATGGGAAACTTTAAGAAAAATATGGTATTGATTGGCCATACCAAAAATTCTGAAAATTTTATGGATAAAAGATATATGAGTCTATTTTTAGGGAAAATTAACGGCACTTGATTTGGAGTTTCGTAGCTCTAGTTATAAATGATTTAGTGACTGTTGCTCGGAAGACAGCTTGCAGTGAAATTATGATTATGTGGTAAACATTGACAAAAATTTGTTAATGAGTTGCTTATTGATTTCTTATAAGCTTACTATGATCTGTAGGTGTGGTTGGCTGAATATTGTAAGGGGTTAATCGTAGTTCGTATTTGAATAGTTAGATTAACGTGTTAGTAATCCAATTGTAGGCATTTCGTGTGTGGATCTCGTCAAGATAGCGCAAAGCAGTGTGTAACTAACACCCTCTTTCTTAGTCTGGATCGGCAAAAGTCGAAAAGTCGAAATGCCGAAAACCGGTATTTTGTAGATTTGCGAGTGTGCGAATGCTCGTGAGGTAAATCGATTAATGTTTTTGGTAAGCTGCAATGTTTGGACCGCAAAGTGCATGATTTACGTGCCTTCGATATTTTTGGGCTTAATGGGCCAAAATTGGAATGATGGGCCAATCTGCCCAATTGAAGAACCCTCAGTAGTGATTACGTTAGTACGTGAAAAGTAGGAATATGCATGAAAAACCCTAAAATAGATAAATTCTGAAATACCTTTAAAAGTGGAAAATTTACGCTTTACCCCTAGTAGATAAATTACCAAATACCCCTAGGTTAAATTGACTTAAATGCATGTTTGATTGTTGTTATTTATTGCATGCCATGTTGTTATTATCTAATGCATGGGATTGGGATATTGACGAGGAAGTACTGAAAGTGGCTTGTCCACGTCTTGGAGGCTTTGCCTCAATTTATTGATAATCGAGACGAAAAGGTCGCAAATCGTGGAGTGGAAGTTTGGGTGGGTTGAGCTATTCCCACATAGAGTGTATGGTGGTAGGGTGGAGTGTAGTGGTTGGTGGGTTGAGTAGTCTCCCAAATGGGCTTGCATATGTTATTGATGTTGCATGTATTTTGAAATGGGCCTATGGGCCATCTTGTTATCTGAATAAGGGCTAAGGCCCAATTTATTGTAATCAAAAGGGCTCGCCCAAGACCACTATTACCCAAATGGGCTTGCATATGTTATTGATGTTGCATGTATTTTGAAATGGGCCTATGGGCCATATCATTATCTGAATAAGGGCTAAGGCCCGCTTATTGTAATCTGAAAAGGGCTCGCCCAAGTGCCATCATTACTGAATGGGCTTAGGCCCAATGGGCTTGAGTGACTTGGACTTTCAATGGGTTTTCCTTACACACCGAGTTTCCCAAACTCACCCCTTTTATTTTCATCCACGCAGAAATCCCCAACCATAGTGGGCTTGGAGTCGTGAGGGAATTTTGAGTGGCCACCCATTCTAAAAGTTTGATTTTCTTCCGTGAACTGGACATCCTTTTATTTACGTTTGAAGTTTTGGGTTTTAAATGTAATAAGGCCGCTTAATTATTTTTAATGGTTTTAATATGTATTACTAAGATAGGTATTACTTATTTTAACTGTTGAAATTGGATAGCTTTAGGCGCATTTCAAAAACAACAGATTGATTTCAAAATAACACGACAACAAGCAAAGCTTCCGCAATGAAAGTATTTTCCAAAATTAATCATTTTTCCTAAAAATGACTTAATCAAATCGGTTTCCTAGAAATATCTATGACGTTAAGGTGTGGCAATGGCGGTATGCATGTCTAGGATTGGATCCGAAAGGAGCTTGGTACTTAAGCAGTCCGATGGACTCACCACCTCTTTTTCGGTTTCCTACCTGGTGCACAGCTTCCATTCACTTTAACCCTTAATGAATTAATCTTTTGAACATCAAGTACGATTTTCTAGACTTAGAATGGAAATTTTTTTTTACGTTTTTGATGTGGCATGCCGGATCCGGCCATAACTTCTGGGCCGGGTTTGGGGTGCTACATTTAGTGGTATCAGAGCCTAGGTTATAATTACTCTACTGTGGAATGGGTTTACAAAATTTAGATCTTCGAAAACAAAAATTTTATAAAGACTGCGAAAAACGCAGTTTTCAAAATTTAGATCTTTAAAGGTGGCATTCAGAACCTCCGGCTCAAGCCTGTAAGTATTACTCTGAACTCTTCTGAATATTTTTCTGAATTATTTGTATGTACTGAAATCCTGCTGGGATACTCTAGATAGGGTGATCTGAAACCATAGGAAAATCGATAAGAGATCAAATCGTAGCTAGACTTGATTCTGCGAAAACAAACTTTGAATTTCTTGTCGATTCATAAAACATCCGTAATAAACACCGGAATATTGAATTGATGCATAAAATTCGTAATCAAGATAAATCGATATGAGTACGAGAGCTACTCGGGGAAGAGACCGTGGTCGAGGCCGAGGTAGTACTCAAGTTGGATCTTCGTCTTCGAACACATACACACCGGAGTAGTACGACCATCATCGGCGAATGAGAATGGGCCGTATGATCGGCCGCCGAGGATGATGCCTGTCATAGGCAATGCTTCGTGTTCGGAAAGGGTTGCCGGACAGAAAGCACGGCAATGGAGTTCGGGATCTATTTCGAACGACTTCGCTAACTGAGCGGAGATCTTTAGGGGCGATCTGGTATAGCCCGAATGTGGCGGAATATTGGTTGGAGGCCACAGAACGGATTATGGACAACTTGGACTGCTCTGAGGAGATTGTGAGTGGGGTATCTGTACTAAGTCATTTGAGTCACTCGGTTAGGGTAGACAAACTGTATAGGGATGTACCCTTAGAAACTCAAGGTAAGATTTTCCCTGGAGATCTGATGGAGTTATCGTTTAGAGAGTGTGATCTCATTTTGGGAATGGACTGGCTTGTTAAGCATAAAGCGAATCTAGATTGTGCTGTTAAACGAATGGTGTTAAGGACCACAAAGGATGAGGAGGTTATGGTGATAGGTGAGAGAAGGGATTATTTGTCCAATGTGGTGTCGGCATTAAGAGCCGAAAAGTGGATTCAGAAAGGTTGTGAGGCCTAATTGGTATTTGTAAGTCAGTCAGAAGAGGAGGGCTGACAGAGGATAAGGTTAGGACCGTAAAGGAGTTCCAAGATATTTTTAGGAGGAGCTTCGTGATTGCCTCCGAATCGAGAAGTTGAGTTTGGAATAGACTTGTTGCTCGGAATGGCGCTGTGTCTATCGTGACCGTATAGGATGGCACCAAGGAGTTAGTAGAGTTAAATGCTCAAATTCAAGAGTTGTTGGATAGGGGCTTTATTAGGCCAAGCGTGTCTCCATGGGGAGCACCAAGTGCTATTCGTGAAAAAGAAGGATGGTACGACATGAGATGTGCATTGATTATCGCCATTGAACAAACCGACGATTAAGAATAAGTATCCATTGCCAAGGATTGACGATCTATTCGACCAGCTTAGAGGAGCTTCAGATTTTCCAAGATCGACCTTCGATCTGAATATCATCAGTTAAGGGTCAAGGAGGCAAATATCTAAAAGATGACATTCAGGACTCAGTATGGTCATTATGAGTTTCTGGTTATGCCATTTGGACTAACGAATGCTCTTACAACATTTATGGATCTGATGAATCGTGTGTTCCAACCATTTTTGGATCAGTTCGTAGTCGTCTTTATTGACGATATCTGGTATATTCAAACCGAAACGAAACATGATGAGCATCTCCGTATAGTCTTTGTAAGTATTAAGGAGAAGGAACTCTTTGCGAAGTTCAGCAAGTGTGAATTTTGGTTGAGGGAGGTAACCTTCTTAGGACATGTGGTCTCTGCTGAGGGGATTAAGGTGGACCCTCGGAAATTAAAGCGATTTTGGAGTGGAAGCCGCCCAGGTCAGTGTCAGAAATACGGAGTTTCCTAGGACTGGCAGGATACTACAGAAGGTTTGTGGAAGGTTTTTCTGTAATGGCAGCACCTTTGACAAAACACATAAGGAAAGGAGTACCGTTTGTATGGACTAAGAAACAGCAGGAAGCTTTTGAGAAGTTGAAGAAAGTTCTGACTGAAGCACCTGTGTTAATTCAGCCGGAGTCTGGGAAGGATTTTAGTGTGTACAGTGATGCATCACACGTGGGTATGGGCTACGTGTTAATGCAAGAGGGTAAGGTGGTTGCATATGCATCACGATAGCTTAAGCCTCATGAGGGAAACTATTTGACTCATGATTTAGAGTTGGCAGCAGTGATATTTGCACTTAAGATTTGGAGACATTACTTGTACGGAGAAAGGTGTATTATATACACTGACCATAAGAGTCTTAAGCATTTGTTGACTCAGAAGGAGCTGAACCTTAGGCAAAGGAGATGGATTGAGTTGCTTAAGGATTATGACTGTTTGATAGAGTATCACCCAAGCAAGGCTAATGTGGTAGCCGATGCTCTAAGTCGTAGAGTCAGATCTCGATCTCGAGAGCAATGTTTGCTCGTCGAGTCATATGATGATGGAAGTCTGTTGGTGAGTTACAAGTGAGGCCAACTCTGGTGGATCAGATTAAGGAAAAACAGTTGAACGATGAGTCTCTGGTCGCTCGTTTTCAACAAGTTAAGGAGGGGGAAACTTCTGAGTTTGGGAGCCAGAAGAGACGATGCAACAACAATACCCTCATCTGTTTGGATTAGGTAAATTTCGAGGCCGAAATTTCTTTAAGGGGGTAGAGTTGTAACGCCCCAATTTTTGGGAATTCTGTGAATGTTGGCATAGGTTTAATTATGTTTGTGGGTCTCTAGAAGGCCCAAGCTTAAGATAGAACCCGGTAATTTTAGTTAATTTTTGTTCCATAAGAAAAAGGGAGTGAAATTATGAAATAGGACTTATGTGAAAATGTTTGAAAATGCTATAGGCTAAATTGAAGTGGCCAAATAAATAGGAGTGCAAAATAGGAGGATTTGCATGACAAACCTCCCATTTTACATGAAGTGGCTAGCCATCATGTTGTTGTAGACAATATGAGTACTTGATATCCATATTTTATGGTACAAATTGATACAAATTGATAATGGGTTAGGTAAATATTCCATGATAATGGATTAGGTAAATATTCCATGATAATGGGTTAGGTAAATGTTTCATTATAATGGTTTAGGTAAATGTTTCATGATAAGAAATTCATGTCTTTTGTATTAAAGAATTAAATGGATGAAATATGAAGTTTTATTAAAAGAAAAAGGGGTGAAAAGAACAAAGTTTTGTCCATCTTTGTTCATCCTAGCCTAAAGTTAGAGAAGAGAAAGGAGAGAAGAAAGCTCTTAAATGTTCGGTCACTTGGGGAAGAAAATTGAAGGTAAGTTCATGGTAGTTTGCTTCTATCTTGATGTTCATGAGTTCTTCTTGATTCTATCTTAACTCTTGAAGTATATTTTGATTTTTAGTTGTGTTGTGAGCATTTAGTCATGAATTAAAATGAAGGAAATGGTTGTTGTTTCATGTTCTTTTGATGAAAAATGGAAGATAGGTGAAGTTGAGCCAAACAAATGAGCATGCATGTGCCTTAGATGCTAAACGGAAAAATTTGGTAACATGTTGTGCTTTAAAATGATGAAATGGAGATTATACTTAAGTAAAATCATAGATATGTGATGATTGATTGGTGATATACATGTTTAAATAACAAGCATGCAAGTTAGGTGTGAAAGAGTGATTTGGTAATAAATCTGCTTGGGACAGCAGCAGTAACGTGAATTTGGAAAATCACCATAAATTGTGGGAGATGAATTAGAAGCTGAATAAATTATGTAATTAAATTTTATTGAGTCTAGTTTCTAATGAAATGAACAAGAACATATTTTGAATTCTGTACAATGAGAAATTTGATTCGTAATGAAGAGTGGTCAGATTAGTCAAACAGTGAAACATGGGAAACTTTAAGAAAAATCTGGTATTGATTGGCTATACCAAAAATTCTGAAAATTTTATGGATAAAAGATATATGAGTCTATTTTCAGGGAAAATTAACGGCACTTGATTTGGAGTTTCGTAGCTCCAGTTATAAATGATTTAGTGACTGTTGCTCAGGAAGACAGCTTGCAGTGAAATTATGATTATGTGGTAAACATTGACAAAAATTTGTTAATGAGTTGCTTATTGATTTCTTATAAGCTTACTATGATCTGTAGGTGTGGTTGGCTGAATATTGTAAGGGGTTAATACGTAGTTCGTATTTGAATAGTTAGATTAACGTGTTAGTAATCCAATTGTAGGCATTTCGTGTGTGGATCTCAAAGATAGCGCCGCAAGCAGTGTGTAACTAACACCCTCTTTCTTAGTCCGGATCGGCAAAAGTCGAAAAGTCGAAATGCCGAAAACCGTATTTTGTAGATTTGCGAGTGTGCGAATGCTCGTGAGGTAAATCGATTAATGTTTTTGGTAAGCTGCAATGTTTGGACGCAAAGTGCATGATTTCGTGCCTTCGATATTTTTGGGCTTAATGGGCCAAAATTGGAATGATGGGCCAACGGCCCAATTCGAAGAACCCTCGGTAGTGATTACATTAGTACGTGAAAAGTAGGAATATGCATGAAAACCCTAAAATAGATAAATTACTGAAATACCTTTAAAAGTGGAAAATTTACGCTTTACCCCTAGTAGATAAATTACCAAATACCCCTAGGGTTAAATTGACCTAAATGCATGTTTGATGTTGTTATTTCTTGCATGCCATGTTGTTATTATCTAATGCATGGGATTGGGATATTGACGGAGGAAGTCTTGAAAGTGGCTTGTCCACGCACTTGAGGCTTTGCCTCAATTTATCGATAAGCGAGCAGCAAAGGCAAGAATGTGGAGTGTTAATTTGGGTGGGTTGAGCTATTCCCCACATGGAGTGTATGGCTGGTAGGGTGGAGTGTAGTGGTTGGTGGGTTGAGTAGTCTCCCAAATGGGCTTGCATATGTTATTGTTGTTGCATGTATTTTGAAATGGGCCTATGGGCCATCTCATTATCTGAATAAGGGCTAAGGCCCAATTTATTATAATCAAAAGGGCTCGCCCAGACCACTATTACCCAAATGGGCTTGCATATGTTATTGATGTTGCATGTATTTTGAAATGGGCCTATGGGCCATCATGTTATCTGAATAAGGGCTAAGGCCCGGTTTATTGTAATCAAAAGGGCTCGCCCAAGACCATATTACTGAATGGGCTTAGGCCCAATGGGCTTGAGTGACTTGGACTTTGATGGGTTTTCCTTACACACCGAGTTTCCCAAACTCACCCCTTTTATTTTCATCCACGCAGAAATCCCCAACCATAGTAGGCTTGGAGTCGTGAGGGAATTTTGAGTGGCCACCCATTCGAAAGTTTGATTTTCTTTCGTGAACTGGACATCCTTTTATTTACGTTTGAAGTTTTGGGTTTTAAATGTAATAAGGCCGCTTAATTATTTTTAATGGTTTTAATATGTATTACTAAGATAGGTATTACTTATTTTAACTGTTGAAATTGGATAGCTTTAGGGCGTTTTCAAAAACAACAGTTGATTTCAAAATAACACGACAACAAGCAAAGCTTCCGCAATGAAAGTATTTTCCAAAATTAATCATTTTTCCTAAAAATGACTTAATCAAATCAGTTTCCTAGAAATATCCATGACGTTAAGGTGTGGCAATGGCGGTATGCATGTCTAGGATTGGATCCGAAAGGAGCTTGGTACTTAAGCAGTTCGATGGACTCACCACCTCTTTTCCAGTTTCCTACCTGGTGCACAGCTTCCATTCACTTTAACCCTTAATGAATTAATCTTTTGAACATCAAGTACGATTTTCTAGACTTAGAATGGAATTTTTTTTTTTACGTTTTTGATGTGGCATGCCGGATCCGGCCATAACTTCTGGGCCGGGTTTGGGGTGCTACAGCTTCGAATGTTTCCATGTGAAATATTTTAACACAATTTCAATATAGAAAGAGATTATCGTTTTCATTACGGATACAAATTACAATACGATGCAGAGCTAAATCCAATATTATTATATAACGTTTAATTTGATGACAATCAAAAACAAAATAGTAATACAAAATATTGGCGAGAAACTGGAAACTTTCGATTTTATTCTCTTTTCTAAAAGCAGAGATGGGAGTACTGCAAATACCAAATAGAATGAGAACAAAAGAGAACAACGAGCACTTTGCTGGACCTAAGCCTCTCAAGTCACCCATATGACACCTTAGGTATCTGAAATTTAAGAAATAAGGATTTACATCCCCATTGCGCGAGCCTTCCTCCGGTCTTCTCCCTTCGGGACTCCGACACCGAAATCTACCTTCGCAAAGAGATCAAATCGAAATGCTTGAAATGCCAAAGCAAGAAGAGATCATCTGGTTTGTCGTATGTTTCTTCGGATGGTAAGCTTTGTTACCATGTGGCTTGTCTGAAAGAAGCATGCCTTGAGAATTGGAAAAAGGGTTATTTTCAACTTGCTGTTGTTGGTGATGATGAGAATAAGAGCCTTGCTTTGCAAAATCTTGCTCCAAAACATGTGGTTTTGCGAAGTAAGGACCAAAGCTCGAAAGCAAGGAAGGGTATCAAATGGGTGATCATATTTCTCAAGCTGGTCGTTTCGGCTATATTCGGAGAGCCATTGACTTTAATTTCTACTTTATTTCAATTTTATGAGAACTAGTTAGTGATTAATTAATTGTTTGTTCATTTTAAATTTAGGGAAAGAAGATTTGAACTCGCTCATGCATGAATTGCTGAGCCAAATGTATTGACCTTTTCAGCGTGGTTTTAAATAAAGCAACCTTAAACTTAGTTTCGAAAAACTAAATTGATGAAGCAATTTCAATGGAATTAATGGTGAATTAAGGAATTCTTTCATTCAACTATCAATAAATTTTTTTGAATACATCTTATATAATTACCGAATAAGAGTTTTAACTACTATTCCAAATAAATTTTGACAATTACAAACAAATTCAAGTATATGAAGTATTGCTCTAGTTATTTTTTCTCAGGCATTTCCCTAGAAAATTCCCTTCATTCAATTTGGTACATCTATTGGTTTGGTCAACTTTGCTTAAGTTATTAGATAAAAGTACCCTTAAAGATATTTATTAGGAAAATCGAGTACTTGAACAAAAATACAAGAGCCTCCCTTTTTCTTTTTCTATTTCTCTTTCTATATTTGTATCAATTGAGTCTTATCATCAACTTATCATTTTGTGTCACATTAAAATTGAATTTGGATGAAATTACTATCATATGTGAACTTACATATAAGTTTCTTTCCTAAATTAACGGTATTTGATCTGTATATATTGTCAGAATGACAATGAAAATAATTAGTTAGCAGAGAAATTTCCAGTAAAATTTCCTTACAATCGAAAATTTTAAATTATGGTAAAAGTTTTTAAAATTAGATGGTGATTGAATCGATTAAATTATTGATTTTTAATTTCATTTTTTCGACCAATCTAACTAATTGTTTGATTCAATTGAAAAAATTATAAACAGAATATTAAAATATTAAAAAGAGAAAATCTGTTCAAATGATCTAGCGAACTAGTTTAACTGTCCAATTTTTTAATTTCGAATCGATTACTTAATTGATTTTCGATTTAACCCATCCAATCAATCAATTTCATCCTATTATGAAAACAATCATCAATCTAATTTGGAATTGGGTAATCAAAATGACATAACAACAAACCTGCCAAGAAATGGACAAAGTTAATTTCTGAGAAATCATTCAGATTCTTACGTGTTGACGAAACTTTTTCCAACGACCAAAAGGGGAAGCAAAAACTAAATAATTATTTATGCTTATCCTTATCTATTTAATTATCTTACAGATATAAAAAAAAAAAAGAAAAGAAAAAGTAAGGTGAATGATAGTTTGTGAGCAATCAAATATACAAAAAGCCTTAGTAAAATAATTTTAAAATATCAATTAATTCTTTACTAAAAATTGCGTTGAATTAAAATTTTATTTCAGTTATTAAAATATAGTTTTTAGTTAAAATTTCCCACAGCCATTGAGTGGTAACGTGGTAACTTATATGGGAACTTAACTGGTTTTAAAATTATTTTATGAAATTTTAATTGATTTTTAATTATTTTATAGGAAATTTTAGGATTAAAGCTTAAAGATTATTGCAATATTATAAAAAATTATAAAAAAATATAGGAAATTTTTCAAAATGTTAAAACTACTAAAATATTATGAAAAATAAGAAAATATTTTAAAAAAGTATATGTTATAGAAAATTAATTTAAAAATATTTAAAAAGTTATAGAAAATTATATAAAATTATTAGAACGATAAAAATTCTAAAATTATTTAAAAATCATAAAACTTATTAAAATATAAAAATTATTTTTGTTATCTTGAAAGTTTGTAGTCTTTAGTTTCGACAATCAGAAAATATTTTTAATTATTTTTTATTAAAAAAAAGTCCATTGTTATATATATATATATGTTGACCCGAAAGCAGTAGCTAAGTAACAGCAGAAGTGCTTACAGAAGTTAGCACTTCTTCAAACACTGCGAAAACAAAAAGTAAAACTCGGGACATTAAAGTTTGTCTACGCAGTTCAATTTCCCTATATCTGCGAATCCTAGCTCAGTGAGTAGTATTCACTATCTTCAAACACTTACAACTAATGAACCTAAATCTATCAAACCCCAATGATATTTTCCTCACTCTAATACCTTTGAATACTAAAACTCTCACTACTAAATTCTTCCCTTGAGAGCTTAGCTTGTAAAACCACAATACACGGGTTTTACAATTGAATGCACACTCACAAATAATGTTCCTTACTTGAATAGATTAATTGTTCTCAATAAATCAATATAATAACCTATACAAGTTTCTCAATTATATAGAGTTTTCGAGACTTGCTAACATAATGAAGATATATCGCAATCTCTATTAATCAACAGCTAAACTAGTTAAATACAATAAAATAAAACAATCAAGGTAAACAAAGATTGTTGGCAGCTAAGTCCTCAACGTTTCGATTTGATCCAAGGGATTAGATAGACTTTACTTGATCTAATCCAATTCTCCAAAT
The DNA here is from genome assembly GCF_025698485.1 of Gossypium arboreum. Lineage (NCBI taxonomy): Eukaryota > Viridiplantae > Streptophyta > Magnoliopsida > Malvales > Malvaceae > Gossypium > Gossypium arboreum. The sequence continues at coordinate 126,947,311 of NC_069079.1, read as the reverse complement.
ATGTTTCTCAACTCAGCCCAAAGATATGGTTCAATAAATTGACAATCTCCTAAATATGGAAAAATGACAATCTATTGCGGTAAGGAAGTGGGAACTTCCTCAAGCACATCTCAGTCATTCCATATTTTTCAACAATCTCCCCTTCTGACAATTTGTTGAATAAAACTCATACAACATAGAAGCTTAATCATCTATAAACCTTAGCTCCCCCTTAGCATATTCCCCTTAATTTCAAAAACTTAACTTAGAAAATAATTATGTGAATTAATCATTAATTCCAAGTGTGAAATTTACATTTATAACAGCCCATTTTTAGGGTTAATCGGAATAGTAGTTTCGGGACCATAATTCAAAGTCAAAATATTTGTTTTATTATTTTATTAAGGTTTACAATATGATATAATATTCGTGTAAAAATTTCGTTAAGAAATTTTACCGTTAAATGTTTAATTCGGTAAAAAGGACTAAATCGCGTAAAGTGCTAAAGTGATGTTCTAATAGTTAAAGGTGTCAAATAGCTTTGGCTTTTAAATATAGTGGCCTTAATTGGTAATTAAGCCATTTATAATGGTAATGGACTTTTATTGGCAACCATTAAGTGATTTAAATAGTTTTATACTAAGGTTAATTTTGGAAATATATAATTAATGGTAAATTAAATGAAACAAAAAACATGCATATCATTATTAAGAAGCCATGGGAGAGCATTTAGGGTTTGGCCATTTCATTTTTAAATTGTAAGTCCATTTTTGTTCAGTTTTTAATAATTTTTACGTTTTTGAGCTCGTTGTAGCTTAATCTAGTTAGCCCGTATCTCCGTTTTTGAAACTGTTATAGATTTTGAATGATGCCATTATTGAATGCTTGGTTTTTTAGATGTTTTATGATAGATTATTAAAGTTTGAAGTTAGATTAACAAGTTTTATAAAGTGATTTTTGACAAAAATGTCAATTATGGATTTAATTGAGAAATTTGCAAAATCCATGGGTAAATGTGTGAATTAATGAGAAAAATGGGCTGATATGAATATAAGGAAATTTTGGTTAGCATGGGCTGGTATTGAATTGTATGAATCTGTATTTTTATGCGATTTTGGACTAAATTGTAAAAATGTAAAACATTAAGGACAAAAGTAGAATTTTTCCAAAATGTGTATATAGTGTCAAATTGAATAGAAAGGGGAGTTAATATGCTGAATTTGATATTATATATAGATCAAGATAAGCAATTACCAAAACTAGATTGGGGAAAACGAAAAGTGGACGAATAGCCGATAGTTTTATTTGAGCGACACGATTAAATACATGTAATTGTTTAAGATGTATGTGTATAAGTTGAATGAATTATCCACTTGAAATTTGAATTATTGATCATATGATTAAATTACTGTTTAAATGAATGAAAGAAAAATGCTACAATTGTTATATATGTTACATGGATTCGGTATGATAATATGCATTAGGTATGTGAATTGAGTATTTAAATGTATATACTTAATTGAGTTGAATGTATATATGATTTGAGAAATTGAATTATTGATCATTGAATGCTTAAATGATGAAGTTGGATAATTACCGAGCCTCGTTTGAACCGTAAGAATTTGTTAGATACGAGTGACATGTCACTAGGGTTATCGTTTTGGTCGAGCTCCTGCATTTTTTGTGGACTCACCACAGCTCGTATGAGCTTACCAATATATCAGCTCGTAAGAGCTTACTGTTTTCAGCTCGATAGAGCTTACTGTTTCAGCTCAATAGAGCTTACTGTTTATTAGCTCAAGAGGAGCTTATCGATCATGGCTCGAAAGAGTGAAAAAGATAATGAATTGACGGATTACTGATAAATACATTTAGTGTGTATCACCCGAGTATCTATCCAAATTTTACATAGTTCAACGGGCATAATTACTCTTACCGATCATATGAATAAGCTATGTTGAAATTAATGAATTACTATTGAAATGAATGAATTACTATGGATATGGATGAATTACTGTTATTTCTGATGAATTACTGGTTATAAGGATGAACTACTAGTTATATGAATGAATTACAGTTTATACGAAAAAAAATGAATAGCCATAATGTTATGTGAATTACATGGTATTGATGTTACTTGATGAATTAAATATGGAATGAAGTTATATGCACTTGAGATTGAATATTTATTGTTTTCACCTATGGTGACTTGATGTTTACATCGATATAATGATACTAATCTATTGATGATTTTATATGCTTATGCATTGGGCAAATTTGGTTGGATTGTATTGAAGTGGTAATATAGGTTATAATGACGTACGAACAAATGCTATATGTGAATCGAGATATAGGTTTTTTAACCACATATATGCCCATTAGTGTGCAAAATACAAAATATTCGATGTTATTTCCATGGTTCAACAGACAAGATAACGGTACGAGAATTGAAATGATAATATGAATCAGTTCAGGTATACGTGACACGCTCGACAAGTAAGTAATATTTAATAATTTCATATGATACGTAAGTGAAAATCGATAAATACATACAGGAATTATCAGGTTGTTATTGTAATACGTGTTAATTTTGAGGGAATTGATTTATATGTATTCATGCTTATCTAATTGTGAATTAATTGTTAAATTGTATATAGTACATGCTAGTCATACGAGCTTACTAAGCTTATTAGTTTACTATGTTTATTTTCCGTATTTTATAGTGATTTGAAAGCTTGCTCGGTTGGAAGTCATCGAACATTTCATCACACCATCCAAGAGTTGATTTGGTATTTTTGAACTCTTTTAAAATAGGTAATATGGCATGTATAGGTTAGATGATTATATGAGATGTATAAGTTATTTTAGCTTTTGAAGCTTATATGTACTGATGTGTTTAAGTCATGTGATTTGGCTTAACTTGGCTAAATATTTGGTTATGTATATATGTACTAAATATGGCATGTTTTGGCAAGTAGTGGGTGGAGTGATGATATGAAAATGGTTTGAATATGTGATGGATATATGAATCGAAATTGCTTGAATGATAGTTGGTATTTGGATGTTTATGAGGTTGAATTATTGAATAGATTATAAGTCATATTGGTTTGGTATATGAAAGATGGCACAAATGGTATTGATTTGAATATCTAGATACTTGGATTTTTAAATGGCACATAATGTGTATGAAATGCTATGGAATGGCTGCCTATTGAGTTGAAAATGTTGTCATTTATGCTTGTGTATGCTTGTGAAAATAGGGTGGCAAAATGGCTTTGCAAATAGCCTATTTTTGTCCACACGGGTAGGGACACGGGCGTGTGTCTCAGCCGTGTGTGACACATGGTCATGTTACACGGTCGTGTGTCCCCTAGTGTTAAAATGTAATTGAAGTCAGTATGCTCCACACGGCCTGGCACACGGGCATGTCTTTGGCCGTGTGGTACAAGTCAGTATACCCCCTAAATAGCACACGGCCTAGCACATGGGTTTGTCTGGCCATTTCGAAGGTACAAGGGCTAGACACACGGGCGTGTGGTTGGCCGTATGACCCAAGCCAGTAACCTCTCCAGTTTTCACACGGCCTAGCACACGGGCTTGTCCTCAGCTGTGTGATGCAAGTTAGTATGTATGCCCTATTTCCATACGGTCTAAGACACGGGCGTGTCTACTGGCCGTGTAAGCCACACAGCCTGTTCACACGGGCGTGTGATACTTGAAATGTTGAAAATTGTATAAGTTTCCAAGTTTTTAAAATGTTACCGATTTAGTCCTGAATGCATGATTTAAGCTTTATATGTTCAAATTAAGTACATATTGAATGTGAATGAATGATATTTACTGAAATGATTTGATATTTGATAAATGATTGTTCTGAATCAAGTTACAAGTTCAGTAATGCCTCTTAACATATTCTGGTGACGGTTATAGGTTAGGGGTGTTACAACATCAATAATCAATCAACCATAATTATAATCAAGCAAGCTAATGAATAAGAAAGAATTGTGCAAAAATAATAATCAACAGCCATAAAATCATAAATAAATAAATAAAAATCACCAAAGTAAAAGTAGCAAAATGAAGTACTGTCCTTCAAAATCCAACAAGTCATAAAAGTTGCAAAAAAAAAGGAAAATATCATTAGCAGAACAACAATGGTAGAAAATGGCAAACAGAAACTCCCCCTTAGTAGAGTACTCTTCCCCTCAGCACATCACAACACCCCTTTGCTTCCCTTTTTTTTATCAATATTATTGCCAAACTAATCTTTATCAAGAAGAGCTATAAGATCAACACGTAGGCCTTCTGCTTATCGAGAACCTCCTTCACAACCTTCGCCTCTACTCATAATCAGGCAATGTGCCTTTCATTTTCCTAAATATAGGGAGTGAGGTCATCAACCGTCCATTGTCTAATGCCTATAAGGATAGTCTTAGGGGCTGATGAAGTTGGCACTTCCTGAGCCTGAAGTGCTTATTCCTACTCAGCATCATAAATATCAAAACTAATTGCATCTTTTCTTTGATCATTGATGACATATTTTGTGATGACCCAATTTCTAGTGGTATCAAAAATGAAGTTTCGGGATCTTGTTTTTGTAAACCAAATCCGTAAATATTAAATAGGGATAATTTATGGAGTTAGTGTATTGATGAATTTAAATTTGGATAAGTAATTTAGTTGGATTAGTGATTAATTATAGCTTAGGGACTAAATCATAAAATTTAATCACTATAGATTTTTAATTAGGAAATGGCTTGAGGACTTCAATTGTTATTAACCGAAGGTTCAAAATGGTGTATAAACCATTTTTCAATAAGAGATAGTGCATTATGATGACACCATCCACTAATTTATGATTAAAGGTTAATTATACTAATTAAACTATGTTTAATTAAATTATTTAAGATTAATTTATGGTTAATGTTAGTATAAAAGATAAACTTAATGGAAAGTTATCATCTTTTACACTTTTCAAATCATCCAAAGAAAATAAAAAGGAAAGGGACGCCATTTTCATAAGGTTTCAAGCTTTTAGCTTCTAATTTCAAGTAAGTCCTTAGTTATTTTTCTTTGATTTTTATTTTTTTTTATCTTGGGAGCTTGATTAAGCTGACCCAATGATCAATTTGATTAATTTATGAAGTTTGGATAAGATTCCATTATTTAGAATGAATGATTTAGATGTTAAGTTGATCAAAAATAAGCTTAGGTTAAGATGAGGACTAAATTGTAAAGCTTAATTGATAGTTTTATACATTAAGGACAAAATTGAATAAAATACAAAAATGTAACGAAATTTAAATAGAAATAGAAAGTAGGAGGTATCTAATGAGTAAATATGAAATCAAATTTTAATTTGAAGGTCTGGATTGAAAGTTATATTAGTCCCGATTTTAGGGACTAAATTGAATAACTTGCAAAACTTGTATAAATTGATTATTTATTGTGAATTGGTTGGAATTTGATAGTACTATATGTTTTGAGACTATTCATAGCTAACATTAACTCGGATCTGTCAAGAGGGAAATGAAAATTCAAAGTCGTCGACGAGTAGCTCGGAATTCCGATTTTGTATTTCTATAATTCATAATCAATTTATTTGTTGCCTAAACATAACATAATGCATTACATAGTGTTGAGGTGAGTTGGTAATGACCAATTGAATTGAATTACTATGGTTGAGGTTGAATATCGGAATATGGTTTAGGTTGAGGTTGAATTTGAATATCAGGATTTACTTGATATGTCATAATTGATGTAAAATTGTATTGAAACATGTTGTATATGTTAAGAAAGTGTAAAATTCCACAGGGTCAGGATATCTTCAATATTTCTTTTGATTATTTTTGTATATATTCATATTTAATATTTACAGACTTGGTTTATGGAAATGGAGTTTCGAAACCACATTTTTTTGTACCACTAAAAATCGGGCCATCACAATTCTCCCCCTTAAGAAATTTTGTCCTCGAAATTTTCTTGAGAAAAGCTGGGGTTACTGAGATCTCATAGTTCTTCTAGCTCCCATGTAGCCTTTTCTGCTCCGTGATGATGCTATAATACTTTCACCAACACCACACATTTATTTCTTAATTCTTTCACTTCCCAAGCTAAGATTTTAACTAGTTCCTTGCCATATGACAGATTAGGCTGTAGTTCAATTTTGTCAAGAGATAAAACATGGAAGGTATCGGATCTTTATCTTCTCAGTATCAACACATGAAAAATATTGTAGATTTTATCTAATTCCAGAGGTAGAGCTAATATGTATGTTACATGTCCAATCCTTTCGAAAACTTCATAAGGTCCAATAAACCTCAGATTGAGGTTCCTTTTTCTACCGAATCACAGGATTTTCTTCCAATGAGAGACTTTCAAGAAGACTTTATCACCAACTTCAAATTCAATGTCTTTTCTTTTCAGATCAACATAAGACTTTTGTCTATCAGAAGCAGTCTTTAAGGAATCTCGAATAGTCCTAACTTTATCTTTAGTCTCTTACATCAAATCCGTTCTTGTCATCTTTCTTCCACTCAACTTCGACCGGCACAGAGGAGTTTGAAACTTACGACCATATAAAGCTTCTTAAGGTGACATTTTCATACTTGATTGATAGCGCTATTATTGTATGCAAATTCAACCAAAGGTAGGAATCTTTCTTAGCTTCGCTTTAATTCAATTACACGACAATGCAACATATCTTTGAGTATTTGAATTACTCGCTCTGATTGATCATTTGTCTCAGGGCGAAACATTGTACTACAATTTAATCTAGTGCCTAGAGCTTCGTGTAATTTACTCCAAAATCTGAAGGTAAATCTCAAATCTCGATCCGAATCGATAGACATTGTTAGTCTATGTAACCTCACAGTTTCATAGATGAACAATTCAACTAGTTTATCAAGCGAATAATCAACTCTCACCGGAATAAAATGAGCAGACTTTATCAAGTTGTCAACTATCACCCAAATAGAGTCTTTCTTTTTTGGTGGTAATGACAATCCTGTTACGAAATCTATAGTAACTTGCTCCCACTTTCATTCAGGAATCAATATATGTTGCAACAATCCTAAAGAAACTTGATGTTCTGCCTTTACTTGCTAACATACTAAACACTACATATTCAATTATCTCCCTTTTCATGCTTCGCCACCAGTATAACGGTTTCAAGTCATCATACATTTTTTTTGCCACTAGGATGCATCGCGTGGACATTGTTGTGAGCTTCATGAAGAATATCTCATTTCATCCCTGGATCATTTGGCATACATAATCTATTATGATGGTTAAGCAATGGCTATAGCCATATTGACCTAAGTATTATCAATGGTTGAAAGTTGTTTGCCCTGGCTAGAAATCGCTTGGATTAGGGCATCAATCCTCTAATCAGGAGTGCTGGTGTGTCCAGTGACCTATGAAGGACTAACTGCATTTGTTTCTATGGAAGTTGTAGCTCCTTCATCCACAATCTTTAATGAGGTTGGGGCAAACAGTTCTGAAGAGGGATTGGACACAAAAGGCATTGACATAGTCAAGGTTACCTCTAGTTGGGAAGTGTTCAATGAGGTGGGAACTTCCTAGGTTTCATCAACTTCCTTTTAAACCTGGGGACTAGATGTCCCCACACTAATCTACTGCCGAGGTTGTTGTTGCTTTTCATAGTCCTCTGTGGAAGTGATCTTAGTTTGTTCCGTGATAAAAAATTGAAGATTTCTTGAACGGAGAGTTAGAGTTTCGAGCAAGAGAAAGAACTTTGGTAGTAAGAAAACTGATGAGGCTTATGAAGAGAATAGGGATTGAATACATATCAACAATAAGGATACGAGAAGATATGATTGAGCATTTATAGAAAGAAAAAGTTGTCACCTCCAAATATAATTGAGTTCGCTCCAAGATACGAAGAGAGAAACATCTCCAAGATTTATTCCCACCAAAAAAAATTGGAGGCAAAAAAATAATATTTTTTTAGCCTTCAAAACTTTAATAGATAAAAATCACCATGATGATCACAAAATAAGTCAAAAACAACATCAAGGATCGTCGTGCGGATACCGTCCATAATTGTCAACACTTTAAAGCTTGACACACCCCAACAAAGCTTGTTAAACTCTTGAATCTGTTGGACTCCAATGCTTGGGTGAACAAATCAGCTAGCTGGCCTTGAGTGGACATATACCTCAGCTCAACAAACCCATTCTCAACTAATTCTTGAATAAAATGGTGTTTGATATCAATGTGCTTGGTTCTTGAATGTTGCACAGGACTCTTTAAACTGTTTACGGCACTCATGTTGCCATTAGTTCATCACGAGATTTCCACATATTAACATTGATTAATATTTCATCAAATTGAGTTGAATTAAAAATAAAAATAATCGAACTCAAGAAGTAAGCTCGTTAATTAAAGTGAATTTATGTATGTTCGAGATTAGGGTTCAATTTGCAGGTCTACCAGTATAATAATGTAATGTGTGTGAGTTTATACTTACATTGTATAAAAAATTAATTACGTTAATAGAATGGATGAATCTAATTCTATATGTCAAACTTAAATTAAAACTTTATCATTTCAAACCAAATCGAATATATTTTATTTTTAAACAAAATCATATGTCGTTCATATTGAGATAAAATGACCGGTGTGTCATTGATTTACTTTTCATTTACCGAATAAATAAATCCATACCTAATATCATGAAGCAAACATTTTATATTTTTAATTAACTTTTAAAATAATTATAATGATGTTTTGAAGTAAACATTTTATTTTTTTCCTTCATACTTGTTTCTCGACATCATATTATATAAAATGACTCTGGAGATTATATTATACTTAAAACAAAAAGCCCTATTAACAACCACCATACATTCACAAAGATTAATTCGTGAATTTTTACTTTTACTTCTTGCATATACAATTGTTAATTAATTCATTTTTTTCGAGGAATAGATTCAAATATTGAGATCCACATTCATTATCTGCTTATTTATTTAAAACACAATTTAAAACATAAACCTAATGAAAGTTTCTATGAATACGGGTATCTAATACATCGAAACTCATTTTCCATGGATAAAGAAAAACCGTTTCAACATCAAAAATAACAAAAACTAGAGCAAACATATAGTAACGGATTCGAAATTGCAACCAAGCATCCCCCAATGGTTCTATACCCGATTCATAACTAGAAAGTTTTTCTGGACCATTTCTAATCGCGGCTAAAACTCCAGAAATTAGAAATGCCAAAATAGGAATAGCACTTGATATTATTAGAAATGCCCAAAAAATATCATATTCGTAAAGCAGAAACATAGACGAACTCCTATGAATGTGAAAAACAGATCGGATTAGTTGCTTCAACCTGGAATTCATTGTCAAGTCATCCGCAACTGTTTGTTTAGTCAATTCTACTGAATTCGAATATTTAATTGTAACGCCCCAATTTTTGGGAATCTTGTGAATGTTGGCATAGGTTTAATTATGTTAGTGGGCCTCTAGAAAGCCCAAACTTAAGATAGAACCCGACAATTTTAGTTAATTTTTGTTCCATAAGAAAAAGGGGGTGAAATTATGAAATAGGACCTATGTGAAAATGTTTGAAAATGATATAGGCTAAATTGAAGTGGCCAAATAAATAGGAGTGCAAAATAGGAGGATTTGCATGACAAACCTCCCATTTTACATGAAGTGGCCAACCATCATGTTGTTGTAGACAAAATGTACACTTGATATCCATAATTTATGGTACAAATTGATACAAATTGATAATAGGTTAGGTAAATGTTCCATGATAATGGGTTAGGTAAATGTTTCATGATAATAGGTTAGGTAAATGTTCCATGATAATGGGTTAGGTAAATGTTTCATGATAATGGGTTAGGTAAATGTTTCATGATAAGAATATCATGTATTTTGTATTAAAGAATTAAATGGATGAAATATGAAGTTTTATTAAAAGAAAAAGGGGTGAAAAGAACAAAGTTTTGTCCATCTTTGTTCATCATAGCTGAAAGTTAGAGAAGAGAAAGGAGAGGAGAAGGCTCTTGAGTATTCGGTCATTAGGAGGAGGAAAATTGAAGGTAAGTTCTTGGTACCTTGCTTCTATTTTGAGGTTCATGAGTTCTTCTTGATTCTACCTTAACTCTTGAAGTATATTTTGATTTTTAGTTGTGTTGTGAGCATTTAGTCATGAATTAAAATGAAGGAAATGGTTGTTGTTTCATGTTCTTTTGATGAAAAATGGAAGATAGGTGAAGTTGAGCCAAACAAATGAACATGCATGTGCCTTAGATGCTAAAGGAAAAATCGGCTAACATGTTGTGCTTTAAAATGATGAAATGGAGATTATACTTAAGTAAAATCATAGATATGTGATGATTGATTGGTGATATACATGTTTAAATAACATGCATTCAAGTTAGGTGTGAAAGAGTGATTTGGTAATAAATCTGCTTGGGACAGCAGCAGTAACGTGACTTTGGAAAATCACCATAAATTGTGGGAGATGAATTAGAAGCTGAATAAATTATGTAATTAAAGCTTATCGAGTCTAGTTTCTAATGAAATAAACAAGAATATATTTTGAATTCTGTACAATGAGAAATTTGATTCATAATGAAGAGTGGTCAGATTAGTCAAACAGTGAAACATGGGAAACTTTGAGAAAACTCTGGTATTGATTGGATAAACCAAAAATTCTGAAAATTTTATGGATAGAAGATATATGAGTCTATTTTCAGGGAAAATTAATGGAACTTGATTTGGAGTTTCGTAGCTCCAGTTATAAATGATTTAGTGACTGTTGCTCAGGAAGACAGCTTGCAGTGAAATTATGATTATGTGGTAAACATTGACAAAAATTTGTTAATGGGTTGCTTATTGATTTCTTATAAGCTTACTATGATCTGTAGGTGTGGTTGGCGAATATTGTAAGGTATTAATCGTAGTTCGTATTTGAATAGTTAGATTAACGTGTTAGTAATCCAATTGTAGGCGGTTCGTGTGTGGATCTAAATCGAATATAAATCGCAAGCAGTGTGTAACTAACACCCTCTTTCTTAGTCTAGATCGGCAAAAGCGAAAAGCGAAATGCAAAAGCGGTATTTTGTAGATTTGCGAGTGTGCGAATGCTCGTGAGGTAAATCGATTAATGTTTTTGGTAAGCTGCAATGTTTGGACTGCAAAGTGCATGATTTCTATGCCCTCGATATTTTTGGGCTTAATGGGCCAAAATTGGAATGATGGGCCAACGGGCCCAATTCGGTAAGAACCCTCGGTACGTGATTCTATTAGTACGTGAAAAGTAGGAATATGCATGAAAAACCCTAAAATAGATAAATTACTGAAATACCTTTAAAAGTGGAAAATTTACGGTTTACCCCTAGTAGATAAATTACCGAAATACCCCTAGGTTAAATTGACCTAAATGCATGTTTGATGTTGTTATTTCTTGCATGCCATGTTGTTATTATCGAATGCATGGGATTTGGGATATTGACGGAGGAAGTATCTGAAAGTGGCTTGTCCACGTCTTGGAGGCTTTGCCTCAATTCTTTGATAATCGACGACAAGAAGCAAGCGTGGAAGTGTGGAGTGTTTTGGGTGGGTTGAGCTATTCCCCACATGGAGTGTATGGCTGGTACGGGTGGAGTGTAGTGGTTGGTGGGTTGAGTAGTCTCCCAAATGGGCTTGCATATGTTTCTTGATGTTGCATGTATTTTGAAATAGGCCTATGGGCCATCTTCATTATCTGAATAAGGGCTAAGGCCCGTTTATTATAATCTGAAAAGGGCTCGGCCCAATACCACTATTACCGAATGGGCTTAGGCCCAATGGGCTTGAGTGACTTGGACTTTGAATGGGTTTTCCTTACACACTGAGTTTCCCCAAACTCACCCATTTTATTTTCATCCACGCAGAAATCCCCAACCATAGTGGGCTTGGAGCGTGAGGAATTTGAGTGGCCACCGCTCAAAGTTTGATTTTCTTCGGTGAACTGGACATCCTTTTAATTACGTTTGAGGTTTTGGGCTTTTAAATGTAATAAGGCCGCTTATTTATTTTTGATGGTTTTAATATGTATTACTAAGATAGGTAATACTTATTTTAACTATTGAAATTGGATAGCTTTAGGCGAGTTTTCAAAAACAACAGTTGATTTCAAAATAACACGATAACAAGCAAAGCTTCCGCAATGAAAGTATTTTCCAAAGTTAATCACTTTTCCCAAAAATGACTTAATCAAATCGGTTTCTAGAAATATCCATGACGTTAAGGTGTGGCAATGGCGGTATGCATGTCTAGGATTGGATCCGAAGGAGCTTGGTACTTAAGCGATCCGATGGACTCACCACCTCTTTTCGGTTTCCTACGGTGCATGACTTCCATTCACTTTAACCCTTAATGAATTAATCTTTTGAACATCAAGTACGATTTTCTAGACTTAGAATGAAATTTTTTTTTACGTTTTTGATGTGGCATGCCGGATCCGGCCATAACTTCTGGGCCGGGTTTGGGGTGCTACATTTAGTGGTATCAGAGCCTAGTTACAACAACTCGGCTGTGGAATGGGTTTACAAAATTTAGATCTTCGAAAAAAAAAATTATAAAGATTGTGAAAAATGCGATTTTCAAAATTTAGATCTTCAGAAGGTGGCATTCCGAATCTCCGGCTCAAGCCTGTAAGTATTACTCTGAACTTTTCTGAACATTGTCCTGAATTATCTCTCTGTACTGAAACACTATTAGGATACTCTAGCTAGGATGATACTGAAACCATAGGAAAATCGATAAGAGATCAAAGCGTAGCTAGACTTCGATTCTGCGAAAACAACTCTGAACTACTATCTGATTCATAAAACATCTGTAATAAACACTAGAATATTAATTGATGCATAAAATTAAGTAATCAAGATAATACGATATGAGTACAAGAGCTACTCGTGGAAGAGGCCGTAGACGTAGCCGAGGAAGGGCTCGGCGGTATCTTCGTCTTGGGACATATCTTGCGTGTGAGATGCACCGTACCACCGCAACAGAGGTAGAGTCTCATGACCGCGGTGCCGAGGATGATGCCCTGTCACATGCATTGCTTCGTGTTCTGGAAAGGGTTGCCGGACCAAGTTTGGGCAACGAAATTCAGGGATCTATTTCTGAATGACTTTGGGACTAACGGAACGGAGATCTTTAAGGGCGTGTCTGGTATAGCCCCGAATGTGGCGGAATATTGGTTGGAGGCCACAGAACGGATTATGGATGACTTGGACTGCTTTGAGGAGATTGTGAGTAGGGTATCTGTACTAAGTCCCTTGGGTCACTCGGTTGGGGTAGACAAACTGTATAGGAATGTACCCTTAGAAACTCAAGGGAAAGTTTTTCCTGGAGATCTGATGGAGTTACCATTCGGAGAGTTTGACCTCATTCTGGGAATGGATTGGCTTGTTAAGCATAAGGCGACTCTGGATTGTGCTGCTAAACGAATGGTGTTAAGAACTACAAAGGATGAGGAGGTTATGGTAATAGGTGAGAGAAGGGATTATTTGTCCAATGTGGTGTCGGCATTAAGAGCCGAAAAGTGGATTTGGAAAGGTTGTGAGGCCTAATTGGTATTTGTAAGTCAGTCGAAAGAGGAGGGACTGACAAGGATAAGGTTAGGACCATAAAGGAGTTCCAAGATGTTTTTTCGGAGGAGCTTCCAAGATTGCCTCCGAATCGAGAAGTTGAGTTTGGAATAGACTTGTTGCCTGGAATGGCGTCTGTGTCTATCGCTCCGTATAGGATGGCATCGAAGGAGTTAGTGGAGTTAAAGGCTCAAATTCAAGAGATGTTGGATAGGGACTTTATTAGGCCAAGCGTGTCTCCATGGGGAGCACCGGTGCTATTCGTGAAAAAGAAGGATGGTACGATGCGGATGTGCATTGATTATCTCTAGTTGAACAAACTGACGATTAAGAATAAGTATCCACTGCCAAGGATTGACGATCTATTCGACCAGCTTAGATGAGCTTCTGTATTTTCCAAGATCGACCTTCGATCTGGATATCATCAGTTAAGGGTCAAGGAGGCAGATATCCAAAAGATGACATTCAAGACTAGTTATGGTCATTACGAGTTTCTGGTTATGCCATTTGGACTAATGAACGCTCCTGCAGCGTTTATGGATCTGATGAATCGTGTGTTTCAACCATTTTTAGATCAGTTCGTAGTTGCCTTTATTGACGATATCCTGGTATATTCTAAAACTGAAACGAAACATGATGAGCATCTCCGTATAGTGCTATAAGTATTAAGGGAGAAGGAACTCTTTGCGAAGTTCAGCAAGTGTGAATTTTGGTTGAGGGAGGTAACCTTCTTAGGACATGTGGTCTCTGCTGAGGGGATTAAGGTGGACCCTCGAAAAATTGAAACGATTTTGGAGTGGAAGCCGCCTAGGTCGGTGTCAGAAATACGGAGTTTTCTAGGGTGGCGAGGATATTCTGAAGGTTTGTGGAAGGTTTTTCTGTGATGACAGCACCTTTGACAAAACTCATAAGGAAATAAGTACCGTTTATATGGACTAAGAAGCAGCAGGAAGCTTTTGAGAAGTTGAAGAAAGTTACATTGAAGCACTGAGTTGATTCAGTAGAGTGCGGGAAGGATTTTAGTGTGTGCAGTGGCGCATCACATGTGGGTTTGGGCTGCGTGTTAATACAAGAGGGTAAGGTGGTTGCATATGCATCACGATAGCTTAAGCCTCATGAGGGAAACTATTTGACTCATGATTTAGAGTTGGCGCGATGATATTTGCACTTAAGATTTGGAGACATTACTTGTGCGGAGAAAGGTGTATTATATACACCGACCATAAGAGTCTTAAGTATTTGTTGACTCGAAGGAGTGAACCTTAGGCAAAGGAGATGGATTGAGTTGCTTAAGGATTATGATTGTTTGATCGAGTATCACCCAAGCAAGGCTAATGTGGTAGCCGATGCTCTAAGTCGTAGAGTCAGATGTCGATCCGAGAGCAATGTTTGCTCGTCTGAGTCTCAGTATGATGATGGAAGTCTGTTGGTGAGTTACAAGTGAGGCCAACTGGGTGGATCAGATTAAGGAAAAACAGTTGAACGATGAGTCTTTGGTCGCTCGTTTTCAATAAGTTAAGGAAGGGGAAACTTCTGAGTTTGGGAGCCAGAAGAGACGATGCAACAGCAATACCCTCATTTGTTTGGAATAGGTAAATTTCGAGGATGAAATTTCTTTAAGGAGGGTAGAGTTGTAACGCCCCAATTTTCGGGAATCCTGTGAATGTTGGCATAGGTTTAATTATGTTAGTGGGCCTCTAGAAAGCCCAAACTTAAGATAGAACCCGACAATTTTAGTTAATTTTTGTTCCATAAGAAAAAGGGGGTGAAATTATGAAATAGGACCTATGTGAAAATGTTTGAAAATGATATAGGCTAAATTGAAGTGGCCAAATAAATAGGAGTGCAAAATAGGAGGATTTGCATGACAAACCTCCCATTTTACATGAAGTGGCCAACCATCATGTTGTTGTAGACAAAATGTACACTTGATATCCATAATTTGTAGTACAAATTGATACAAATTGATAATAGGTTAGGTAAATGTTCCATGATAATGGGTTAGGTAAATGTTTCATGATAATAGGTTAGGTAAATGTTCCATGATAATGGGTTAGGTAAATGTTTCATGATAATGGGTTAGGTAAATGTTTCATGATAAGAATATCATGTATTTTATATTAAAGAATTAAATGGATGAAATATGAAGTTTTATTAAAAGAAAAAGGGATGAAAAGAACAAAGTTTTGTCCATCTTTGTTCATCATAGCTGAAAGTTAGAGAAGAGAAAGGAGAGGAGAAAGCTCTTGAGTATTCGGTCATTAGGAGGAGGAAAATTGAAGGTAAGTTCTTGGTACCTTGCTTCTATTTTGAGGTTCATGAGTTCTTCTTGATTCTACCTTAACTCTTGAAGTATATTTTGATTTTTAGTTGTGTTGTGAGCATTTAGTCATGAATTAAAATGAAGGAAATGGTTGTTGTTTCATGTTCTTTTGATGAAAAATGGAAGATAGGTGAAGTTGAGCCAAACAAATGAACATGCATGTGCCTTAGATGCTAAAGGGAAAAATCGGCTAACATGTTGTGCTTTAAAATGATGAAATGGAGATTATACTTAAGTAAAATCATAGATATGTGATGATTGATTGGTGATATACATGTTTAAATAACATGCATGCAAGTTAGGTGTGAAAGAGTGATTTGGTAATAAATCTGCTTGGGACAGCAGCGATAACGTGACTTTGGAAAATCACCATAAATTGTGGGAGATGAATTAGAAGCTGAATAAATTATGTAATTAAAGCTTATCGAGTTTAGTTTCTAATGAAATAAACAAGAATATATTTTGAATTCTGTACAATGAGAAATTTGATTCGTAATGAAGAGTGGTCAGATTAGTCAAACAGTGAAACATGGGAAACTTTGAGAAAACTCTAGTATTGATTGGATAAACCAAAAATTCTGAAAATTTTATGGATAGAAGATATATGAGTCTATTTTCAGGGAAAATTAATGGAACTTGATTTGGAGTTTCGTAGCTCCAGTTATAAATGATTTAGTGATTGTTGCTCGGGAAGACGACTTGCGGTGAAATTATGATTATGTGGTAAACATTGACAAAAATTTGTTAATGGGTTGCTTATTGATTTCTTATCAGCTTACTATGATCTGTAGGTGTGGTTGGCGAATATTGTAAGGTATTAATCGTAGTTCGTATTTGAATAGTTAGATTAACGTGTTAGTAATCCAATTGTAGGCGGTTCGTGTGTGGATCTAAATCATATATATCGCATAAGCATGTGTGTAACTAACACCTCTTTCTTAGTCTAGATCGGCAAAAGCCGAAAAGTCGAAATGCTTAAAAGCGGTATTTTGTAGATTTGCGAGTGTGCGAATGTTCGTGAGGTAAATCGATTAATGTTTTTGGTAAGCTGCAATGTTTGGACGCAAAGTGCATGATTTCTATGCCTCGATATTTTTGGGCTTAATGGGCCAAAATTGGAATGATGGGCCAACGGGCCCAATTCGGTAAGAACCCTCGATGCGTGATTACATTAGTACGTGAAAAGTAGGAATATGCATGAAAAACCCTAAAATAGATAAATTCTGAAATACCTTTAAAAGTGGAAAATTTACGGTTTACCCTAGTAGATAAATTACAAAATACCCTAGGGTTAAATTGACCTAAATGGATGTTTGATTGTTGTTATTTCTTGCATGCCATGTTGTTATTATCGAATGCATGGAATTTGGGATATTGACGGAGGAAGTCTGAAAGTGGCTTGTCCACGTCTTGGAGGCTTTGCCTCAATTCTTTGATAAGCGAGCGACAAAGTAAGGCTCAAGAATGTGGAGTGTTTGGGTGGGTTGAGCTATTCCCCACATGGAGTGTATGGCTGGTAATGGGTGGAGTGTAGTGGTTGGTGGGTTGAGTAGTCTCCCCAAATGGGCTTGCATATGTTTCTTGATGTTGCATGTATTTTGAAATAGGCCTATGGGCCATCTTCATTATCTGAATAAGGGCTAAGGCCCGGTTTATTATAATCTGAAAAGGGCTCGGCCGATACCACTATTACAGAATGGGCTTAGGCCCAATGGGCTTGAGTGACTTGGACTTTGAATGGGTTTTCCTTACACACTGAGTTTCCCAAACTCACCCATTTTATTTTCATCCACGCAGAAATCCCCAACCATAGTGGGCTTGGAGTCGTGAGGGAATTGGAGTGGCCACCGCTCGAAAGTTTGATTTTCTTACGGTGAACTGGACATCCTTTTAATTACGTTTGAGGTTTTGGGCTTTTAAATGTAATAAGGCCGCTTATTTATTTTGATGGTTTTTAATATGTATTACTAAGATAGGTAATACTTATTTTAAATGTTGAAATTGGATAGCTTTAGGCGAGTTTTCAAAAACAACAGTTGATTTCAAAATAACACGATAACAAGCAAAGCTTCCGCAATGAAAGTATTTTCCAAAATTAATCACTTTTCCCAAAAAATGACTTAATCAAATCGGTTTCCTAGAAATATCTATGACGTTAAGGTGTGGCAATGGCGGTATGCATGTCTAGGATTGGATCCGAAGGAGCTTGGTACTTAGCGATCCGATGGACTCACCACCTCTTTTAGGTTTCCTACGGTGCATGACTTCCATTCACTTTAACCCTTAATGAATTAATCTTTTGAACATCAAGTACGATTTTCTAGACTTAGAATGGAAATTTTTTTTACGTTTTTGATGTAGCATGCCGGATCCGGCCATAACTTCTGGGCCGGGTTTGGGGTGCTACATTTAGTGGTATCAGAGCCTAGTTACAACAACTCGGCTGTGGAATGGGTTTACAAAATTTAGATCTTAGAAAAGAAAATTTATAAAGATTGTGAAAAATGCGATTTTCAAAATTTAGATCTTCAGAATGTGGCATTCCGAATCTCCGGCTCAAGCCTGTAAGTATTACTCTGAACTTTTCTGAACATTGTCCTGAATTATCTCTCTGTACTGAAACACTATTAGGATACTCTAGCTAGGATGATACTGAAACCATAGGAAAATCTGATAAGAGATCAAAGCGTAGCTAGACTTGATTACGCAAAAACAACTCTGAACTACTATCTGATTCATAAAACATCTGTAATAAACACTAGAATATTAATTGATGCATAAAATTCGTAATCAAGATAATACGATATGAGTACAAGAGCTACTCGTGGAAGAGGCCGTAGACGTAGCCGAGGAAGGGCTCGAGCGGTATCTTCGTCTTCGGGACATATGCAGGTGGCAGATGCACCGGTACCACCGGCAACAGAGGTAGAGTCTCATGACCGCGGTGCCGAGGATGATGCCCTGTCACATGCAATGCTTCGTGTTCTGGAAAGGGTTGCCGGACCAAGTTTGGGCAACGAAATTCAGGGATCTATTTCTGAATGACTTTGGGACTAACGGAACAGAGATCTTTAAGGGCGTGTCTGGTATAGCCCCAAATGTGGCGGAATATTGGTTGGAGGCCACAGAACGGATTATGGATGACTTGGGTGCTCTCGAGGAGATTGTGAGTAGGGTATCGTACTAAGTCCCTTGGGTCACTTTCGGTTGGGGTAGACAAAGCGTATAGGAATGTACCCTTAGAAACTCAAGGAAAGTTTTCCTGGAGATCTGATGGAGTTACCGTTCGGAGAGTTTGACCTCATTCTGGGAATGGATTGGCTTGTTAAGCATAAGGCGACTCTGGATCGTGCTGCTAAACGAATGGTGTTAAGAACTACAAAGGATGAGGAGGTTATGGTGATAGGTGAGAGAAGGGATTATTTGTCCAATGTGGTGTCGACATTAATAGCGGAAAAGTGGATTTGGAAAGGTTGTGAGGCCTAATTGGTATTTGTAAGTCAGTCGAAAGAGGAGGGACTGACAAGGATAAGGTTAGGACCATAAAGGAGTTCCAAGATGTTTTTTCGGAGGAGCTTCCAAGATTGCCTCTGAATCGAGAAGTTGAGTTTGGAATAAACTTGTTGCCTGGAATGGCGTCTGTGTCTATCGCACCGTATAGGATGGCATCGAAGGAGTTAGTGGAGTTAAAGGCTCAAATTCAAGAGTTGTTGGATAGGGACTTTATTAGGCCAAGCGTGTCTCCATGGGGAGCACCGGTGCTATTCGTGAAAAAGAAGGATGGTACGATGCGGATGTGCATTGATTATCTCTAGTTGAACAAAGCGACGATTAAGAATAAGTATCCTTGCCAAGGATTGACGATCTATTCGACCAGCTTAGATGAGCTTCTGTATTTTCCAAGATCGACCTTCGATCTGGATATCATCAGTTAAGGGTCAAGGAGGCAGATATCCAAAAGATGACATTCAAGACTCGATATGGTCATTACGAGTTTCTGGTTATGCCATTTGGACTAATGAACGCTCCTGCAGCGTTTATGGATCTGATGAATCGTGTGTTCCAACCATTTTAGATCGGTTCGTAGTCGCCTTTATTGACGATATCTGGTATATTCTAAAGCTGAAGCGAAACATGATGAGCATCTCCGTATAGTGCTATAAGTATTAAGGGAGAAGGAACTCTTTGCGAAGTTCAGCAAGTGTGAATTTTGGTTGAGGGAGGTAACCTTCTTAGGACATGTGGTCTCTGCTGAGGGGATTAAGGTGGACCCTCGAAAAATTGAAGCGATTTTGGAGTGGAAGCCGCCTAGGTCGGTGTCGAAAATACGGAGTTTTCTAGGGTGGCAGGATATTCTGAAGGTTTGTGGAAGGTTTTACGTGATGACAGCACCTTTGACAAAACTCATAAGGAAATAAGTACCGTTTATATGGACTAAGAAGCAGGAAGCTTTTGAGAAGTTGAAGAAAGTTCATTGAAGCACTGAGTTGATTCAGTAGAGTCTGGGAAGGATTTTAGTGTGTCTGTGGCGCATCACATGTGGGTTTGGGTGCGTGTTAATGCAAGAGGGTAAGGTGGTTGCATATGCATCACGATAGCTTAAGCCTCATGAGGGAAACTATTTGACTCATGATTTAGAATTGGCAGTGATGATATTTGCACTTAAGATTTGGAGACATTACTTGTGCGGAGAAAGGTGTATTATATACACGACCATAAGAGTCTTAAGTATTTGTTGACTCAGAAGGAGCTGAACCTTAGGCAAAGGAGATGGATTGAGTTGCTTAAGGATTATGATTGTTTGATCGAGTATCACCCAAGCAAGGCTAATGTGGTAGCCGATGCTCTAAGTCGTAGAGCTGTATCTGATCTGAGAGCAATGTTTGCTCGTCTGAGTCTGTATGATGATGGAAGTCTGTTGGCTGAGTTACAAGTGAGGCCAACCTGGGTGGATCAGATTAAGGAAAAACAGTTGAACGATTAGTCTTTGGTCGCTCGTTTTCAACAAGTTAAGGAAGGGGAAACTTCTGAGTTTGGGAGCCAGAAGAGACGATGCAACAACAATACCCTCATTTGTTTGGATTAGGTAAATTTCGAGGATGAAATTTCTTTAAGGAGGGTAGAGTTGTAACACCCCAATTTTCGGGAATCCTGTGAATGTTGGCATAGGTTTAATTATGTTAGTGGGCCTCTAGAAAGCCCAAACTTAAGATAGAACCCGACAATTTTAGTTAATTTTTGTTCCATAAGAAAAAGGGGGTGAAATTATGAAATAGGACCTATGTGAAAATGTTTGAAAATGATATAGGCTAAATTGAAGTGGCCAAATAAATAGGAGTGCAAAATAGGAGGATTTGCATGACAAACCTCCCATTTTACATGAAGTGGCCAACCATCATGTTGTTGTAGACAAAATGTACACTTGATATCCATAATTTATGGTACAAATTGATACAAATTGATAATAGGTTAGGTAAATGTTCCATGATAATGGGTTAGGTAAATGTTTCATGATAATAGGTTAGGTAAATGTTCCATGATAATGGGTTAGGTAAATGTTTCATGATAATGGGTTAGGTAAATGTTTCATGATAAGAATATCATGTATTTTGTATTAAAGAATTAAATGGATGAAATATGAAGTTTTATTAAAAGAAAAAGGGATGAAAAGAACAAAGTTTTGTCCATCTTTGTTCATCATAGCTGAAAGTTAGAGAAGAGAAAGGAGAGGAGAAAGCTCTTGAGTATTCGGTCATTAGGAGGAGGAAAATTGAAGGTAAGTTCTTGGTACCTTGCTTCTATTTTGAGGTTCATGAGTTCTTCTTGATTCTACCTTAACTCTTGAAGTATAGTTTGATTTTTAGTTGTGTTGTGAGCATTTAGTCATGAATTAAAATGAAGGAAATGGTTGTTGTTTCATGTTCTTTTGATGAAAATGGAAGATAGGTGAAGTTGAGCCAAACAAATGAACATGCATGTGCCTTAGATGCTAAAGGGAAAAATCGGCTAACATGTTGTGCTTTAAAATGATGAAATGGAGATTATACTTAAGTAAAATCATAGATATGTGATGATTGATTGGTGATATACATGTTTAAATAACATGCATGCAAGTTAGGTGTGAAAGAGTGATTTGGTAATAAATCTGCTTGGGACAGCAGCAGTAACGTGACTTTGGAAAATCACCATAAATTGTGGGAGATGAATTAGAAGCTGAATAAATTATGTAATTAAAGCTTATCGAGTCTAGTTTCTAATGAAATAAACAAGAATATATTTTGAATTCTGTACAATGAGAAATTTGATTCGTAATGAAGAGTGGTCAGATTAGTCAAACAGTGAAACATGGGAAACTTTGAGAAAACTCTAGTATTGATTGGATAAACCAAAAATTCTGAAAATTTTATGGATAGAAGATATATGAGTCTATTTTCAGGGAAAATTAATTGAACTTGATTTGGAGTTTCGTAGCTCCAGTTATAAATGATTTAGTGACTGTTGCTCAGGAAGACAGCTTGCAGTGAAATTATGATTATGTGGTAAACATTGACAAAAATTTGTTAATGGGTTGCTTATTGATTTCTTATAAGCTTACTATGATCTGTAGGTGTGGTTGGCGAATATTGTAAGGTATTAATCGTAGTTCAGTATTTGAATAGTTAGATTAACGTGTTAGTAATCCAATTGTAGGCGGTTCGTGTGTGGATCTAAATCGACAATATATCGTCGCAAGCAGTGTGTAACTAACACCCTCTTTCTTAGTCTAGATCGGCAAAAGTCGAAAAGCGAAATGCTGAAAAGCGGTATTTTGTAGATTTTGAGTGTGCGAATGCTCGTGAGGTAAATCGATTAATGTTTTTAGTAAGCTGCAATGTTTGGACCGCAAAGTGCATGATTTCTATGCCCTCGATATTTTTGGGCTTAATGGGCCAAAATTGGAATGATGGGCCAGCGGGCCCAATTCGGTAAGAACCCTCGATGCGTGATTACATTAGTACGTGAAAAGTAGGAATATGCATGAAAAACCTAAAATAGATAAATTACTGAAATACCTTTAAAAGTGGAAAATTTACGGTTTACCCCTAGTAGATAAATTAGAAATACCCCTAGGGTTAAATTGACCTAAATGCATGTTTGATTGTTGTTATTTCTTGCATGCCATGTTGTTATTATCGATGCATGGGATTGGGATATTGACGGGAAATCTGAAAGTGGCTTGTCCACGTCTTGGAGGCTTTGCCTCAATTCTTTGATAATCGAGCAGACAAGGTACAAGCAATGTGGAGTGTTAAATTTGGGTGGGTTGAGCTATTCCCACATGGAGTGTATGGCTGATGCGGGTGGAGTGTAGTGGTTGGTGGGTTGAGTAGTCTCCCCAAATGGGCTTGCATATGTTTCTTGATGTTGCATGTATTTTGAAATGGGCCTATGGGCCATCTTATTATCTGAATAAGGGCTAAGGCCGGTTTATTATAATCTGAAAAGGGCTCGGCCCGATACCACTATTACGAATGGGCTTAGGCCCAATGGGCTTGAGCTGACTTGGACTTTGAATGGGTTTTCCTTACACACTGAGTTTCCCCAAACTCACCCATTTTATTTTCATCCACGCAGGAAATCCCCAACCATAGTGGGCTTGGAGCTGTGAGGGAATTCGGAGTGGCCACCCGTTCTGAAAGTTTGATTTTCTTCTGGTGAACTGGACATCCTTTTAATTACGTTTGAGGTTTTGGGCTTTTAAATGTAATAAGGCCGCTTATTTATTTTTGATGGTTTTTAATATGTATTACTAAGATAGGTAATACTTATTTTAACTGTTGAAATTGGATAGCTTTAGGGCGAGTTTTCAAAAACAACAGTTGATTTCAAAATAACACGATAACAAGCAAAGCTTCCGCAATGAAAGTATTTTCCAAAATTAATCACTTTTCCCAAAAAATGACTTAATCGAATCGGTTTCCTAGAAATATCCATGACGTTAAGGTGTGGCAATGGCGGTATGCATGTCTAGGATTGGATCCGAAGGAGCTTGGTATAGCGATCCGATGGACTCACCACCTCTTTTCCGGTTTCCTACTACGGTGCACTGACTTCCATTCACTTTAACCCTTAATGAATTAATCTTTTGAACATCAAGTACGATTTTCTAGACTTAGAATGGAATTTTTTTTTACGTTTTTGATGTGGCATGCCGGATCCGGCCATAACTTCTGGGCCGGGTTTGGGTGCTACATTAATTGTTTCAAATACACAATAAATAATATTATTTAATTCAGATATGATTTGATTTCGTATAGTAATACTCGAATTTAATACAACAATAAACAAATTAGAAGAATAAAATATTATCTAACAAACCTTTGTTAATATTTATATTGTCAACAACTTGCAGGGTGATAGCTAAAACAATATAAAAATTTAGCACTAAGAAAATGACAGGATATAAAATGCAATATTACCCTTTTCTTTTATCTTGATCAGGGATAAAAAATCATTCCAGATAAATTTTTTTGAATCAAAGTTAGGTTTCTATGGTGTGAATTTGATCCCATAGGATTATATTATAATTATTAATTGATAATCTCATTTTAATTTTATTGTTTTAGTTATAAATTAAAACTAAATAAGCATTTTGACTTAACATCTCGAAAATGTTAGTCGAGTTCAGATTAAGCTAGCTCGGTCCATACTCCATAGTAGCTAATTACAATTATTGTAAATATGATGGAACTGAAAATTAAAATATATTGTTTTTGTGGTATAATGAGAAATTTGACTTAGTCGTCTAGTTTAAGCTCTTTTTAATGAAAAAATATACATTTTCCTTTTGACTTTACATAGAAAAATCAAATAAAAATTTTAAAATCAGACATAAATCAACACAAGAAATTCCTATTTAATATGTTCTTTCCTAATTGTCACGTATCAAAAAAATGTTATAATATAAGTATAATTATAAATAATATATGTTTAAATAATTATAATTCGAATTGAAATATCTTCGAACCAATCTCAAACTTATCAATATGTAAAAAATATGATGTATAGGTGGGGACTGGGAAAGAAACAACCATTAATTCATGAACCAATGAAAGAGCATTTGGGAGTTAGTTGTGAAAAAGTCAACCTGTCTTTATGTGCTATAAATACATAACTTGGTTCTTTTTATTTCTGCATCTTAAAAGCCTTCAAAGAATTTATTAAACCATCTTTGTTCGTTAGTTCCTTGAAGGTTGCTTATTTCAACATCGGTTCATCGGATTCGTTGAGTTGGAACTGATTAAAGTATTGGTCGACTGAGAGATATAAAATTGGATAGCTCTTAAACAGGTACAAATCAATTGAATCGAATTAAAAAACTGGTTCAACAGGAGGTTGAATTATTTTTTTTATTTTTGAATTTTTAATAATTTGTATTTTTTTTTTGAATCACTTAAACTGATCCAATTGATCGAGTTCAGAAACAAGTGATTTGACCACTGATCCGCTTGAAAAATTATTCAGTAACAGTTTAATTTTTTTATAGATGTATTAGTTTTTGTAAAAATAGAATTTCTAGTATTATTTTTTCTCATTAATATATCGGTCTTAATTTTTCTTTTCACCATATAGCTTTGGTTAAGAAATGATTAATTGAACGAACTACAATTAGTTATCTATATTCGGTTCGAAATTTAACGTTTAAAATATTTATATTTTCTACTATAGTTAGGGGCGAAGCTAGCTAGAACAATTTTTTAGGGGGTCAGATGAAATTTTAATTTTTTATAGTCTATATCTTTATAATTTGTAAAGGATTAAATTGAATTTTTATAATTTTAGGGAGAGCCAAAGTGTAATTTTACCTTTACTAATATAAAATTTTTAAAAATTTTAAGGGCCTACATAGTAATTTTACATTTTAGGGGCAAGGACGTGCCAGCACCCCTAGCTTTACCTTTGACTATAGTAGAACATATAAAATTAGTTGCATATATTTCTTTTTAAGTTAAATATACATGCATATATACTCTCTCTTTTTTCTCATCGCGTATAACCCATATAAATGTATAATAATATTAATTAAATTAGACATTTTTTGCCCATCGAATCATAGCTTATTAAGTATTGGTATGGCTGTCAATACAAAAAGATGTAAGTTTGAGCATGCTAAAGCATATTTATATTTTTATTTAAGAGTTGGGAAAGGTTATTGGTAATTTTAAATATTGTATAAAAAAACTTTAAGTATATTTATAAATTTATATCAGTTCTTTGATTTGTTTTGTCACCCATCACTAAAATTCAAAGGAATTTACCCACAAAAATAAGTGGGTATGAATATTTGGATTTCGAGATGAAAATTTTAATTTAAGTGACAATAGGTTATCTATACCGATTTGATTCCTAGGCAAGCCTAATACTTATAAAAGGAAATTACAAATAAAACAAAAGTTTGCAATGAAGTAACATTAGTGGAATTTATTTCTTTGCAGAAAGCCAATTAGGAGATGCCAGGACTGGATAAACAAAATGATAACAAGCACCTACATGACCTTGAGCGGAGAACTAGGGAAGGTCTTTTCATTTGCAACGGTTGCAAAGAGCTAGGGTTTGGGAATTGCTACAGATGTCCCTGGGTGTGGTTTTGCGATTACGTCCTTCATGTGGGTTGTATAAGTGAAGGTCGCACACCCTTATCAAATCCATTATTCAAAGACTGCAAGTTTCAATTTTACCAGAAAAATCCTTTAACTGTAGCCCCAACCTGCCACATTTGTGCCTTAGACATACAAGGACGCATGTACCACTGCTCTAAAGGGAAATACAGTTTACATCCCTACTGCGCGACACTTCAGACGACCTTCTCCCTTCGAGATTCCGACATGAAAATCAAACTTCGCAGAGGGACCAAATTGAATTTCTTTAAATCGAAATGCTTGAAATGCGATAGGAAGAACAGATCATCAAACGATGTCCAATGTTTGTCCTATGTTTCCTCGGATGGTAACCTATGTTACCATGTGGCATGTATGAAAGAAGCATGTCGCGATAACTGGAATAAAGGTTATTTTAGACCTGGTTCTGAAACTAATCAGCAGAGTAAATTCCTTGCACTGCAAAATCTAGCTCCAAAAGTGGTACTATCAAGCGTTGGGCAAACCTCGGAAGTTTCGTTGATCACATTTCTCAAGCTGGTGGTTTATGCTATACTTGGAGAGCCATTTGATTTAATTGCCCCTTTATTTCAATTTTCTCAGAACTAGTTAGATAAGGCTTGTTGTTGTTTATGTTTATGCTAGGTTTGCTAAATAAGGCTTGAACCTGTTCATGCAACAAGTTGAGCCAATTTCAAGTGTGATTTGTTTTTTAAACAACTTGGTTTGTTGTCGTTCCAACTTCAGTTGGATTAGAGAGTAGAACGTTGAGTTGGAACAGAGTGCTTATCAACAAAGTAAAGTGCAAAGTACGCTGGGAAATAACAAGTAATATCGACAATTTTAATTTACGGTTTTGGATAACCTATTACTTTATTCCAATCTACTTTTACACAGTGAATAATTATAACCCCAATAATAAATCTATTTGTTACAATCACTTATCCAAAATATCCTCACATACAAATCATGAAATTTCACTCCAATAAAATCTATAAAGAGTGTCAAATAAAATTATCAGTAAAAACGCAAAGCAGCAAAATAAACACTCTTAAGAATTATATTTTGCAAGCCGACAATGCTACTTCGTCAAGAGTAGACCTGTTTATAGTCCGGATTATTCATCCAGGCTCGAAGATCCGCCCGAAATTTAGAAGGGTTTGGGTAAAAAAATTAAGTCCCGAAAATGTGTTTGGACAAAAAGTTAGGCCTATTTAAAATATGGGTCAAGTTCGGGCTTCAATATTCAAGGCCCGAGCCCATTTCGTTTTTAAGTTTATAATACTTTATATTATGTTATTTGTTATGAATATTTTATTAAGGGAATGCCTATCAAGATATAGATAAGTTTTAATATACTTTAAATCAGGGCGAAGCCAGAACAATTTTTTAGAGAGGCCGAATGAAATTTTAACTTTTTATAGTCTATATCTTTATAATTTTTAAATGATTAAATCAAATTTTTATGATTTTAGGGGGTCAAAGTGTAATTTTACCTTTACTAATTTAAAATTTTAAAAAAATTTAAAGGGCCTAAAATTTTCATTTTAGGGAGGTCGGGGCCCCTGCGAGCCCCCCTAGCTATGCCTTTGCTTTAAATTCTAATAGTGATTAGAAGAAGATCTCTACTTCATTTATATTTCTTATGCCTATAAATAGAGACTTTAGAGAAGCATTCTAAACATCCCATTGATCAATAAAATACGCTCTCTTTTGCT
This sequence comes from Gossypium arboreum, assembly GCF_025698485.1. NCBI lineage: Eukaryota > Viridiplantae > Streptophyta > Magnoliopsida > Malvales > Malvaceae > Gossypium > Gossypium arboreum. The sequence continues at coordinate 126,919,032 of NC_069079.1, read as the reverse complement.
TTCTCATTTTCTTTGTTCTTTACTCTTTATCTATTTATTTTATAATATTATTTTTATATATTATGTAATTTAGAACACATTAAAAAATAAATTTATACTACATATATAATACTACTCTAATGTAAACATTAAAATAATATTAAGATGACTATATAAAAAATTTTAATAAATAAAAAATATATAAAATCATTAAATTTTGAAATAATATAATATAAATATATATTTTAAAAATTTTAAAAATAATATGGAATGGCATAAAATGGGCTTGAATTAGTCTTTTGCAAATATTGGCGGGTTTGGGCAAAATTTTAGTCCCATATTTTGAGTTAGGCTACGCTTGGGCAAAAATAAAGTATCTTAATATCATACTTAGATCTGACCCGATTCAGCCCATGAACACCTCTAGTCAAGAGTAATTTCAACAGTATTTTGATAGACTTTAAAATATCATTTTAAAAGCTGAATTTATCACTTTCATCTCCGATGATTATTCCATTAATTTCTTCATAAGCTTCAAGTACTATGATTATGATAAAGAAGCATGGACTCTTCTCCTCCTTTTAAGTAAGCCATTTGAATGAACTAAAATTCTTCACATGGATTTGGTTTTCATTATCACAAACTACATGCTCATTTGTTGCATAAACATATTTTATTCATGATCCAAATAGAATTAAACATGTTCAAATATGCCAACAATCTCACAACATTTAACTGTCCCAACTGAATGTTCCAATTGCTACTCTAACATGAAATGGAGCAGAACAATGTTGTTGGTTGTAATTTCAGTATGATATTCATCACTAACTTAATTTGTAATGTGTTGGTTTTATGATATATATTTAAAATTTTAGATTTTATTTGTTATATAAATTGTGACAATCTGTATTGATTAATTAATATTATATAATTCCTTCGGGGGAGTATTCAAGTGCTAACCAACGAAAGTGATCGAATTATACACTATTAATCATCTACTCACCCAGCGCATGATCTTCGTCGCCAATCTACTCCCGTTTATTACATCTGCAAAGTCTGCAACCATTCAGGCTTTGGACAGCGATTCTCGTGTACCTTCGGCTGCAGATTCGATATCCATGAAGAATGCTGCACCAATTTTACTCGCACTCGTATCAGTTCCTAACCTTTCCTGGCTAGCTCTAACTTCGTCATTTCCAAATCTCCTCCCCGAATTCTACCATGCACTGCCTGCCAGTTGCCTATAGATGTTTATATTTTCACTGCAATAACAGGGGAACCAATTTAAACTACTTTGTGCAAGGCTTCCCACGACCCTAACTATAAGTGGGAGGCAAACGACACTTACAAATCATTCCAAAGCTAAATGCTCGTACCGAGCGTGTCCTAATATAAATACCGGTTTGTCCTATCCCACCCCTTATCATACCAATTATCACGTGGCTTGTTGGAAAGCTATGATGGTGAAGGACTAAAATGAACCTGAAAGATATAGATCACAATCATGGTGGAACAATATCGCTCGGATTGCGCTTATAAACCGTAATTGAAGCTCTTTTTTGCGGCTCGTTGCTAACTAGGCTGTTACGGGCGTTGTTTTTGCCTTGTGTTTTGCTTTTGTCGTTCTGCTTATTGCCATGTTATGTTTCGCTGTGTGTTTTGGTTTTGTATGTGGAGCATGTGCGTGTGGATATACCAAGCTGTTTTGCTTCTTATCTCCTGTTTTATGTGTGGGGTTGGATGATTTCTCCGTTAATAAATAAACTTTTGGATGAAAAATTTTAAAATTTTGAAGATTTTTAAAAATATTAGTATTTTAGATTTCATCCTTTGAAAATGCTAATAATTATAATTACTTTGTTTAGATAAATAATTATTTTAATAAAATTATGTTATTGGATTTTTTGAGTTAAAGAATAATTATAAAAGAACATAATTATATTAAAATAAATAATATAAAAAATTAATATGTATGTTATAGCCCAATTTTGCCCACTCTTAAACCTCAACCCATTTCATAACCCCAGCTACCCATACAAATTAACCCAAACCTCAAACACCCATTTAAGCTAACCTAGTCAGCCCATTTACCCCTTTTACACCCCAAGCCCAATACAAAACCCTTAGCCCAACTAAACCTAAGCCCAAGAACAGAAACCCTAGCCTACTCAGCATCCCACTTGCCTCCCCACTTGTGCCGCAACCATGAAGCAACCCCATACCCCCACTACAACAGTCCCATACCGTCTGACACCCCCACCACCAACACCGGCCACCACACCCTGCAATCAGACAAGCACGCGCAAACAATAGATTAATATTTGTAGAAGGGTTATAAAAACCCGAAGAAAATAATGTAAAAGGGGTTCCTTTTTTTTCGGTTTTGGATAGTCTTCTTTTTTCGGTTTTTCGATAGTTTAAAAACAAAAAGCAGAGAACACACACATCAGTTTTTAGGAACAACAATAAATCAGTATTGATATTATCAAAACCCAGATCAAGGAAAAAGGTGAAAAAAACCTATTCTCTTTCATATTACCGAATCATTTTTTTCTTTTATTGGATTTTTTCCTAGACTCTAATACATTTATACATATATATATATATACAATATTATAAAAAACAAAAAAAAATCAAATTTTTACCTTTCCTACAGCGCGTGCGGTAACATTGGCAATCTTGGCGGACCTCGTGATCGTCCGGTGGCAAGGCCCGTGGTAGGAGCTCCCCTCCCTCTTTTCTTTCCCGCTCCTCTTTTCTCTCCTCCTTCTTTTTTTCTTTCTTCCTTCATTTCAAATGAAAAAACAAAAAAAATTTTGGCTTATATAGGGGTCCAAAACGCACCGTTTTGGACCCCCCCTTTTTAAGCAGAAAACGGCGCCGTTCTGATGCGGGTCGGGTTGACCCGACCCGTCCGACCAGGGGATCCGCGTGTTTTTTTAAGGGGGGCTATTTGCGCAGTTGGCCCCTCCGCTTTTTCAATGTTTTATAATCAAGTTTTTTATATATTTTAAATTCGGCCCCGCTGTTTTGCCCTGATTTCGTTTTGGTCCCCCACGCTGCGCAGCGTTTTAACATCTGGGTTTATTGTGCTTTTGACCCTCCTAGTTACGCGCGTGTTGTAATTAAGTCCCTCCCCTTTATTTCCTTTTTAAATTGACCCCATAACCGTTATTGTTTTAATTCTAGTCCTCATTCGTCTCTTTTGTTGTTTTTATTAAATATCATCATTATTTTTGAATTATTAATATCATTAATATTGTTATTATTATCATTATTATTATTATGTGTTAATATTTTTTTTTCCTTTTTTCCGCTTCATATGTGTATGTATATATGTATTGCTTAATATTCAATATTTTTGATTCCATTTTATTCAATATTTCATGAATGTCGTGTTTGTTTCTTCTTAGTTCAATATTATCTTTATTATTATTATTATAATCATAGTACATATTTTGTTATGTAATTTATATGTTGTATGTATTATCATTTTAATTATATATTATATACATGTTGGATGTGGTATTGTTCATGTATTTTATTATATATGTACATAACTTTAATATATTATATATATATAATTATTTTTATGTAATATTAGTACTCAAATATGTATTTAACCTTAAAATCACATGTGTATATTATGTAAATGATTTAATATTATATTTCTTTACACGTGTTATGTACATAAGTTTTAATTATTATATTTTATATATATTATTATGTATATTTTAATATTATTAGGTATCTATTTTTCTTTACTAGTATGTGTATCTCTAATATTATCGTTTCTAATACTATTATTTATATAAAATTATATATGTATATATATATGTGTATGTATGTGTGTAATGTGCAAAAATAGTTCTATTATTATTATATTTATTATTTCTAAGGTAGGTATGTATTATATATGTTCAATATATGTCATATGTATTTTATCGATATGATTATGTATTTTTACTATCTTATGTATATACTCCTAACACTATATATATAGTATATTTCCAACACTACTACTATTTAAATATATATATATACATATTTATATATTACATATATACTCTTAATTATCCGTGTATGTATATTCGTTGTATTCTCATTGTATTCTCATGTATGATACTATTGTTACATTTAATATCACGCATTGTCATTATTTTTAAATATCGTTGTTGTATGTATTATGTGCCATGATGTGTTCCGACTATTATCTTTCGTTTTCCGTCCGTTCTTGTATATTTCTCCGTTTCTCATTATTTTAAAATATTTATTCGTGTTTTTATTAATCTCAATACGTAAGGCAATATATCGATTTAACACCATGTCGTCGATTTCATCGCTATGTTGGGTGAACATCAATCGACTCGTGTTAGGACGGTATACCCTTCTCAAAAAAAAAGAAGGAAATCAAAAATTGAAAGTTTTCGTCTTTTGAATCGGATCACGATTGAATATTACTTTGAACTCATATTTTGAAAATCAAGACAACACTTGTTTATGAGATACCAATTTTTGGGCGTCGCGAGGGTGCCAATACCTTCCTCGTGCGTAACCGACTCCCGAATCCTAATTTTTCTCTGGCCTTTTAACGTAGACCTTAACTCGGCCTTTTTCTCGTTTTAAATAAAGGAAATCTAATAGGTGTCCGATCACACCTAGAAAAAGGATCGGTGGCGACTCCCGGTTTATTTTAGATCAAATTTTAATTTTCAAGTTTTTAATCGCCACAATTAGCGACCGAAGCTAAAGCTAATTTTTACGTCGCTACAGCTGGCGACTCCACTGGGGACCCTTTTTGAGAGTCGTGTCTGGAATTAAACACGTTTGTCAAAATTTTCAAGTTTCCTTGTTCAAAGTAAATATTTGGTCGTGATCCGGAAATCTCGTTTTCAAAATTCATGCATTTGTATCGTGTTGTAAATATTTCTTCTAACTTACTTATTTGGTTGTTTTTTAGTTTTCAATTTTTATGGTTTTAATTTTGGTTTAGTTTTTTAAGTAAAACGTAAAGGTTTATGAAGTTTTTCCCCACATACCGTGCACTTGCATTTTCACATAACATGAGCTCTCTACCCGGGCTCCGTCCGTTTAAGTGAAAGTAAACGCTACGCCTTCGTGAGTTAACTCGTCCCTCCACACAGGCTAGTGAATACTTTCGGGTTACATATGACTTATGCTTTCGTGAGTTAACTTGTCCCTCCGCATAGGCATAAGTAAATGTAATCCCTCGAATTGAACTCGTGAGCCTGTGATGGGTTATGACCGAGGCTTCGTGCTAATCTTAGCAGATGATAGTACGAGCAATTCGAGTACCTGTCTAGAACCGAGACTACATATAATGAACCATACGAGCTATCCAATTAGAGCCATGCCGAACCTCTGTCCGCTTATAGTCACCAAAATAAGTACACGGGGAAAATGCCTTTTGCCCTTCATTTACACTGTTTATGCAAAGTAATTGGATTGGGTAGTTTAGTTTGTTTTTCAAATTGTATTTGTTATGTTTACTAACCAAGTTTGTTTGTTTTTATTTTTACTTTCATCATGCATCATAGGCATCATATTAGGAAGGTGTTGATTAAAGGTTGGTTGCCAAAAACGAGTTTTTGATGGAGGAGTCAATTACACAAATGACCGAGAAGAATGCTTGGAAGTGGGATGGTCTCTAAAACTCGGAGGGACAAGGGGATAGTCTTGTGGAAAGGTGTGCTGCCAATTTGCCCGAACAAATAACTGTGAATGTTCGTCAAAATAACTTCGAAGATTTGGTTCAAATTTGGAATCAGTGGGATTCAGACACTAGAGACATTTTCACTGAGAGGTATGGAGATATAGCTCACTGATCACCATCCGTGTAGACGAACAGTTGATTCAAGCCATGGTTCGTTTCGGGACCCAGTTTATCGGTGTTTCACCTTCAATCAAGAAGACATGACTCCAACCATAGAAGAGTATCTTTGCTTTACTCGCATCAACAATGTACAATTGGCAAAATATATGTGAAGGAGCCTAAGCCGATGACCTTCAAGAAAAAGTTAGTAAGACCGCAGACATGACCGATGCATGGGCTGAAAAATAGATAAAGAAGAAGAACGAAACCATTTGCATTCCATGGTCCTCCTACGAGATTTGACTCGAACCATCCCGACATCTTTGAAAAGGGTAAATCTATTCGCTTTGGCCATTTATGGTTTGGTTATTTTCCCAAAGGTTCTCGGACATCTCGAAGTTGCGATAGTTGATTTCTTGAAAGGTTAAAACAAGGAATCAACCTGTCCCAACCATCCTAGCCGAGACCTTCGGTCCCCGAGTAGTTGTCGAAGAAAAGGGAAGGGACGATTTATCGGATCTGTGTGATTGCTCAATGTTTGGATTTTGAGTCACTTACGGAAGGTGGGCGCACTCCATTCCATATGTTTTCTAAAACATTCTCCCGCTAGAAGCTTTCCTCAAGAAAGAATGGTAGAAGGAAGTCACCGAGCAACATTGGGTATCGATCTTCGAATCTTTCTGCCGAGGATATAACATGGAGAGCACCCGGATCCGTCCTTGATTCGCTATACAAATATGGAAGCCAAGATTGGGTACCTTTACTTGGATTATGGGGAGGAGTTGGATATGCTCGCTATTGGTCCAAAGGTAATTTTCTTGCGACAATTCCTCCCATAGCTGGAGGATTAGCACGATTCGAGTTCGCTTTCACGGGTGAAGGATATATGAAGAGAGTCCGAGACAACGCAAAGTCTTGGAAGGAAATTCATTTCATGGAATTAGCCTTGTATGCTGATACCCTTACCCAAGATTACAACGTATGGAGGAAGCAACGGGTAAATAGTCGCAAATCTCGACAACAAACCACCCCATCCGAATCCTTTCTCGAAGGAAATGCCGTCTAAGCTAGAAATGGCAAGACAAGAATTGACGAAAAAAGGCCAAGATGTCTCGAGACCTTAGTGCCCTTCAAGAAGAAAACTATCAATCAAGATTGAAGTTCAGGTTGAAAGATCCGAAGCGAAAAAGTACAAAGAGAAGCCGAGATTATGAGAAAGCGACTTAAGGGACCTTCATTTGGAAAATAAGAAATTAAGAAACACTATAAAGAATAGTGGGTTAGGCAAGTCGACAGCAGAATGGAAGGAAGAAATTAGCAATATCAAGGGAGGAATAGAGTTTTGGAAGGGAAAAGCAAAGAAAGAGGAGGAAAAGGCTGCGCGCGCTGTGATAGAGTTAAGAAGGAAGAACGCCAAGTATGAAATAGCGACTGCAGAATTGGCGAATAGTCAATCTGAACATCAAGAATTAAAAAGGAAAACACGAGATCTAGAAAATATGCTGCAATCTCATCAACAACAATTGGATAACCTCCTGAAGGCTCTAGAAGAAAAGAGTGAGCAGTACGATAGGGACATTCACGCGTATGAAGGAACTCTCAAAGGAAAAGAAATGCAACTCGACTTCTTGATCAATGAAATTCGCAAAGCGGCTATGCAAGTTGTCCAATTATCAGATGAAGCCGAAGTCCTCAGCTGCCAATTCCCTCCGAGCCGAAGATCGAGTATATCAGAGTTTTTAGAACAAGTGAAGAAATAAGGCAATGTGGCTAGGAAATTTGTGTAACCATTGGAAAAATGGAAACTTTGTGTAATAGGCTATGTTGATAAATGAAATGCCTAAATATGGGGCTACCTTGAAATCAACACCAATTTTTTGCATTCCTTGCATAATTAACATATTAACATTTTGACATTCGTGCATTCGTTCATGCATTCATCCATACATTGCATATCCCATACTGTTCATTTGAAGACAAAATATATAATTCGCAGGTTGTAATACCACAAGACTGGAACCACGTCATCAGTATAAAACGCGCCGACAAGCTAGAGTGATGGAAGCTGAATTCAATGAGAGAATTGAAAGGATGGAAAAGGCTCAAAAAGAATTACAAGAGCAACTGGCCAAATCGCAACAAGAGACGAGAGACCTAATGGTGAGATCTCGAGAGGAATCACTCGAGCAAAGAGATCAAATGGCCAAGATGAAGGAGATGATGTCAGCTCTAGTTAAAGGAAAAGGACCCATGCGGAGCCCTGACATTGAGGAATCTCGATCAAGAATTCACCACGATCAGGATCCACTCTATCCCCCAAGATTCACTCCACCGCTCGCATATACAACACAGAGAGGGTATACTCAAGGGAAACCCACTGGCTTGGAACATCGACCTATGCCACCTGCTCCACCCACTAATTTGGGGCAAGGAATATTCGCGTCAAACCCGGGGCTAGTCTTGCGATCCACTAGTTCCGGATCTGGATGACCCCAGAGGTAGCCAAGTTGAAATCGGATAACCATGACGCAAAATATAGGAGTCTAGAGGAAAGACTCAAAGCGATAGAAGGCAATCAAGTCTTCTCCACACTAGGTGCCAAAGAGCTCGATTTGGTACCGATCGATTTTGCCCCAAAGTTTAAAGTGCCGATTTTGAGAAGTATGATGGGACAAGATGTCCAAAGGCGCATTTGGTCATGTTTTGTCGGAAAATGGTGGTTATGTGAACGAGGATAAACTACTCATACATTGCTTTCAAGATAGTCTAACAGGGTCAACTCTCCGGTGGTACAATCAACTTAGTAGAGAAAAGATTCGATCCTAGAAGGACTTGGCGTCAGCATTTTGCGATCAGTACAAGCATGTATCGGAGATGGTGCGAACCGTATGACCTTGCAAATGATGGAGAAGAAACCAGCAGAATCCTTTAGACAATATGCGCAAAGATGGAGAGATATCTCGCCCAAGTGGAGCCTCCATCGACTAAGGCGAGATAACATCCTTTTCATCAATACTCGAAAGCACCGTTCTATGACAAGTGGTGGGAAGTGCTACGAAGGATTTTTCGGATATCGTAATATCTGGTGAACTCATCGAGAATGCCGTCAAGAGCGGCAGAATGGAAGGATCAGAAGGCTCAAGAAAAGCAGCACCCGTAAGGAAGAAAGAGCCAGAAGCCCACATAGTAGGAACTGGGAGTCATTACATTCCCAATTCGTATCCTAACCAACCCCGACCTCGAAATTATCCACCCAATTTACATTATCCTACTCAAACCCCTTACTACCAAGCATCACCTCCTTCCTACCTCAGATACGCCATGAATAACCAAAGGCCGTCACCACATTCCCACAAAACACTCTACCCACTCAAAGCCAACCCGAAATGAACCAAGACCAACAAGGCCCAATCCCGAGAGCGACAATTCACCCCTATTCCTGTATCATATGGGGAGCTGTACCCAAACTTCTAGAGAAGCAATTAATATCTCCCCATTACATGGCACCCCTTAAACCTCCATACCCGAAATGGTACGATCCAAATGCTAGTTGCGCATACCATGTAGGAAACCAGGGGCACTCTCTCGAGAAGCATCCTGCTTTCAAAAGAAGAGTTCAAGGACTTATTGACGCGGGTATCCTACGATTCGATAGTGCCAGTAATGCCACGGGAACCCGTTCCTCAACCATACCGAAGGGAATGTGAGCACTGATGGGGAAAGAGGATGAATGGAAGGACGAAGATGTGTTTGAAATAAGGGCGCCTCTGCAGAAAATCTGGAGGTATTGGTTAAGAAAGGATTGCTCATCACTCTGATAGAATTTTTGGAGAAGAAGGTCAAAGTTTTGCAATTTTCATGGGAGTGTTGGACATGACATTCAGTCATGTGAGGACTTTAAAAGGTTACTTCAAGACCGGATGGATAATAAGGAGATCAAGGTCCTTAACATGAGGAGGATGTCAACGAAAGAGAAGTATCGTCTCTGATAGCCAATCATCAGGGCCCCTTTATAGTGCTGATCGACCATTGGTAATTTATTACGACACGAAGAAAGAGCCGGTAAAACCAAAAATGATAATCGAAGTACCATCTCCTTTCCCTTATAAGGACAATAAAGCGATCTGTGGAAGTACAATGTCAATATCATCGCTTTGAAGGGAAAAGCCCAAGCCACTGGCGAAGACATTGGGAAGTAGGTCATTTTACCCACAGTGGGCGTTGTTATTCGAAAGAAGTTGAACCGGTAAAGAAAAGTAGCGACTCGAAACAAAAAGGGAAAGCAGTGATGCACGAAGTCGAGGTCGAGCAAGAAATTCCACCCGTGCAAGAAACTAAAAAGCCTGTGAATGAGGAAGAAGCTCAAGAATTCTTGAAATTTATTAAGCACATGAGTATAGTGTGGTGGAACAATTGAGCAAGCAGCCAGCACGAATCTCAGTTCTATCTCTACTGTTAAATTCAGAGCCACATCGGAATGCTTTATTGAAGGTGTTAAATCAAGCTTATGTGGCCAACAACATATCTGTCGAAAAGCTTGATAGATGGGTAAACAATCTGAATGCGGACAATTTCATCTCTTTTAGTGATGATGAGATACCGCCAAATGGTAGAGGCTCGGTGAAAGCGCTGCATATCATGACTCGCTGCAAGGGCTACATAATACCAAACGTACTCATCGATAATGGGTCAGCATTAAATGTTATGCCATTGGCCACGCTTTCCAGAATACCGATGGATTTATCCTACTTAAGGCCCTGTCATTCCATGGTAAGGGCATTCGACGGGACGAGGCGCGAAGTCATGGGAAAGATCGAAATCCCTTTGGAAGTGGGCCCTTACATCTATGAGGTCGAGTTCCAAGTCATGGACATTACACCCTCTTATAACTGCCTTTTGGGAAGACCTTGGATCCATTCTGCTGGAGCAGTTCCATCATCCCTCCATCAAAAGTTGAAATTTATCATGGACAGCTGTTTGGTCACAGTCGAGGGTGAAGAAGACATCGTCGCATCTATCTCTGTTGATGCGCCATACCTGGAAGTAAGCAATGATGCAGTGGAATGTTCCTTTCGATCCCTCAAATTCGTCAATGCCACTTTCGTCGCTGAGGGAAACAGAATTCCGATGCCAAAACTGTCGAAAAATACTAGAATGGGTGTTAAGTTGACCATAGGAAGAGGAACTCGTGCGAGAAAAGGTTTAGGGAAACATCTTCAAGGAATAGTTAGGGCTTTAAAGCGGGTGCACCACAAGGCCCGATACGGTTTGGGGTTCCAGCCTGACATGCGTCAAAGAAGAAGACAGTGGAAGAAGGATCAAGAGAGAAGAATTGCAAGAACTTTAGGCCGAGAACCAGAATGGGAACCGATAGAGTATCCTCATTTGTCAAAAACATTTACATCTGCGGGAATGTTGTACCTTGGACAAGATGATCCACGAAACGTGCTGGGGTTAATTGAAAGGGGTTTTCAGAATGTCAGTATAAGTGTCATTGACAAAGAAGCTGGTGTAAGTAAAGATGTCTCGAGGATATGCCCTTGCCCTCCTGGTTTTATGTTGAACAATTGGACTGCTGAGGAGCTTCTTGTAGTTTATAAGTCTTCAGAGTAATGCTAAACATTAACCTTCTATTGTGTCCTTAGATATAATAGAATTCTTTTGTAAGAGCTTTCATTCGCTCTTTATCATTTAAATAAATATCGATGAAGATGCATTTTGTCACGATTTTTCGCGTTATCGCTAATTTCATAATCATTTTCTCATTTCATATCCTATCCTTACATTTGCCTCATTTCCATGACATAACATTTTGTTTGTTATTTCCAATACTTGGATGTCCCCCTATAGCTTCCTTTTCTATTCAACTTTCAGGTGCTCAGATATTGACGACATGAATAAGCGAATTCTGAATCTTGAAATTGATTTTGAGAAGGTTTGTTTGCTTAGGAGAATTTGAAGTCAAGAAAATCTTTGAAGATTATGTCTCGTCTCTGAATTGTTAAGAATGGTGGAACAAGAGGATAAGCAGATTACGCCTCATGAAGAATCTGTGGAAACAATAAATTTGGGCACTGAAGAGAGGAAACAAGAAGTAAAGATTGGGACTTCTATTTCAGAGAGTACCAGGCATAGTATGATCACTTTACTCCGTGAATACAAAGATGTTTTCGCATGGTCATACCAGGACATGCCAGGGCTAGATGAGGATTTAGTGGTCCATAAGCTCCCATTAAAGCCAGAATGCAAGCCCATCCAGCAGGATTCGTTCTTAATGGGGATATCCTATATAAAAGGGGAAAGGATCAAATACTCTTGAGATGCGTGGATGATGTCGAAGCCAGAAAGATACTTGGAGATGTTCATGAAGGAATCTGTGGGACACATGCCAACAGTTTCAGTATGGCTAGAAAGATTATGAGACTCGGTTACTACTGGTTGACGATGGAAAGCGACTGTATTAGTTTTGCCAGAAAATGTCACAAATGTCAAATCTATGGCGACAAAATTCATGTAGCCCCTTCGCCCCTTCACGTCATGACTTCTCCGTGGCCTTTTTCTATGTGGGGCATGGATGTTATAGGGCTAATTTCTCCAAAAGCATCAAATGGACATCGATTCATTTTTGTGGTTATCGATTACTTCACAAAATGGATAGAAGCTACTTCGTTTGCTAATGTGACGAAGACTGCAGTTTGCAAGTTTTTGAAAAAGGAAATCATTTGCCGGTATGGTTTGCCTGAAAGAATCATTTCAGATAATGCCACGAATTTGAACAATAAGATGATGAAAGAAATGTGCGAGCAATTCAAAATAAAGCATCATAATTCCTCGCCCTATCGCCCAAAGATGAGCGGGTCATTGAGGCGACTAACAAGAACATCAAGAGGATCATTGGGAAAATGGTGAGACATATAAAGATTGGCACGAGAAACTTCCATTTGCTTTGTTTGCATATCGCACATCTGTGCGAACGTCACGGAGCAACTCCTTTCTCTAGTCTATGGAATGAAAGTCATGCTACCCATCGAGGTTGAGATCCCTCTCTGCAGTATTGATGGAATCAAAGTTAGAAGAAGCGAGAATGGATTCGAGCTCGATATGATCAGTTGAACCTCATCGAAGAAAAACGTCTAAGGGCAATTTGTCACGGGCAAATGTACCAAAAGAGAATGATCGCAGCCCATAACAAGAAGGTACGACCAAGAGAATTCCATGAAAGAGAACTCGTGCTGAGAAAAATTCTCCCAATACAAAAAGATCTGCGAGGGAAATGGGCACCAAACTGGGAAGGACCGTACGTCGTAAAGAAGGCATTCTCAGGAGGAGCTTTGATCCTTACCGAGATGGATGGGAAAGAGTTGTCGAATCCAGTGAACTCAGATGCAGTGAAGAAATATTATGCTTGAGATGAAAACTCGAAAAGGGCATCTAAAAAAAAAAAAAAGGGGAAGGGATCAGAGCGAAAACCCGAAAAGGCGCTTTGGTTAAACATAAAAGATTAGAATGAAAACCCAAGAGGCGTTCTAATGGAACAAATATTAGGTTTACAAGGCAAGGCGTTCTAAATCATGACGACAAGCAGTGAGGCTGCGATATTTGAAGCATCTCTGAAAGCTCGAAATCTTCTACGCAAGGAGCCAGACTCTAAAAGATTCTTGATTGAGGAACGTGAAGAGTTCATGTGTCAAATATCTAAAGCATTTGTATCCATTGAATACGATCTCTTCTTTGCACATTTGTACTATCATTAGTTAACTTTCTTTGTTTGCCACATTTGAAATAAAGGAATATGAGATATCCTTTTTGTCCCTACCTGACCATTTTCATGCATATCATTATGTGTTTATTTACATGATAAATGGTGAAATGACATGCCCTAAACAAAAGAAAGGTTAAGCATTACCTGGATGAAAATTTAATAAGCGCAAGAGTCTCAAAGTAGGAACAAAGTTCAATTGGGGACAAAAGAGTGACATCTGAGGAACGTCGATTACTCGTGAAGCTTGAAGACATGTACATGGCGTAAAGAGAAAGTAAAGAGCCGAAGTAACGAATGCGGACCATCACAAGAATCGAGACGAAAAAGACATACGACGAACATACTTAAAGAGCACTGCATAATTATGTAGGCATAAAGGCATTTAAGACAAACATGTGCATATCATGATAACATTATGCATGGTATTTACAGTACTCAACAGAGCAAGAAATCGGAATGAGAGTCGCATTGAATCAAATGAAAAGACACTTGAATTCTACCAAATGACAGGTTTTGATATTTTTGATGTTCAATTTCTGTCCTCCAATTTTGTTTTTTTTTCAAAAATCAACCCATATTGCGAGAAGTGAGTTAAGCCTCAGGGCACGCTGAGGTATTTTCAATTTCTGCTTTTTAATTCATGTTTTCCAAGAAAATCAGCTCATATTGCGAGAGATGAGTTGAGCCTCAAGACACGTTGAGGTAATTTCAATTTATGTTTCAAAAATCAACCCATATTGCAAGAAGTGAGTTGAGCCTCGGCTCACGTGCTGAGGTATTTTCAATTTCTGTTTCTGTTTGTCAAAATCAACTCATATTGCGAGAAGTGAGTTGAACCTTCAGTCACATATCGAGGTATTTTCAAAATCTGCTTTTCAAGTTAAGTTTCAAAAAATCAACTCATATTGCGAGAAGTGAGTTGAGCCTCAGGGCACGCTGAGGTATTTTCAATTTCTGCTTTTCAATTCATGTTTTCCAAGAAAATCAGCTCATATTGCGAGAGATGAGTTGAGCCTCAAGACACGTTGAGGTAATTTCAATTTATGTTTCAAAATCAACTCATATTGTAAGAAGTGAGTTGAGCCTCGAGAACACGTTGAGGTATTTTCAATTCTGCTTTTCAATTCATGTTTTCCAAGAAAATCAGCTCATATTGCGAGAGATGAGTTGAGCCTCAAGACACGTTGAGGTAATTTCAATTTATGTTTCAAAAATCAACCCATATTGCAAGAAGTGAGTTGAGCCTCGGCTCACGTGCTGAGGTATTTTCAATTTCTGTTTCTGTTTGTCAAAATCAACTCATATTGCGAGAGGTGAGTTGAACCTTGATCACATATCGAGGTATTTTCAAAATCGCTTTTCAAGTTAAGTTTCAAAAATCAACTCATATTGCGAGAGGTGAGTTGAGCCTTTGCTCACGTCTTTGAGCTATTTTCAATTTCTGCTTTTCAAAAGAATCAACTCATATTGCGAGTGATGAGTTGAGCCTCGGGTCACACGCTGAGGCGTTTTCAATTTCTACTTTTCAAAAATCAACTCATATTGCGAGAGGTGAGTTGAGTCTCGAAGCCACACACCGAGGTCTTTTCAAATTCATTCTTAATTTACGCTTTTCAATTTACATTTTTCAATTTATATTTTTCAAAAATCAACTCATATTGCGAGATGTGAGTTGAGCCTTGGGTTCACATGTCGAGGTATTTTCAAAATCTACTTTTGCGAGAGGTGAGTTGAGCCTTGGCTCATGTCTTTGAGCTATTTTCAATTTCTTTTTAATGTCTAGTTTCTGAGTCAATTCATATTGCGAGAAATGAGTTGAGCTCAGGATCACATGCCGAGTAAAGAATCAATATTAGAGCTGATTGAAGACACTAGATTTTGTCTCCCTGAAGTTGCAGTGGAGTTGATCGAGGATATCAGATCTTGCCTTTCTAAAGTGGCAGGAGAGAAGACCCAAAACCTTATCTCACTCAAGCGATAGAAGAGCATATTGAATTATATTGGAGCAGATTGAAGCTACAAGGCATATCTCCGAATTTGCGATGGATTGAACCAAAGCTACAAGATGCGATAGATCTGGAAAGAGAATACCGGATGAGAAGAGCACCAAAGAAGTCCATACTTAGCAAGACCAAGGGCAAAATTGGCCTTTCTTTATATCTTTGCTCTATTCTCGTTACGATAATAAGCAAAGAGGGCAGCTATTATAGCCCAATTTTGCCCACTCTTAAACCTCAACCCATTTCATAACCTTGACTACCCATACAAATTAACCCAAACCTCAAACACCCATTTAAGCTAACCTAGTCAGCCCATTTACCCCTTTTACACCCCAAGCCCAATACAAAACCCTTAGCCCAACTAAACCTAAGCCCAAGAACAGAAACCCTAGCCTACTCAGCATCCCACTTGCCTCCTCACTTGTGCCGCAACCATGAAGCAACCCCATACCCCACTACAACAGGTCCCATACCGTCGACACCCCACCACCAACACCGCCACCACACCTGCAATCAGACAAGCGCGCAAACAATAGATTAATATTTGTAGAAGGGTTATAAAACCCAAGAAAATAATGTAAAAGGGTTCCTTTTTTTCGGTTTTGGATAGTCTTCTTTTTTTCAGTTTTTCGATAGTTTAAAAACAAAAAGCAGAGAACACACACATCGGTTTTAGGAACAACAATAGATCAAGATTGATATTATCAAAACCAGATCAAGGAAAAGGTGAAAAAACCTATTCTCTTTCATATTACCGAATCATTTTTTCTTTTATTGGATTTTTCCTAGACTCTAATACATTTATACATATATATATATATACAATATTATAAAAAAAATCAAATTTTACCTTTCGACCCACGTGCGGTGGTGGTGGCCATGATCTTGGCGGACCTCGTGATCGTCCGGTGGCCGGCCCGTGGTCAAGCTCCCCTCCCTCTCTTCTTTCCCCTCCTCTTTTCTCTCCTCCCTTTTTTTTTTCTTTCTTCCTTCATTTCAAATGAAAAAACAAAAAATTTTGGCTTATATAGGGGTCCAAACGCACTGTTTGGACCCCCCTTTAATGAAACGGCGCCGTTCGATCGATGGTCGGGTTGACCCGACCCGTCCGACCGAGGATCGCGTGTTTTTTAAGGGGGCTATTTTGCTGATTGGCCCTCCGCTTTTCAATGTTTTATAATCAAGTTTTTATATATTTTAAATTCGCCCTCATTGTTTTGCCTGATTTAGATTCTGGTCCCCACGCTGCAGCGTTTTAAAATCTGGGTTTATTGTGCTTTTGACCCTCCTAGTTACGCGTGTTGTAATTAAGTCCCTCCCTTTATTTCCTTTTAAATTGACCCCATAACCGTTATTGTTTTAATTCTAGTCCTCCTTCGTCTCTTTTGTTGTTTTTATTAAATATCATCATTATTTTTGAATTATTAATATCATTAATATTGTTATTATTATCATTATTATTATTATGTGTTAATATTTTTTCTTTTTTTCCGCTTCATATGTGTATGTATATATGTATTGCTTAATATTCAATATTTTGATTCCATTTTATTCAATATTTCATGAATGTCGTGTTTGTTTCTTCTTAGTTCAATATTATCTTTATTATTATTATTATAATCATAGTACATATTTTGTTATGTAATTTATATGTTGTATGTATTATCATTTTAATTATATATTATATACATGTTGGATGTGGTATTGTTCATGTATTTTATTATATATGTACATAACTTTAATATATTATATATATATAATTATTTTTATGTAATATTAGTACTCAAATATGTATTTAACCTTAAAATCACATGTGTATATTATGTAAATGATTTAATATTATATTTCTTTACACGTGTTATGTACATAAGTTTTAATTATTATATTTTATATATATTATTATGTATATTTTAATATTATTAGGTATCTATTTTTCTTTACTAGTATGTATATCTCTAATATTATACGTTTCTAATACTATTATTTATATAAAATTATATATGTATATATATATGTGTATGTATGTGTGTAATGTGCAAAAATAGTTCTATTATTATTATATTTATTATTTCTAAGGTAGGTATGTATTATATATGTTCAATATATGTCATATGTATTTTATCGATAATAGTTATGTATTTTTACTATCTTATGTATATACTCCTAACACTATATATATAGTATATTTCCAACACTACTACTATTTAAATATATATATATATACATATTTATATATTACATATATACTCTTAATTATCCGTGTATGTATATTCGTTGTATTCTCATTGTATTCTCATGTATGATACTATTGTTACATTTAATATCACGCGCATTGTCATTATTTTTAAATATCGTTGTTGTATGTATTATGTGCCATGATGTGTTCCCGACTATTATCTTTCGTTTTCCGTCCGTTCTTGTATATTTCTCCGTTTTTCATTATTTTAAAATATTTATTCGTGTTTTTATTAATCTCAATACGTAAGGCAATATATCGATTTAACACCATGTCGTCGATTTCATCGCTATGTTGGGTGAACATCAATCGACTCGTGTTAGGACGGTATACCCTTCTCAAAAAAAAAGAAGGAAATCAAAAATTGAAAGTTTTCATCTTTTGAATCGGATCACGATTGAATATTACTTTGAACTCATATTTTGAAAATCAAGACAACACTTGTTTATGAGATACCAATTTTTGGGCGTCGCGAGGGTGCCAATACCTTCCTCGCGCGTAACCGACTCCCGAATCCTAATTTTTCTCTGGCCTTTTAACGTAGACCTTAACTCGGCCTTTTTCTCGTTTTAAATAAAGGAAATCTAATAGGTGTCCGATCACACCTAGAAAAATGATCGGTGGCGACTCCCGGTTTATTTTAGATCAAATTTTAATTTCCAAGTTTTAATCATACAATTAGCGATCGAAGCTAAAGCTAATTTTACGTCGCTACAATGTATATCAATATATTTGTAAAAAAATTATAAATATTTTTAATGAAATAACATTTTAAAATATATATTAGAATTAAATAAAAATAACTTTTGAAGTTCTAATATTGATCTTATAGTGAGATCATGTGTATTAAATGAAATAAAATTATAGGGAATTTTGAAAAACTACTTCTGGAACTTGAGAAGGAAATTGAGTCATTAAATTTTAAAAATTTTCAGATTTTTTACCCAAGTAAGTAAACTCACTTTAAAATTTTTGAAAACTTTGATAAAATGGAATCTCTCCTTCAAATCCCTCGTTGAAACACAGCCTTGTTATTTTACGGATATATTTTATTTGACTCAAAAACTCTTGTTTTAACATTCTTTTTTATTTGACTCAAAGTTTAAGGTTAATTCCACCAAAAATCCCAATTTATAAGGTCGAATTTTAAATTAGTTCACTAAAAAAAAGGAAAGCTCTAAATTGGCTAACTTAAAACATTCTAATAGAGTCCTTACACCATTAGTATAATTAGGGATAACAAAACTCAAATTGCTCAATAAATTCCAAATCGATCTACTCTAAATGGAGTAGTTTTTTTAAAAGTGGACACAAGATGAGTTTTTTTTTCTTCTATATAGTGGGTATGGAGCGTTTGTGATAATTATTTGTACCACCCGCTGCACTATATTAAATTATCATTATATCCTTATATATATATATATATATAGCTGCTAAAAGGGTAAATGTAATAATGTATTACAAAATATTAAAAAATTCATATATTTTTATTTTTTAATATTTTATGAGGAATTATGTTTAAATATTTACTTGACTTTAAGAATATTAAAGATAAATAGAAAAAAATAAATTGAAGCATAGTGAGGTGAGGCGAAGATAGATGCTTTCAATATCTATGGAGGTGATAATAAGTTTTAAAATTGTACATCTATAGTGGAGCGGAATAGGCCGAATGATGGACAAAAGTATACTAACTATAGAGCAATGGTAAATTTAGCAACATCCACCCTCATCCCATTCCATTGCCATCCCTAATTGCAATTCCAATATGGTCCTTCCAATAATCATTCAGTTATCTATTAAAATTATAACTTCTTCTTTCCTTTATATTAATGAATACAATAATTTATATGTTAGTTTAAATTAGTTTTTAATAAATAATTTATAAATATATTCATTTTCCTTAATAAATAATTGAGAAAAGTTATTATAATAAATCTTTTTTGTATAAATAATAAATTATTTTTAATCAAATAAAATTTTGAAAAATTCTTTCTCTTTTCATTATTTAATTTTAACTATTCAAACAAAATGGATAAAAATTCTTTCTTTTCCTTGACCTTCTTTTTTTTTTTATAATTGTTTATGTGTAAAGGTTTCTAAAATAATTGATGTTGAGAAGAAACTTGGTATATGCAACAGATTCAAATTTTTATTACTGTTGATAAGCTCATTTCAATAATGCTATACCTTTATGTGCCCAAGAGGAAGATAAGGTCAAGTTGGCTATAATTGAAAATGGGGTTGTACACTCTGAAAACTGAGTTAATTTAATTTGGGACTTGACATTCCTAATAAGGTGAAAGACTTCATTTAGAGACCATGTGGTAGCCATATTACCACTAATGATAACCTACGGAAGAGGAAGTTGAATGAGATCTCTATATGTCCAAATTGGCTAAACGAAGTTGAAGCTGTAGAACATGTGTTACTGATGTGACGGTGGAGTGAGTTTGAAGAAATTGATTGTATAGGTATACAATCTTTTTTGATAAATGTTTAATTGAACCTTTTAAGATATAAATCCCAACAAATTCAATTAATGATGACAACAATACCTATAGACATGCCACATAAACGAGTCCAAAATGTTTAAAAGACTGCCAAATCAAAGGCTTGATAGTGTGAGCTTCGAAGTGATCCGATCTCCTCGTCCAGTAAAAGACAACTACAAACAAAGAAAACACAACAGAGTAAGGATTATGTATCCCTAGTAAGTTCATAAAAAATCAACTTACTTACCTTATCATTGTAACAATTTAAATAATTGTAGCACAAAGGCATGACATATCCTTGGAATCCTTATAAATCTATTCATAAACCATTCCACAAGACAACCTATAGGTTAATATCGCACATAACAAGATTATGATATTAATTTCCATATACATGTACAACCAAACTACTTTACGTCATACTATTTAACATTGTTCAATATATAAACTTATCAAGGGAATCCATATTGAATCATTTTATTACCATTTAATTTTCGTTTTCTGTCTGGAGAACTACAGTAATTTAACTTCAGATAGACGAGATTAATCTACTCCCACAAGCTGTAGAGCTGATCTATTTATAGAAGCTTTATTTAGTGCTACTCACTTGAGTTGTCGAGAATCCACAACATATATTGGATCTTGGCCATTGATAAAGAAAGATTTGATGTTGCTCACTCTAGTTGTCGAGAATCCACAACATGTGTTTGATCTCAACCATCAATTAAGAAAGATTTGATGTTACTCACTTAAGCTGTCGGGAACCCGCAACATATACTGGATTTTAGCCATTGATAAAGAAAGATTTGATGTTGCTCACCCAAGTTGTCAAGAATCCATAACATGCGTTGGATCTCAACCATCAATTAAGAAAGATTTGATGTTATTCACTCAAGCTGTCGAGAATCCGCAACATATGCTAGATCTCAGCCATCAGATTAATCCCTAATCACAACACCCATTTTCCTTTCTAGAACTTAATGACATGACATTCCTATCTCAATTGTTTACTAAATTCACACGGGCCTATTGTTGAATTTGTATCATTTCCATTTCTATTATTGTAAACACTTGTCAAATTACAATAAAAATCCATATACCTTTTAAACATTACAGTATCAACATGTACATATGGTCCCTTTGTATGACAATTTTACATCCATTAGACATTGCATATCCATTCATATTTATCGTATAGTTCATATATTTCGATTTAGTCCTTTTTTATGTCAAACATTTTCTATACATAAAAATTAGACTAAAAATAATATATATAATATAGATATGTCATCAGTTAATAGAGTAACTCTCACATGAACTTACCTGACAAAAACAACAACTAACAAGACATCAAAGACTAATCTAAAATTTTGTCTTCTTCAATTATCTTCTAGTTGATTCCAATCCCGATCTATAATAATTCATTACAACTTATCAATTCTAGACATATTTTAACATTCTATTATAACCATAAGTGATTTCAAGTTCACTTTTCAAAAGTTTCCTAAAATTTTGTAATTTATTCAATTTAGTCCCTAAAATTGAAATAGCTATAAATTTAAATTTTGAGCCTCGATTGCAAAATCAGTCTCAATTCCATCCTTCTATAATCCTCTAATAACTATATTTATAAAAATTTCACATCAAAATTGAAATTATTGCATTTGAGTCCCTAAGTTCAAAGCTAACATTTTTCATTTTAAAAACTAGTTCTTTTTTAATCTAAGCTTAAAATCTAACAATTTAGTATCAAAAGCTTCAAGATTCAACAATCGTAACTTTTGTAAACTTTAATAATTTTGTAATTTAATACACGAGTTATCTAAATCGAGCTACCACGATCTCAAAAATATAAAATTTAAAAAAACAAATCAATTTAAACTTACCATGCGCATAGGGCCGAACCTTTAAAGCTTCAAACATGGCTTCCCTCTTCTCTTTTGGTGGTTTAGGAGGTGAAGAAAGAAAAATAAAATGGGTGGCTTTTGTTTTATGCTTTAAACATATAATATTTTTTAGTTTAAACAATTTTTAATAATAATGGATAGAAACATCCACCAAACCGTCACTAAATTCAAAAGTGAGCTAGCCATTTCAACCTTTGATTTAAAAAAAATTCAATGCTTAAATTTTACCGATTCAATTTTTTAACCATTTTTACGATTTAAATTTTTTACTTTAATTAATTATTAATTTAGTAAAACTATCTATCTAAAATTTAACTTATCTATATAATAACTTTATAAATATTTAATAGAAATATCTACGAGTTCGATTTACGAAAACAATGTCCTCATACCTCATTTTCTGACACTATTGACTTTAGGGTCAATACAATTGTACTTTAATTAATTATCAATTTAATAAAATTAATGGACCACTCTCTAATTAAACTTCATACTAAACTTGTAAATATTAAATAATAATATTTACAGACTCGATTATTAAAAAATAGGATTCCAAAATCACCGTTTTAAGCGCCACTGAAAAACGAACTGTTACAAAAGTTTTCAAAATTTGAGATGGTCAAATCGATGAGATCTTGGATTTTTGGTCCCATCATTTCGACCAATTCAATCAATTGTCCGATTCAATTGAATAAATTATAAACTTTCAAAATATTAAAATAAAGAAAATCGATTCAACTAGTCCAACAAAAAAATTCAACCATTTAGCAAATCAAGAAGTCAAACTCCTTATTTCAAACCGATTCCTTTAATGATTTTCGATCTATCCAATTCAATTGATAAATCAATTCTTATTATGAAAACAATGATGAATCTAAAGTGGAATTGGGTAATCAATATGACATATCAACAAACCTGCCAAGAAATTGGGCGTGAAATAGGAAGGAAGATAGATGGACAATGTTAATTTCTGGGAATCCACTCAGATTCTAACGTGTTGACCAAACTTTTTCCAACGACCAAAAGGGGAAGCAAAAACAAGTAATTATTTATGCTTATGCTTATCTGTTTAATTATGATACAGATATAAAAAAGGAAAAAGGAAAAGTAAGGTCAATGATTTAATATGTTAAAAAAAATCATATAAAATGACCTGTGTTGCTGGTTTACTTTTCATTTATGGAACAAATAATATCATGAAGCAAACATTTTATTTTTAATTAACTTTTAAATAATTGTAATGATTACTTTTGATAAAATGACTTTATGGGATTATATTATACTTAAAACAGAAAAGCCCTATTATATAAAATGGTTTATGATTTAATAATAAGTCAATATTTAAAAAGAAAATGATTTATATGTGGGGTCTGGGAAAGAAATACCTATTAAGAATGAAAGAGCATTTGGGTGTTACTTGTGGAAAAACCAAGGGGTCTTTATGTGCTATAAATGCATAACTTGGTTCTCTTTATTTCTGCATCTTATAAGCCTTCATAGAATTTATTAAACCAGCTTTGTTCGTTAGTTCCTTGAAGATCGGCTGATTAGGGAATTGGTTAAGATATTGATCAATTGAGAGATATTAAACAGGTACAAATTAATTGGATTGACAATCGAGTTAATCTTTTATAATATATTTTTTATTTTTTAAATTTTTAATAATTTATTTTCTTTAAATCACTTAAATTGGTCTAAGTGATCAAGTTAGAATCAAGTGATTTGATTAGTTTAATCATTTATTGACTTTCAAAAACATTCAGTACTAGTTTCTTTTTTTATATATAGATATATTAGCTTTTGGAACAGTAGGATTTCAAGTTTTTCTTCTCTCATTAATATATTTGTCTTAATTTTTCTTTTCACCATGTAGCTTTGGTTAAGAAATGATGAATTGAATTTACCACCGTGAATATTCACAAAAATAAGTGGATATGAATATTTGAATTTTGAGATGAAATTTTTTATTTAAGTACTGATTTGATTTCTATGTAAGCCTAATTCTTATAGAAGGAAATTACAAATTAACAAAACAAAAGTTTGCATGGAAGTAACATTAGTGGCATTTATTTCTTTGCAGAAAAGCCAATTAGGAGATGACAGGACTGGATAAACAAAAGGATAGGGGGCACGTCCTACATGAACTTAACGTGGAAACTATTAATGGTCTTTTCTTTTGCAACGGTTGCAAAGAACTAGGGTTTGGGAATTGCTACAAATGTTCCTGGGTGCGGTTTTGCAATTACGTCCTTCATGTGACTTGTTTAAATGAAGATGGCACACCCTTATCAAATCCATTATTCAAAAACTGCAATTTTCAATTTTATCAGGAAAATCCTTTAAGTCCTGTAGTCCCAACCTGCCGCATTTGTGCCTTACACATACGAGGACGCATGTACCATTGCCCTAAAAGGAAATACAGTTTACATCCCTACTGTGCGACACTTCAGACGACCTTCTCCCTTCCAGATTCCGACATGACAATTAAACTTCGCAGAGAGACCAAATTGAATTTCTTTAAATCGAAATGCTTGAAATGCGATAGGAAGAACAGATCACCAAACGATGTCCAGTGTTTGTCCTATGTTTCCTCGAGAGGTAACCTATGTTACCATGTGGCATGTATGAAAGAAGCATGTCGCGATAACTGGAATAAGGGTTATTTTCGACCTGGTTCTGAAACTAATGAGCGGAGTAAATTCCTTGCACTGAAAAATCTAGCTCCAAAACTGGAACTATCAAGCGTTGGGCAAACCTCGGAAGTTTTGCCGATCACATTTCTCAAGCTGGTGGTTTGTGCTATACTTGGAGAGCCATTTGATTTAATTGCCCCTTTATTCCAACCTTCTCGGAACTAGTTAGAACAGGGCTTGTTGTGGCTTATGTTATGTTTGGTTTGTTAAATAAGGCTTGAACTTGTTCAAGCAACAAGTTGAGCCTAATTTCAAGTGTGTTTTGTTTTTGAAACAACTTGGTTTGTTGCCGTTCCAAATTCAATACTGGATTAGAGAGTGGAACGGTGAGTTGGAACAGAGACCTTATCAACAAAGTCAAGTGCAAAGTAAGGTGACAAATAACAAGTAATATTGTTATTGTAATTGGGATCAAGAATCTTACTCTATAGAGCCTTATCAATGAGTGGTCTTATTTAACAATTGTGTTTGGATCACCTATTAGCTTTATCCTAATCTACTTTTATGTGTGATGTCAGATAGTACAAGTGCCTAACAATTTTGTTGGTTGTGATGTCAGTATGATCGTACTAGACTTAATTTTATGTGTTGTTTTGGTTTTGTATGTAGAGCATGTGTGGATATACGAAGCTGTTTTGCTTCTTATCCCCTGTGTTTTATCAGTATGGTTGGATGATTTCTCCCTAATAAATACTTTAATTACTTTATTTGGATAAATAATTTTTAAATAAAAAATAGGTTATTAGAATTTCTTGACTTAAAGAATAATTATAAAAGAATAAAATTATATTAAAATAAATAATATAAAAACATTCAATATGCATATCAATATATTTGTAAAAATATATATACTTTTAATGAAATAAAATTTTAAAATATATATTAGAATTAAATAAAATTATTTTTGAAATTTTAATATTTATCTTTATTGAGACCATGTGTATTGAATGAAATAAAATTATAGTGAATTTTGAGAAAAAATCTACCTCTTTAGATGGAATTTGAAAAGAGAAATTGAGCTATTAGAGTCTCTTCTTGAAATTATTCACTAATTTTGAAATTCTCCAAATTTTTTACCGAGGAAATTCACTTTTAAAATTTTGAAAATCTTGATACAAATAAATTCTCTCCTTCAAACCCCTCGTCCAAACAAACCTTTATTGGAGAAATTATTAGGTGGACCTATCTCACCACATAAGTGTTATAGCCCAAATTTTACCCCATTTACAATTTTGACCCACCTACCCAATACACAAGACCCATTAAACCCAAACTAACAAATCAAATCCCATAGCCCAAATACCACCAGCCCAATACTCAACTAGCCCAACATAAAAAAAAAAAAAAGAAGAGAAACAGACAACAAGAAACATTGGCTACCACACCCCACTTTCCTCTGACACTAGCACCATCTTTGGTCACCACCATATCGGCTACCACGCCCCATGCTACGCCAACACCATCCCCAAGATGCACGGCACCTCCATACCGCAAGCGACAATGAAGAGATAGAAACTAATAGAAAATGAAAGTGTAAAGGCTATAAAAGCCATGAAAACAAGTGTATAAAAGGGGGAAGCAAAAAAATTTTCCAGCAAAAAAATTCCAGCAGTAAAAAAATTTTTTCAGCAAAAAAATTCCAGCAGCAAAAAAATTCCAACAAAAAAATTCCAGCAAAAAATTCTAGCCAAAAAATTTCAGCAAAGAAAATTCCAGCAAAAAATTTCCAAAAAAAACCAAAAAAGGAACATTCAGTAATCTAAGCAAGAAAAAAACTTCAATATCCGGCAAGCAACCAAGAAACCAAGGACTAACCACCATTAACACCACAACCAAGCTCCCAAACCGAAACCCACTCTAAATACCCGAGCCAATCGATTATAAGCCACCCCAAAACCCAAATCTCAACTACCCGTAGCTTGATTTCACTGGCGACACGATGGTGTTGGTGGCGTGCAGTGGAAGGAAAAAGAGGGTTCGTGCTTGAAGCTTGGATCTCTTCTTTCTTTCTTTGTTTCTGCTGGAGATTTGTTTGTTTTGGGGGTTAGTATTAAAAAAGAAAGAAATATTTTAGTTAATGGGTTGGTTTATGTAAGGTTTGATGGGTTAAATTTAGTTTGGGTTAATTAGTATGTTGGGTGATATGTTAAGTTAGTGGGTTGGGTTGGTTGTGTTGGGTTTATTAAGTTAGTGAGTTGGGTTGGTTTGTATTATTATTATTATTTTTAAATTAGTGAGTTGGGTTTAGTTTGGTTTAGAAAAAAATAATAAAAATAAATAAATAAATAAATAAATTTTTAAATAGTCGGGTCAACCCGACTCTATTTGCGGCAATCTAATCCAGTGACGATCACCAACAAAGGCCCATTTCAGCAACCCGAGGAGAAAAGAGATTAATTTCAGAACCCATAATATTGGACTTGGTATATTCTTACCCTTTTATTATTATTTACTCATTCAATTTAATATACATTTTAGATCACATATTATTACAACATTATTATTAGTTTCCTTTTTATTATTTTAGAAATATTTTTATTTTCTTCTAATTAATTTTAATAAATAAGGCAACGATCGATTTAACATAAGGTCGTTGATTTCATCGCTATGTTGGGTGAATATCATTGGCTCGTGTTAAAATGGGACGTCCTTTTGAAAAATCGAAAAATTTAAAAATTCTTGTGTTTTGAAATAGGATATTTATTTTTGTGATTATTGGTAAGTGATCAAATTTTATTTTTAAAATGCAGATGAGGATAGGTAATTTGTCAAAATTCTAGTGTTGTAAACTTTTCGTGTTTCCAAAATTTTTCGTGTTTTTCTAAAAAAAAAAAGA
The DNA here is from genome assembly GCF_025698485.1 of Gossypium arboreum. Classification (NCBI taxonomy): domain Eukaryota; kingdom Viridiplantae; phylum Streptophyta; class Magnoliopsida; order Malvales; family Malvaceae; genus Gossypium; species Gossypium arboreum. The sequence goes on along the minus strand of NC_069079.1, from coordinate 126,891,291 downwards.
AAATTCAGGTTTCAAAAATTTTCGTGTTTTCAAAATTTTCGTGTTTTAAAATTTCTCATTTTTCAATTGGATCATGATTAAATATTAAATTGAATCCATTCTTTGAAATTAAAGACAACGTGTTTAACAAGATACCAATTTTGGGCGTCATGAGGGTGCTAATACCTTCCTCGTATGTAACCGACTCGAACCCTATTTTTCTCTGGATTTTTGTGTAGACCCAAATTTGGCCTTCATTTTTGTTCAAATAAATTTTCTTTTCAAAAAAGATGATTTATTACGTGTCCGATCACACCTAAAAAAAAGATCGGTGGCGACTCCCCTTTTTAAAAAAAAACGAAAGTCGATTTTTCAAATTTCCAATAAATTACCTCAATTAGCGACCGAAAGCTAAAATTTTTACGTCGCTACAGCTGGCGACTCCACTGGGGACCCTAACCTTTTTTTTGAGAGTCGAGTCGAATTAATCGTGCATTGTCGAAATTTTCAAAATTCCTCGTTCAAATTAATATTTAATCATGATCCTTAAGTTTTGTTTTTTTTTTTTTTTAAATCATACATACGTATCTCCTAATTTGTTTTATCTTTCGTTTTAGTTTTGTAGTTTTCAAATAAACGGAAGGATTGCAAGTTTCTCCCACACACCGTGCACTTGCATTTTGCATAACATAAGCTCTCTACCCGGCTCTGTCTGTTTAAGTGAAAGTAAACGCTATGCCTTCGTGAGTTAACTCGTCCCTCCACAAAGCTAGTGAATACTTTGGGTTACATATGACTTATGCTTTCGTGAGTTAACTTGTCCTCCGCATAGGCATAAGTAAATGTAATCCTCGAATTGAACTCGTGAGCCTGTGATGGGTTATGACCGAGGCTTCACACTAATCTTAGCAGATGATAGTACGACCAATTCGAAAATTCGTCTAGAACCAAAACCGCATATAGTGAACCATACGAGCCACCCAACTAGAGCCATGTCGAACCTCCGCTCGTTTGGTAGTCACCGAAATAAGTACACGGAAAAGCACATCTTACCTTCTATTTCTTTTACATTTGTGCTTTCTAAGCAAGGGAATCGAGTCCACTGGACCAAGTAGCTTAATTTGTTAGATTTTCCCCAGTTTTTCTCTGTTTATATGTGTTGCGCTAACCAAGGTCGTTTGTCTGTATTTTTATTTTTCATCATGCATCGAAGGCATCTTGTTAGGAAGGTGTTGATTAGAGATTGGTTGCCAAAAACGGGTTTCTAATGGAGGAGTCAATTATACGAGTGACCAAAACGTTGTGTAATACTCCTTTGATTAAGGAAATGCCTAAATAGGGGCTATCTTGAAATTAACACCAAATTTTTGCATATTCATTCATGACTGACATTCATTTGACGTTCATGCATTCATTCATGCATCCATTCATACATTGCATATCCCATACTCGGTCGCTGAAGACAAAATATATAATTCACAGTTGTAATACCACAAGACTGGAACCACGTCATCAGTATAAAACGCGCCGACAAGCTAAAGTGATGGAGGCTGAATTCAACGAGAAAATTGAAAGGTTGGAAAGGGCTCAAAAGGAATTACAAGAGCAACTGGCCAAATCGCAACAAGAGACGAGAGACCTAATGGTGAGATCTCGAGAGGAATCACTCGAGCAAAGAGATCAAATGGCCAAGATGATGGAGATGATGTCAGCTCTAATTAAAGGAAAAGGACCCATGCGGAGCCCTGACATTGAGGAGTCTCGATCAAGAATTCACCAGGATCAGGATCCACTCTATCCCCCAGGATTCACTCCACCGCTCGCATATACAACACAGAGAGGGTATACTCAAGGGGAACCCACTGGATTGGAACATCGACCTATGCCACCTGCTCCGCCCACTAATTTGGGGCAAGGAATATTCGCGTCAAACCCAGGGGCTAGTCTTGCTGATCCACTGGTCCCAGATATGGATGACCCAGCAGAGGTAGCCAAGTTGAAATCGGATAACCATGACGCAAAATATAGGGGTCTAGAGGAAAGACTCAAAGCGATAGAAGGCACTGAAGTCTTCTCCGCACTAGGTGCCAAAGAACTCAGTTTGGTACCTGATCTGATTTTTCCCCCGAAGTTCAAAGTGCCTGATTTTGAGAAGTATGATGGGACAAGATGTCCAAAGGCGCATCTGGTCATGTTTTGCTGAAAAATGACGGGTTATGTGAACGAGGATAAACTACTCATACATTGCTTTCAAGATAGTTTAACAGGGTCAGCTCTTCGGTGGTACAATCAACTTAGTAGAGAAAAGATTCGATCCTGGAAGGACTTGGCGTCAGCATTTTGCGAGCAGTACAAGCATATGTCTGACATGGTGCCTGATCCAATGACTCTACAAAGGATGGAAAAGAAACCAGCAGAAACCTTTAGGCAATATGCTCAAAGGTGGAGAGATATCTCGGCTCAAGTGGAACCATCATTGACTAAGACTGAGATAACAGTCCTTTTCATCAATACTCTGAGAGCACCATTCTATGACAAGTTGGTAAGAAGTGCTACGAAAGACTTTGCGAACATTGTGATATCCGGGGAACTTATAGAGAATGCCATCAAAAATGGAAGGATGGAATGCCCTGAGAGCTCAAAAGGGTAGCACCCATGAAGAAAAAAGAGCCAGAAACCCATGTGGTGGGAATAGGAAGCCACTATACTTCTAATTCGTACCCAAATTTCACATACTTGGGAGTGTTTTGAATAATGGGACAGTGGAAGAGATCTGTGTACTTTTAAAGCTAATCTAGAGTAATATTCAAAACATACTTATTGCCTTAAGACCTAGAGGTGATAAGATTTCTTTTGAGAAATAGGTTTCGGTCCAAGATTTTTATTTCAATGAAATGCATTCTTTTGAGTAAATTTTATTTTATTTATAGATTCTTTTATTATTTATTCTTTTATTTTACATTCATGATCATCCTATAAAAATAATCATCCTTAGAATCATTTATTCTCTAGAATTTGCCTTCGCACCCACAGCAGGTCCCCAAATATCAATGTCACGAGCGACGCTGTTACTAACTCCCTTTGGAGTAAGATATGTGTCTAGAAGGATCTCGGACTTCAAGATGATGAGATTGTGTCTATCTTACGACTCGTGAAGATGATGAGAATGAGACAAAAGATGACCCTAACTTACAAAGGGTCGGTGACATTGTGAGCTTAGGAAAGGGATGAAGATCGAAACCTAGCCCACCGCAGAAATAAGGCAAGACTATTGAGTTATTTTCAAGAATTCAAGGATGTTTTCGCACGATCATATTAAGACGCACTTAGGAACATCTTGAAAGAGGTCCATAAGGGTTTCTAGAGAACACATGACAATGGTTCTGTAATAGCCAAGCTAATCAATGAGGATCGGATGTTGTTTGTCCACCATCGGAAGGGAATAGCATCAGTTATGACGTCAAGACTCACGTGCTTCTTTCATCTCTTCACAAACTTTTCAATACGTGGGGCATAGATGTTCTGGGGATAATCTTGTCAAAAGCTTCCAATCGACATCATCGTCGTGGCCGTCAATTGCTTCACTAAGAAGATGAATGTAGCTTCATATGTCAATATTATAAAGTCGACAGTCATGAAAAGAAAAAGAAAAAAAAAATAAAAAGAAAAAAGACAAGAAAAAAATAAAAAAGAAATCAAATGCCAGAAAGAATCATGTTTTAATGCGAATCGTACAATGTCATATCACAATGCAACAAAGGCTGCCAAAAGAAAAATACAAAAATCAAGAAAAGTTATAGAAGGTGACCGAGACTTGTAAATATTGGCATAAGAAGCTACCTTTTACTCTTTGTGCTTATTAAAGTTGACCAGGACCTTCACTGGGGCATTAGAGGTGTTTCGTCCGTGGAAATTAAGATTCTTTTTCTCCAAGCTTTGATTGAATCAAGAATTGGATGAAGTAAAATGTCTTCATTAAACTTGACTGCAGAAAAGGGTTTGAAAGTCAAACGTGTATGATGCTGAGTTATGGTGGAAATGGTTCACCCAAAGGAATTTCATAGTTGAAACTTGGTATTGCAGAAGATCCTTTCTATACGAAAGGATTTCAAAGGGAAATGGATGCTTAAGAACTTTATGAGGTAAAGGAGGCTTCCCCCGAAAGAACACTGATCCAATCCTAAATTTGGATTCAGTCTAGAAATACTTGAAAAGGAGTGGCCAAGGTGAAAACCCGCAAAGGGCACCTTGTGACCTTCATTCAAAAAAAAAAAAAAGAAGAAAATGGAGAGGTCAAGGTGAAAACCCGCAAAGGGCACCTTGAGACCAAAGGGATTTTGAGTTGAAAACCTAAAAAAGGCAGCTCAAATTTTGTTCAAAGGTGGAGCATATGGTAGTCTTGCTATACTTGAATTGACAGTGAAGAAGTATGCTACGTCTTGGGGCATCGACAAAGTACTCTGAATCCCCTAAACACATGTTGAACTCAAAATGGTCTCAAAGGAGTTTGTACAGAGAAGCTCAGGCTGTGATATTTGGGGCACTTAGCTTTCCATTTTACCCATTTCTGAATTTATCTTTGATTATCTTATTCTTTTCAAAATGGACTTCCAATAAACTTGCATTTACTCTCATTGTTCAACTTGTTTGTTTCGAGCTATGCTCTTAACCGATTTTTTTCTTGTCATCAGTTCGATCCTTTTCAAGCATTTCGCATTGAAATAATGATTAATGGACTAATCATACTTTTATAAAAGGAATTTTGCATATTACTCTAAAAGCTTCTAAATAGTACAGGAACCTGAAACCAGTCAGTTGTTCAAGAGCTTACCAAGTGTAAGGGTTGGAAATATTTGAGCTCAAATTGAGTTTATCTCCTCAGATTTTCTGTCAGAAATATCAGTTGATGGGACAAATTACAGATCATATACCCTTGAGTTACAGTAGGATACAGATCCTATAGCCAGAAATTGCAGTGGAATGGTTTAAGGATAGTGCCAACCTTGTATCCCCAAATTACAGTGGAATGGACTCTGAAGTTACGGTGGGGCAAACTGGTTGAGCAAAACATGATTATTTCTTCAGATTTTGGGTCAAAATACTAACCGAGCATTAGGGCAGCGACTACGTCGATAATAGAGTCGATGGGCAATGAGTAATGACGCCTTAAAAAAAAAAAGAGAAGAAGATCGAGATGAAAACTTGAAAAGGGCGTCTTGATAAACAAAAATTAGGATGAAAACCTGAAAGGGCATCCTAATGAAACAGGTTTGGGCCCAAGGAGTAAAAAGATTCAAGAAACAAGTCAAACAAAGAAGACTACAAACATTTGAAGCATTTTCAGCAACTCAAAAATTTCTATGCAAGAAGACATACTCAAAAGGATTCTTGATTAAGAAACGTGGAAGAGTTCATGCTCCAAACAAAACAAATGTTGAGTATTACCCGAATGAGAATTTGATAAGTACAAGAGCCTCAAAGCAAGGACAAAGCTCAACCAGGGGCAAAAGAGTGATATCTGAGAAATACAGATTATTCGTGAAGCTTGAGGACGGGTGCGGGTACTGAAAAGAAAGTCAAGAGTCGAAGCAATGAACACAGATCACCAAAAATCATGACGGAAAAGGACATACGACAAACATGCCTAAGGCGCATAGCAAAATCATGTAGGCATAAAGGCATTTAAGACAAACATGTGCATATCATGATAACATTATGCGTGACATATACAGGTAATCCAGTAGAATAAGAAGATGTGATGATAGAATTAAAGGAAAAGACACCTAGTTCCACCAGACGACAGGTTTTGATATGTTGATGTTTTATTTCTGTTTTCAAAAATCAACTCATATTGCGAGAGGTGAGTTGAGCCTCAGGGCATGTTGAGGTAATTTCAATTTCTGTTTGTCAAAACTCAACTCATATTGCGAGAAATGAGTCGAGCCTCAAGACACGTTGAGGTATTTTCAATTCATGCTTTTCAAAAAAAATCAACTCATATTACGAGAGGTGAGTTGAGCCTCAGGGCACGCTGAGGTATTTTCAATTTTCGTTTTTCAATTTATGCTTTTCAAAAATCAACTCATATTGCGAGAGGTGAGTTGAGCCTCAGGACATGCTGAGGTAATTTCAATTTCTGTTTTCTTCAATTTATGTTTTTCAAAAAATCAGCTCATATTGCGAGAGGTGAGTTGAGCCTCAGGGCACGCTGAGGTATTTTCAATTTTTTGCTTTTCAAAAAAATCAACTCATATTGCGAAAGGTGAGTTGAGCCTCAAGACACGCTGAGGTAATTTCAATTTATGTTTGTCAAAAAAATCAACTCATATTGTGAGAGGTGAGTTGAACCTCGGGGCACGCTGAGGTATTTTTAGTTTATGTTCTAAATTGACTCATATTGCGAGAGGTGAGTTAAGCCTTTTAATTTTTGTTTTTCAAAAATCAACTCATATCGCGAGAAGTGAGTTGAGCCTCAGGACACGCTGAGGTAATTTCAATTTTTGTTTGTCAAGAATCAACTCATATTGCGAGAGGTGGGTTGAACCTTTTAATTTTTACTTTTTCAAAATCAACTCATATTACGAGAGGTGAGTTGAGCCTCATGACACGCTGAGGTAATTTCAATTTATGTTTGTCAAAAAATCAACTCATATTGCGAGAGGTGAGTTGAGCCTCAGGACACGCTGAGGTAATTTCAATTTATATTTTTCAAAAATCAACTCATATTGTGAGAGGTGAGTTGAGCCTCAAGACACGTTGAGGTAATTTAAATTTCTGTTTTCAAAATTCAACTCATATTGCGAGAAGTGAGTTGAGCCTCGGCTCACATGCTGAGGTATTTTCAATTTCTGTTTTTCAATTTCTGTTCGTCAAAATCAACTCATATTGCGAGAGGTGAGTTGAGCCTCAAGGCACGCTGAGATATTTTCAATTTATTTTTCAAAAATCAACTTATATTGCGAGAGGTGAGTTGAGCCTCAAGACACGTTGATGTATTTTCAATCTCTGTCTTTCAAAAAAAAAAAATCAAAAAAATCAACTCATATTGCGAAAGGTGAGTTGAGCCTCAAGTCACATTGAGGTATTTTCAATTGATCATCAAAAAATCAACTTATATTGCGAGAGGTGAGTTGAGCCTCGGGTCATACGCTGAGGTGTTTTTCAATTTTTGTGTTTAAAAAAAATCAACTCATATTGCGAGAGGTGAGTTGAGCCTCGGGTCATATTCTGAGGTGTTTTCCATTTCTGTTCTTCAATTTCTGTGTTTCAAAAAAATCAACTCATATTGCGAGAGGTGAGTTGGGCCTTGGCTCACACGTTGAGGTATTTTCAAATTCTGTTTTTCAAATTCTGTTTTTCAAATTCTGTTTTTTCAGAAAAAGTCAACTCATATTGCGAGAGGTGAGTTGAGCCTCAAGACATGCTGAGGTAGTTTTAATTTCTGTTCTTCAAAAAAAAATCAACTCATATTGTGAGAGGTGAGTTGAGCCTCAGCTCACGTGCTGAGGTATTTTCAATTTCTGTTTTTTTAATTTTTCAAATATCAACTCATATTGCGAGAGGTGAGTTGAGCCTTTAATTTTCGTTTTTCAAAATCTACTTTTCAAATTATTAACTCATGTTGCGAGAGGTGAGTTGAGCCTTTTAATTTCTGCTTTTAATTTCTATGTTTCAAAAATCAACCCATATTGCGAGAAATGAGTTGAGCCTCAGTTCACCTGCTGAGGTATTTTCAATTTTTGTTTTTAATGTCTGTTTTTAAAGAATCAATTCATATTGCGAGAAATGAGTTGAGCCCAAGATCACATGCCGAGTAGAGACTAAAGATTGAAGCTGGTTGAAGACGCCAGATTTTGTCTTTCTGAAGTTGCAGTGGAGCTGATCGAGGATATAAGATCTTGCCTTTCTGAAGTTGCAGAAGAAAAGACAACAAACCTCACTTCCCTGAAGTTGTAGCGGAACATATTGAAGATATCAGATCTCATCTCTCTGAAGTTGCAGAAGAGCAAAACACGACGGATCTTACAACCCTGAAGATGCGAGTAGATTGAAAATACAAGTTTCTACTCTTTGAAGTCACAGTGGAATGAACTAAAGCTACAAGATGCGAGGGACTGGAAAGAGACTACCTGAAGAAGAGAAGCGCTAAAGAGGTCAAAGCTCGACGAGGCTGGGCAAAATTGGTCTTTCCTAAAAGTCTTTACTCTATTCTCGTTACACGACAACAACTCTGTTCTCGTTACACGACAATAAGTAAAGAGGGGCAACTGTTATAGCCCAAATTTTGCCCCATTTACAATTTTGACCCACCTACCCAATACACAAGACCCATTAAACCCAAACCAACAAATCAAATCCCATAGCCCAAATACCACCAGCCCAATACTCAACTAGCCCAACATAAAAAAAAAGAAGAAGAGAAACAGACAACAAGAAACCTTAGCTACCACACCCCACTTTCCTCTGACACTAGCACCATCTTTGGTCACCACCATATCGGCTACCACGCCCCATGCTTCTGCCAACACCATCCCCAAGATGTCTGCACCTCCATATCCTGCAAGCAAGAATGAAGAGATAGAAACTAATAGAAAATGAAAGTGTAAAGGCTATAAAAGCCATGAAAACAAGTGTAAAAAGGGGAAGCAAAAAATTTTCCAAAAAAAATTCCAAGAAGAAAAAATTTTTTCAAGAAAAAATTCCAGCAGAAAAAAATTCCAAGAAAAAAATCCAGCAAAAATTCTAGCCAAAAATTTCAGCAAAGAAAATTCCAGCAAAAAATTTCCAAAAAAAAACCAAAAAGGAACATTCAAGCAATCTAAGCAAGAAAAAACTTCAATATCCGGCAAGCAACCAAGCAACCAAGGACTAACCACCATTAACACCACAACCAAGCTCCCAAACCGAAACCCACTCTAAATACCCGAGCCAATCGATTATAAGCCACCCCAAAACCCAAATCTCAACTACCCGTAGCTTGATTTCACGCGGCGCATACGATGGCTGTTGGTGGCGTGCACGGTGGAAGGAAAAAGAGGGGTTCGGCGGCTTGAAGCTTGGATCTCTTCTTTCTTTCTTTGTTTGCTGCTGGAGATTTGTTTGTTTTGGGGGGGGGTTAGTATTAAAAAAAGAAAGAAATATTTTAGTTAATGGGTTGGTTTATATAAGGTTTGATGGGTTAAATTTAGTTTGGGTTAATTAGTATGTTGGGTGATATGTTAAGTTAGTGGGTTGGGTTGGTTGTGTTGGGTTTATTAAGTTAGTGAGTTGGGTTGGTTTGTATTATTATTATTATTTTTAAATTAGTGAGTTGGGTTTAGTTTGGTTTAAAAAAAATAATAAAATAAATAAATAAATTTTTAAATAGTCGGGTCAACCCGACTCTATTTATGCAATCTAATCCGGTGACGATCACCAACAAAGGCCCATTTCAAAGAACCCGAGGAGAAAAGAGATTAATTTCAGTAACCCATAATATTGGACTTGGTATATTCTTACCCTTTTTATTATTATTTACTCATTCAATTTAATATATATTTTAGATCACATATTATTACAACATTATTATTAGTTTCCTTTTATTATTTTAGAAATATTTTTATTTTCTTCTAATTAATTTTAATAAATAAGGCAACGATCGATTTAACATAAGGTCGTTGATTTCATCGCTATGTTGGGTGAATATCATTGGCTCGTGTTAAAAATGGGACGTCCTTTTTGAAAAATCGAAAAATTTAAAAATTCTTGTGTTTTGAAATAGGATATTTATTTTTGTGATTATTGGTAAGTGATCAAATTTTATTTTTAAAATGCAGATGAGGATAGGTAATTTGTCAAAATTCTAGTGTTGTAAACTTTTCGTGTTTCCAAAATTTTTCGTGTTTTTCTAAAAAAAAAAAGAAAATTCAGGTTTCAAAAATTTTCGTGATTTCAAAATTTTCGTGTTTTAAAATTTCTCATTTTTCAATTGGATCATGATTAAATATTAAATTGAATCCGTTCTTTGAAATTAAAGACAACGCGTGTTTAACAAGATACCAATTTTGTGCGTCGCGAGGGTGCTAATACCTTCCTCGTGCGTAACCGACTCCCGAACCCTATTTTTCTCTGGATTTTTGCGTAGACCCAAATTTGGCCTTCATTTTTGTTCAAATAAATTTTCTTTTCAAAAAAGATGATTTATTACGTGTCCGATCACACCTAAAAAAAAGATCGGTGGCGACTCCCCTTTTTAAAAAAAAACGAAAGTCGATTTTTCAAATTTCCAATAAATTACCTCAATTAGCGACCGAAAGCTAAAATTTTTACGTCGCTACAATAAGGAATGGTCCCACCAAATTATATAAATTTACAAAAAAATTGTTTTCTCTTTCAATCATTCTCATATCTGAACAACGAAAATGAAAAAAAAAATGAAGAAAAAAGATTAAAAAAACCCCTCGTTTTTCATAATATGAAACGAAAAGAAAGTTTCATCCACGCACCCTTTAGTATTTGTCGAAACCATTTTTTTCATTTTTTTTCGATTTAAAAATGATAGATCGACTTTTTGGAAAGCGAAAATGGAGTCGCCACCAATCTTTTCTTGTTTAGGTGTGATCGGATCACCTAGAAATTTGGGTTGTTTTAATAAAACATTTTGGTTTACTAAAACAATGATTTTGGTCTACGAAAATATGAGAAAATAGGCTCGGGAGTCGGTTACGTATGAGGGAGGATTAGCACCCTCATTATGCCCAAAATTGGTACCAAATCGATTAAATACTGTCCTTTTGTCTAAAATTAAAAATGTTTTTGAAATGTGGTTCTTGTTAATAACATTTGAATAACCCGAGTCCTTTGCCAAAAATCTTCTTGTTTCGACGTTCAAAATTTATAATTCAAAATAACAAAAGGATGCCCAACTTTTGGTCCAACGAAATATCGATACCCATTTCAAGAGAGGCACGATTCCTCGAATTTCCAAATATTGACCATTGCCTCACCTTGGAAGATATGAGTGAAATTTCGAAGAGACATTCGATTATTTTGAACAAACGGGAGATTACAACCCAACACGATAGGGCACTATTCCCCGAATTGCCAAACATCGAACATTTCTTTCATTTTAAAGAGTTTTAGAAAACGTGAGTGAAATTCCAAAGGATCTTCGATTATTTTAAACAAATGAAAAAGCGCAACCCAAAGACGATAGGACACAATATTTCAAATCCTCGATACAAGATCATTTTATAATTTCCAAAACTCATGCTTTTGAAATTTCAAAAGGATATTTAGTTATTTAGGTTAAACAAGAAAAATTGAAACCTAGTAAGTTAGGGTACTATTTTCTTGAATTTCCTAAATTCAAATATTGCCTTATTTTTAATTTGAAAAAATAAGCGAAATCTCGAGAGAATATTTATTTGGTCAAACAGAAAATCGAAACCCAACACGTTAGGGCACAATTTCTAATTACCAAACACGAAATATTACCTCGCTTTGAAATTTTATTTTTTATTTTTTAAAAGGAGTGATTATGGAAACAAACTTGCAACGTATTTATTCGATTCATTTGAAGCAAAGAAAATGAAATGAATAATTTCAAGCAAATAGGTTGATTTCAAGCAAATAGGTTGGCAATCTCAATCATAATATAATACATGAGGATGCAAAACAAAGTAACAAATATGGAAAACATATATCAATAATATATTATTGTAACGCCCCAATTTTCGAGAATTCTGTGAATGTTGGCAAATTTCATGCTTTAATTTTGTCATTTGTGAGTGAAATTATGAAATAGGACCTATGTGAAAATGTTTAAAAATGCTATAGGCTAAATTGAAGTGACCAAATAAATAGGAGTGCAAAATAGGAGGATTTGCATGACAAACCTCCCATTTTACATGAAGTGGCCAGCCATCATGTTGTTGTAGACAAAATGTACACTTGATATCCATAATTTATGGTACAAATTGATACAAATTGATAATAGGTTAGGTAAATGTTCCATGATAATGGGTTAGGTAAATGTTTCATGATAATGGGTTAGGTAAATGTTTCATGATAAGAATTTCATGTCTTTTGTATTAAAGAATTAAATGGATGAAATATGAAGTTTTATTAAAAGAAAAAGGGGTGAAAAGAACAAAGTTTTGTCTATCTTTGTTCATCATAGCTGAAAGTTAGAGAAGAGAAAGGAGAGGAGAAAGCTCTTGAGTATTCAGTCATTAGGAGGAGGAAAATTGAAGGTAAGTTCTTGGTGCCTTGCTTCTATTTTGAGGTTCATGAGTTCTTCTTGATTCTACCTTAACTCTTGAAGTATATTTTGATTTTTAGTTGTGTTGTGAGCATTTAGTCATGAATTAAAATGAAGGAAATGGTTGTTGTTTCATGTTCTTTTGATGAAAAATGGAAGATAGGTGAAGTTGAGCCAAACAAATGAGCATGCATGTGCCTTAGATGTTAAAGGGAAAAATCAGCTAACATGTTGTGCTTTAAAATGATGAAATGGAGATTATACTTAAGTAAAATCATAGATATGTGATGATTGATTGGTGATATACATGTTTAAATAACATGCATGCAAAGTATGTGTGAAAGAGTGATTTGGTAATAAATCTACTTGGGACAGCAGCAGTAACGTGACTTTGGAAAATCACCATAAATTGTGTAATTAAAGCTGAATAAATTATGTAATTAAAGCTTATTGAGTCTAGTTTCTAATGAAATAAACAAGAACATATTTTGAATTCTGTACAATGAGAAATTTGATTCGTAATGAAGAGTGGTCAGATTAGTCAAACAGTGAAACATGGGAAACTTTGAGAAAAATCTGGTATTGATTGGATAAACTAAAAATTCTGAAAATTTTATGGATAGAAGATATATGAGTCTATTTTCAGGGAAAATTAACGGCACTTGATTTGGAGTTTCGTAGCTCCAGTTATAAATAATTTAGTGACTGTTGCTCAGGAAGACAGCTTGCAGTGAAATTATGATTATGTGGTAAACATTGACAAAAATTTGTTAATGGGTTGCTTATTGATTTCTTATAAGCTTACTATGATCTGTAGGTGTGGTTGGCGAATATTGTAAGGGGTTAATCGTAGTTCGTATTTGAATAGTTAGATTAACGTGTTAGTAATCCAATTGTAGGCGGTTCGTGTGTGGATCTCGTCAAGATATCGTCGCAAATGTGTGTAACTAACACCCTCTTTCTTAGTCTAGATCGGCAAAAGCGAAAAGCGAAATGCCGAAAATCGGTATTTTGTAGATTTGCGAGAAAAGCGAATGCTCGTGAGGTAAATCGATTAATGTTTTTGGTAAGCTGCAATGTTTGACCGCAAAGTGCATGATTTCGTGCCTCGATATTTTTGGGCTTAATAGGCCAAAATTGGAATGATGAGCCAACGGCCCAATTCGGTAAAAACCCTCGACGTGATTCGTTAGTACGTGAAAAATAGGAATATGCATGAAAACCCTAAAAGCAGTTAACTTACTATAATACCCTATGTATGGAAAATTACCGTTATACCCCTAGGTGCAAAATTACCAAAATACCCCTAGGGTTAAATTGACCTAAATGCATGTTTGATGTTGTTATTTATTGCATGCCATGTTGTTATTATCGATGCATGGGATTGGGATATTGACGGAGGAAGTACTGAAAGTGGCTTGTCCACGCATTGGAGGCTTTGCTTCAATTTATCGTTAATCGAAAGCAACAATGCCGCAATCGTGGAGTGTTAATGGGTGGGTTGAGCTATTCCCACATGGAGTGTATGGCTGGTACGGTGGAGTGTAGTGGTTGGTGGGTTGAGTAGTCTCCCAAATGGGCTTGCATATGTTTACTTGATGTTGCATGTATTTTGAAATGGGCCTATGGGCCATATCATTATCTGAATAAGGGCTAAAGCCCGGTTTATTGTAATCAAAAGGGCTCGTCCAAGACCATCATGTTACTGAATGGGCTTAGGCCCAATAGGCTTGAGTGACTTGGATTTTGAATGGGTTTTCCTTACACACCGAGTTTCCCCAAACTCACCGCTTTTATTTTCATCCACGCAGGAAATCCCCAACCATAGTGGGCTTGGAGTCGTGAGGGAATTTGAGTGGCCACCCGCTCGAAAGTTTGATTTTCTTATGGTGAACTGGACATCCTTTTATTTACGTTTGAAGTTTTGGGTTTTTAAATGTAATAAGGCCGCTTAATTATTTTTGATGGTTTTAATATGTATTACTAAGATAGGTAATACTTATTTTAACTGTTGAAATGGATAGCTTTAGGGCGCGTTTTCAAAAACAACAGTTGATTTCAAAATAACACGACAACAAGCAAAGCTTCCGCAATAAAAGTATTTTCCAAAATTAATCACTTTTCCTAAAAATGAGTTAATCAAATCGGTTTCCTAGAAATATCCATGACGTTTATACAATTTTTTGAAAAGTACAAACACAAAAATTGAAACATGCCCAATGATAATAATCTTACCACATACACTATTTAACGTTTCTAACTAATGCTTAAATAAAAATATATTTTAAGAAAAATATTTTAAAAGGTAATAAAAATGTTAAAACAAATAAACTTGGAATGAACAATTTAAAAGTAGCTAAATTATATATATATATATATATATATATATATATATACACATAAACAGATAATACATGCAAAAAATTTACAATAGATCGTAAAATAAATAAAAATAAAAATAAATAATACATAAAGTATATAAAGTTTAACATATAAATGAGCTTCAAAATAAGTATTATAAGAGGAAATTTAAAGTTAGTGTTATGCAAAATAATTTAAAACCAAGATTCAAAAATGTATATATGTATATAATATATATTATGTGCATAGCAATAGTGATGTGTACCTATATAAAATTTTAAAACGAATAATGTACATATTAACAAGTTGTAACATAGATGAATTATATAAATGCAACCATGTAAGAATATACAAAAGAATATAAGAATGACATACTATATAATATAAATCAATAATTATACAAAATAATTTGAAACAAGATTTACTTACCAACAATTAACAAGATACATAAAGCATAAAACTTAATATAAACATTGTATATAAAAAATAGTAATATAGGCAAGTGTTTGAAATAAACAAAGTATAATTTAAAATTGGGGAATAAATGGTATACATAAATAGATTTAAATGGAAGAATAAAACATGTTTGCAAGGGAATTCAAATAAGTAATTCAATTAAATTATGTATATATATAGATATATATATATATATATATATATAAAATAAAGAAAATAAAATAAAATAACAAAAATGAAAAATGAAAAATGAACAAAGGGAATACAAGAAATTAAAATCAACCTTTTTTTGCTTTGGATTTTTGATCTCTATGTGAAAATACAATGTTTTTTTTTTATCCCTCCTCCTCCTTTACATTTGGTTTTATGATGGCTTTTATAGCCTTGTTACAATATTTTTTTTATTATTTACTATCTTTTCTTTTTACAAGTGGTAGACAAAAGAGGACTAGGGCGACGCTTATGGCGGCACATAGGGTGAAGAGGTTAGGTTTTTTTTCTTTTTCTTCATTTTTTTTATTTTTTTATTTTTTATTTTGGGTTGTATTTGGGCTTGGGGTATTTTGGGATTTAGTTGAGTTTTGGTATTTGGGCTGTGATTTTATTAGGCCCCGGGTAAAATTTGGGTTTTACAGTATTCTTACAATCTTTTTCATTAAAGTGAAATTTCGATGAAAACTCTTCTTTAATTTGTGATCTAGATTGAGAAAGAAACAGAATCCCCAAATTTTTGAAATCCCTAATCTCTAATTTATGTAAATAACCAAATTTAAAATGGCCAATTATTTCATAACCCTCAACCTCAAATTAAACTCCTATTAACCATAAACTAAATCCTTAATTCTTGTAATTTGCCTAATATCTCAAATTTCCATTCTCCAATTTTTTATATCAAAGTGGAAATAGAAGCAAAGGGAAAAATTTTGAAATGGAATAGGACAATGATAAGTGAAGATGAAGGGAAAGTAGAATGTTTTATTTGTAGAAAAGATCAGTATTTTAAGTCTTAATCATGGTGGTTTTAGTTTTTGCTTCTTCCCATACTTTAAGATCTATAAATGAAAAAAGAAAAAGAAAAAAAAACTTGATGATTCTCTAAGGTTTGATGCAGAATGGTTGAAGTTCTACTTTTACACAATGAATAATTACAACCCCAATAATCAATCTATTTGTGACAATCACTCACCCTAAAATATTCTCACATACAAATCATGAAATTTCACTCCTATAAAACCTATAAAGAGTGTCAAATAAAATTATCAATAAAAGTACAAAGCATACTCTGCAAGTCGACAATGAAACCTATCTTCAAAAATGACTTCAATAGTATTTTGATAGACTTTAAGATCTCATTTAATAGCTCCAATGTGTATTCCATAAATTTCTTCATAACTAAATGCTTCAGTAGCTTCAAATATTCTGATCAGGAAAAGGATAGAGTTTTCTTCTCCTCCTTTAAGTAAGTCATTTGAATGAACTAAAATTTTTCACATGGATTTGGTTTTCATTATCACGAACCACATACTCATTTGTTGCATAAGCATATTTTATTCATGGTCAAATATGGCAACATTCCACAACCTTTGACTGTCCCAACTGAATGTTCCAATTGTTATTCTAACATCAAATGGCGCAGATAGTATAAGTGCCTAACAATTTTGTTGGTTGTGATGTCAGTATGATCGTACTAAACTTAATTTTATGTGTTGTTTTGGTTTTGTATGTAGAGCATGTGTGGATATACGAAGCTGTTTTGCTTCTTATCCCCTGTTTTATCAGTGTGGTTGGATGATTTCTCCCCAATAAATACTTTAATTACTTTATTTGGATAAATAATTATTTTAATAAAAAAATAGGTTATTAGATTTTCTTGACTTAAAAAATAATTATAAAAGAATAAAATTATATTAAAAATAAATAATATAAAAACATTCAATATGTATATCAATATATATTTATAAAAGGTAGCACCCTCCAGCAACTAGCTGAGTTAAGATAAATGTTGATGGCTCGGTTTCAAGGAACTGTTCAAAGGTGGAAATATGTGGGGTGCTGAGAGGACCAAGCGGTGGGTGGCTTGTTAGGTTCAGAATGAGAACAGGTATGTCGATATCTTTTCTATTGAAGCTAAAGCTGTGTTAGAAATATTGAAATTAGAGTGGAACAAAGATTTTAGACAAGCTAAAGCTGTGTTAGAAATATTGAAATTAGAGTGGAACAAAGATTTTAGACAAGCTGAATTGGAATGTGATAATGCGTTATTAGTTGATGTTTTACGGAATGGACTTGCAGCAATAAGTAGTATTGCGAAATTAGGTTGATATATAAATAGTGCTACAAGAATTGACAAATTAAGTTTCGCCGGATAGTAATAAAGTTGCAGATCAAGTAGCTAAGATGGACGAAGAAAGAATTAATTACTTGGTCATGATTGAAGATCCACCCCTCTATGTGCAGGCTCTGTTGGAGAAGGATATCTATAATTCGAGCATAGATAAGAGTTGAAGCTGTTAAGCTCGTTCAATTAGACATGTTCTAATTTATTCGTGTATCAAAAAATATATATATATTAATGAAATAAAATATTAAAAATATATATTAGAATTAAATAAAAATTATTTTGAAATTTTAATATTTATCTTATATTGAGACCATGTATATTCAATGAAATAAATTTATAGAGAATTTTGAAAGAAAAAAAAATACCTCTTTAGGCGGAATTTGAAAAGAGAATTTAAGCCATTAAAATCTCTTCTTAAAATTATTCACTAATTTTAAAATTCTCTAAAGTTTTTACCCAGTAAATTCACTTTTAGAATTTTGAAAATTTTGGTACAAATAAAATCTCTCCTTCAAATCCCTCAAATCCCTCGTCCAAACACACCTTTATTGAAGAAATTATTAGGTGGACTATCCCACCACATAACCAATGGTCACATCCAATTATATAATGCCATATAAGATTGTTTGTATATGTCATTTGATGACTAAGAAATTAAAAATAAATTCAATTTTTTTTTCTCCTTCAATCATTCTCATCCCTAAACAATGAAAATGAAACGAAAAGAAAGTTTCATTCATGCACCCTCTAGTATATTCTTACAATCTTTTTCATTTTTAGTATATTCTTACAATCTTTTTCATTAAAGTGGAATTTCGATGAAAAATCTTTTTAAATTTGTGATCGAAATTGAAAAAGAAACAGAATCTCATTTTGTTATTTGCTTATGTTGTAGCCAAATCCCAAAATTTTTAAATCGTTAATCCCTAATTTATGTAAATTACCAAATTTAAAATCCCCAATCATTTCATAACCCTTAGCCTCAAATCAAAACTCCTATTAACCCTAAATTAAATCCTTAATTTTTGTAATTTGCCTAATATCTCAAATTTCCATTCTCCAATCCTTTATATCGGGAAAAATTTTGAAATGGAATAGGACTGATAAGTGAAGATGAAGGGAAAGTAGAATGTTTTATTTGGACGAAAGATCAGTATTTTGAGTCTTAATCATGGTGATTTTAGTTTTTACTTCTTCCCATACTTAAAAGATCTATAAATGAAAATAAAGAAAAAAAAAAAGAAAAACAAACTTTGATGATTCTCTAGAGTTTGATGCAGAATGGTTGAAGGTTGGAGAAAGCAGAATTTTTTGGACAATTTTTTTAATTTTTTAGTCAGCAATAAAATGTACAAATAATCTTATATGGTATTATATAATTGGATGAGACAATTGCTTATATGAAGGGAAAGATCCACCTAATAATTTCTCCATTTATTGTTTTACCAATGTGTTTTTTTTTTTTTTTACTTAAAGTTTAGGTTAATTTCACCAAACATGCCAATTTATAAAGTCAAATTCTAAATTAGTTCAATATAAAAGAAAGTTATAAATTAGTTCATAAACTTAGAGCTATTAAACTTACATGGAGATGTTAAGATAATTGCTTGTCCCGCACTATTGCAATATATTAAATTACCATTTCATCTTTATATATAAAATTATTAAAAGGGTAAATGTAATAATATGTTATAAAAAATAAAATTTATATATTTTATTTTTAAATATTTTATAAATAATTATATTTCATTATTTACTTGACTTTAAATATATTAAAAATGTTAAAAATAAATAAAATTAAATTAAATTGAAGTAGTGTGAGGTGAGCTGAAGATAGTTTCATCCAATATTCATGGAGGTGATAGTGAATTTTAAGATTATACATCTAAAGTGGAGCAAGACAGGTGATGGAATAAAATGTATCAACTGTGGAGCGACCATGAATTTAGCAACATCCATCCTGATCCCACTCCATTGTCATCCCTAAGTACAATTCCAATATGGTCCTTCCAATAGTCAATTTTATCTGTTTAAATTGTAAGTTCTCCATAAGTCATTTCTTTACTTTTCACTGTTTAATCAAATAAAAATTCTAATTTTTTTTTTCACTTCTCTTTTCTTTATTAATTTTTACTATCCAAACAAATTATATAAAAATGTTTTCCTTTCCTTAACCTTCTTTTCCTTTCCTTTTACTTTCCTTTCTGTTCTTTCATAAATGTTTATGTGCAAGATTTCTAAAATAATTGATGTTGAGACAGAAACTTGGAATATGGAGCAGATTCAAAATTTTATTACTGTTGATAAGCTCATTTCAATAATGCTATACCTGCTGATATAGTATCTCCAAATCGACTTTTTTGCAAACACAAAAGATTGTTCAGGCACCAAGAGGTGATCCGTTTTCTTGTTTATTACAACAATAACGATGTTAATTAAATTAATATTTAATCATTTATATGTTTACATGCGCGCACATATATATATATATATATAACTTAGAAAGATATATGCAACTAATACTGTATGTTCTACTGCCTATACTTATTTAAAGCAAAAAATTCATACTCTGGAAAAGAAAAACTAGAAATACTCAGTGAACCGAGGATTTAAGATGAGAGAGATAAAATGAGCCCCGGCTGGGAAGTTATGTATTTATAGAAGAAAAGAAAAAAAACCCAGAATTCACAAACTTTTTTTAATGGAGAAGTCCTTTCTCAGCAGGTCCAGTTTCCTAGCAGGTTCGTTGATATATCATCCAATTAAACAATTCTACTAAGACTGATCATATTGTTATTAATTTTTATTCTTTCATTTCGATTTCTTGGGAAAGTTACAGCAAATTTCTCTTTGTTATTTCTCATTGTCATGGCCTATACATGATAACAATGTTTACCGACTACAGTTAATTTTAAAGGGAAAACGACTCGTAATTTGACTGGTAATATAAGTTTAATAGTTATATATATTATATTATGTTCTTTGAAAACTTATGTATTAGATAATTTTCATGAACAAGATAAGAAAACAATACAAAATTGAACCATACATACATGCCTAAAGTGAAGCTGATATTTTATATCTAGAGCTGTTCTTGGCCCTGAACTACGGACATGATGTTTTTGATTTAGAGCTAATCCGACATTCAAATTTTACTATTAATATTGATATTTTATAATACTAGATTTTCTTTTAAAATTCATTTAATAATGAATATAGATGAAGTAGCAACAGATTCGCATTTAATATTATTAAATAAGTGTTTAAATATTGGATTTATCTAACAAATAATTTGTTAAAATTATATCGTTGTGGAGATATCTAATATACTACAACTCTTAACTTGCACGGTGCTATCTAGAAACAACAGTAATAATTAGAATTAGGAAAACAGAAAAAGAAAATGCAATATTGACTTTTTCTTTTCTCTTCATCGTGGGTTAAAAATTATACTAATCAAATCACGGGAGTTAAGTAAGATGGTAAGTATTTCTCCTACCTTAACCAGTAGTCAAGAGTTCGGTCCTCACCTTGGGTATGGTGCAGATTTAAAACTTGTGATTAGTATTTACTCTCTTATTAAGCCTATAAAATACGGAAAATTAGTTACTGAGCTCATTCTAATAGATACATTGAAAAATAAAAAAATTTTATACTTATTAATCAAATTTTTAATTAAAGTCCAAGACAAGTTTTTAAGATATGAATTTGACCCTATGGGGTTGGATTATATTATATTATTAATAATTCTTAATTTTATTTTATTTTTAATTATAAATTAAAATTAAATTAACATCTTAAAAATGTTAGAGCTATTTATAGAATTAAAAAGAAAATACATAGACGATAGATCCATCCATGAGTCAACTCAAAATAAATTTAGATAATAATTTTTATCTTTAAAATAGACCTAAATATTAATCAATTTTAATATATTTCTATTTAATTTTAAAATTAAAAAATTGAAATGGGCTTTTAACCTGATTGGGTCCAGCTAGGCCCAAGCTCATGCTCGGAATATTTATTTTAAAAAAAATCAAACCTCAATTCAATCCCACAAATTTGACCTATACAAAGATGCAAATACAACATGTTGGGGGTTGATTAGATGAGCAGAAACATGTACCCTCAAATTTAAGTTGGGAAAATAAGGAAAATTATAATTTGATACTATCAGAATGACAAGTTTGAAGGGAAATAGGACGTAATTGCATACATGGATTATATTAAACAGAAAAAAAAAATGGATCTAGGAAAACAAAGTAATAAAAAATGGAGTATATAAAAAATGGAGTATATATACAAAATATTGAAGAATAAAATATCATCTAACTAACCTTTATTATTATTATATTGTTGTGGAGATATATCTAATACACAAGAACTCGTAACTTGCATGGTGCTAAGTTTAGAAGTAAGAAAATGACAGGCAAAAAATACAACATTGACTTGTTCATTTCTCTTGATCATGGATAATAAAAAATCATTCAGGTTATATTTGTAATCAAAGTCCTTGATAAGTTTCTAAGGTGTGAATACTTGACTCAATCGGATTCTATTATTATTAATTAACAATTCTTAATTTAAGTTGATTGTTTTTTAATCTTATATGTTCATTTTACAGTTTATATTCGACATTCAATATTATACCTCTCAACAATGTCATCTTCAAAATTCAAACCTAAATAGGGGAGAATTAAAAGGGAAATTTTCCATTTTAGAAGAGCGGAGCCCTGCCAGCCCCTAGCTCCACCCTTGAACCTTTGTTCACTCCTTGGGAGTATAATCCGCCTTACCAGTTACCACTGCACCTAATATTTGTTAGTTTTAAGCTTATTGTTTTAAATACAAACTATTTTCTCAAGCCATATGCGTTGCATATGATGTTATACATTTAATTTTTACTTAATTTTCTAAATAATGTATTTTTAATAATTGTAATTAATTTTTTAATTTGTTATTTGAATTGTTAAACATTATTAAAATATATTATCTTATTGTTAATGAGAAGGGTTACTATATATGTAGGTACCTAAATTGGTTCAAATTTATACTTACTTATGCCCTAAATACTTTTTGGACCTAACTAGTATTTGAATCTAAAAGCCGTAAGTCAACTTGGTACTTTTTTAAATACCTATCTAATATTGTTAAAATATGCTGACCTGACATTCACATGACACTAATGACAAATAGCATGGTGACACATTTTGACATGACAAAAAATAAAAATAATATTATGTATAAATATGTAAAACATTATTAAAATTTTTATCACATGTCAAAATGTGAGAATGTCGTGTGTCACTATGATATTAGTCACTAGTGTCACGTCAACATAATTTAACGGTGTTAGATTCAAAATAAAAATTTAAATACCAAGTAAATATAAATTATCAAATTCAAATACTTCGAAAAAAAATATTTCACTCCTTCTGTCTCACCAAACATGTGAAAACTTTATTTTTGTCTAAAATAAAAATTTAAAAGTGAGATTGTTGAGTTGAAATTTGATATTATAATAAAGAAGATTAGGCAAATAAATTAGCGAGGAAACCTCTATCTAATTATCATTTATCATATTCTAAACTTAAACTAACAAGATTTGAACACAATTTAACCTGAAACTTCTTGTTATCTTTCTTCATCCTTTTTACGTTGAAAACAAAAATCAGACATGGGTCGACACAAGCTTCTATTTACTTATGTTTCTTCATATTTGTGACGAACCAATAATAATAATTTCTTAGAAGCTACAAATACAATACCAACCCTTTTGAATAATTATAATCACGATCAAATATTACAAAATTCAATATATTAATAACCAATATCTATCAACTTAGGCCTCCGTTTTGTTATTAAACTAAGTGTGATTGACAAATAATAATAATAGTAATTGCAATAGTAATAGTAATAGAAATAATAATAATAATAATAAAAGTCCAAATAAAAAATAAATTGATCTAGACGTGTGGAAAAAATAACCAATGAAGGAGCATATGGGAGCTATTTGTTGTATAAATACATAACTTCACATGGCTCTTTCCATTCCAGCATATTAAGAAGCCTTCAAAGAAGTTATTAACCAGCTTGGTTCCTACGTTCTTTCAAGGTTGTTTCCTATTATATTAGCTATAATTAATGCATAATCGTATAGCAGTTTATTTCTTTTATAAATATATTAGTTTTTGTAACAATAGAATTTCTAGGGGGTTCTTTTTTTTCTATGTACGAGTCTTGGGTTTTTTCCTTTTAAGCATATAGCTTTGTTCATGAAATGATTAATTGAATATAAAAATTTATCAGATCTGCTACTTTTGATATAATGTCTAGAACTACTTATAGTCTATTTCCAACCCTTAAAGAGGAGGACAATGCGTTTTAGCACACTCAAACCTACATCCTTCTACACTAACAACAATGCCGATAACAATCGAGTTAAGACTCAATCGACGCATATATTTCTTTTTAAGTTAAATATACATGCATATATCATACAGGTGCATATATTTCTTTTTATGTGGTTTTAATTTAATCTTTGGTGTTTAGATTTTAAATTTTAATAATGTTTTTCAAATTATCTTAGTTCTTTGATTTGTTTTGTTACCCATCACTAAGATTCAATGAAAGTTATTGTGAACATTCATAAAAATAAGTATTTTAATTCAAGTGACAATGAGTTGGTATGTATCTATACTTTCAAATTACAAATAAAACAAAATTTTGTATGAAAATAACCTTACTTGCACGTATTTGTTTGAATTGGTTGATGATTCAATTCAATATTTGTGTTTGCAGAAAAGCCAATTTGGAGAGATGGCAGGATTGCTAGAGATACATGATAAAGATGGTCACCCAGAGCATAAGCTTAAGTTGGAAAGGAGTGAAGTTCCTTTCATTTGTGGTGGGTGCAAAGAGCTAGGATTTGGACTTCGCTACCAATGTCCCAACATGGAGTGCGATTACATCCTTCATCACGAATGCGGATTGGGGCTCGGATACGGACGTCCACCGACTCAGAAATTTTTCAAAAAATGTGACTTCCAATTTCACAGACAAAATCCATTACCAGGGACAAGAATTTGCGACATTTGTGCCTTGGACATACGAGGATTTTTGTACCAATGCTCCCATGGAGATAATGATTTACATCCCCATTGTGCGAGCCTTCCTTTGACTTTTACCCTTCCGGGTTCCAACCAAGTAATCAAACTTCGCGAAAAGATAGAATCAAGATGCTTGAAATGTCAAAGAAAGGAAAGAGCATCAGGCAAAGTCCAGGGTTTGTCCTATGTTTCCTCAGATGGTATGCTATGTTATCATGTGGCATGTCTGAAAGAAGCATGTCTTGACAATTGGACAATGGGTTATTTTCAACTTGATGCTCTCGCTAACGAGGAAAGAAAAATGCTTGCACTGCAAAATCTTGCTCCAAACCAAGAGATTCGCCTAAGAGCGGGGCAAAGCGCGAATGCAATGAGGGGTATCAGATTGCTGATCACATTTCTCAAGCTGGTCGTTTCTGCTATACTTGGAGAGCCATTTACTTTAGTTTCCACGTTATTTCAATTTTCTCAGAACTAGTTAGTCCAGGGCTTGTGTTTGTTTATGATTTTGTGTGCTTTGTTAAATAAGGCTTGAACTTGCTTATCCAACAAGTCAAGTCAAATGGGTGTGATTTCGGTTGTTGATTGTGTTGTTAGTGTGGTCATCAGCAAACTTAATTTGGAATCTGTTGGTCTATGCTGTATGTATGAAAGTAAATTGTGAGAATAATGAAAGGTTGTAGTAATTTGTTGAGGTAGTTATGTGAGTAGTCACTCGTGCAATGTCACACTTCTCTTAGTTCTAATTAACAAACTTTCGAAATAAACTCTTTGGTGTTTGAGCTTTTAATTCTTACTAATACTTTGTACATGTGATAGTGAATCTTTAAAGACTAATCTGTAAATTATTTTGATGAATGGATCAAATTAGATTAAACAATTGGATACCTTGAAATTAGATCAAATTTTAAGAACAAATTGCTTTGCTTACTCGGAATTTTGACAAAACCTTTAGGAAACAATAAAAAAGATTCAAGAAGTTCAAGGAATCCAAAAATAGCCCCAAAACAAAAACTAAAATCATTATTAAAAAAGATAAACATATCCAGGTTGGATGTGCTAACTCTCAAAAGAAGAAATCTATGTACATGATCTGAAGTGATGAACATCCTTCCAGCAACTTAAAATTTAATGAAATGATCTACTTTTTAATTTTTATTTATTTATTTTTATACGTATTTTTAAAATTAAATATAAAAATTAATTAAAAATTTTCATTGTAATTTATAAGTTCAGATGATGCTTTGGGAGTTAGGATAACTTGATTTATATATGATTGTATTAAGTGTTGAATATATATATTTTTATGAATTTAAGAACATCTTTTTATTAATATATTTTATTTGGATATTGTATTTTTCTTTTTGCTTTAGTTATTAAACAACTTATAAATTTTCTAATTTATATTTGTCGAAATCATTTTTTTTGAAAAACCGGGTCGACTTTATTTTAGAAACGAAAATGAAAAAAACGGGAGTCGCCACTAATCCTTTTTGATGAGGTGTGATCGGGTTACCTCGTAAAAGTGATTGTTTTTAATAAATGGTTTGATTTATTTAAACAACGATTTTGGTCCATGAAATTTAGAAAGACAGGTTCGGGAATTGGTTACGCACGAGGAAGGATTAGTACCCTTGTAACTCCCAAAAATTGGTACCTAGTTGATTAATTAGTGTCTTAGTGTCGAAAATTAAAAAAACTTGAAAGACTTTAAAATACGATCCCTCTTTTTTGTAAAAAACTCGAATGTTAAAGACCTTCTCGTCTCGAAGTAATAAAATGTCACATCTAATAAGTTAGGACATGACATCTCGAACTTTTGAGAGTGAGCTTTGCCTTTTATTTAAAATTCGTGTATTTTAACTTTTTAAAAGGATATTCGATTATCTAGGGTAAACAAGGAAGATCGAAACCCAATAAGTTAGGGCACGATCTCTCGAATTTCTAAATACCGAATACTGCCTTTATTTGTAAAAAATCTTATCTCGAAGTAACAAGATGTCACATCCAGTAAGTTAGGGCACCACACCTCGTATTTCCGAGAATAAGCGTTTTATTCAAAACTCGTATTAAAAGCATATTCCGTGATTTAAGTTAAATGAGAAAAATCAAAACCCAATAAGTTAGGGCACGATTTTCTCGAATTTCCAAATATAAAATAATGCTTATTTAAAACAACATTTTAATGTATCGAGTAAAAATATTACGTGATTTATAGTGAATATAAAAGCAAATTATGGTGCTAATACTTGTAATAAAATAATAATAAGTGCGACAATGCCAATAATAATATGAGCAATTATATGAAAATGAAATATAAATAAGGCTAATAATATAAAAATAGAGATAAATAAACAAGTAAAATGAAATAAAATTAAAAAAACTTAAACAAATAAATAAGAAAAGTGAAATAAGCAAATAAATAGGTAAATAAATAAAAGTATAAAATATGACAAAATAAAAACGACAATAATAATGAAAAACAGAATAATAATAATACTAATAGTAGCAATAGTAATAGTAATAGTAAAAAGTAATAATAATAATAATGAAAATAAAAATAGTAATATAATGATATTAATATATAAATATAAATAGAGATATAATACCTAAAATATAATAATAACAAAAATATAAGTATGTAAGAAATATAAATAGATAAATAGAAACTAAATAAATAATAAGAAAACAAATATAGGTGAGAATATAATAATAGTAATAATACAATAGTAATAATAATAATAACAAAAATAGTAATAATAGTATGTTAAATGATAGTAGATGGTTAAGACTGAGACATGTCATCAATTAGTTGTTCTTCGCTTTCACTTTGCTTAATTGTTTGTTCATTTACAACTAGTTGCGTTGGTTCTTCATTAGGAAACTTAATTTGATCTCATGGAGTATATGTAATTTCGATTATTTATTAATATAAATTGTGTTCTCATGGATGAAAAAAATTTAGGTTTCAATAAAAATTGTTAGACCTTTCTCTCCCGTATAATGGCTTCGGGAGGTTTCCAGGTAACCGTGTTTGTGTCCAATATTCCGACGTCCATGCATTGGAAAGGGTTGTGGGCTCTGTTTAGCTACCATGGAAAGGTGGTAGATGCTTTCATCCCGGTGAAAAAAAGCAAAAGGGGTATGAGATTTGGTTTTGTGCGATATGAT
Organism: Gossypium arboreum; assembly: GCF_025698485.1. Taxonomy (NCBI): domain Eukaryota; kingdom Viridiplantae; phylum Streptophyta; class Magnoliopsida; order Malvales; family Malvaceae; genus Gossypium; species Gossypium arboreum. Next base: position 126,863,633 of record NC_069079.1, on the reverse strand, counting down.
AACTATTCGGATGCTAGTAGGGCGATTTCGAGATTGAATGGCTTTGTGTTCCTTGGGAGTAGAATATGGGTGAAGTTTGCTAGGTTCAAAGGCAGGAGGACGATTTGGAGAAGGGTTTTCAAACAGCATAACCCTTTGAATTCTGAAGGTATTATTCATGAAAGGGTGGAGTATGTAGGAAGAGGGAAGGTAGGCAAAGAAAAATTAGAGGATACGAGGAGACGGAATTTGCTCGATAGTTGTTTAGGTGATAGCTCGGGCGTGGCGGGTTTGAAAATGGCAGAAGTAGTACAAGGTCATGTAGAGGATGAACTGCTATGGAAGTTTCAAAAATGCTTGGTGGGGGAAGTGGCATCGTTTTGCGAACTGAAGAGCTTAGCTGATAAAGTTGCACGAATGGGCCTCGGTGAGATTTGTGTGAAGAGAATTCAAGGGAATTATTTTCTCTTAGAGATTCAGGATAAAGAATTGTTGGAAATATTGAAGCAGAGAGAGTGGTCGTACTTGAAGGAGTTCTTCATTAATATCGAACCTTAGTCCGAAAGATTAGTGTTTTCAGAAAGAATTACATGGATTGAGGTTTCTGGGGTTCCGATGCACTGCTGGAACTATGAGACATTCAAAAGGATAGCTGAAAAGTGGGGTAATTTGGTATCAATGGGAGAAAATTTGTTAGGATCAAATAACTTTGAGAAAATGGAAATGCTTATTTCTACCTCGAAGGTAAAAAAGATTGATGAGATGGTTTTATTAGAGGTGGGTGATGTTAGGTTTCCAGTAAGTGTTAGGGAGTTAGGCTGGTCGGAGGATATAAAGAATTATGTGTTGAAGAAGGGTGGGAATCAGATGGTGGTTGAGGAGAGTGTATCGGAGTCGGAACCAAAGTTCGACTCGGTGCTGGAGAAGGGACGGGATGGAACCCGAAACATTTCGTTGGTATCATTAATGGATAACGTCATTGAAAATGTAAGTGTAGATAATGCATGTCAGGGGCTGTCGGGGAAATTAAATATTGAAGACGCCAGCGTGGGTTTAGAAGCTGAAGTTGAATTGGGTGTTAGCAGGTTACACAATGGTATGGATCGGGCTTGCAAGGACATTACCAATATGGGCCTGGTGTTGGGTTTAGGTCTAAGTGAGGGTCAAGATGGTTAGTAATTGTTGAGCAAAGGGTGGGCTTACCTAGGTCAGATGGGCATCCTTTGGGTGGGGAAATTTTACCTGTTGTAGATCAGAGTACCCAAGGTGAAAATTTTAATTCAGTAATTCCTAAAACAGAGGATCGGGGTTTTTGTCAAGAGTTAGAAGAGGAATTTTATAACACAATTAGCAACAGGAGAAAAAAGAAACAGTTTAACAAAAGAATCAAGTCTATGCGCTCTATTCAAGACGGGGTGCTACCTTCCAAACAAATCCAAAGAAGAGATCGAAGTAGGAGAAAGGATAAGAGCAGTGTTGCGTCTGGGAGTGAAGATAAAGTGGTGAATCTTTCTTTGTCTGATTCAGATTTGAGCAATAGGAGGAAGGTTATCCTTAGAGAGGCGAGGCAAACCTAGGAAGTAGGGAAGAAATTGGGGCTCAAGGTGCAAGGACATGAAGGAGATGTTACTGAGGAGATTATGAGACTTGAGGGACAGTAGTAAAAGAGATCTGGGTTAGAGGCATTCACTTGCAATTCAGGTGAGTATTTGTGTTGTTCTGAAGAATAGTGCGGTTGAATTTATATTGGTTTTATGAAAATTGTATTGTGGAATATTAGGGGTTTGGGTACTAATGGAAAAGTCAAGGTGATTAACAAATTAGTCAAAATGCAGGGGGCGAATGTGTGCTTTTTACAAGAAACTAAGCTTGTAGATGTGTCAGGGGTTTTTGTTAGGAGAATTTGGGGAGATGATTATTTTGATTTTCGTTTTGTTGCTGCAGTGGGTCGTTCGGGAGGTCTTATTACAATATGGGATAAATCGAGTTTCATATTAAAAAAGGAATATCGCTCTAATCGATTTATTGTGTTAGAAGAGATTTGGTATATTGAGGGGTGGGAAGGGGTTTTGATTAATGTGTATGCTCCTAATCTGTTTTGTAAGCAGAAAATTTTTTGGGAGGAAATTTTAGAGGTCAGGGAGAGGTCCATAAAATTTTGGGTTATGGGGAGAGATTTTAATACAATTAGGAACAAAAGTGAAAGAAGCAATTTTGTAGGTTTATTAAGAGGGTCGAAAGATTTTCTAGACTTTATTGAGAAATGTAATCTGGTGGATTTGCCTCTGTTGGGGAGAAAATTCACTTGGCATGGTCTGGATAATAAGAAGAGTCGACTGGATAGATTTTTGGTGGACGAAGTTTGGTTAGAAAAGATTGAAGATTTTCAGCAGCAGGGTTTAAATCGTTCTGTTCCGGATCACATCCCAATTTTATTATCGCATGGCTTTACCGATTAGGGTCTAAGACCGTTTAAGTTTTTTAATGTCTGGGTTCAAAATAAGGAATGTATGAGTATTATCAAAAATGAATGGGGTTCGATGGGTTATTTGAATGGTAAGGTGTCTGGAAAATTGAAGAAACTCAAAGGTGTACCTTGGATAGAAGGTTTAATGAAATCGAAGATAGAATTAGGTGCTTGGATGAGTGCAGCGATGTTAGAGATCTTTCCGAGTTGGAATTGGAGGAGTTGAAGAACTTGAATCTTGAATTGGGAGTGTTTAGTAGATTTAAGGAGTCCATTTGGAGGCAAAAATCGAGAATGTCATGGCTGAAGGTGGGAGATTCAAACACAGCTTTTTTCCATAGAGCAGTTAAGTTTAAAGCTAAAAGAAAGACTGTCTATGGTATGAAAATTGGAAATGAGTGGCTTAGTGATCCAAAGGCTTTGAAGGTGAAAATGTTTAACTTTTTTAAAAATCATTTTAGCTGTCACTCGAGGAAGTGGAGTATAGATTTGGAGTTGAATTTTAAAAGGCTGAGGGATATTGATGTTGCGAGTTAGGAGAAACCCTTCTCAATAGAGGAGATTAAAGAGGCGGTGTGGAGCTGCGATGAAAACAAAGCACCAGGTCTGGACGGATTCAATTTATGTTTTTTTAGAAAATGTTGGGAGGTTGTTAAGGAGGATTTATTTGAGATGATGGTTAAGTTTTTTAGCTCCGGTAAATTAGAAAAGAGTATTAATTCGTCTTTTATTGCGTTGATACCTAAAAATGATAATCCGCAGGATATTTCAGAATTTACACCGATTTGTTTGGTGAGTTCACTGTATAAAATTGTCGCTAAGGTATTAGCTAGAAGAGTACGTGTTGTCATTGGGGAAGTGGTCAGTGACTCGCAGTGTGCCTTTATTCGGGGTAGGCAAATTTTTTATAGTATTTTGATTGCTAATGAATTGATTCACTCGATTAGGTGTAAGGGTGGTGCAGGGGAATACTTGTTGTTTAAGCTGGATTTTGGTAAAGCTTACAATTGTGTGAGGTGGGATTTTTTGGACCTAATCTTGTTGAAGATGGGTTTCGGCGAGCGTTGGACAGGCTGGATGGTGGAGTGTGTGTCTTCAGCAAGGGCTACGGTACTAGTTAATGGAGCGGTCACTAATGAGTTCAGATTGCATAGAGGTCTTCGACAAGGGGATCCTTTGTCCCCTTTCTTATTTATTCTGGTTACGGAAGTTTTGTACTTGTTGTTCGAGAATGCGGAGAAATTAGGGATGATCGAGGGGATTAAGGACATTCTCCCTGGTCAATCGATTTCCCATCTTCAGTTTGCAGATGATACTATTTTATTTCTCAGGGCAGAGGAGGCAGTGGTTCTAAATTCGAAGTATATTCTTCAATATTTTGAATTATTTTCTGGATTAAGCATTAATTTTGGGAAATCTTGTTTGGTTGGTTTTAGTGTGGATGAGGAATTTTTTAGTAGAATGGCTGCCATTTGTAAATGTAAGATTGGAGTTTTTCCATTCAATTATCTGGGCATTCCTTTAGGCGCGAATCCTAAAAAAATCTCATCTTGGAACGGTATTGTGGATAGAGTGGAGAGGAAGTTATCGGGATGGAAGAGTAGGTCGCTTTCTTGGGCTGGTAGAGTGGTGCTCATTAATTTTATGCTTTCGTCTTTGCCTATTTATTTTATGTCGTTATTTCAAGCACCGGTCGGAGTGATTAATAAGATTGATAAAATTAGACGTAATTTTTTGTGGGGTAGTGTTGGGGGTCGGCAGAAGTTGGCAAAGGTTAAGTGGAAACAGATTTGTATGCCTAAGGTTAAGGGGGGCGCAGGTGTAGTGGATTTAAGGGTTAAGAACAAGTCTCTTATAGCCAAATGGATCTAGAGATTCGCGATAGACAAAGAAGTGTTATGGAGAAGGATCATTGCAGCAAAGTATGGTACTGCTGTTCAAAATTGGCGGTTTAGAACGAACAATTTTAATGACATATCAGTGGTATGGAGGGGCATTTTAGAGAATGCGAAAGACTCGAAAGTGGCTAAGTGGGTGGGGAATGAGTCTTTTCCCTGGTTGGTAGGGAACGGCAATTTAATAATTTTTTTGGAGGATATATGGTGTGGTGATAGGCCGCTGGGAGTGGAATTTCCAAGGTTGTTTCGGTTATCTTTGAATAAGAGTGGCTTTGTTAAGGATTTTTCGAAGTCCAATGGTTTAAAGAGGTCGATTGGGCTGTTTTCTTTTCCCGTCATCTTTTAGATAGTGAGGTTAACATGGTTTCTCGATTAATGGAAGCAGTCTATTGTATGGTGTTGATCCCCGAGGTGGAGGACCGGTTAATTTGGATTCACGATAAGCAAGGGGAGTTCTCAGTGAGGAAATTATCAGAGTTGCTGATCTGTGCTGAAACAGCAGATTTTAGGTTTGCTTTCGACAGGATTTGGAATTTAAAAGTGCCACCTAAAGTAAAAAGTTTCTTATGGACGGTATCAACTGATCGTATTCCCACAAAAGAGTTTCTTAGCAAAAGAGGGGTGAAGTTTGGTCAATTGGGGATTGGGTGCCCGTGGTGCGAGAGAGAAATTGAGTCTTTGGAACATCTTCTTTTCAATTGTAATTTCATTGCAGGGTTTTGGAGAAATATTTTGGAAAACATTTTGGAATGGTGGGAGGTGAAGTGGAGACCTTTTGTCGATTTCTCGGACTTTTTTTTTTTTTGTAATAATATCTCATACAAAGGTGTTGTCAAGAGTTTATGGCTTATTTCGGTGTCTACGGCATGCTGGTCGGCGTGGCTTGCAAGGAATGAGCTGGTGTTTGAAAAAAGATGGCCTAAAATGTCCAATTTGGTATTTCTTACGAAAATTCGGGCTTTGATGTGGATTAGAGCAGTGTATGATGAATTGAAAGTGGATGAGAAATTTTGGTAGGTTTGTCCTATTAGAAGTTGGAGTGGTGGTAAGAAATTCGGGTCTGGTGGTAGCTTTTGGTGTCCTCCGTGCTTTGGAAGGGTTAAATTTAACATGAGTGGTGTGGAAAGTGAAGGGGACGCCGGGTGCGGTGGGGTGTTGAGAAACTCAGAAGGGGTAGTTAGGGCTGTGTTTTCTGGTCTGTGTGCAGCGAGAGAGTCAAGTGCAGCGGAGGTGGGGGTGGTTTGTTTAGCATTGGAAGTCTTTCTAGAGATGGGGTGGAAGGGCTCGTGCTCATTAGCCATTGAAGTTGGCTCTTCGGACGTGTTCTGCTGGCTCGAGAACAAAGGTTCGAGACCATGGTCGATGGTCTCTATTTTCAAGGATATCGAGTCAAGGGTGTCTATTATTGGTAATGTTTCTTTTTCTAGAGTGGATAAGCATGGTAATGCGATGGCTTTTGTGTTGGCAGCCGCTAGTCTGAAAAGGCAAAAAATGTTCAAGGCTTGGTGGTAATTTGTGCGTTTTTCTTTCCTGGCTGTTTTGTTGGTGAATTGATTGTGTTTTTTTTTTGTTGTCTGTTTTGTGGGTGTGGAGGGGTGTTTTGAGCAGTTTCTTAACAGTCTGGTAGCATGTTATTGGTATAGTCTGTTGAGTTTAAGGGGGTCTTGTGTGCCGGATTGTTTTCGTGTCCTGGTTTCTGTTCACAGATTGGTCTAGCATTATTTTGTGCTGCTTGTTTTTTATTTCTCTTCAGCTTTGTTTGCTGTTGATTTTGATCTAGCAAAAAAAATGATAATAGTAAAAATAATAATAATAATTAATTAATTAATTAATTCTAATCATAAAATAGTAAAAATAACTAAAAATGGGGCTAAATTGAACTTAAAACGAAAGTTCGGGCCGAATCTGAAATAAAAAGCAAGAAAAGGACCAAATCGAATGCGCCAGCAACAAAGAGGGGCCAAATCAGGCAATAATCCCTGCCTCTAAAACGCGCAGCATCAAGTAGAACCCAATTGGAATCAGAGCACAAATTTGGGGCAAAATTTAAAACCAAAAAAAAACTTAATTGCAAAGTAATGAAAGTGCAATTAGCCCTTCCGCTAAAAAACACGAGGATCGTGAGGCGGGTTGGGTCGGGTCGGACCAAGGGCAAAACAACGTCATTTTGGCATTTGAGGCCAGTCCCAAAATGACGTCTTTTTGGGGCCTATATAAGTCAATTTTTTTGGAAAAAAAATCATTTCATCCTTTGTTTTTTTTAAAAAAAAAAAACTCAAAAGCTCTCTCTTCTCTCTCAAATATCTCTCCCCTCAGGCCAAGCTCCGGCTTCACCGGCGTCTTGAGGTGGGTCGGGTCGGACCAAGGGCAAAATTACGTCGTTTTGAGATTTGAGGCCAGTCCCAAAATGACATCGTTTTGGGGCCTATATAAGTCAATTTTTTGGAAAAAAATCATTTCATCCTTTATTTTTTTCTAAAAAAAAACCTCAAAAGCTCTCTCTTCTCTCTCAAATATCTCTCCCCTCAGGCTAAGCTCCGGCTCCGTCCACTGTCGTTGCCGGCCACCAAAAAAGGTGCCCCTTTTTATTTTTTTATTTTTTTGATTTTTTTTATATACATATATATATATGAGGAAATAGATTCAAAAATAGGAAAATAAACAAATAAAGAAACCTTAGCAATGAACCGATTCCCTCTTCAATTGTTGGGTTCTTTGATTGTTTGGTGTTTTGGTTCCCTGATTTAGGAGTATTCTCTTGCTTTGTTATTATTTGCTTTGAATCACTGTTTTTCTTTCAAGAATGTCCAACCACTTACAATTGTTTTTACTTGGCTTATATAGCCATTTTACACGATTATTTCTATGGCGACTTTTCTCTTTTTTTGATCCTTGTAGGTGGATGGGCATTGCTAACATGGGCGGTGGAGCAGGTGGCGGCAGGTCAGAAGGCAGACCTAGGTGCGGCGCACCTAGGGTTAGGCTTCTTTTCTTTGAAAAATTTAGTGTGGGCTTGGTTAGGTTTTTGGGCTTTGGGTTTAAGTGTTTGGGCTAGTTTAGTTTTGGGTAGGAGTCTGTTTAGGGTTGTAAAACGGGCCTAGGCAATTTGGGTCTTCTACAATATTATTTTAAATATTTTTTTATTAAAATAAATATGATTTATAATTAATTTTATTAGTAATGATATTAGTATTACATAATAAATTATATTTAATCATTTATCATAATTATAACCTTAATTATAATATTATTAAGTTAATATATTATATCACTATATATTTTCTATTATCATTAAATTTAAATTTATAAACTTGAATAATTATTAATTTTATATATTTTTATACATATATAATTATTGTATTAATAATATTTTATAATCATAAATAATTTTTTTAAAATTTTATTTCATTTTATCATTTAACACAAAAAACTTATTATTAATTACTTTTGTTATGAATAATTTTTTTAAAAAACATGTGACGTAATTTCGGTCACGTCATGTGATTCAACTAAAAGGACTCGAGATTGACCCAAACACAAAGAGCCCAAAATTAAATGGAGTTGTTCATGGGCCCAATTGGGCAACTATTTGGCCCGGTTAAGGATTCGAGCCGGTGTAACTTGCTGCACGTGATGAATTCAGTCTAGGAAGATTTGTAGTTGCTTTCCCAGAGCTCATTTTCTTTTTATGTAATTTCCCTTAGCTCATGATTGCTCAACTTTAATTCTGGTGGGTTTTAGTTAAATTAGTTGTTAGTTTTAATTGCGTTCTAAATATGTTTTAATTTAGCTATTAAATTTGTCCAACTTTATCATAGCTTTATTATTATATTTAAAGTGTCTTAAAAGGTTGTTTATTGTGTCCTAAAGGAACACCTATGGCTGGCCACAACAAATGTGATCATTTTTTAATTTTAATATTATTGTGAGTTATTATCATATCTATTCTTTTTCATGCAATGCCTGAAATTATTGTAGTCTCTCTCTATTTTTTAATTAAGAAGATAATACACTTCAATACATTTGAATCTATGTTTTTTTATACATATAACAATACCGATAAAATTCGAGTTAAGACTCAATCGATCAAGTTAACTATAATTTTAAATGGGGTTTACACTGTGAAAACTGGGTACCATGTGCTTAATTAATTTGGGACTTGACATTCCTAATAAGGTGACAGAATTCCTCTGGAGACCTTGTGGTAACCATATCGGCACTAATGATAATCTATGGAAGAGGAAGTTGAATGAGATCCCTATATGTCCAAATTGGCTAAAGGAAGTTGAATGGGATCCCTTATGCGAAGGTGTATTGGGTTTGAAGAAATTGATTATATATATCCACGACCCCTTTTCACCACATTAGCACCACCAACTGCCACTGACCTAACCGACAGCCAGGAACCTCAGCGGCTGAGACCGAGAATCAACATCCGAAATCGTCAATTTAGCCTTGGGAGGACGCCTGCCAACAACATACTGAACGAAAATGAATATGAGCAGGTTGAATCCAAACAAGGCAGGAAAAAAGAATGAAAGAGAAGAAAGAAACAGGAAAAAATGAAAAGAAAACAAAGGACACAATCTTAAAAAATAATAATATGATAGGGTCCATTGCTTTAAATAAAATGTTTTAAAAATTCACTGCACAGTGATTAAAAAAATCAATTCGAACAGTTAATAATTAAATTCAACTTTTATAAAATTCGACACAAAAAATTTAGTGATTATTAAAATAATTTATTCGAAAAAAGTTAATTGCGTGGTATATGATGATTTTTAAAGGTAGTTGAGGTGTAAAAGAACAAGCAATTCATGTAACATTTTAATTCATTTTAGTCAAAAGCTTTACCTTTAATCTTTATATTAATTTCGTATTCGGTTAATTATTTATTTCCTAATTAAATTATAGAGTAAAATTTAAAGGTTATAATTTGTTTAAAGTTTTGTGCTGTTCATTAATTTGAATGTTAATCTTCATATTTTTATTTTGAGGAATTTAGTTTCTCTATTTTTAAATTTAAAAATTAGATCAATTTGTTAACACTGTTAAATTTATGTTGTTAAATTTATAGGTCTGACATTTTAAAACAGAAAAAAAAAAAGAACTCACTTGATTTCCGTGTGACAAAAAAATAACATTATAACATACCTGAATTTAGTAAAGATTTTCAACGATGCTAATAATTCTTAAAATTTATATCATCATTTTAATTAAAATAAAGTATTTAGACTAACTAATAACACTATGAAAGTTAAGATACCAAATTGTGTCAAAATTAAAATATATAGATTAAAATCTTAAATTTGAGCAAATTAATGATCAAGAAATTTAACCATTCTTATAATCTAAAAAAAAAGAGATTGAAATTGAAATTTACTCATAATGTTTTTATGTTAAAAAGAAAAAAAAAGAAAGAAAGAAAGAAAAACAATGGAGAGGTGTCCATTGTGGAAGGCTTAAGGTTTATCATGAAATTTTTTTCATTAATAGAATTTATTCAAATTAGGCTTAAAGTGAATTATAAGATGTTACGTAAAATCCTAATAGTAATTTGAACTCAAGATAAATCGAATTCAAGATAAATCTAAGACAGTACACATCCTGATCGTCAGGTCAATACAGAATTCGTTTAAGGAATTTTTTTTTAGTTCCAATTATGTTAATATTTTCTTTTCTTTCCTTTTTTTTCTTTTATTTGATAAAATTAATTTAACTTTGCACTAAAACAAATTTCAAATTTCAAAAGACATATTTTGGTTTAGAAAATATGGATAATTATTTGGTGTTTTGGTAAAAATTTTAATTCTACAAATGGGATTGAAATTTTGCTAGGTTCAAACTTTGAGTATGGGAGCCTAAATTTTGCTCATATTTTTTAAATGGAATTTTTTTAATCGAGTCTTTCAAATTTAATATTTTTATCTAAATTCTTTTATATATTTAATTGACCTTCAAATTTGAACACATAACCTAACCCTCGGATAGATCTAACTAATAAACATTATAGGTAAATTTTATTTTCACAAATTATATAAGAAATATAACCAAAGCCAGATTTTCAGATTCTTGTTTTTAAACATATAACATATACAATACATTATTATAATTGCATAATTAAAAAAATACAAATTAAGCTAAAATTTTATTTTTATACAAAGTCTATTTCTAAAGAAAAAATTTGTTTAAACATACTCAAACATATTATGCTAACTCGCTCTGAAAACACAACTAAATCACATCCAAAATTTTGGTTCACTTGATGCATGCGTGGGCTGATTCAAATCTTCTTTAACAAAGCAAACAAAAAACAAAAGCAATGATAGCTGAGAATGGGCCAAACAAAAGCAAATACACACAAACTAGTTATGAGAAATTTTGAAATAAAGTGGAAAATAAAGTGAAGTGGTCTCCCAATAGAGCAGAAAAGAGCAGCTTGATAAATTTGATCAACAATTTGAAACCCTTCATTGCTTTCGAGTTTTGCTCCCCACTTGGACGAACCACTAGTTTTGGAGACAGATTTTGCAATGCAAGGCTTTTTTCCTCATCATTCGCATTAACATCAAGATTAAAATAGTCCCTTTTCCAAGCCTCAAGCGAGGCTTGTTTTAGACAAGTGACATGGTAACATAGTTTTCCATCCGAAGAAGCATAGGACAAACCTTGGACTCTGCTTGATGATATTTTCTTGCTTTGGCATTTCAAGCATTTCGATTGAATCCTTCTTCTTAGGTAGATACTCATGTCAGAATCGGGCAGGGAAATGACCGGTGGGAGGCTCGTGCAATGGGGATGTAAATTGTGTTCTCCATAGGAGCATTGGTACAAGAATCCTTGTATATCTAAGGTACAAATGTCACACTTTCTTGGTCCTAATGGATTTTCAGGGTGAAATTGGAAGTTGCAGTCTTCGAAAAATTTCTGAAATGGGGGTGTGGGACGACGAATCCCGCATTCCTCATGAAGGATGTAATTGCAATTCATGTCGGGACATTGGTAGCAAACCCCAAATCCTAGCTCTTTACACCCATTGCAAATGAAAGGAACTTCGCTCTTTTTCCACTCAAGCTCATGCTCTGGGTGACCATCAAGATCGTGTATTTTTAGCAGTGTTGGCATCTCTCCAAATTGGCTTTTCGGCAAACACAAAAGATTGTTCAAGCACCAAGAGGTGACATGTCTTCCTGATTATTGCAACAACAACAATGTCAACTAAACTAACATTTAATCATTTGTATAAGCCCAATATTGCCCATGCTTCTGACAACTCAGCACTACCCCCGACCACCCCCATACCATCTGCCACCACCATGCCTCTGCACCTGCAAAGACCAAGGCAAAAAAAGCATGACAAGAATAATTAAAAATAAGTGTAAAAGGGTTATAAAAACCCAAATCAGAAGCTGTAAGGCAGGGGGGAAAAAATTTTTGAATGCAGGCAATACATTTTTAAACAAAAAGAGTACATTTGATTCAAAAAAAAACAAAAGCAGAATAGCAATTTCAGATACACAAAAACACGACTACCATACTAATCAGGAGGCCCAAGGTATTGAAATCAAAAGCAAAAGGGATCTAAGTCATCGTTTTCATTTTATTTCATTTTCGTTCATACATTCAATCCATTTTATTTATATTTATATATATAAACATATAACATAAATATAAAAATAAATAAAAAGCAAAAAATTTAGAAAATTACCTTTTCCGCCACATGCGCGGTGGTGGCACGCTGGCTGCCGTGGACCTCCGTGGCCGTCCAGGTGGATCGGCCCCCATGGCGGAGCTCCCCTCCCTCTCTTCTTTCCCCGTTCCTTTTTTCTCCCTCTTTTCTTTTTTTTTTCTCCTTTCTTCTGTTTCAAATGAAAAAACAAAAAAATTTTGGTTTATATAGAGGTCCAAAACGCACCGTTTTGGACCCCCCCTTTGAAGCTAAACGACGCCGTTTAGGCCTTGGATCGGGTCGACCCGACCCTAACCCGCCAGGATCTGCGTGTTTTTAAACGCGGAAGGGCTATTTGCGCAATCAGCCCTTCCGCTTTTTCAGGTGTTTGCAATCGATTTTTCTTGCTTTTAATTTGGCCCCGATATTTAGAGTTCTTTGCAATCTAGTCCCCTACACTGCTGCGCATTTTGAGGAAATGGGATTATTACTGTCCTGACCCTCCACATTTTGCTGGCACGTTCAAATCGATCCTTTCTTTTATTTCTTTTTTAAATTAGCCCCATAACTTTGTTTTTGATTTAATTTTAGTCCCTTTTTTGTTTTTTTATTCCTAAATATCCATGTTTTTTATTATTCTTATTATTATTATTATTATTACTATATATTAGTATCGTTTTTCTCTTATATGTGAATGTTGTATATATTTATGTATAATATTATTTTTAATTATTGTATTTTAATATTATTATTATATTATATATACTTTTTCGTATTTTATTATTATTATCAGTATTATTATCATTATTCATATTAGCCTATATATATTATATATATATATATACACATTTCATATAGTATTATCTTTTTACTATCATATGTATTATTATTATTATTTTCATCATTATTACACGTATATGTATATATCTACGTAATATTATTAATAGGTGTTCCAATATTATTATTATGTATGTATATACATTCTAACACGATGCATGTATATGATTCTATTTAATTGTTAGTCTTGTATACTAAATTCATACGTATATTTCTCAAGTCATTTCATGTATCCATTTTATTATTATATATGTATATAGGTAATAATTCTTTTTCAAAACTTCGTTTTAATCTTATGCATTATTTGTTTTGTTCCTTTCATAACATCGTTATATATATTGGCATATATATGTTCTTTAGATGCATGTGTTCCTCAATATTTATTTTATGTACATATGTAAATATTATGAATATATGTTTAACATTACTAGTTATATATTTTTATTATCTTATACATCTTGCTAATACCACTAATATTTATATATACATATTTTACATATATACTCTTAATTATTTTCATGTGTATATTCATCGTATTCTCTTTGTGTTCTTGTATTCAATACTATATCACATTTAATCTTGCATGCATTATTAGTGTTTTCCTTCAATATTCTTGTCATACTTGTTATTTGTTTCAAATATATTTATAGCTCTTCCATTTATTTATTCTTCTTGCATATCAATCTTGTTTCACATTATTTTCAAAATCCCATTCACGTTTTGCTAATTAATTTCAATAATCAAGGCAATATGCCGATTTAACATTAAGTCATCGAGTTCATCGCTATGTTGGGTGAACGTCAATTGGCTCGTGTTAAAGCTACATACCCTTCTCAAAACCGGAATAAACCAAAATTTCTCGTCTTTTTAATCGGATTACGATTAAATTTTACGTTAAACTCGTATTTTGAAAACCAAAACAACACGTGTTTATGAGATACCAATTTTTAGGCGTCGCGAGGTGCTAATACCTTCCTTGCGCGAAGACTCCCGAACCCTAATTTTTCTCGGCTTTTAACGTAGACCTTAACTCGGCCTTTTTCTCGTTTTTTTAAAAAAAATTTAATAGGTGTCCGATCACACCTAGTAAAAAGATCGGTGGCGACTCCCTGTTTAATCTAAAATCAAATTTCAAATTCCAAGTTTTTAATCGCCACAATTAGCGACCCGAAACCAAAATTTTTACGTCGCTACAGCTGGCGACTCCACTGGGGACACCTTTTTGAGAGTCGTGTCTGGAATCAAACACGTGTTGTCAAAATTTCCTTGTTCAAAGTAAATATTTGGTCGTGATCCGAAAATCTCGTTTTCAAAATTCATGCATTTGTATCGTGTTGTAAATAGTTCTTCTAACTTACTTATTTGGTTGTTTTTTAGTTTTCAATTTTTATGGTTTTAATTTTGGTCTAGTTTTTTTAGTAAGACGTAAAGGTTTATGAAGTTTTTCCCCACATACCGTGCACTTGCATTTTCGCATAACATGAGCTCTCTACCCGGGCTCCGTCCGTTTAAGTGAAAGTAAACACTACGCCTTCGTGAGTTAACTCGTCCCTCCGCACAGGCTAGTGAATACTTTCGGGTTACATATGACTTATGCTTTCGTGAGTTAACTTGTCCCTCCGCATAGGCATAAGTAAATGTAATCCCTCGAATTGAACTCGTGAGCCTGTGATGGGTTATGACCGAGGCTTCGTGCTAATCTTAGCAGATGATAGTACGAGCAATTCGAGTACCTGTCTAGAACCGAGACTACATATAATGAACCATACGAGCTATCCAATTAGAGCCATGCCGAACCTCTGTCCGCTTATAGTCACCAAAATAAGTACACGGGGAAAATGCTTTTCATTTACACTATTTATGCAAAATAATTGGATCGGGTAGTTTAGTTTATTTTTCAAATTATATTTGTTGTGTTTACTAACCAAGTTTGTTTGTTTTTATTTTCATCATGCATCATAGGCATCATATTAGGAAGGTGTTGATTAAAGGTTGGTTGCCAAAAAACGGGTTTCTGATGGAGGAGTCAATTACACAAATCACCGAGAAGAATGCCGTGGTTCGGGACTGGTCTCTAAAAACTCAGAGGGACAAGGGGGATAGTCTTATGGAAAGGTGTGCTGCCAATTTGCCCGAACAAATAACTGCGAATATTCGCCAAAATAACCTCGAAGATTTGGTTCAAATTTGGAATCAGTGGGGTTCAGACACTAGAGACATTTTCACTGAGAGGTATGGAGATATAGCTCACCTGATCACCATCCGTGTAGACGAACAGTTGATTCAAGCCATGGTTCGGTTTTGGGACCCAGCTTATCAGTGTTTCACCTTCAATCAAGAAGATATGACTCCAACCATAGAAGAGTATCTCGCTTTACTCCGCATCGACAATGTACAATTGAGCAAAATATATGTGAAGGAGCCTAAGCCGATGACCTTCAAGAAAAGTTAGTGAGACCAGCAGACATGACCGATGCATGGGCTGAAAAATAGATAAAGAAGAAGAACGAAACCATTTGCATTCCATGGTCCTCCCTACGAGATTTGACTCGAACCATCCCGACATCTTTGAAAAGGGTAAATCTATTCGCTTTGGCCATTTATGGTGCGGTTATTTTCCCAAAGGTTCTCGGACATCTCGAAGTGGCGATAGTTGATTTCTTTGAAAGGTTAAAACAAGGAATCAACCTGTCCCAACCATCCTAGCCGAGACCTTCGTGTCCCGAGTAGTTGTCGAAGAAAAGGGAGGGACGATTTATCGGATCTTGTAGATTGCTCAATGTTTGGATTTTGAGTCACTTACGGAAGGTAGAGCGCACTCCATTCCATATGTTTTCTAAAACATTCTCCCCGCTAGAAGCTTTCCTCAAGAAAGAATGGCCGAAGGAAGTCATTGAGCAACATTGGGTATCAGTCTTTCAGAACCTTCACGCAGAGGATATAACATGGAGAGCACCCTGGATCCGTCCTTCAGTTCTGCTATACAAATGTGGAAGCCAAGATTGGGTACCTTTACTTGGGTTATGGGGAGGAGTTGGATATGCTCCGCTATTGGTCCAAAGGCAATTTTCTTGCGACAATTCCTCCCATAGCTCGGAGGATTAGCACGATTCGAGTTCGCTTTCACGGGTGAAGGATATATGAAGAGAGTCCGAGACAACGCAAAGTCTTGGAAGAAAATTCATTTCATGGAATTAGCCTTGTATGCTGATACCCTTACCCAAGATTACAACGTATGGAGGAAGCAACGGGTAAATAGTCAGCAAATCTCGACAACAAACCACCCCATCCAGAATCCTTTCTCGAAGGAAATGCCGTCTGAGCTAGAAATGGCAAGACAAGAATTCGAGCGAGAAAAGGCCAAGATGTCTCGAGACCTTAGTGCCCTTCAAGAAGAAAACTATCAACTGAAGATTGAAGTTCAGGTTAAAAGATCCAGAACTGAAAAAGTACAAAGAGAAGCCGAGATTGTGAGAAACGACTTAAGGGACCTTCATTTGGAAAACAAGAAATTAAGAAACACTATAAAGAATAGCGGGTTAGGCAAGCCGACAGCAGAATGGAAGGAAGAAATTAGCAATATCAAGGGAGGAATGGAGTTTTGGAAGGGAAAAGCAAAGAAAGAGGAGGAAAAGGCTGCGCGCGCTTTGATAGAGTTAAGAAGGAAGAACGCCGAGTATGAAATAGCGACTGCAGAATTGGCAAATAGTCAGTCTGAACATCAAGAATTAAAAAGGAAAATACGAGATCTAGAAAATATGCTGCAATCTCATCAACAACAATTAGATAGCCTCCTGAAGGCTCTAGAAGAAAAGAGTGAGCAGTACGATAGGGACATTCACGCGTATGAAGGATCTCTCAAAGAAAGAGAAATGCAACTTGACTTCTTGATCAATGAAATTCGCAAAGCGGCTATGCAAGTTGTTCAATTATCAGATGAAGCCGAAGTTCTCAGTTGCCAATTCCCTCCGAGCCAAAGATCGAACATATCAGAGTTTTTAGAGCAAGTAAAGAAACAAGGCAATGTGGCTAGGAAATTTGTGTAACCGTTGAAAAATGGAAACTTTGTGTAATAGACTATGTTGATAAATGAAATGCCTAAATATGGGGCTACCTTGAAATTAACACCAATTTTTTGCATTCCTTGCATAATTAACATATTAACGTTTTGACATTCGTGCATTCATTCATGCATTCATCCATATATCGCATATCCCATACTCGGTCGCTGAAGACAAAATATATAATTCGCAGTTGTAATACCACAAGACTGGAACCACGTCATCAGTATAAAACGCGCCGACAAGCTAGAGTGATGGAAGCTGAATTCAATGAGAGAATTGAAAGGATGGAAAAGGCTCAAAAAGAATTACAAGAGCAACTGGCCAAATCGCAACAAGAGACGAGAGACCTAATGGTGAGATCTCGAGAGGAATCACTCGAGCAAAGAGATCAAATGGCCAAGATGATGGAGATGATGTCAGCTCTAGTTAAAGGAAAAGGACCCATGCGGAGCCCTGACATTGAGGAATCTCGATCAAGAATTCACCATGATCAGGATCCACTCTATCCCCCAGGATTCACTCCACCGCTCGCATATACAACACAGAGAGGGTATACTCAAGGGGAACCCACTGGCTTGGAACATCGACCTATGCCACCTGCTCCACCCACTAATTTGGGGCAAAGAATATTCGCGTCAAACCCAGGGGCTAGTCCTGCTGATCCACTAGTTCCAGATCTGGATGACCCAGCAGAGGTAGCCAAGTTGAAATCGGATAACCATGACGCAAAATATAGGAGTCTAGAGGAAAGACTCAAAGTGATAGAAGGCACTGAAGTCTTCTCCGCACTAGGTGCCAAAGAGCTCAGTTTGGTACCCGATCTGATTTTGCCCCCAAAGTTTAAAGTGCCTGATTTTGAGAAGTATGATGGGGCAAGATGTCCAAAGGCGCATCTAGTCATGTTTTGTCAGAAAATGACTGGTTATGTGAACGAGGATAAACTACTCATACATTGCTTTCAAGATAGTCTAACAGGGTCAGCTCTCTGGTGGTACAATCAACTTAGTAGAGAAAAGATTCGATCTTGGAAGGACTTGGCGTCAGCATTTTGCGATCAGTACAAGCATGTATCGGAGATGGTGCCAGACCGTATGACCTTGCAAATGATGGAGAAGAAACCAGCAGAATCCTTTAGACAATATGCACAAAGATGGAGAGATATCTCGGCCCAAGTGGAGCCTCCACTGACTAAGACTGAGATAACAGTCCTTTTCATCAATACTCTGAAAGCACCGTTCTATGACAAGCTGGTGGGAAGTGCTACGAAGGATTTTTCGGATATCGTAATATCTGGTGAACTCATAGAGAATGCCGTCAAGAGCGGCAGAATGGAAGGATCAGAAGGCTCAAGAAAAGCAGCACCCGTAAGGAAGAAAGAGCCAGAAGCCCACATGGTGGGAACTGGGAGTCATTACATTCCCAATTCGTATCCTAACCAACCCCGACCTCGAAATTATCCACCCCCAAATTTCTATTATCCTCCTCAGACCCCTTACTACCAAGCATCACCTCCTTCCTACCCTGTATACGCCATGAATAACCAAAGGCCCGTCACCACATTCCCACAAAACACTCTACCCACTCAAAGCCAACCCAGAAATGAACCAAGACCAACAAAGCTCAATCCCGAGAGACAGCAATTCACCCCTATTCCTATATCATATGGGGAATTGTACCCAAAACTTCTGGAGAAACAATTGATATCTCCCCATTACATGGCCCCCCTTAAACCTCCATACCCAAAATGGTACGATCCAAATGCTAGTTGCGCATACCATGCGGGGAACCAGGGGCATTCTACTGAGAATTGTCTTACTTTCAAAAGGAGAGTTCAAGGGCTCATCGATGCGGGCATTTTACGATTCGATGGTCTGGCGAGACGACGGGAATCTATTCCCAAACCACACGAAGGGAATGTGGCCTTGAGAGGAGAGGAGGATAAACAACAAAATAGAAGATGGGTTTCTGAAGTACGAACACCTCTGCAGAGAATCTGGGAGATACTAAGTGACAAAGGGTTGCTCTGTCGTTTTAACGGAGTATCCAAAGGAGAAGATGCAAAAGGTCACAGTTTTTGCAAGCTCCATGGTATTGGGGAGCATAACATTCAGTCCTGTAAGGAATTCAGAAGTTTACTGCAAAGTATGATGGACAATAAGGAGATTGGGATTTTTTGTAAAGCCAAAGAGGCCGACAGTGGAGAAATATGTGCCTCTGACAATCAATCATCAGGTTTCCCATATAGCGCCGACCGACCGTTAATAATCTATTATGACGCGAAGAAGGAGCCGGTGAAACCAAAAATGATAATTGAAGTACCATCTCCTTTCCCCTATAAGGACAATAAAACAGTACCGTGGAAGTACGATGTCAACATCGTTACACCTGAAGGTGAAAAGCTTGAAGCCACAATCGAAGACATTGGGAAGTAGGTCATTTTACCCGCAGTGGACGGTGCTATTCTAAAGAAGTTGAACCGATAAAGAAAAGTAGCGACTTGAAACAAAAAGGGAAAGCAGTGATGCACGAAGTCGAGGTCGAGCAAGAAATTCCACCCGTGCAAGAAACTAAAAAGCCTGTGAATAAGGAAGAAGCTCAAGAATTCTTAAAATTTATTAAGCACAGCGAGTATAGTGTGGTGGAACAATTGAGCAAGCAGCCAGCACGAATCTCAGTTCTATCTCTACTGTTAAATTCAGAGCCACATCGGAATGCTTTATTGAAGGTGTTAAATCAAGCTTATGTGGCCAACAACATATCTGTCGAAAAGCTTGATAGATGGGTAAACAATCTGAATGCGGACAATTTCATCTCTTTTAGTGATGATGAGATACCGCCAAATGGTAGAGGCTCGGTGAAAGCGCTGCATATCACGACTCATGCAAGGGCTACATAATACCGAACGTACTCATCGATAATGGGTCAAGATTAAACGTCATGCCATTGGCCACGCTTTCCGAATCCGATGGATTTGTCCTACTTAAGGCCTGTCATTCCATGGTAAGGGCATTCGACGGGACGAGGCGCGAAGTCATGGGAAAGATTGAAATCCCTTTGGAAGTGGGCCCTTACATCTATGAGGTCGAGTTCCAAGTCATGGACATTACACCCTCTTATAATTGTCTTTTGGGAAGACCTTGGATCCATTCCGCTGGAGCAGTACCATCATCCCTCCATCAAAAGGTGAAATTCATCATGGATGGCTGTTTGGTCACAGTCGAGGGCGAAGAAGACATCGTCACATCCATCTCTCTTGATCGCCATACGGAAGTAAGCAAGGACGCGATGGAATGTTCCTTTCGATCCTCAAATTCGTCAATGCCACTTTCATCCTTTGAAGGAAGCAGAATTCGATGCCAAAGCGCCGGAAAATACCAGAATGGGTGTCAAGTTGACTGTAGGAAGAGGAGCTCGAGCGAGAAGAGGTTTAGGGAGACATCTATAAGGAATAGTTAGGGCTTTAAGGCCAGTGCACCACAAGGCCCGATACGGTTTGGGGTTCCAACCTGACATGCGTCAAAGAAGAAGACAGTGGAAGAAGGATCAAGAGAGAAAAATTGCAAGAACTTTAGGCCGAGAACCAGAATGGGAACCGATAGAGTACCCTTATTTGTCAAAAATATTTACATCTGCGGGAATGTTGTACCTGGACAAGATGATCCACGAAACATCTTTGGGGTTAATTGAAAGGGTTTTCGAATGTCAATTATAAGTGTCATCGACAAAGAAGCTGGTGCAAGTAAAGATGTCTCGAGGATACGCCTTAGCCCTCCGGTTTTATGTTGAACAATTGGACTCTTGAGGAGCTTCTTGTAGTTTATAAGTCTTGAGTAATGCTAAACATTAACCTTCTATTGTGTCATTAGATATAATAGAAGTCTTTTGTAAAACTTGCATTCGCTCTTTATCATTTAAATGAATATCGATGAAGATGCATTTTGTCACGATTTTTTGCGTTATCACTAATTTCATGATCATTTTCTCATTTCATAGCCTATCTTTACATTTGCCTCATTACCATGACATAACATTTTGTTTGTTGTTTCGATACTTGGATGTCCCCTATAGCTTCCTTTTCCATTTCAACTTTCGGTGCTCGGATATTGACGACATGAATAAGCCCGTTCTGAATCTTGAAATCGATTTTGAGAAGTTTGTTTGCTTAGGAGAATTTGAAGTCAAGAAAATGTGAAGATTATGTCTCGTCTCTGAATTGTTAAGAATGATGGAGCAAGAGGATAAGCAGATTCGCCTCATGAAGAATCAGAGAAAGCGATAAATTTGGGCAATCAAGAGAGGAAACAAGAAGTGAAGATTGGGACTTCTATTTCAGAGAGTACCGGGCATAGTTTGATCACTTTACTCCATGAATACAAAGATGTTTTCGCATGGTCATACCAGGACATGCGAGGCTAGATGAAGATTTAGTGGTCCATAAGCTCCCATTAAAGCCGAATGCAAGCCCATCCAGCCAAAAATTAAGACGGATGAGACCGAAATGTTGTTGAAGATAAAGAGGAAGTCAAAAGCGGTTTGTGCTGGCTTCCTACAAGCCTCCAAATATTCGAATGGGTGGCTAACATAGTCCGGTACCAAAGAAAGATGGAAAAGTACGAATGTGCATGGATTACATGACTGAATCGAGCAAGCCCAAAAGATAATTTTCCCTTGCCACATATTGACACGTTGGTGGACAACACAACAAAACATTCATTGTTTTCTTTCATGGATGATTCTCGGGGTATAATCGGATCAAGATGGCCCCGAGGATATGGAGAAAACTACCTTCATAACAATGTGGGGAACGTTACGCTACAAGGTGATGCCATTCGGGTTAAAGAATCTTTGGGGCAACATATCGATGGCTATGGTAACGTTATTCCATGACATGATGCACAAAGAAATAGAGGTCTATGTTGGCGACATGATTGCTAAATCCGAGGGAGGAAGAGCATGTGGTGAACCTCAAGAAGTTGTTCGAGAGGTCGAGAAAGTTTCACTAAAGCTTAATCCGACCAAATGTACATTTGGAGCTACCTCGGGAAAGTTGCTAGGCTTCATTGTCAGTGAAAGAGGTATCGAAGTGGACCCAGATAAAATAAAAGCCATCCAAGAATTACCACCTCCGCGCACGCAAAAGGAAGTTAGAGGATTCTTAGGGAGATTAAATTACATCGCCAGATTTATCGCTCAACTTACCAACCAATGCGACCCAATCTTTCGACTTCTTCGAAAACATAACCCGGGAGAATGGAACGAGGAATGCCAGGTGGCCTTTGATAAGATAAAACAATATTTGTCCAGTCCTCCAGTGCTAGTACCGCCAACTCCCTGAAGACCATTGATTTTGTATTTGACTGTGTTCGAAAGTTCAATGGGTTGCATACTGGGGCAACACGACGAGTCAGGAAAGAAAGAAAAAGCGATCTACTACCTCAGCAAAAAGTTCACTGAACATGAGGCAAAATATTCGTCCATTGAGAAATATTGTTGTGCCTTGGTTTGGGTAGCTCGGAGACTTAGACAATACATGTTGTACCATACGATATGGTTGATTTCAAAGCTGGACCCGATAAAATACATGATGGAATCGCCGGCACTATCAGGAAGAATGGCGCGATGGCAGATTCTCCTCTCAGAATATGACATTGCCTATGTAAGTCAGAAGTCGATAAAAGGAAGCGCAATAGCTGATTTTCTAGCAACTCGAACAACAGAAGAATATGAGCCTTTAAGATTCGATTTCCCAGACGAAGACTTAATGTGCATCTCAGAAATAGAATCCGAGTTATCAAAAGAAAGGTCATGGAAGATGTGCTTTGATGGTGCGTCGAATGCATTAGGGCATGGAATTGGAGTAATCCTGGTATCACCAGACGGGAATCATTATCCTTTCACCGCAAGACTGAACTTCTTCTGTACCAATAATATCGCAGAATATGAGGCCTGTATCATGGGGCTTCGTGCAGCTATCGAACGAAACATCGAGATCTTAGAGGTGTATGGAGACTCAGCCCTAGTGATTTACCAAATTCGTGGAGAGTGGGAAGTGAGGGACTCAAAATTGATTAAGTACAGCAATTTAGTGGCTGGATTAATCAAGGAATTCAAAGAAATAACTTTTCATTACTTCCCACGAGAAGAGAACCAACTGGCGGATGCCTTAGCCACTTTGGCTTCAATGTTCAAAGCAAGTAAAGAAGCAGAAATAATGCCCCTCAAAATGAGCATATACGAGGTCCCCACACCTTTGTTGTAGCATTGAGAAAGAAGCGGACGGACGACCATGGTTCTACGATATCTTAGAATATATCAAGAATCAAAGCTATCCCGAACAAGCAAATGTGAGCGACAAAAGAACAATCGGAAGAATGGCGGCAGGATTCGTTCTTGATGGGGATATCCTATATAAAGGGAAAGGATCAAATACTTTTGAGATGCGTGGATGATGTCGAAGCGAAAGATACTTGAAGATGTCCATGAAGGAATCATGGGACACATGCCAATGGTTTCAGTATGGCGGAAAGATTATGAGACTCGATTACTCTTGGTTGACGATGGAAAGCGATCGTATTAGTTTTGCGGAAAATGCCACAAATGTCAAATCTATGGCGATAAAATTCATGTAGCCCTTCGCCCTTCACGTCATGACTTCTCCGTGGCCTTTTTCTATGTGGGGCATGGATGTTATAGGCCAATTTCTCCAAAAGCATCAAATGGACATCGATTCATTTTGTGGTTATCGATTACTTCACAAAATGGATAGAAGCGCTTCGTTTGCCAATGTGACGAAGACTGCAGTTTGCAAGTTTTGAAAAGGAAATCATTTTTGCGGTATGGTTTGCTGAAAGAATCATTTGAGATAATGCCACGAATCGAACAATAAGATGATGAAAGAAATGTGCGAGCAATTCAAAATAAAGCATCATAATTCCTCGCCCTATCGCCCAAAGATGAACGAGTACATTGAGGCGACTAACAAGAACATCAAGAGGATCATTGGGAAAATGGTCGAGACATATAAAGATTGGCATGAGAAACTTCCATTTGCTTTGTTTGCATATCGCACATCTCATGCGAACATCTACGGAGTAACTCCTTTCTCTCTAGTCTATGGAATGGAAGCTGTGCTACCCATCGAGGTTGAGATCCCCTCTCTGCGAGTATTGATGGAATCAGAGTTAGAAGAAGCAGAATGGATTCGAGCTAGATATGATCAGTTGAACCTCATTGAAGAAAAACGTCTAAAGGCAATTTGTCACGGGCAAATGTACCAAAAGAGAATGATC
Organism: Gossypium arboreum; assembly: GCF_025698485.1. Classification (NCBI taxonomy): domain Eukaryota; kingdom Viridiplantae; phylum Streptophyta; class Magnoliopsida; order Malvales; family Malvaceae; genus Gossypium; species Gossypium arboreum. The sequence continues at coordinate 126,839,430 of NC_069079.1, read as the reverse complement.
GCAGCCCATGACAAGAAGGTACGACCAAGAGAATTCCACGAAGGAGAACTCGTGCTGAGAAAAATTCTCCCAATACAAAAAGATCTGCGAGGGAAATGGGCACCAAACTGGGAAGGACCGTACGTCGTAAAAAAGGCATTCTCAGGAGGAGCTTTGATCCTTACCGAGATGGATGGGAAAGAGTTGTCAAAACCAGTGAACTCAGATGCAGTGAAGAAATATTATGCTTGAGATGAAAACTCGAAAAGGGCATCTAAAAAAAAAAAAAAAAGGAGGAAGGATCGAGCGAAAACCGAAAAGGCGCTTTGGTTAAACATAAAAGATTAGAATGAAAACCCAAGAGGCGTTCTAATGGAACAAATATTCGGTTTACAAGGCAAGGCGTTCTAAATCAGACGACAAACAGTGAGACTGCAGTATGTGAAGCATCTCTGAAAGCTCGAAATCTTCTGCGCAAGGAGCCAGACTCTAAAAGATTCTTGATTGAGGAACGTGAAGAGTTCATGTGTCAAATATCTAAAGCATTTGTATCCATTGAATACAATCTCTTCTTTGCACATTTGTACTATCATTAGTTAACTTTCTTTGTTTGCCACATTTGAAATAAAGGAATATGAGATATCATTTTTGTCCCTACCTGACCATTTTTATGCATATCATTAGGTGTTTATTTACATGATAAATGGTGAAATGATATGCCCTAAACAAAAGAAAGGTTAAGCATTACCTGGATGAAAATTTAATAAGCGCAAGAGTCTCAAAGTAGGAACAAAGTTCAATCGGGGACAAAAGAGTGACATCTGAGGAACGTCGATTACTCGTGAAGCTTGAAGACATGTACATAGCGTAAAGAGGAAGTAAAGAGCCGAAGTAATGAATGCAGACCATCACAAGAATAGAGACGGAAAAGACATACGACGAACATACTTAAAGAGCGCTGCATAATCATATAGGCATAAAGGCATTTAAGACAAACATGTGCATAACATGATAACATCATGCATGGTATATACAGGTACTCCAGCAGAGCAAGAAATCTGGAATGAGAGTCGCATTGAATCAAATGAAAAGACACTTGAATTCTACCAAATGACAGGTTTTGATATTTTTAATGTTCAATTTCTGTCCTCCAATTTTGTTTTTTCCAAAAATCAACTCATATTGCGAGAAGTGAGTTGAGCCTCAGGCACCTGTTGAGGTATTTTCAATTTCTGCTTTTTAGTTCATGTTTTCCAAGAAAATCAGCTCATATTGCGAGAGATGAGTTGAGCCTCAAGACACGTTGAGGTAATTTCAATTTATGTTTCAAAAATCAACTCATATTGCGAGAAGTGAGTTGAGCCTCAGGGCACGCTGAGGTATTTTCAATTTCTGCTTTTTAATTCATGTTTTCCAAGAAAATCAGCTCATATTGCGAGAGGTGAGTTGAGCCTCAAGACGTTGAGGTAATTTTAATTTATGTTCCAAAATCAACTCATATTGCGAGAGGTGAGTTGAGCCTCGGGGCACGCTGAGGTATTTTTAGTTTATGTTTAGAAAATTGATTCATCTTGCGAAAGGTGAGTTAAGCCTTTTAATTTCTGTTTTTTCAAAAATCAACTCATATTGCAAGAGATGAGTTGAGCCTTGGCTCACGTGCTGAGCTATTTTCAATTTCTGCTTCTTAATTCCTGTTTTTTAAAAATCAACTCATATTGCGAGAGGTGAGTTGAGCCTTTCAATTTATATTTTTTTCAAATAAATCAACCCATATTGCGAGAGGTGAGTTGAGCCTTTCAACTTTTGTTTTTTTCAAAAATCAACTCATATTGCGAGAAGTGAGTTGAGCCTCAAGGCACGCTGAGGTATTTTCAAGTTCTGCTTTTTAATTCATGTTTTCCAAGAAAATCAGCTCATATTGCGAGAGGTGAGTTGAGCCTCAGGTCACACGCTGAGGTATTTTTAATTTATGTTTCAAAATTTGACTCATATTGTGAGAGGTGAGTCAAGCCTCAGGTCACGCTGAGGTATTTTAATTCCTGTTGTTTCAAAAATCAACTCATATTGTGAGAGGTGAGTTGAGCCTCGGGGCATGCTGAGGTATTTTCAGTTTCTACTTTCCAATTCCTGTTTTTTAAAAATCAACTCATATTGCGAGAGGTGAGTTGTACCTTTTTGTTTTTCAAAAAATCAACTCATATTGTGAGAGGTGAGTTGAGCCTCGGGGCATGCTGAGGTATTTTCAGTTTCTACTTTCCAATTCCTGTTTTTTAAAAAAATCAACTCATATTGCGAGAGGTGAGTTGTACCTTTTTGTTTTTCAAAAAATCAACCCATATTGCGAGAGGTGAGTTGAGCCTCGGGGCACGCTGAGGTACTTTCCATTTCTGCTTTTCAATTCCTACTGTTCAAAAAAATCAGCTCATATTGCGAGAGTGAGTCAAGCTTTAGGTCACGCTGAGGTACTCTTAATTTTTGTTGTTTCGAAAATCAACTCATGTTGCGAGAGGATCACATGCCAAGCAAAGAATACAGATTGGAGCTGATGGAAGACACCAGATTTGGATACCCTGAAGTGCAGTGAAGTAGGTTAAAGCTGCAAGTCTGGTCTCCCTGAAGTTGTAGCGGAGCTAATCGAGAATATCAAATCTTACCTTTCTGAAGCGGCAGAAGAGAAGACCATAAACCTTATCTCATTGAAGAAGAGAAAATTGAAGTCACAGTGAAGCAAAGGGAAGCCACAAATCTCATATCCTTGAAACTACGTTGAAGTAGATTGAAACTACAAAGCCCACATCAGAAAATGCAATGAGCTGAACCAAAGCCACAGGATGCGGTGGACTAGAAAGAGACTTCTCGGAAAAGAAGAGCGCCAAAGAAGTCAACAATTGGCAAGATAGGGCAAAATTGGTCTTTCTTTGTGTCTTTGCTCTATTTTCGTTACACGACAATGAGCAAAGAGGGCAGCTGTATAAGCCCAATATTGCCCATGCTTCTGACAACTCAAGACTACCCCGACCACCCCATACCATCGCCACCACCATGCCTCTGCACCTGCAAAGACCAAGGCAAAAAAAGCATGACAAGAATAATTAAAAATAAGTGTAAAAGGGTTATAAAAACCCAAATCAGAAGCTGTAAGGGGGGGGGAAATTTTGAATGCAGGCAATACATTTTTAAACAAAAAGAGTACATTCGATTCAAAAAACAACAAAAGCAGAATAGCAATTTCAGATACACAAAAACACGACTACCATACTAATCAGGAGGCCCAAGGTATTGAAATCGAAAGCAAAAGGGATCTAAGTCATCGTTTTACATTTTATTTCGTTTGTTCATACATTCAATCCATTTTATTTATATTTATATATATAAACATATAACATAAATATAAAAATAAATAAAAAGCAAAAAAATTAGAAAATTACCTTTTAGGCCATGGCGTGGTTTGTGGCATGGTGTCTTGCGGACCTCCGTGGCCGTCCGGTGACCAAGCCCCCATGGCGGAGCTCCCCTCCCCTCTCTTCTTTCCCCGTTCCCCTTTTTCTCTCCCTCCTTTCTTTTTTTTCTCCTTTCTTCTGTTTCAAATGAAAAAACAAAAAAATTTTGGTTTATATAGGGGTCCAAAACGCACCGTTTTGGACCCCCCCTTTGAAGCTAAACAACGCCGTTTAGGCCTTGGATCGGGTCGACCCGACCCTAACCCGCCAGGATCCGCGTGTTTTTAAACGCGGAAGGGCTATTTGCGCAATCAGCCCTTCCGCTTTTTCAGGTGTTTGCAATCGATTTTTCTTGCTTTTAATTTGGCCCCGATATTTAGCGTTCTTTGCAATCTGGTCCCCTACATTGCTGCGTATTTTGAGGAAATGGGATTATTACTGTCCTGACCCTCCACATTTTGCTGGCACGTTCAAATCGATCCTTTCTTTTATTTCTTTTTTAAATTAGCCCCATAACTTTGTTTTTGATTTAATTTTAGTCCCTTTTTTGTTTTTTTTACTCTTAAATATCCATGTTTTTATTATTCTTATTATTATTATTATTATTACTATATATTAGTATCGTTTTTCTCTTATATGTGAATGTTGTATATATTTATGTATAATATTATTTTTAATTATTGTATTTTAATATTATTATTATATTATATATACTTTTTCGTATTTTATTATTATTATCGATATTATTATCATTATTCATATTAGCCTATATATATTATTATATATATATACACATTTCATATAGTATTATCTTTTTACTATCATATGTATTATTATCTTACTTATTTTCACTATTATTATTATTATTTTCATCATTATTACACGTATATGTATATATCTACGTAATATTATTAATAGGTGTTCCAATATTATTATTATGTATGTATATACATTCTAACACCGTGCATGTATATGATTCTATTTAATTGTTAGTCTTGTATACTAAATTCATACGTATATTTCTCAAGTCATTTCATGTATCCATTTTATTATTATATATGTATATAGGTAATAATTCTTTTTCAAAACTTCGTTTTAATCTTATGCATTATTTGTTTCGTTCCCTTTCATAACATCGTTATATATATTGGCATATATATGTTCTTTAGATGCATGTGTTCCTCAATATTTATTTTATGTACATATGTAAATATTATGAATATATGTTTAACATTACTAGTTATATATTTTATTATCTTATACATCTTGCTAATACCACTAATATTTATATATACATATTTTACATATATACTCTTAATTATTTTCATGTGTATATTCATCGTATTCTCTTTGTGTTCTTGTATTCAATACTATATCACATTTAATCTTGCATGCATTATTAGTGTTTTCTTTCAATATTCTTGTCATACTTGTTATTTGTTTCAAATATATTTATAGCTCTTCCATTTATTTATTCTTCTTGCATATCAATCTTGTTTCACATTATTTTCAAAATCCCATTCACGTTTTGCTAATTAATTTCAATAATCAAGGCAATATGCCGATTTAACATTAAGTCATCGAGTTCATCGCTATGTTGGGTGAACGTCAATTGGCTCGTGTTAAAGCTACATACCCTTCTCAAAAACCGGAATAAACCAAAATTTCTCATCTTTTAATCGGATTACGATTAAATTTTACGTTAAACTCGTATTTTTGAAAACCAAGACAACACGTGTTTATGAGATACCAATTTTTGGGCGTCGCGAGGGTGCTAATACCTTCCTTGCGCGTAACCGACTCCCGAACCCTAATTTTTCTCTGGCTTTTTAACGTAGACCTTAACTCGGCCTTTTTCTCGTTTTTTAAAAAAAAATTTAATAGGTGTCCGATCACACCTAGTAAAAAGATCGGTGGCGACTCCCGGTTTAATCTAAAATCAAATTTCAAATTCCAAGTTTTTAATCGCCACAATTAGCGACCCGAAACCAAAATTTTTACGTCGCTACATCATTTATATGCGTGCACATATATATATAACTTAGAAAGATATATGCAACTAATACTGTATGTTATACTGCCAATACTTATTTAAAGCAAAAAAATTCATACTCAGGAAAAGAAAAACTAGAAATACTCAGTGAACCGAGGATTTAAGATGAGGGATAAAATGAGCCCCGGGAAGTTATGTCTTTATATAAGAAAAGAAAAAACCCAGAAAATTCACAATCTTTTTTAATGGAGAAGTCCTTTTACGCAGGTCCAATTTCCTAGCAGGTTCGTTGATATATCATCCAATTAAACAATTCTACTAATATTGATCATATTGCTATTTTTTTCTTTCCTTTCGATTTCATGGGAAATTTACAGCAAATATCTCTGTGTTATTTCTCATTGTCATGGCCTATACATGATAACAATGTTTACCAACTACAGTTAATTTTAAAGGGAAAACGACTTGTAATTTGACTGGTAATATAACTTTAATAGTTATATATATTATATTATATTATGTTCTTTGAAAATTTATGTATTAGAGATAATTTTCATGAACAAGATAAGAAAACAATACAAAATTGAACTACACATACATGCCTAAAGTGAAGCTGATATTGTATATCTAGAGCTGTTGTTGGCCATGAACAACGACATGATGTTTTTGATTTAGGACTAATCCGACCCGGATTTAAATTTTACTATTAATATATTAATATAAAAATATTGGTTTTTATAATACTGGATTTTCTTTTAAATTTTATTTAATAATAAATACAGATGGAGTAGCAACTTGTATTTAATACTATTAAACACCACGTCTTTAAACATTGGATTTATCTAACAAATAATTTGTAAAAATTATATCGTTGTGGAGATATTTAATATACTACAACTCTTAACTTGCATGGTGCTATCTACAACAACAATAATAATTAGAATTAGGAAACAGAAAAAGAAAATGCAATATTGACTTTTCTTTTCTCTTCATCATGGGTTAAAAATTATAATAATCAAACTACGAGAGTTAAAGTAAGATGGCAAGTATTTCTTCTACTTTAACAAGTAGTTAAGGGTTTGGTCTTCATCCTAAGTATGGGGTAGATTTAAAACTTGTGGTCAGCATTTATTTTCTTAATAGACCTATAAAATGCGAAGAATTAGTTACTGAGCTCACTCCAATAGATACATTGGGAGATAAAAAAATTTATACTAATCAAATTTTTAATCGAAGTCCAAGACAAGTTTTTAAGATGTGAATTTGACCCTATGGGATTGGATTATATTATATTAACAATAATTCTTATTTTTATTTTTAATTATAAATTAAAACTAAATTAACATCTTAAAACTGTTAGAGCTATTTATAGAATTTTAAAAAATACATAAACGTAAATCCATTCATGAGTCAACTCAAACTAAATTTGGACAATAACTTTTATCTTTAAAATCATACCTAAATATTAATCAATTTTAATATATTTCTATTCAATTTTAATTTTAAAAAATTGAAATGGACTTTTAACCGGATTGGGTCTAGCGAGACCCAAGCTCAATATTTATTTAAAAAAAATCGAACCTCAATTCAATCCAACAAGTTTGACCTATACAAAGATGCAAATAGAAGATGTTGGGAGTTGATTAGATGAGCAGAAGCATGGACCCTCAAATTTAAGTTGGTAAAATAATGAAAATTATAATTTGATATTATCGGAATGACAAGTTTGAAGGAAATAGGACGTAATTGCATATATGAATTATATAGTAAACAGAAAAAAAAGGATCTAGAAAAACAAAGTAATAATAAATGGAGTATATATACAAATTGAAGAATAAAATATTATCTAACTAACCTTTATTATTATTATATTGTTGTGGAGATCTATCTGAACTCGTAGCTTGCATGGTGCTAAGTTTAGAACTAAGAAAATGACAGGCAAAATATGCAACATTGACTTGTTCATTTCCCTTGATCATGGATAATAAAATATCCTTGATGAGTTTCTAAGGTGTGAATTTGACTTCATCAGATTCTATTATTATTAATTAACAAATTCTTAATTTAAGTTGATCGATTTTTAATCATATATGTTCATTTTACAGTTTATGTGGCATTCAAGATTATCCTTCTCAACATTGTCATCTCTAAGGTTCGAATCTGCATAGGGACGAAGTCAGAAAATTATTTTTGGGGTACAAAATTAAATTATATATTTTATGATAGCACAAATACAATTTTACCAAATTTATAGCCTATATCTTTATAATTTTTAAGAGATTTGATGAAATTTTTATTATTTTTGAAGGTGAATGTGCAATTTTATTATATACTAACTTAAAATTTTATAAATTATAAAGGAGTTAAAAAGGAAAATTTTTCATTTTAAAAGAGCAGGCCTGCCAACCCCTTGCTTCACCCTTGAACTTTTGTTCTCTCCTTAAGAGTATAATCCACCTTACTAGTTACCACTGCATCCACTATTTGTTGGTTTTAAGCTTATTGTTTTAAATACAAACTATTTTCTAAAGCCATATGTATTGTATATGATGTTATACATTTAATTTTTACTTAATTTTCTAAATAATGTATTTTAATTATTGTAATTAGTTTTTAATTTGTTATTTGAATTGTTAAACATAATTAAAATATATTATCTTATTGTTAATGAAAATGTTTAATATATATATATATATATATGGAGGTACCTAAATTGATTCAAATTTATACCTACTTGAGACTTAAATTCTTTTTGCACCTAAACTTAAAAACAGTAAACTAACTTGGTACTTTTAAGTACCTATCTAACATTGTTAAAATATGTTGACGTGATGTTGATGTGGTACTAATGACCAATAGCATAGTGACATGTGGCAACTTTATATTTTAACACTTAATAAAAAAATATTTTTTTATAAATATGTAAAATATTTTTAAAACTTTCATCACATGTCAAAATGTGAGGATGTCATGTGTCACCATGATGTTGGTCATCAATGTCACATCAACATATTTTAACGGTGTTAGTCGGGTATCAGTTAGGTCCAAAAAATTAAAATACCAAGTAAATATAAATTGTCATGTTCAAATACTTCCATACATATTTAACTCTAAGGAAAAAGAAAAAGTATTTTTGTCTTTGAAAACTTCTTGTTCTCTAAAATAAAAATTTTAAAATGATATTGTTGAATTTATCATATTCTAAGAAAAAAATTAAACTAATAAGATTTGAACACAATTTAACCTGAAACTTGTTGTCATCTTTCTCCATCGTTTGTACGTAGAAAACAAAAATCAGACATGGGTCAACACAAGAAGCTTCTATTTAATTATGTTCCTTCATATTAATTTGTGACGTATCAATATAAATAATAATAATAATAATTTCTTTGAAGCTACAAATACTAATTATAATCACCATCAAGTATTGCAAAATCCAATAAATTAGTAGCCGATGCTATCAACTTAGGCCTCAGTTTTGTTATAAAACTAAGTGTGATGGACAAATAATAATAGTAATAGTAATAAAAGTCAAAATTAAAAATAAATTGATCTAGACGTGTGGAAGAAATAACCAATGAAGGAGCATACGAGAGCTATTTGCTCTATAAATACATAACTTCACACGGCTCTTTCCGTTCCAGCTTATTAAAGCCTTCAAAGAATTTATTAACCAGCTTGGTTCCTACGCTCATTCAAGGTTGTTTCCTTTTATATTAGCTATAATTAATGCATAATTGTGGAAGCAGTTTATTTCTTTTATAAATATATTAGTTTTTATAACAATAGAATTTCTAAGGTCTTTTTTTCTAAATATGAGTCGTTTTTTTTAACCATCTAGCTTTGTTCACGAAATGATTAATTGCATATATTTCTTTTTTGTGGTTTTAATTTAATCTTTGGTCTTTAAATTTTAAATTCTAATAATGTTTTCTTTTTTTAAATTATCTTAGTTCTTTGATTTGTTTTGTTACCCATCACTAAAATTCAATGAATGTTATTGTGAATATTCATAAAAATAAGTAATTTAATTCAAGTGACAATGAGTTGGTATGTATCTATACTTACGAATAAAACAAAATTTTGTATGAAAGTAACCTTAGTTGCATATATTTGTTTGAATTGGTTGATGATTCAACTCAATTCAATATTTGTGTTTGCAGAAAAGCCAATTTGGAGAGATGGCAGGATTGCTAGAGATACATGATAAAGATGGTCACCCAGAGCATAAGCTTAAGCTGGAGAGGAGTGAAGTTCCTTTCATTTGTGGTGGGTGCAAAGAGCTAGGATTTGGGCTTCGCTACCAATGTCCCAACATGAATTGCAATTACATACTTCATGACGAATGCGGATTTGGGCTTCAATACCGACGTCCCCCGACTCAGAAATTTTTCAAAAAATGCGACTTCCAATTTCACCAACAGAATCCATTACTAGGAACAAGAATTTGCAACATTTGTGCCTTGGACATACAAGGATTCTTGTACCAATGCTCCCATGGAGATATTGATTTACATCCCCATTGCGCGAACCTTTCTTTGACCATTACCCTTCCGGATTCCAACGAAGTAATCGAACTTCGCGAAAATACCAAATCAAGATGCTTGAAATGTCAAAGAAAGGAAAGAGCATCAGGCAAAGTCCAGGGTTTGTCCTATGTTTCCTCAGATGGTAAGCTATGTTACCATGTGGCGTGTCTGAAAGAAGCATGTCTTGACAATTGGAAAAGGGGTTATTTTCAACTTGATGTTCTCGCTAATGAGGAAAATAAAATCCTTGCACTGCAAAATCTTGCTCCAAACCAAGTGGTTCGCCCAAGTGAAGGACAAAGCTCGAATGCAATGAAGGGTATCAAATTGTTGATCACATTTCTCAAGTTGGTCGTTTCTGCTATACTTGGAGAGCCATTTACTTTAGTTTCCACTTTATTTCAAATTTCTCAGAACTAGTTAGTCCAGGGCTTGTGTTTGTTTATGATTTTGTGTGCTTTGTTAAATAAGGCTTGAACTTGCTCATCCAACAAGTCAAGTCAAATGGGTATGATTTTTGTTGTTGATTGTGTTGTTAGTGTGGTCATCAGCAAACTTAATTTGTAATATGTTCGTTTATGCAATATGTTAGAAAGTAAATTTGAAATTTTAGATTTTATTTTTGTTATATAAATTATGAGAATAATGAAAGGTATACAATGTGTACTAATTTGTTGAGGTAGTTATCTGAGTAGTGACTCGTGCAATGCCACAAGTAGTGCCCACTACTCATATCACTACACAAGTCACATACTTGTCTTTTTTGGAGATTGGCAATTGTCGAAATCATTTTTTTTTAAAAAGGGCAATCGACTTGGTTTTGAAAATGAAAATCAAAACGGGAGTCGCCATCGATCTTTATTAGGTATGATCGGACCACCCTTACTTTAATAAAACGTTTTAGTTTATTAAAATGGTGTTTTTGGTCTATGAAACTTGAGAGAAAAGGATTCGGGAGTCGGTTACGTGCGAGACACGCCCAAAAATTGGTCCCGAATTGATTAGTTAGTGTCTTAATGTCGAAAGTTAAAAAGATTTTAAAATAAATTTTAAAATACGATCTTTTTTTATGAATGTTTGGATAGCTTGAAGTGGATATTAAGATTCTCTTGTTTCGAAGAAATAAAATATCACATCCAGCGCATAGGACATGACATTTCGAACCTTCAATACCAAAAACATCTCATAATTTCCCAAAACTTATGCATTGAAATTTTCAAAGGATATTCGGTCGTTCGGTCAAACGATAAATCGAAACCCAACACGTAGGGCACGATTTTCTCGAAATTTCCAAACACGAAATATTCCTTTATTTGCAAAAAATCTTATCTCGAGGTGATAAGATGCCACATTGAGTAAGTTAGGACACAACACCTCAAATCTCAGAGAGTAAGCATTTTATTTAAAACTCGTGTTGTGATTTTAAAAGAATACGCCGTTATTTAGGTTAAACGAGAAAAATCGTAACCCAGTAAGTTAGGGCACGATTTCTCGAATTTCCAAATACGGAATATTGCTTTACTTTAGAAATCACAATTTTATGTGTCGAGTAAAAAATTTAATATAATTATGATTTTATGGTAAAATGAGAAAACAAATTGCGATGATCGATGTGCGTAATAAAATAACAATGAAGATGATATAAATACAATAATATTAATGAATAACATAAACTTACGGTATATAGAGACATATACGAATAAACAAATAGATATATAGTAAGATAATGATAATGAGAATAAAACAAAATAAAAATAAATACAATGATACATGAAATAACAAAGAAAATTCTAGTGAAAACTTAATTTTAAATTAAGGATAAGCAAATAAACATAAAAATAAATAAACATCAAGTGAAATTATTTTTATTTTTATTTTAAATAATAATAATAACAATGATAATAAAAATAATGCAAATAAGTATTATGTAAAATATGCATACAAATTTGTAATTTAAGTAAAAATGATAAAATAACAATAATAATATAAATATAAATAAGTATTGTATGAAACAAAATAATGATATAAAATAATAAAGAATTCAAAGTTTGAAATTATATAAAGGTATAAACGAATAAATAATAAAATGATGAAATGGAATCAATGTATTATATAAAAAGAAATACGTAAATGTAAGAAAAAAAACTATAATAATAGTAGTAGTAGTTATGATGAAAGCAATAATAATATTAAATATAACAATAATAATATTATTAATACAAAATAATAGCAATAAAAATATAAATAATAACAGTGATAATAAAAATAGTTTAATATAAATAATATATATATAAAATAAAATAAAAATGTATAAAAGAGTTTAAATGAAAATTTATATATAAATATAATACAAAGTAAAATTTTAAGATAAAAATTTAAAATAAGTAATATATAAAAGTTCAAAACAAATAACAATAAAAGAATTTAAAATCATTAACATATAAAAGATATATATATAAAAGTTTAATATAAATAACATATGAAATTTTAAAATTAATAATAGTAGAAAAGTTTATAACAAATAATAAAGAGAATTTAACATAATTATCATATAAAACGATATAACTAAATAGCATATAAGAAGTTTAAAATAAATAATACATATGTATAGGTTCATGATGGTTTAAAATACAAAGATGTATATAAAAATTTCAAAATGAATAATTTGCATAATAGTTTAAAAGAAATAATATATGAAAAATACTTAAAATTGATAATAATTTAAAATAGATGGTATGTTAAAAAAAAAAAAATAATAATAATAATAATAATAATATGCGTAGTAAAAACACAAATAATCTAGACTTTAAAATATACGTGTGTGTGTGTATATATATATATATATATATATATATGTAAGGATGATAAATAGATAAAATGAACGATGAAATAATAATAGTGTGAACAATATTTAGTAAAAAATCTGAAAATTTATTAATATATATAAAGGTGATAAACAGACAAATAAGCAAATGATAATGATAATGACAAAGGCACAAATGAGATAAGTGAAAGAAGGTTTAAAAATAAAAAATGAAAGAATAATAAACCAATGAATATTCAGGTAAGATAAAAGTAAATAAATAATGAGTGATGTACGGATGGGCAAATAAATACACGAATAAATGAATAAAATGTAAAAAGAATGAATAATCAGGTGAGTAAATAAATACATAAAAGGATCAAAGCAAAAGGACTTAATTGCTACCCAACACAGATTTAAGGGACAAATTAAGAAAAAATATATAATTAAAGGACCGATTTAAAAGGGGTGAACAACATAGAGGGACTACATGGGGAAATACTCCCCACTCTCTGAAACGCACCGTTTGAACGCAGGCTAAAGTGCAATAGAAGTAAAATCACAGAGGCAAAATTAGAGAAAAAAGAAATAGAATAAGACCCTATTGAACTAAGCCTCAAAAGCGGAAGGACTGAGGGCGCAAATATACCCTCAGTCCCAGAACACGCGGATCCTAGGCGGTTCAGGGGTCGGGTCGGTCCGATTCGCGTCAAAATGACGCCGTTTTAAGGTCATTGAACCGGCCTAAAACGACGCCGTTTTAGTCATATTATAAAACCCCAAATTTTTTAGAAATTCATCATTTCTTCCTACTTTCAGAAAAAAAAAAAGAAAGAAAGGGAGGAATTCTCTCTGGGCGTCCCACCTCCTGCGATTGGACCGTCGTCCGTCCGTCACCGGCGACTGCCGTGTACGGTAGCCGGACGTGCACAAGTGGCTCATTTTAACCCTTTGGCCCTCCCCGCCTCGGATCTGAGTTCAAACACCCAAAAAGGGCACGATTTTTGAAAGAAAATGGGAAAACCATTCGGTTCCCTTCTTTCCGACCACCCAAAAAGGTAAGAAATCCTGCCCTTTCTATATCCATATGTATATGTATTATTTTTTATGCGTATAGGCTAAAAGCATGGAGATATACCTTCGAATGAATCTCTTTTTTGTTATTTCCATTTTTTTGTATTCAAAAATAAAAAATAAACCCCCAAAAAAAATACAATCGGTTCCCTCTCTCCTCAAATACAATCAGTTTCCCCCCTTTTACATTTTTTGTTCTTTGGCTATATAGCCGAGGCATTACATGTGATTTTTTTGTCCTTGCTACTCTTCAATCTCTGCTTTGTATTGTTTCTGCCTCTGTTGTCTTTTGTTTTGCTTGCTGTTTTGGTTTTGCAGGTGTCAGAGGAGCTGGTCGTACGGGCGATAGGACGGGGGCTGACATGGGAGGAGCGGCGCACGTAAGGGAGGGGAACCCTAAGGTTCCAAAAAATGTTGAGTTTTTGAGCTGGGTTTTGATTTGGGCCGTGTATGGGTTTAGGTCTATTTTGTTTGGGTTAAGAGTTGTAAAGTGGGCCCGGTCAAATTTTGGCCTCTACAGCAATATTTCGAAACAAAATGTTTGGGTTGTAATTCTTACTGATACTTGGGATGTGTGATAGCCAATATTTTAAGACTAATCCATTTCAAAGAACTTATTTTAAAGATTGGATCATATTAGATCAAGCAATTGGATCCCCTGAAATCAGAAGATTGGATTGAGACTACTTGAAAACTTATCTTTGATATTTCCTCAGTATTTTAGACTTTATTAATATATTGTATATGTTATTTCAATTGCTTTTCAAAAGGGAGGATTGATTGTAATTGATTTAGTATATTAATAAGTTGAAACAAGTATATATGCTTAAGACTTGTATAGGTCATATACGAAGAGTTATAGCACTTATATGTTCATTAAAGAACTTGTGATTATGTTTGCATTGAAAATGTAAATAAGTGTTTTAGTTTGTTTACTGCTTGAGTTTTTAGAAGAGAACTTAGAGGAGAGTGATCTACATCTTTAGGTGCAAAGGTGAGCATGTTGTACAAGACTAAAAGATAATAGATTATCTCTCTTGGCAAGGTGCCACAGGCGTAGGAAAATCGAGTTGCATAAACAACTAGTTTATGTTTTTCTTTGTTTATCACAGTTACACTCTAATGGCTAATGCATGTGTCACTACTCATATCACTACTTACCTTATTCTTATAATTATTGATGTCTTTTCAAATTGGTATCAAAGCTTCCCTCTTGAACAAAACAAGTGTATTACTTGTATCGATAATTGTCGAAAATGGAAAGATCATTTGTTTTTCACCCTCTATGTTTAATGCATTTATCTAATGTCTATTAGAAGGCTAGAATGAAGGAATTCATCAAATAAATGGATGAAAAGGCTTGACATGCTATTCTTATTGGTTAGGAGCCTTATGTTATTGAAACATCTACCATACATTTCTATTTAAGGGTTGGGAAAGGGCTTTAGGTAGTTTTAGGCATTGTATTAAAAAGAGCAAATATGATAAGAACCTATAATGAGATTAATGTTCAAAAATACATATACATGCATATATCATACAAGTGCATATATTTCTTTTTATGTGGTTTTAATTTAATCTTTGGTGTTTAGATTTTAAATTTTAATAATTTTTTCAAATTATCTTAGTTCTTTGATTTTTTTTGTTAACCATCACTAAGATTCAATGAAAGTTATTGTGAATATTCATAACAATAAGTATTTTAATTCAAGTGACAATGAGTTGGTATGTATCTATACTTTCAAATTACGAATAAAACAAAATTTTGTATGAAAATAACCTTAGTTGCACGTATATTTTTGAATATGGTTGATGATTCAATTCCATTTGATTCAATTCAATTTTATATTTTTGTTTGCAGAAAAGCCAATTTGGAGAGACGGCAGGATTGCTAGAAATACATGATATTGACAGTCACCCAGAGCATAAGCTTAATTTGGAAAAGAGTGAAGGTCCTTTAATTTGTGGTGGATGCAAAGAGCTAGGATTTGGGATTCACTACCAATGTCCCAACATGAATTGCAATTACATCTTTCATGAAGAATACGAATTTGGGCTTGAATATTGACATCCCCCGACTTGAAAATTTTTAAAAAAATGTGACTTCCAATTTCATTAACAAAATCCATTACCAAGAACAAGAATTTGCGACATTTGTGCCTTTGGACATACAAGGATTCTCGTACCAATGCTCCCATGGAGATTTTGATTTACATCCCCATTACGCGAGCCTTTCTTTGACCTTTATGCTTCCAGATTCCAATAAAGTAATCAAACTTCGCGAAAAGATAGAATCAAGATGCTTGAAATGTCAAAGAAAGGAAAGAGCATTAGGTAAAGTCCAGGGTTTCTCCTATGTTTCCTCAAATGGTAACCTAGGTTACCATGTGGCATATCTGAAAGAAGCATGTCTTGACAATTTGAAAAAGGGTTATTTTCAACTTGATGTTCTCAATAATAAGGAAAATAAAATCCTTGAACTGCAAACTCTTGCTCCAAACCAAGAGGTTCACCTTAGTGCAGGGCAAAGCTCGAATGCAATGAGGGGGTATCAAATTGTTGATCACATTTCTCAAGTTGGTCGTTTCTGCTATACTTGGACAGCCATTTACTTTAGTTTCCACTTTATTTCAAATTTCTCAGAACTAGTTAGTCCAAGGCTTGTGTTTGTTTATGATTTTGTGTGATTTATTAAATAATTTGCTTATGTTGTTGATTGTGTTGTTACTGTGGTCATAGTAAACTTAATTTGTAATATGTTGGTTTGTGCTATATGTTTGAAAGTAATTTTGAAATTTTGGATTTTTATTTTTGTTATTTAAATTTTGAGAATAATGAAAACTTGTACTCATTTATTGAGGTAGTTATGTGAATAGTGACTCGTGCAATGCCACATGTAGTGCCCATTACTTTTAGTGTTTTGTAAGTTACATATTTGCTTTATTTGGAGATTATCAATCTTTTGAAACAAAATCTTTGGGCTCTAATTCGTATTGATACTATAACATCCCAAAAATCGACTTAGAAGAAATCGCGTTTTGGAACCAAAAATGTTCATCCCTCAATTTGAGTCTAGACTTTGGAAATTCTTGACAAGTAAATTAGTTTGGTTCATTGGTCAAGTATTCTGGGTATGTGTGTGGGATTCTGGGTTCAAATCCTGTTTCTGGAAATTGTCATTTTGCTTAAACCCTTACCTTTAGATGTTGGTTTATAAGTTAAACTCAGTCAATTAATGTCAAGAATTAGTCTGATAGTTCACTAGTTAAGCTTCTATATTTTGTTTGGTCCTATGTTTGAATCTCGACCTGTACATTAAGGAATATTTTATTTTTGCATTTCGGTGTGTGGTAGTTAGTCGATTGGTTATTTAAAACCTTCCAGAAACCTCCGGTGAAGTTTATGCATCCTTTTGCTCTCTTTTTTTCCTGTCATATTTCTTCTGTCATTCACTCCTGATACTTAGTCCTTCGTTTTGGTTTCTTCCTTTCAAATTGATCGTTCGTTTTGTTACGTTACATTGTGCTGATTCTGTACAAGATTTAGCTTATCTTTCTAGTTCAATTCGTTGGCCGGTAAGTTCAATTTAAAGTTTTGGTGTCAAAAGTTCTTCGACATAATTGTGATTTTGGAATGTTAGTTTTTAGCGATTTGACTGTGAATTAATCGTTCTGTTGGGCAATTGCTTATAGTTTAGGGACTGGAATTCATACATGTTGCTCTTGCACTGAGTCAGTATCAGATGGGTGCCGAAACCCCTCTTTTTCTGCATTTTCAGTCGTTGAAAAATGAGACTGTCAATGCCACACAGTTAGGGACATGGGCGTATGTCCAGGTCATGTGAGCCATATGGCCAGGGACATGGGCGTGTACCCAAGCTATATGAGCCACATGGGCAATGACATGAGTGTGTGTCCAGGCTATGTAATTCATTGTTTATGCTTTAGAACCACATGGCCAAGGACAGGGCATGTGCCCATGTCATGTGAGCCATACGAGCAAGGACATAGGCGTGTCCCTAGACCATGTGAGCTACACGGGCAAGGACATGGGCATGTGTCCAGGCTGTTGGCATATGAATAGGATCCAAATCTTATTTTCAAGGCTGTAAGTGTTACCCAACACGAGCACTGGCCTCCACAATGTATTTATGATCTAAATTTGATCGTAAGAGGACTATCTGATACTTTAAGACTGATATATGGATGATATATGTGATATCTGAACGTGTTAGACTGTTGATGAACAACTTGTGATCTGTACGTATATCTGTTATGTTTGAACCTATGTGAGTAGGATCCGTTAGAATGTAATATGCTATTGTCTATGGGTGAGAATTATCAGGTACTATCTGTATTCTATTAAATTTGTTGGTACGCCTCTGCGTTGCTCTGTTGATGAGGAATATACAATATCTGAACTTGTTAGACTGATTGTTACTGGTTCTGATTTATAACTGTACATGTGACTTCATGAGAAATCTGATATGATCTGTTATGGTTTGCCAAGTCCATTGTACAAAACATGGACTCCCATATTTATTGATTTTGTTATTGAGAGATAGCATGACTTACATGCTCATTACTGTGATTCTGCATAAGCATGCCATGATACACTGCATGGGACTTGGGTTGATGTAAAAGGAGGAAGTTTCTGGCAGTTTAATGATTTGCATTATTTGGTGGTTTATCCACACTTCTGTTCGGGAGTTCGATTGTACTATAGTGGCTTGACCACGTGTATTCGATCTGGCAATTTTAACTACAAAATACTAGTGGCACTGTCCACAATTATCTATTAGCATGATCTGGCTGGACGAGTTCTGGGGAACTCTATTGCGATATGTAGCGGAGTTGGGTGGGATGTTTTTGATAAATCTACATTCTGATCTGTTTGAAAAATACTGCATTTGCATAAATATACATGCTCTATTCTGCTCTATTCCGTTCTGTTTTGTTCAGTATTGCTCTGCTATATTCTATTTTGTTCTATTCTGCTTTATTGAATTCTGTTCTATTTGAAATTCGTTGTTCTGCTCTGTTCTATTTTGCTTTGTTATGTTGTACTACCTCTATCGGAATCTCTGTGATACTTTAGATGTGTTCTGTACTAGTTATACAACTGTTATCAAATGCTTGTGACTACGATTTATATATTACGCTCTATTTATTTGTATTTGAGTTTGGTTATATGTAGTACTTAGTGACTCACCCTTTGTCTTACTTTTATCTATCAGGAAAACATCTGATTTAGGATCGGTTAGCGTGCGGGAGCTTGGATTGTTTTACACTGAGATAACTACTTTAATCCTTTAGATTTGTAATATGTTTTGGACTCGTCTTATTTTTCTTTTTACAAAGTCGTCAGTATCTGCCGAGTCGAAAGCAAACTACAAAATCGTCTAAATTGACTAAAATGAATTTCTGGTTTTTAAAGTTAAAACTCTAAAAATAAGTGTGTTTTTACTGTGTTGGTGTAACCTGTCCAGATTCGGCTTAAATTTCTAGGCCGAGTTTGGTGTGTTACAGATGCTTTGGACGTGTGATAGTCAATCTTTTGAGACTGGTCCATTTGAAGCAACTTATTTTAAAGATTGGATCGGATTAAATCAAACAATTGGATCCCTTGAAATTAGAAGACTGGATTGAACTTCAAGAACAGATTGCTTTGCTTACTCAAAATTTTAACAAAGCCTTTAAAAAGCAACCAAGAAGATTCAAGAAGTTCGAGGAATCCAAAAATAGTCCCAAAACAAAAGCCAAAGGCATTATTAAAAAAGAGACCGAGAAAGAGAAGAAGAGGAAGAAGAAAAAGGGAATTTAATGCCATGAGTGTCTTGGCTATAGACATATGTAGGTTGGTTGTGCTAATACTCAGAAGAAGTCTTTGTACATGACTTGAAATGATGAACATTCTTCTAGCAACTCAAAATCTAATGAAAATCATCTACTTTTTAAATATATATACTTTTTTTTTTATTTTTGATACGTCTTTTTTAAATTATATACAAAAAAATAATTAAAGAATTTTCATTATAATTTATAAGTTCAAATTTTAGATGATGCTCTTACTTGACACTTTGGGAGTTAGGTTCAGAGGCGAGTTTAGGGAGCTGGTAACGGCTCGACCCCCCCTAAATAAAAATTTGCTATTTAGGCCCTTTAGAAATTTTAAAATTTTAAATTAGTAAAGGTAAAATTGCACTTTGACCTCCTGTAAAATTAAAAAATTTGATTTAATCTTTTAAAAATTATAAAGATATAGACTATTAAAATTAAAATTCCTCCTAAAGAATTTCTGCTTCGCCTTTGGTTGGGTTTAGGATGACTTGATTTATATATAATTGTATTAAGAATTGAAATTTATATATATGTATGAATCTAAGAACATATTTTTATCAATATATTTTATTTGGATATTATATATTTTTTGCTTTAGTTATTGAACAATTTTTAATTTTCTAATTTATATTGTTTTAGGTAATTTTTATTAAAATAAATATGATTTATAATTAATTTTATTAGTAAATGATATTAGTATTACATAATAAATCATATTTAATCATTTATGCTAATTATAACCCTAATTATCATATTATTAAGTTAATACATTATATATTTTCTACTATCATTAATTTAAATTTAAATTTTATAGATTTGAATAATTTTAATTTTATATTTTTTAGACACATATAATTATTGTATTAATAATATTATATAATTATAATTAATGTTTTTAAAATTTTATTTCATTTTATTCTTTAAACAGAAAATTATTATTAATTACTTTTGCTATTAACAATTTTTTAGAAAACTATGTAATGTTTAAACTCATAGAAGTGAAGTTAGAAAAAAAATTAGGGGCAAAATTTTAGGTAAAAATATAATTTTATCTTTATTTGTTAGGATCGATCAGATTAAACAACGAACAAGAAAAATAGTGGAATAAATTGAGAAATTGAACACACAAATTTAACGTGGAAAAGTCCCTCCAAAGAAGATAAAAAATTACGGGCAAAGATAATTTTACTATAACGGAAAAAATACGAAGAGTACAAAAGATGGAGATAAAGACTAAACTTCGAAAACCCGAAAACAAAGAATCATCAAAACAAAAACATAAACATAAAATTCTCTAAATGTATTATGAGTTTTAATCTCTAATGGGTGTTTTTTCTCAGATTGTAAAAGAGTCTATTTATAAGCTAAATTCATAGGTCAAATAATAATAAAATAATCTAAACTAATCAGTGTTTGTTTGAAGCAAGTAAACAGAGTTTAAATGAAAGATTATTTTTTAAATTTGACTGAAAATAGAAGTTATATTTAACATTATTAATTTAAAATTTTAAAAAATCTAAATGAAAATCTTTTCTTTAGGGGGCTGAATCCCTTCCACCTCCTATATACGCCCGTGCAAACTCACATCTCTTGCAACCAAGAAGGGGTTGAAGAAACCTGGAGAGACGAAAGAAGAAGAAAAATCGAAAAGAGCAAACCTTGGAGAAGGGATCTGCAGCAAAGTGGAGGAAAATAATTGGTATAATTTATCGCAGTTAATCCTCGTTTAATCTTTGGTATGTGATGAAGCCACAATTAATCTCTTTTTTAATTGATTCGTTAAAGTCAAGGCCCACTTTTGAATTGTTTTGAAAGCCCAATCTCTTTTTAAAGTCCCAATCCATTAGAAGCCCATTTTAACCTTTTCAGGGTCTGAGTTCATTTAAAGCCCAACTCTAGTCCTAATCCCAAAGCCCAATTCATTACAAGTCTGCTGGATAGGGTTGAAACCCTATTAGTTTTGTGTTGCTAGTGTGAACACGAGAGGAAAAACAAACCTCTCAGCCAATCAAATTTAGCAGCACATTTATTTGTGATTAATATAAAAATAATAATAATAATAAAATTAAATATTATAATAATATTATAGTGTGAGATAAAAAAATTAAACGTATTGCACTAAAAGTAAACATCCACTCAAAAAGGCATTAATAGATAAATAAACGTGCTCCCAAATTCAAATTTTGATAATAAGATGAAGCTTTAATTTTAAGATTTTCTTTCGATTTATCTTAGGATTAATTCTAAAATTATTAGGTGATAGGTGACTAATCGAGTGGTTTTTAGGTTTCTTATAGGTTCATTTCATTGGAAGTGAGTAGTCTGATGCAAACATTTAAAGTCTTTGGTTTCAATGCATAAACATGTCTGTGCGGGTGAAACGTGATTTTGATGTACATATTTAATGTACATATTTAAGATTATTCTCTATCATATTTAATGAAGTCGGTAGGGGCTCATGGATGTTTCGCTTACATATTTAGGTTAGGTGTCCCACATATTTTGAATGCTTGTTTTGCATTTCTATTTGCTAATGGTAGTATGTGTAGGTGCATAAAGTCAATGGCATGTGGCATTAACTTCTTCCTCGCAAGTGTCAAAAAATGTTTCTTCTAAGCTTTGAATGATGGGTGTAATAACATGGTCGCACGTCTATCCCTGTGTATACATACATTCGTATATACTTTCACTACAACAATAATTCAGATTTAAATGAACATTTAATTAACAGTCTACAAATTCGACTTCATATATAATAATCATATAAAAGTAATTAAAATATATTTAAAATTAATTAAATATTAAACGTATAAAATTGCTTGATATTAGGAACTAAGATCAAATTTGAAAATTTTAAAATATTGATAACTTCTTGATAAGTGTGACTAATTATTGACTAACCCTCAACATTTTAAACAATATATTTGATGGGTCCATTTATTTTGTAAAATTATTACTATTATTCCTAACTACTTCCATGATTTTAGGTTAAATATTTCTTCATGATTACTATGGGACCTAGCTTCAATATTTCTAATTGCATAAATTCTTTGATTTATGCATGTGAAAGTAACAATTTTTTCCACAAATAAATTCTTTGACCGAATAATTTACCTTGATTTATGCACGTGAAAGTTTTAATCTTTCTAATTTTATAGCATTACAATTACTACACGTCTTGAGTTTTTGGTGGCTCCCTTTATTCTAATTTGTAGTGATATATTATAGTTTCAAAATCAGTAATTAATTACAGTAATCACTTTTTTTTTATTGAGTTTTAATTCGATTAGCATAGATATTGTTGTCAACTTAAGAGAATATAGGTGCATTGAAGCACATTATCCTTCCTATTTATAAATTGGAAGAGACTATAAATAATTCTAGACATTTATTAAAAAAAAAAGATAAATACCAGCCTGCACATAATTAAAACACAAATACATAGTATTCTTAGGTCTAACCACTAAAACATTAAGGTTAGTTTTAAAATTGCATAATTTTTGTTCAACTATTGAATATCATGTCATACCCTAAATTTCTTAATTACAATATTCTTAAACTTCATACGATTATTATGTATTTTTATGCAATTGTTTAGTATCATTTATAACATTATTCTATTTTTTTAGGTATTTATAACATTATTCTTAAACTTTATATATATGCTAGAAATTTTATCATTCACGAATTTAAAATACAGTTATACCATATTAAAGACTACATAATAAAATTATAAGGTGAATATCAAAAGAAATGTTTCATTGATAAAAATAGCATGGTTCAAGTTTTTATTGATTTTTTAAATAAAAAATTAAAATACCGCACATAATGTATTTTGTATTTTTTCTAATCAAGTTAGTGCGCGATTAACTCGTGAAACCAACTCAGTCAGGGGCTTAGTTAATAGTATAGATATAAAAAAGACTTTATATAAATTTTAAATATGTTGGGGATCGACCAGTATAAACAATAAGATAATAAAAGTGTAGAAGAACGAACACAAATATTTTACGTGAAAAACCCTCAAAGAGGGAAAAATCATGGGTAAAGGAGTCTTCGACTTTTCACTAAATGAATAAACAAACAAGCGTACAATATGGAGAAATGAGGATTTTGTCTTGAAATATAAGGGGTATGAATTCAGAGGCTAAACAAGACTATGTTAGAAGAGTGATATGCAAAGCTAAAGTGGATATGTACTTTATTTAGGAATCAAAATAAGTCTCAGTTACTGTCGATATTATTAGGAAGGTCTGGGGTGATGATAATTTTGATTTTTGATTTTCAACAACAGAAGAGTCTTCTGGAGGTGTTATAACAATATGAGATAAGAGTAGCTCTCAAATAGGTAATTATTTTGTTTATAAGAGATTTGTATCAATGGAAGGCAAATAGATTGGTGAGGAAATGTAAGCATCCAATAGGGTTTCGGATAAAAAATTACTAGGGAGGGATATTCTAGATTTAAAGAATTCATTTGATAGTTCATGGATCATTGGAGGTGACTTTTATGGGTTTAGTGAGGCTCAATTGGGATGATATTTTCTCTAGGCCGTTATTGGATCCGAAAAAAGAATATTGAGCAGGTTGAAATCATTGGTAGGGAACTTGGTTCTTGATCCTGTTATGGAGGATTGTCTAATGTGGAGTCATGAAAAAGGTGGGTAGTTTTGTAATCCTCACTTTTTACAATAGACTAGGAAACTGAAGGTTTCGAATAGAGTTCAGAATTTCTTGTGGATGATGGCAATTGAGCAAATTCCAACTATGGATTTTTTTACTAGATGGGGTGTGCGATTGGATCTGTCAAAATATGGTTGTTCGAGGTGTGGCAGGGTGACAGAAAGCGTAAATCATCATTTCTTTCAATGCAAATTTGTTGATGGTTTTAGGTTCAGGATTTTCCATTGGTGGGATTTTCAATGGAAACATGTTGGGAGTTTTGATGATTTCTTTTTGCTATGTTGTAATATGACTTTGATAGGACTCCATAAAAGCTTATGGTTGTTATTGTTTTGACATCATGTTGGGGCAAGGGCGACTCATGATAACCATCAATTTTTGGAAGGATATTGGTGGTGTTGGCCTATGAAATGTAGTTCATTGAGAAGCATAGCCAACAAGAATGTCATTTTGTGGAAACCACCTCCCTCTAGGTGGTAAAAGGTCAATGATAAAGCGAGGTGGGGTGGGATATTGAGAGACGATAATGTTGTTTCAATAGGGTCGGAAGCGTGTAAATTATTGTACTAAAAAATCACACAAAGTTCAATTCCTAGGGAAGAGAGGTGGATCACAAGGATCTCTTAAATACCAAGTCTTTCCTTAGTTAGAATATCCCTTCTATAGTAATTTAATAGCATAATTAAATACTACTATTATACCCTCAAATATTGAAAGAAAAATAGGACAAGAAAGAACACAAGAGTTTTAACGAGGTTCGGTAAATTATACCTACGTCCTCGGGCACTAACACCAGATGATAACTTTGCTATCTCCAAATTATTACAAACAAATAGAATTCCTTAAGAATTCTCAAATGGGAGAAGAGAGAAAACTAAGAGAGAAAGATTGGTTGGGATGGTTGGGATGGTTGAAATGAGAAATGGTTAGGCCTATTTATAGTTGAGGTTCAGGGACCAACTTGCAAATGGCCTAAAAAATTAGGGACCAAAATTGCAATTATCCCATTCAACTTTAAACAAGTTGCCTACCACTTTTTCTTTCGGTGCCAATTGCACCTCCTATTTTTGACTTTTCAACACCCCTTTTAATTTGACTTTTCAACAATCTTCACCTTGAAGATTTGATTAGGATAATCACATCTTCACACACTTCCTTCAACTCCCCAAATTCGATAAAGCTATCTTTTGTAGTGCCTCCAAATGCGCTCTCGAGCGCCATACACCTGAAGGTGCTCAAATTCTCAGGATGTTAATCAAGTTCAAACAATGATTAAACTTGATTGTTGTTACCACCTTGGTCATCATATCTGCGGGATTATCTGCCGTCGTAATCTTTCAAGTAGAATTTTTCCTTTTCAAAACTTCCGTACAAAGTGATATCTTACGTCGATATGCTTGGTTCTTGAATGATAGACTTGATTTTTCGCTAAATGAATAGCGCTCTGACTGTCACAATATAAACTTATGTGACTTTGAACAACTCCCAAGTCTTTCAACAATCCATTAAGCCAAATAGCCTCCTTAACAGCTTCTGTAACTGCCATATATTCTGTCTCTGTAGTAGACACAGCTACTGCAGACTGTAAGGTAGACTTCCAACTCACTGGGGCTTTCGCAAGAGTAAACAGATACCCCGTAGTTGAACGATGTTTATCTAAATCACCAAGAAAGTCGAAATCAACATATCCAACTACAAACCCGACCAAGTGCTTCATCCTGTTCAAAATTAAACCAACATCTACGGTTTTTCAAGATACCGTAGAATCCATTTCACTGACTTGTCAATGTCCTTTTCAGGATCATGCATATACCGCTCACAACTCCAACAACTTGTGAAATGTCGGGCCGCAGACACACCATCAAGATACATCAAACTCCCAACTGCATTTGCATATGGGACTTTTGCCATTTATTCTCTTTCTTCTTTTTCAGAGATAATTGAGCACTAAGTTTCAAATGAGAAGCAAGTGGGGTACTTACATGTTTTGTGTTTTCATTTACACCAAAACATTGTAATACATTTTTCAGATATTGCTTTTGATTCAAACAAAGCTTGCCTCTCTGTCTATCTCTACTTATCTCCATGCCGAGAATCTTTTTGGCCTCACCTAGATCTTTCATCTCGAACTCTTGATTCAACTGAGCCTTCAGCTTATCTATCTCTTTTTGGCTCTTCAAAGCGATTAACATATCATCAACATACAAGAGTAGATAAATGAAAGATCTCATCATGACTTCGCAAATACACACAATTGTCATATTTGCTTCTTGTGTACTTTTGCCTTCTCATAAAGCTATCAAATCGCTTGTACCACTGCCTCGGGGATTGCTTCAATCCATATTGTGACTTGTTCAGCTTACAAACCCAATTTCTACCACCAGCATCTTTGTATCCTTCGGGCTGAGTCATATAGATCTCCTCTTCTAACTCACCATGCAAGAAAGCCGTCTTAACATCAAGTTGAGCTAGCTCCAAATTCAACTGTGCTACCAAAGCCAACAAAATTCTAATGGAGGAATGCTTCACAACAGGGGAAAATACATCATTGTAGTCAATTCCCTCCTTCTGAGCGTAGCCTTTAGCTACCAATCTTGCCTTGTAGCGAACATCTTTCTTGCTAGGAGATCCATCTTTCTTTGCGAATACCCACTTGCATCCGATTGCCCTTTTACCTTTCGGTAATTGCGCCAACTCCTCCCAAGTATTGTTCTTCAGGAGAGATTGCATTTCTTCATCCATGGCGCATTTCTATTTGTCACTTTCTAAGCTTTGCATTGCTTCTTGATAAGTGACAGAATATCATCATCAACAACGGGAAGGCGTGAGGCCACCATATCGAAGAATCGAGCGGGTTTACGAATTTCTCTCCGTGGCCTTGCAACTGCAACTGGTTCTGGTGTACTTAATGGTTCTTGGGTCAGAATCTCTTCAACCTCTAATTCTTCCATTGTGGCTGGAGAATTAGACTTATTAACTGGACAAATCCCCATCTGCTCAAACTCCACCTGTTTTGGAGTACACTCCACCTGCTGTGGAGTATCGCTTGTCTGAATATCTTCATCTGCTACCTTTTTCAATGTGGCAGATTTATCAAAGGTAACATCTCTGCTACAGATCATTTTCTTTGTGCTTTAAGCTCCAAAGACGAAATCTCTTTACTCCAGAAGTGATTCCCATAAAGAGAGCTTTCTTTGCCCTCGGATCTAACTTTGACTTCTTCACATGGTAATATGCAGTGGATCCAAACACATGTAAGGAATCATAATCTGTAGCCGGTTTTCCAGACCATACCTCCATAGGAGTTTTTCTTTCTAATGCAGATGATGGCAAACGATTAATAAGATGGTCAGCGTATGTCACAGCCTCAGCCCAAAATTGCTTGCCCAACCCAGCATTGGACAACATACATCAAACTTTCTCCAGCAATGTTTGATTCATACGCTCTACCACACCATTCTATTGTGGTGCATCCCTAACTGTGAAGTGTCGAACAATACCATACTCTTGGCACACATCGAAGAACGGATCACTTCTATATTCCCCTCTATTGTCCGTCCTAAGCCGCTTCTGGTTTTCGATCATAGTTTTCTATTTAAGAAAAACTCCAAGCACTTCATCTTTAGTTTTCATGGTATACACCCAAACTCTTCTAGAAAAGTCATCAACAAAAGTAACAAAGTAGTGTTTTCCTCCCAACGAAGGTGTTTTGGAAGGCCCCACACATCTCGAAAGTGAACATATTCCAAAATACCTTTTGTATTATGGATAGAAGGTCTTAATTTCACTCTCTTTTGCTTTCCCGAACACAATGCTCGCAAAATATTAATTTGCAAGTCTTTGCACCTTTCAATAATCCTTGCTTTGCGAATTTGCAAGGATTTTTCACCGCATGTCCCAACTTCATATGCCACAACCGCATTGAGTCCAATTCTTTGTTACTGGAAGTCTGCAATGATTGCTCCAATAATGTACTACCTTGGTAGTAATACAAGTTATTTTTCCCGATGCCCTTCAATATTACAAGTCGCCAGATGTCACTTTCAAAATCCCATCTCTCATAGTAATAATTTGAACCATTGGATTCCAAGGCTCCCAATGAGATGAGATTTTCTTCAAACCGGGCACGCATCAACATCGGTCGAACTCGGTTGATCCATCTTGATTCTTTAATTGGATTGAACCTATCCCAATAGTTTTACAGGCATTGTCATTGCCCATATAAACAACTCCTCCATTTAGTTCTACTAAATCAGAGAACCACTCCCGATTAGGGGACATATGATAGGTACAACCCGAATCCAATATCCACTCATCTGAATGGAACGATGATGATGATGCAACCAGTGATAGTTCAGAGTCACTGGTATCATGCTTTGCAACACAAGCATCTACAGCAACTTTTCCCTTATTCTTCAGCTTTGGACAATTTTTCTTCCAGTGGCTTTTCTCATGACAAAAGGCACATTCATCTTTCCCGAGTCTGGACTTTGAGTTTGATCTTCCCTTCTGAGTTTTCTTCCGAGTGTATGAACGACCTCGGATTACTAAAGCTTCTGTATCTCTGATTGAGTTTTTCTGTTTGTCCTTCTTTCTCTGTTCATAACTGTATAAGGCCGCACAAACTTCGCTCGAGATATATCACTCCTGCCATGAAGTAGAGTAGTTTCTAGGAACTCAAACTCCTCAAGAAGTGACCCCAACAAAGATCAAAGCCAAATCTTCATCTTTGAATGTCTCATCCATATTTAGCAAATCGGTGACTAACGATTAAATTTGGTGATGTGATCATTCATTGTGGTACTGGGACGTAAGTGAAGCGAAAATCTTTTCTTCAAGTGGAGTTTATTTTGACTATTTTTTTCAAAAATTTTCTTCAAGTGCCACCCACAACTTATTTGCGAAGTCTCCTTTGAAAAAGCATACCTCTCGCTTAGAGAAAGGCATAATCGAATTGTGCCACATGCCAACCGATTGATCGCCTTCCAATCTTTCTCCTGTACATCATCTGGTTTCTCTTCATCAATGGCAATGTCTAGACCCTGCTGAAAAAGGGCATCTAGAACCTCACTTTGCCACATACCAAAATGGCTCGTGCCATCAAAGATCTCCACGACCAATCTTGCATTTGCAATTGTCGGTCTTGTCCACATGGACGATGTTGAAGCTCCTACACCGACCGTTTTCTCCATAATCTTTCAATATACCTAAGGAAATCTTTTCTAATGTGGAAGATCAGTTTAAACTGCAACCACAGAGCATACTACGATTAACCTTCGGCTCTTGATACCACTTGTTGTTTCAATAGGGTCGGAAGCATGTAAAATATTGTACTAAAAAATCACACAAAGTTCAATTCCCAGGGAAGAGAGGTGGATCACAAGGATCTCTTAAATACCAAGTCTTTCCTTAGTCAGAATATCCCTTCTATAGTAATTTAATAGCACAATTAAATACTACTATTATACCCTCAAATATTGAAAGAAAAATAGGACAAGAAAGAACACAAGAGTTTTAACGAGGTTCGGTAAATTATACCTACGTCTTATGGCACTAACACCAGATGATAACTTTACTATCTCCAAATTATTACAAACAAATAGAATTCCTTAAAAATTCTCAAATGGGAGAAGAGAGAAAACTAAGAGAGAAAGATTGGTTGGGATGGTTGAAATGAGAAATGGTTAGGCCTATTTATAGTTGAGGTTCAGGGACCAACCTGCAAATGGCCTAAAAAATTAGGGACCAAAATTGCAATTATCCCATTCAACTTTAAACAAGTTGCCTACCACTTTTTCTTTCGGTGCCAATTGCACCTCCCATTTTTGACTTTTCAACACCCCTTTTAATTTGACTTTTCAACAGATAAAGGAGTCCCCTACGCTATGTTCTCTGGGCTGATTAAGGCTACGAGATTGGGGATGACTGAGGTAAGAGCTATAAAAACAGTCGTGGAGATTTTATTAGTATGGGTTGGCATGAGAAAGTTCCTCTAGTTATTGAATCTAGCACGAGTGTTGTGCTGGAGTGGTTATTGGATAGGAGCTATTGACCATGGATGTTGCGGAATCTATTCATGGTATCGATTGTGGTATTAATCAGTTGTTGCATGCTCAATTTGCAAATTATTCATCAACAAGGTAGTAGTATGGCTAATGATCTGGCAAAAGCATGTAAAAAGAGACTTTTGATATTTAAAGCCTGATGGAGATTATTGTGATTGTTTAAGTTTTTGTTGGCTGCTTCAAGTCATGTTGTTATTCAAAGTGTAAGATTACTATGAGTGTTTTGTAATCTTGTCGTTTTTGAAAGAGGTTGGATTTCTCCAACGTCTTTCAAAATTTGTTATCTTTATATTGATAGAGGAAAAAAAAACAATAATAATGAACAAATTTATATTTAAACCATAATTAAAAAAAATAAAATTAAACTTATCTTACTTAATTTATTTCACTATGAAATTATATACCGTGAATACATTAAATATAAATATATAATAAACTAAAAAATGAACTTTATAGTATAAAAAATCTTATTGTTTGGCTAAAATTGAACTTGTTTCCTTTGTCATCTCTAAGTGTTATCTCCAATGATCAGAAAGAGTGGCAACTATATCCTTATTTGTTTCCCACACCAGGGCTCGAGCCGGAGTTGGTAAACCTATTTCCCGTTCCAGGGCTTGGACTGGAGTCGGTAAACTTATTTCCTGTCCCAGGGCTTGGTCTGGATTCGGTAAACTTATTTCCCGTTCCAGGGCTTGGTCCGGATTCAGTAAACTTATTTCCCGTTCCAGGGCTTGGTCCGGAGTCCTTGATGCCACCAATGGTTCGGCTATCAATTAACTTATTTCCTACTCCGGGGCTCGGACGTTCGTCTGTAAACTTGTTTCCTACACCAGGGCTCGGGCCAGAGTCCTTTAAACCTCCAAGAGCCAAACCATTAAGTAACTTTTGTCCCTCAGCAATGCTTGGGCCGCCGTTCTTAATGCCTCCAATGGTGCGACTACCGGTGAACCTATGTCCCTCACCACGACTCGGACCCGCCTCTTTGATTGCTCCAACGTACAAGCCAATATCAAAGATATTAGAAACCCTTCCACCTGCAAAATTTTGGGGCGTCAGGGTATTGAAAGGATCACGAGCTTCACCCACAATCGCAATGGAGCTCAGCAATAAAATAATAGAAGCAAAGCTTAAAAAAGATTGATTGGCTACAATATTCATCTTGTCGGAAAATGTGAGAAAACAAAGAGTGCGTGGGATTATTTGGTATGAACAATAAGAAGCTTTGCTGTCCATTTATAGAGATAAGTGATGAAATTTGTTGTCGGTATTTTTTGACTAAGAAGAGATTTATTCCAATTCATCTACCTATATTCAACAGAAAAAACGTGGCCATCCTACTCCTAATTTTTCTTCTAATATTCTTATATCCAACATTTATGTTCCCTGTATTTGAATACATGGGAAAATTAGATTTT
This sequence comes from Gossypium arboreum, assembly GCF_025698485.1. NCBI lineage: Eukaryota > Viridiplantae > Streptophyta > Magnoliopsida > Malvales > Malvaceae > Gossypium > Gossypium arboreum. The sequence continues at coordinate 126,807,609 of NC_069079.1, read as the reverse complement.
ATATAGATAATAAAAAATCAAAATATTTTTGTAATAATTTAAATTATTATACCGAATTAGTGTGATTCAATTAAAATTTAAAGTTAATAAAAATGAAAAACATTTTTAAAATATATATATAATCGAATACATGTTTATACATTAAACACTCGAATTAAAGTAACATAGAAAAGTTTGAAATTGCTAGTCTAAGCTAGAAAGTTGAATTTCATTGGAAAATTAGAAGTTGAAGCTAAAATTGAAGTGTTGATTCTTTTTTTTTTTTTTGGGGGGGGGGGGAGGTTTACTGGCCGCCTGGCTGCCGGCCTGAGTCACCGCGAAAGTATGTTATTTTCCACCGGCGGCGTCTACCAGGGGGGACCAAAGAACATGCAAAAAATCTTTGACTTTCCAAGGCCTTCAGTAATTAATTACAGGCTTGACGAGATTTGATATGAAAACAAAAGGTTTGACTTATGACTGACTTTTGTAATTTGCATTCGAAGTCACTTACGTTAGTATTGATTTTCATTTACGTCATAAACCTTTAATTCCATCAAATTATATAATTAAACTTTAATCATTAACAAATTTAGTCATTAATGCTAACCCATTACATACACACATGAAAAAATTTTATCATTAAACTTCAATTCTCATGAAAAACTTTGCTCAAATATCGTACACATGATTCAACACGAAATCTTGACAAGACACATTTGTAAATTAAGGTGTGGTTCTTACATTAAAATTATTAATTAAAATTAGCATACGCAATCTAAATTTTTAATAATAAATTATAGATAAAAATTTAAAATATATTAAATTGAGTAGTTTTTAAATATAATTTTAATAAAATTAAAATAATTAAAATCAAATTATAAAAAATTTGACCGTGACATTTTTGAGACATAGGGAATATAATTTTATGTTTCTTAATTTCTATATTAATTTATTTAGCTATTGAAAGAAAGTGTAAATAGATTTTAAGTTTGAGACGTAATATACAATATCAAAGTCCAAGTTTTGTTTCCTTCAATAAGAAAAGTCAAGTTTTGGTACGAGGATAGAGTTTATGTTTGATATTTTGGTACAAGGCTCTTATTTTCTAACAAATTTTCAATAAATTATTCTTAGTTCCCATTAACATGTGACAAAAATAAGTGTGTATTTAAGAGATTCCTCTATTATCACTAAATGGATCAATTTAATCTCTAAACTATTAAAAGAATCAAATAAGGGTAAATTGGAACGGAGTTAACATTTACTATTTAAAAATATCTTTTACTTGTTTAACATCGTTAATATTTTTAAAGTTTTTATGGTTTTGTAAATGAAATCTTTTGTTTGGAATTAAATTGCAATTGAAAAATAATTTCAAGATATCTTTTATACAAAAAATGTTAACTCTAATACAATTTGGACTTAGATTCTTTTTAATAGTATATGAATTAAATTGATCTGTTTAATAATAGAGAGACTAATTTGATATAACTTGAAACACCCCATACCTGACCCGATCGTCGGGTCTGAACAATAGAGTGCCACATTCATTGTCGGAGCAACTACATTTACAATTTCTATCGATTCAATATTTTATATTCATTAACATGTTCATTAAATCATCATATTATATTATATAATCTGGTCTGGGGTTTATCAGAGCTTACGAAAGCTCTTTGGTTAACTCGAGACCATTGGAGGACTAAAATGTAAAGTTTGCAAAATATTAGGTTGACATCGCAAATTTAGTGGTTCCTCGTCACAACGCAACTTACTAATAATCTCTTACCACAACAATAACAATTCGACGTCGTGACGTGACTGTCTGTTTGCAACAGGGTCCATTAATTTAATACCTATTCAAATCACTTAAACACAACCAATTCTTCCATTCAATCATTTAACCAAAAATGCCACATTCATATGCTCAATTCTAACCATTAATCAACACCTTTACATGCACATTACACAAAACTTCATTTCATACTTGATACCTATAACAAATACTAGACTTTTAACGATTTGAAAATTTGATACCATTTCACTGCATTTAACATAACATAACATATTTGTGTTAAATTCATTTTAATTTTAACCATCTCAAAACATGACATTTATAAAGACATTTCTACTTAAATACAAACTTATTCATATAGATATACAAAATCGACTCAAAACTAAGTATATGTCATATATTAAATGAAAGAGGAATTATGCAAATATTACTGAGTCGAGGATCATTATTTGGATGCTAGACCACGCCTTGGGACTTTGAGATTTACCTAAATTTGTACACGAAATGAACAAACCATAAACTGAGCAATAACACTCAGTGGTGCTTTCATGATTCAAGTCAATAACACGAAAGCATTAACATAATAAAGATACAAACAACATATGATCAAATTACAACCATTTGAATTACCATTCATGTATCAAATACCAAATATTCTATATGACCTTATTTATGCAAACTATATGCATATTTCTTATGTATGCCAGATAACAACTATTCTAACGATTACCGGTGAAAAAATGACTTTTGAAGTAAATCCAAGTGTCCATACCTTCAGTATGAACATTGGTGATATAACACTTCTGATGTAGGTATCGTCTTCACTAGTTAATTGCTCTTACATGTAACGAAGGATATGTTCATTACTATAGGTATAGCGACGGCTCTTTCTATCGATCAGTATAAGGTGTGGAATTGTCGACAATGAGAAAGAATTGTATGAAATTATGATTCCACGTCATTCTTATCCCTTTCCAATAAGAGGATGACAAATCAGATTTTTCCTCCTAATTTTCAACTTTTCCTTTTAAAAAAATTTAAATCCAAGTAAAAATGCTAAAAATTAGGAGGAAAAATCCTATTTGTCATTCTCCTATTAGAAAGGGGTAAGGATGACGTGGAATCAAAGTTTCATACAATCCTTTCTCTGTCAACAACATTGCAAACGTATAGCAACACTTACTACTGTATAGCGTGAAATTAGAATTATACCCTCCACTTACTACAACAATATGGATCGTCGATATAGAATGAAATTTAAAGATGATTAATATAGAGTGAAATTTCAATTATATCACTAAACATGTAATGATAGTATAGAGTGTTAGACATTATAATAGATACGTGTAAGATATCTATCTTCTTTCAAATATTTCTTTAGTCGTTTACATGCTATTTACTACACAGAGATACCTGCTAACTAACCTTAATAGCTAACACCAAACTAATTACTTTTTAACTAACTTTAGTGTTACAACTGATACTCATAACATGCCTCAATCTTTCCTTTCTTCTTGAGTGTTCCAAGCTTTGTTGACCACTCGAAGCTGAATTCTAAATTTGGTGAACATTCCTTCAGACAGCGGTTTCATCAAAATACCTACGATTTGGTCTTGACTGGACACATGACCTACTTGGAGCACCCTACTCGTAACTATTTCCCTTACAAAAAATAGGTCCAATTCGACGTGTTTGAACTTCGCATGCATAACTGGATTTTCGGCAACTGCAACAGCAGTCGTACTATCACACCACACCAGTGCTTTAGTCTTTGGAGCAGAAAGTTCAGACAGTAAAGATTGAATCCAAACTATTTCGGCAGTAACATGGTCAAGACTCTTGTATTCTGCTTCTGCTGTAGACCTAGATACAACCTGCTGCTTTTTCGAGCTCTAAGAGACAGGATTACTGTCTAGAAAAATACAAAACCTAGAAGTAGACCGACGATCATCCATATCGGATCCCCAGCTAGCATCAGAAAACCCTTCAAGGAGAAACTTAGAAGAATGAGTAAACTGAAGACCATAGTCCAACGTCCCTTGAAGATACCTCAGAATTCTTTTGACTGCTCGAAAGTGAGACTCCAATGACCGATGCATGAATTGACAGACTTTATTGACCGATAAGGCAATTTTTGGCTGTGTGATCACAACGTATTGTAACGCCCCAATGATGCTCCTGTAAAGGTGTGCATCTACAACAGGACTTCCCTCAATAGTTGATAACTTGCAGGTGGTGATCATTGGTGTAGAGGTGTCATTTGATCGATCCATAGAGGCCTTTTGAAGAAGCTCCAATATGTACTTCATTTGACTGAGAAAAACACCACCATTATCATAGGTAACCTCTATGCCAAGAAAATTGTTCAACTGGCCTAAATCTTTCAAGGAGAAACGAGCATTTAGATCGTGCACAAAGCGACCAATGGCTTGACTATCATTCCCAGTTATAATAATGTCATCTACGTAGATGAGCACATAGACTAACGTGGAATCTGAGTGGTAAACAAAAAGGGAATTGTCAGCTTTGGAGGCAGTGAAGTTATAGACAAGCAAAAATTCTTTTAGTTTATGAAACCAGGCCCATGGTGCCTGTTTAAGGCCATACAAAGCCTTTCGTAACTGACACACTAGCTGCTGGCCAGAGACAACTTGCTATTCAAAACCCGGTGGTTGCACCATATAGATTTCTTCATGAAAATTACCGTTCAGAAACGCGTTGTTAATGTCGACTTTCCAGAGAGGCCAGCCAAAAGAAATAGCTAGAGCAAGGACTACTCGTATTGTTGTTGGCTTGTCGACAGGACTGAAGGTTTCCCAAAAGTCAACACCGGCTTCCTATAGATACCCCTTAACCACTAGCCGTCCTTTGTATCTGGCAACCGAACCATCAGTATGCCTTTTGATTCAGAAGATCCATTTACAGCCAACAGCTCAACAGCCTTCAGGAAGAGGAACAAGGTCCCAACTACGATTATCATTATATTCGGCCTGAGCTGCTGCTGTCCAAGCGGGGCTTTGAAAAGCTTCTAAAATAGTTGTAGATTCCTTCTCAGTCAGAATAGAGGAGAAGACCTTAGGCCTGTAAATGCCACTCTTTGACCTCTTCTGCATGGGGTGAAAATTGACAGGGACGGGTGCTTGGGAAGAAGTAGCAGATTGAGGAACCAAGGAAGGAGCAAAAACTGTAGGTAAGGATTCACCATGTAGGTCTAAAGAAGAAGAAGGCAAGGCCGAATCATACGAACCAAGAGGAGACTTAGGCCGAGAAGGACAACTACTAGACCCTGAGGATGCAGACAAAGCAGGAGCACAAGAACCAGAAGGTAAAACTCTCGGGAGATGCGACTGTTGATGGTCAAATCGGATAGAGGTCAAAGGAGATATTGGACAGAATCCATTTGCAAAGGGATAATGAGACTCATCAAACACGACATGTCTCGAAATAAAAATACGACCATTTGCATCAAGGCATTTGTAGCATTTTTGATTACTGCCAACACTAAGAAAAACACATTGCTTTGACTGAAACTGAAGTTTGTGCTGTTGAAATGGGCGCAAATAAGGATAGCAGGCACATCCAAATACTCTAAGCTGAGAGTACGAGGGCTTCAAGTTGTAGAGCTTCTCATAAGGGCTGCAGTGTTGTAGTATGGGAATGGGAAGTCGATTGGATAAGTGAACTGCATGGGCAAAGGCGTAAGACCAAAACTGTAAAGGAATGGATGCCTGAGCCAAGAGAGTAAGTCCCATATCAATAACCTGCCGATGTTTTCGTTCAGCAACCCCATTCTGTTTGGAGGTGTGAGGACACAAAATCCGATGTTGGATACCAAGTCGAGAGAGCTCGCTTGAAAGAGCACGATACTCCCCTCCTCCGTCACTTTGAAGCATTCCAATGGAACATCCGAATTGCACCTTGACCATTTGACAAAAATGAATAAAACATTTGAAAACTTTAGATTTTGCCTTGAGAAAGTAAAGCCATGTATATCTACTGTGCATATCAACAAATGACACATAATAGGAAAACCTATTTGAGGTTACATGTGCTGGGCCCTAAATATCAGAGACAACTAGTTCAAATGGTGATGAGTACATTGTTTTTGAATGATCAAACGGGAGCTTGTGTGCCTTTCCTAGCTGATAAACAAGACACACTTGAGGTAAACTATTTTGTTTAAGAGGGATATTACAGGTACGTAGCATATGACTTAGGACATTATTACAAGGGTGCCCCAATCGAGAATGCCACAATAGAGGTGAACCGATAAGCTGGGCACTGTTGAGAAGAGTAGTGTTGAAATTGTGCGATTAACTAGCCTTGTAGAAGTTTCGAAAGGAGCAGCATGAGAAACATCAAATTGATAGAGGCCATTATGCATGTGGCCCACTAGGAATGTGGTCCCTGTCTGTATGTCCTTCACAAAACATAAGAAAGGATGAAACTCAAAATATACAGCATTATCCTTTGCAAATTGCCCTACTGACATCAAATTCTTACGGACATTAGGAACATGTAAAACACTTCTGAGACGTAAGAGTCGAGAACCAGCTTGTAAAACAGAGGAACCAACATTACTTATAGGAACTAGTGCACCATTTCCCATAGAAACACAAGTCGTACCTATATAGGGAGAAGCAGCTGTGAGGTTGGATAGGTCAGGGGTGATATGATTCGTTGCCCCGGAGTCAGGATACCAAGCCTAATCAAGTGGAGTGGAGAGTGAACCTCGAGAAGTAGATTGACTGGAGATGATAGTACCACAACAGTAAGGCGCAGAGGGACATGTAGAAGAGGTAGAAGGATTCCTTTGACTATGAAGTTGATGGCAATTTACTTGTACCGAATTACCAAGTCCTACTCCAGAAAAGTTCTCATCGAATTGGTGATAGCAAGTTTGAACCATATGACCATTTTTTCATACAATTGACACTGCGGTCTAAAACGGGACCAGCTTTGTCCACTGCTACGAGACCAGCCTCGGCCTTGTCCCCTTTGGCCACGATTAGAAGATGAAGAGTGACTCGAGTTGTCTATATTGTCTTGTTGAGACCGAGAAGCCAGGTTGGCTTCTAAAGAAGTTTCGGTAAGAGAAACCAACTGGCGTGCTTTACAATCAAGAAGCATTTCGATGAGTAAGTCAAGAGAAACTGAGGTTGCTGAGGCAAGAACACGTATGGAATCATATTCAATGGGAAGTCCACCTAGTATGATACTGACTTGTTCCTGTTCAAAAACTAAACTACCTGCTGCAGTTAAACCATCATTGAGTTGTTTAATCTTGAACAGATATTCTTTAACACTAAGGCTACAATTCTTGATCGAATAGAGAGAATGACGCATAGTGGAAATGTTGATGTTGGACTTTGTACCAAATCATCTGTCAATGACAATCCAGATTTCAAGACTGGTCTTAGCCATTGTGAGATGAGCTAAGATATCATCCGTAACTGTGGATAACAACCAAGAGGCCAAAAACTTATCTTGTCTCTTGTGAACAAGAAAGGCAGGATTATCAACAAGTTGACCATCACTTCCAGAAACAAAGGGTGGGGGAGTAGAAATAGTACCAAGAGCAAAACCCTTAAGACCATACCCTTCAAGAATCAGCAGAAGTTGATGTTTCTATAATAGAAAATTGTGTTCACCAAGTTTGGTGGTGTCATGCTTGGAAAAATACTGAACAGAAAAGGGAGAAGAGTTACTAGAACCTTGTGAATGAACAGCTTCATCATTATTGGAGGAATGTTGAGGAGTGTTAATAGTTGCAACTGCTTCTGTAGCCATGGCCCCGAAAAAAAATTTCTTTACAATAAGAAACTGGCTCTTGATACCATGTTAGACATTATAACAGATATGTGTAAGATATCTATCTTCCTTTAGTCGTTTACATGCTATTTAATACACAGAGATAGCTGCTAACTAACCTTAACAGCTAACACCAAACTAACTACTTTTTAACTAACTTTAGTGTTACAACTGATACTCATAACATAGAGAATGTCAGTGTAAGGTCCAATTATTAATATTATAATTTCAGTTAATAATATAGTTCAAGCAAAATTCAATTAAACCAAATAAATAATTCAAACAAAGTCTAAACAGTCCTAGACATATTCCCATGAAAGATCACCTCGTAAAATTAGAAAGAAAAAAATGTAATTCAATTAAGAGTAATTTAATCATGAAATCAATATAAAATAATAAAGTATCAAAACTTATTTAGAGTAATGCCTAAAGTTTTTATCTAGTATTTAGATAACATGGGTTTACGCTCTGTCATTCTCTCTTCCCCTCCTTCAATAGAGTAATGATGAATATGATTTTGACTTGGTTAATTATAGCAAAATCCACCCTCTTCTAGTTTCTTTGGTGTAAGTGTATCATATGTAATAGGGAAAGGAAGATGTATGTTTCTGATGGTTAAAAACTCAGAATAGTGGTTGAATCAATTCAACCACCAACTGGATCATTAGTTTGATCTCAATTAAATAAATTATTAAAAATTTATAAAAGTAAAAATAAATTATTTAAAAATTATAAAATTAGTTCAACTGTCGATTCAATAAATTCTAAATGGTTCGATAAAGTATATCAACTAATTTCTAGTTCAGCTGGTCTAATCCGATTCTAATTTCTATACAAATATATCAGAATTCAACAAAATCCTTTTTGCCCAAATTAATTTCTAGCATTTCAAGGCCCACAAAATCACTTCACTATTGGACTTGTCTAAGTTTTGGCTTAATGCTGATTTGGGCCGATATTTTATTTGTAAAACTTGCTATACAAAATTGAAACCATTGAATTTTGGGTCCGTTTCTTTTTTAAGCCCCTCCTTAATAGATTTGGAGCTTGCATTTCAAATTCTTGGATCATTTGGTCCGTCACTTTTATATTTATTTTCACATCAAGTCCCTCTAAAATAGTTCTATTTGTTTATTATATTATAGAGAGTTGAATCTTATATTTGAGACATAATAATATGTTTGTTGACAGCAATTCTCTCTAAAATAATTCTAAAATATTGAATAATTGCTATTAGACCCCCTAAAATTTTCTAATTTAATCTTAGCCCCTAACACAATTTTTAGCTTCATCCCTAACTCCACATCATATTGAAACTAGCATTTAGAAATCCAATTGACAACTAAGTTGATAGAAATACCTAATTGATATGACAGTAATACTTGATAACTTAATAGGAATGTTTTAAAATTTAAGTACTAATTTAAAATCTAAACCACAGTTTACGGATGTGTAGCGCAATTAACTTTAAATGTTATGATAACACGTTAATATAAGCGAAGGCATACTCTAATATAAACATGTAAGTAATTATTTTACATGCAGAACTTTACAACAGTTGAGACAAATGTTGATAACAGAGGGAAAATTTTAGCCCCCCTTGGCATGGGCTTCAATTTGTGTATGTCTGATATCCCTTACAAATGCAATGGATGCAGTCAGCTAGTTTTGGGACTATGTTACCGAAGTTCCGGTACGCACTACAGGTTCGACCTTCATGCTGATTGTTACCGGCCTCGCCTTCTCGAACCTTATTTCCACCCATGTTGTCCGAGCTGCAATTTCATTTTTCACTGGTCGCCTCCGTCTCGACTGTATTATAACGGAACAATATTGTACCAAGCATGTGGAAGTAATGTAAATGGTTATACTTGCTATTGCAATAGACATGGACATTATTTGCTCCCAGTTGTGCAAATCTGCCATTGATTTTCCCTAATTATTTCGGAGTTGAATTCAAGCTTTACGAGCAGGCTCCAACGAAATGTTACTATCGGATCATCTCGAGTTCGGTCAAGGGCTGGCCCTATTTTTCTTCTTCTGGTCAGTAATCTTTCACACGAAATGCATGGCGAGTTAGATTCATAATAACTGGAGATCGAGGTTGAACACGACGGGAAATCAAACGGCGGTAGCTTTACGGAGTAATGGTGAAATTGCGAGGACGAACTATGGTAGGATTATGCCTTTGTTGAAATATCTCAAGCTTTCTATTACGCTCGGATTCAGTTTCTTTCATTTCGGGCCTTTTACGATTTCTCTAAATGCCTCCCATAAAGATTCAAACCATGCATATCTATATATATACAAGAAATCACAACTAAACATTTGGTTTACAGAATATAATATTACTTTTTATAATAGAATTTTCGAAATATAAAATCATTTGTAATTTTTCATAGGATTATCGGAATATAAAATCATTTATAATTTTTCATGTAAGTGACATTATTTAATTCATTTAACTCTAATATAATTTTGTTGTTTAATAGACGAATTATAAAATTACTTAAAAATATATTTTTATAAAGTGTCCTCTTAAATTTTTTTTCTTTTCATTAAACATTATTTGATTCATGTCTTTAGTAGAAAGGTATTACAAGATAAGAGGATCTTGTTGAGCATTACACTTTCATATTGAAATTTGAGTTCAACTTTTAAGACAACATTGTTAATAAGATCAACTACGAATTCCAAAAAAATTAATTTTTTAAACCAAATTCCTACGAACATAAATATAATCCTCAAACTTTCTAAACAATTTATATGTATTCTGATATTTTATGTTTTCCGCATCTATCTCAACATTTGAAACAATAACATTAATAATTAACTTGACCTTTCAAAATCATATAAATCTTCCTTACCTAACTTGAAGCTCTAAAAAAGATTGAGGTGTATAGATGTATTGTCGGCCTGAATTAACCATTTTGGGGAGTGCATAAGATGAGAAAACTTATAAAATGGCAGCACATATAAATGCAAAGAAAAGCAAACTAGCCGATGCGTAAGCTGTATCAAAATAGTCATCGAGGTCATCCACATTTGTCCCGTCAGCAAGTGCCTTCAGAGCTTTGGTTGCACCAAACCCAGCTGCCGAACCACTGGCTAATACATACGATATTACCTGCACCAAAATTAATATGAATATAACATTAAAAATATAATACGAATTACTTTGATGTCAAAATTTATATAAATACAAAATATATTGTTATTAATATTATATATATGGATTCACTGTGAAACTCTTACATAGGATTTATGCATGCAATTAGAAAGGTTCCTTCAAATTTTCATTGGTAAAAATCATGGTTATTGGAATTATATATACTAACTAATATGTATCGTTTCGGCTTTTAATCAATATGGAGTAGTTTAAGTTTTTTTAGTTAAAATTTCGATATGCTTGGGTACATTTTAGTAATTCAGGGCAGAGGGAGGGCTACCAAAATTGGAAAAAAGAAATTTCCTTTTAAAATGTAAAAATATATAAATTAGTAAGGGTAAAATTATACTTTGATCTCCTATAATGGTAGGATTGTAATTTAGTTCTTTAAAAATTATAATGATATTACAATGATGAAATTGAATTTTAACTCTTGTCAAAATTTATAACTTAATTTCAACCCTAAAAATTTTCTAACCGTTCACGATACCATATGTGCTAATAATTTGTACCAATTGATACAAGGTATTTATTTTTATTAACCCATTTTAGTACTTTTATTATATTTTTATTTTTAATTACATTCAAAAACAAAATATAATAATTAAATTAAGTTGTTCAACTTATTAATAAATTTAAAATTTATATTTGCATGTAAACATATTTATATGTCTGAAATTGAAGTATATTTGGATGCATATATAATATATATTTTATGAAAAGTATTTGATACACTTTCAGTGGAGTTTTGAAACTCTACAAGTAGGATCAGAGGGTTGACAAGTATCCTATAAAAGTATGACAAGTATCCTATAGAAATATGGTAAATTATTAAAAATACATTTGACAAGTATCCTATAGAAATATGGTAAATTATTAAAATACATTTAAAAAAAGCACATGTCAATTTTTAAGATTGCTAGTGGAATAAAAAAAGTACATTATCGGTGTACCAAATACTCACTCATATCTTATTAAAAATAAAAGTTAAACTATAAGTGTGATACTAGATTATGGCACACCCACTATGTGGGTGAAAAATATATGGAACAAATGTATTTGTTAAAATTAGATATAAAAATTAAATAAGGTTTCGATTGAAACGATAAAATTAAATATTTAAAATTAATTGTATTATGGGTTCAAATCTTAGTTAATTTATTAATTTTATATAGAAATACAAAAGAATACACATAATATATAGTATAACCTATTGTGGATATAAAAGGATATTTTAATAATTTTTAATTGAGTTGATGCTTAATTGATTCGTGACACCGACTCAATTAGGGATCTAAATTTAAGTAAAGATATGAAAACAAAATAACAATAAATATGCTTGTGTTGTACCGGGGCATATTACATTTTGATTATATGATAAAATTACAATTTTAGTCTTTCTCAAAAATAATAATTAAATTTAAACTATTGTAACATAAAATTTTCAGGTTTAATTCTCAAAATTTAATAATTTTTTCACCCAAAACAGAATTTTGAATTCGCCCTACAAACAATCTCGATAAAAATTCTATTGAAATATAGAATAAATACTTTCAAAATTTTAATATCATAGGATGATTAAGACTTAATTGCAATTTAATCCACATAAAAATTGAAAGAGGTAAAAAAGAATTAATGAAAAAAAATACAAAATATATTAGTTGGGGAATGATTAAATTGTACCTTATCCCCATAGAAATCAACAAGAAAGGCACCATCTCCAATTACCAATCTTTTTCCAGTAGCAATTGACAACCTACTAAATAACTTTTACAATTCCGTACGTGATTCTCACTGCATGATCATGGGGATTAAGCTTCTATAGAATTTTAGGTAAATTTTTTTAGTTTTAGGTTCAGATTAGCTCAAAAAATGAATTTAAATTTTTATCTAAATTAGCCGGGTAAAAATATTAAAATTTGAGTCCAGCATAGTTCGCTTGTATTAATTTTTATATTATTGTTTTTATATAAAAGAATTTTAAAAATATAATACATCACATATACAACAAACATTAAAATAAATGTTTCTCAATAAATTAAAAATTATTTATACTTAAATAACACTAAGATAGATATAACTTAGCAAACAAGTACTTCTAAAATATTATCAAAATTAATAATAAAATAAAAGTTATACAATATTTAAATATTAATAATAAAATAATAACAATATAATAATAAAACAATGACAAAACAATAATATTTTCTTTTTACAAATTTTAGTGGGTCAAATTTAATTAATAAAAACTTGTCCAAACCTAATTTTTATCTAAATTTTTAAATTTATATTTTACTCAAATCCTCTCATGTTAGAATCAACGATGTTACACAATAATGGTTGACTATTTACGCGTTAGTCATAATAAATTCTGTGCTTAGGCCCCACTTTTTCCAAACGAGGTTGGTTGTAATTTAAAAAAAGAAAAAACTAAGAGTCACCTACTACTCCCTTGGACCCTTGCTCTCTTATTCCAACTTTTATTCCTTTTTATATATCGAACCTTGAGGGGCGGCGGCTTTGGAACCATAGGATCAACTACTTTTAACGTGTTAATAATTTTATTTTCAATATTAAAACTATAAAAAATAATTCAACAAAAATTAATCAAGATGCTTATTTCCTTGAAGTTTAGTTTCAAATTTTAATTTAATTATAACCTAACAGTCTTATTTTATTTATAAATTTGCTCCAATCATGCCTGTATCCATGATATGCAGTTCTTTTATATTGTCAAACCTTGGGAGAGACATGTTCACAATCAAAACAGGAAACCATTCTAGTCACCCGCAGCATGATCTTTGTCACAGATCTACTCCCCTTTTCTATGTCCGCAATCTTTGCGGGCATTCCGGGTTCGGACCGCGGTTCTCGTGTTCACAGGAATGCAATTTCAGGGTCCACGAAGAATGTTGCACCAATTTTACTTACCATACTGCTTTCAATTTCCCCTCTTTTCTAGCTGGCTCTAACTTCGTCATTTCCAGAGATCCTCCCCAAAATCTACCATGCACTGCCTGTCAGTTGCCCATAGAAGGTCGATATTATCAATGCAATAACAGGAGAACCAATTTACATCTTCTTTGTGTAAGGCTTCCGACCACCCTAACCATAAGTGGGATGCAAACGACAGTTAGAAACCGTTGCAACGTTAGATGCTCGTACCGATCGTGTCCAAATATAAATGGTGGCTGGTCCTATGTCTCCCATAATGGTACCAATTATCATGTGGCTTGTTGGAAAGCTATGATGCTGAGGCCCGATAACGAACCTCAGATATATAAACCCCAGGCATTTTGGAACAAAATCCCTCGGTCTATCTTCGATCGAAACAATTGAAACTCGTTTTTGCTGCTCATTGCTAGGCTGTGTGTGGAGGCCCTTTTTTACCTTGTGTTTTGTTTTTTTTGGTCTGCATATTGCCATGTTAGGTTTGTATGTGTAGTAAGTGGAGATATAGGAAGCTATTTTGCTTTTTGTGTGTCGCGCGGGCAGTCAAGTTACAAATCGGAAGAAAGGATTACATCAACAGGCTTAAACCTAGATCATTATTGGGATGCTAACCTTGGGACTTAATCACTGTTCCGTTGCCTATTTTGTTTCTTCTCCCCTATTTTATCTTCGTGTTTGGATGATTTCTCCCTTAATATACTATTGTTGGTTGAGAAAAAAAAAACTGCAGTCTAATTTCCTCCAAAAAAATCAGCTTGGATGTTCCAAACTCAGTTACCAATCTATTTCTTTTACTCAGATTTGGGTTAATTTCACCAAACATTCTCAAAGTTTGAGTCAATTTTTAAAAACTTCAAAATAGAAACCTTGCACAATCTATACAATTCTAATCCGGCCCTTCCATCAGTCAATCTATTTAAATAATAATTTCTTCTTTTGCTGGGCAATGGCAAGGTTGAGGTCAGGATCTTTGAGGTCCTAAATTCGAGTCTCACCTTATGTAAAATATGTGGATTCTCTTTGTTGGTTGTAGTTGTTAGTTTGCAAGCTATTCAGTTTAGTTGTTGAGTTAGTTATTAAACGCAAGTCAGAGAGTCACGTCACGTTGAGAAACTCCTTGAGGTTGCAACAAGCTGGGTAATTCAATATTAGTTACCTTTTCAACTTATCTATTGATATATATGGTGTGCCTTCCTTAAAATACTCGCCTTTTGGTATCATTCATGTTTGTTTCACGGTTTATATTTAATGTTTCGTGGGTGTCCCTCTCAATAAAGTCAATTTCAAAATTTGAACATGCGTCTTGAGAGTGCAATTTATCTTACCATTACATCTAACATTATTTGATTTAGAGAAAATTTATATGTATTCTTATATTTTATGTTTTACGCATCTGTCTCAACATCTAAAACAATACCATTAATAATTAATAATTAACTAGACCTTTCAAAAACATAAATATTCCATACATAATATAGAGAAAAAAAACCACTTGAAGGTCTAAAAAAGATTGAGGTATATAGATGAATAGCCAGCCTGAATTGACCATTTTGAAAGGAGGAGAGGGAGTCAGGACTTAGACTTATCCCCAAGCATTGAGTGTTACACACTATTAGCTTTAGTCGATCCCAAGGTGCCACACATTGTGTAGTGGCCTAAATTCAAGGTTATTGAAACAGTGGTTTCGTAATCACAAATCCGATTTAAAGAGAAATTTATTTCAATATTTTTGCATGAAAATTGATATGATAGGAAAATCGTATGAAAATATTGATAGAAAAATTATACCGATTTAGTGGTTAGTTAGAAAAAGAAATTATTGAAGAAATTCGGTAAAATAAGGTATCGAGACCTCTATCTCGTAAAACTGAGTCAAAAATAATTTTATAAATATTTATGAAATGTTAGTAGTGTGGTATTAAAATTTCGTTAGGAAATTTTAATGTTTGGATAATTAATTAAATGAAAAAGACTAAATTGTAAAAGGTGTAAAAGTGGATGGGATGATTAAATAGCTTAAGTGTCTAATGAGAGAGGATTTAAAAGGAAATTAGACCCAAAATTTATTTGGGCTGGACGGCAAGGGCATGAAATCAGCAGGAAAATTGATAAATTAATGGTAAAATTGGAATATTGCAAAATTAACTAAATAAAGCTAAGACTAAATAGGAAATATCTAGATTTCTCTTCATTTCTCTTCAATTCCAGCAGCTAAAAACGCCATAGGAGGGTTCTCTAAGATGGTATTCCATAATTTTTTCACCAAGTGAGTTAATGCTTGCCTTTTTCTTGTAATTTTTGTGTTTCTAAGACTTTTACAACTAGGTCCTACTATTAAATTCATTAGTTTTTGATTTCATGGATGAAATTGAAAGTCACCATGGTTGAGTGCTGTAAGTTTATGATGAAATAGAATGAAATTGAAGCTTTAATTTGTTTATGAGATGATATTATTAGGTAAGTTCAATAGAAATTGATTTTTAGGACCTAATTGTGAAAATGTTTGGAATTAAAGTCTATTGCTGAAATTTTGATTCCTAAAGGTTGTAAACTAGTTTAAGGTGATAGAATAAAGTGTTAATTAAGAAAAATCAGCTCAATTGAGAGGCTAATTGAGTAGGGACTACATTGTTATTTATTAAAAGCTTAAGGGAAAAATGGTAATAAACAGCTTGCACTAAAACAATATTTTACAGCAGCAGTAGACTAACTTTGAAAAATCACCATAAATTTTAGGAATCTAATTAGAAGATGAACAAAATATGAAATTAAAATTTATTGAGTCTAGTTTCTCATAGAAGAAACAGTGTAAGCAATAGATCTGTAAATCATGAGATATAATGAATTTTGTGAGATAAGGTCAGAATGAATTCGAGTTCCCCTGTTCTGACTTTTAAAAATCATAAAAAACTGAATACAAATAATTAGGGGCTTAAATTTATATGTATAGAATTCTGAATGAGTCTATTTTCAAGAAAAATAAATGGAAACATCATCCGAATTCTGTCTGAAGAGATAATTAACTTTTAGTGAAGAAGGGTCAGAACTGTCAGATAGCAGAACAAGGGTGACTTTAAAAAATAAACTGTGCTTATTGGATAAACAAAAAATTCTGAAAATTTTATGGTAAGAATATATATGAGTCTAGTTTCAGCTAAAATTAATGGATCTTAATTTGGAGTTCTGTAGCTAGATTTATAAATAATTTAGTGACTATGACTCAAATAGACAGCTTTGAATAAACTATAAATAATAATAATGAAATTATAGAAATTGTTGCATATGAACATGAAATGTATTAAATTGATAATTAAATTTATTTATTTAGATTTAGAAGATTCAAATACGAAGCTAGATCGAGGAAAGAAAAAAGTTCAGGATTAGTAGATTTTTGTACACGAACAAGTATCAAGGTAAGTTCATGTAACTTGAATTATATTCTTAAATGCTTGAAATGTATGTTATTGATGTGAATATGATTTGAAAGTTAATTGTATGAAAATTTATGAAACATTGATATATTTGATAAAAAGGGAAAGAAATCCCAGTTGACTGAAAGGAAATTTCGATGGATCTCTGAAAAGGAATTGACGGTAAAAAGGATCTAGCCCGGACGAGTGATCCTATCCTGATATAGCCCTCCCGAAGAATATGTGGAAAATGGATTTAGCCCGAACGGGTAATCCGAATTAGGGTCTAAATTTAGCCTGGACCAGTAATTCAGATCCAAGCTCATTAGAGTAATTGTCGTTGCGAGGATTTAGCCTGACTGGTAATCCCGACAATACTCTATGAGTTTATATTCTGAGGATTTAGCTGACCGGTAATCCATTGTAAGGATGAGGTTCGCAGAGTGTGCTCTTTGAAATGGAAATGTGCACACATGAATATGAATTGACGAACCCGGAAATGTACACTAAAAGTGTACCTTTGAAAATCCATCGAAAATTTCAAGAAATTCAACCGGATAAATATAAAAAAATATATATAAGGAAATGGAAATCATGGTATTGATGAGCTCATCTATCATAGTATATATTATTGGTACATGGAAATTATTGTACTAACTTGAATGTTGAGTTTGTGCATGTTAAGGTAATAATGCATTGAATGGATATATGAATGTTTATTTTATTGTATTGAAATTATTAGGTAAGTATAATTCTTGTTACATGAGCTTACTAAGCACAAAGTGCTTACCATGTTTCCTTTTCCCCTGTTTTGTAGTGTTAAGCTCGGAGGTCGGATTTGGTCGGAGACACATCACACTATCAACCTCAGGATTTCGGTATATAAAGAAACTTTATTTTGGAAATCAATGGCATGTATAAGCTAATAAAGTAAATGTTAACGTGAAATGAATGTAAAGTTAGCCATTAGTATGGTTAACAAACCTGGTTTTGGGTATGTGATGGCGTTATCTTATAAATATGCATGAATTTATCTTGAAAATATGTTGAATTGGTTTGATTGATGTGGATTGGTCTCGATTAAATATTGCAAGGAAGATTAGATATTTATAAAGGGGCTATATTGAATAAAAAAAATTGTAAACTCCGATAATACCTCGTACCCTATTCCGGCAATGAATACGGGTAGGGGGTATTACACGTTGAGTCTCTATAAGAGGATCAGAGGTAAGTGGACCAATGGTCTATCGTTATAGGTCTGGGTGGAGTGGCACTATAATATGCTTTTAGTTACATCAAATGGAACGTGGCAATTTCGTGAGAAAATGAAATTGGCAAATGATGCCATATGACCGTGTGTGTCACACGGCTGTATGATTGACTGCGTGTTGGGTCATGTGAACCACATGGGCATGTGGTTAGCTATATGAGCCATATTGTTTGGTAAGTATGGTGTGTGGGTCAGACGGGCGTGTGGGCCCATTTTGTGCAATTTGTTGGGGCTTGTGCGGGTCAAGTATGAGTATTCTAAAATCTGATCTACATGCGCTCATTAAGGATGTTAGACTCTGAGTAAGATTATTCATATGATTTGTTGTATTATCTCATATGTATGAAAAACATGTATCTGGCTTGTTTTTTAGTAGGTGTGGCATGCTATGATACATATGCATGATCTTTTAGTATGACTTTGCATGTGCATTTGGGGTGGAATATATGGATGTGATGGAAGAAGTGTGATTTTGGCAGCAGAGCTGCATATTGTCTTAGTGGCATACGACCACATTATGGTGTTATCGATGGATGGGTTCTTGTAGCCCTATTTGCTGTGAATGGTTGGACGAAATTGGTGTGCAGTGGATGGGGGTAGAATTTTTTTGTTTGATTATGCAATGCTAAGCATGTGTAATATCTGATATGTCTGCTCTGATGTATGCATCTAAGCATGATTCTGTTGTGATTTTAGCTTGTAGGCCAAGGCACACACTGAGCTTTATAGCTCATTCTGTTTATTTAATATTTTTCAAGTAATCCCTCAGACTTAGAATTTGGCGACGTTCGGGAGCACGGTTAGGTTTTTCTATGTTAAACTCTTTAAGAAATTCTTATTTTAGATTTTATGGACTATTAGACTATTTTTCGGACTTTAATTTTGCTTTTTGGAATTTGTTAAGTATTTTAATCAGTATTCTAAAAATTGACGTGATTTCTGATAATTTAAGTTAAACGATCAATATTCGAAGTTAAACAATTAATCTAAGAAATTTTGTTGTTGCAAAGTTTAAATATAAGATTATGCATTTTTCAAAACAAGTAAATAAAGTTGATAGCGTGATGGTTTTATAAAATTGAGTTTTATAAGTAAATGTTTCAAAGTTTCACATATACATTTGACAAATTCTCCTACCAAAGTGTTGAGATGAGTTTCTATAAAATCTTCGATTTTCGATTTCGATATAAGATGTGCTTTAAAAATAAATTATCAAAGTTTCAACTTATTAATGTAACATTCAAAAATCGACTATAACATCTAGGTCGAATTTTGAGTGTTACTTGAATTAACCATTTTGGGGAGTGCATAAGATGAGAAAACGGATAAAATGGCGCAGCACATATAAATGCAAAGAGAAGCAAACTAGCCGATGCATAAGCTTTATCAAAATAGTCATCAAGGTCATCCACATTTGTCCCATCAGCAAGTGCCTTTAGGTCTTTGGTTGCACCAAACCCAGCTGCCGAACCAGTGGCTAATACATACGATATTACCTGCACCAAAATTAATATGAATATAACACCAATACGATTGAAAAAGTAATACCAATTATTATGATGTCAAATCTTATATAAATATAAAGGATATTCTTATTAGTATTATATATATATATATATATATATATATATATTAACTGTGAAACTCTTACATGGGATTTATGCATGCACTTAGAAAGATTCCTTCAAATTTCTATCGATAAAAATCATGGTTATCGGAATCATATATACCAATCAATATATATAGTTTCGGCTTTTAATCAATTAGAAGTAAATTAAGGTTTTTTAGTAAAATCTCGATATGCTTCGATCCATTTTAACAATATTGGTCTATCCTGGTCAAGGGCAGCGGGAGGAAATTGTACTTAAATTTTTAAATATGGTAAAATTTTAATTTAGTTGTTTAAGAAATTATAAAGACATTAGTTAATACATTGATAAATTGCATTTCAACTTTTATTAAAATATATATCTTAATTTTAGTCTAAATTTTTTCTAGCATTATTCTCGATACCTCGATACCGTATGTGCTAATAATCCATATCAATTGATACAAGGTATTTATTTTATTAACCAATTTTAGTACTTTTATTATCATTTTTATTTTTTTAAAATTACATTAAAGAATAAAATATAATAATTAAATTAAGATGTTGAACTTAATTAATAGATTTAAAATTTATATTTGCATGTAAACATATTTATATATTTGTAATTGAAGTATATTTGCATGTCTATATAATGTATATTTTATGAAAAATATTTGGCACATTGTCGGTTGGATAAGAGAGTTGGCAAGTGTGCTATAGGGATATAATAAATTATTAAAAATATTTATTTTTTGGTGAAATTAAAATATTTATTTTAAAAATAAACACATGTCAATTTTAAATGTGTTAGTGGAATAAAAAAACTACACTATTAATCTACCAAATACTCATCGATATTTTATTAAGAAAATAAAAGTTAAACTATAAGTGTGATACTAGATTATGGCACACTACCCATGTGAGTGAAAAAGTATATGGAACAAATGTATTTGTTAAAAATTGATATATTTAATATTTTCACCTTTAGTCCTCAAAATTTAATATTTTTTTAACCCAAAACAAAATTTTTGAATTTGCCCCTACGGACAATCTCGGTAGAAATTTAAAATCCTTTTGAAATATAAAATTAATAATTTCAAAGTTATAATATTATAGGATGATTAAGACTTAGTTGCAATTTAATCCACGTAAAAATTGAAAGAGGTCAAAATGAATTGATGAAAAAAATACAAAATATATTAGTTGGGGAATGATTAAATTGTACCTTGTCCCCATAGAAATCAACGAGAAAGGCACCATCTCCAATTATCAATCTTTTTCCATTAGCAATATGGTATAAAGAGAGAGCGGTTTGCAACACTGAGTATACGAGTCCCATTATAATTGACGCAAGCACGTATCTGCAATAGATGTAAACTCTATTAATTAAATAGAAAATTTTAAATTTTGGTCCCTCTAAAATATAAATAATTTAATTTAAAAAATTTGGTCCCTCTCTCTCTCTCTATTTATATATATACGACCTTAGGTGAATGTACCTAGAATGCCCTTAAGGATTGAATCAAATTATTCCTTCTACTATTAAATTGATCAATTTAGCCCATGTATCATTCAAAAGAGTCAAATAAAACCAAATTTCAATAGAATTAACATTTATTACTTAAAAATATAATTTATTGTTTAACGAGTTATGTTTTGAAAGCTTTTATGATTTTACAAATAAAATATTTTGTTCAGAATTGATCTCTAGATGAAAAAAAATCCTATAATATTTTTTTAAACAGTAAATGTTAAATATGTTCCTGTTTGACTTTATTTGATTATTTCTTAATAATACATGTATTAATTTGATCCATTTAATTATAGAGGACTAATTTTAATGATTGATATTATCAAGAGTGATTGACCCCAAAAATATAAAATTATAGTTTAGTTCCTTCAAAAATGATAAATTTGTAAGTTAATAAAATGGTGAAATTGCGTTTTAGCCCTAAAAAAAACCTATGATTTCGACCTTGAGTAAATTATCCATTGCCAATAAATTCGAATCCTATTTTCTTTATATATACTTGTTGAGAACTCATTTGATGCAGCAAATAATTTCAAAAACAAAGAAAGAAACTAATATGTGTATATAATTAGGGACTTACCGGTAAGTATAGACATCATCGAAATGAATTTTGGACTCTACGAAGGTGGTGTAAAAGGCAAGTGATAGAGTTGCAGTATCAGTGGCGAGAACAACTAGCGATGCTAAAAGCAAAACCAACATTAAAATCTTCAAAACAAGAGTAATAATAATTGGGGAAATTGTTGAAGTTGGTGGAGGTGCCATCTTTATGCTTTTTATCTTTTGGTAATTTGATATTTTACAAACAATATAAAGCCTCCTTTTACTTGGAAAATGTCGTCTCTTTTTTGTTTCTAACGAGTGTCATATTTGTTAAATTATGTAACCAATGATTTTTAAACAATTTAAATTAGGTAAAAGTATCATTGAGGTTTTTGTATTAGGATTCAGATTAAATTTTGCTCTTTTTGTTCAAAAAATACAAATTAGTCTATATATGTTAAATCAAAGAGCAATTTGGTCATTCTATTAAAAATACCATCCATTTCTATTATTAAAAACTGGTCTATATACGTCAGAATGATGTGTATGTAATTGTTTGGTTATTTTGTCAACCACACTAGTTTTTAATAGTAGACATGGACGAAATTTTTAACAGAAAACACTAGTTTGCTATTTGATCTAACGTATAAGGACTAATTTGTGAATTTTGTGAGTTAAGGGGCAAGATGCAATCTAACTCCTAATACCTAGGCCTCCATGGTACTTTGACCTCTAGATTAATATTGGATGAATGGTTATTAGGTTTACACTAAATGTGTTCATGACTTGGATTGGCCAATCCAAGTCAATTCCGTACGCAATATCAATACCATACATGATTGATCAAGCTTGGCCCGAAATCTTAGCATTAAATTTGTTAAACTTGCACATAGTTGTAAATGATTAATACAAGTTTTTTAAGCTTGTTAATATCCTTTTATTTTAAAATTAATTATTTTAATTAATATTTATCATTTATATATATTTACTGCAGTTATATATTTTTCTTTTATTAAATTTATCAATATTTACAATATAATAGAATATATTTAATTTTCACATAATATAAATTAAATAATATGTATAATAAAAATGGCATATTATAGCAAGGACAAGCTCCGACTTTAAATATTGGAACCTCAATTCAATCTATATATTGTAAATAAGCTTATTTCTCTTTTACTCAAGCTCATTTTTTATTTAATATTTTATCTAAATTTTTCTAATTTGAATAGGTTGTCAAGACTGAACAAATAATTTATGCCTTAAAGTTGTCGGGATTTGAATATGAAAGTTATAATACAATATTAAATTGAGTGACCAATTATATCTAAAAGGTTAAATTGATAATAATAAAAAGCTAAATATTATAAATATTAAAATAATAATTAACTTGAGAGATAATGAGATTTCTTGGTTGTTGTTCTTTTCTTTTTAATTTATTATGAATCAATTTGAGGCATTATCATTGATGTCTTGTTTGAGGTTAATTTGGATTATATTTAGACAAAAAGAAACGCTAGAAACCAATTGAAAAACGTTTTATTTTGTCATCTTCAATTTATATTTATTAACGAATACAATTATCCAATTCTTAAGTAAATAAATTGAGAAATCAACATAAATACATAAAAATAATAATTAGAAAAAAATACATGAACAAGACAAATATATATTTGTTCTAAAATTTATATAAAACGAATTTATATAAACCAAAAAAAATAATTGATTATAAATGAATCATTCAAATTTCATTCACTAAGCAATCTCATACCCTAACCTCAATTATAAAAAAAATTAAAAAGTTAAATTCTACATTTAGATTTAATTGGAGATAACTTTGATATATGTGTGAGAGAGAGAAAGAGATTTATTTAAAATTAATTTTGATAGAAAATTTTATCATTAATTTGTTATATATATATATATATATATATGAATAAATTTATTATATCTACGTATAGTAAATTTTGTTACATTCACGATGTGGGTGAAATAAAATATTTTATGTTAAAATTTTATTTAATAATGACTATAGATAGAGTAGTAATGAACTTGTATTGTAATATTGTTGAACACTTGTTCGATCTTTGGATGTGAAGTTTTTAATTATTTTATTTAAAGATGGCACCATAATAATATTAATTATAATTTAAAAGAAATAATATTTTTTGTAATTTCATAACTAAGTTAATAATTTAATTAAAGGTGATACCAATTTAATAAAGTATTTGAATATGAATATCAGAGGTATATATAAAATTTTAGGTTGAGGATTAATACATAAATCCTTTTATACTATAATATAAATAAAAATATGCAACTTTTAGTATTGGAATTTTAGTTTAAAGACGAATAAAACAAAATTTATATTATTCTTATAAAACCCAGACGTATGGGTTAAGTTAAAGATAAATAAAACCCATAAATTGAAAGGTGAATCTTAAATTAATAAATAAATTAAGATGATAAATTCATTTAATTTTTTTTTAAAAAGGAGAACGACTGGCTACTTAGCTGGTTTTGGCCGGCCAAGTCCTTATCGATCTCCCGCTGTTAGACAAAGTATAATTATGATATAAAGATATTATATAACACAAATTATTAATTTATTAAATTTATGTTGATATAAAATAATTTAAATATAATTTTAACATAAATTAGTGTGGTTTTCATCTCATGTTTTGTGTTAGATTAATTATTTGTTTATATTAAATTATAGAGTGAAAATTTAAATGTTAAAATATGTTCTAAGTTTTTGTATATTTTATACATTTGGAATTAGTCTCTTATTTTTATTTTTGAGAATATAGTCACCTAATTTTCAGATATAAAAATTCAGGTAAAGTTGTTATCATTGCTAAAACTCTTCTGTTAAATTCTCTTGTGTGACATTTTAAAATTTAAAAAATGTTCACTTAATAATTATGTAATATGATTTTTAAATAAAAAAACTCATTCAGAATCGCCATGATAAAATAATCTTGTTAAAATAGCGTTTGTGTTGAGATATCACCAGATATTGAAACAATTAATTAAAATAAAAAAACAATCAACTGAAATAGGAAAACAATCTATTCAAGAGTATGAGAATTTAGTACTGCTCTTGAGTGAATATTAGAGCTAAATGTATAGAATTTATTGCAAGAGAAACTTTAGTTGACAATTTGGTGGATCCAACTTGATTTGCCATTGAAGTATTGGACTTGCGTTTAGTGAATTTGAAGTCTGGAGGAAAGTCAACATTGGTTGACCTTATCGTAACGTTCCTTAAGGTCTTTCCATACTTGGGCAACATTGGTTGCAAACATGATTCCAGCATACAGATCGATATTAACACTTCTCAAGATCCATGAAAGAAGAATCACATTACATAAATCCCATTGTGACTGAAAGATTGATTGCACTGACTCTCTTGAGCAAGATCTATCAACAAAATCAAGCTTATTCTTGGCCAACAAAGCAATTTGCATTGATCGGCTCCAAATGACATAATTTTCATGACCCATTAAGTGATGTGAAACCAACTGAGTGCCTAATGTGTCTGAAGGATACAAATACGTTGGATTATTGAAGTCCAAGGTGACCAACTCTCCATCTCTTCCGTTGGAATCTTGTAATTGTTGTTGCAATAGAGAAATCAAAGAAACACACAGCACAACAAAAAAGAAACCAGGAAAACTTGAAACACAAAGCAAGAAAGCAAAAGCAAACTAAAGCAAAGAAAAATCACGAAGCAAGACGATTAATCAATCGGCAGCCTTCGCTGCTGTCACCATCGTGAATAGTAGCTCTGATATCATGTTGAGATATTACTAGATATCAAAAAAATCAATTAAAATAAGAAACAATCAATCGATTAACTAAAGAAAACAATTGATTGAAATAGGAGAACAATCTATTCAAAAATAAAAGAATTTATTCAATTCAATAAGAACAATAGATTCAAAAGTAAAAAATTTCTTACTTGAATCAATTCAATAAGCTTATAATAGTTGACTTATATGTACATCATTCTACTAACAACTTACTAAATAAACTTAATAACTATCTAACCATATTTACAACTTCTACAATTTGTAAGAGAAAATGACATCAACATTTTAGTTGAAATAGTCAACAATATTAACTATTAAGACTAATTAATAATATTATAAAAGTAGAGGATCAAATTATTCAAAATTAAAGTATATAGATTAAATCTTAAGTTTCAACATAGTCTAAAGGTGACAATTTAAATTTGGCCAAACTTAAAAGAGATAAAAAAAATCACGTCTCAGTCTTTAAAACTCTTACATCAAATTTGGCTGGGGGAATGGAATAACATTCTCCCATTATTCATTGAATGGTAAATCATTCTTTTGTTTGGTTGAACGTAATACTCATTCAATGGAATAATCATTACTTCCTTATTACTTGTCTTCCTGTGATAGCCACCAAACAATGGCTATTTATGTAACCTTAAATAATAAAATAAAATTAATTTCAGATTAGTCTTTTAAAACTTAAACCCATAAAATATAAAAATAAAATATTTGAAATATTTTAATATAATATAATTTAATATAAAAATAATTTTATTAAAAATATTATTAAATCATATATTTTATTTTTAATAAATTACATTTAATAATATTTATATTAAAATATGATTAAATTATTTATTATTTATTATTTATTATTAAATATATATAATAATCCTTTTAAAATTTAATAACAATAATCATCTATCTAAAAAAATCTTGCTATGGGCACTCTGGTCATTTCAATTTTTTTTCTTATGCTATTACAGTTCTATTACAGTTCGTTCAATCAAACAATTGAATTACTAATTACAACTCTATTTTATTACGACTCTATTCTATTACAGTTAATCAAACGTACCATTAAAATATTCAAATTATATATATCCACAAAATATTTTAATTAAAAATTAACAATATTAATTATTTAAACTAATTAATAACATTATAAAAATATACATAAAATTAAATAAATAGATTCAATAGTTTTAGTGGGTAAATTTGACCTTTATTGAAATTAAATTTGTTTGCTCAAATTGCCCAAGCCTATTTTATAAATGGTTTACTTAGACAAAATGGGCTCACCATTTGCTGGGTTCGATGACCCAAAAGTTGTGGATAAATAAACAAGAATTTGTACTGTTAGTAATTTAAATTTCATCTATCAACATTAAGTTGAGCTCCAAGCAATTCAACCAATTAAATTTTAGTATTTTGTTGTTTATCTTTTTTACTTTTTGGTGAATAAAATAACAGGGTAAAATCCGAACAACAAATATGATTAGTGCAATTTGAACCCAAATCACACTTAGGACAATAAATACCTTTAATCATCGTGCCATTACATAAAATTATTTTTAATATATATTTATTATTTTTAGTTAATATAAATCCCAAAAATTTCGATTTTGAGTTAAAATATAAATAATTAAATTTGAAATCCTACGTAATAATGGTGCTAACTTTTCAAAAACTTTATTTCCCATTATACTCTTAAAATTAAATTTTAATTATCAATAAAGGGTTGACTTATTATCAAGATTAAGTCTCTAAAATTTTAAGATTTTATATTAAGTTTCTTATTGATAAATAAATATAATATATGTAGATTCTATTTGAATAATATTTCGATTATCAACTCGAATCATATTTTTGTAATGATTAATAATAATTTTTCATATATATTATATTTATAATTGTAATTATGCTTTTAATTTAAAAAAATTAACTAAGACTATCTTTGAGCAATAATTAAAACTTAGTTTGACACCTAAATAAAATACAATTAAGCCTGTAATCTCAAACAGAAATAAGAATAGAGAGAGGGTTTTGAGAAGTAGAGAGGAAGAACAAAAAAGTGATTGTGTGGTGTCCCCTCAAATGGATCATCTTGGGGTTATTTAAACCATGAATTAACCATGAATTTTTAGATTAAATCTTCGAATCGAATCTAGATCGAATTATTACATATTTTATTATAATTGCGTAACAAAACCCGAACTTCTAAACTATTAACTTTTTACAACACCATTGTTTAAATTAGACCATCAAATTCTTAACCGACAAGTAAAATGGAAATAGGGAGAAAGAAACCTTTTTGAGTTATTAGATTTATATGTCCCAAAATCAATCTCTTGGGGGTTGATTGCAAGGACAAAATAATTATGTTTCAAATGATAATTTGCACAAATTTAAAGGCTGATCTAATCAACTTTAAGACTAAAGTGAAAGACATGACACAATTTGTAAAAATTAATTAAAAAATTTAAAAAAGGAAATGATTAAGTAGGGACCATCATGTTTTTATATGGTGTCACTAGAATTTTATTTTGATGTCATATTAAATTTGTTGGGACCCCTTTGCATGTCGCTATAGTATCTTTATACATTCCAATATACTATATAATTTATCATTCTTTCAAAAAATATTTGCATTTTAAAACTTTATGCTTTTAAAAATAAAATTTTAAAATATATTTCTATTTTCTAATTGATTAAATTTTTTTTTTAGAACAGGTTTAGATAGACGGTGGGTTGCGGTATAGTGCGTTTAACTTACTTTTTGTCTTACGTTACAGTATCGCTACAGTATTTATTCTCACGCCACATCTATTTTTACACTAAACATAAATAAATACACCGTCTATACAAACCCACCCTAAGTATTAGAATATTTTTTTATTTTAAAATTTAAAATTGAATTTAAACGCACTTAAATTTACATCCTCTTAATTATTATAAAATAATATTACAATTGAAATAAAACTGAATCAATTTAAAATATTACTTTAACCTAAATTATTTAATACTAACTTTACCACTTTAACTATAAATTATATTAAACTTGGGTAACATATTTATAGTATTATATATACAAAACTTCATGTACTTTTGGGACCAAATTTTGGTTCAATCAAACTCCACTTTGAAAGATGAGAGAGCAAAGAGGGCCACAAATTTGGCAGTCTATTGGCACAAATCTTTTGGTCAAAGATTATCACCTAATATCTACATAAGATGTCCTAATTAAATTTGTTTGCTTAGTAGAATCAATGTTGTGTACTGAAATTTATATTATATTGAGAGGAGCTTTTTGTTAAAGGCAAGAGAATTTACTTAAGGATGAAGTTTTTTCTTTCAATATTAGTATCCTTTTTAGCCTATCTGTTTGTTGATTTATGTGCCTTTCTTACAAAATTCTTTAAACATTTTATCTTCATTTTACGGTTTATATTTAGTGCTTTGTGGATGTCTTTTCTAATAATTTTATCTTCAAATTTTAACATGCATATGTCTTTGAGAATATAATATGTCTTACCACTGCAGTTAACAATATTTTATAAAGAGGCAACTATTATACACTTAAAACAATATTTGATACTAAAATCATATCTAACCCTTTTTCTATTTTCAAGTAAAAAATTATAATATATTAACATTAATGAGATTTAAATTATATCTTTAATAAAATTTACGAATGTAATTTCATTTATTAAAAATTTTTATCATTAATAAAAATATGATTAATAGATTTTTAAGCAAAATTTAAATATTTTATTAAGAATATCTTAAACAAAATTAATTATTTTTATTTCACTTAGGAATAAAATTAATTTAATGGAGAGATGTTCTAAAAAAATAAAACTTAAAATTTTATTCTACAAATAAAAATGTACTAAATATAATTTTATTTATATATATAACCAAACATCCCATGGGAGGATTGGCTTTCTTTTCTTTTATTTCATCAATTATTTATTCTTTTCTTTGTAAAGGTGGAGGTTTAAGATTGTAAATGTTGAAATTTAAGTTTCAATACGTGCAATTTAGTTCTCTCTAAAATTTATTTTATACTAAATTCTTTTTCTTATTCCGTTTTTAATCATTTTATTATAATTTTGATTATATATGTTTATTTTGACACAATGTCTAGAATTACCTATAATCCCTCCCCAATCCATAAATAGGAGGATAATATGTTTCAGCGTACTCAAACCCACGTCCTCTTACATTAACAACAATACTTATGTCAATCAAGCTAAGACTCAATCGAGTTACTAACTCCGTTTTATTTCAACAAACTTTTAAGATAGTCCCATAGTCAAATAATAAAGGGTTTTGGGTATAGTACATAAATGACAAAATTAATTTCATTCCAAAAAGCAAAAGCTACCATAAGATATAGGATTTCCTCCCTTTTAATTTCCAATGCTTAAGTTCCTTTCTAAAATTGGTTTCTCAAAAGGGTTGGCTCTTATTAAGTTTCTACAAAAAAATAAATCAAAATTGGAGGTAGACAGAAAGATAAATTGGCTTTGTTTAAGGATAATTAAAATAAAAAGAGATAGGTTTGTTTTATTAAATATGAATGTAAATGCTAACAAAGCCATAGTAATTTCAAAGTTTTAAAACATTCCCTTATAATTTTATGATGTCCAAAGCTAGAAAGGCTAACATACCTTTTAATTACCTTTATGTATGACATCACATTCCAATAAGTTATATATAGTAATTCTTTTTGGCATAAATATAAAGTTGATAATTAAGATTCCATCATAGTATTCACTCAATAGCTTAATCTAATTTAATCGAAAAATAAAATATTTATTTTTCAAAAATAATAAAATACAATAAAATTATAATATATATTAATTTTAGAAATACATTGTCAATTTCTCATTGTTGTAAATATTTTAATTAATTTTTATATTGTATCTATAATAATTTTAAATAATAATAGGTCAAAGTTAAAAGAAATTCATTAAAAATTAAAATATTACAAATTTAAAGGACGGATTATATATTGCTCCACCAAACTGATTTCCATTTTGATTTGTGCCTATGATGACCAAAATTATTCCTTTACAATCAAATATAGTTCTTTTTTTCATTATTATTCAAAACCCTAAAAATAAACTCTTGATTGAATCAAGGGATTGATGAGGTTTAAAATGTTGGGTTTGAACTATTTTGGTCAAAATTGGTAAAATAATAATAAGTCTATATATATAGTGTGGTTGCTTCTTTATGACATTTTTTTTGTAATTATCTAAAAGCAATTTTGCAAAGAAAACTTAGTGCTTAATTGCGCAAGCTTCCAATATTTGCATATATGATTGATTGCATGTTGAATGTACGTGGAATCATATCCATTATGCATTACCAAACTTTAATCAACTATATCTCGTTCCTAATTTGCATGTTGTTGATTAAATAAATGTTAATAGAGCATATAAAATAATAACATTATGAGTATATATTTTTATCCCAACATCTTTACCTTTTTTCATTCATATTTTCAGTTTTTTCAATTTTGAAATTAAGTAATTTAATTTTATGAATTTGAAAGTGAACATCTAAAGACAATTAATGGCGACATTAATGTTTTTATGTTAATTATACATAATTTTGGTTGGTATATTGACAAAGCTAGCTTTCAATGTTTACATATTTTGTCATTTTGGCCTTAATTCTAAAAAATTCAAAAAATGCAACCCTCAACATTTACACAAATGTTGTGGGATAAATTTGTTAAATTAATACCAAGTTGATAGAATATGCAAACTTTAAAGGCTAAATTTGATATTATACCAATTAAAATCATGTACACTTGATGGAAATCATTAACATTGTGATTAATTATTCTCAAATACTCAGTCTCAAAATTAATGGAGATTAAATTCCTTTGACTTTTTAAAGAGACTAATTTACTCAACTTTAAAACTAAGAAATATTTTTTACCTAAAAAAATTGAATCGAGATAATTTATTGAATGAAAAATATTTCATAGAATTTACTTTTAAATTCCAACCTAAATTTGATTTCAAGTACAAATAATTGAATTTGAAATGTTAATCGGTGGCTGAGATATTCGCCATTGGTGAAGCTCTTTCTGTTTATCTCTAGGATTGACATGCTTTAATTTAAATCTTTTCGTTGAAAGTGATTCAAAAAGGTTGTCATTACTTTGTTTCCTTTAATTGATTTTTAATAAATATATTTTATTTTTAAGCAATAGGATATAATATATATTTTACAAGATAATGTTGCTGTTTTATTTTACTGTCGAACAGTGATGTTATTTTCTAACTTCATCATTAAATTAAAAGTGCCTTTTTTCCCTTACCAATAGGAATTTTTTATACATACAACCAATAGGAATTAAATTTTCAATATTTAACATTTAACAGGATGCAAAGCTGAAATTTAAATTTGACCCTAAATTCAATGGTTAAGCTTAATTCGAATTTGTTTGAGTTTTACTTTTGTTAATGTTATAATATTGTTGTGTTAAGAGTTACGTATTTTAGTAGCAACAAAAATAGGATTTTTATGTAATAGGAAACTAAATAATGTGGAGTTCAAGATTTGTGGGTTTTGTACTTTCTTTTATTAAAGGATATTAATTGAAAAGTTCGAAGGATTAAATTGAAAAGTATAAGAGGATCTTTTAGCTACATTATACTCATTTTAAGGAGGATGATTCTATCAAGGATGTCAAAAGCTATAAAAAAAGGGATACATCTTAAAACTATACAAAACTTTGGTTTAATGTCTAATTTTAGATATGAAATTTTGATTTACTTCAAATATCATAATTTAGTAACAAGATTATTGATATAGCATCATTTTATGTATATATGTTGCATACAAAAATAATTATGTTTATCTAATATAAAAATAAATTTATGCATTTATTTCTTTAAATGTGTATTGTTGAATCAAAATTAAAGTTTCATATATACATTTGAACCACAATCAAAGTTTCATGGGTATGATTACACCAAATCAAAGTTCATATATCAAATTGCACATTGAATCATAGTTCATGTATAATTTTGAGATTTATCTCATTATAATAAAAAAGTCATCCTTCCCTATTGGTACAAGTTGAGAAAGAATATTCTGGTTCAATTAGGAACTTTATATCATTGCAATTGAGAATTTATTTAATAGCATTTGGAAGTTGTGTAATATCGGTGCAATAGGAAAAGTTGGGGTGTTGAGAGTATTCACTTAAAAGTGTACAAGATTAAAACTAAAAAAATCCTAAAATTGTTTGGATTGTAGTTGATGTTTGTACTAGTGGATTCATATTTAGGCAATGCTCGCAGATTTAGTGGTTCATTAAAAAAACATTTACTATAATATCAATTCAACCAGACATTTTCAATTTATACCAAAGCCTATCACCAAACATATGTAGTGTAATCTTATTTGCCATAACTACTAGAAATTGGCTTCCTAATAGCCAAATGGACTTTGCTAATAAAAGAATGGCTATACTGTTAACAAAAGTGGTAGAGATGATTGAATTTGGTCTAGGCCAAATAATCTTTGATGGGATTGTTAAGTTTATAGAGAAGATTTATAACAATTTCTTTCTACTTTATCCTTCACTTATCTTCCAAGTCCTTTACACTCAAAATTTGAGCATTGTTAGTGCCACTAAACAATATGAAAAGGTAGTACTTGAGCTGAAGTTCTTGCATAAATGGTTTGAAGGAAAGCATATTGTAAATGAGCCTACAAAAGAAGCTTTAGGTTTTGACTCTGAAAAAGATGCTAAGGAATATGCTCCATTCCAGGAAGTGTCTACAGTTGCAAGCACCAAATCTGTCCCCTCGAGCATGAGGAAAAGAATAACTAATGAACTCAACTCTTCTATTGAATTCAATAAGAGACACTGTGACAATCTATGAGTTGAACCCAAAGTTGTAAAGAAGCTGATTGATAAACAAAAAACTATATCGGCTAACTTGCTAGCCCTCTCTGATGAGGAAAAACTTGGCAATTTTGTTCATCAAAAAGGGCGAGAATAAGGTACAAAATGGGGAAAATGATGGAGCAATAGGGGGAGTATTTCTTGTGGGGGAGAATTTCTTTTGATGAATTTCATATTGATTTGAACTACTATTTATATTTTATTTGGGATGACTGTATTCCTTAATTTGCTAGTGCTACTTTGTTTTGATTCTTGATGATGAAGTTGATGATGGACTTGGTACTATGGAACTTTGTTCATTGGTGAATGGATTGCTTTTACTATTTTTGCTTTATTTTTCTTGTTTCATTAGCTTAGTTATAATTATGGTTGGTTTATTATAAATGCACAATTCAACTTAGCATTGATAGTTAATTTGCTTAATTATATCTAAATTTTTGGAAATAAAGGGAATAAGCTAAGGGGGAGCTAAGTTAACTTGACAGTATAACTTCCTGTGTTGTACAAGTTCTGTTCAAGAAATTTCCAAAGGAGGAGATTGTTGAAAAATATGGAAAGGATAAAGGAGTTCTTGTAGGAGTGCCCACTCCCTAGCTAATTGCGACAATTGAGAACGTTTTCAAATTTGAGTTATTGACAATTTATTGAACTAGATATTTAGATTGTGTTGATATTGTGGAATGTACCTAGCCCATTAACCACTTGAGGAAACATATAAGACCAGGTCATACTTATCAAATCCCTTAGATCGAGGATAGTGAATTGGATTGAACATTGATATCTTAGTTGCCAAGAGCCCTTGTTTACATTGTTGGTTATTATTATAGTGTATTCAACTTATTTAATTATTTTTTAATAGGTATTATTATAGATATTCTTCATGTTAGCAAGTCTTAAAATATCCTATGTAATTGACGGATTTGTATAGGTTATTATACTGAGATATATAACACTTAATTTGTTCAAATGAGCAACTTTGTTTTCACGAGTGCATTGTGATAGTAAAACCTGTTGTGTTGTGGTTTTGCTTGCTAAATTCACAAGGTAAATTTAGTGGTATCAGTCTTCAAGATGAAAAGTGAGAAGATTGTAACAGATGTGTAATAGATTTAGATTCATTTGTTGTAAGTGTTGAAGATAATGAATATTTCTTACTAAGCCAGGCTTCACAGATGTAGGGAAATCGAACCGTGTAAACAATCTTTGTGTCCCTTATTTTATTCTTATTTATTGTAGTGCTTAAAGGAGTACTTACTCCCTTATCTACTTCTTCCAAGCATATAGCTTATATCTCAGCACCTATTCGGGCCAACACTCTCTTTCTATATGGCACAAGAGGCATTTTAGGTCCACTATTTCGGTTCTTTTGTCAATTTATGCCTTGTATACCAATGCATTGTTGAGAATCTTCCACATGAGAATGGTTATTTTGACTAGTAATTTTGCAACCCATAGTGCATTCCAAATTTCTCTTGGTAAATACACAATGATGTGGTTTTGAGTTCTTTCATGCCTATTGTTAAATTCTTCCAAATAGGCTTATTTTATTGAAAACTCTCCTCTAGATAAGAATTTCCATTTTGGAATGTTGGTTCCTTCAAAGAAAGATCTCACCTTACTCCATCTCCTGTTAGTGAAACTCTAAATTTCGCTTCATAGTTCTTTCCGCCTCCTCATCAAACTCTATTGTATCTCGTAATTTATTCTCTCTTTTCCATGTTAGGCCTTCTTGTGCTATCTTCTTGTTCTCAAGGATACTTATCTAGTCCCACGAGTTCCTCGATTTGGCTTGGCACTAGAGGAATCCATCTCTCCTATAATATTTCTTGACTAAGGTTTCCTCAATAAGCCAACTTTGCTTGTTGACGATCCTTAATGTATGTCTTGCAAGTAGCGCACTATTCATGACATCCAATCTTTTGATCCTTAATCCACCTATTGCTTTTTCATTGCACAATTGGTCCCAATTGAGGAAGTGAATTTTCCTCTTTCCCTTGTTCTATCCCCACCAGAATTGACACATCAATCTATCTATTTTCTTACATATACTTTTAGGGACTCTAAAGCAAGATAACTAATACACTGGTAGGCTCGAAGGAGTGAACTTTTCACCTTCCATTGTTATAATCTTGACACCATCTTATTCTTGGAAGAATTTGTTTTTATTGTTTTGAAGACCAATCTAAATTCCTAGGTATTTATTTCCTTCCGTCGTGGTTCGTACCTACGGTATACTCTTGAACATCCTCCTGAATTTTGGATGGCAATTGTTGCAAGGTAACACATCATATTTGCTAAAATTTATCTATAATCTTGAATATTCATAGAATTGGTCGAGTATTCTTTTGACCTAAAAACATGATACCTTGTTATCTTTAAAGAAGAGATATCTGTCGTCTGCAAACAGGTGAGAGATGGGAATGCTCCTCCTACTAATTTTAATGTCATGTATTTTCTTTTCAATTTTCGCCTTGTTGATCATAAAAGAAAGTACATTTTGGCAAAGAACAAAAAGATAAAGTGAAAGCGGGTCACCTTGTTTCATACCGCTTTTTCGGATGAATTTTATCATTCGGGACTCTTTTGATAAGAACGTTATAGGACACTGAAGAGACACATGTCATAAATAAGTTCACCCACCTCTCCTCCAATTTGTTTAATTTAAGGATAGCCTCTCAACCTATCATAGAATTTGTTCAAATCATGTTTTAGGGCTCATAGAATGTATTTTCCTTTGTTCTTTTTCTTGATCAGGCGGATCATTTTCGAGCCAAAAATAATATTATAATCGTTCATCTCTCTCCTATGAATACATTTTGGAATGGTGATATAATGGCACTCAAAATCAAATTTAACCGTCGGATGATTATTTTCACAATCACCTTGTAAATCACATTGGAAAGATTTATGAGACACATGCAAAGACTACTAAGACATTCTCAAGTCATTTTTTTCACTCATCCAAAATTTAATGAATCAAAAAAATATAATGACTAAAATACCATCTTGAGCCTCCTTTGCTTCTTATCAAAATTTCAGAAAAGCTATTAATAAAGGAAAACATGTTGATGACACAACAAATCCTAATGACTTCAACAATTATTTTAAAGGAATTTGAATAGCATAGGTAAACGACAAATATTCTAAATAATTCTTCAAAAAAAATTCAAGCAAATGTGGAAATATTCAGGTCAAACACCCTTTGTCTCTTGATGTAAATAGCCAATAATAATAATAATAATAATTAAGGGATGGAATTAATGGAGAAATAGTAGAAGTGATGAGAAAGAATCTAAGTGTCAAATGTATGATTGAGCACATGTGGAAGAACGTGATGGACTGAACCCCATACACAAATCAGAATCACTTAGATTGGAATCTCATGGCAAAGCTAACCCCAATTCAAAAGCAAAAGAAATATATAACAAGGATGTTTCAAAAGTGAAAGCTGCCATTGGAAACAGAAAGAGAGAAACCTGTCCTCACGCCTAAACATACATTCATACCAACTAAAAATTATATTTAATTATCAAGATAAAATAGAGAATTACTAAAAAAATTTTAAAGAAAATATTATTAATTTTTAAAATTTAAAATTATATTAAATATCAATTGAATTTGAAGTAGAAAATCAGAATTAAAACTGTGACTGTTAAAAGAAAGAGAGAGATTTGCTTTTTTGGAGAGATATATAACTTTATTCCATGTTAGTAAGCAGCCTTGGTTATTGCAAAAGCAGATCCAAAACACAGATTCCATTCTCTAATACAATATTACTTGGAAAAACCCTAAACAAAAACGTCTAATTTTAAAATTATTAGTGGCATCGAATGATTCATACATTCTTGGAATAAATAAAATAAAAATCATGCATTAAGCATTAAATCAAATATTTTATATAAATTACAAATAATAAAATACGAAATAAATAGTAAAACATATATTTAATTTAATAGTATAACATTTTAATAAACTTGATATAAAACCATTTTAATCTAATTTTTTGAACACTAAAACTCTTTATCTGTCGGTTTACTAAAACCCTTTATATGTATTGGATCAAACAAATTTAGATTACTTTGATTTTTTTCTTTAACATAATTGTTTTAAAAATCGAATTGGATAGGCTGGCCAGGTTGAGATACCAGTTAGGAATAAGAGTTGAAACAGTTAAATCAAACTAAAAATTAGTTGAATCAATTTTTTTTATTTTTTAAATTTATATTTTTTTAAATAATTTATTCAATTGAACCGTACAAACTGATTAAATCAATCAAACTCAAAGGCAGGTGATTTGGTCGATTCAACCATTGGTATACCATTAATGTAAAACTATATTAATGATTTTGTTAAATGCTTAAATGTGCCCTAAACAAAAGCTTAAAGGAAAAAAGTCTTTTGAAATATGATAATTCTTTTTTCCTTTTGCAAACGATAATTCAATATTTTTTTAATTTTATATATAATATACTTTTGACTTGATTTGTACTGTTGGATTTTGGTCTTACGTTAGAGAAAAAATTTGCTGACAAAATTGGAGAATCCTATATGTATTTATCTTTGCATGGTTTTGAGTGAGATTTTGGCGTTTTTCATTTTCTTTTTAAACTTTCTCTTTTCCAAACTCTCAGTTCAGTACAAAAAAAAAAAAAAAAAGCAAAAACAAAAAATTGAAATCAATGTTGTTATTGTTTGATAAAATTCCTATAATTATAAATATATATTTTAATTTTTTATTTCTAATTTTAAAATCACCATTATCCATTTTTTTTGAATCATGGTAATATAGGGATGTACAAACAGTATTAAATGCATTGAAGACAAAATAATTATTTATTATTATTTTTGAGTTAATGGGGAGGGTGAAAAATAACTAACCTCAGGTTAAAAACCCTAAAAAATGTAAGGCAAAGCAAACATTTTAGGAATTTGAAATTGCCCAGAAAGATGATAAAAGGGAAGACTGAGATTCTGATGATCAGTGATCACTATAGCAGTAAATGAATTCAATCAATCTTACAGAGAAAAAAAAAAGGTACTGAAATAACATTTACTTAATGTATTTTTCGGTTTTATCTCCAATAGCAATAAACAAGACATGATTATAAAAAGATGTTCATATGTCATCAAGTCCATAATGTGTAAGCAAAAGAAGTGAAAAAAGAAATATGAAATTATTGTCCCATTGCATGAATGGGATTGAAGCTCACTTTCAGCTATGCTAGAAAGTAATTAAAACTCCAGTCACTGATGAAATTTCAAAAGAAAAAAATGATTTTCCCAAGCAAAAGAAAAAAGAGGTGGCAATTTTTTTTTTTTTTTTTTTACATAATAGTTCAAAGCATTGTTGTTTTTTTCATCATCAACTATGACAAATTGACAATAATCTATCTTAATTTCTTCAAAGTCAGATACCCCAAACCCTTTTCTCTCCATGAATTACATATATATATAAATTAAAACCCTACTTAATTTCCTTAGAGATCATCACAATATTAATACATAGAAACACAACAAATAATTTTTTTCAAGAGTAGAAAATATCTACCATTAATTTTTCTAAGAACTCTTGTTTTTAGTCACCCATTCCTTCATTCAAAAAGTTAGAGCTTGTTCTTCAGTGAAAACCCTTTATCTATGACTTGATTTCTCCTTGATGAAACCTGCAAATAATTTAACCAAAAAAACCAAGTATTAGATTGGGTTTTTAGAGAAGAATCTATACATACATATAAATAAATCATGGTTTGAGGAAGAAGAAGTGGAACCAGAAAGGTCAGTCCATGAGTTGCCAGCAGTGGCAGTGCCCCAGTATTGATGATCATTGCCCGAAATTCCCAAAAAATTCCTTGATAAATTCAATCCTTGTTGAGAGTCTTCCATTTTAACATTCGCAAGCTGTGTAATAGCACTCTCTAATGGCTTAGACCGAAATTGATGATGACCGGCATAACTCGGTGGTGGCTCCACACCATCACTTTCAAATGGATATAACCCAGTTTGGGATTGTTCCAAGCTAGTCAAAAATGGAAATTGTTGAACTTGTTGAAGTGATCTCCACTGTTCCACTAATCCAGTTGAGCCTTGAAAATCCATGTCACTAGCACTAGTTCCACAGCCTGTCACCGCCACTTGTGGTGGAATTCCTGCGAAATTCAGCCCGATATCGCCGGAGTTGTAGTTGCCGAGATGGTGTAAGGGTGGCA
This sequence comes from Gossypium arboreum, assembly GCF_025698485.1. Taxonomy (NCBI): domain Eukaryota; kingdom Viridiplantae; phylum Streptophyta; class Magnoliopsida; order Malvales; family Malvaceae; genus Gossypium; species Gossypium arboreum. The sequence continues at coordinate 126,767,604 of NC_069079.1, read as the reverse complement.
ATAGAGGTAATTGAGGTGGTGCTGGTGGGTTCATGTGGGTTAATATATCGGTGCAACTATTAGAAACAAGTGTACTTGAAGATGAACTTGAACCATGTTGCCGTTCGGCAACAACTGATGGAGACTTTGATCTATTATTTCCTTTGCTTCTTTTGTTTCTCCGGCAACCACCGCCGACCGGTACGTTCCTTAAAGCTCCGCCGCGTGTCCAGTACCGTCTACAAGTCTTACAAAAGTGACGAGGCTGAGAAAGGCTGTAATTGTTGAAATAACAAAACTTAGTGTTGGTTGATTCACAACGAGGACACTTTAGAGCTGATTCAGGTTGTGGTATTTTAGCTAGCCTAGCTCGTTCCGTCATCGAACCAGGCCTAATACCACCACCGCCAACACCCGGTACTAGCGGCGGCGGCGGTGGTGGAGGAAGCTGAGAATTATGATGATGACTCTCACTAGTGATAACCCCAGCTTGCTGATGATGATGACTTGGTGCCTACAAAATTCCCAACAAAAAGAGAAAAAAATATATACATAAGAAAGAAGAAGATCAAAATAAATGGTATATTCAAGTTAAGATCAAAAAGGGGTAAGAATATTATTTATCTTTTTTGAAGAAGAAGCTAACCAAGGAAAGAAAAGAAAAGAAAATCTGGGTTTTTTACCTGTTGCCAATTTGGGGGATCAAGATATGGAACAGAAGAGAAAACCATGGTGTATTGAGCTTAAGCTTTCAATCTTTTTTAGAGATATGGTGGAGAATCACATCAAAAGAACAATGGAGAGTTTGCAGAGAGAAAAGAAAAAAAAAAGAAAGATAAAAGGAAAGCTTATGGGATTGTTTGTTTATTTATATTTTGGTTTTTTTTTTCCTTTGAGTTTCTCTTTCATTCCATTCTTCTCTTTTTGTTTTATTAAATTTTTTTAGGGTTTGAAATTAAAAAAATGAAAAAGAAAGAGAAAATCTTAGTAAGTAAGGTTAAGTTTTTTATTATTACAGTGCCCGAAAAAGATATTAGTGTGGCCATGCATGTTTTGAGAGAAAGAGGAAACCCTAGATGAAAACTTAGTAATAATAAGATAATAACAATTTATTGTTTATGAATATAATAATAGAATTTTATGGGGAAATAAAAGGGAAAGGAAAAAAAAAAAGGTGGTCTTGGTGGGGGAGACTTATGGGTGGATGTGCCACAGTCGAATGTACCTTTGTTTCTTGGTTTTGTCCCTTGAATATTTTTTTATTTTATTTTTGTTTTTTGCATGTAAAATATTTAAGGATTTTCCTTTTATTATTTACTTTCACACTAGTCCTCCTTTGGTGTCTCTTCATGTATACTATTCTAGTCTTGTAGGTTAAGTCAAGCCCTTTATTTAAGGGTTAAAGTTTTTTTTATTTTCTTTATTTACAAGACTCAAATTTAAATTCAACAGTTTATTTAAGAGATATCGAACTCCTTACAATTCAACTCAATATTTGTTGATAAATGGTGAAATTCAACCAATTAAATTAGTAAAATATTTAATATTTTTATAAAGATTAACTAAATATTTTTTGAGAAAAATATTAAATGTGGTTGATAATTGTAAGTTTTCATTTTGGTCAAATCTCATTAGTACAAATCATATATTGAGTTATATAAAATAAATTAATATTTTGAAAAATGTATATAATCATTTTTATCGATTGAATCTTTGTTTTCGAGTCACTTAAGTCACCAAACCAAATAGACAAATGATTCAATTAATTTAATCGATTAGTCCAACCCCAATTTTTATTTCATGTTAATTTTAGTATAATTTTAATTAGAAATAAAATAAAACTACAATTCATTCTCGGTTCGTTATAATCTCCTTTTAAAGGAAAAATACAGTATTATAATTTGTTGAAGTTACAAATATAATTACAATTATAAATATAAATAATATATCCAAATAAAATCACCAAAATAAATTATTATAAAACACAGTCGAACTGATAATAAAAATATACTCAAACTTGGATCAAAATACTATGAACTTTCTTTATTCCAAAGGGAGATGAGAAGGAAGGAAAGGTATGTGAAAAGAAATGAAAACAATGTAGGTATAGTAAGGGATTAAAGCAAATCTCATGGTGATACATTCAACATATTCTTGTCAACTTTTTTCTTAATCACCCAATAATTATATTTGTTTTCACTGTTACTATTTCTGCATGACTTTGATTTCTTTTTAAGTCAATACAAATTTCATTTTAGATTTAAGTCAAAAAAGGAGTTAGGAGAATGATGTGAAAAGTAACCAAAGGGAAATAAAAAATTGGGCTAGAAATTTTGAACCATTCAATTAAAAAAGTTTATTTACCAATTCTTCAATTAAACTAAAAAACAAACAATATTCTTAATTTTAAAAAAAGTGTTGTTAGAACTTAGAAGGTAGACCAAAGTCAATCTTTATAGGACAAAATTAAGAAAGACAATTTCTCTCTTTATTTTTTTTTTCAAAAGCAAAATCAAGTTCATACTAAATTGAAAACCAATTAATCTACCCTTTTCTTGGAAAAATACAAAGGAAAAATACTTGATGGGAGAATTAATTTGGATGAGACTTGCTTGTACCTTTTAGCTTATTAAATTTGTCTTGCTATCATTTAAATTTTTGGTTGAAAAGTAATTATCCATTGCATTAAATAAAAATCTTATAGATATAATTACTTAAGAATTCCTTTCATGCAACTCTTTTTATGTTTAAAAGTTAAAATCATTTTCAAGAAATTATTAGGATGGCAGCTGTTTTGAAAATATAATGAATGTCACAAAATTAAACAAAATCCTAAGCTACTATCTCAATCCATATCACCAATTTATATCACCAAATGTTGCCTAGCATAATGGAGGATTTTTTTGTTTGAAAAAAATTTTCATTGGGATTTTCTAAATAAAATATTAAATCGATATTAAATCCAACAGATTGGTTGAATTTAAAATTAATTGTTTGTACAATTAAATTTATATTTAAAAATAATGAATATTTGTATTTTTTACCCGCTTTGTGTGTGAAAAATAATAAAAGAATTTTATTAAAAATAATTATGAGGAAGAGTTATTTGGTGGTTAAAAGGTAGTGATTAAAAAAATTATGGATATTTTCTAAATATTTTATTTTTATTTTTATTTTAAAATTGGATATTTTAAATTCGAAAATAATATTTTTTCTTAATTTTTTTATAATTTTAATAGGTTTGTAATTTTGAAATAATAGAATTAAATTAATTCTTATAAATAAAATAGAATTAAATTAATGCTTATAAATGAAATGGAATTAAATTAATGATTATGCATTACTATCCATATAGTGAAAAGAAGATAATAACAAAAACTATGGAGAGAACAACCAAAAAAAATATGGAAGATTAAAAGTTTTAATTTAGGTATTGTTGGATAAATTAAAAATTAAGTGTCAAAAATTTAGGCTTTGATAGATATAAATTTAAATCATGATAGTAAGAGAAAAATAATTAAATATAGTAGAAACTTTATTACACGTGTATGCATGAAGAAATAATATATTTAAAACAAAAATTAAATAAAAATACAAGAGATTAAGAATATTAAATGCATACAATTTTTATTACTATTTTGTTATCAATCTTGAATTGATTTTAAGTTAATATATACAATTGATTGAGGTAATAAAGTTTGCATAATAAAATTAAAATGTATAAAAATATCAAAATAAAATTTTGGTTGAATGATAAATTTAGAGTTTTGCTAACCCAATTGACATGATTTCAAATCTCATAATATGTATATTATTATTTTTTAAATTAAAAGATTAAGATATCCTTAAATAATATAATTTATTTTAAACCCAACAGAAATTAAATTAATTGAATTGGAACCCGATTAATGGGTGATACCAACTCAATAAAAGCTTTATAAATAGTATACACTATGAAGAGAAAAAGAGAGCATGCAATATTGTAAAAGTTTGTGAAAAATGTGCAGGAAATTCTAATTGAACTTTTCTTTAATATTTAAACAAATTCTAATTGGCATTCGATTTGCATTGCAATATAATTCTATTCAATGGATATTACTTAGTAGTTAAGTTTACTTAATAAATTAGTATTTACAGCATACGAGAAATATTAGGAAATAGGAGTTCTTTATGTTTATATATAGAGTAGGTTTTGCCCTTTAGACTTAAGAAGAAGAAAGAAACCTATATATTCCGAAAAAAAAAGTTACATAGAGGCCTTTTTGTGTGGGGTGAGTAATGAAGGAGGCTTTATAGTTTTGTCCATGCAAAAGTTACAAATTGTAACTTTTTTTTTTAATTGAGTGATTTTTTTTAATCATTGGATGTAGGCTAGAGGGGTTGATCTACATCAAATTTGCATTGTTTGTTATTTTTTATTTATTTTTCTTCTTAGATGCTTATTATAGGGTTAGTACATTATCCTAATGACTGGTATTAGAACTTTAAATTCAAGGGAGAAGGTATTGCCAAGAGGAAAAGAAGGGTGAAGTCATCAAGGTTGTCACATCGGCAACTATTAAGAATGGATAATGCAATGAAATCCAAATTATTGTCCTTTGATGGGAAAAGTAGTTTCAATTTGTTGCCGTGTATCATATAAGAGCTTCTGGTGAAACAAGATCTTGATATCAATTTAGATTAAACATAGTCTAATAGGGTTAAAAAAGAGAGTGACAGTCTATAAAGAAGAAAGCCGAAAAAACAATTAGGTTAGCTCTTATTATTGCAATTAAGTATAATTTATTAAATGAGAAAACACCTATTAAGATTCGAAAACTAATGACCAATTGGTTGTGCTTAAAGATAGACTTATATACATTTAGCATGGAAAGAGAGGTAATTTACATGATTATTAATGAGTTTAAGCAGCTAGTTTGTCAATTGTTGAATATACTAAGTGATGAAGAGCAAGCAATTGATTTATTAGCTTTCTAGCCGTATTCTTACAAATCAATGGTGATACCACTGTTGAACGGGAAAAAAAATATCATTAAGCTAGATGATGTAATTATTGTTCTACGATAAGACCAAAGGATTCATGGAAGGGATCACACTGACAAGAATGGAAATGCAATAACTATGGAAAGTTATTGAAGATGAAGGAAACACTTCCCATAAAAGTGGACAACGAGAGATGTCTAGAGGGAGAGACTATGGTAATGTGAAGTGCTACTACTATGAACAATATGGCACATTCAAATGTCCATGGATGCAAGACCGATGGTGATGTTGATATGCTTTAAATAAAAGGTAATGATTCGGTTAAGATTCATCTAAAGGGGTGTTAAATTCAGCCACTGATGTACATGTATGTTAGGATCAAGCCATGTTTACTATTTTGCAAAAGGATAGCGATTGTGGTTGCATCAATGTAGGGGGTAAAACAGGAGTTCAAAGTTGAGGGCATGAAAAGAGTTCGTCTAAAACTCCATAATGGTAAAATCTATAATGTTTCAAATGTAAAGTATGTCCTTGTTGCCAACCTCAACATTATTTATTTGGAAGAGATGATATCGCATGAGTATGAATATGTGCGAATTGGGAAGACATGCAAAGCGTACAAGGGAAATCGCTTTATTCTACAAGGTAGAAAAGTCAAGAAGAATATTTGTTATTTGCAAGGCCACTCTACGGGGGAATGTTTCAATATAACAAAGTAGATAGAACGAAGAGACGAAGGCCAGTGTTTTAGCAGAATTTGTGCCAATGGGATTTTGTTAGATGTTGACCAAAATTTTTATTAGCATTCAATTTGGATTACTACATTAGTCCTATCACCTTTTAATCTACTGAATCTAAATTTAATATTTCAATATTAGAAAATTATTAAACTTGTCGATTTAGTCTTAACTCAATTAGTATGAACATTGTTGTCAATGTAATTCTAACCGTCTGAAGTGCATTGTCCTCCTGTTTATGGGTTGAAAAAGGACTATGAGTAATTCTAAAACTTGTGTCAAAAAAAGCAGATATAATCAGAACCTATAATAAAATTGTTAATTTTTTTTTAAATTTGAATCTTTCCAAGATTTTAATTTTTATATAAAGAAAAGTAAGAAAAATAGATGTGTTAATGAATAAAATTATTCCGTATATATATGAAGATAAATTCTTTAAATTCTAAGATTAAGACCAACGATAAAAGTTTATTAAAAAACGAATGATAAAAGCATATTACAAGAATCATGCTATACACATTTATTTATATATATATATATATATATATATATATATATATATTTAAGTGTGTGATTGAACTGATGTTACTAATTAATCGAATATCAATTCAATTGGAAAATAATTAAAAGTTAATTTTTATAATGTAACAAATATTATTACGTGAAAAAATTAATTTAAACCCAGAAAAACTTTAGAAAATAGTCAGCCTTATCCTTTCAACTAAAATTTCATAGTAAAAATATATGGAAGCTTCTGTACTAAGTGTTAGATTTCATTTTGCTCTTTCTACTAAAAAAATAGGTAAAATAATCTTTGTGCTTTTGATAAAAAAGGAAACTGATCTTTTCTATTAAAAATTTCATTTATTCTACTATTAAAAACTAGAATGACTAACAAAATAACCAAAAAGTGACATGTGGCGTGGCTTGTGTACTAGACGTGTGCATGGGCCGGGCTGGGCCAGGTTCGGGCTGAGCCTAGACAAAATTTTAGGCCCGTTTTTTGGGCCCGGGCTTGGCCCGCCCCCCAATATGGGCCTAAAAATTTGTCCAAGCCCGGCCCAAAATAAAATTGTTAAGCCCTAGTCCGGCCAGGCTCATATTAATTTTTTTTAGCTTATTTCATTAAATTAAAAATTTAAAAATATAATAAATCAAATACATTTAAAACAAATATTAAAATAAGAAACAAATAAAAATGATATTAAAACAATTCTTAAAATAATACACAAATTGAAAATATAATAAAAAGTGATTATATTAAAATTGAAAATAAAATGTAAGTATGATTAAAAATAAAAATATATATATATTTAGAATATAATTCGGGCCGGGCTCGGGCTAAAAAAGTTTTACTTGAGCCCAGCCCGTTTTCTAAACGGGTCTTATTTTTTTGCCCAAACCCATATTTCGAGCCTATATTTTTACTCATACCCTCTCATTTTTAGGGCCAGCCCGGCCCATGCACACCTCTATTGTGTACCTCATCAGGAACCAATTTTAATAGAAGAAATGGATAAATTTTTTTAACAAAATAATCAATTTACTATTTGATTTAATGTATAGGGACTAATTTTCCTATTTCTTGAATAGGGGTAAAATACAATCCAATTTCTTATTCTTGAATAGGGTAAAATGTAATCAAATTCCTTATTTAAATACCTCCATAGTACTTTTACCAAATTTTATTTACTTTTTGCATAATTTTTAATAAATATAATTTTCACATAATTTTTAACCCTACATATAAAGATATAACCAAATATATTCTTATTCATGAGGTGTACGCCATGGTTATCACCTAAAGAATCATACCTGAACTTTCCCAGCTATTTTAAAGTTAATATCTTAGGCATTTAACTAAAATAGCAAGTTCCCCATTGGATGTCGCCTTCATGGTGGTTGTTAATACAGTCATAAAATATATAATCAGAGAAGATAATATCATTAAACCAAATGTGTATTTTTTGTTATTTACTAATTATATTTAATATTTATTTTATATTAACATGACCAATAGATTTTCTTATTAAAAATTTAAAATATTAACCTTAAACAATTATATATATTATTATACCTTAACATAATTGAATCCGACTTCAACCCGACCCCACCCATCAACTCCTTGTTATTATAATTGTGATGAATAGTGTATATATATATAACTAAAAAAACGTAAGGAGGAATGTAATATAAACGAGGAAGCCGCCGTGAGTGGGATGAGGAGATTGGTCTTCATCAGATGCTCGCTGTCGGGTTGATTTTCAATTTGTTTTTGTTTTGTTTTGCCACGTCAGATTTGTTGTGGGTCCCACAACACCTTCTTGTAAGGTTCTTGTCTTTGGGTCCTACAACCTTACCTTAGAATAACATATAGTAGCTTTTTAATAATATTATTATTATTTAAAAAATAAAAATAAAGCTGGTCTCACAACCCCCACAGGTCTCTAAGGGGTCCCCCACATATGAAACATGAGGCCGAAATTTTCGTTCAAACTTTCATGGAGTACACATAACATGTATATTCATCACCCTTTTATTGTCTTTGATGATAATCTCAACATTTACGACAGGGGACGAAATTAGAAAATTATCTTTGAAGGATTAGAGATAAATTATAGATTTTTGTAAAAATTAAATATTATGTTAATTTGTAATTTTATAAATTTTAAAGGAATTAAAATTATATTTATCATTTTTAAAGATTAAAGTTATTGCTTACCCTTTTATCTACACTCCTCTTTACAGTCTCTTTTCTTAGTCTTGAACTACTTTTGTATTAAAAATAATATATTGTAAAATTTTATAATATATTTTGTATATATATTAAGTATTTGAAATATACGAAATTTAAAATTTTAATAAAGGAAAAACAATATAGTAGTGGTAAATATTAAATAAAAATAACATATTTAAAAAATAAAAAAATGGATAGGTCTAAAAGGATTTAGGTTTAGTTGTTTATAAATATGAACGTGTATAAGTAAATTTTGGGTTAAATAAAGCTTAAGTAATTATATATGGTGTTGATGTCATAATATAAATTGGACATAAATCAATCATGATCATCTCTAATCGATAATAAAATTAATTAGAACCATTCATCAACTAGTTTCAATCAAGTCAAACTTGAAATATGGATTAAGTTCATCTAGATTTCAATTAGTCATAATTCCAGTTTGAATTTATTAGATGGAATAAATATGGTAAAAAATAAAAATAATATTTGAAAACTAAAATATCCCAATGTGATATTCATGCTTATGTATATAGAACAACAACCAGATATTAATAATGAATATAAACATTGTTTTACAACTAAAATTTTAAAAAAAAAGTTTAAAGTTAAATCTCAAGCTTGATGATTAGGGTGTTCTTCGTTTCAGATGTGGCCTGAGTTTGAGTCGTACTAGTTGCATTGTTGTTAGAGTTATATCCTCCCTTTATAGTTCACTAGAAATAATTTAAAGCTTAATTACTTGTATTTATGTGATAATTATATGGGTTTCATAATTAATTAATCAATAAATTTTTTATCGAATATACACTTTTATTCTTTAATAAAATTTTATTGCTGAGAAAAAATATAGTAATTCTATATGATTATACATTCCATTTCACAATAGAAATAGCTTGGAATTTCTTTTTATTTTTAATTTTTCGGTGAAAAAGGAAAAAAAAAAAGCTTGGTTGGTTGCATGGGACGGGGTCCCTACAAAAGCTTTTTCTACTTGAAATTATGAACAGTTTCCTGCAATAACCAATCATGCATATTTATGGCCCCTCAAGTGGGTGGCACAAAATTAAGGACCCTTTTCATCAATGCATTCAAGACTTTTTTTTTATGAATATTTATTTTGGGTAAAAAATTTACTTTCGTAAATTTTAATTCTTAAATTATATTTAAATAAAATATTAATATTTAATATCAATCAATGTTTAGTGTGGTGGTAAAATACATTACATTGTCAATTGTAAATGTTAATTCGAACCTTAAAGATAACATTATTAAAAAAGATAACTACAAACATAGGCGAAGGGAAGTGTGCAAATAGGGGCTTGGGCTACACACTAAAATTGAAAATTGATGCTTTAATTTTAAAATTTAAAGTTAATATATGATAAAATTATAATTTGGTCCTAAAATATTAGAATTTTGATTTAATCTTTTTGAAAACTATTAAGATATAAGTTAATCTCGCCCCAAAAGAAAAAAATTCTAACTTCGGTCTTAGCTACGAAACCCCAAACATCAATAATAAAACCTACATGAAAATAACAAAAAAATTAACAATTAATTTGTACTTAGAGTAATCTTTTAGAGTACTATTTAGATACAATAAAAATATAAAAGAGATTACTTAAAAATGAAAAAAAAGAAGAGAGAGGATGAAATCAAGAAATTGAAAACTCATATATATAGTCATTATCTATATATATATATATATATATATATATATATATAATTCGAGGCCATTAAATATACAAACCTGTTGTCTATATAGGTAGATCCAAAATGTTCTTTTGTTATAATTTTCTATATTATTTTGTTTACATTTTACCTGTATCGAAAAATCATGGTACGTGAATACATGGAAGGATATGTAGATAATGAAATTTCAACCTCATATCCAATTAGTATTAAGTTTTAAAAGTCTAGTCAAAATTTTAAAAAATTTAAAAATTAATGACAGTTTTGAAATTTTTACAAGGTTTAATTAAAATTTTAAAATTTTTAGGGTTTAAAATTGAAAAATAAAATAAAATAGAAGAGTTTGTAGTACGAATGCGCGTATGTTATTTGCATGCAAAATTGAAAGGACTGAAAATGAAAACTGAGCACTTTTAATTTGACATATATATTTATGAATATAAATATTTATATATGTAAGAAGTGACCTTTGCAAATTAATGGAGGTTGACGATAAGATATGATTATCCCTTTCAACCGACTATATATATTATGTAAGAAGCTATATATATATATATATATATATATATATATATATATATTCAATTCAACCATCCACTCTTTTTTTATTTCCTTTAATTCCATGTTATGTATCCCAAAATTAGCTGGACTGATTCAACTTCAATTTTGCCTTGCAACAATTTGCTAGGTCGTTCTTTTTATTGAATGACAATGACCTCACTTCTTTATTTTGTGCAATTATAAGAGTTGGGTTCATTATTTAATCCACATTCAATTTGAATATAAAATTATTAGTAATTTTGGATTTAATCAAATATGGGTTAATTGTATTTTAATTGATCTCGTTATAGGTAGAAAAAATAAGATAAATAGAAAACTTATTATATACAAAACTTGAAGAGGGTAACAATCGTAGTAGTAAAAGTACCATAGAGGTTTTTGTATTAAGAGTTAAATTATATTCTATTTTTTTATTTAAAAAATGGGTAAATTAATCATTTCTATTAAAAATTCATCCATTTCTATCGTTAAAAACTGGCGTTGCTAACAGAATAACCAAATAGTTACATGTGACATGACATATTTGCCTCATTCTGGCATACAAGGACTAATTTTAACAATAGAAATGGATGAAAATTTTAAGAGAATAACCAATTTACCCATTTTTTAGTAGAGGGGCAAAGTGAAATCGAACCTTAATACAAAGACCTCTATGATACTTTTACATAATAATAGTAAATAAAATCTGGACTTTGATATCACGATAAACATCCAACTTAAAATCAATCCTTAAAAAGGACCCAATTTTCATAATAGATAATCCAAATGATACCATTTTAATAGGCCATAAAAAAAAGAAGAAGAGTCTATCATACAAAAAAACTCAAAGAGGGTAACAATAATAGTGGTAAAAGTATTAGGGAGGTTTTTGTACTAAGAGTCAGATTGCATTTTGCCTTTTTTACTCAAAAAATGAGTAAATTAGTCGATGTATGTTAGATTAAAGAGTAAGCTAGTCTTTTCTATTAAAAATCTCATCAATTTCTATCGTTAAAAATTGGCATTGCTAACAGAATAACCAAATAGTTATACGTGACATTAAACATGTGCCTCATTTTGGCAAATAAGGATCAATTTTTAACAATGAAAATGGACGAAATTTTAAAAAAAAAGCCAATTTGCTCTTTAATCTAATGTATAGAGACTAATTTATCTATTTTTTAATAGAGGGAGTAAAGCGAGATTGAACATTAGTACAAAAGACCTCTATGATACTTTTACTCAATAGTAGTAAATAAAATTTGGACTTTGATATCATAATAAACATCCAACTTAAAATCAATCGTTAAAAAAGACCCAATTTTCATAATGGATAATCCAAATGATACTACTTTAATAGGCTATGTCACAAGTAGGTAGAAAAATAAGCCTATTATATGTGACAAGCTCGAGAGGGATAACAAGCAATAACAATAATTAAAAGAGAACTTGAGCTCTAAAAATACGTAAATATAAATAAAAATATCAATTTAATTAAGATTTAATTGACATATCATATCACATATAAAAGAGACAAATAAAGAATATTCGCATATAAAATATTAGGAAGAGAACAAATAATGTTAACATACAATAACAATAAAAGTAAAATTTGAACTTCCATATTTACATTAAGCATTCAATGTCAAATCAATTAATTATATATAAAATTCAAAAATAAGTCAGAATTTATATAAAATTTGATTTTGAAGAAATTCTTTCTTAATTTTCATTCTCATTCATATTTAAAAAAACGGAATTTGTACAATAAGGACATAAATTATTCCCAAGAGCATGAGATTGTGAAGGGGTGTCAAATCAAGCTGTATGGTCCACTGGATCTAAGAATATCAAGCTGTGTCCACTGCCCATGTATTAGTTTGTTGCGAAATTGACCCTTAGAGTTTGACAATTACAATTCAGGCATTTCAAACTTCAACCAATTTGTTTTAGATTTTTTTCTCTTTATAATTATTAGAAATCAAATTGTGACATCCTCTTATATCATCATGCAATCTATAATTTCATAATCATGTTATATTATATAAATAATAATATATATTTTTTAATAATGTATATTATTGATAAATAAATTAAGCTCATGAATCAATTTAGTCTGATTCATAAACAAACTTATTCATATTTTGGGGTGACCAAAATACTAAGTCGATTAAACTATTATCATTTTGTAAGTTTAATTATGATGATTAATTCAATTTTGTAGGCTGTTAAAATAAATTAAGTCAATTTGTTATCGGTTATGAATTTTACATATGGATTGACCAGTTTTTGAAATATATTTTAATATATAATATAACTTTTTTTTAGAGAGAACCTAAATCTAACTTCTACAAAGAAAACGATAGAATAATTCAATCTAACCAACTTAGTTGGCCGAACCAATCAATGTTAAGTTGGTTTGACTAGGTCGATTAAAACCTAAATCAATCAATTATTCTATTAAAGTACGAAATCAATCGTTTAAATTGATTTTTTTTTTTCAATTTTTAACTAAACTGACCAAACCAATGAACTGGTATACAAGAGAGAGAAGAGAGTTGAAGAAGTGGGAACAACATGGTATGGGAAAGGGTGGAATTCACCTTTATAAAGTCATGGTAATGTAAATGTACTGTGTACCCCTAAAATTAGAGGAAAAAGATAAAAAAAGAATCTGATAATGTTTTATGGATAAAATTGTTAAAAGACATTGTCATTCATAAAAGCTGAAAAGCAAAATAAAAAAAGAAAAGAAAACATATCTCTGGCTCAAAATTTGTGGTCCTAAACCTCCAACTCATTCACACAATATGCTTTTTTTATTTCAATTGCAATGGCTATATGGACCAGGTACGAATATACGGATACGAGGCATGATTCTTTTAAAAACCCTCCAAATACACCAAAAATTTAACGTATTCGAGTGTTAGTGTTGTTCATTTTAGTGTTTATGCATACAAAATGAACTAAAACTGACTTGATTACTTTTATCCCAGACCACTGTAGCTAGAAACCTTTTTGATGGCATCTTCTTCCATTTCCACAAGTTGCTGACAAAAGGATTTGATGTCCCGAGCCTCTTCTTTGAATGTGATCCTGAATTGCTTCCATTGGTATTCGTCAATTTCATCCCCGGTAACTTTATTACGAACCTTTCCTAGGACGTCGAACCCCTTACGATCAAGAGACAGCATGTATGCATCCTAGAAAGAATTAGTTGGTTATCAAAGGACATGAACAATTAGTCCGAGACTATAGGCAAGGATATGCGACTTTTCATGGTGGAATTCATAGACTTAACTCTATGTAACACACAGAAAGCACTTGACATTGAAAAAGGATAGGAAACCTTACTCTTGCATTTACGTTCAGGTATATGAAACAGAAAAGGATCAGTCCTCTGCGCCGTGCTTCACTTTGATTAATACCATCGATTAGCTTAGCTGAATAAGGAGCTATAAAGAGAGAAAATGAAGTTATTATTTAATTGGTAATGTCAAGATCGTAATTCATTCCACTACTATCTGTAAAATAGAGCAGTTGGTTTTATTTTTTCCTCGACAATGATGTCTTACCTAGCAAACCTGCTTTACATTTTTCCATATCTTCAAAGTCTACTTCATGAGTTCCTCCATTACCATCACCAAACATGCAAGAGCTGTATAGAAGATATTTCATGTCAAATGAAGTTTGCATATTAGATCAATTTTGTTTTTCCTCTCTCTCGAAGTAAACCTCTTTCTTATCATATTTTCTGAATCTATAGGCGAAAAGACTATAGTATTATATCATATTGAAGTTACCATAATATTAAGGTTACATTAAATGATAGGGGATCCCTATTGGATCCTTTTTCATAGAGCACTTAAACTAACCACTATTATGTAAAAGTACCATGAAGGCTTTTGTACAATGAGTCAGATTGCATTTTGCCTCTTTAGTAAAAAAAGGGCAAAATAATCCCTATATAATAGATTAAAGAGCAAATTGGTCATTTCTGTCAAAATTTTCATCAATTTATACTGTTAAAAACTGGCGTGACAGATGAAACAACCAGACCCATGTGAACCTCATGTTGACGTACAAAGACCAGTTTTTAACAGTAAAAATGGATAAAATTTTTAGCAAAAAAACCAGTTTGCTTTTTGATCTATCATACAAGAACTAATTTGCACATTTTATGAATAGAGGGGGGCAAAATGCAATCTGACTCATAGTACAAGGTTTCTATGGTACTTTTACCACTACTATTATTAAGCAAAAGACATGCTATGGACAATTTAATTTAAGAACTTTATTTCGGGATATGGTATAACATCAATCTTTCAACATTCAGTGGAGACAAAATCAAGCATCACTGCCACCGGGGTTCACGTGATGGTAATTATCTACAATTACACTGATAAATTTAACAATCTGAGTGGAAGTTCATACCTTAGATTGAACTTATAAATCACATAATTTTCACCCCCATCGATCAGCTCCTTGAGGTTTTCGCTTCGAGTTGTCGAAAAGTGATCAGAAGAACTTAATACACCCGAAACCGTATAATTAAATTCTTTTAATGCTTTCTCCTCGGAGAGCATCATTTCTTTAAGGTAGTTTGCGGCTGATTCAGCCTATAAAATGAAAAAGAGAAATAAAGTTGACAATGATTGTAAGATTCTTAAAAATTGACATTTAATCTAGATTTACCAAGATTATTACTTCCAAATAAACATTTTATTTTTCCAGAAAGAGTATCAAATATGACAGTGTTAAAATATCAAGGAACCAGTGCTATACTAATCATTTAATCAATTAGAATCCGTGAAAATATTTAGACAAAATGATTAATAATCTCCATTTTTTTGCAAATATTCGGTTTTAAGCTAATTTATCAACATAAAATCTTATCTTGGTTGCTTTTCATATTATATGCCAAGGAACATCATGTACTTAGTTACTTGAACCGGGAGAAGTATAGTTGATTTGACCAGCATACCCTGTTTCTCTTGACATAAATTAAAAACATGAAGATTTCCACAAACGACAGTTAATCTTATTTAAGTATATACATGCAGACATAGTTGAATTCTTGTAGTGTGGTGATTTGCGGCAGCCTAATCATGAGCATATTACTCATAGTGGTACAAAATTCTTATGACCAAGATGGTTTTCAAAATATAGTTACCTTTTTATCTTTGACAGGCACAACATCCCCGGTTAGAGCGACCCGAACTGGAAACTGCAACATAGGAATATAGCAAATTAAACCATTGCGTCACATTCAAAATACTTGCTCAACACAAATGTCAAGGTATACACTACCAAAAGACAAATTGTGCAGTTCAATTAGATACCAACCTTGTTCATTGATTTGAGTAATTTTCCAAGAGGCCCCGGGTAGGGGCTGGCTACAGAAAATGAACCACGTTCATCAATTATAGTGTTCTGTGTACAAAATGGAAAAAAAAATGAAAGAATTAAGAATTCAATTGACATGGTGAACATCCATTTTCTCAAAATTCTAGTAACGAATGTAAACTGAAAGAAAAGGTTTTACATTTGCAGGTGTTTTCAGAAAGGAATTTAAACTTTATACAAATAGGTAAACAAGGCTAACATTTAACGAAAAAGACATGTATGCTTAAACTGTTCAACATTTGACACGAATAGGTACAATAGTTATTCCAAATAGTTCACCAACCAAAGGAAGAATACAAGATTATGAGCTATTCGATTTGTATCCTGCCTAAACGGTGTCCAATGTTGCTCCAACTCTTCATTTTCCTAAAGTATTCATGTCTGACATCCATGTCCCACACATTTTCATATATGGGTATGAGAATACGGCTTTCCAAATACATGGAAAAAATTGAAGATACTCATGTTGGACACATACCCTTATCTCACATTCACGTCGAAACAAAGAGACCACAAGATACTTGAATATTAAGAGAAAACTACGAAACAAACAAAGTAGAGCCGTAGCTACAAAAGAAACATACCACATTGTGTAATTCATGTTCTGGTACCCAGATAAGAGGATTCCCCTTCCTTATAATGTACTTAACCTTCGACGTGTATATATTCTCTTTGCTGTAAAACAACCATTAAAAGCAATCAAACATTATAACAAATTTGATTCCCAGCTCTTCTTTTCCATTTTCCAACAAATTCATGCCATAAAAACAAATACTATATTACTTAAACTAAATATCATTGTGCTAGAAATCATATATCGAGTCCATGTTACATAAATAATAGGATTCAGCTAACATAAACTATTTCCACTAAAACTCCTCTCTTTTTCTTCTAACATTTTGGGATTTTCAACGATTTCATAAAGCTAAAGGCTTTGAGAGATAAAACCCGAAAAGCAAAACAAAATCCAAAACATACCCAATTGAATTAAATGAAAGGGAAAGCAAAAAAGCAATATTTGTAAAGAGATATGAAAAGGGTACCTTCCTTGGGCATCAGTTTTGATGGTATTAAGATAACCTTGCCAATTTGAAACCAATATATTCTGCAACATTAGAAAATAAAAGGTAAAAATGTGTAATTGCAAAGTTAAGAGTAAAGCAATAAACTTGAAGCTTGAAAAAAATGGTGGAAAATATCAAACCTTGCATTTCTCAGCAAGAGTTAAAACAGTAGCTTTGTTGCTGCCTTTCATTGAACACCAGGTGCTCGACCAAATTACTCTTTCAAAACTGGGCTTTTCTGCATGCGAAGGGGGAAAAATAAACTAGAATCTTTTAGTGGGTTTTTAGGAGGAGCGAGCCCTTTTGTAGAAAAGGGGTTTATGGAGTTCTTATTAATTTTGGCTAAATTACAAAGCTAGCCAACCAATTTCAGTAAATTTTCATTTTGGTCACTAAAAAAATTTGCAAATATTTAAGTTTCTTGCTAATTTACTATAAGTGAAAGAACTCACCAAATGTCCCATATTTTTAAAAGCAATAGATATTATTTTTAGGTCAAAATTATCTTTTCATATAAAATATAAGAAGAAGAAAACTAAGAAGACTGATTAACAAACCAGTAGTGGAGGCACAACTACATGACATTCATCATCGTGGAGCATTAGGCGGCACATCCAACCTCTAGGATTCATTTGTAAGCTGTTAAATTTTACAACTTACAACTTTTGATCAATTATACATCTTTGAGAGTTTATTTTTTTTCATTTTTTTACAACACCTGTCGAACTTATCAAGATTTATGTCAACGCAATGTGCATCATCTTCATTCACGACTTTAATTCAATGCCAACAAATACTAAATAATGTATTTATTTTTTAGTTAAATTATTGTTTTGGTCCTTGAACTATACTCAAATTTAAGATTTAACCTTTCGTTTATCTTGATGTTATTTGATTTTAGCTATTCCAGGTAAATTGTTGATATAATTGTTTTTCTTAATAACATCTTTTCCAACACAAAAGAATCTATATCAACATGAGTCAAAGAAAGAAAAATTAAATCAGTATTTTAATCGAAATAATTAACATTGTTAGATATTTAAATTAACTAATGACATTATTAAAATACATGATTAAATTTTATCAACTTTAAGGATAAAACTAAATCGAGGGATTAAAACCAGAATTTGACCATATTTCTTTAAAAGTCATTAATATTTAATTATACTAAATTCCATCATTGCGCCATTGATGGATTTAAGTAGCAAACAAGATGAGATTGCTCGAGATAAGAGAAATGGCTACCATGCTTGTATCCTAAATCTACCATTAATTGTTAATTTCCAGCCATACAACATAGCTTGAGATCATCAGCCTTAGCTGAGGTTTTATGGTTTTCTTGAGATTTATTTTAATTATAGTTAATTAATTTAAATTTAATTAATTATTAATTATTTAATTCAATGCTTGTAAAGATTTATTTTATTGCTTTAATTCTCCTACATTATGTATAATAGATAACATAATATCTCCAATAACAAACATATATCCCCAAGTCATTTAAAAACATATAAACAAGAGATAATGTAAGACCCAATGCTCGACCCTAACGTCCGGTCTGAACTATAGAATGCTATACTAGTTACCAAAGCCACAACGATTATATAAATATATGATTTATGTTGATATTCATTAAAATACAATCAAAACAAGAGTTTTTCATAATATACAATCAATTTCGAGGTTTGTACAAGCTTAATAATTCTTATATACTAGTCCGCACTTGAATTATGACCAAATTGTAAGGTTTTAAAATTTTTTGGGCCAATATTGCAACTTCATCATCTTCTCGTCACAACGTGGTCATCTCAATATGACACGCCGCAACGGCACAACGGCATGCATAAGCTCGTTGCGACGTCACTCTCTAAGGTAGCGACATTGCGATATCGAGAACCCATGATCGTGGCATTGACCCTTTTTTGGTAAAATACACATCCGGTACCCAATTCAAGTGATTTTAAACCATTATATAAGTGGCTTCATTCAGTCCTACGCAAAGACAAAGTCCTTAAACCAAGTAATGACAATCAAGTATATACCAATTAACCATCCATGCTATACCTTACAAACTAATCATTTCATTTTTAAGCACATTAGTATCCATTTCATTCATTTACATCAAAATGCTTTCAATTTCAATTCAAGCGTAACATCCCAAAAACCGAGGTAGAAGAAATTAAGTTGTAAAATCAAGAGTAGTTATCTCTCGATTTGTGAATTAAGATTTAGAAAATTTTGACAAGTAAGTTAATCTTATTCAGTGGTTTAGTGTTGTGTTTGTGTGTGAGAGATTCTGGGTTTGAATCCTTTATTTGAAATTTTTTGCTACTTTTGTCTAAACTCCTATTCTTGAGCATATGACATAATTATTATTTTCGCTCAGTTGATGGCAAGAATGAGCCTACTGATTCAATGGTTAAGCTTGTGGTCTTGTGTTTAAGTCTATGCGAAAGTAATGTGAAGTTGTTTTTGTTATTCTGCCTTGCGAGTTAGTTTCTATTTGTTGAAATTAATTAAGTTTCTTTCAAAGAAAAAACTCTCTTTTTTTTACTTTTTTTTTTGTTTTCCTTCCATTTTTCTCTCTATCATTTCCTTTTCTTTTCTTATTGGTTAGGATATTCTCCCACCTTTAGTTTACTGTTTGAATCCTTTCATATTTGATATTTGAAGTTATGTTTTGCTGTAATTCTTCAATCGGATGGCGTAAGTGTTCTTTGTCAAGTTTTTCTACGTATGAGTTTTGATGAACGAAGTTATATTTTCTGTATGAAGTATATTTTTTATTTGCACAAGTTTGTTAGGCGGAGATCGTAAAAGTAACACTTTTCTTCAATGATTTGAGTTGCGTGTTTCAGTTTACGAGCAAGGGTAAGTGTTTAACTCCGTTTAAGATTGATGTTGAAGTATTTTGATGTACTTTGGTTTGGATGTCAATTCAAGCATTTTGTTTCAGTTTATTCATCTGATTTAGTCATTGTAATGTCATTTTTTTGGTTCTAGGATCGTCTCTGTTGCTTTTACGTCAAAACCGTATCAGGTGGGTACCAAAAAGCCGAATTTTTGTGATTTGTGAACGTCGAAAAACATGGCCTTCGACGCCACACGGTCGTGTACTAGGTCATGTGGTAGGCTGTGCGTGCCACATGGCCGTGTGTTAGGCCGTGTGAGGCACTGTTTAGGGTCACACGGGCTAGTGACACGGGCATGTGTCCAGGGTATGTAACTCACTATTTGGGACCACACGATCGTGTGCTGTGGCATGACAGGCCGTGTGAGCCACCAAGAGGGCCACATAGGCGTGTGCTTGGTCATATGGGTCACACAGGCCAAACACTCAGGCCGTGTGTATCCACTCGGGTGTGTGGGTCAAAATTCTAAAATTTTCCCTAGGACCGTGAACGTCGTTTAGATCGAGTGTAGGCCTTTCGTAGGGTCTGTATGATCTGTATTAAGCTATAAAACTCAGAAAGCATTGATCTATTAGTGTATAATCTACTATCTATACGTACATTAGTGTATAATCTACTATCTATACAATTATCCAGGTACGATTCATATTTTGTTAAGTCTGATGGTACACCTTGTGTTACTCTGTTGATTAAGAATATATGATATCCGAATGTGTGGAAATGATTGGTATTAATTCTAATTTATAACCATACATATGACTTCATGTCAATCTGATGTGATCTATTGAAGTTTAATACATCTGTTTTACAAAGCATGGACCCACATGCTTATTAATTCTGTTATTGTATGATAGCATGATCTACATGCTTATCACTCTAACTCTGTATATGCATGCCATGACATATTGCATGGGCTTTGGGATAATGTGAAAGGAGGAAGTTTCTGGTAGTTTAATGATCTACAATATCTGGTGGTTTATCCACAATTTTGTTCTGGCATCTTGACTGCAATTTAGTGGCTTGACCATATATATCTAATCTGACAGTTTTAACTGCAAATTTAGGTGGCACTGTCCACAGTTATTTGCAAATTCAGGATGTTTTCTATAAATCTGCACTCTGATTGGTTTTGAAAAATACTGCATCGACATAGACATACATTTGATGTTCTGTTTTGTTTTGTTTTATTTCAAGTTAAAAAATGCACGTTGGGTTGGAGTCATGTTTGCTGATAGTTGGGGAAATAAGTCGGCCATGCTGTATTCAAATCTTCGAGAACAAACCTAGGGATCGGGTTTAAATGACCCACGCGGTTGAGGCCGTTAATCCAAGTTGGGTTCTTCAGAGCACAAGGCTACCGAAATCTTGAATCAGGAACACGTGTATCTTTGTTAGATAATCGGTAGGGGTTGGTTTGCAGGTCGTATCGGGACCAGCTACGAGAGAAAGAATTGGCGGTTAGGACGTTCTTAAATGCTACAACCATTTATTGTTTGGAGGGGAAAATTTATTTTCAAGGATCAATTCAAAATCCAGAATCCACCGAGTCTAGGGCTAAAGCTTATTATCTTTGATTACAAAATCTGAATTTAATTTCCAATTTATTTAATTATTTATTTATGCTGTTTCAATTATTTAGTTTCTAAACATTTCAAAACTCCCCTGATTTATTTGTTTATTTTCTTTACAGGTCTGTTTGGAGTTGAGGGCATGACTTTTGCCACGACTTTTGACACGACAAAAATTCTGATCACAAGTTAAACGTAGAAGTTAATTATAACATCCGATCCTTGTGGACTCGACCCTACTACCACTCTTTACTACTATTTAGAGTTATTTTTGTAGGAATTATTTTTTTGTGGTTTTAATGCCCATTAAGATGCTAGAAATCATAAAGCAGTAATTGAATATTCTAATTGAAATTGCATAAATGTACATATGCTTTTCTTATAATAAAATCAATTATTAGAGAAAAGAAATATTACAGTCTAGCTTTAGAAAGTTCAAAGCAGATAACCCAAACAAACTTCGAATAATAAAAAAGCATGAAAATTGATACATACAAATGTAAACCATCAAAGCACAAGGCTACTTGCTTCTTTTTAAGATAGAAAATCGTCGAAGATTGTCCTCAATAAAATATTGGCAAGTCTTGATACAGTGTTCAACGAAATAAAACCAAGCTAGTTGCCAATATGGATTTATATACAGGATGACATCAATAACCAATAATACAATTACATAAGAAACAAAAAAGGTTACCTGAAAAACATACATGTCCATCAAACCACTTTCTTCTTCATCATTTGAGGCATTTGGTGTTGTTGTCGAGGGTGAATTAGGCTCACTGCAATCTTTAGGCAGGGGAGGTCCACAGAGAAAAGGATTTGCCATGTAACTGCTTTCATCAAAGGTCCCAAATTGAGCTTTCTGAGATGGATTACTCCTTGACAAGTTGTTGTATGGCATATTGAAAACTTCCAAGGTATACAACTCCGTCAATTCAATAGGGATTATTTCACTTAGGTTTGTGAGAAAGGTCCAAACTCTCAAGTTTATTAAGCATTGAGAACTTTGATGGTATATTTCCAACCAAATTGTTGTGTGACATGTTTAATGAACGGATTTCACTCAAATTTCCAATCTCAATGGGGATTTCACCTGTTAACCTATTACATGATAAATCAATTCTAGACATATACCTAAGAACGTTTCCTTTGTATATGTAAGAAGCTCTCTTTGTCATATAATCCACATGTTCATCAATTGGATTCTCAATAAAAAAAGGTACATAGACTTCATCAAGTCCTCCAAAAGTGCTCCTTTCAAATTTGGTCTGTTCACTATAATCAGCTATCAAGGATTCAGAAGTAATTTCCAAATACACTCTTGTTGAAGATTTTTCATCATTTGGCTCAGGAGTTAAATTACTCAAACAAAAAGATATTGGGCCCGAAAGGTTGTTTTGAGAAAGAACAATGATGCTTAATGAATGCAATTTGCATAACTCAATAGGAATTTCTCCGTTAAAAAAATTGGCCTTCAGAATGAGGACACGCAAAGCCAAAAGAGTACCAACCCAATTTGGATTGTCACCGTTCAATTGGTTTTCACTAATGTCTAAATTCACCAAAGAGGAGTAGTTAAAGAATGCATTTCCCAAGGTACCATTTAATCTATTTCTATTCAAATAGAGATGTTTAATAGATTGTGCACCAGAGCAAGATAGCATTGGGCCAGAGAGATTATTTTAGGAAAGGTCTAAAATATTGAGGCCATCTATATGGCACAAATCCCTCGAAATGGAACCTTCAAGTTGATTGTTGGATAAAGTCAATATCGCCAATTTTGATAGATTCGGCATCCATCTTGGGAGCTAACTAGACAAGCTGTTATTACTTAAAGCCATAACCATAAGGGGAGATAAATGGGCAATTGTGATATCAATACTAGGAAATCTCCCATCAAAGTTGTTTCCATCTAAATATAAAAAAAATAATCTATGTAAGCTAAACATAGTTAGGGTTATCTTCCCACTCAGACGATTATTCGATAGTCTAAGAAACACTAATGAGTCACTTTTAGCCAACTTTTCTAGTATTCCTCCAGATAACTGATTATGTGATAGATCTAAATAAAACCCAATGTCTAAACTACCCAAACAAGGAGGAATATTGCCTTCAAGGATATTGCTAGATAAGTTTAGCTTCGTTAGTTGTGGAAAAATTGAGCAAATGTTTGTCGAAATTTGACGCTGTGTTTTATTTTCAGATATATCAATAACGAGCATGTATGGATTTGGATGTGAAGGACTTTGAAGATCACGGTTGATAAAAGAATTGCCCTTCATTAAAAATGCTTCCATTCTCATATTGTTCTCTAACAACCACAAAGAATCCTTTCCTCCAAAATTATTATATGAAAGATCAATAACTCTCAGGTCATATTGGTAATAGAGGAATTTGGGAACTTCATTGTGGACTTCCTTTGTTGTACAATTTGACAAACAGAAAACTTGTATTTGGAACTTTGGGACCCAAGTTTGAATGGTAAACTTTTTGACTAACTTATTTTGATCATTGGAGAGGACTTTGAGATGTGAGTGGTTGGCAAATGACATGAAAAAAGATAAAACTTCAAAAAGGTTTCGTGAAAGAGAAACGAATCTAATCAATGTGAGATTGGCTAGAGCAATGGAGGCACCATTTCCAATGAATTGATTACCGGAAATATCCAAATGATAAAGAGATGATAAGTTAGCCAAACATGAAATAAGTTCTCCCTCAAGTGTATTTTCACTAAAAACCAACACCTCAACTTTCCGTAAGTCACACCATCCTGTAAAACAAATTTGTGCTAGTTATTCCAATTTTCGAGCTCATTTTTTTGAGATATTCAAAAACAGTTACTTTGCGAAATTAGTTAAATAATAAGGACTTATCTCCAAAATCAATGATAAGAAATCATTTAGTCTCGCTTAAATATTTAAATCATGGTTAATTTACCTTGGGTAGGTAGTGTTCCGGTCAGCCTACAGTCATTCAAAGACAAGGCTTTGAGAGAATCCAATACATGAATGTTTTGAAGAATGTTGTTGTTGAGATGTGAACCATCCAACATTAACTCCTCTAAATTGATCAAAACATCTGGTTCTATAAAGATTTGAAGAAAATAGTTAATTAATGCAGTAACTCAAGAAAGTAGTTTGATTTGTTTAAGAATCATTAAATACAAAGCATTTAGATAATTAAATTTGCTATTAAGGTATAGGTACAAAGTTTGATAAAGTAAAATATATCAACACATGCCATGAAAATATTGAAGGCTCTCAATTTCATTATAACTCATATCCAACTTCTTCAAATTTGTTAGATTGTTCAACACTGTTCAAATCAATTCAATACTTGTTTTGTCAGTCCACTTAAATAATCATCACAAAAATATAGTTATTGAATTCCAAGTCGCAGCCTGTTAATTTGAAATTTATTTTCCTTTAAAAAAAATTTAGATTTGAATCATCATTGTAAAAAAAATTAACCAATTATCTTTATTTTTTTAAAAAAAAATGTACAAGCCCAATATTGCCCGGGCCCATAAACAGATAAAATATAACAACCAAATAAAACAATTACAAAACCCAATTACAAGACTAAAACAACAGGCCCAACTTCCAAATACAAGTACCCAAACCCAATTTACAAACCCTAACAACCCAAGCCCACTATCTAAAAAAAAATTTCAGCAGCAAACCCTAGCCACCAAAGTTTTCAGCCGCTCTCCCCTCTTCAGTCTCCTCCACTCCTCTGACACCAGCACCATCCCTGGTCACCCCCATACCTAGCCATCGCCCATGCTTCTGCCAACACCATCCCCGCATGCCTAGCACCTCTATACCCTGCAAGACCAGAAAAGAGACAAGACAACAAATATTAAACAAAATATTGTAAAGGCTATAAAAGCCGATTTAGATTTCTGTAAAAGGGGGTCGGCTTCTTTTTTTTTTCGTTTTTGATATTCATTCGAATGTTCAAGAGAAGTCAATAACCAAGTTAGAGTAAAATACATATACAAACAAAGGACTCGACATCAAATCGAGGATCAAAGTTGTCAAAAAAATTAAAAACTATTAAACATAAGGTAATTTTTTTTTAATTTTTAGTTTCGTTCTCTAAGCTTATTTTCCACACATAAATACTAAAATATATAAAAAGTATAAAACAAATATTTAAAAAAAAAAGAAAATTACCTTTTTTACCATCGTATGGTGGCTTAAGACCGACGCCATGAGGGTCCGGTGTGGTGATGGTGTGACCCCCAGCGGAACTCCTCTCCTCTCCCCTTCTCTCTTCTTTCTCTCCCTTTTTTTTCCTTTTCTCTTCATCAAATGTTTTTTTTGTCAAATTAGGGCCTTATATAGCCCACCAAAACGACGTCGTTTTGGGGGCTGCTCATTAGCCCCAAAACGACGTCGTTTTGAACATGACCCGAACCGTCCGACTAGACCCGCCTCAGGATCCGCGTGTTTTTGTTGGAATGGGCTATTTATGCGCGCAGTCCTTCCGCTTTTCTGGGGCTTTACAATCAAGTTTTCTTATTTTCAATTTGGCCCCATAATTTTCAGTGTTATTCAATTGGGTCCCCTGTACTGCGCAGCGTTTTGACTAAGGGATTTATTGCGCTTTTGACCTTCCAAGTTACGCGCATGTTATAATTTCGTCATTTTCTTTAGTTTTTATTTCAAATTGGCCCCAAAATTTAGTTTTTAATTCAATTTCGTCCTTTTTTTTACCTTTTTTCGTTACTCTACTTTAATTTATTATTATTATTATTATTATTATTATTATTATTACTTCTAATGTGCCCATATTATGTATTGTACCATGTGTATATATATATTCATATGTTACGTACTTTTAATATTATATTTATATATATTATTAGGTATATTATTAATATATATGTATTTGTGAAGTATTATCTATAGTTTTTATTATTATTAGTTTCAAAATGTATATATTGTATTTATATTTTAATACTACGCTATATATATTTTTTGTATTATGTATATATATTTTAAATATTATATATTGAGTATTTCTAACGTTATTACTATATATACGCATTTATTTTTATCGCATAAATATTTTTATTTATCACTTCTAATGTATATATATATATAGCATATGTTTTATATCGTATATTTCCTTATTTTTTTATTAGTTATATGTTTTTTATTATTTCATGTACATATCTTTATATCATCTTTATTATTATTAATTTTAATACATGTTTTATATATGTATATATTATGTATATTTTAATATTATATTAAATGTTACATATTTTTGTACTATATTATTTTATTATTTTGCTATTATTAGAATTAGTTTTAGTTTCAATAAATATTCTAATATGTATATACATACATACTTTAGTATCATAGTTGTATACTTTTATACGGTTTTATGTTCATATATTTACATGCATATTTTCTTTTATATACATTTTTAATACCATATATGTATATGCATTTTACTATATTTGTAGCACCCCAAACCCGGCCCAGACGTTATGGCTGGATCCAACATGCCACATCGAAGCGTTAAAAACATTTTATATTGTTGATCCAGAAAAACCTACTTAGTGTTTTAAAAGATAATTTCATTATAGGTTAAAGTGAATGGAAGTCATGCACCGGTAGGAAACCGAAAAGAGGTGGTGAGTCCATCTGATCGCTAATACCAAGCTCCTTCGGATCCAATCCTAGACATGCATACCGCCATTGCCACACCTTAACGTCATGGATATTTCTAGGAAACCGATTTGATTAAGTCATTTTAGGAAAAGTGATTAATTTTGGAAAATACTTTTATTGCGGAAGCTTTGCTTGTTGTCGTGTAATTTTGAAATCAATTGTTGTTTTTGAAAACGCGCCCTAAAGCTATCCAATTTCAACAGTTAAAATAAGTAATACTTATCTTAGTAATACATATTAAAACCATCAAAAATAATTAAGCGGCCTTATTACATTTAAAACCCAAAACTTCAAACGTAAATAAAAGGATGTCCAGTTTACTGAAGAAAATCAAACTTTCGAACGGTGGCCACTCAATTCCCTCACGACTCCAAGCCCACTATGGTTGGGGATTTCTGCGTGGATGAAAATAAAAGGGTGAGTTTCGGAAACTCAGTGTAAGAAAACCCATTCAAAGCC
Organism: Gossypium arboreum; assembly: GCF_025698485.1. Classification (NCBI taxonomy): domain Eukaryota; kingdom Viridiplantae; phylum Streptophyta; class Magnoliopsida; order Malvales; family Malvaceae; genus Gossypium; species Gossypium arboreum. Next base: position 126,739,837 of record NC_069079.1, on the reverse strand, counting down.
CAAATCAGCTCAAGCCCATTGGGCCTAAGCCCATTGTGTAATAAGTGATCTTGGGCGAGCCCTTTTCAGATTATAATAAATTGGGCCTTAGCCCTTATTCAATAACAAGATGGCCCATAGGCCCATTTCAAAATACATGCAACATTAATAAACATATGCAAGCCCATTTGGGAGACTACTCAACCCACCAACCACTACACTCCACCCGCACCAGCCATACACTCCATGTGGGGAATAGCTCAACCCACCCAAATTTAACACTCCACTGATTTAAACTTTGTCGCTCAATTATCAAAGAATTGAGGCAAAGCCTCCAGTACGTGGACAAGCCACTTTCAGTACTTCCTCTGTCAATATCCCAGTCCCCTGCATCAGATAATAACAACATGGCATGCAGTAAATAACAACAATCAAACATGCATTTAGGTCAATTTAACCCTAGGGGTATTTCGGTAATTTATCTACTAGGGGTAAAATTGTAAATTTTTCACTTTTAAAGGTATTTCAGTAATTTATCTATTTTAGGGTTTTTCATGCATATTCCTAATTTTCACATACTAACAGAATCATGTACCGAGGGTTCTTACCGAATTGGACCTGTTGGCCCATCATTCCAATTTTGGCCCATTAAGCCCAAAAATATCGAGGGCACGTAAATCATGCACTTTGGTCCAAACATTGCAGCTACCAAAAACATTAATCGATTTACCTCACGAGCATTCGTGACACTGCAAATCTACAAAATACCAATTTTCGGCATTTCGACTTTTCGCTTTTGCCGATCTAGACTAAGAAAGAAGGTGTTAGTTACACACTGCTTATGCACGATATCTTTTGAGATCCACACACTAACGCCTACAATTGAATTACTAACACATTAATCTAACTATTCAAATACGAACTACGTATTAACCCCTTACAATATTTGGCCAACCACACCTACAGATCATAGTAAGCTTATAAGAAAACAATAAGCAACTCATTAACAAATTTTTATCAATGTTTACCACATAATCATAATTTCACTGCAAGCTGTCTTCCTGAGAAACAGTCACTAAATTATTTATAACTGGAGCTACGAAACTCCAAATCAAGTCCCATTAATTTTCCTTGAAAATAGACTCATATATCTTTTATCCATAAAATTTTCAGAATTTTTGGTATGGCCAATCAATACCAGATTTTTCTTAAAGTTTCCCATGTTTCACTGTTTGACTAATCTGACCACTCTTCATTACGAATCAAATTTATCATTGTACAGAATTCAAAATATGTTCTCATTTATTCCATTTGAAACTAGACATATTAAGCTTTAATTACATAATTTATGCAGCTTCTAACTCATCTCCCACAATTTATGGTGATTTTCCAAAGTCACGTTACTGCTGCTGTCCCAAGCAGATTTATTACCAAATCACTCTTTCACACCTAACTTGCATGCTTGTTATTTAAACATGTATATCACCAATCAATCATCACATATCTATGATTTTACTTAAGTATAATCTCCATTTCATCATTTTAAAGCACAACATGTTAGCCGATTTTTCCCCTTAGCATCTAAGGCACATGCATGCTCATTTGTTTGGCTCAACATCACCTATCTTCCAGTTTTCATCAAAAGAACATGAAACAACAACCATTTCCTTCATTTTAATTCATGACTAAATGTTCACAACACAACTAAAAACCATAATATGCTTCAAGAGCTAAGGTAGAATCAAGAAGAACTCATGAACATCAAGATAGAAGCAAACTACCATGAACTTACCTTCAATTTTCTTCCCCAAGTGATCGAACATTCAAGAGTTTTCTCCTCTCCTTTCTCTTCTCTAACTTTAGGCTATGATGAACAAAGATGGACAAAACTTTGTTCTTTTCACCCCTTTTTCTTTTAATAAAATTTCATATTTCATCCATTTAATTCTTTAATACAAAAGACATAAAATTCCAGTCATGGAACATTTACCTAACCCATTATCATGGAACATTTACCTAACCCATTATCATGAAACATTTACCTAACCCATTATCATGGAACATTTACCTAACCTATTATCAATTTGTATCAATTTGTACTATAAATTATGGATATCAAGTGTACATTTTGTCTACAACAACATGATGGCTGGCCACTTCATGTAAAATGGGAGGTTTGTCATGCAAATCCTCCTATTTTGCACTCCTATTTATTTGGCCACTTCAATTTAGCCTATAGCATTTTCAAACATTTTCATATAGGTTCTATTTCATAATTTCACCCCCTTTTTCTTATGGAACAAAAATTAACTAAAATTGCCGGGTTCTATCTTAAGCTTGGGCCTTCTAGAGGCCCACTAACATAATTAAACCTATGCCAACATTCACAGAATTCCTGAAAATTGAGGCGTTACAATATTAGTTAGTCTTTTTCCCTATTTTATATATACATTTTAAATACTATGTATAGTATATTTATGACTCTATTACTATATATATTTTATGTACACACTTTTAATAATATTATTATTATGTATATATATTCATTGTTTTTATTTAATGTTTAATATTATCATTATTTACGTTTAATATCTAATGCATGATTATTATTTTTAATATTATTATCATATTTATTATTTGTTTTAATATATGCCTGGCACTTTTATTTATGTCTATTTCATATCAATTTGCTTTGCATTATTTCGAAAATCTTATTCTTGTTTTCCGATTAATTTCAATGCATAAGGCAACATATTGGTTTAACACCAAGTCGTCAATTTCATCGCTATGTTGGGTGAACATCAATCGACTTGTGTTAAAACGGTATATCCTTCTCAAAAAAATCAAAAAGATTGAAAATTCTTGTCTTTTCAAACGGATCACGATTAAATCCTATATTGAACTCGTATATTTGAAAATCAAGACAACACGTGTTTATAAGATACCAATTTTGGGCGTCGCGAGGGTGCTAATACCTTCTTCGCGCGTAACCGACTCCTGAACCCTAATTTTTCTTTGGATTTTAACGTAGACCTAAACTCAGCGTTTTATTTGTTTTAATAAGAGATCTAATAGGTGTCCGATCACACCTAGGAAAAAGGATCGGTGGCGACTCCCTGTTTATTTCAAAAATCAAACGTCAAATTTCAAAAAAATTTTCAATAAATCGCCACAATTAGCGACCAAGCTAAGCTAAAATTTTTACGTCGCTACAGCTGGCGACTCCACTGGGGAAAATGTCAGTTTTTGAGAGTCGAGTCACTTAAACGCGTGTTGTCAAAATTTTCAAAATTCTTTGTTCAAATTAATATTTAGTCGTGATCCCAAAATCGGGTTTTTGAAGTGTTGGATATATCCTCCTAACTTGTTTTATCCGATTGTTATTTAGCTTTAAATTTTTATGGTTTTAGTTTTGGTCTAGTTTTTTTAAATAGAACGTAAAGGTTTGTGAGTTTCTCCCACACACCGTGCACTTGCATTTTGCATAACATGAGCTCTCTACCCGGGCCTCGTCCGTTTAAGTGAAAGTAAATGCTACGCCTTCGTGAGTTAACTCGTCTCTTCGTACAGGCTAGTGAATACTTTCGGGTTACATATGACTTATGCTTTCGTGAGTTAACTTGACCCTCCGCATAGGCATAAGCAAATGTAATCCCTCGAATTGATCTCGTAAGCCTATGATGGGCCATGACCGAGGCTCTGTACTAATCTTAATAGATGACAGTACAGACGATTCGAGTACCCATCTAGAACCAAAACTGCATATAGTGAACCATACGAGCCATCCAACTAGAGCAGTACCAAACCTCCGTCCGTTTACTAGTCACCAAAATAAGTACACGGGAAAAACACATCTTACCTTCTGTTTCTTTTACATTTACGCTTTCTATGCAAGGGAATCGAGTCTACTGGACCAAGTAGCTTAATTTAGTAGATTGTCTACAGTTTTTCTCTGTTCATATGTGTTGTGCTAACCAAGTTTGTTTGTTTTTATTCTTATTTTACATCATGCATTATAGGCATCATATTAGGAAGGTGTTGACTAGAGATCGGTTGCCAAAAACGGGTTTCTAATGGAAAAGTCAATTATACAAACAACTGAGAGAAATGCCGCGGTTCGAGACTGGTCTCTAAAGAATCAGAAAGAAAGAGGGGATAGTCTAGTGGAGGAATGTATTGCCAATTTGCCCGAACGCGTAACTGTAAATGTTCGCCAGAATAACCTTGAAGATTTGGTTCAGGTGTGGAATCAATGGGACTCAGATACTAGAGGTATCTTCGCTGAGAGATATGGAGACATAGCCAACTTGATTGTTGTCAGCGTAGACGAACAATTGATCCAAGCCATGGTCAAATTTTGGGATCCGGCTTACGCATATTTTATCTTCAACCAAGAAGATATGACTCTGACTATAGAGGAGTACGCTGCTTTGCTTCGTGTCGATAATGTACAACCCTATAAGATATATGTGAAAGAGCCTAAGCCAATGATCTTCAAGAAAAAGTTAGTGAGATTGACAGACATGACTGACGCGTGGGCTGAAAAACAGATAAAGAAAAAGAATGAAACCATTTGCATTCCATGGTCTTCCCTACGAGACTTGATTCTGAACCATCCTGACATGTTGAAAAGGGTAAATCTGTTCGCTCTGGCCATTTACGGTTTGATCATCTTACCGAAGGTCCTTGGACACATAGAAGTTGCGGTGGTAGATTTCTTCGAAAGATTAAAACAAGGAATCAACCCCGTCCCAACTATCCTGGCCGAAACCTTCAGATCGCTAAGTAGCTGTAAGAAGAAAGGGGAAGGTCGTTTTATCGGATGCGCGTAGTTACTCAATATTTGGATTTTAAGACACTTTTGGAAAGTAGAGCGCACACCGTTCCATATGTTTTCTAAAACATTCTCCCCGTTAGAAACTTATCTCAAGAAAGAATGGCCGAAGGAGGTCACCGAACAACACTGGTCTCGTCTTTCGTAATCTTTTGCCGATGACGTAACTTGGAGAGCCCCGTGGATACGCCTGCCGATTCTGCTATACAAGGTCTGAGATCAAGATTGGGTGCCATTACTCGGGTTATGGGGAGGAGTTGGATATACTCCATTAATGGTCCAAAGGTAATTTTCTTCACGATAATTCGTGCCACACGGAGGATTAGCACAATCGAGTTTGCTTTTATGGTGAAGGATATATGAAGAGGGTCCGAGATACTGCAAAGTCTTGGAAGAGAATTCATCACATGGAATTATCTCTATATGCTGATACCCTCACCCAAGATTACGACATCTGGAGAAAGCAACGGGTGAGCACCCAGCAAGTCTCGTCGACAAATTACACCGTCCAGAATCCTTTCTCGACAGAAGTGCCATCTGAGCTAGAAATAGTAAGATAGGAATTTGAGCGCGAAAAGGTTAAAATGTTACAGGACATTAGTATTCTTCAAGAAGAAAATTACCAATTGAATATCGACGTCCAGATTGAAAGGTCTAAAATCGAGAAAGTACAAAAAGAAGTTGAAGTCGTAAGAAATGACTTAAGGGACCTTCATTTGGAAAATAAAAAGTTAAGAGTCACTATCAAGAATAGTGGGTTGGGTAAGTCGTCAACAGAATGGAGAGAAGAATTAAACAATGCTAAAGGCAGGATGAAATTTTGGAAAAAGAGGGCAGAGAAGGAGGAGGAAAAGGCTGCTGGTCGTCGATAGAATTGAGAAAGAAAAGCGGCGAACACGGCTATGTCTACCAAATGGACAACCAGTCAATCTGAACGTCAAAGCTTAAGAGAAAGGGTACGGGATCTAGAAAATGCGTTGCGAGCTCATCAGCAACAATTGGATACTCTCTTAAAAGCCTTGGAAGAAAAAAATGATCAATATGATAGAGTCACTCACGCTTATAAAATAAACCTCCAAGAAAGAGAAATGCAACTTGGCTTTTTGATCAACAAAATCCGTGAAGCGGCTGTGCACATGGTACAACTATCAGATGAAGCAGAGGATCTCAGTTGCTAATTCCCGCCAAGCCAACAATCGAGCATATCGGAGTTCTTAGAGCGAGTAAAGAAATATAGCGATATAGCTAGGAAGTTTGTGTAATGGCCGAATCAAAAATGGTGAAATTTTTTGTAATGAACTCTTTTGATGAATGAAATGCCTAATAGGGACTATCTCGAGATCAACACCAATTTCTCGCATTTCTTTCATGACTGACATTCATTCAACATTTTTTTCATTCATTCATTGCATATACATATCCTATAATCATTCGCTAAGGTTAGAATCATATAATTCGCAGTTGCAACACTTCAAATCTGGAACCACGCCATTCGTATAAAACGCGTCGGCAAGCTAGAGTAATGGAGGCTGGGTTCAACGAAAGAATTGAAAGGATGGAAAGAATCCAGAGGGAATTACAAGAACAACTGGTTAAGTCACAGCAAGAAACGAGGGATTTGATAGTAAGATCTCGAGAGGAATCACTTGAACAGAAGGATCAAATGGCTAGAATGATGGAGATGATATCGGTTTTGGTCAAAGGAAAAGGACCCATGCAGAACCCCGATAGTATGGAACCTCAATCAAGAATTAATCATGACCAGGATCCACTCTATCCCCCTGGATTCACTCCACCGCATACCCACGTAGCGCAAAGAGGGTATACTCAAGGGGAATCCACAGGCTTGGAGCAACGACCTATGCCTTTTGCTCATCTAGGGCAAGGAACATTTATGTCAAATCCTAGGGCAACCCCTGCCAATCCTGTAGTTCCAGATTTAGATGATCCAGTCGAAATAGCCAAGTTGAAAATAGATGACCACGAGGCTCAAGAGAAGTATAGGAGTTTGGAAGAAAGACTCAAGGCAATAGAAGGCACTGAAGCCTTCTCGGTACTAGGTGCTAAAGAACTCAGTTTGGTACCTGACCTAATCTTGCCTCCAAAGTTCAAGGTGCTTGACTTCGAAAAATATGATGGGACAAGATGTCTAAAAACACATTTTGTCATGTTTTTCCGAAAAATGACCGGTTATGTGAACGAAGATAAGCTACTTGTACATTGATTTTAAGATAGTCTGGTAGGATCGGCTCTTCGGTGGTACAACCAGCTCAGTAAGGAAAGGATCCGATCCTGGAAAGACTTGGCGTTGGCATTCTGTGAGCAGTATAAGCATGTATCAGATATGGTGCTTGATCGGATGACTTTACAAATGATGGAAAAAAAAAGTCAGAAACTTTTAGACAGTATGCGCAGAGATGGAGGGACGTCACAGCCCAAGTGGAACCCCCACTTACGAAAACGGAGATAACCGTCCTTTTTATCAACACCTTAAAGACGCTGTTTTATGACAAACTAGTGGGAAGCGCCACGAAGGACTTCGCGGATATTGTAATATCTGGTGAGCTTATAGAGAATGCCGTCAAGAGTGATAGAATGGAAGGTCAAGAAAGTTCAAGAAGGGTAGCGCCCATGAAGAAGAAAGAACCAGAATCCCACATTGTGGGAATGGGAAGCTGTTATACCCCTAATCCATATCCAAGCCAATCCCGACCTCGAAATTATCCACCTCTGAATTTCTATTATCCTCCTCAAACCCCTTACTACTAAACACCGCCTCCTTACTCTTTTTACCCCGTTTACGCCACAAGTAACCCGAGACCAACCGCCACATTCCCACAAAATACAATACCCGCCCAAGGTCAACCCAAAAACGAGCAGAGGCTAGCAAAACCCAATTCCGAGAGACCACAGTTTACCCCTATTCCTGTGTCATATGGAGAACTGTACCCAAAACTTTTGGAGAAGTAATTGATATCCCCGCATTATATGGTACCCTTGAGGCCCCCATACCCGAAATGGTATGACCCAAACGCTAGTTGTGCATACCATGCGGGAAACCAGGGACATTCCACGAAAAATTGCCTAGTGTTTAAGAGGAGAGTTCAAGGACTAATTGATGCGGGTATCCTACGATTCGATAGTACTAGTAATGCAACTGGGAACCCGTTCCCTAACCATACTGAAGGGAATGTGAGCACAGTGAGGAAAGAAGATGAATGGCAAGTTAAAAGATGTGTTTCAGAAATAAGGACGCCTCTGTAGAAAATCTGGGAGGCACTGGTTAAGAATGGATTGCTCTGTCGCCCCGACGATAATCTCAGAAAAGAATGTTAGGTTTTTTGTGATTTTCATGAAATTGTAGGGCACAACATTCAATCATATAAGGAATTTAAAAGGTTACTGCAAGACCGGATAGATAATAAGGAGATTGAGATCATTAATGAAGGAGAGACCAATGTGAAAAAAGTATGTGCCTCTGACAATCAATCGTCAGGTTGTCCGTATAGCGCCGATCGACCATTCGTAATTTATTACGATACAAGGAAGGAATCGGTGGAACCAAAAATGATAATTGAAGTACCGTCTCCTTTCCCTTACAAGGACAATAAAACAGTACCATGGAAATATGACATTAATATCGTCACACCTGAAGATGAAAAACCCAAAGCCATGACTGGAAGCATCGAGGAAGTAGGTCATTTCACTTGTAGTGGAAGATGTTATTCGAAGGAGATAAAGAAGAACAGTGACTTGAAACAGAAAGGAAAAGCACCGATGCATGTGACCGAAGATGAGCATGAAACTGTGCTTGAACAAGAAGCTAAAAAGCCTGTGGACGAGGAGGAAGCACAGAATTCTTAAAATTTATCAAGCACAGTGAGTACAACGTGGTAGAACAATTGAGTAAACAGTCAGCACGAATCTCGGTATTATTTCTGCTGTTGAATTTAGAACCACACCAGAACGCTCTGCTGAAAGTGTTAAATCAAGCTTATGTGGCAAACAATGTATCCGTTGAAAAACTGGATAGATGGATGAACAACTTGAATGCGGATAATTTTATTTCTTTTAGTGATGATGAAATACCGCCCAATGGTAGAGGCTCAGTGAAAGCATTGCATATCACAACCCGTTGTAAGGGATATATAATACCGAACGTGCTCATCGACAATGGATCGGCACTCAATGTCATGCCTTTGGCTACACTTTCCAGGATTCCGATGGATTTTTCCCATCTAAGGCCCTGCCATTCTATAGTAAGGGCATTCGATGGAACAAAACGAGAAGTTATGGGAAAAATCAAGATCCCTCTAGAAGTGGGTCCCTACATAGACGATGTTGAGTTTCAAGTCATGGACATTACACCATTATACAATTGTCTTGGGAAGACCTTGGATCCATTCTGCTGGAGCAGTCCCATCATCCCTCCATCAAAAGGTGAAATTTATCATGGATGGCTGTTTGGTCACTGTCGAGGGAGAAGAAAATATTGTAGCATCTATTTCTGCCGACGCACCATATATTGAAGTGAGTAAAGATGCTATGGAATGTTCCTTCCGATCTCTTGAATTTGTCAATGCCACATTCGTCACTGAGGGAAACAGAATTCCCGAGCCAAAACTGTCGAGAAATACCAAGATGGGTGTCAAGTTGACTGTAGGAAAGGGAGCTCGAGCGAGAAGAGGCTCAGGGAGATATCTACAAGGAATAGTTAGGGCTCTAAAGCCAGTGCACCACAAGGCACGATACGGTTTAGGGTTCCAGCCGGACATGCGTCAAAGAAGAAGACAGTGGAAAAAATATCAGGAAAGAAGGATCGTGAGAACCTTAGGCCGAGAACCAGAATGGGAGCCTATGGAATTCCCTCCTTTGTTAAGAACATTTACGTCTGCGGGAATGATATACCTGAGGCAGGATAATGCACAAGACATAGTGTTAATAATCAAAAAGGGTTTTCAGAATATCAGTATAAATGTTATCGACAAAGGAGCTAACGCAAGTAAATACGTCTCAAGGATACGCCTTTGTCCCCTGGGTTTCATGTTGAACAATTAGACTGCCGAGGATCTTCTTGTAGTTTATAAGTCTTCAGAGTAATGCTCAAACATTAACATTCTATTATGTCCTTAGATATAATAGAATTCTTTTGTAAGAGCTTGCATTCGCTATTTATCATTTAAATGAATATCAATGAAGATGCATTTTGTCACAATTTTTTGCATTATCACTAATTCCATAATCATTTCATAGCCTATCTTTACATTTGCCTCATGCCATACCATAACATTCAGTTTGTTGGTTTCAATACTTATATGCCCCTCTATAGTTTCCTTTCCCATTCAACTTTCAGGTGCTCAGATATCAATTGCATGAACAAACCCGTTATGAGTCCTGAAATCGATTTTGAGAAGGTTATTTGTTTAGGAGAATTGAAGTCAAGAAAATGTCAAGACTATGTCTCGCCTCTCGACTTGCTAAGAATGGTAGAACAAGAGGATAAACAAATTTTGCCTCATCAAGAATCATGAAACAATAAACTTGGGAACCAAGAAAGGAAGCAAGAAGTGAAGATTGGGACCTCTATTTCAGGGGCACCGCATAATTTCATTGCTTTGTTCATGAGTACAAAGATGTATTCAGATGGTCATACCAGACATGCTCGGATTGGATGAAGATGTAGCGGTCCATAAGCTCCCATTAAAGCCAGAATGCAAGCCCATTCAACAAAAGCTAAGACGGATGAGGCCCGAGATGTTGTTGAAGATAAAAAAGGAAGTCAAGAAGCAATTTGATGCTGGCTTCCTACAAGCCTCCAAATATCCAGAATGGGTGGCTAACATAGTCCCGGTACCAAAGAAAGACGGCAAAGTACGAATGTGCGTGGATTATCGTGACCTGAATCGAACAAGTCTTAAAGATAATTTTCCCTTACCACACATTGATACGTTGGTGGATAACACAGCAAAACATTCATTGTTTTCTTTCATGGACGGATTCTCGGGGTATAATCAGATCAAGATGGCCCCTGAGGACATAGAGAAAACTACCTTCGTAATAATGTGGGGAACATTCTACTACAAGGTGATGCCATTTGGGCTAAAGAATACTGGGGCAACATATCAGAGGGCTATGGTGACGTTATTTCATGACATGATGTATAAAGAAATAGAGGTCTACGTCGACGATATGATTGCTAAATCCCGAGGGGAAGAAGAGCATGTAGTGAACCTGAAGAAATTGTTCGACAGACTGAGAAAGTTCCAGCTAAAACTCAATTCGGCCAAATGTATGTTTGGGGCTACATCGGAAAAATTGCTGGGCTTCATTGTCAGTGAAAGAGGTATCAAGGTTGATCCAGATAAAATAAAATCTATTCAAGAGTTACCACCTCCGCGCACGCAAAAGGATGTTAGAGGATTTTTAGGGAGGTTAAACTACATCGCCCGATTCATCGCTCAACTTACCAACCAATGCGACCCAATCTTTCGGCTTCTTCGAAAATATAACCCGGGAGAATGGAATGAGGAATGCCAGGTGGCCTTTGATAAGATAAAACAATATTTGTCTAGTCCTCCAGTGCTAGTACCGCCAACTCCGGGAAGACCATTGATATTGTATTTGACTGTGTTCGAAAATTCAATGGGTTGCGTACTGGGGCAACAAGACAAGTCAGGAAAGAAAGAAAAGGCGATCTACTACCTCAGTAAAAAGGTCACTGAATATGAGGCAAAGTATTCATCCATTAAAAAATACTGTTGCACTCTAGTTTGGGTAGCTCGGAGACTCAGGCAATACATGTTGTATCATACGACATGGTTAATTTCAAAGTTGGATCCAATAAAGTACATGATGGAATCACCTGTACTCTCAGGAAGAATGGCACGGTGGCAGATCTTACTATCAGAGTATGACATCGTCTATGTGAGTCAAAAGTCAATAAAAGGAAGCGCAATAGCTGACTTCTTAGCAACTCGAACAACGGAGGATTACGAGCCATTGAGATTTGATTTCCCAGATGAAGACTTGATGGGCATTACAGAAAAAGAATGCGAGTCACCAAAAGAGAAGTTATAGAAGATGAGCTTTGATGGTGCATCAAATGCATTGGGACACGGGATTGAAGCAGTCTTAGTATCACCAGAAGAGAACCATTATCCGTTCACTGCCAGGCTGAATTTCTTCTGTACCAATAACATAGCAGAATATGAGGCTCAGATCATGGGACTTGCAAGACTATTGAACTAAACGTCAAAACTTTAGAGGTATACGGAGACTCAGCCTTGGTGATTTACCAAATCCGTGGAGATTGGGAAGTGAGAGACTCGAAGCTGGTTAAATACAGTGATCTAGTGGTAGAGTTGATTAAAGAATTCGAAGAAATAACTTTTAAATACCTCCCACGAGAAGAAAACCAATTGGCTGATACCTTGGCCACTTTGGCTCAATGTTCAAAGTAAACAGAGAAACAGAAATAATGCCTCTTCAAATGAGCATATATGAAGTTCCTGCACATTGTTTCAGCATTGAAAAAGAGCCAGATGGATGGCCATGGTTCCATGATGTCTTAAAATATATTAAGAATCAAAAGTATCCCGAACAAGCAAACGAGAACGACAAAAGAACAATCAGAAGAATGGCAGCGGGATTCATTCTTGATGGGGACATCCTGTACAAAAGAGGAAAAGATCAGGTGCTCTTGAGATGCGTAGATGCTGTTGAAGCCAGAAAAATACTTAAAGATGTCCATGAGGGAATTTGTGGGACACATGCCAATGGTTTCACTATGGCTAGGAAGATTATGAGACTCAGATATTACTGGCTGACGATGGAAAGCGACTGCATTAATTTCGCACGAAAATGCCACAAATGTCAAATTTATGATGATAAAATTCATGTAGCCTCTTTACCTCTTCACGTTATGACTTCTCCGTGGCCTTTTTCTATGTGGGGCATGGATGTTATAGGGCCAATTTCCCCAAAAGCTTCTAATGGACACCGATTCATTTTTGTGGTTATTGATTACTTCACAAAATGGATAGAAGCCGCATCGTTTGTCAATGTGACGAAGACTGCGGTTTGCAGGTTTCTGAAAAAGGAAATCATTTGTCGATATGGTTTGCCTGAAAGAATCATTTCAGATAATGCCTTGAATCTAAACAACAAGATGATGAAAGAAGTGTGTGAACAATTCCAAATAAAGCATCATAACTCTTCACCCTATCGCCCAAAGATGAACAGAGCTGTTGAAGTAGCCAACAAGAATAGTAAGAAGATTATTGGGAAAATAATCGAGACATATAAAGACTGGCACGAGAAGCTACCATTTGCTTTGTATGCATATTGCACATCTATACGGACATCTACAGGGGCAACTCCTTTCTCTCTGGTCTATGGAATGGAAGCTGTGTTACCCATCGAAGTTGAGATTCCTTCTCTACGAGTCTTAATGGAGTCGAAATTAGAAGAAGCAGAATGAGTTCGAGCTCGATATGACCAATTAAACCTCATCGAAGAAAAACGTCTGAAGGCAATCTGCCATGGACAGATGTACCAGAAGAGAATGATCGCAGCCCATGACAAGAAAATACGGCCAAGAGAATTCCACGAAGGAGAACTCGTGCTGAGAAAGATTCTTCCAATACAAAGAGACCTGCGAGGAAAATGGGCACCGAATTGGAAAGGACCATACGTCGTAAAGAAGGCATTCTCGGGCGGAGCTTTGATTCTTACCGAGATGGATGGGAAGGAGTTACCGAATCCGGTGAACTCAGATGCTGTAAAGAAATATTATGCTTGAAAAAGGAAATCAAGATGAAAACTCGAAAACGGCATCTTAAAAAAAAAGGTGATCAAGGTGAAAACCCGAAAAGGGCGTCTTGATTAAACACAAAAGATTAGGATGAAAACCCGAAAGGGCATTCTAATGAAGCAAACCCGGGCTTAAAGAATAAGACATTTTGAACGGTGGGTCAAATAGTGAGACTACCGTATTTGAAGTATTTCTGAAAGCTCGAAATCTTTTACGCAAGAAGCCATGCTCGAAAAGATTCTTGATTGAGGAACGTGGAAGAGTTCATGCATTGAATATCTAGAGCATTTGTATTCGTTGAATGCAATCCCTTTTCTCTTTATGACACTCTTTTACTATCATTGGTTAACTTTCTTTGTTTGCTAAATTTGAAATGAATAAATGTGAGGTATCCTTTTGTCCCTACCTAACCATTTTCATGCATCTCATTATGTGGTTCATTTACATGATAAATAGTGAAATGACATACTCTAAACAAAAGAAATGTTAAGCATTACCCGGGTAAGAATTTAATAAGTACAAGAATCTCAAAGTAAGGACAAAGTTTAACTAGGGGCAAAAGAGTGATATTTGAGAAACATTGATTACTCGTGAAGCTTGAGGACGGGTACAGAGCCTGAAGAGAAAGTCAAGAGTCAAAGCAATGAACACAGATCATCAAAAATTGTGACGAAAAAGGGATATATGACAAACATGCCTAAAGCTCATATCATAATCATGTAGGCATAAATGCATTTAAGACAAACATGTGCATATCATGATAACATCACGCATGACATATACAGGTACTCCAGTAGAGTAAGAGGATGTGATGATAGCTGAAAAGACACATGAGTTCCACCAGATGACATGTTTTGGTATTCTGATGTTTTTATTTCTGTTTTTCAAAAATCAACTCATATTGCGAGAGGTGAGTTGAGCCTCAGGACATGCTGAGGTAATTTCAATTTTTGTTTTCTTCAATTTATGTTTGTCAAAAAAATCAACTCATATTGCGAGAGGTGAGTTGAGCCTCAGGGCACGCTGAGGTATTTTCGATTTCTGCTTTCCAATTTTTGCTCTTCAAAAAAATCAACTCATATTGTGAGAGGTGAGTTGAGCCTCAGGACACGCTGAGGTAATTTCAATTTCTATTTGTCAAAAATCAACTCATATCGCGAGAGGTGAGTTGAACCTCGACTCACATGCTGAGGTCTTTTCAATTTCTGTTTTTCAATTTCTGTTTGTCAAAATCAACTCATATTGCGAGAGGTGAGTTGAGCCTCAGGACACGCTGAGGTAATTTCAATTTATGTTTGTCAAAAAAATCAACTCATATTGCGAGAGGTGAGTTGAGCCTCGTGGCACGCCGAGGTATTTTGATTTTCGCTTCCAATTTCGCTCTTCAAAAAATCAACTCATATTGCGAGAGGTGAGTTGAGCTTCAGGACATGCTGAGGTAATTTCAATTTCTGTTTGTCAAAAATCAACTCATATCGCGAGAGGTGAGTTGAGCCTCGACTCACATGCTGAGGTCTTTTCAATTTTTGTTTTTCAATTTCTGTTCGTCAAAATCAACTCATATTGCGAGAGGTGAGTTAAGCCTCGAGGCACGCTGAGGTATTTTCAATTAATGTTTTTTCAATTTATGCTTTTCAAGAATCAACTCATATTACGAGAGGTGAGTTGAGCCTCGGGTCACATGCTGAGGTATTTTCAAAATCTATTTGGCAAATTCTATTTTCAAAAATCAACTCATATTGTGAGAAGTGAGTTGAGCCTTTGCTCACGTGC
This sequence comes from Gossypium arboreum, assembly GCF_025698485.1. Classification (NCBI taxonomy): domain Eukaryota; kingdom Viridiplantae; phylum Streptophyta; class Magnoliopsida; order Malvales; family Malvaceae; genus Gossypium; species Gossypium arboreum. The sequence continues at coordinate 126,724,439 of NC_069079.1, read as the reverse complement.
TGAGCTATTTTTCAATTTCTATTTTTAATGTCTAGTTTTTAAAAGTCAATTCATATTGCGAGAAATGAGTAGAGCTCAGGGTCACACACCGAGTAAAGAACAAAGATTGGAGCTGATTGAAGGCACCAAATTTTGTCTCCTTAAAGTTGCAGTGGAGCTGGTCGAGGATATCAGATCTTGCCTTTCTGAAGTGGCAGAAGAGAAGACCAAAACCTTATCTCACGGAAACAATAGAAGAGAAGATTGAAGCTGTAGATCTTATCCTTTTGAAGTTACAGTGAAGCAGATAGAAGCCACAAATCTCATATCCTTGAAACTACACTGAAGTAGATTGAAACTACAAGGCCCATATCAGAAGATGCAATGAACTGAACCAAAGATACAAGATGCGATGGACTAGTAAGAGACTGCCCGGAAAAGAAGAGCGCCAAAGAAGTCAAAAATTGGCAAGACGGAACAAAATTGGCCTTTCTTTGTGTCTTTGCTCTATTCCCGTTACACGAAATGAGCAAAGAGGGGCAGCTGTATAAGCCCAATATTGCCCGAGCCCATAAACAGATAAAATATAACAACCAAATAAAACAATTACAAAACCCAATTACAAGACTAAAACAACAGGCCCAACTTCCAAATACAAGTACCCAAACCCAATTTACAAACCCTAACAACCCAAGCCCACTATCTAAAAAAAAATTTTCAGTAGCAAACCCTAGCCACCAAAGTTTTCACCGCCTCCCTCTTCGCCTCCTCCACTCCCGACACCAAAGACCATCCTGGTCACCCCATACCTAGCCATCGCCCATGCTTCTGCCAACACCATCCCCGCATGCCTGCACCTCCATACCCTGAAAGACCAGAAAAGAGACAAGACAACAAATATTAAACAAAATATTATAAAGGCTATAAAAGCCGATTTGGATTTCTGTAAAAGGGGGTCGGCTTCCTTTTTTTTTTTTCGTTTTTGATATTCATTCGAATGTTCAAGAGAAGTCAATAACCAAGTTAGAGTAAAATACATATACAAGCAGTGACTCTAACACTGAAATCAGAGGATCAAAGTTGTCAAAAAAATCAAAAACTATTAAACATAAGGTAATTTTTTTTATTTTTTAGTTTCGTTCTCTAAGCTTATTTTCCACACATAAATACTAAAATATATAAAAGTATAAAAAATATTTAAAAAAGAGAAAATTATTTTTCCTACCACTGCACGGTGGTTCACACGGCCGGCTGGCCGGCGAGGTCCCGTGACTGCCCCAGCCAAGCTCCTCTCCTCTCCCTTCTCTCTTTTTTCTCTCCCTTTTTTTTTCCTTTTCTCTTCATCAAATGTTTTTTTTGTCAAATTAGGGCCTTATATAGCCCACCAAAATGACATCATTTTGGGGGCTGCTCATTAGCCCCAAAACGACGTCGTTTTGAACATGACCCGAACCGTCCGACCTGACTCGCCTCAGGATCCGCGTGTTTTTGTTGGAATGGGCTATTTATGCGTGCAGTCCTTCTGCTTTTCTGGGGCTTTACAATCAAGTTTTCTTATTTTCAATTTGGCCCCATAATTTTCAGTGTTTTTCAATTGGGTCCTCTGTACTGCGCAGCGTTTTGACTAAGGGATTTATTGCACTTTTGACCCTCCAAGTTACGCGCATGTTATAATTTCGTCCTTTTCTTTAGTTTTTATTTCAAATTGGCCCCAAAATTTAGTTTTTAATTCAATTTCGTCCTTTTTTTACCTTTTTTCACATTTCTACTTTAATTATTATTATTATTATTATTATTATTATTATTATTATTATTATTATTATTATTATTACTTCTAATGTGCCCATATTATGTATTGTACCATGTGTATATATATATATTTATATGTTACGTACTTTTAATATTATATTTATATATATTATTAGGTATATTTTAATATATATGTATTTGTAAAGTATTATCAATAGTTTTTTATTATTATTAGTTTCAAAATGTATATATTGTGTTTATATTTTAATACTACGCTATATATATTTTTTTGTATTATGTATATATATTTTAAATATTATATATTGAGTATTTCTAACGTTATTACTATATATACGCACGTATTTTTATCGCATAAATATTATTATTTATCACTTCTAATGTATATATATATATAGCATATGTTTTATATCGTATATTTCCTTATTTTTTTATTAGTTATATGTTTTTATTATTTCATGTACATATCTTTATATCATCTTTATTATTATTAATCTTAATACATGTTTTATATATGTATATATTATGTATATTTTAATATTATATTATATGTACGTATTCATATTATAGTGTTTTTAGTTACATATTTTTGTACTATATTATTTTATTATTTTCTATTATTAGTATTAGTTTTAGTTTCAATAAATATTCTAATATGTATATACATACATACTTTAGTATCATAGTTGTATACTTTTATACGGTCTTATGTTCATATATTTACACGCATATTTTCTTTCATATACATTTTAATACCATATATGTATATGCTTTTACTATATTAGTTAGTCTTTTTCCTATTTTATATATACATTTTAAATACTATGTATAGTATATTTATGACTCTATTATTATATATATTTTATGTACACACTTTTAATATTATTATTATTATGTATATATATTCGTTGTTTTTATTTCATGTTTAATATTATCATTATTTACGTTTAATATCGCATGCATGATTATTATTTTAATATTATTATCATATTTATTATTTGTTTTAATATATGCCTGGCACTTTTATTTATGTCTATTTCATATCAATTTGCTTTGCATTATTTCGAAAATCTTATTCTTGTTTTCCGATTAATTTCAATGCATAAAGGCAACATATTGGTTTAACACCAAGTCGTCAATTTCATTGCTATGTTGGGTGAACATCAATCGACTTGTGTTAAAACGGTATATCCTTCTCAAAAAAATCAAAAAGATTGAAAATTCTTGTCTTTTCAAATGGATCACGATTAAATCCTATATTGAACTCGTATATTTGAAAATCAAGACAACACGTGTTTATAAGATACCAATTTTGGGCGTCGCGAGGGTGCTAATACCTTCTTCACAGAATCGACTCCGAACCCTAATTTTTTTGGATTTTAACGAGACCTAAACTCAGATTTTATTTGTTTTAATAAGAGATCTAATAGGTGTCCGATCACACCTAGGAAAAAGGATCGGTATACGACCCTATTTATTTCAAAATCAAACGTCAAATTTCAAACTTTTTTTCAATAAATCGCCACAATTAGCTACCAAGTTAAGCTAAAATTTTTACGTCGCTACAAAAAAGCCATGCACATATAGAAGAAATAAATCCATAAATAATTTTTAATTCATTTCCCGAAATATCAATCCTATATGATATGATCACATATTAGACTATAAATTCTTTTTGTAACGCCTCAATTTTTGGGAATTTCGTGAATGTTGGCGAGGTTTAATTATGTTTGTGGGCCTCTAGAAGGCCCAAGCTAAGATAGAACCCGTAATTTTAGTTAATTTTGTTCCATAAGAAAAAGGAGTGAAATTATGAAATAGGACTTATGTGAAAATGTTTGAAAATGCTATAGGCTAAATTGAAGTGGCCAAATAAATAGGAGTGCAAAATAGGAGGATTTGCATGACAAACATCCCATTTTACATGAAGTGGCTAGCCATCATGTTGTTGTAGACAATATGAGTACTTGATATCCATAATTTATGGTACAAATTGATACAAATTGATAATAGGTTAGGTAAATATTCCATGATAATAGGTTAGGTAAATGTTCCATGATAATGGGTTAGGTAAATGCTTCATGATAATAGGTTAGGTAAATGTTCCATGATAATGGGTTAGGTAAATGTTTCATGATAATGAGTTAGGTAAATGTTTCATGATAAGAATTTCATGTCTTTTGTATTAAAGAATTAAATGGATGAAATATGAAGTTTTATTAAAAGAAAAAGGGGTGAAAAGAACAAAGTTTTGTCCATCTTTGTTCATCATAGCTGAAAGTTAGAGAAGAGAAAGGAGAGGAGAAAGCTCTTGAGTATTCGGTCATTAGGAGGAGGAAAATTGAAGGTAAGTTCTTGGTACCTTGCTTCTATTTTGAGGTTCATGAGTTCTTCTTGATTCTACCTTAACTCTTGAAGTATATTTTGATTTTTAGTTGTGTTGTGAGCATTTAGTCATGAATTAAAATGAAGGAAATGGTTGTTGTTTCATGTTCTTTTGATGAAAAATGGAAGATAGGTGAAGTTGAGCCAAACAAATGAGCATGCATGTGCCTTAGATGTTAAAGGGAAAAATCAGCTAACATGTTGTGCTTTAAAATGATGAAATGGAGATTATACTTAAGTAAAATCATATATATGTGATGATTGATTGGTGATATACATGTTTAAATAACAAGCATGCAACTTAGGTGTGAAAGAGTGATTTGGTAATAAATCTGCTTGGGACAACAGCAGTAACGTGACTTTGGAAAATCACCATAAATTGTGGGAGAAGAATTAGAAGCTGAATAAATTATGTAATTAAAGCTTATTGAGTCTAGTTTCTAATGAAATAAACAAGAACATATTTTGAATTCTGTACAATGAGAAATTTGATTCGTAATGAAGGGTGGTCAGATTAGTCAAACAGTGAAACATGGGAAACTTTGAGAAAATTCTGGTATTGATTGGCTAAACCAAAAATTCTGAAAATTTTATGGATAGAAGATATATGAGTCTATTTTCAGGGAAAATTAATGGCACTTGATTTGGAGTTTCGTAGCTCCAGTTATAAATGATTTAGTGACTGTTGCTCAGGAAGACAGCTTGCAGTGAAATTATGATTATGTGGTAAACATTGACAAAAATTTGTTAATGAGTTGCTTATTGATTTCTTATAAGCTTACTATGATCTGTAGGTGTGGTTGGCCGAATATTGTAAGGGATTAATATGTAGTTTGTATTTGAATAGTTAAATTAACGTGTTAGTAATCCAATTGTAGGCGGTTCGTGTGTGGATCTCGTCAGCATATCGTCGCAAACAGGTGTGTAACTAACACCCTCTTTCTTAGTCTAGATCGGAAAAAGTCGAAAAGTCGAAATGCCAAAACCGGTATTTTGTAGATTTATGAGTGCGAATGCTCGTGAGGTAAATCGATTAATGTTTTTGGTAAGTTACAATGTTTGACTGCAAAGTGCATGATTTCGTGCCATCAATATTTTTGGGCTTAATGGGCCAAAATTGAATGATGGGCCAACTGCCCAATTTGGTAAGAACCCTCGACGTGATTCTCGTTAGTACGTGAAAAGTAAGAATATGCATGAAAAACCCTAAAATAGATAAATTACTGAAATACCTTTAAAAGTGAAAAATTTACGCTTTACCCCTAGTAGATAAATTACCAAATACCCTAGGTTAAATTGACCTAAATGCATGTTTGATTGTTGTTGTTTATCGCATGCCATGTTGTTATTATCTCGATGCATGGGATGGGATATTGTCGGAGGAAGTACTGAAAGTGGCTTGTCCACGATCTTGGAGGCTTTGCCTCAATTTATCGTTAATCGAGCAAAGAATGCCAAGCAACTGTGGAGTGTTAATTTGGGTGGGTTGAGCTATCCCCACGTGGAGTGTATGGCTGGTACGGGTGGAGTGTAGTGGTTGGTGGGTTGAGTAGTCTCCCCAAATGGGCTTGCATATGTTTACTGATGTTGCATATATTTTGAAATGGGCCTATGGGCCATACTGTTATCTGAATAAGGGGCTAAGGCCCAATTTATTGTAATTTGAAAAAGGCTCTGGCCCAGTACCACTGTTGCCTGAATGGGCTCAGGCCCAATAGGCTTGAGCTGACTTGGGCTTTGAATGGGACACTGAGTTTCCCCAAACTCACCCCTTTTATTTTTATCCACGCAGTAATCCCCAACCATAGTGGGCTTGAGTCATGAGGGAATTTGAGTGGCCACCCGCTCAAAGTTTGATTTTCTTCCGTGAACTGGACATCCTTTTAATTATGTTTGAGGTTTTGGGCTTTTAAATGTAATAATGTCGCTTATTTATTTTGATGGTTTTAATATGTATTACTAAGATAGGTAATACTTATTTTAACTGTTGAAATTGGATAGCTTTAGGCTGCTTTTCAAAAACAACAGTTGATTTCAAAATAACACGACAACAAGCAAAGCTTCCGCAATGAAAGTATTTTCCAAAATTAATCACTTTTCCTAAAAATGACTTAATCAAATTGGTTTCCTAGAAATATCCATGACGTTAAGGTGTGGCAATGGCGGTATGCATGTCTAGGATTGGATCCGAAGGGAATTTGGTACTTAAGCAGTCCGATGGACTCACCACCTCTTTTCCGGTTTCCTACCTGGTGCACAGCTTCCATTCACTTTAACCCTTAATGAATTAATCTTTTGAACATCAAGTACGATTTTCTGGACTTAGAATGGAATTTTTTTTTATTACTTTTTTTGATGTGGCATGCCGGATCCGACCATAACTTCTGGGCCGGGTTTATATTTTAAATTTGTTAACACCATTTTTTTGTTAAATTTGTTGTTTTGACATGTTAAAACAAAACAAAAATTTAATCACTTGGTAGTAATGTAACTAAAAAAATGACATTATAATGAACTTGGATTTAAGAAAATATTTAATTGTGTTAATAATTAAACTTGAATTTTAAAATCCAAAATATAAAAAATTAAATTCTAAATTAACGAAGAATACATGGAATACTTATAATATATTTTAAACAAAAATTCAATTTCTCCCAATGCTTTTATCTAATCTGGTTCAGTAATAATTTATTACTAAGGATTTAATCTATTAGCTGAGTTGCTTATAAATTCATGGGTCATACTAACTTGAGAACTTGGTTTATACCTTGTAAATGCTGGAGACTTTGGATCCTATTGTACCTTAAATCCAACACCTTCAAGTTTGGCACACTCTTCCCTTCTATTCAAGAGCAATGAAATATATGTTTAAATAAATAAAAAACCAAAATTAATAAATATATATAAGACCTATAGTAAGATATGAGCTAAAATAAATACAAACCAAAAATCTAAATTTGATTTAGACAGAATGAGACTCAAACTTGTGAGCCATAATCATTAACTTTAAATTGAAATTTTCTTTTAAAAAGATTTTTAATTTCTTTGTTATTATCATTGTGGCATTATCACTAAATATTTGCAAATAAGTAGTTAATTAATGCAGTAACTTATAGTTTGATTTGTTTAAAATAATTTAATATATATATAAAGTTAATTAATTCAAATTATACTTTTAATAAATATAATATTTATTGATCCTTTAATTAGGTTAACTATTCTCTACACTCAAAAACTTCAAATTAGAAAGTGCTCCAAGATGTGTCAATAGGGTATTATTGAAGGAATTTCAACTCAAATCAAGCTTTTCTAAATTTAAATTGTTTCTCACCATCCACAAAGCATTTAGATGAGTGGATTTGTTATCAAGGGTGTAATAGCCCAAATTTGACCGGGACTTAAAACCAAAAACTTAAAATAAATAAATAAATGTTTATTTATTTAAACAGTCCATATACAGAGCCCAAAAATTAAAACCCAACAGCCCAAATACCTAAACCCTATGCCCGGTTACAACCTGATAGCCCATACCCAATTATGCTACCACCCCATACCCATTACACCCGGGGCCCATGGGGCCCAAATGTTTAATAGATGAGGAAAGACCTAGGGTTTCTAGAACCCTAGGCGCCGCAAATGGGTTTCCAGAAGCTTCGCGCCGCAATCAGTCCAAAAGTCACGTCCCTTCGACTCGTGTCCGTTTGTCTCGCAGTGATTCCAGGCCATGATTCCAGGCCTCGAATCTAGCCATGGTTAACGCCCGAATCAACGCCGATGTGCTGTTATCAACATTCGCCCATGATCGCTAAATCTCCTCGCTGGTACCTGCAAACAAGGCAAGAAATCGAATAGGGATAAAACAACTTGTAAAAAGAGGCTATAAAAGCCGAATCATCTCACTGTAACAGGGACCCCCCGTTTTTTACAAAATATAAAAGATACATACATAAAAAAGAAGTTCAAGCAGTTTCTTTAAAAGGTGATTAAAGCTTTATATTCTGTTATTTATTTTTTTTAAACGAGCATACGAATCGATCTTTTGCAAAAACTGATAATATCGTAAAAAGGAGGAGGTTACCTGTGTATTTCTTAAAAGAACGAGGGTTTAGAACCCTCCGACCACCGGGTGTGGTGGCGCGTGGGCGTGTGGGCACTTGGAAACGGAAGCTCGACGGAGCCCGGACCTTTCTTTCCTCTCTCATTTCAGAGAGAATTTTAAAATTTTTTTAAAACATCGGTTTAAAATGATTTTAAAACCAAAATCGGGGCTTATATAGCCCTACAAAAATGGTGTCGTTTTGCTTAATTCAATAAGCATTAAAACGGCACCGTTTAGATTAAGGATCCGCGTGTTGACTCGTTTATCCCGGGAGGATCTGCGTGTTTTTGAAGATTGGGTTAAGTGCCCAATTGGTCCTTCCAGATTTTTATCCTTTAAAATTAGGTTTATTTTATCTTTTAAATTTGCTCAAATATTTTGTTTTTTTTTAATTTGGTCCTTGGGCTCTTTTAAAAAAAAGCGCATAAACGATGTCGTTCTAAAAGGGAATATTTTCCATTTTAATCCCCCTTCTTGTGCGTACATTTTAATTTGACCTTTTTTTTAAATTCTGAATTTTTATCTCGTATTTTTATTTCTATTCTAATTTAATCCTTTCTAATTTTATTTTTATTCTAACTTTATTTCTTTTTAGATTATTATTATTTATTTCAATATTTTGTATATATATATTTATCTTAAACCTTTTTATATATTAAATTATTTTAATAATATTGTTTCATTCATTATTTTTCGATATATTATTTATTTTATTCTAAATCTTTTATAAATATAAAATTGTTTTATTTTTCTATATTATTACTTTTCATATATTATTTTATATCTTATAAGTATTATTTTAAAACTTGTATACTATTATCATATATTATTTTAAAATTATATATTATTTTACATTTATATACACATATTGTATGATATTTCAAAATATTTTTATATAAAGTTTTGTTTCATTACTTTATATATATATATATATATATTATTTTATTATATTTCATAAATTACTTTTTCTTTATCTATTTACAAAGCATTAATTATTTTTAAATCATTTCTTTATATCTATATTATTTTAATATCCATTTTTTAAAATATCGTATTTATTTGTTATTTAAACATTTTACTTTTAACTTACTTTGTATATTTTTTAAATAATTACTCACTTTATTTTATATTTTAATACGTATTAAATCTTTTATATATTGTTATATTTTATTAAAAGCTAGTTTCATAATGTTATTAAGTGTTGTTTGTTTGATATATATATGTTACTACATTATTATTATTTTTATATATTATCACATTTGTTTTGTATATGTATTTATATGTCTAATTGTATAGCATGCATCGCTTTTTAAATTAACTATTACTTTGTATGTTCATATATTTTCCTTATTCATCTTTAACATATGTTATGTAATTTTAAACATGTATATATCTAGTGTATGATCTTTGCATTATTGTTGTTGTATTGTTTAAATGCATGTTTTATTTGCTTATTATTGCAATATTCTATTTTATATGATTCTTCATACATCAATAAAAATGAGATTCCAAAATTTTCAAATAAAAAGGCAATGCTTGGTATTTGGAAACTTCACGAAAGGTAGTGCCCTAACTAACTGGGTTGTAACTTTTCTCGTTGAGTTTGGATAGTTAAGCACCCTTCTAGGTTTTAAGGTTTTCAAAATACAAGTAACTGTCTTGAAATTTCAAAGCGTTGTGTCCTAACTTACTGGATATGGCGTTTTGTCATTGTAAGATAGGGGCTAGCTTAGCTTCGAATGTCTTAAAAATATTACTTCCTAACTTATTGGGTGTAATATTTTGATTCATTTGATACAAGTGAACCCTAATTTTCAAAATTAAAATATTCTAAAGAGGAATATTGCATCTTAAAACTTTCAAATTTCCGACATTAAAGACACTTGATAACCAATTAGGTACCAATTTTTGGGCGTTACGAGGGTGCTAACCTTCCTCGCATTTAAACCGCTCCCGAACCCGCTTTTCGATTTCAGAGACCAAAACTAATAATTTTTAAACAAAATGTTTTAAAAGGTGATCCAATCACACCTAAAAAGGTTGGTGGCGACTCCTGTTTTCATTTTTCTTAAAGTCGATTCTCATTTTCCAAAACTCGATTTTAAAAATAGTCTCGACAAAGGGAATATTAAAATTATTTGTATGTATATGTAAAAAATTTGATAGTGTAAAATATATCAAACACATACCTTGAGAATTTTGAAAGCTCTCAATTTTATTGAAACTCATAACTATCTTCCTCAGCTTTGTTAAATTATTCAGCACTATCCAAATCAATTCAATACTCATTTTGTTAGTCCACTTAAATAATCATCACAAAAATATATGTAACGCCCCAATTTTCGGGAATTTTGTGAATGTTGGCAAAATTCCATGCTTTGATTTTGTCATTTGTGAGTGAAATTATGAAATAGAACCTATGCGAAAATGTTTGAAAATGCTATAGGCTAAATTGAAGTGGCCAAATAAATAGGAGTGCAAAATAGGAGGATTTGCATGACAAACCTCCCATTTTACATGAAGTGGCAAGCCATCATGTTGTTGTAGACAAAATGTGCACTTGATATCCATAATTATGGTAAAAATTGATACAAATTGATAATAGGTTAGGTAAATGTTCCATGATAATGGGTTAGGTAAATGTTTCATGATAATGGGTTAGGTAAATGTTTCATGATAAGAATTTCATGTCTTTTGTATTAAAGAATTAAATGGATGAAATATGAAGTTTTATTAAAAGAAAAAGGGGTGAAAAGAACAAAGTTTTGTCCATCTTTGTTCATCATAGCTAAAAGTTAGAGAAGAGAAAGGAGAGGAGAAAGCTCTTGAGTATTCGGTCATTAGGAGGAGGAAAATTGAAGGTAAGTTCTTGGTACCTTGCTTCTATTTTGAGGTTCATGAGTTCTTCTTGATTCTACCTTAACTCTTGAAGTATATTTTGATTTTTAGTTGTGTTGTGAGCATTTAGTCATGAATTAAAATGAAGGAAATGGTTGTTGTTTCATGTTCTTTTGATGAAAAATGGAAGATAGGTGAAGTTGAGCCAAACAAATGAGCATGCATGTGCCTTAGATGTTAAAGGGAAAATCAGCTAACATGTTGTACTTTAAAATGATGAAATGGAGATTATACTTAAGTAAAATCATAGATATGTGATGATTGATTGGTGATATACATGTTTAAATAACATGCATGCAAGGTATGTATGAAAGAGTGATTTGGTAATAAATCTGCTTGGGACAGCAGCAGTAACGTGACTTTGGAAAATCACCATAAATTGTGGGAGAAGAATTAGAAGCTGAATAAATTATGTAATTAAAGCTTAATGAGTCTAGTTTCAAATGGAATAAACGAGAACATATTTTGAATTCTGTACAATGAGAAATTTGATTCGTAATGAAGAGTGGTCAGATTAGTCAAACAGTGAAACATGGGAAACTTTAAGAAAAATCTGGTATTGATTGGCCATACCAAAAATTCTGAAAATTTTATGGATAGAAGATATATGAGTCTATTTTCAGGAAAATTAACGGCACTTGATTTGAGTTTCGTAGCTCCAGTTATAAATGATTTAGTAACTGTTGCTCAGGAAGACAGCTTGCAGTGAAATTATGATTATGTGGTAAACATTGACAAAATTTGTTAATGAGTTGCTTATTGATTTCTTATAAGCTTACTATGATCTGTAGGTGTGGTTGGCCGAATATTGTAAGGGGTTAATACGTAGTTTGTATTTGAATAGTTAGATTAACGTGTTAGTAATCCAATTGTAGGCGGTTCGTGTGTGGATCTCACAAGATATCGTCGCAAATGTGTGTAACTAACACCTCTTTCTTAGTCTAGATCGGCAAAAGCCGAAAAGTCGAAATGCCGAAAACCGTATTTTGTAGATTTGCGAAAAGCGAATGCTCGTGAGGTAAATCGATTAATGTTTTGGTAAGCTGCAATGTTTGGACCAAAGTGCATGATTTCGTGCCCTCGATATTTTTGGGCTTAATGGGCCAAAATTGGAATGATGGGCCAACGAGCCCAATTCGATAAGAACTCTCGATACGTGATTCGTTAGTACGTGAAAAGTAGGAATATGCATGAAAAACCCTAAAATAGATAAATTACTGAAATACCTTTAAAAGTGGAAAATTTACGCTTTACCCCTAGTAGATAAATTACCAAATACCCCTAGGTTAAATTGACCTAAATGCATGTTTGATCGTTGTTATTTATCGCATGCCATGTTGTTATTATCTGATGCATGGGATTGGGATATTGACGGAGGAAGTACTGAAAGTGGCTTGTTCACGATGGAGGCTTTGCCTCAATTTATCGTTAATCGAGCAAAGAATGTCGCAAATGTGGAGTGTTGGGTGGGTGGGTTGAACTATCCCCACATGGAGTGTATGGCTAGTACGGGTGGAGTGTAGTGGTTGGTGGGTTGAGTAGTCTCCCAAATGGGCTTGCATATGTTATTGATGTTGCATGTATTTTGAAATGGGCCTATGGGCCATCCATTATCTCAATAAGGGCTAAGGCCCGCTTTATTGTAATCAAAAGGGCTCGTCCAAGACTCATCACACTGAATGGGCTTAGGCCCAATAGGCTTGAGCTGACTTGGGCTTTGAATGGGTTTTCCTTACACACTGAGTTTCCCCAAACTCACCCCTTTTATTTTCATCCACGCAGGTAATCCCCAACCATAGTGGGCTTGGAGCTGTGAGGGAATTCGGAGTGGCCACCCGTTCTGAAAGTTTGATTTTCTTCTGGTGAACTGGACATCCTTGTATTTACGTTTGAAGTTTTGGGTTTTTAAATTTAACAAGGCCGCTTAATTATTTTTGATGGTTTTAATATGTATTACTAAGATAGGTAATACTTATTTTAACTGTTGAAATTGGATAGCTTTAGGGCACGTTTTCAAAACCAACAGTTGATTTCAAAATAACACGTCAACAAGCAAAGCTTCCGCAATGAAAGTATTTTCCAAAATTAATCACTTTTCCTAAAAATGACTTAATCAAATCGGTTTCCTAGAAATATCCATGACGTTAAGATGTGGTAATGGCGGTATGCATGTCAGGATTGGATCCGAAGGAGCTTGGTACTTAAGCGATCCGATGGACTCACCACCTCTTTTCCGGTTTCCTACCGGTGCACAACTTCCATTCACTTTAACCCTTAATGAATTAATCTTTTGAACATCAAGTACGATTTTCGGACTTAGAATGGAAATTTTTTACCATTTTGATGTGGCATGCGGATCCGCCATAACTTCGGGCCGGGTTTGGGGTGCTACATTTAGTGGTATCGAGCCCGATTACAACAACTCTCTGTGGAATGGGTTTACAAAACAAAGATTTTGAAAGCGAAAATTTTATAAATAATGCGAAAAACTTGTTTTTCAAAATTTAGATCTTTAGAAGGTGGCATTCAATCTCCTACCAAGCTCGTAAGTATTACTCTGAACTCTTCTGAATATTTTTCTAACTTATCTGTCTGTACTAAAATCCTGCTAGGATACTCTAGATAGGATGATACTGAAACCATAGGAAAATCTAATAAGAGATTTAAACTGTAGCTAGACTTCGATTCTGCGAAAACAAACTCTAAACTACTGTCTGATTCATAGAACATCTGTAATAAACACTGGAATATTAATTGATGCATAAAAATTCGTAATCAAGATAATACGATATGAGTACAAGAGGCCGTGGACGGAGCCGAGGAAGTGCTCGAGCGAGATCTTCGTCTTCGAGACATATGCCAGCAGTGGATGCACCGGTACCACCGGCAACAGAGGTAGAGTCTTATGACCGCTTTGCCAAGGATGATGCCCTGTCACAGGTAATGCTTCGTGTTCTGGAAAGGGTTACCGGGACAAGTTCGGGCAACGAAATTCGAGGATCGATTTCTGAACGACTCTAGGCCAACGGAGCGGAGATCTTTAGGGGCGTGTCTGGTATAGCCCCGAATGTGGCAGAATATTGGTTGGAGGCCACGTAATGATTATGGACAACTTGGACCGCTCGAGGAGATTGTGAGTGGGGTATCTGTACTAAGTCCTTTGGGTCACTCGGTTAGGGTAGACAAACTGTATAGGGATGTACCCTTAGAAACTCAAGGTAAGATTTTTCCTGGAGATCTGATGGAGTTACCGTTCGGAGAGTTTGATCTCATTTTGGGAATGGATTAGCTTGTTAAGCATAAGGCGACTCTGGATTGTGCTTCTAAACGAATGGTGTTAAGAACTATAAAGGATGAGGAGGTTATGGTGATAGGTGAGAGAAGGGATTATTTGTCCAATGTGGTGTCGGCATTAAGAGCCGAAAAGTGGATTCGGAAAGGTTGTGAGGCCTAATTGGTATTTGTAAGTCATCGGAAGAGGAGGGATGACAAAGGATAAGGTTAGGACCGTAAAGGAGTTCCAAGATGTTTTTCGGAGGAGCTTTAGGATTGCCTCCGAATCGAGAAGTTGAGTTTGGAATAGACTTGTTGCTCGGAATGGCGCTCGTGTCCATCGACCGTATAGGATGGCACCAAGGAGTTAGTCGAGTTAAAGGCTCAAATTCAAGAGTTGTTGGACGGGGACTTCATTAGGCCAAGCGTGTCTCCATGGGGAGCACCAAGCTATTCGTGAAAAGAAGGATGGTACGATGCGGATGTGTATTGATTATCGCCATTGAACAAACCGACGATTAAGAATAAGTATTCACTACCAAGGATTGACAATCTATTCGACCAGCTTAGAGGAGCTTCTGTATTTTCCAAGATCGACCTTCGATCTGGATATCATCAATTAAGGGTCAAGGAGGCAAATATCCAAAAGACGACATTCAGGACTCGGTATAGTCATTACGAGTTTCTGGTTATGCCATTTGGACCAACGAACGCTCCTGCAGTGTTTATGGATCTGATGAACCGTGTGTTCCAATCATTTTTGGATCAGTTCATAGTCGTCTTTATTGATGATATCCTGGTATATTCTGAAACTGAAACGAAACATGATGAGCATCTCCGTATAGTGCTGTAAGTATTAAGGGAGAAGGAACTCTTTGCGAAGTTCAGCAAGTATGAATTTTGGTTGAGGGAGGTAACCTTCTTAGGAAATGTGGTCTCTGCTGAGGGGATTAAAGTGGACCCTCGGAAAATTGAAGTGATTTTGGAATGGAAGCCGCCTAGGTCAGTGTCGGAAATACGGAGTTTCCTAGGACTGGCAGGATACTACAGAAGGTTTGTAGAAGGTTTTTTTGTGATGGCAGCACCTCTGACAAAACTCATAAGGAAAGGAGTACCGTTTGTATGGACTAAGAAGCAGCAAGAAGCTTTTGAGAAGTTGAAGAAAGTTCTGACTGAAGCACTTGTGTTAATTTAGCCGGAGTCTGGGAATGATTTTACTGTGTACAGTGACGCATCACACGTAGGTTTGGGCTGCGTGTTAATACAAGAGGGTAAGGTGGTTGCATATGCATCACGATAGCTTAAGCCTCATGAGGGAAACTATCTGACTCATGATTTAGAGTTGGCAGCAGTGATATTTGCACTTAAGATTTGGAGACATTACTTGTACGGAGAAAGGTGTATTATATACACCACCATAAGAGTCTTAAGTATTTGTTGACTTAGAAGGAGCTGAACCTTAGGCACGTGGAGATGGATTGAGTTGCTTAAGGATTATGACTGCTCGATCGAGTATCACCCAAGCAAGGCTAATGTGGTAGCCGATGCTCTAAGTCGTAGAGTCAGATTCGATCCGAGAGCAATGTTTGCTCATTTGAGTCTGTATGATGATGGAAGTCTATTGGCTGAGTTGCAAGTGAGGCCAACTTGGTTGGATCAGATTAAAGAAAAGCAGTTGAACAATGAGTCTTTGGTCGCTCGTTTTCAACAAGTTAAGAATGGGAAACTTCTGAGTTTGGGTTAAATGACGAAGGAGTTCTGTGTTTCCGAGGAAGAATTTGTGTTCCGAAGAACTCTGATTTGAGGCAAACAATATTGAAAGAAGCTCAGGGAGGACTTTGTGCCATGCACCCTAGAGGGAACAAGTTGTATCACGACTTACGAGAATTGTACTGGTGGCCTGGACTTAAACGAGAAGTAACGGAGTTTGTAGGGAAATGTCTGACATGCCAGCAAGTGAAAGCTGAGCATCAATTACCCTCTGGACTATTACAGTCAGTGAAGATACCACTTTGGAAGTGGGAGAGGGTAACCATGGACTTTGTGAGTGGGCTGCCTTTGACACCATCAAAGAAAGATTCTGTGTGGGTAGTGGTGGATAGGTTAACAAAATCTGCCCATTTCATACCAGTTCGTACTGATTACTCCCTACAAAAGTTGGCTAGGTTGTATGTGGCAGAGATAGTGCGACTACATAGAGTGCCAGTGTCGATTATTTTCGACCGAGACCCTAGGTTTACATCTCGGTTCTGGAAGAAGTTGCAGGAGGCATTGGGTACACGTTTGGATTTCAGTATTGCCTTTCACCCACAGGCAGATGGATAGTCGGAGAGGGTTATTCAGATTTTGGAGGATATGTTAAGGGGTTGTATCATCGATTTTCGTGGGAGTTGGGAGGACTACTTGCCATTGGCGGAGTTTGCATACAATAACAACTACCAAGCAAGTATTCAGATGGCTCCATATGAGGCACTTTATGGGCGGAGATGTCGTACGCCTACATGTTGGACAGAGTTGGGTGAACGACAAGTGCTTGGACCGGAGTTGGTGGCAGATACTGAAAGTAAGGTTAAGTTGATAAGAGATTGATTAACAGAGGCATCTGATAAACAGAAGTCGTATGCGGATCTAAAGCACAAAGAGATAGAGTTCGCAGTTGGGTATATGGTTTTCTTAAAGGTTTCACCTTGGAAGAAGATCTTGAGATTCGGCAAGAAAGGTAAATTGAGTCCGCGGTTTATAGGGCCTTATCGGGTTCTTAGGCGGGTAGGGCCGATGAGCGTATCGCTTAGAGTTACCACCGAGTTAGATGAATCCATGACGCCTTTCATGTGTCTATGTTAAGACGATATCGATCGATCCCTCACATGTTGTGCCAGTGGAGGAGATTGAAGTAAGGACTGATTTTACCTTTGAGGAAGAACCCATACAAATTTTAGATCGAGAGGTTAAAGTTCTAAGAAGGAAGTCGGTTCCGTTGGTAAAAGTACTGTGGCGTAATCATGGAAGGGAAGAAGCTACTTGGGAATCAGAAGAGACTATGCGTCAACAATACCCTCAACTATTTGGATCAGGTAAATTTCGAGGCCGAAATTTCTTTAAGGGGGGTAGAGTTGTAACGCCCCAATTTTCGGGAATTCTGTGAATGTTGGCAAAATTTCATGCTTTGATTTTGTCATTTGTGAGTGAAATTATGAAATAGAACCTATGTGAAAATGTTTGAAAATGCTATAGGCTAAATTGAAGTGGCCAAATAAATAGGAGTGCAAAATAGGAGGATTTGCATGACAAACCTCCCATTTTACATGAAGTGGCCAGCCATCATGTTGTTGTAGACAAAATGTGCACTTGATATCCATAATTTATAGTACAAATTGATACAAATTGATAATAGGTTAGGTAAATGTTCCATGATAATGGGTTAGGTAAATGTTTCATGATAATGGGTTAGGTAAATGTTTCATGATAAGAATTTCATGTCTTTTGTATTAAAGAATTAAATGGATGAAATATGAAGTTTTATTAAAAGAAAAAGGGGTGAAAAGAACAAAGTTTTGTCCATCTTTTTTCATCATAGCTGAAAGTTAGAGAAGAGAAAGGAGAGGAGAAAGCTCTTGAGTATTCGGTCATTAGGAGGAGGAAAATTGAAGGTAAGTTCTTGGTACCTTGTTTCTATTTTGAGGTTCATGAGTTCTTCTTGATTCTACCTTAACTCTTGAAGTATATTTTGATTTTTAGTTGTGTTGTGAGCATTTAGTCATGAATTAAAATGAAGGAAATGGTTGTTGTTTCATGTTCTTTTGATGAAAAATGGAAGATAGGTGAAGTTGAGCCAAACAAATGAGCATGCATGTGCCTTAGATGTTAAAGGGAAAAATCAGCTAACATGTTGTACTTTAAAATGATGAAATGGAGATTATACTTAAGCAAAATCATAGATATGTGATGATTGATTGGTGATATGCATGTTTAAATAACATGCATGCAAGGTATGTGTGAAAGAGTGATTTGGTAATAAATCTGCTTGGGACAGCAGCAGTAACGTGACTTTGGAAAATCACCATAAATTGTGGGAGAAGAATTAGAAGCTGAATAAATTATGTAATTAAAGCTTAATGAGTCTAGTTTCAAATGGAATAAACGAGAATATATTTTGAATTCTGTACAATGAGAAATTTGATTCGTAATGAAGAGTGGTCAGATTAGTCAAACAGTGAAACATGGGAAACTTTAAGAAAAATCTGGTATTGATTGGCCATACCAAAAATTCTGAAAATTTTATGGATAGAAGATATATGAGTCTATTTTCAGGGAAAATTAACGGCACTTGATTTGGAGTTTCGTAGCTCCAGTTATAAATGATTTAGTGACTGTTGCTCAGGAAGACAGCTTGCAGTGATTTTATGATTATGTGGTAAACATTGACAAAAATTTGTTAATGAGTTGCTTATTGATTTCATATAAGCTTACTATGATCTGTAGGTGTGGTTGGCCGAATATTGTAAAGGGTTAATACGTAGTTTGTATTTGAATAGTTAGATTAACGTGTTAGTAATCTAATTGTAGGCAGTTCGTGTGTGGATCTCGTCAGCATATCGTCGCAAACAGGTGTGTAACTAACACCCTCTTTCTTAGTCTAGATCGGCAAAAGCCGAAAAGTCGAAATGCCAAAACCGTATTTTGTAGATTTGCGAGTGTGCGAATGCTCGTGAGGTAAATCGATTAATGTTTTTGGTAAGCTGCAATGTTTGGACCGCAAAGTGCATGATTTCGTGCCCTCGATATTTTTGGGCTTAATGGGCCAAAATTGGAATGATGGGCCAACGGCCCAATTCGTAAGAACTCTCGACACGTGATTCGTTAGTACGTGAAAAGTAAGAATATGCATGAAAACCCTAAAATAGATAAATTACTGAAATACCTTTAAAAGTGGAAAATTTACGCTTTACCCCTAGTAGATAAATTATGAAATACCCCTAGGTTAAATTGACCTAAATGCATGTTTGATCGTTGTTATTTATCGCATGCCATGTTGTTATTATCTCGATGCATGGGATTGGGATATTGACGGAAGAAGTACTGAAAGTGGCTTGTCCACGATCGGAGGCTTTGCCTCAATTTATCGTTAACTGAGCAAAGCAATGTCGCAACTGTGGAGTGTTAATGGGTGGGTTGAGCTATCCCACATGGAGTGTATGGCTGGTACGGGTGGAGTGTAGTGGTTGGTGGGTTGAGTAGTCTCCCAAATGGGCTTGCATATGTTATTGATGTTGCATGTATTTTGAAATGGGCCTATGGGTCATCTCGTTATCTGAACAAGGGGCTAAGGCCCGCTTT
Organism: Gossypium arboreum; assembly: GCF_025698485.1. Taxonomy (NCBI): domain Eukaryota; kingdom Viridiplantae; phylum Streptophyta; class Magnoliopsida; order Malvales; family Malvaceae; genus Gossypium; species Gossypium arboreum. The sequence continues at coordinate 126,704,701 of NC_069079.1, read as the reverse complement.
ATTGTAATCAAAAGGGCTCGTCCAAGACCATCATTACTGAATGGGCTTAGGCCCAATAGGCTTGAGCTGACTTGGGCTTTGTATGGGTTTTCCTTACACCGAGTTTCCCCAAACTCACCCCTTTTATTTTCATCCACGCAGGTAATCCCCAACCATAGTGGGCTTGGAGTCGTGAGGGAATTCGGAGTGGCCACCCATTCGAAAGTTTGATTTTCTTCCGTGAACTAGACATCCTTTTATTTACGTTTGAAGTTTTGGGTTTTTAAATGTAATAAGGCCGCTTAATTATTTTTGATGGTTTTAATATGGATTACTAAGATAGGTAATACTTATTTTAACTGTTGAAATTGGATAGCTTTAGGGCACGTTTTCAAAAACAACAGTTGATTTCAAAATAACACGACAACAAGCAAAGCTTCCGCAATGAAAGTATTTTCCAAAATTAATCACTTTTCCTAAAAATGACTTAATCAAATCGGTTTCCTAGAAATATCCATGACGTTAAGGTGTGGCAATGGCGGTATGCATGTCTAGGATTGGATCCGAAGGGAGCTTGGTACTTAAGCAGTTCGATGGACTCACCACCTCTTTTCCGGTTTCCTACCTGGTGCACAACTTCCATTCACTTTAACCCTTAATGAATTAATCTTTTGAACATCAAGTACGATTTTCTGGACTTAGAATGGAAAATTTTTTTAACGTTTTTGATGTGGCATGCCGGATCCGGCCATAACTTTTGGGCCGGGTTTGGGGTGCTACAATATAGCTATGAAATTTTAAGTTAAGTCCTATTAACCCAAAAAAAACCATGAGTTTAAATCATCATTATACTAAAAAAATTAAAATTAAATTAATTATCTTTATTTTTTTAGAAAAACCAAGCACATATACAAGAAATAAATAAATAAATGTTTTTCTAATCATTTCCCAAAATATGAATCCTATATGATATAGTCATATAGTAGACTATAAATTCTTCTTGCAGTAAAAATTATTAAAAACTTCTTTACGTATAGCTTAACTTATTGGTTTATGAAATTAATTGTACATACCTCTAATATCGATTGATCCTTGCAGTAGGTTTGCTCCAATATTCAAGGATTTTACACTTAGCCCTTTAATATATGTCAGATCATTGTTCTTCAACCTATTCCAACTCAAGTCAAGCTCTTCCACATTCATTCCTGTAGAAAATTTGTGATATCGTTTTACGGAATTTTTGTTTTATATAACTTCGAAAGAAAAAATATATATTGGTTAAAATATGCTATATCTCCCTACACTCTTCATAAATTTAAAAGTTTTAATTTTAAGAAATTTAATTCCTTTACTTTTCATATTTAAAAATTCAGGTCCAATTGTTAACACCATTTTTATTGTTAAATTTGTTGTTATAGCATTTTAAAACAAAAAAATTAATTAATTACTTGGTAGTAACGTAACCAAAAAATGACATTATAATAAATTTGAATTTAAGAAAATTGTTTAACCGTGTTAACAATTAAAACTTAATTTTAAAATTTAAAAATAAAAAAATAAATTCCAAATTAATGAAAAATACAGGGATTCATGATATATTTTAACCAAAAACATACAATTCTTCAATTCCCGCATAAATCAAGATTCTTCAATTCTTTAAAAGGGAGAAATAAAGAGACATCGAGATACCAAGATGAATCTCTTCCGTTCCATTTGGGAGGAAGAAAGAGTCCTTTCACTCGTCCACTGATATTGTGGCATTCAATGAATTCCCAGTGACAACAATTTGAATCTTTCTCGGTTATCCAGTCGCTAACATCAAAAAACGAACTGAGTTGTAAGAGAGCAACTCTCTCCTGTTGCCAGCACCCCTGGGTCTAACGCCACCCTTGTATGAACATGGTAAAAAATCAAGTTGGCTTAAATCCAACTATACGAATTTCATATTTTAGATTAATGTCATATTATTTAACTAAATCATCTAAAAAATTAACAATTTTTTAAACTATTACAAAACAATTATTTTGAATATTTTCTAAATTTTAAATGTATATAAAGACCTAATCTTCAATTAGAAAAGACAATACAATATGAAATCTCTCATATAGATAAAAATGAGAGAGACCAATTCATTATATAACCAACTAATTATAGAAATGGTAGGGATTCATTACACATAGTATTACACACTTTCCTAACTTTGTATATAATTTATATTTTAAGAAATCAAACTTTTGAATTTACCAATATAATTGTACTTGTCATGTATGTAAAGTTTCAATCGATCTAATATCTCTATCATATCAATAAAAATATTGTTATATGTAATTATTGAAAGGTTTTTGTTTTCATAAAATAAATGTTAGAAATTTTTTATGTACTCTAAAATTGACATGAAAGATCTACATAAATAGAACATAAAATTGAAGAAGATGGTGGGGACTTGTGAGCTGAATCATGAGGTAGAGGTAGAGGATCGTATAGTGTGGATTCACGACAAGGGAGCGGTATTCTCAGTTAAAAAGTTGTCGCAGTTGCTGGCTTATGATGGAATAGAAGCTGTTGAATTCTCGTTTGATAGAATTTGGAGTCTGAAAGTTCCTCCAAAGGTGCGTAACTTCTTGTGGATGTTGGCAATTAATCGCATTCCAACAAAAGATTTTTTGATAAGTCGTAGGATACAAATAGATTCATCAAATAGGGGCTGCCCATGGTGCGATAGAGTTTTGGAAAATACTAACCATTTGTTTTTTGAATGTTCGTTTATCAAAAGCTTCTGGTCTTTCATTTTTAGCTGGTGGGATTTAGTTTGGAAGGATGTGACAAATATTGATGAATTATGTTCTGTGTGTTGGAGTATGAAGTTGACAGGTATTCAAAAGAGTTTATGGTTATTGGTAATTGCGGCTTCATGTTGGACACTATGGCTAGCTTGAAATGAAAAGGTGTTTGAAAGGTCAGTGGCTACAATTGATTCTTTAATCTTTCAATAAAAAAATGAGATCGTTGTTGTGGGCTAGATCGGTACATGATGTTTGTATATTTTCGGAGGTTGATTGGTGGGGACGACCTAAGGATTGTAGATTGGGTAGAAAATTGGGGAGGGATAGGGATTGTGTTTGGGATCCTCCTCCTATGGGTTGGTTGAAATTTAACATGGATGGAGTAGTTGTGGAGGAGGTTGCGGGCTGTGGAGGGGTGTTGAGGAACGAAAAGGAAGTGGTATTTGATCTTTTTTCTGGTAAATGTGGTGCGTGTGGAGTGGAGCAAGCGGTAGTAATGGCTATTAAAGTTGAAATTTTATTGATTTGATGCGGAAGGTAAATGTTCCTCTGATTGTAGAGTTTGAATTGAGTAGCGTTTCTGATTGGTTGAAGTATAGACGTTTACGACCATAGTCAATGAGAAAATTATTTGCGGATATTGAAGGAGGATTACATTATTTGGTGGAGATTAAGTTTGCGGTCACAAATAGTCAGAAGAAGGGTATGGCTAATTCATTGGCAAATGTTAGACTATCCAGGAATCACTTTTTTAAAGCATATTGGTAATCTGTTGTTTCTTGGTGATTTGTTTTAGTGTAGTCTGCTTGCTGTTATATTTCTTTGTAGGCTGAATTGCCATTTTTTACAGCTTTGTCGCTCAGACATGAGCTGGGAGTTTTTATTACTCCATTTTGCTTGTAATCAATTGATTGAGCTAAAATAAAAAATAATACACAAAATTTATGTTAGTAGTTTATAATGTTGGTTGTAATAATATTTTATTACGTAGAAAAGTCGAATAATTTAATTTTTGTTCAAATAGTTGTGTTATAAAGACGTAACCCTTGTATGTAAAGGTTTCACATAAAGACATAACTTTATACAAAGTTACTTATAAAACAATACAACCCTATAAAAGGGTATCTTATTAAAAGATACATGTCGAAACCATTTTTAAATCGAGTTCTGAAAATGGGACTTTAAGAAAAACGAAAACGGGAGTTGCCACCAATCTTTTTAAGTGTGATTGGATCACCTTATAAAATGTTTTGTTTTAAAACATTAATTTTGGTCTATGGAAGTCGAGAAAACGGATTCGGGAGTCGGTTACGTACGAGGAAGGGTTAGCACCCTCGTAACGCCCAAAAATTGGTACCTAATTGTTTATCAAGCGTCTTTAATGTCAGAAAAAACAAAATTAAGATGCAATCCTCTTTAAAATATTTTGATTTTGAAAATTGAGATTCGCTTGTATCAAAATATTGACACTAAGTTAGCCCCCTTTTTTTGAAATCCCTATTTCAAAACGACAAAACGCCACATCCAATAAGTTAGGACACAACGCTTTAAAATTCCAAGACAGTTGCTCGTATTTTGAAAACCTTAAAAAATTTAGAAGGATATTTGACTATTCGAACTCAACGAGAAAAGTTGCAACCCAATAAGTTAGGGCACTACTTTTTCGAAGCTTCCAAACACCAAGCATTGCCTTTTTATTTTTTGAAAACTTTGAAGTCTCGTTTTTAAAGCCGATGCATGAAGGAGTGCATTAACATATTAAAACATAACGCACAAGATAGCATATTATAGTAATAGGTAAATAAAAGCATAATAACAATAACATAAATGTCATACATTAATTAATATATATAATAGAAATATAAAAATATGGCAAATTTTAAATAAGTAAAATATACATACAAAAAAACAACATATATCAAAGAAGAATAGATAAAACATATAAATGTGTAATTCAACATATATATTAATAAACTTAAAAATGATGCATGATGTATAATTGTATAAAAACAAAAAAGACAAACAAATATAATAATATATAAAATAATAATAATAATATAGTAACATATGTTATTAAGCAATCAACACTTTATAAAATCATGAAAATAGCATTTAATACATGGACAATTTATAATATTTTAAAAAATAAAAGGTTTAATAAAATAAAGTGAGTAATTTGGATATATGTGTATATAATTAAAATACAATTTAGATATGGGTGATAATAATATGTTATAGATAAACTTTTAATTTTAAGATAAAATAATAAAAATTATGGTATTGTATTATATCAAATAATATAAACATTTAATAATACATAAAAATATAATATTTAATAGTGAATTTTAAAATAGATAATATATAATAGTATATAAAAATAATAAAAATGAAATAATTTATAATATATAATATAAAATGTAAGTTTTAAAATAATGTATAATATAAATAAATAAATATATAAGATATATAAGTTAAAGTATAATATATAATAATAATTTACAAATTTTGAAAATATAATAATATAATAAATAATATATATAATAAATTAAAAATAAGTTTAAAAGTATATAAAAAAGGGTGAAATTAAAACGAATTAAAATTTATAGGGTTATTTTTTAAAAGAATAGAAATCGAGGGCCACTTGGAAAACACGTTTGGATTAATGGACTCACTGGACAATTTGCCCTAATCCCAAAACGGCACCGTTTCCCTAGTTAAGCCTTAAAAGGCCATTTAGGACTAAATTGAAACAGATACAAACTGTTAGGGCCAAATCATAAATAAAATAAAGCATGATTATAAACACACAAAAAGGTGAAAGGACTGATTGGATAATTAACCCAATTCTCAAAAACACGTGGATCCTCCCCGGGTAATCGGGTCAACGCACGGATCCTTAGCCTTAATACGACGTCGTTTTAAGCTTATTGGATTAAGCTAAAACGGCGTCATTCTATTGTGGCTATATAAGCCAAACTATTGGTTTTAAATCATTTTGAATCGGTTCTGGAAAAAAAAAAGAAAAAAACTCTCTGAAAGAGAGTTGGGGAGGGGTATTTGGAGGGTCACCGGACCTCCATCTAGGTCTCAGATGCCACGCTACCGCCTCGTCTTCTCCACCGCATATGGTGGTCGGAGGTTTAAAAACCTCACCTTTCAATGCCGATTAAAGGTATTGCTTTCTCCTTTCATTATTTGCAGTATATATACGTACATATATTTAAAAAATTTCACCTTTGTGTATTCAATCGATTGAGATGCTTGCTGTGTATATGTATGCGAGAATAAATTCTTTTGCTGAATCTCTAAATTTTTATTGATTCTCTCCGTGTGTATTTTTCGGAGCGTAAGTCCCTTTACATCATTTTATTTGGGCTTTTATAACCACTGCTTTATTACATAAACTAGGAAAGAAATCTTCAATTTCTTTCCATTTCTTGTCTATTGTATCCACCTTATCTTTGATTGTGATCTGCTGAAATCCTTTTATTTTAGTTTCCTTTTTTGTTTTTTCAGATTCGCTGTGTTTTTTTCTTTTACAGTGCTTATAGAAACTGGTGGTGACGAGGGCTGGTGTAGATTCGAGCGCTGATTTCGGAGGCAGAATCACAGCGCTGATGGGAGAGGTCACTGGAACGACGTGAGAGATGAGCAGGCGCGTCCGTTGAGATGGATTCTAGAATCTTCCATTTGCGGCACGAGGAGAAAGAGCTAGGGTTAAAAACCCTAGCTGGTAATTTTAAATTTCGGGCCTCTGCTATTTGGGTCTGGTTTGGGTAGGGTGTAATGTCCAGGCTATTTTGGGTTTGTCAGAATGGTCCGAGGTATTTGGGTTTTGTGTTTGGGCTCTTGTAAGGACTTTATATGGACTGTTAAATAAATAAACATTTATTCATTTATTTATTTCATTTGGTTTTATTTAAGCCCGGTCAAATCTGGGCTATTACAGCTGCCGCTCATTGCTCATTGCTGTGTAACGAGGATCGAGCAAAGATTTAGAAAAACCAAATTTGACCAATTTTATCAAATCATAGTCCTCAATGTGCTTCTTGTAAACTTGTGACTGTCATGTTGATATCTTCGATTTGCTCTCCGTCGAACACAGAGACACCAAATATGCTTCTTCGATTTGTTCTCCAAATCATCTTAGATTTGCTTTAGCGTAAGCACGCGAAAACCAAATCAGCTATGTCTTCGATTCGTTCCTTGTAAGCACAAGGATACCAAGCCATCTTGGATCTTGCTTCAGTGAAATCATCTGAAGTAAGATCTGCTATATTTCTACCCTCCGTTGAAGTGGAGATGCCAGACTTCGATTTGCTCTCTGCCAATACAGAGATGCCAAATCATCTTAGATTTGCTTCATCGTAAACACGTGAAAACCAAATCAGTTATGTTTTCGATTTGCTCGTTGTAAGCACAAGGATGCTAAATCATCTTGGATCTGCTTCAGTGTAAACATCTGAAGGTGAGATCTGCTATGTATCTGCTCCCCGTTGAAGTGGAGATGCCAGACTTCAATTTGCTCTCTGACAATACAGAGATGCCAAATCATCTTAGATTTGCTTCATCGTAAACACGTAAAAGCCAAATCAGTTATGTCTTCAATTTGCTCCTTGTAAGTACAAGGATGCTAAATCATCTTAGATCTGCTTCAGCCAGATCTGCTATGCTATGGCCTATTACCCTACTGCTTAGGGGATTAAGGCGCGCCATCTTTGATAACCTGTAGAATGATTATGCTTGATAATTAGGAATGCTATGATCAAAATGAGTCGAGTGTTCCTAATTAAACATGTTATGATGCAAAATTTCGTGAACAGAACCCCTATCCTATATGTCACCACTCATTCCCCCATTTTTCTTTTCAAAGCATTATTCTTGCTCAGCCTGAAGGTCTGCACCCTTCCTCCAATGCTACGATCCACTGAGGATGTCTGTAAAACAATTTTCCTAAAAATTGAATCGTTGGTTTCTTGTCCATTTTCCTTTTGGACTGAAAAGAAATTCCTCGAGTTCCTTCATCCCTTACTTACATGAATTTCCCGAACAATTGTCCTGTTTTAGTTTCTTGTATTATCTAGAAATTTCAGAGTAATGCGTAAAACCTCATTTGTGAACATATTTAGTTCATCTATTATTATTTCAATGCAACATACTTAAGGAATAATAGAAGATGAATAAACCTTATTGGATTAGAATGAATTATCAAAAAGATACAAAAGGAAATTAATTTGAAATCCTATCTTTAAGAAGAAATAGAATCCAAAGATAGCAAACAGGATAAAAGTTATGTGCCCAAGATATTGCCGCTTGAGTGTCTATACACCAGCTCCGTGAAGTCTTTCTTGAGTTCAACATGCGTTTAAAATATTCAAAGTACTTTGTTGATGCCCCAGTATGCAACGTGCTTCGCTCCTTATAGCAAGATCACTGTGTACTCTTCAAAATTTGAGCTGCCCTTTAGGGTTTTTAACTCAAAACCCTTTTGGTCACAAGGTGCCCTTTGCGGGTTTTCACCTTGGCCTCTCCGTTTTTTTTTTTGAAATCACAAGGCGCCCTTTGCGGGTTTTCACCTTAGAATCTCTTCTCCTTTAGACAAAGTATTTTTTAACTGAGTCTGAGTTTACTGGATTGGGTAAACTTTTCCCATCCATTTCCGTTAAGATTAATGCACCACCGGAGAAAACTTTTTTCACGACATATAGCCCCTCCCAATTCGGCATCCATTTTTCCCTAAAGTCCCTTTAAATAGGAAAGATATTTTTCAGTATAAGTTCTCCCTCTTAGAATTCTCTTGGTCGAACTTTTTTATCATAAGCTCGCATCATTCGCTTCTGATACATCTGACCATGTCCAATGGCTCTTAGCCTCTTTTCCTCAGTCAAGTTCAACTGGTCATATCGGGATTGAACACATTCAGCTTCATCTAACCTTATCTTTGTCAAAATTCGAAGAGAAGTTATTTCTACTTCAATAGGTAACACTGCTTCCATCCCGTAAACTAACGAAAATGGGGTTGCCCCAATAGAGGTTCTGACAGATGCTCGATAGGCCAGGAGTGCAAACGGTAATTTCTCATGCCAATCTCTATAAGTCTCAGTCATCTTCCCCACTATTTTCTTAATGTTCTTGTTGGCGGCCTCCACTGCCCCATTCATTTTTGGACGATAGGGAGAAGAATTGTGATGCTTGATTTTGAACTGGTCACAAACCTTTGCTATTGTTTTGTTGTTCAAGTTCAATGCATTGTCAGATATGATCTTCTCAGGCATTCCATACCAATAAATGATCTCCTTCTTCAAGAATCAACTCACAGCTGACTTAGTAACATTTGCATAAGAAGCGGCCTCTACCCATTTTGTAAAATAGTCAATTACCACAAAGATAAACCGATGTCCATTCGAAGATTTTGGCGATATTGGTCCAATAACATCCATGCCCCACATGGAGAAGGGCCATGGAAAAGTCATAACATGCAAAGGTGAAGGTGGAACATGAATTTTGTCCCCATAAATCTGACACTTATGGTATTTCTTGGTATAGTTGATACAGTCCCCTTCCATAGTGGCCCAATAATAGCCAAACCTTATGATTTGCCTTGCCATCGTGAACCCATTTGCATGCGTCCCACATACACCTTCATGAACTTCTTCTAAAATTAGCTTAGCCTTTACAGCATCGACACATCTCAAAAGTACTTGGTCTTTTCGTCTCTTGTACAGGATATCTCCATCTAAGACATAGTTGCAAGCTAACCTCCTCAAAGTTCGTTTGTCATTTTCATTGGCCTGTTCAGGGTATTTACGATCTCTCACATATCACAATATATCTTGATACCAGGGGTTACTGTCATTTCCTTCCTTCTCATTGTTACAACAATGAGCTGGAGCCTCGTAGACACTCATTTAAATTGGCTTTATCTCTTCTTCTTTATTTTCCCTAATCATTGAGGCCAAGGTTGCTAAAGCATCTGCCATCTGATTTTCGTCTCGTGGGAGATAATTGAAAGTGATGTCATCAAACTCCTCAAGTAACCCCAAAACTACCTTTCGATAATTGATCAATTTAGGGTCCCTTGTCTCCCATTCACCTCTAATCTGATAAACTACCAACGCAGAATCTCCATATACTTCTAGGGTTTTTATACCTCGCTCTATAGCTGCTTGAAGTCCCATGATGCATGCTTCATACTCAGCCATATTGTTCGTGCAATCACAGTCCAACTTGCACGTGAAAGGGGAATGATCGCCATTCGGGGATACCAAGACTGCCCCAATTCTATTTCTGACTGCATTAAAAGCCCCATCAAAATTTAACTTCCAAGGAGAATCCTCGGTCATTGCTATGCACATTAACTCCTCATTTGGAAAATCAAAGTTCAATGGCTCATAATCGTCTAGAGCCCTACTGGCTAAGAACTCTTTACCGCACTTCCTTTTATAGCCTTCTGACTTATGTAGACTATATCAAACTCTAAAAGCAAAATTTGCCATCTCGTCATTCTCCCATTTAGAGCCGTTGACTCCATCATGTATTTCAATGGATCAAGCTTTGAGATAAGCCAAGTGGTATGGTATGGCATGTACTGTTTTAATCTCCAAGTTGTCCAAATCAGCGTACAACACAACTTTTCAATCGGTGGATATCTCATCTCACAGTCAGTGAATTTCTTACTGAGATAATAAATTGCCTTCTCCTTTTTCCCTGACTCGTCATGCTGGCCACGCACACATCCCATGGAATTACTGAACACTGACAAGGACAGTATCAACGGTTTATCTGGGCTTGGTGGAGATAATACCGGAGCATTCAACAAATACTGCTTGACCTTTTCAAAAGCATTCTGGCACTCCTCATCCCAAGTACCTTGATTGTGCTTTCTGAGGAGACGAAATATAGGATCGCATTTCTCGGTCAATTGTGAAATGAACCGAGCGATGTAATTCAACCTTCCTAGGAATCCTCGAACTTCCTTCTGAGTGCGTGGTGGAGGTAGCTCTTGTATGGCTCTGACCTTGTCTGAGTCTACTTCAATTTCCTTTTCACTGACTACGAAGCCTAATAACTTTTCCGATCTGGCTCCAGAGGTACACTTTGCTGGATTGAGCTTCAACTAAAATTTTCTCAATCTCAAGAACAATCTTCTCGAAACCTCACTGTGCTCTTTTTCTGTATGCGACTTGGCAATCATATCATCAACGTATACCTTAATATCCTTATGCATCATGTCATGGAATAAGTTTACCATGGCCCGTTGGTATGTTGGCCCTGCGTTCTTTAGTCCAAACGGCATTACTTTGTAGCAAAAGGTGCCCCATAAGGTTATGAAGGTGGTTTTATCCATGTCCTCTGGATGCATCTTTATCTGATTGTATCCTGAGAAACCATCCATGAAGGAAAACAACGAATATCCCGCTGTGTTGTCCACCAAAATGTCTATGTGTGGCAGAGGAAAATTATATTTGGGGCTAGCTTTGTTTAAATCTCTGTAATCAATACACATTCGTACATTCCCATATTTCTTAGGAACTGGTACAATGTTAGCTACCCATTCGGAGTATTTCATTTCTTGCAAGAATCCTGCATCGAACTGCTTCTTGACTTCATCTTTTATTTTCAGAATAATATCTGGCCTCATTCTTCGCAACTTCTGTTGGACTGGCTTACAATCCTATCTTATCGGAAGACGATGTACTACAATATCAATACTCAATCCGGGCATATCTTGATATGACCAGACGAAGATATCCTTGAACTCTCGAAGCAACTCAACAAGATCAAGCCTTGTATCCTCGGTAATCAGTGTTCCAATTTTCAACTCCTTCCCTTCTTCTAGGGCTACATTTTCTATTACCTCTTTCTCATGTGGCATGATTTGTTTCTCCTCCTACTTTACCATTCTTAACAGATCAAGAGATACATCATAATCTTGAACATCTTCAAAATCCTTAGGTTCCTCTAAACACATGACTTGTTCGCAAGAGAAATCAGGAGTTGCAGTGTCGGTACTCATATCATTGATATCTAGGGACCTATAGGGGTATGCAAGAATATACAAAGAATGAATGAATCTAATAATAACTGTTTATGTGCTATGAATAAAATAATAAGAATTTCCAAAATTTAAAGGAATATTGGTTGATAAAAACGAAACAATACTCTTTTAAATTGATAAAAGTTATGTTTTATTTAAATAATAGTAAATGAACATAGCCTATTTCACAAATGTAATCTTACTACTCCTAGGCCCTAGAGTAACAGACATGTTTCGAGAATTACTCTAAAAAGTTCTTAAAGACTACAGGAAGGTCTTCCGCAGTTCAATTGTTCAAAGAGCTCCCAGTTCGTAAGGGCGAATGCCCTCGAGGTTTCCTTGCTCCAATCCCTCATCGTGTACAGCATTAATTTGATGACTTTCTTCTACCAGTAATCTCCCTAACTTAAAGGATTTGGATATAGGTGGGAATGTCATCGGCTCCAACTTCACTTCTCCTCCGTTCAGACGCGCCTTTCTTCTCGCTTAACATTTCTCAATCTCTTGCCTCATGTGCTTATGGTCTAGCCTGAAGCCCAAACCAAAGCGATCTTTCTTCTCAATCAGTTTTGGGATTTGAATCCCCCCTTGCAACTGTCTTCCTAGTCCTTTTCCTGGCAATGCCCCTTTCCCCATTATCATTTTCAGGGCCATCCTTGTGGCTCTAGACATTTTGGGTACCAGCACCTCACTTCCTTAAAAAATGAAGGTTCCATTGATGATTTCTAAAGAGTGAAAAGAACACTCAATAGCCTCCTCATTTGCCTCGACATAAGGGGCCTTGCTAGTGACTGCTGCTATAGTATCCTCTTCCGTGTTGATGGTTATTAACCGTCCATCTGTCACTAACTTCAATTTTTTGTGCAATGAGGAAGGCACCGCTCCTGCCGAGTGTATCCATGGCCTCCCCAATAAAAAATTATAGGAGGGCTTGATATCCATCACCAAGAAATCAACTTCATAGGTATTTGGCCCAATTTCCAAAGGGATGTCGATTCGTCCCATCACTTTCCTTTCAATTCCATCAAAGGCTCTTACCACATTATGACATGTTTTCATATGCGAACTGTCAATGGGTAATCTGTTCAAGGTGGATAATGGCAGGACATTCAAAGTAGACCCATTATCAACGAGTGTACTTGGTAGCATGTATCCTTTGCATCGAGTAGTGATGTGCAAGGCTTTGGTTGACCCTATACCCCCAGGTGGAATTTCATCATCATTAAAATAGATGAAATTGTTAGCACTGATGTTATTTACCAATTGATCCAATTTGTTAACGGATATGTCGTGGGTGATATATGTTTCGTTAAGCACCTGCAATAATGTATCTCGATGCACCTCAGAACTCAGAAGCAAGGCTAATACTGATATACGCGCTGGCTGCTTACGTAACTGCTCGACCACACTATACTCGCTATGCTTAAGGAACTTTAAGAACTCTTTAGCCTCCTCCTTATTTACTGGCTCATTGATGGGTATTTCAGTCTCTTTCTCGTCCCATCACTTTCTTTTCAGTTCCATCAAAGGCTCTTACCACATTATGACATGTTTTCATATGCGAACTATCAATGGGTAATCTGTTCAAGGTGGATAATGGCAGGGCGTTCAAAGCAGACCCATTATCAACGAGTGCACTTGGCAGCATTTATCCTTTGCACCGAGTAGTGATGTGCAAGGCTTTGGTTGACCCTATACCCCCAGGTGGAATTTCATCATCATTGAAATAGATGAAATTGTCAGCATTGATGTTATTTACCAACCGGTCCAATTTGTTAATGGATATGTCGTGGGTGACATATGTTTCGTTAAGCACCTTCAATGATACATCCCGATGCACCTCGTAACTCGTAAGCGTGGCTAATATCGATATATCGCTACTGGTCGCTACATTTAAATCGCTCGACCACACTATACTCACTATGCTTAAGGAACTTTAAGAACTCCTTAGCCTCCTTCTCATTTACTGGCTCATTGATGGGTATTTCAATCTCTTTCTCTTTTCAACATTGACACTTTTTACCTTTGTGGGCTCCACTCTGACGCCCCTCGTATCATAACGTTTCCCACTCTGCATATGGGAACCTTCATTTTGCACACCCCTAGATGCACTGGCTATACTCTCCCCCTTAAGTACTGTTACACTGCAATCATAACTCCATGGTACCCTCTTGTCATCCTTGTAAGGGAAAGGATTGGGTTTATGGATGACAACTCTAGGCCCAGTTTGCGCCTCCACTTCATTATTCTCTGGTAGGGAAATAATAATTCTTGGCCAGTAGGTTTCTTGTCATTCATTTCCTAATACACATATTTGTTTTTCGCAAAAACTACCCTCAAAAATCTGTAGCTCTTTGTTAATCATAAGGCCTTGCACCATGGCCTTGAACTCCTCACAATTTTGGATCATATGACCCATCTCTCTATGGAATTCGCAATAATTCCCTATTCCTCTTCTACCTTCTCCAGAGGTCAACATACCTCTCTTCACCATCTCCCTTATTGCTTTCATGGGTGTCTTCACCTCAGCAATATCTTTATTGATTTTTTCTTCCCTTGTTTCGTCGATGGCATTCACTTCTTGATTGCCATGATCTGGTAACGGATTTTCAGTACTAGGGGTACTGTCAAATTTCACAACCCCCATCTTGATAAGCCTCTCCATGACCTTTTTGAATCTAGTGCAGTTTTCAATCGAATGCCCCGGTATTTCCACGTGATATTCGCATTTAGCATTTGCATTATACCATTTGGGTACGGTGGTTGCAGCAGTTTCAAGTGAAATGGAGCAATGGCATGTGCATCATATAAGCTTTGATAAAGCTCATGATATGTCACAGGGATAGGCAGGAATTGTATCCTCTCCGAATTCTATCTTGTACCCGATTCCTATCTTTGAGTACTTTGTTGCTCTGTTTTGGGTTGACCAATTGTGACTGCCCTCGAGTTGAGGCTATTCATATTATTCACCTCGTTGTCCTTTTTCCTTGGGGCCGATCTTTTAGCCACTTCCCCCTCGATTTTACCGCCTCTCACGGTATTCTCAATCATCTCACCTGCCATAACTATATTCGCGAAACTTTTCGTGGTACTTCCAATCATGTGAGTGATGAATGGAGCCTTCAAAGTGTTGATAAATAACATGGTGGTCTCTTTTTCCAGGAATGGTGGTTGTACTTGCATTGCCACCTCCCTCCATCGTTGTGCATATTGCCTAAAACTTTCATTAGGCTTTTTCTCCATGTTTTGAAGTGTGATCCTATCTGGCGTCATATCAGTCACATGGTTGTACTGTTGCATGAAGGCCTGTTCCAGATCTCTCTATGAACTGATTCTTGTACGGCTCAACTGATTGTACCATCTAGCCGCTGCTCCTACTAAGTTGTCTTGAAAACAATGGATCAATAATTGATCATTGTTCACATATCCAGTCATTCTCCTACAAAACATTGTTATGTGTGCCTCTGAACAAGTAGTCCCGTTGTACTTTTCAAACTCTGGCATCTTAAATTTATGAGGAAGTACTAAATCTGGGACCAAACTTAAGTCTTTGGCATCAATCCCATGATGACTACCAGTGCCTTCCAAAACCTTAAACTTCTCCTCTAACCACTTGCAGCGATTCTCCAATTGTTTTGCGGATTCAGTTGCCATTCTTTCCTTCTCCATCAAATCCAGATCAAGAGTGATAGGGTTGATCGAGCTATCACCCAAATTATTTCCCAACCCAGATGGGAAGTTTATGGGGATTCCAGCATCAACTGGCCCATGTTGAGGCCTCACGGTGACAGATGGCCTTTTAGGAGGTGCCTCGGTCTGCAGTGGCACATGAAGCGGACTAAAGCCTGGAGGAGGACCTTTATTCTCCTCTTCAGTGATCGCCATGGGAGCTTTTCCTTTATCAATGGCTCTCAACAGCTGAGCCATTTCAGCCATCATGTTCCTCTGAGCCTCTAGCATTTGCTCCCTCATTTCATTTTACATTTTGGCTAACTGCTTTTGCATTTGATCTTGCATATCTTTTTGTAATTGCTCGAACCTTTGATCCATACTCTTAGTTTTAGTGCGAGTGCCGATGTGTGATTTCTAGATTTTCCTTTCTAGCTTTGGAAGTAAACTTTAACTAATTAGGGTCTTTCTATAACTTTGAATACAAACGATGTGATGAAATGCTATGAGATGCAAATGCATGAATACAAAAAGGATATCGATTCTGGTTCAACTTAATTTAGAAAATTTTATTTAGAAAAAGAATATCTTTACATATAAGAGGATTACAAATACGCTTTCACCCTAAGGCCCAAAGTTTTAACTCTATCTAATAAAAGGGCTAACTCTCGTCCTATATCCGACGACGATGAATACATCAGACTCAATACATCAGCTTGAATTGCCAAGTCTTGCACATATTCAGCAACCTCTCGAATCTGGGCTATAGCCTCACCAATGACATGATCCCTTTCTCTGACCTGTCCTCTAGCCTGATGAAGCTGTCCCTTCAGATAATCTTCTTGCGCCTTGAGCTGCTCAACCTGAAGTTCACCGCCATGCAATGCCACTTCCAAATCCTCAACCTTGCTTTTTAGCTCCTTTAACTCGACCGTAGAATTATGGTTTTGGTGCCAATGCAGGGATCTTCCAAGCTCAGCTACCTTAGTCTTTAACACATTATTCTCTTCCTCTAATGCCAAATTATGCACCTGCATCTCTTGGAACTTCCTCTCCCTCGGCTCTAGCCTTTTCCTCTTAGACCTCTTTCTGCAACTGATCTGAAGATCCTCCTACTCTCGCTCTCCTCAAGGATACTTGTGCCCTTTTGTAATGCTCCTTTAGATCATCTCGATCTTCCTCAATCTTCCTCTTTTCTTTCCTCTCTTTCTCGACCTTCATCTTTTGAACGTCGACGTCCAAGCTCAAGTACATCTTTTTTTCCTCGACCTTTGCCACCCTCTTCTCGAACTACAAGCTCTTTCTCTCGAACTCCTGCTTCATAATTTCTAACTCTGAGGGCCTTACTTGCAAATATTCCTCTATCGGTCGAGTTCTTTCTATGCTTGGCTTAGGGATGTTATCATTAACCCTTTTGCCTCTCCATTCAACGTATTCTGGTATGGTTGCAGGGCTAATAGCTACCCCTTTCAACCGAAAAGTCTCTTTCCAAGCACTAGAAACTTCACTAACCTTCCTCTTGTAATTGGCTCCTCTGTATACAAATTCACTTTGAGCTAATCCCTGAGTTGCTGGTACGAACTGTCGCAATCCATGCTGCCTCAGCACGAGCAAAGGAGCATAACCAATGGCACCCCAAATTCCCAACAGGGGGACCCAACCAAAACTGCTGCATCGGTAAAGAACCTCCCCAGGAATCATCCACGGAGCCCTCCACTCGATATCTTTCGACTGAAGGTTCTGAAGTAGTGCTATCCAATTCTCTTCTGGAATATCAACTCTCCTAGTTGGAGCTACTATGTCTTTCAACGGTGAATAATCCTCGAAGAAGACCCGAAAAATCACCCTATCTATCAACAGGAAATGACTGTAGAACCAAGCCAAAAGTAACTGAGCACACCCTATAAACCTGCCGGCACCAGCCCTCCTACATGCACCTAAAGACCTGAATGTTTCAGCCAAAATTGCAGAGACAGAAGTGACCTTTTTACTGAGTCGATGAAAAAGATCCGTGGTTGCTTCATCCACATATCCCATAGCCCTAGGGAAACCATCAGACCATACAGGCTTAAGGCAAAAACATCTACCTTCTTTGTCTCATCGGGGTGTGTCAGAATCAACTCTTTCAAAGCGTCCCACGAAATGCACTTGCACTCACCCTTTTCTTTAATTCGGGTCGTGGTCCACTGCTCTCTCATCCCCGTAATAATCATCAATTTTTTCCAAAAGGTAGGGACACAGGCAGCCCGAGAATAGATCCTATCGTTCTGAAATCTGGGACAACGAAGCAAGGCAGTATACTCCTCCATAGTAGGTACCAAGTCTACTTCCCCAAAAGTGAAACAACTGTACGCCGGGTTCCAAAACTGAGCAAGGGCCCGGAATAAGTGCTCGTCTACCTGAACATCGAGCAAGTAAGGTAAGTCCCCGTAATTATCGTAAAATAACTGCTTGGTCTTTTTGCCCCACTGATCCCAAATTTCCTTAAGCTCTTAGAGATTATTCTGCGTGACATTAATACGAGTGTAATCTGGCAGCTCTGACACGTATCCTTCAGCTATACTATTTCCCTTTTCTAGTTGAGTTTGCTCAGACGATCTATGGACATTGGTGTTGCCCTCCATTCTATCAAGAAGTCCGTTCTCCATAATAAAACTTCCTAACTTAGAAACTGACCGTGAATCGATACCTTTTAAATGCAAAATGACATGCACAAAAGAAAGAAAACAGTTAGTATCATATGATATTAATAAACACAAAGATAACCTAAGTATAATTTTATCTATATTGAGCTCTTACGGTTTTTCTATATGTGGTTTGTTTCTAAAATTTGAGGTACCCGAACCAGCAGATTCCTCGATCCTCACCCATTATAGGCTCATTTGAATCGAGTTCAGTTCAGGGGAATATATTTCCTTATGGTTACACGGAGATGAAAATCTCACGAAACCATAGGTACGGATGTATCCCGAAAGTGATCCACTATCCTGCACGGAGGCGAAAACCTCACGAAGGCGTAGCTTCTCACTCCTACTTAAGGGTGTGACCACAACGGTCATGCAAATGCAATGCGTATCAGAATATAGCAACACATGCAATAATACAAACACATGTAATGCAAAGAGGATTAAATTTTAAAATTTTTAATTTCTGACATTAGGACAAGAGATAATCAATTACACGGCTTGACTCTCTTATTAGTCCCCAGTGGAGTCGCTAAGCTGTCGAAACCATTTTTAAATCGAGTTTTGAAAATGGGAATCGACTTTAAGAAAAACGAAAACGGGAGTCGCCACCAATCTTTTTAGGTGTGATTGGATCACCTTATAAAATGTTTTGTTTTAAAATATTAATTTTGGTCTACGGAAGTCGAGAAAATGGATTCGGGAGTCGATTACGTACGAGGAAGGGTTAGCACCCTCGTAACGCCCCAAAATTGGTACCTAATTGATTATCAAGTGTCTTTAATGTCAGAAAAAACAAAATTAAGATGCAATCCTCTTTAAAATATTTTGATTTTGAAAATTGAGATTCACTTGTATCAAAATATTGACACTAAGTTAGCCCCTCTTTTTTTGAAATCCCTATCTCGAAACGACAAAACGCCACATCCAATAAGTTAGGACACAGCGCTTTAAAATTCCAAGACGGTTGCTCGTATTTTGAAAACCTTAAAAAATTTAGAAGGATATTTGACTATTCGAACTCAACGAGAAAAGTTGCAACCCAATAAGTTAGGGCACTACTTTTTCGAAGCTTCCAAACACCAAGCATTGCCTTTTTATTTTTTGAAAACTTTGAAGTCTCGTTTTTAAAGCCGATGCATGAAGGAGCGCATTAACATAATAAAACATAACATACAAGATAGCATATTATAGTAATAGATAAATAAAAGCATAATAACAATAACATAAATGTCATACATTAATTAATATATATATATATAATAGAAATATAAAAATATGGCAAATTTTAAATAAGTAAAATATACATACAAAAAACAACATATACCAAAGAAGAATAGATAAAACATATAAATGTGTAATTCAACATATATATATATTAATAAACGAAAAAAATGATGCATGATGTATAATTGTATAAAAACAAAACAAGACAAACAAATACAATAATATATAAAAAAATAATAATAATAATATAGTAACATATGTTATTAAGCAATCAACACTTTATAAAATCATGAAAATAGCATTTAATACATGGACAATTTATAATATTTTCAAAAAATAAAAGGTTTAATAAAATAAAGTGAGTAATTTGGATATATGTGTATATAATTAAAATACAATTTAGATATTGGTGATAATAATATGTTATAGATAAACTTTTAATTTTAAGATAAAATAATAAAAATTATGGTATTGTATTATATCAAATAATATAAACATTTAATAATACATAAAAATATAATATTTAATAGTGAATTTTAAAATAGATAATATATAATAGTATATAAAAATAATAAAATGAAATAATTTATAATATATAATATAAAAATGTAAGTTTTAAAATAATGTATAATATAAATAAATAAATATATAAGATATATAAGTTAAAATATAATATATAATAATTTGCAAATTTTGAAAATATAAAAATATAATAAATAATATATATAATAAATTAAAAATAAGTTTAAAAGTATATAAAAAAAAGGGGTGAAATTAAAACGAATTAAAATTTATAGGGTTGTTTTTTAAAAGAATAAAAATCGAGGGCCACTTGGAAAACACGTTTGGATTAATGGACTCACCGGACAATTTGCCCTAATCCCCAAAACGACACCGTTTCCCTAGTTAAGCCTTAAAAGGCCATTTAGGACTAAATTGAAACAGATACAAACTGTTAGGCCAAATCATAAATAAAATAAAGCATGATTATAAACACACAAAAAGGTGAAAGGACTGATTGGGTAATTAACCCAATTTTCAAAAACACGTGGATCCTCCCCGGGTAATTGGGTCAACGCGCGGATCCTTAGCCTTAATACGACGTCGTTTTAAGCTTATTGGATTAAGCTAAAACGGTGTCGTTCTGTTGTGGTTATATAAGCCAAACTATTGGTTTTAAATCATTTTGAATCGGTTCTGGAAAAAAAAGAAAAAAAACTCTCTGAAAGAGAGTTGGGGAGGGGTATTCGGAGGGTCATCGGACCTCCATCTAGGGGTCTGTATGCACTCACGCGCCCTCGTCTTCTCCACCACATACGGTGGTCGGAGGTTTAAAAACCTCACCTTTAAATGCCGATTAAAGGTATTGTTTTCTCCTTTTATTATTTGCAGTATATATACGTACATATATTTAAAAAATTTCACTTTTGTGTATTCAATCGATTGAGATGCTTGCTGTGTATATGTATGCGAGAATAAATTCTTTTGTTGAATCTCTAAATTTTTATTGATTCTCTCTGTGTGTATTTTTCGGAGCGTAAGTCCCTTTACATCATTTTATTTGGGCTTTTATAGCCACTGCTTTATTACATAAATTGGGAAAGAAATCTTCGATTTCTTTCCATTTCTTGTCTACTGTATCCACCGTATCTTTGATTGTGATCTGCTGAAATCCTTTTATTTTAGTTTCCTTTTTTGTTTTTCGTATCTGCTGTGTTTCCTTTTCTTTTACAGGTGCTTGCGAGAAATCTGGTGGTGACGAGGGTTGGTGTAGATTCACGCGCTGATTTCGGAGGCAGAATCACAGCGCTGATGGGGGAGGTCACTGGAACGACGTGAGAGATGAGCAGGCACGTCCGTTGAGATGGCTTCTGGAATTTTCTATTTGCGGCGTGAGCAGAAAGAGCTAGGGTTAAAAACCCTAGCTGGTAATTTTAAATTTCGGGCCTCTGCTATTTGGGTCTGGTTTGGGTAGGGTGTAACAGGTCTGGGCTATTTTGGGTTTGTTGTAACGGGTCTGAGGTATTTGGGTTTTGTGTTTGGGCACTTGTAAGGACTTTATATGGACTGTTAAATAAATAAACATTTATTCATTTATTTATTTCATTTGGTTTTATTTAAGCCCGGTCAAATTTGGGCTATTACAATACACATATTGAATGTCTATATAAAGGGCTTTTCTATTAATCATTTTTACTCTTCTATTTGGAGTATTGAGGGCTTTGTTGTATATTGAAGGCATGTAAAACCCTTAAGGAAAGTGTTCTACACGCCTCAAAACCATCATATTTTACTAAATTTTTTTTTTTTCTTGTTTCAATCTTTATTATTTATTTTTCTAACAATTTAATGATATAATTGTTAATATAATTTGTTTAAGTATTTTTGTTAAAAATATATGATGTTCCATTTTATGTATAGGAAGCATGCGTGCTACAATATGTTAACTGTAGCACCCCAAACCCGGCCCAGACGTTAAGGCCGGATCCGACATGCCACATCGAAGCATTCAAAACATTTCCAATCTAGAAAGAAAACTTATGAGTGTTTTAAAAGATAATTTCATTATAGGTTAAAGTGAATGGAAGTCATGCACCGTGTAGGAAACCTAAAAGAGGTGGTGAGTCCATCTGATCGCTATACCAAGCTCCTTCGGATCCAATCCTAGACATACATACCACCATTGCCACACCTTAACGTCATGGATATTTCTAGGAAACCGATTTGATTAAGTCATTTTAGGAAAAGTGATTAATTTTGGAAAATACTTTCATTCGGAAGCTTTATTTGTTGTCGTGTTATTTTGAAATCAATTGTTGTTTTTGAAAACGCCTAAAGCTATCCAATTTCAACAGTTAAAATAAGTAATATCTATTTTAGTAATACATATTAAAACCATCAAAAATAATTAAGCTGCCTTATTACATTTAAAACCCAAAACTTCAAACGTAAATAAAAGGATGTCCAGTTCACCAAAAGAAAATCAAACTTTCGAGCGGGTGGCCACTCCGAATTCCCTCACAACTCCAAGCCCACTATGGTTGGGGATTTCCTCAGTGTGTAAGAAAAACCCATTCAAAGCCCAAGTCAGCTCAAGCCCATTGGGCCTAAGCCCATTCAGTATGATTATATGGGCGAGCCCTTTTCAGATTACAATAAACTAGGCCTTAGCCCCTTATTCAGATAACAGTATGGCCCATAGGCCCATTTCAAAATACATGCAACATCAATAACATATGCAAGCCCATTTGTGGAGACTACTCAACCCACCAACCACTACACTCCACCCGTACCACCATACACTCCATGTGGGGAATAGCTCAACCCACCCAAATTTAACACTCCACAGATTGCACCTTGCTGCTCGATTATCAAAGAATTGAGGCAAAGCCTCCAAGACGTGGACAAGCCACTTTCAAGACTTCCTCCGTCAATATCCCATCCATGCATCGATAATAACAACATGGCATGCAAGAAATAACAACAATCAAACATGCATTTAGGTCAATTTAACCCTAGGGGTATTTTAATTTATCTACTAGGGTAAAATCGTAAATTTTCCACTTTTAAAGGTATTTCAGTAATTTATCTATTTTAGGGTTTTTCATGCATATTCCTACCTTTCACGTACTAATGTAATCACTCATGAGGGTTCTTACCGAATGGGCCGTTGGCCCATCATTCCAATTTTGGCCCATTAAGCCCAAAAATATCGAGGGCACGTAAATCATGCACTTTGCGGTCCAAACATTGCAGCTTACCAAAAACATTAATCGATTTACCTCACGAGCATTCGACACTCGCAAATCTACAAAATACCGGGTTTTAAGATTTCGCTTTTCGCTTTTGCCGATCTAGACTAAGAAAGAGGGTGTTAGTTACACATTTGCTTATGATTTATATGTCGACGAGATCCACACACTAACGCTTATAATTGGATTACTAACACGTTAATCTAACTATTCAAATACAAACTACGATTAACCCCTTACAATATTCGGTCAACCGCACCTACAGATCATAGTAAGCTTATAAGAAATCAATAAGCAACTCATTAACAAATTTTTATCAATGTTTACCACATAATCATAATTTCACCGCAAGTCGTCTTCCCGAGCAACAGTTACTAAATCATTTATAATCTGAGCTACGAAACTCCAAATCAAATGCCGTTAATTTTCCCTGAAAATAGACTCATATATCTTCTATCCATAAAATTTTCATAATTTGGCCAATCAATACCAGATTTTTCTTAAAGTTTCCCATGTTTCACTGTTTGACCAATCTGACCACTCTTCATTACGAATCAAATTTCTCATTGTACAGAATTAAAAATATGTTCTAGTTTATTTCATTTGAAACTAGACTCATTAAGCTTTAATTACATAATTTATTCAGATTCTAATTCATCTCCCACAATTTATGGTGATTTTCCAAAGTCACGTTGCTGCTGCTGTCCCTAGCAGATTTATTACCAAATCACTCTTTCACGCCTAACTTGCATGCTTGTTATTTAAACATGTATATCACCAATCAATCATCACATATCTATGATTTTACTTAAGTATAATCTCCATTTCATCATTTTAAAGCACAACATGTTAGCCGATTTTTTTTCCCCTTAGCATCTAAGGCACATGCATGCTCATTTGTTTGGCTCAACTTCACCTATCTTCCATTTTTCATCAAAAGAACATGAAACAACAACCATTTCCTTCATTTTAATTCATGACTAAATGCTCACAACACAACTAAAACCAAAATATGCTTCAAGAGTTAAGGTAGAATCAAGAAGAACTCATGAACATCAAGATAGAAGCCAACTACCATGAACTTACCTTCAATTTTCTTCCCAAGTGACCGAACACTCAAGAGCTTTCTCCTCTCCTTTCTCTTCTCTAACTTTCGCTATGATGAACAAAGATGGACAAAACTTTGTTCTTTTCACCCCTTTTCTTTTAATAAAACTTCATATTTCATCCATTTAATTCTTTAATACAAAAGACATGAAATTCTTATCATGAAACATTTACCTAACCCATTATCATGAAACATTTACCTAACCCATTATCATGGAACATTTACCTAACCTATTATCAATTTGTATCAATTTGTACCATAAATTATGGATATCAAGTGCACATTTTGTCTACAACAACATGATGGCTAGCCACTTCATTTAAAATGGGAGGTTTGTCATGCAAATCCTCCTATTTTGCACTCCTATTTATTTGGCCATTTCAATTTAGCCTATAGCATTTTCAAACATTTTCATATAGGTTCTATTTCATAATTTCACTCTATTTTTCTTATGGAACAAAAATTAACTAAAATTACCGGGTTCTATCTTAAGCTTGGGCCTTCTAGAGGCCCACTAACATAATTAAACCTATGCCAACATTCACAGGATTCCCGAAAATTGGGGCGTTACATTAACTTTATACTATTTGGATATTGGAAATCATAAAACATTAATTGAATATTCTAATTAAAATTGTATAAAGTAAATATGCTTTCCTCATAATAAAATGTTTATTATTATAGAACAAAAATATTACAGTCTAGCTTTAGAAAGTTCAAAGCAGATAACCCAAACAAACTTCGAATAATAGAAAAGCATGAAAACTGAATACATACAAATGTAAACCATCAAAGCACAAGGCTACTTGCTTCTTTTTAAGATGGAAAATCATAGAAGATTGTCCTCAATAAAATATCGGCAAGTGTTGGTGCAGTGTTCAATGAAATAAAACCATGCTCGTTGCCAATATGGATTTATATACAAAATGGTAGCAATAATCGATAACACAATTACATAAGAAACAAAAAAGGTCACTTGGAAAACATACATGTCCATCTAGCCACTTTCTTCTTCATTGTATGAGGCATATGGTGTTGTTGTTGATGGTGAATTAGGCTCATTGCAATCTTTTGGCAGGGGATGTCCACAGAGAAAACGATTTGCCATGTAACTGCTTTCATCAAAGGTCACAAATTGAGCTTTCTGATATGGAATACTCCCTGACAAGTTGTTGTATGACACATTGAAAACTTCCAGGGTATACAACTCCATCAATTTTATAGGGATTATTCCACTTAGGTTGTTGTGAGAAAGATCTAAACTCTCAATTTTATTAAGCCTTGAAAGCGTTGATGGTATATGTCCAGTCAAATTGTTGTGCGACAAGTTCAATGAATGAATTTCTCTCAATTTTCCAATCTCAAAGGGTATTTCTCCTGTTAACCTGTTACATGATAAATCAATTCCAGACACATCTTTAAGAATCTTTTCCTTGTATATGTAAGAAGATCTCTTTGTCGTATAATCCACTTTTTCATCAATTGGATTCTCAATAAACAAAGTTACATAGACTTCATCAAGTCTTTTAAAAGTGCTCCATTCAAATTAGGTTTGTTCACTATAATCAACTATCCCCAAGGATCCAATAAAACCTTTCAAATACGCTTTTGTTGAAGATTTTTCATCATTTGGCTCAAGGGTTAAATTACTCAAACAAAAAGGTATTGGACCCGAAAGATTGTTTTGAGAAAGAACAATGATGTTTAATGAAAGCAATTTGCATAACTCAATAGGAATTTCTCCAGTAAAAAAATTGGCCTTGAGAAGGAGGACACGCAAAGCTGAAAGAGTACCAACTCAATTTGGAATTTCACCAGTCAACTGGTTTTCACTGACATCTAAAGTCACCAAAGAGGAGCAGTTAAAGAATGCATTTCCCAAGGCGCCACTTAATCTATTTCTATTCAAATGGAGATGTTTGATAGATTGTGCACCAGAGCAAGATGGTATTGGGCCAGAAAATTTGTTTTGGGAAAGCTCCAAAACTTTGAGGCCATCTATATGGCACAAATCCCTTGGAATGGAGCCCTCAAGTTGATTGTTGAATAAATCCAATGCCGTCAATTCAGATAGATTCGATATCCATCTTGGGAGCTTGCCTGACAAGTTGTTATTACTTAAATCCATAACCATAAGGGGAGATAGACGGACAATTGTGATATCAATACTCGGTAACCTCCCATCAAAGTTGTTGCCATCTAAATATAAAAAATTTAATGAATTTAAGCCAAAGATAGTTGGGGTTATCTTCCCACTCAGACGATTATTTGATAGTCTAAGAAACACTAATGAGTCACTTTTAGCTAACTTTTCTGGTATTCCTCCATGTAACTGATTATGTGATAGATCTAAATATAACCCAATGTACCCACTTTTCAAACTACCCAAACAAGGAGGAATATTACCTTCAAGGATGTTGCTAGATAAGTTTAACATCCTTAGTTGTGGGAAAAATGAACAAATGTTTGTTGGAATTTGGCCTTGTATTTTATTTGCAGATAGATCAAATACGAACATGTATGGATTTGGATGTGAAGAGAACTGGAGATCACGGTTGATAAAAGAATTGCCCTTCATTAAAGATCCTCCCATTCTTGTATTGTTCTCTAACAACTACAAAGGAACGTTTCCTCCAAAATTATTATATGAAAGATCAATAACTCTTAGGTCATATTGGTAATAGAGGAATTTGGGAACTTCATTGTGGACTTCCTTTGGTGTACAATTTGACAAACGAAAAACTTTTATTTGGAATTTTGGGATCCAAGTTCGAATGGCAGGCTCTTTGACTAACTCATTTTGATCGCTGAAGAGGACTTCGAGATGTGAGTGGTTGGCAAATGACATGAAAAAAGATGGAACTTTAAATAGGTTTCGTGAAAGAAAAACAAATTTAAGCAATGTGAGATTGGCTAGAGTAGTGGAGGCACCATTTCCAATGAATTGATTACCAGAAATATCCAAATGATAAAGAGATGATAAGTTAGCCTAACATGAAGGAAGTTCTCCCTCAAGTGCATTTTCACTAAGATCCAACACCTTAAGCTTCCGTAAGTCACACCATCCTGTAAAACAAATTCAATAATAAAAAAACAGTTACTTTTCAAAATTAGTTAAATAATATGGACTCGTCTCCAAAATCAATGATAAGAAATCGTTTAGTCTCGCTTAAATAATTAAATCATAGTTAATTTACCTTGGGTAGGTAGTGTTCCGGTCAGCCCACAGTCATGCAAAGACAAGGCTTTGAGAGAATTCAACACACGAATGCTTTGAAGAATGTTACTGAGATGTGAACCATCCAACACTAATTCTTCTAAATTGATCAAACCATCTAATTCTATAAAGATTTGCAAATAGAAAGTAGTTAATTAATGCAATAACTGAAGAAAGTAGCTTGATTTATTTAATAATCATTAAATGTAATTATACCTTCAATAATATTTATTGATCCATTAATCAAGTTATTCCCTACATTCAAAGACTTCAGATTGGAAAGTCCTCCGAGCCGTGCCAATAAGGTATTATTGAAAAAATTGTAACTCAAATCAAGCTTTTCTAAATTGATCAACTTAAGTTGTCTCTCACCATCTACAAAGTATTTAGATAAGTAGATTTATTATCAAGGGAATATTAAAATTGTATGTATATATACGAAGTTTGATAGAGTAAAATATATCAACACATACTATGAAAATATTGAAGGCTCTCAATTTCATTATTACTCATATCCAACACTATTCAATTCAGTTAAATACTCATTTTGTCAGTTAAATAATCATCACAAAAATATAGCTATGAAATTCTAAGTTGTGTCCTATTCTAAAAAACTTCTTATTGGTTTATGAAATTAATTGTACATACCTCCAATATCGATTGATCCTTGCACTAGATTTCCTCCAATATTCAAGGACTTTACACTTAGCCCCTTGATATATGTCAGATCACTGTTCTTCAACCTATTCCCACTCAAGTCAAGCTCTTCCAAATTCATCTCTGTAGAAAATTTGTTATATTGTTTCATGGAAAATTTGTTTTATATAACTTGAAACAAAAAATATTGGTTAAAACATGTTATAGGTTCCTATACTTTTCATAAATTTGAAATTTAGTTTTTGTACTTTAATTTCAAGAAATTTAGTCCCTTTACTCTTCAAATTTGAAAATTTAGGTCTAATTATTAACATAGTTTTTGTTAAATTTATTGGTGTGACATTTTAAAACAAAAAAAATCAATTGGTAGTAATGTAACTAAAAAATGACGTTAAAATTAACTTGAATTTAAGAAAATGTTTAACCGTATTAACAATTAAACTTAAATATTAAATTTTAAAAAGTAGAAGGATTAAATTTCAAATTCAAAAAATACAGTTATGGTATATTTTAATAAAAAATATTCAATTTCTCCCTATGCTTTTGTGTTATCTGGTGCAGTAATAATTTATTACTAATGATTTAATATATTAGCTGAGTTGCTTATAGATTCATGGATCATTCTAACTTGAGAACTTTGGTTTATACCTCGTAAATACTGGAGACTTTAGATCCTATTGTAGCTTAAATCCAAGACCTTCAAGTTTGGCAGACTCTTCACTTCTACTCAACAACAATGAAATATATGTTTAAATAAATAAAAATTCAATTACTCTAAATTGACAAAGAATATAGGAAGTTATGGTATATTTTAATAAAAAAATATTCAATTTCTCCCGATGCTTTTGTCTTATCTGGTGCAGTAATAATTTATTACTAATGATTTAATATATTAGCTTAGTTGCTCATATAAATTCATGGATCATCCTAACTTGAGAAGTTTGCTGATTGAATAAGGAATTCAATTTATACCTGGTAAATGCCGGAGACTTTCGATCCTATTGTCGGTTAAGATCAAGACCTCCAAGTTTGGTAGACTCTCCACTTTAATTCAAGAGCAATGAAATATAAATAAAAATTCATGTTTATTTATTAAATGATTTTAAATAAAATGATAATTTTATTTTTATTAATTAATTATTGTTCTATTCATTTTTATTATAATTTATTTTTATATTTAGACTAATAAATAAAATATCTACAAGACGTATTAAAATAAATATATAAAGGGCCCATGATAAGACATGAGTCAGAATAAATACAAACTGTAGCGACGTAAAAATTTTGCTTTGGTCGCTAGTTGAGGCGATTATTTGAAAACTTTGAAAATGGAATTTCAGTTTTATTAAAAGAGGGAGTCGCCACCGATCCTTTTTCTAGGTGTGATCGGACACCTAATAAATCCTTCTTTTTAAAAGAAATTTTATTTTTTTTAAACAAAAAGAAGGCCGAGTTTAGGTCTACATCAAAAGCCAGAGAAAAAATAGGGTTCGGGAGTCGGTTACGCACGAGGAAAGTATTAGCACCCTCGCGACACCCAAAATTGGTATCTCGTTAAGCATGTATTGTCTTAATTTTCAAAAATGCGAGTTCAATGTAATATTTAATCATGATCCAATCAAAACACGAGAATTTTTACAATCTCAATTTCTTTTGAGAAGGACACGTTCCGTTTTTAACACAAGCCGATTGCTATTCACCCAACACAGCGATGAAACCGACGACTCAATGTTAAATCGGTATGTTGCCTTATTTATTTTTGAAGTTGATTAGAAAACATAAAAAATATCATTTGCGATAGGAAATTGTAAACAATGCAAGCGATGATACAATTAATGAAAAACATTAAAATATAATATTAGCATAAAAATAACAATAATATTCACAATAGAAATAATGTTCTAAAATAATAAAAGGAATAGTATTCGTAGTAATGGTAAAAATAATAATATGCACATGAAAAATACACACGATATATGTATGTTAATGATGATGATAATGACAATAAAAATAACAAATATTATGTAATATGTGTAAACGAACTTATAATTTAAGTAAAAATGATAAAATAATAATGGAATAAATATAGATAAGTATTATGTGAAACAAAATAATGATACAGGATAAAGATAATAATAATAATAATAATAATAATAATAATAATAATAATAATAATAATAATAATAATAATAAAATCCAAAGTTTGAAATTACATAAAAGTATAAACGAATAAATAATAAAATCAATGTATTATATAAGACATAAATATATAAAAGAAAAGCTATAATAATAACAATAGTAATTATAATAAAAGTAAAAATAAGAAATATAACAATAATAATATTAGTGATAAAATAATAGTTATAAAAAAAACATAATAACCATGACAATAAAGAATAATAGTAATAATAAAAATAATGAAAATAAAAGTAATATTAATGATACATTATATTATGATAGTGAAGTAATAACAATAGCGATAATGATAATAATAATTAATAAGTTAAAATAATTAGTAATAAAGTAATAAATAAATAAATAAACATAAAAAGGAAGTGTATAATATAATAATAATATTAAAATAAGGTAATTAGAAATATTATTACATAAATACCTATACATATATATATACATAACAAAAATATTCACTATATTAACAATGATAATAATAATAGTAATAATATTAAAATAAAAAAGAATAATAAAATATAATAAAAATAATAAAGTAATTAAAAATAATACTATATATATACATGTACATAGGTAATAAAAATATATACTACTATATAATAATAATAATAATATTAAAATACGAAAAAACAAATACAATAAAAAATTGAAATAAAGTAATAAAAAGATAAGACTATGTACAAATATATATATACATATATAATAAAAAGTATACGCTATTGTATAATAATATTAATAATAATAATAATAATAGCAAAATACAAAAACACGCATAATAAAAATATTAAAATAAAATAATAAAAAGCTATAAAAATAGATATACATATACGCACATAAAAATATATACTAATATATATATAATAATATTGCAATGCAAAAAGCAAATATAATAAAATATTAAAATAAAGTAATAAAAAGAGCACTACTATATATATATATATATGCATATACGTATGAAAAAATATACTAATATATATATAATAATATTGCGATGAAAAAAAAGCAAATATAATAAAATATTAAAATAAAATAATGAAAAACACTACTATATATATATACATATACATGTACGTATATAACAAATATGCACTAATATATAATAATAATAATAACGATACGTTTTATAATAATAGAGTAAAATAATGATGATAATCCATATTAGATAATAATAGTGGAATAATAATAAACATAACAACATTAAACCAATTAATCCAATTACAATATTAAATATAATAAATAGGACTAAAACGAATCTAAAGTAAAAATTTAGGATCAACTTGAAAAATGATAAAGGACCAAATGCGAACACGCGGAAGAGAGCAGGGATCAATAGAAAAAAATTCCCATTTCTGAAATGACGCAGTTCACATGAGGGTTAAAATGAAATAGAAATTAAATTCTGGGTAAAATCGAAAAAAGAAAAAGTAGAATGGGACCACATTAAGACGGCCTCAAAAGAGGAAGGACCAAGGGCACAAATAGATCCTTGGTCCAAAAACACGCGGATCCTGGGCTTCTTTGGGTCGGGTTTTGGGTCAGAGACCAAAACGACGTCGTTTTGGCCCCTGAACCCACACACCAAAATGGCGCCGTTTCGTCTATAGTATTTAAGTTATTTTCTTATATTTTTTTTTATTTTTTTTGCTTCATTCGAATCAAAAGAAAACAAAAAAAAAAAAAGAAAAGAAAACTAAAGGAATAAGAAAAAAAGAGATTAAAATCAACTTTTCTTTCTTCTTGTTGTTTTGCTTTTCAATTTTCAATACTTGTCTAACAGTGAACTTTTTCTTTTTTTCTAAACAGAACAACAACCAAAGAAAAGAAAAAACTAAAAATCCCTCTTATTTTACATTGTAAATTCGGCTTTTATAGCCTGTTTGTACATATCATAGCTTTTTCTTTTTAACTTTTCTTATTTCTCAGCCTCGTTACTATTTAATCACTGTTTTGTATTGTCTTGCTTTTGCTTGCTATTGTTTCTTTGCTAATTTGGTCTTCTTTTACAGAGAGTGGTTGAAGGCAGTTTAAAATTTCAGATTTTTCTTTTCTTTCTTTTTTTGATTTGGGCTAGGGTCAGGTTAGGCTATTGAATTTTGGGTGTTTAATGTGTTGGGTTTTGAGATTTAATGTAAATGGATTTTGAGATTTAATGTAAATGGGCTAAAATTGGCCTACAACACAAACTAAAAATCAAAATATAGTTTACACAGAATAAAACTAAAAAAATATGATCTTAAAATTTTTAAGGATTTAATTTTGCCATTAAACCAAAATCGTTAACTTTAAGATGAATTTTTCTTTAAATTTTTTTTTTCAAATGATGCTATGATCATTGTGGCATTATCACTAAAGATTTGCAAAATAGAAAGCATTTAAATAATGCAGTAACTCATAGTTTGATTTGTTTAAGGCTTAATAACAAATCGACTATTAATGTTTGTATGTTTTATCAAAATAGTTCTAATTGTATTTTTAAAATTTTTTAGTCATTAATTTTGTTTTCTTTTTAAACTGCTTTTCTAATAAATTTAAAGAAAGTACTGTTAAAAAGTTAATGGAGATGATGTAGAATTTCATACATAGGATATTTTTAAAGAGATGTAATTTATTACTTAAATAGCACTTTAAGATCATTACATGTGAAAATGTTAAAATAAATAATACATGAAATTAAAAAATAACTCTTAATTTAAATAAAGTAAACAAAATTATCTAAAAAAGTTTAACTCGGTAGGAAAACCTCTCAATAAACAAACGTATGAAAGATTTAAACCTTCTAAAAAAGATTGAATCCTTGAATTTATTCATTAAACCTATTAGAAAAAGCAATTTGAAAAAAATAAAGGTTGATGACAAAAACAGCTCCAAAATACAATTTGAATCATTTTACCAAAACATGTAAACATTAGTTGCCAAATTTATCATTATGTAATTATTTAAAATCATTTAATATATATTTGAAGTTAATTAATTCAATTATACCTTCAATAAATATAATATTTAGTAAATCCTTTACTTAGGTTATTCTCTACGCTCATAAACTTCAAATTGGAAAGCCCCGAGATGTGTTAATAGGGTAGTATAAAAAGGAATTATAACTCAAATCAAACATTTCTAAATTAATTAACTTAAGTTGTTTCTCACCTTCCACAAAGCATTTGTATGCATATATACATACAAATTATTTGTATATGAAATCTGATAGAGTAAAATATATCAAATACATACCATGAGAATATTGAAGGCTCTCAATTCTATTTGAACTCATATCCAAGTTCTTCAGCTTTGTCAGATTATTCAACAACGCTATCCAAATCAATTCAATACTCATTTTGTTAGTCCACTTAAATAATCGTCACAAAATTAATTATCCCTAAAAATAACATGAGTTTAAATCATCGTTTTACCAAAAAAATTTAAATTTAATTACTTATCTTTATATTTTTTGAAAAACCATGCACATGTACTAGAAATAAATACATAAATGTTTTTAATTCATTTCCCAAAATATCAATCCTATATGATATGATCATATAATAGACTATAAATTATTCTAAAAGTTAAAAATTATTAAAAACTTCTTTACGTGTAGCTTAATTTATTGGTTTATGAAATTAATTGTACATACCTCCAATATCGATTGATCCTTGTAGTAGGTTTTCTCCAATATTCAAGGACTTTAGACTTAACCCCTTAATATATGTCGGATCACTGTTCTTCAACCTATTCCAACTCAAGTCAAGCTCTTCCAAATTCATCTCTGTAGAAAATTAGTGATATTTAAAAATTGTTTTTTATATCTTCAAATAAAAATATTGGTTAAAATATACTATAGGTCCCTATGCTCTTCATAAATTAGAAAATTAGTTTTTGTACTTTAATTTCAAGAAATTTAATTTCTTTCCTTTTCAAATTTTATAATTCAACTCCAATCGTTAACACAGTTTTTTTGTTAAATTTATTATGGTGACAATTTAAAACAAACAAAAAAATTTTATTAACTAGAAAATGACATTATAATGAATTTAAATTTAAAAATTGTTTAACTGTGTTAACAATTAGACCTAAATTTTAAAAGCTAAAATGTAAAAAGATTAAATTTCAAATTAACAAAGAATAGAGAGAGTTCAATTTCTCTCAATGCTTTTATCTAATCTGGTGCAGTAATAATTTATTACTAAGGATTTAATATATTAGCTGAGTTGCTCATAAATTCATGGATCATACTAACTTGAGAACTTGGTTTATACCTTGGAAATGCTGGAGACTTTGGATCCTATTGTACCTTAAATCCAAGACGTTCAAGTTTGGTAGACTCTTCACTTCTATTCGAGAGCAATGAAATATATATTTAAATAAATAAAAATCCAATTATTCCCCCGAGGTTTTATGGAAAATACAATAAACCTTAATATTTTTTATTAAATGATTTTAAATAAAAGGATAATTTTATTTTTTTATTAATTAATTGTTGCTATCATCTATTTTATATTCAGATTAATAACTAAAATATCCGCAAGGCATATTAAAATAAATATATAAAGGGCCCATGGTAGGGCATAAGCTAGAATAGAAACAAACAAACCAAAAATCTAAATATCATTTACACAAATGAGACTCAAATTTGTGATTAAAATTTTGCACTTTGAGATAATTTTTTCTTTGAAAAATGATTTTTAGTTTTTTATTAAGTGATGCTATCATTGTGAAATTATCATTTGACACATGACAATTTGTAAATTGGATATCCTAGCTAACTTTTTTAACGCTCAAAGGATTAATTCAATGTCGACTAAACCATTAGGTCCTTATTTGAGCAAAAAAAAAAATTTAAAGATCAAAAGTGAAAAAACTATATACTTTAAAGATCAAGTGAAAGAAATAATATTAAATTTAATATGATTTGCCAAAATTCACTATCATATTAAATTAAAATTATTCTAAATAAAGTAACAAAAATATGAAACCAAAAATAAATTACCCAAAATGAATCTACTCAAAACCAATTAAAATATTTGGGAGATGAAAGCTCACTTGATAAAATACTGTCATGGAAATCATTAAGAGATAATTTAAGGATTTCCAAATTGCTGAAGGCAGATGATAAAGATACTGCAAGAAGGATTTTTTTGGTTGAAAGAAACAAATTATAAAATATTGAATAGAGAAAAATCACTAACTTGAACTAAATTTCCATCGGCAGAGCGACAAACCTTTGTTATCAATAAAATCCTTTATTCCATTCCGGAATAAATCAAGACTCTTCAATTCTTTAAAGGGGAGAAATAAAGAAACATCGAGAGACCAAGATGGACGTCCCGAGTTCCATAAATGTTTGATAGAAAGAGAAAGTCCTTTCACTCGTCCACTAGTATTATGACATTCAATGTTTTTCCAGTGACAACAATTCGAACCTTTCTCAGCTATCCAGTCGCTAACATCGAAAACAGAATGGAGTTGTAAGAGAGCAACTCTCTCCTGCTCCCAGCACCCCTGGGTCTGTATGAAAAACAGAGAAGTAGTGAGCAATATCCATAACAATTTAAGATCCATCATCTCAAATCCACTCAGCTGCTACCTTGGAGCATTTGGATGAACCAAAACCTTAAGCTTTATACAACTATGATTCTCAATTTTCCAAATTGTGGGCCCAGCTAATTTGATTTTTGCTCTAGTTGTGATTAATTTCATTCTCAATTTTCCAA
This sequence comes from Gossypium arboreum, assembly GCF_025698485.1. Classification (NCBI taxonomy): domain Eukaryota; kingdom Viridiplantae; phylum Streptophyta; class Magnoliopsida; order Malvales; family Malvaceae; genus Gossypium; species Gossypium arboreum. The sequence goes on along the minus strand of NC_069079.1, from coordinate 126,668,693 downwards.
AATATGGGCCCAACTAATTAGATTTTTGCCTAGTTGTGGTTAATTTCATTTTCAATTTTCCAAAATAAGATTGATTGCTCTGGGTATTAATATTATTATATATAAGTAAATTTTTTTATTTATAAGAATATAATGATTTACTATCAACTAATAATATAATAACAATAAATATTTTTATTGGTTCTATTTTTGGGGAACAAAGTCCTAAAACTCTCCATAGTAGCAACAGCGTGGACTGACTAAAGGTATTGAAATCTATGTAAAACGTAAAAAGAAAATGTCATTTCGCATGTAGGGATTTATGAACGGAATCTAGACGATAATTTCACATTGACCCTTCATCCTGATGAATTTGTGAAAAATGTGATTTCGCATGGGGATGGTAGGCTCCCAACCCCTTAAAATTAAAATTTTACATTCACTTTTTATAAAAACATACAATTTAATTTCATCCAAAAAAAAATTTATTTCACTTCAGTTGATGGTCTAAAATGTACAAGGGAGCTCTACCCATTCAAAATAATTAATTTTCAATGTACATATTTTAATAATTAATTTATAATAAAAATTCCATTTTGCACATCAGTGTCTTCTTTTTTTTTTTCTTTTTCGTTTTAATGATTTAACAATGTGAAAGGTGTTGGGAAGAAACCGAACAACCGAAACAAAGCGAAAGCACAACCGGTGTTCTTTCTCTCCTTATAACTTCTGTCAAAAAATTATGGCAAGCACAATAGCACAAGATATGTTTTCTAGCAACCTTAATCAACCACAAATCAACTAATGCAACCACAACAAAAATAAATAGAAACACCGATATTTTTACGTGGAAAACCCCTCTAAATCAAAGGTAAAAACCACGGGACTTTAGAGTCCGATAAAGAGCTCCACTATCATCAAATGTTCGACTACAAGATCACAATATCAAGCTTACAACAAGCATTCAACTCCGACAAGGCTAACAATATGCAATCTTTAGCAAAAGAGAGAAAAATGAGAGAACATCACCAAAAACGTAACTGCTGAAAAACGGGTATTTCTGACGCTACAAGACTCGGATGAAAAATCCGACCGTAAAAGTCAAGAACACCTTATCGCCTAGCTGTTGTCCAAAAATCAGCTCAATCGAACCACGGATGGACCTTCGATCGAAGAGTTGATCACTGCTGCACTAAACTTAAAAACGAAATTTTCTTCTCTCTTTCTCTGCTTTTAATTTGAGAATTTGGCTCTCTCATTCTACCCACAACACCGTAAAAGCCAAAATGAATGGCTCTTTTTTTTTTTTTGACAAATCCAAGAAAAGAAGGCAAAACATTATGCCAGAAAATATGGGTTTCCCACATAGTGGGACCCACACCTAACAAATCTCCCCTCCAACTATGTGGGAATGCCTCCATGCCGGAGGTCAAACAACATGCTTCAAACTTTCCTCTTGGTAAGGCCTTCACAACATATCAGCACCATTATCATTAGTGTGTATCTTTTCAAGCTCTAATAGCTTAGCTTCAAGAACATCTCGTATCCAATGGTACCTCACATCAATATGCTTAGATCTAGCATGAAAAGTTGAGTTCTTACCAAGATGAATAGCACTGCTATCACAAAGACAGACATACTTCTCCGAGTAAAACCAAGCTCATGCACAAACTTCTTCATCCAAAGCATCTCCTTACACGCTTCGGTTCTTTGCAATGAACTCGATTCGATGGTGGACAATGCAACACACTTTTGCGCCTCGATTGCCATGCCACAGCTCCTCCTCGCATAAATGATTAAGTAACTCAAGTAGATCTCCTCGAGTCAATGTCTCCGGCCATGTCCGAATCAGATACCCAACAAGAACAGGTTTCTCATTGTCAAACAAAGTTTCATGTTGGAAGTGCCACGAAGATATCTCATAATCCACTTCACTGCATTCCAATGCTCTCTGCCTGGATTAGAAAGAAACCGACTAACTGTACCAACGGCATAAGCCAAGTCTGGTCTCATGCAGACCATTGCGTACATCAAACTACCTACGGCTGAAGAGTAAGGAATTTTCTGCATCTCTTCCTTCTCCTTTTCTGTGGAAGGACTATGCTTAACACTCAATCTAAAGTGCATAGCAAAGGGAGTATTCACCGCTTTAGCTTTGTCCATACTAAACCTTTGAAGTACTTTCTCAATGTACCTCTCTTGTGATAACCATAATTTCTTGGCCTTTCTATCACGTGTCAGTCTTATTCCAAGAATTTGCTTTGCTGGCCCCAAATCCTTCATTGCAAAGGATTTACTCAACTCTTGTTTCAACTTATCAATTCTAGAAGTATTTTGACCAACAATAAGCATATCATCAACATAGAGCAAAAGAATAATAAAATCATCACCAGAGAATCTCTTAACAAACACACAATGATCAGAAGTAGTCTTCTTGTATCCTTGCTCCCCCATAACAGACTCAAACTTCTTGTACCATTGCCTTGGAGCTTGCTTCAAACCATACAAGCTCTTCTTCAATCTGCACACATAGTCCTCTTTCCTTTGTGCAACAAAACCCTCTGGCTGCTCCATGTAAAGCTCTTCTTCCAAGTCACCATGAAGAAAAGCAGTTTTCACATCCATTTGTTCAACCTCTAGGTCATAACAAGTCGCCAAACTCAAGATAGTTCGATAGAGGACATCTTCACAACCGGAGAAAATATTTCTTCAAAATCAACCCCCTTTTTCTGAGTATAACCCTTAACGACCAATCTAGCTTTGTATCGTGGAGATGAAGACTTCTCTTCTTGCTTCAACCTGTAAACCCACCGATTCTTTAAAGCTCTTTTGCCCTTAGGCAGTTTCACCAATTCAAAAGTATGGTTCTCATGCAAGGATTGAAGTTCGTCTTTCATCGCTTCAACCCACTGATCTTTGCATTCACTCTCCATAGCCTCTTTATAACATTCAGGTTCTCCCCCGTCAGTCAAAAGAACATATTCATCAGGAGAATACCTGACAGAAGATCGTCGATCTCTGGAAGACCTTCGAAGTGGAACTGCTGGTGGAGCTATAGGTGCTTGTTGTTGATCATTCACAACATCATCCATGGAAGTATCAAAGTCACCTATAGTCTGATGGTCACCACTAACATCACCATGCACATCATCCTAGATAGGATCTGGTGAAGAGTCTAGGGGAACCGGATTCACATCGATCAAGTCACCATTACCTTGTGAATCCACTTTCTCCGTCTTATCAATGTCATCAATGGTCTGATCCTCAATGAAGACAACATCTCTACTTCTTACGAGTTTCTTCTGAACTGGATCATAGAGTCTATAACCAAACTCACCATCTAGACCATAACCAATAAAAATGCATTGTCGAGCCTTGGCATCCAACTTGGATCTTTCATCCTTTGGAACATGAACAAATGCTTTACAACCGAACATACGTAGGTGATCATATGACACGTCTTTACCAAACCAAACTCTATCTGGCACATCACCTTTCAAAGGAACACTAGGAGACAGATTTATCACATGTGTCACTGTATTCAAAGCTTCAGCCCAAAACGATCTTAGTAACTTTGCATTTGACAACAAACATCTGACTCTCTCAATCAATGTTCGGTTCATTCTTTCAGCTAACCCATTTAACTGTGGAGTCTTTGGTGGTGTTCTCTGATGGAGACAATACTTATGAAACGACCCTGTGTACTCGCCACCATTATCAGTACGAATGCACTTCAACTTCTTCCCAGTTTCCCTTTCAACTGATGCTTGAAACTGTTTAAACACCTCAAAGACTTGATTTTTAGACTTCAAAGTGTAAACCCATAGCTTTCTTGAACAATCATCAATGAAAGTCACAAAGTAAAGTGCACCACCATGTGATCTTACTTTTATCGGACCACAAACATCTGAATGGACCAACTCTAGCAACTCTAATTTCCTATGAGGAGGATGGCTTCTAAATGAAACTCTTCTCTGCTTTCCTGCTAGACAATAAGCACAATTCTTCAGTGTAGCATTCTTTAAACCCGAAAGTTGATTCTTCTTCGCTAAACAGCTAAGCCCCTTCTCACTCATGTGACTGAGTCGTTTATGCCACAACTCAATTGAGTTGTCATTCAGTGTCACATTCACCGTCTCTCGAGAAGTCAAAGCTTGCATCAAGTACAAATTTGAACTCTTCTTTCCTCGAGCCACAACCAAGGAGCCTTTAGTCAGCTTCCACTGCCCTTCACTGAAGGTGTTACAGAATCCCTCATCATCAAGCTTTCCTGCAGAAATCAAATTCAAACGGACATCCGGTGCATGTCTGACATCCTTGAGAGTTAACTTTGTTCCATTGTTACTCACCAAGCTAACATCTCCCATACCAATAACCGAAACCAAACCATCATTACCCATCTTCAATACCCCAAAATCACCAGGAGTATAAGATGTGAAGAATTCCTTCATCGACGTGACATGAAGTGATGCACCAAGATCAATCACCCAACTAGTCTCGTCGCATGCTAGGTTGACCAAATTCTCATCACAAATAACTAACAGATCTTCACGAGTATAATGAGCAACACGCCGGATTTTTCATCGTCATTCCGATCGTGTTTATCACCACCACCTTTGTTCTCTTTCTTCCACTTGAAGCAATATTTCTTGATATGACCTTTCTTACCACAATGATGACACTCAAGATTCTTGTATCTCGATCTTGACTTGCTTCGCTTTTATCTCTACCCTTTCCATCTTTGTCTCTGCTTTCTCCCCCCTTCTCGATAACCAACACCTCGGACCGTGATGTAGAACCCCGAGATCTTCTTCTAACCTCTTCATTCAACACACCACTCTTAGCCAAATCCAAAGTAATAATACTGTAGGCGAATTAATGAGTGAGACTCGAAAGGTCTCCCAAGAGTCCGTAGAGTAGCAAGCAACCAAAGTCCTAAAATCTCGTCATCAAATTTGACACCCATACCAAGCAACCGATTCATCACACTCTGAAATTCACTAACATGGTCAGCTATAGACATTCCTTCTTTATATTTCAGCGCCATCATTTTCTTCAGCAAAAACAACTTGTTATTGCCCGACCTCGAACCATACAAGCTTTCAAGCTTCTCCCACAATGTTCGAGCATGTGTCTCCTGATCAATGTGGTTGTAAACATTTTCTTCAACAAATTGCGAATAAAGCCACACGCTTGTTGATGCTCAAATTCCCATTCTTCATCACTTTTGAATCGGGTTTTGAGTAGTAAAGACCGGAAGATGCAAAGCCTTCACAAACAACAAGTCCTTCATTTTATTCCGCCAAAGTTGATAATTTGTGCTACCAACATAATCATCTTGCTCGATTAATTTCCATAATTATCGACACAATAACCAAGCTCGATACCAGTTTGTTGGGAAGAAACCGAACAATCAAACAAAGCGAAAGCACAACCGGTGTTCTTTCTCTCCTTATAACTTCTATCAAAAAATTATGGCAAGCACAATAGCACAAGATATGTTCTCTAGCAACCTTAATCAACCACAAATCAACTAATACAACCACAACAAAATAAATAGAAACACCGATATTTTTACGTGGAAAACCCTCTAAATCAAAGGTAAAACCACGGGACTTTAGAGTCCGATAAAGAGCTCCACTATCATCAAATGTTCGACTACAAGATCACAATATCAAGCCTACAACAAGCATTCAACTCCGACAAGGCTAACAATATGCAATCTTTAGCAAAGAGAGAAAATGAGAGAACATCACCAAAAACGTAGCTGCTGAAAAATGGGTATTTCGACGCTACAAGACTCGGATGAAAAATCCGACCGTAAAAGTCAAGAACACCTTATCGCCTAGTCTGCTGTCCAAAATCAGCTCAATCGAACCACGGATGGACCTTCGATCGAAGAGTTGATCATCCGCACTAAACTTAAAACGAAATTTTCTTCTCTCTTTCTCTCTGCTTTTAATTTGAGAATTTGGCTCTCTCTCATTCTACCCACAACACCCGTAAAAGCCAAAATGAATGGCTCTTTTTTTTTTTTTGACAAATCCAAGAAAAGAAGGCAAAACATTATGCCAGAAAATATGGGTTTCCCACATAGTGGGACCCACACCTAACAAAAGGCGTTAAAGTAAACAAACTTGTCAATGGCGCAGCATTGTTGCCAAGAACCGCGTTTATTATGTTGCAATTAGCATAATATACATTTTACATGATAAGAAATTGAATACATCCAACAGATTCAAAACTAAAAAGCTTAGAATTAGATGTGAACGGCGAAAGCCGACTTGACCACTGGCACTTGATGCAGCATATTTATCATACTCAGCTTTCAAAATTTGCAACTCAACAATTTAAGGCTTTGCACCAATACTTGACCTGTAAAAAATGTGGCTGGTGAACTGGCCTGACCACATAGAGCTAAATGGAGTTGCTTTTGATATAGTATTAATATGTATTACGGGTCGGGTGCTGATGCAGAGCCTTAAATAGCAGAATTGGAAATTTTGAAAGCCGAGTATAAACGTCATAAATGAATAAATTCATAAATAAATTTAGGATATCTTCTATTTGGGTCCTAGATGATGTATTGTCAGTTTAATCAATCATATATATGTGTCTATCTTTTAGGAGTCATTTGCTTTGATACCCAAGAAAATGTATCTCCGCAATTAGACTTAATAGATGTCATATTAGTCTTTCAATCGATTTGCTCATTTTTAACTAGACTAAGGGTTGATGAATGTCGAATCCACAAAAAATAAATTCCTACGCTTAAACTGAAATTAAATTAAATTTATAGTAACAGTAAATAAGGTCAATCTCACAAAAATTAGACTGATTAATTTTACGATTTGTTCTTACTGATATTAGATGAATCTACAAAATTAAAGAAAAGAGGATTAAATCTAATATAAATTAAATAATAGAAATTAAATAAAAACAAAATAAAAACAAGTAAAACAAAATTAAATTTAAATAAAGCAAATATGATTCTCAATTCTCCAAAATATGGGCCCAACTAATTTTATTTTTCTCTAGTTGGGGTTAATTTCATTCTCAATTTTCCAAAATAATAGCAAGAATTGAACCACGGCCTTTGGTATTGTCAGTTAAAACCCATAAGATTAATTTCTCTCGATATTAATATTATTATATATAAGTATTTTTTTATTTATAAGAATATAATTATTCTACTGTTAACTAATAATATAATAACAATAAATATTTTTATGGGTTCTATTTTTGGGGAGCAAAGTCCTGAAATTCTCCATAGCATATCATCTCAGAAGAAGTAGGGATTGACTTTTGGGAAAGCCAAAAGAAAAGATGAATAAGTGGATTCACTAGAAAACGTGGCCACATAATAGTTTGTTTTTGATAATAATTTGTTGTTGTTCTTTTAATATGGAGGTTTTATGTTGCAAATAGACCATAATATTGGTGTTGGAACGGTTGTATACAACCATTATAAAGAATCCATAGTATATATTAAAGGTTAAATAAGTAATTAAATAATACGATAATATAAGTTATAATATAACATAATTAAAAAGCCATGGTTCATAATTTTCTCTTTGAGCAAATATGGAAATAGAAAGGAAAATAAAACGAAGCTAGGTTTCAGTTGTATTCAAGTTTGATTCAGGTATGAGTTTAGCTTAGTTTTTGATAACTTTTACGTTTTTGATATCGTTGCTTCGAATACTATCCGACCCATGCTAGAATTTTTTATTTTGATGAATGTTTTGAGTTATGCCATTGATGAATATTTGTATTTTATGATGTTTGATAATAAATTATGAAAGATATGTTTTGGATTAATATGTTTTGTATTGGAATTTTTGATGAATTTGAGTAATTAGGGCTAAATTGCAAAAATAATAAATTGAAGGACTAAAATGTAAAATAAAAAAAGTGAGGACTTGTTTGGGTATGAGGAGTATTCGGCCTAAGCATAGTTTGAGCAAATTTTGCTTATTTTGTGTTTTATGCAATTAGGACTAATTTGTAAAAATACAAAATATCAGGGGTAAAATGGTAATATTCCAATTTATATGTTGTTGGATTAAATTGAATGAAATTGTATTTGAATGAGATTAATTTGAAAATTGTATAGATCAAGAACAAAAGAAATCGGACTTGGATCGAGGAAAAGCAAAAATAGTCGAATAGTTGATTTACATCGTTCGTCGATATCCAAGGTAAGTCTTTAAGCAATTAAACATCGTTAATTTTGAATGTAACTTAATTTAATATGTTGGTTTGGAATTTATAGGTATATGGTAGATGTCGAAATCGTCCCTTGATTTAAAAATAATTATAATTTAAAAAAAGGAGGGAAATCGACTTTTGAAAAAAAAATGCATGGAGTCGCCACCAATTCTTTTGTTTTGGTGTGATCGGATCACCTAAGAATTTGGTTATTTTAATAAAACATTTGTGATTTACTACAACAACGATTCTGGTCTACGAAAATTTTAGAAAACGGGCTCGGGAGTCTGTTACGTATGAGGAAGGGTTAGCACCCTCACTACGCCCAAAAATTGGTACCAAATCGATTAAATATCGTCCTTATGTCTAAAATTAAAAATATTTTTGAAATGTGGTTCTTTTTTAATAATATTTGAATAACCCGAGTTGGTTTCCAAAAATCTTCCTGTTTCGACGTCCGAAAACTTATAATTCGAGAATTACAAAAGGATGCTCAACTATTTAGTCCAACGAAAAATCGAAGCCCAGCACGATAGGGCTCAATTCTCAAATCGCCAAACATTGAACATCGTCTTCATTTTTAAATATTTTTTTTCTTATAAACATGAGTGAGAATATAAAGGAATGTTCTATCGTTTTGAGCAAACGAGAAATCACAACCCAGCACGATAGGGCATGATTCTCGAATTGTCAAATGTCGAATATTGCCTTCATTTTTTTTAAAAAGTTTTTGGAAGATATGAATGAAATTTTGAAGGGATACTTGATTATTTTGAGCAAACGCGAAATTGCAACCCAACACGTTAGGTCACGATTCTGCGAATTGCTAATTATCAAACCTCGTCTTCATTTTGAAGAATTTTAGAAGACGTGAGTAAAATTTCGAAGCGATATTCGATTATTTTGAGCAAACGCGAAATTGCAACCCAACACGTTAGGGCACGATTCCGTGAATCGCCAAACATCGAATCTCGTCTTCATTTTAAAGAATTTTAGAAGACGTGAGTGAAATTTCGAAGCGATATTCGATTATTTTGAGCAAACACAAAATTGCAACCCAACATGTTGGGGCACGCTTCCGCGAATCGCCAAACATCGAATCTCGTTTTCGTTTTAAAGAATTTTTGAATAAATGATTATAAAGCTAGCTTAAGACATATTAATTCGATTTGAAATAAGACAAAATTAATCATAAGATTCGGGTTTTATAGAAAAACCACATTTCAAAAACAAGATGGAAAACGATGATATGAGATAATAGGCGTGTACGAGATGTGATCAACTAGCGTACAAATAATTAAATCGCTAACCTAAAAGTGTGATCCAATTGCAATAATACATGGAGGATAATTACTACGAAACAATGAATAAATGAATAATACAACGATAACATGCATGGGAAATAAAATGATTAATATTAGACACAAACAAGATGCAAATCAAAGACATGATACAGTATAAAACTATTTTAAAATGAAGACGAATAAATGGACACATAAAATGTAGATTAACTAATTCATATATATGTATAAGGAAAGACTAGAGATGGATATATAATTTTTGAAATAGATATTATAATATGGAAATTTAAGTCAAATTGCATGTAAAATGTTTTAAACACAAATATATTTAAGAGTTAACAAAATATATGATAGTACAACAAAATATATAATACAAAAAAATACATGACAAAACATAAGGCCCAAAATAGATTTATAAAAAATGTACATATAAATTTATAAAAGAATGAGATTAATAATAATACATATATAATTTTAAATTGGTTTAAAAAATATACATATCCTCATATCAAAATATTTAAATAATAGGATATATAGAACACATAAGTAATATGATATATAAAAAGGTATTCAAAATGATAATTTTAAAATTACAAGAGGAAGTTTCTAAAACAATTTTATATATATAAAGAGAACAAAAGAAACATAAAGCAACGAGTATTTTAAATAAAAATCTATTGAGGTAACAAATATGTTAATACATATACATATATATACATATAAATTTAAAAGCAAGTGCATGTAAAATAACGTGGAGATGATAACATGTATAGGACTAAATGACGTATGTTAATCCAACATATTTACTAATATAAGCAAGTATGAAAATAATTTAAGTAGAACACATATGCAAAACATATAAAAAGGCTAAAATATATGGTTAGAATAATACCAAAACATCATATGTATGAAGATAACTTAACTTTATTATAGTATATATGTATATAGAAAATAAAATAAAAATATTAACATAATAAAAGAAACTTTAAAATAATCATGAATAAGCAGTCAAGAATAACAGTTATAAACTAAAAGGGTTTAATCAAAATCAATCCAAAATCAAAAGGATAATTTGAAGACAAAACTAAAAAAAGACTGAAGTGTGAAGTGCACAAAGCGTAGGGACTCGAACTGGAATTAATCCAGGCCTCAAGACGCTGCGCACGAGCGCGGACCTGATTGCAAAATAGCATAAATTAAAGGAAACAATTAAAAAAAGAAAAAAATGGCAGACGGGCTGATTTAAACATGGCGCGAAAGGGGAGGGATTTAAAGCGCAATTAACCCTTTACCGCAGCAAACACGCTGATCCTGAGGGTTAGGAGCCTGGTCAGGTCGGCCTCATTCGCACGGCACTGTTTTGGGCCATTGAAACGGGCTCAAACGGCACCGTTTTGGGTTCTTTATAAAGACCTCTTTTGGCATGTTCAACCGAAACCCTAGCCTCTATTCTTCTTCTCAGCCGAACTCTACCCCTTTTATGCCAACGCCGATCTGCCTTCACATGCAGCAATCGACTGGTTCGAACCTTGAAAGGTCACCTAGCGGCCTCGAAGCCCCCTCAAAACTCCGATTTCGACGGAGCAAAGGAAGGCCGAGGACCCAAAGAACAAGGTAAGTTCACTTCATCTCTTTCCTTTTATTTTCGTAATACGATGATGAGAGATTCGAGTAGAATACCGGAGAAAAAGAAAAAAGAAGACAAAATATAGAAATCAGAAGCAGAAATCACCTTCTCTATTTTTTTAAACGTTCTCTATTATCTTTGTATGCGTATTTTCGTGTAAAAAATTACAGAGATTCGGAGCTTGGCTTTATAGCCGGCCAAAAGAAAAGAAAATAAAAGGAAATAAAAATAAGAAATACAATTTTGTTTGTTTCTGTCTTTGTTGTCTTTTTCAGATTTGCAGTGCACGGGTGGTGTTTGCGTGTGTACGAGGCGTGGGCGTGGCGCCAGGAGGCTGGGGCACGGAGGCATGGAGCTACTGTCCGGTTGTTGTTGCAGCGCAGGAGAAAGGGTGTGATTTAGGGTTTGTCTTGGTTTAATATTCTGGGCCTATTGGGCCTTGTAAATTTGGGTTAAGTTAAAATTAGGTCTTGGGTCATGGTTTAGTTATTGGGTCTTTAATAGGACACTAACTAAATGGACATTTATTTAATTATTGGGCTTTTTACTATTTAGTTTGAGACTAATGGGCCGAGCGAATTTGGCCCACTACAGCTGCCCCTCTTTGCTTATTGTCGTGTAACGAGAATAGAGCAAAGACTATAAAAAGGACTAAATTTGCTGGGTCTGGCTAAGTCTCAAAATCTTGATCCTTATCTTCCCCAAAGGTATTCTGATGTCTTCAGGAGTGTCAAATTGGCTATTCTCAACTTGCTTCTTGAAAACTCGGGAACATCAATTTGTTATTTTTGATCTTCTCTCTGCTAATATAGAGATGTCAAATCTGTCATCTTCGATCTGCTCTCTGTCGACACAGAGATGCCAAATCTGCTATCTTCGATCTGCGCTCTGATAACACAGAGGCGCCAAATCTGCCATCTTTGATCTACTCTCCGCCAATACAGAGATGCCAAATCTGCTATCTTTGATCTGTTCTCCGCCAATACAGAGACGCCAAATCTGCTATCTTTGATCTGCTCTCCGCCAATACAGAGATGGCAAATCTGCTATCTTCGATCTGCTCTCCGCCAATACAGAGATGGCAAATCTGCTATCTTTGATCTGCTCTCCGCCAATATAGAGACGCCAAATCTGCTATCTTTGATCTGCTCTCCGCCAATACAGAGACGCCAAATTTGCTATTTTCGATCTGCTTTCCGCCAATACAGAGACGCCAAATCTGCTACCTTCGATCTGCCCTCTGACAATACAGAGACACTAAATCTGTTATCTTCGATCTGCCCTCTGATAGTACAGAGACGCCAAATCTACTATCTTTGATCTGCTCTCCGCCAATACAGAGATGCCAAATCTGCTATCTTCGATCTGCTCTCCGCCAATATAGAGATGCCAAATCTGCTATCTTTGATCTACTCTCCACCAATACAGAAACGCCAAATCTGCTATCTTCGATCTGCTCCCCACCAATACAGAGACGCCAAATCTGCTATCTTCGATCTGCCCTCTAATAATACAAAGACGCCAAATCTGCTAGATTCGCCAATGTCGCTACATTGTCTTCTAAAGACATGATATGTAGAATGGGTTTCCTGTATCTGTGTATGCCAAATAATTAGGGTGCCATGATCTAAATGAATTCAATGCCCCTAGCTATACGTGGTGTTTATGTCAAGTAACTAGAATGCTATGATCGGAATGAACCAAGTGCTCCTAACTAAATGAATGATTATGAATGTAGAAATGTTATGAGAGTAATTCCTTTTTAAACGCTTAAGGTGTCATTGCTCATAATTCGTCCGGGTTCTATCATTGATGTTCTACCGCGTCTTCTTGCTTAGCCGTTATATCTGACAGAAAATTTGAAGAAATAGTCCTAATTTGGACTACTCTTTTTCTAATGTTTTCCAACTTTGAACCTGGTTAGTCCTGACTAGTGGCCCTGTTTCAGGTCCTTGTACTATTTAGAGACTTTTTATAGTAATATGCATAACATCTTTTGTGTAAATATTATATGTGCAAAAATTGTGATTTCAACAAAAATGCTCGAAAGAGATTATCATAATGGACAAATAGAATTTTATTAAGCAAAATTTGATGTGAATACATAGGATAACGAATCTGATAAGGTGCAAAAAATGAGAAAAAGGTGCCCCAGATATCGCAACACGAGTTTCACTATTCTAATTTCTCAAAGGCTCCTTCGAACCAAATGTGTGTTCAGGGGATCCTGCGCATTTTGTTGATGCTCCAAGGTGTACTGTTCTTCTGTCTTGTTGATTTCGGAAGGAAAAGACTACCATATGCCCCATATTCGAAATTTGAGCTGCCCGTTTTCGGGTTTTCAACTCAAAGCCCCTTTGGTTCCAAAGTGCCCTTTACGGGTTTTCACCTTGGCCTCTCTGTTTATTTTTTTTTCAAGGTTTCAGATCTTAGAGCGCCCTTTGCGGGTTTTCACTCTGGCCTCTCTTTCTTCAAGTAAAATACTTCTTGACCGAATCCGAATTTATAGGATTGGGTAAGTTTCTGCCGTCCATCTCGGCTAGAATTAATGTTCCTCCGGAGAAAGCTTTCTTCACCACGTAAGGCCCTTCCCAATTAGGCATCCATTTCCCCCAAAAATCCTTCTGTATGGGAAGAATCTTTTTCAAAACCAGGTCTCCTTCATGGAATTCTCTAGGGCGAACCTTTTTTTCATAAGCCCGCATCATTCATTTTTGGTACATCTGACCATGATGAATAGTTTTTAACCTCTTTTCCTCAATCAAGTTCAATTGGTCATATCGAGACTGGACCCAATCTGCTTCGTCCAATTTTAGTTCCGACAACACTTGGAGGGATGGAATCTCGACTTTGATCGGCAACACTACTTCCATTCCGTAGACCAAAGAGAAAGGGGTTGCCCCGGTTGAGGTTCTGACTGACGTTCGATAAGCAAATAGGGCAAACGGTAATTTCTCATGCCAATCTTTGTAGGTCTTGGTCATCTTCCCCACAATCTTCTTAATATTTTTATTAGCTACTTCGACTACCCCATTCATCTTTGGGCGATACGGTGACGAGTTGTGATGTCTGATCTTAAATTGACTGCAGACCTCCGCTATCGTACTGTTGTTCAAGTTTAGTGCATTGTCAGATATGATCCTCTCTGACATTCCATATCGACATATGATCTCTTTTTTCAAGAACCTGTTCACTGCTGACTTTGTAACACTAGCATACGAAATGGCTTCTACCCATTTGGTGAAGTAGTCGATAACCACAAAAAAATGAACTGATGCCCATTGGAAGCTTTCGGTGATATTGGTCTAATCACATCCATGCCCTACATAGAGAATGACCATGGGGAAACCATGACATGCAGTGGCGAAGGAGGCACATGAATTTTGTCTCCGTAGATTTGGCATTTATGGCATCTCTTGGCGTAATTGATACAGTCTCCTTCCATGGTGGACCAATAGTACCCGAATCTCATAATTTTTCTGGCCATTGTAAAGCCATTAGCGTGTGTCCCACAAACACCTTCATGGACTTCTTTCAAGATTTACTTAGCCTTTACAGCATCTACACATCTTAGTAGCACTTGATCCTTTCTTCTTTTGTATAGGATATCCCCATCTAAGACATAGTCGATGGCCAATCTTCTTAGCGTTCTTTTGTCATTTTCGCTTGCCTGGTCCGGGTACTTACGATTCTTTACGTATCGCAATATATCGTGATACTAAGGGTGATCATCTTTCTCTTCATCTTCTTCAATATTGTAACAGTGGGCCAAATTTTCATAAATGCTCATCCGGATGGATTTGACATCTTCTTGTTGTTCACCTTGATCATGGAGGCTAAAGTAGCCAAAGCATCAGCCATCTGATTTCCGTCTCGTGGAAGGTAGTGGAAGGTAATGTCATCAAACTCTTTAACCAATTCCAGGACCAGCTTCCAATAATCGATTAACTTGGAGTCTCTGGTCTCCCAATCTCCCTTGAGTTGATAAATCACTAGCGCAGAATCTCCATACACCTTTAGCACTTTCATCTTGCATTCTATGGCTGCACGGACTCCCATGATGCATGCCTCGTATTTCGCCATATTATTCGTACAATCAAAATCCAATTTACTAGTGAATGAATAATGATCTCCATTTGGGGATACTAAGACGGCCCCGATTCCATTGCCCATAGCATTTGACACCCCATCGAAGTTCAATTTCCAAGGAAGTTCTTCCAGAACACCTTCTTCAGTGGTAACAATACACATTAGGTTTTCATTCGAAAAGTCGAAGTTCAGAGGCTCGTAGTCTTCCAAAGCTCTACTGGCCAGAAAATCTGCTATTGCACTTCCTTTTACTACTTTCTGGTTCACATAGACTATGTCGAATTCAGAAAGCAGAATCTTCCATCGGGCCATCCTTCCATTCAAAGCTGTTGACTCCATCATGTACTTTAAAGGGTCCAATTTTGATATGAGCCAAGTGGTGTGATACAACATATACTGCCTCAGCCTTCGGGTCGTCCAAATTAGGGCACAACACAACTTCTCTATCGGTGGGTATCTTGTCTCACATTCTGTGAACTTTTTACTAAGATAGTAAATAGCTTTTTCTTTCCTTCCTGACTCATCATGCTGACCCAGTACGCACCTTATGGAGTTCTCGAATACTGCCAAATACAGTATCAATGGCTTATCAGGGTTAGGTGGCATCAGCACCAGGGCGTTGGATAAGTACTATTTGACCTTGTCGAAAGCCCTTTGCCATTCTTCGTCCCATTCACCTAGGTTATGTTTCTTGAGGAGGCAAAAAATAGGGTCACATTTCTCGGTCAGTTGTGAAATAAACCGAGCAATGTAATTTAATCTTCCTAGAAAACCTCGAACTTCTTTCTAAGTGCGCGGCGGGGATAGCTCTTGTATGGCTTTAACTTTTTCTAGATCGATCTCGATCCCTTTCTCACTAACAACAAATCTGAGCAACTTTTCAAACTTGGCTCCAAAGGTACATTTGGCGGGGTTGAGTTTTAGCTGAAATTTTCTCAATCTCAAGAACAATTTCTTCAGGACTTGTATGTGCTCCTTCTCTGTTCGAGACTTAGCGATCATATCATCGACATAAACCTCGATCTCTTTATGCATCATGTCGTGAAAAAGGGTTACCATGGCTCTTAGATAAGTTGCCCCCGCATTCTTCAGTCCAAATGGCATCACTTTGTAGCAGGATGTGCCCCACATGGTTACAAATGTGGTTTTCTCCACACGGATCCTGAGGGTTAGGAGCCGGGTCGGGTCGGCCTCATTCGCACGGCACCGTTTTGGGCCATTGAAACGGGCTCAAACGGCACCGTTTTGAGTTCTTTATAAAGATCCCTTTTGGCATGTTCAACCGAAACCCTAGCCTCTATTCTTCTTCTCAGCCGAACTCTACCCCTTTAATGCCAGCGCCGATCTGCCTTCGCATGCAGCAATCGACTGGTTCGGACCTTGAAAGGTCACCTAGCGGCCTCGAAGCCCCCTCAAAACTCCGATTTCGACGGAGCAAAGGAAGGCCGAGGACCCAAAGAACAAGGTAAGTTCACTTCATCTCTTTCCTTTTATTTTCGTAATACGATGATGAGAGATTCGAGTAGAATACCGGAGAAAAAGAAAAAAAAAGACAAAATATAGAAATCGGAAGTAGAAATCACCTTCTCTATTTTTTTGAACGTTCTCTATTATCTTTGTATGCGTATTTTCGCATAAAAAAATTACAGAGATTCGGAGCTTGGCTTTATAGCCAGCCAGAAGAAAATAAAATAAAAAGGAAATAAAAATAAGAAATACAATTTTTGTTTGTTTCTGCTGCTGTTGTCTTTTCTATATTTGCAGGTACGGGGTGGTGTTTGCATGTGTACGAGAGCGTGGGTGTGGCGCCAGGAGGCTGGGGCGTACGGAGGCATGGAGCTACTGTCCGGTTGCTATTGCAGTGCAGGAGAAAGGGGGTGATTTAGGGTTTGTCTTGGTTTACTATTCTGGGCCTATTTGGCCTTGTAAATTTGGGTTAAGTTAAAATTGGGTCTTGGGTCATGGTTTAGGACACTAACTAAATGGACATTTATTTAATTATTGGGCTTTTTACTATTTAGTTTGAGACTAATGGGCCGGGCAAATTTGGCCCACTTCAGTAGAGTTAGCCGAAATGTGATTAAGCATAGAAATAACATATTTGAGTTTAATTCGACTGAGTTATAACATTTGAAAGTCCGTATGAATTATATGTAATATCTGGAATTTTTGATATATGAATTGTTTATGAGACAGCTTATCATAATAGTGATATTCGGGCTTTGAGCCTAGCAAGCCTTGTGCCGGTGAATTAAATCGGGCTTAATGCCTAGCAGGCTTATTGCCGGTGTATAAAAATCAGACTTTGAGTCTAGCAGGCCTTGTGCCAGTGTGAGATACAGGCTTAGGCCTAGCAGGCTATACCCTGGTGAACTATTATAAGTCTATTCTTAAAAGACTCTATGCTGATGTGGTAATTGAATACGTTAAGCGAGTTAAATGATCAGGTGTGAGTTAGCTTGTTGTTTACTTGAAATAAGATAAATAAGTAACTTGATATTTGTTATTAATTATGTGGGATACAAATGAATATTATATGTGAATTTGGTATGTGTATTCGGTTTTATGATCAAATGATATGAATATTATGGATTTGGTCTTTGAATATGTGTATACAAGACCATGTATATTCGGCCATATGGATAGTTCGTGTACGTGATGTTATAATACGATTTTTGAGCTTGTGTATATGAGTGTATGTATGTTTGATTATATTAAGACATTTTGGCTTTGAGGGTTAAATAATATTAGGCCAAATTGATTAAGTGAGCATTCGGCCAAGGTAAATTCTGTGTATGAAAATGTGTTATTTATATAGTTTGTAGGTTTGAGGTTAAGCTTGACAATAATAATGAAATTTGGATTAGCTTAAAATGACTTGATTATATCATTAGAACGTTTATTTGCTTATGACTTACTAAGATAGCTTACTTTGTGTTTTCATGTTCATTCTGTTTATAGATTTTGGATTCAAGTTACAAGCTCAGGGATCGTCAGCAAAGTCTATCACACTATCAACCGTCTTCGATATTTTATAAGTTATAATTTGAAATTATGATATGTATAAACTAGTTAATATGTTTGATTTTGAAGTTGTGTATATATATTAAGCCATGCGAAAATGGCTAAGTATAAAGTTTAAGTTTAAGCATATTTCGGTTTTGGTATATATATATATGTGTGTGTGTTAGGTATTTGACATATTTGCTAATGGTTGTGTAATTATGGTTGTGGTTTAAGTCTATTTTGGAAACTTCACGCACGCAATGTTAGATGTATATATGGTATATTTTTGGTATATTGATGATGATATAGTCATGTGAAATGATATTAGTAAATAGGTAATAAGTTTATGTTAAATATGTACGATATGATTTAATATAATAATTTGGGTATGATTCAAATTGATATAATTATATGTGCATAAATTTGTGATGAGTAGAAAGGAATATTTAATTTTAATATATTGCTTGTTAGGTGATATAAATATAAAAGTATGATAAACATGCTGTGCGGATGTTATATATATTTATATATATATCCATGTTATGAAATATTTTGTAGTTAGATGAAACAGACATATGGTACATGTTATTTATCTGAAATGAAAGGACGTATGTTTGCATATTTTAAAGTATGTGCGAATAACTTGTAAAATAATAAGTTATTTTATATTAAAATTATTCTAATGCCTTAAATATATATATATGGTATGTGAAATGACATATATTTGGTTATGAATTTAACATTTGAGTTTCATGATTCTTTGGTTGTATTGACTAAATGTAAAATTTGGAAATAATATGAATTATAGAATTGAAATGTGTTAGTTTGATTTAAAAATTTTTATTTAGATGATTAATACTGAAATGAAGGTTTGTTCTGAGTTGTATTTTATTTTGTAATATTTTATAACCCTAATCCGACGACGGATACAGGTTAGCGGTGTTACATTAAGTTTTTAATATTATACATTCAACAGATTCAGAACAAAAAAGCTTAGAATTAGAGAAGGTGAATGACAAAAGCCGACTCCAAAGCCGACTCCACCACTTGCATTTGATGCAGCATACTTACTCAATTAGCACCTGACTTGTAAAAGATGTGGCCGGTCAACTGGGCTGACCAATTACAGCTAAATGGAGTTGCTTTTGATATACTATTAATATGTATTATGGATCAGGTGCTGATGCAAGCCTTAAATAGCAAAACTGGAAATTTTGACAGCCGAGTATAGTGAGTATGTGCTGCATCAAATGCCAGTGGTGAAGCTGCCTTTAGCCGTTCACCTGCCTTAATTCTAAACTTTTTAGTTTTGAATCCACTGGAGGTATTTAATTTCTTATAATGTTAAACATGTAGTAGAGCTGCCTTTTGAGGTTCATTTATTGTGGAATGATGCTACATAAAAATAATTTTTCTATTACCTATTTTTTTACTGTTCTGTTTCAAGTTTTGAGGGTTTTGTTATATCTTGAAGGCATATAAAAACTTTGAAGAAAGTCTTCTACATCCCTCACAGCTATCACATTTTACTAAATTTTATGGTTGAATTGTTAATGTCATTTATATAGGTATTTTTGTTTAAGATCTATGTTGTTACATTTTATGTAATCATTGAAAAGGGAAGCATACATGTTACAATATGTTCAGTTTAATTTTATACTATTTGGATGCTCGGAATCATAAAGTAGTAATTGAATATTCTAATTGGAATTGCATAAAATAATATACGATTTTCTCATGATAAAATGTCAATTATTAGAGAACAAAAATATTATAGTCTAGCTTTACAAACTTCACAGCAGATAACCCAAACAAACTTCGAATAATAGAAAACCATGAAAACTGAATACATCCAAATATAAACCATCAAAGCACAAGACCACTTGCTTCTTTTCAAGGTGAAAAATCATAGAAGATTGTCCTCAATAAAATATCGACAAGTCTTGATGCAATGTTCAACTAAATAAAATCATGCTCGTCGCTAATATGGATTTATATACAAGATGGTAGCAATAACTAATAACATAATTACATAAGAAACAAAAAATGTCACCTGAAAAATATACGTGTCCATCAAACCACTTTCTTCTTCATCGTATGAGGCATTTGGTGTTGTTGTTGAGGGTGAATTAGGCTCATTGTAATCTTTAGGCAGGGGATGTCCACAGAGAAAAGGATTTGCCATCTAATTGCTTTCATCAAAAGTCATAAATTGAGCTTTTTGAGATGGAATGCTCCCTGACAAATTGTTGTATGACACATTGAAAACTTTCAAGGTATGCAACTCCGTCAATTCGATAGGTATTATTCCACTTAAGTTGTTGTGAGAAAAGTCTAAACTCTCAATTTTATTAAGCCTTGAGAATGTTGATGGTATATGTCCTGTCAAAATGTTTTGCGACAAGTTTAATGAATGAATTTGACTCAAATTTCAAATCTCATGGGGGATTTCACATATTAATCTATTACATGATAAATCAATTCTATGCATATAATTAAGAATGTTTCCCTTGTATATGTAAGAGGCTTTTTTTTTTGTAAAATCCACCTTTTCTTCTATTTGATTCTCATGAGGCAATGGTACAAGGATTTCATCAAGTCCTCTAAAAGTGCTCCATTTAAATATGGTCAGTTCACTATAATCAGCTATCTTCAAGAATAATAAACAAAATACCGAATATGTTGTTGAAGATTTTTCATCATTTGGCTCAAAAGTTAAATTACTCAAACAAAAAGGTACTCGGCCCGAAAGATTTGACCTTGAGGAGTACATGCAAAACTGAAAGAGTACCAATCCAATTCAGAATTTCACCGGTCAACTGATTTTCACTAATGTCTAAAGTCACCAAAAAGGAGTAGTTAAAGAATGCATTTCCCAAGGTGCCACTTAATCTATTTCTATTCAAATGTAGATGTTTAATAGATTGTGCACCGGAGCAAGATGATATTGGGCCAGAAAAATTGTTTTGGAAAGGGTCCAAAATTTTGAGGACATCTAGATTGCATAAATCCATTGCAATGGAACCCTCAAGTTGATTGTTATATACAGCCAATGCCCTCAAATCTAATAGATTCGATATCCAACTTAAGAGCTCGTCAGATAAGATGTTATCATTTGTGATAACCTTTCGTGCCGATTTCAAGAATAAAAAAGAGATATCATCCTTCTCATTGACTTCTACTGTTCATATTTTTTTAGTAGTCCATTCCAAATCTTAATGTTCAAAATGATGGGTGTCAAAATCCCTCGCCGACTGTGTTTAGTTTTCCAAGGCTTTTTAGGTACTAAATTCAATATTTTTAATAACTAGGTAAAACTAAAATTTCATTAAAGCAATTAAACCTAACTCAAGAATATTAACAAGAACGAGTTTAAAACCCTTAACCTCGTTTGTCGGTACTCTTACGATTCCCGAAGACCATTGTTAGTGTTGCGCGGAAGCGTGTGAAAGAGTAAAAATATTGTACTGAAAAATCACACTAAGTTCAATTCCCAGGAAAGAGAGGTAGATCACGAAGATCATTTAAATACCAAGTCTTTCCTAGCCAGAATATCCCTCTATCGTAATTTAATAGCACAATAAATCACTACAATCACATTCACAAAATATGCAAAATAAATAATAAAGAACACCAGAATTTTAACGAGGTTCAGCAAATTTTTCCTACGTCCTCAAGCACTACCAAATATATTTCACTCCAAAAATTACAAGTGAAATTTACAAATAGGGAGAGAGAATAATGCCTTAAGTAGAGAATGGCAATTATGGGATGAAGAAAGTAAGAAATGGTTAAGCCTATTTATAGTTGAGGTTCAAGGATCAACTTGCAATGTCCCTATACAATTAGGGACCAAAATTGCAATTATCCCATGCCAGCTTTTAACCCAACTTGCCAACCAATCTTACTTTCTACTTTCGGTGCCCACCCTTTTTGACTTTTCAAACAATGGGTGGGTTCCAATAATCTCCACCTTGAAGATTTGATTAGGATAATCTTATCTTCACACAATTCTTTCTGCCTTTGACAACAATACTTGATAGTGCCTTCTTCAACTGTTAAACTTGCAGGATATTAATCAAGTTCAAACAATGTTCAAACTTGGTTACTGTTACCACCTTGGTCATCATATCTGCGGGATTATCTGCAGTCTTGATTTTCTGAAGACAAATTTTCCCCTCATCAATAATTTCCCGCACAAAGTGGAAACGTACGTCAATATGCTTTGTACGTGCATGATAAACTTGATTCTTTGCTAAATGAATAGCACTCTGACTATCACAATACACGTTAATATGCTCCTGGACCAATCCCAAGGTTTTAGTCATACCTTGTAACCAAATAGCCTCCTTTACAGCCTCTGTTACAGCCATGTACTCGGCTTCTATGGTTGACAACGCAACTGTAGACTGCAGTGTAGACTTCCAACTTATTGGTCCTCCAGCAAGTGTAAACACATAACCGGTGGTTGATCTTCGCTTGTCCAAATCACCGGCATAGTCAGAATCAACGTACCCAATAACACCTTTACCAAGTGTATTATCCTGCTTGAACAGTAATCCAACATCCACGGTCTTCGAATATACCATAGAATCCATTTCACGACTTGCCAATGTCCTTTTCGAGATTATGCATATACCGCTCACTATACTAACGCTCGTGAAATGTCGGGTCTTGTACATACCATTACATACATCAAGCTACCCATGCATTAGAATACGGAACTTGTAACATGTATTCTCATTCCGTATTCGTCGAAGGAGATAGTTGTGCGGAAAGCTTGAAATGAGAAATAACGGGTACTTACAGTGTTTTGTCCGCTTCGTTCATGCCAAACCGCTGTAGTACCTTCTTCAAATCGCTTCGAGACAAGCTAACTCTATCATGAGCTCTATCTCTCCATATTTCCATACCGAGAATCTTTTAGCTTCTCCTAGATCTTTCATCTCAAACTCGAGATTGAGTTGAGTCTTCAATCTTTCAATCTCAACTCTGCTCTTAGATGCTATTAGCATATCATCAACATATAAGAGCAAGTATATGAAAGTTCCATCTTGTAGCTTCTGAAAATACACACAATGATCAAATTTGCTTCTTGTGTACCTTTGCCCTTTCATGAACTGATCAAATTGCTTGTACCACTGCCTCGGAGATTGCTTCAATCCATAAAGTGACTTTGTCAGTTTGCAAACCCAATTTTCTTTTCCAGCAACCTTGAATCCATCTGGCTGAGTCATATAGATTTCCTCTTCCAAATCACCGTGTAAAAACGCAGTCTTCACATCAAGCTGAACTAGTTCAAGATCATATTGCGCAACCAAGGCTAGCAAAATCCGAATAGACGAATGCTTCACAACTGGAGAAAACACTTTATTATAGTCTATTCCTTCTTTCTGAGCGTAACCCTTTGCTACCAATCTAGCCTTGTATCGAATTTCATTTTTACCAGGAAATCCTTCCTTCTTTGCATATACCCATTTGCATCCAATTGCCTTCTTTCCCTTAGGTAGTGTCACCAACTCCCAGGTCCTATTTTTATGAAGAGACTGCATTTCTTCATTCATTGCTTGCTTCCACTTTACACCATCAGGGTTACTTATTGCTTCTGTATAAGTGGAAGGAATATCATCATCTGCAATCGGAAGTGCATAGGCCACTATATCATCAAAGCGAGCAGGCTTACGAATCTCTCTTCTTGGCCTTCTATATGCAATTGAATCTTGTTGCTGTAGAGGTTCTTGAGTAGGAACCTCTTCATCATTTGTCCCTCTAATATTAGTTGGATCATCGTTAACCTTTTCAAGCTCCACCTGCTGCAAAGTACTACTGGTTTTCTCATCCTTTTGTGAATCCTTGTACTTTAACATGGTTGATTCATCAAAAGTCACATCTCATCGAAAACAATCTTCCTTGTATCGGGACACCGAGACGATATCCTTTTACTCCATCAGTTATACCCAAGAATAATGCTTTCTTTGCTCTTAGGTCTAACTTAGATTCTTTTACATGATAATATGCAGTGGAACCAAATACATATAAAGAATCATAATCAGTAGCAGATTTACCAGTCCACATCTCCATAGGAGTTTTTCCATTTATTGCAGCTGATGGCAAACGGTTAATTAGATGGCACGCATATGTAACTGCCTCAGCCCAAAATTCCTTGCCCAATCCAACATTAGACAACATACATCGAACTTTCTCCAAGATAGTTCGATTCATGCTCTGCCACCCCATTCTCATTGTGGTGTATCCCGAACAGTGAAGTGTCACACAATGCCCTCATCTTGGCATACTTGTAGAAATGGATCGTTTTTGTACTCAGTACCATTATCTGATCGAAGTCGTTTGACCTTTCGACCAGTCTGAGTCTCTACCATCTTCTTCCATTTCAGAAATGCATCTAAAACTTCACTTTTTCTTTTCATTAGATACACCCATACTTTTCTTGAATAATCATCAACAAAAGTAACAAAATAGTGCATACCTCCTAAAGAAGCCACTTTGGTAGGTCCCCACACATCACCGTGAATGTAGTCTAGAATTCCTTTCAGATTGTGAATTGTGGACCAAATTTTACCCTCTTACGCTTGCCCGAACACAATGTTCACAGTAATTCCATTTTGCAAGAATTTGCACCTTTCAACAAGCCTTGCTTCGCCAATGTCCGCAAAGCTTTTTCACCAAGATGTCCCAATCGTGATATGCCATAATCTAGTAGCTTCGAATCTACATCTTTTGTAGAAACTGTTGATGTTGATCCAATAACTGTACTTCCATTTAAAAAGTACAAGTTATTTCTTCTTGTGCCTTTTATCACCGTCAATTGCCCAGCTACTACTTTTAGTAATCCATCTCTCAAAGTGATTGTGAGCCTTTAGATTCTAGGGCCCCTAATGAGATGAGATTTTTCTTCAGGCTAGGTACGTAGCGAACATCTGTCAAGACTTGGATTGAGCCATCGTGATTCTTCAATTGGACTGTACCTACTCCCATTGTCTTACAAGCACTATCATTGCCCATAAGAATAATTCCACCTTCTAGCTCTTTAAGACTAGAAAACCAGTCCTTATTAGGACACATATGGTAAGTACATCCTGAATTCAAAATCCACTCATCCGTTTGACATGCCATTGCCATGCCAACCAAGCTAAAGTCTGACTCCTCATCATGCTCCACTACACATGCATTAGAAATAGCCTTGCCCTTTTGTAGCTTAGGACAATTCTTTTTCCAATGCCCTTTTTCACGGCAAAAGGCACATTCAACTTTGGCGGGTCTCCGTTTGGACTTTCCCCTTCTACCAGATTTGCTGCTGTGTGAACGACCTCTTACTGTTAAGACTTCTGCAGTTGTATCTCTGTGATATCTTTTATCTTTCTTTCGAGTCTCAGATCTATACAACGCACTACAGACTGCATTAAATGTGATCGTGTCCTTCCCATGAAGCAATGTGGTGGTAAGATGATCATATTCATCAGGAAGGGAATTCAACAACAATAATGCCTTTTCTTCATCTTCAAATTTCTCATCCAAATTTAGCAAGTCTGCTAAAATTTTATTGAATGAGTTTACATGGTCATTCATCGACATACCGGGTGCATACATGAATCGATAAAGTTTCTTTTTCATATAAAGCCTATTTTCAAGACTTTTCGTTAGAAACTTTTCTTCCAGTGTATCCCATAGCTTCTTCGCTGATGTCTCCCTCATGACAGAGTACTTCTGCTCTTTGGCCAAACATAGGCAGATTGTACCACACGCCTGTCTATTGATCTTGGCCCACTCCTTGTCATCCATCTTGTCAGGTTTTTCTTCAAGGGCTATATCTAGCTCTTGCTGACATAAGACATTCAGGATCTCACATTGCCACATACCAAAATTATTGGTACCGTCAAATTTCTCTACTTCAAATTTTGCATTTGTCACGAGAGTCCTTGCGATGACGATCTTTCCGCCATTTTCTCCTCAATCCCAACTCATCAGATACGTGAACAAGATCAGATATCGTAAATAGTACCGTATACGTAAATAGTATCGTATACATGAATAGTGCCGTAAATGGTCGTATTCCCTAAGTACGAATCTGGCTCTGATACCAATTGTTGCGATGAAGCGTGTGAAAGAGTAAAAATATTGTACTGAAGAATCACACTAAGTTCAATTCCCAGGAAAGAGAGGTAGATCACGAAGATCATTTAAATACCAAGTCTTTCCTAGCCAGAATATCCCTCTATCGTAATTTAATAGCACAATAAATCACTACAATCACATTCACAAAATATGCAAAATAAATAATAAAGAACACCAGAATTTTAACGAGGTTCAGCAAATTTTGCCTACGTCCTCAAGCACTACCAAATATATTTCACTCTAAAAATTACAAGTGAAATTTACAAATAGGGAGAGAGAATAATGCCTTAAGTAGAGAATGACAATTATGGGATGAAGAAAGTAAGAAATGGTTAGGCCTATTTATAGTTGAGGTTCAAGGATCAACTTGCAATGTCCCTATACAATTAGGGACCAAAATTGCAATTATCCCATGCCAACTTTTAACCCCACTTGCCAACCAATCTTACTTTCTACTTTAGATGCCCACCCTTTTTGACTTTTCAAACAATGGGTGGGTTCCAATAGTTAGGAATGTGGAACACCTTGATCCCTGCAAAACAAACAGAATAAAAAACGAGGAAAAAACGAAGCAAAGAAGAGAAAAGAAAGTGCAGCAACTTGAGAGAAAAATAGGTTAAGGATAGTTTTTGAGAGAGTTTAAGTGGCTAAATAAGATGTTTTAGGGCATCGGTGAGGTTAAATATGTTTTATACTTAATTATTTTTAGGGTTTAAAATAGGTGGATTTTAAGGGTCGCATCACGGGGTTGGGTATTTTGCTACAGAACCTGACTCAATGTCGCGATAACAAATATCAATGTCGCGAGATTCCACTTCGAAGACCAGTGTCGCGACACCACCCCTGAAAATTTATAATTTTGGTTAAAAATCTGGTACGAAATTTTTTTGCGAAATTTAAATTTTTTGGGTTATCAGAACATCATACTCTCGATTTTTACAGGCTCACGTTAATTAATTAAACCTAAATACTCAACATAGTTTAACTCTTATGTTACTATCTTAAAATTTTTTTATTTACTCCAAATTTGATATGAATGATCTACATGAATGAAATATAAAATTTGTGTTAGTAGTTTATAATGTTGGTAGTAATAATATTATAGAAATGTCTAATATTTTATAATTATTGATCAAATAGTTGTGTCGTAAAGACATAACACTTGTACGTAAAATTATCATACAAAGACATAACTTTATATAAAATTACTTATAAAACAACACAATCTTATAAAAAGGTATCTTATTAAAAGATACATCTACATGAAAGGATATCTCATAAAAATAGTTTTCTACTACACATTTTACTATTTTATTTTAAGTTTTGAGGGCTTTGTTATAACTTGAAGGCATGTAAAAACTTTAAGGAAAGTCTTCTACACACCTCAAAGCTATCACATTTTACTAAATTTTTTTCTTGTTTCAATCTTTACTATTTATGTTTCCAACAATTTGACGGTTGAATTGTAAATATCATTTATGTAAGATTTTTCTTTAAAATCTATGATTGTAATGGGCCAAATCCGCCCGGGCCCAACAACCAGAAAACAATAATAAAACCAAATAAAACATAAAGTCCAATTTTAAAACAGTCCCTTAAAAGCTCAGTCCAGTTACAAAACCCAGTGATATCAACCCAATAAGGCCCAAAAAAACCTAAAACCTAGCCCAAAGTTACACGGCCCGACAACCCCAAAAACGTTAGGCACTCAGAACCCTAGGGTTTCTCTTTGGCGCCATGAGAGCCACCAAATGACCCTTCGTCCTCACCGCCAACAAGAAGATCAGACGACCACCGAGCTCCGTACATCCGTACTGTGCACAAATGCGAAAAAGACAGCACAACAAAGAGAAAGACAATAGCAAAGAAAATTGTTGTATTTTTCCTTTTATTTTCGGCTATAAAGCTATAAAGATTTTCAATTGTAAGGGGTGACGAAAAATATACAAAAAAAGAAAGAAATACAAAAACAGAGATTTTAAAAACCGAAGTTTGAAGGTGGTTCCTCGATTCGTATCTTCTTCTTTTGATTTTCAGTTTCATTTTCTTTTTTGTGCTTTGGTAGATAAAAAAACTAGTGATAAAAAAGGGGGGGTTTACCTGTGCGCCTGGAGCCTTAGGCCTTGTGTCACGGCGGAGGTGGAGGCGTCGAACGCCGATGAAGCCCCAAGTCATCAAGACCGAGGCGTGGAGAGCAGCGTCTTTCCCTCTCCCCCCTTCTCCCCTTCTCCCCTTTTCTTTTTTTCTTTCTTTATGCAGTGGGGAAATGATTTTTTTTAAAAAATTTATCTTTTATAGGCCTTGACGAACGGCGTCGTTTAGGGTCTGTTTCAATAGCCTTAAAACAGCATCGTTTAGACGTAGACCCATGTGACCCGACCCGCAAGCATTAGGATCCGCGCGTTTCTGCTAAAAAGGGAATTTGCGCGCTCGGTCCTTCCCATTTACACCGTCATTTGATTAAGTCTCATTTATATTTATATGTTTTTAAATTTGCCCATGTAATTTGCGTTTTGTTTCAAATAAATCCGCGTTTAAACACTACGCTTTAGGATTTGGGACATTTTCATTTTTAATCCTCGTTTATTTGAGCGTGTTTTATTCCAGTTCTAAATTCTATTTTAATAATCCGATTTATTTATAAATTGTCCCTCGATATTTTTTTATTCCAATTAGGTTCCTTAATTCCTATTTTTGTATTTTTATGAATTATTCACCATACATTTTTTGACATATTATCTTAGTATATTACTTAGAATAATTTTGTTGATTTCACGGTTTTAGCTTCATCTCTTTTTGTATATTTTCGTTTTGTTTTGTTATATAATTTATTTATTTTAAAAATTCTCTTTTATGAGCATTCTTTGCTTTGAACATTATATTATTATTTTTGTATGTATTATTTATATTTAGCTATTTGTATTTTATATATATTATTTATTCATATAGATATATATATTGTTTTGTATATTGTTTATATTGTTTTGTTATAAATTTGTTTTTACACTTATATATACATAAATGTTTCCTATTTTATCAGTTTTGAATTGTTGTACATTTTGTTTTTTATATGCATTGTTGATTTTCTATTGTTTTATGTATTTTTCTTTAAATCTATTTATGATTGTATATTTCCTTTTAAACCAATTATATATATATATATATATACATATATATATATATATATATATTTAAAATCTATTATGTATATAATTCATATCTCAAGAACATATCCTATTATATATATATATATATATATATATATTTAGAACCTTTCATATTTTTACATATTATTTAAATTATCTTTTACTATAGGTATATATTTAAGTTCTAGCCATTTTTTCCATATTAATTTAAAATTTGTCGTATCCTTTACTTTTAAATTGTTTTATTATTGACCTAAGGCTTTCATACATTATTTATTTTAAATATATGTTATATCTTATTACACATATGTATATATGTTTTCTGTTAAATCTATTCATGTATATAATGTACTCCTTTTGAGATCCTATTTCATTTTTTTTATCTTTTAAACATTCATCTAGTACTATATATATATATTTGTTTATTTCAAACACTTCCAAATATTTTTTTATATATATAGTAAATTATTCGTATTATTTGTATACTATCTATCTAGATTGACATATTGATATATATATTATTTTGTATATTACTTATTTCTTTATTTATGTAATGTTCATTTTAAAATTAATCTATATATTACTATGTTACATTGATTTTATGTGGTTCCTATTTTGTGATTTATTTTAAGATCAAATTATTTTAAATATTTCGTTTTAGATTCTACTTTTCATTCGTAAGTGTTTTAACATTATTTTCACACTTATATATATATATATATATATATATATATACATCCAAATATCTTACATATCATTCGTTTTAAATTGTTGTATATTGATTGATTCTTAGAACTACTCTCTCACATCAATTGTTTTAAATTTATTCATTACTATTTAGGTTCTATTTATTTACTTTTTTTATACCTTGCCTTATGTTTATTTTCTATTATAGATTATAAACACATTGTTGATATCCCTTAAAATTTGTTAGCATAAATGTTAGAATAGTGTATGACTATTTGTTTTGTTGGTCGCATTGTAAATTCATTACTTTTGTATTGCTCATATCTGATTGTTTATGCCTTGCAACCTCATGATCCGTGAATGCTTTGGCAATATGTTTTGACAAGATAATATGTCGTTATTATCATGCATATTTTTACTATGAGTGGCTATTTAAATGTTTTGTGTAACGCCCCAATTTTCGGGAATTCTGTGAATGTTGACAAAATTTCATGCTTTGATTTTGTCATTTGTGAGTGAAATTATGAAATAGGACCTATGTGAAAATGTTTGAAAATGCTATAGGCTAAATTGAAGTGGCCAAATAAATAGGAGTGCAAAATAGGAGGATTTGCATGATAAACCTCCCATTTTACATGAAGTGGCCAACCATCATGTTGTTGTAGACAAAATGTACACTTGATATCCATAATTTATGGTACAAATTGATACAAATTGATAATAGGTTAGGTAAATGTTCCATGATAATGGGTTAGGTAAATGTTTCATGATAATAGGTTAGGTAAATGTTCCATGATAATGGGTTAGGTAAATGTTTCATGATAATGGGTTAGGTAAATGTTTCATGATAAGAATATCATGTCTTTTGTATTAAAGAATTAAATGGATGAAATATGAAGTTTTATTAAAAGAAAAGGGGTGAAAAGAACAAAGTTTTGTCCATCTTTGTTCATCATAGCTGAAAGTTAGAGAAGAGAAAGGAGAGGAGAAAGCTCTTGAGTATTCGGTCATTAGGAGGAGGAAGATTGAAGGTAAGTTCTTGGTACCTTGCTTCTATTTTGAGGTTCATGAGTTCTTCTTGATTCTACCTTAACTCTTGAAGTATATTTTGATTTTTAGTTGTGTTGTGAGCATTTAGTCATGAATTAAAATGAAGGAAATGGTTGTTGTTTCATGTTCTTTTGATGAAAAATGGAAGATAGGTGAAGTTGAGCCAAACAAATGAACATGCATGTGCCTTAGATGCTAAAGGGAAAAATCGACTAACATGTTGTGCTTTAAAATGATGAAATGGAGATTATACTTAAGTAAAATCATAGATATGTGATGATTGATTGGTGATATACATGTTTAAATAACATGCATGCAAGTTAGGTGCGAAAGAGTGATTTGGTAATAAATCTGCTTGGGACAGCAGCAGTAACGTGACTTTGGAAAATCACCATAAATTGTGGGAGATGAATTAGAAGCTGAATAAATTATGTAATTAAAGCTTATTGAGTCTAGTTCTAATGAAATAAACAAGAACATATTTTTAATTCTGTACAATGAGAAATTTGATTCGTAATGAAGAGTGGTCAGATTAGTCAAATAGTGAAACATGGGAAACTTTGAGAAAAATCTGGTATTGATTGGATAAACTAAAAAATTCTGAAAATTTTATGGATAGAAGATATATGAGTCTATTTTCAGGGAAAATTAACGGAACTTGATTTGGAGTTTCGTAGCTCCAGTTATAAATGATTTAGTGACTGTTGCTCAGGAAGACAGCTTGCAGTGAAATTATGATTATGTGGTAAACATTGACAAAAATTTGTTAATGGGTTGCTTATTGATTTCTTATAAGCTTACTATGATCTGTAGGTGTGGTTGGCCGAATATTGTAAGGGATTAATACGTAGTTCGTATTTGAATAGTTAGATTAACGTGTTAGTAATCCAATTGTAGGCGGTTCGTGTGTGGATCTCGTCAGCATATCGTCGCAAACAGGTGTGTAACTAACACCCTCTTTCTTAGTCTAGATCGGCAAAAGCGAAAAGTCGAAATACCTAAAATCGGTATTTTGTAGATTTGAGTGTGCGAATGCTCGTGAGGTAAATCGATTAATGTTTTTGGTAAGCTGCAATGTTTGGACTGCAAAGTGCATGATTTCTATGCCCTCGATATTTTTGGGCTTAATGGGCCAAAATTGGAATGATGGGCCAACGGGCCCAATTCGGTAAGAACCCTCGGTACGTGATTCTGTTAGTACGTGAAAAGTAGGAATATGCATGAAAAACCCTAAAATAGATAAATTACTGAAATACCTTTAAAAGTGGAAAATTTACGCTTTACCCTAGTAGATAAATTACCAAATACCCCTAGGGTTAAATTGACCTAAATGCATGTTTGATCGTTGTTATTTATGCATGCCATGTTGTTATTATCTCGATGCATGGACTGGGATATTGACGGAGGAAGTACTGAAAGTGGCTTGTCCACGATCTTTGGAGGCTTTGCCTCAATTTATCGATAATCGAGCAAAGAAGGTCAGAATCGTGGAGTGTTAATTTGGGTGGGTTGAGCTATTCCCACATGGAGTGTATGGCTGGTACGGGTGGAGTGTAGTGGTTGGTGGGTTGAGTAGTCTCCCCAAATGGGCTTGCATATGTTTCTTGATGTTGCATGTATTTTGAAATGGGCCTATGGGCCATATCATTATCTAAATAAAGGGCTAAGGCCCGCTTTATTGTAATCTGAAAAGGGCTTTGGCCCAAGATCACCGTTACCCAAATGGGCTTGCATATGTTATTGATGTTGCATGTATTTTGAAATGGGCCTATGGGCCATCTTGTTATCTGAATAAGGGCTAAGGCCCGGTTTATTGTAATCTGAAAAGGGCTCGCCCAAGACCACTCATTACTGAATGGGCTTAGGCCCAATGGGCTTGAGTGACTTGGACTTTGAATGGGTTTTCCTTACACACCGAGTTTCCCTAAACTCACCCCTTTTATTTTCATCCACGCAGAAATCCCCAACCATAGTGGGCTTGAGTCGTGAGGGAATCGGAGTGGCCACCCGCTCGAAAGTTTGATTTTCTTCGTGAACTGGACATCCTTTTAATTACGTTTGAGGTTTTGGGCTTTTAAATGTAATAAGGCCGCTTATTTATTTTTGATGGTTTTAATATGTATTACTAAGATAGGTATTACTTATTTTAACTGTTGAAACTGGATAGCTTTAGGCGCGTTTTCAAAAACAACAGTTGATTTCAAAATAACACGACAACAAGCAAAGCTTCCGCAATGAAAGTATTTTCCAAAATTAATCACTTTTCCTAAAATGACTTAATCAAATCGGTTTCCTAGAAATATCCATGACGTTAAGGTGTGGCAATGGCGATGCATGTCTAGGATTGGATCCGAAGGAGCTTGGTACTTAGCAATCCGATGGACTCACCACCTCTTTTCCGGTTTCCTACCGGTGCACGCCTTCCATTCACTTTAACCCTTAATGAATTAATCTTTTGAACATTAAGTACGATTTTCTGGACTTAGAATGGATTTTTTTTTAACGTTTTTGATGTGGCATGCCGGATCCGGCCATAACTTCTGGGCCGGGTTTAGGGTGCTACATTTTGGCTCAATCAATTACATTTTAATCAACAATTCTTTCTATTTTAAAACTACAATGAAAGGGACTCCCCAAACCAAAGGCAATGCTTGATGTTTGGAAATTCGAGGAATCGTGTCCTATCGTGCCGGGTTTCAATTTCCCGTTTGTTTAAAATAATCAAATATTCCTTTAGAATTTCACTCATGTCTTCAAAATGCTAAGACAAGGCAATATTCAACGCTTGGAAATTTGGGGAATCGTGCCCAATCGTGCTGGGTTTCGATTTCCGGTTTGCTCAAAATAGTTGGATATTCCTTTAGAATTTCATTCATATTTTCTAAATGCTAGAGCGAGGCAATATTCAATGTTTGAAAATTCGATGAAACGTGCCCTACCGTGCTGGGTGTCGGTTTTTTTCGTTGGACTAAATAATTGGGCATCCTTTTGTGATTTTCAACCTATAAACTTTTGGAACTCGAAACTTATCGTGTTTTCGAGGGTATAAAGGACCGTGTCCAATTGTGTTGGATGTGATGCTGTATCCCTCTGAAACAAGAAAATTTTGACGACCAACTCGGGCTATTCAAATGTTTGTAAAAGGGATCACATTTCAAAAACATTTTTAAGTCTTAGACATAAGGACAACATTCAATCGATTTGGTACCAATTTTGGGCGTAATGAGGGTGCTGATCCTTCCTCCTGCGTAACCGACTCTCGAATCTATTTTCTCAAAATTTCATAGGCCAGAATCGTTGTTTTAGTAAACCGAAATGTTTTATTAAAATTCTTGGTGATCCAATCACACCTAAACAAAAAAGATTTGTGGCGACTCCATTTCCTCTTTTAGAGTCAATTCCCTTTTTTTTAAAATTCGAAAAAAAAATTGTTTCGACAATGATGTTCCATTTTATGTAATCATTTAAAAATAAGTAGCATGCCACAATATGTTAAATTTAACTTTATACTATTTAGATGTTGGAAATTATAAAGCAGTAATTGAATATTCTAATTGGAATTGTATAAAATTATATATGATTTTCTCATAATAAAATTAAAGGACAGAAATATTACAGTCTAGCTTTAGAAAGTACAAAGCACATAACCCAAACAAACTTCGAATAACAGAAAAGCATGAAAACTGAATACATACAAATGTAAACCATCAAAGCATAAGGCTACTTGCTTCTTTTGAAGGATGGAAAATCATAGAAGATTGTCCTCAATAAAATATCGACAAGTCTTGATGTAGTGTTCAACAAAATAAAACCATGCTCGTCGCCAATATGGATTTATATACAGGATTGCAACAATAACCAATAACACAATTATATAAGAAACAAAAAAGGTCACCTGGAAAACATACTCGTCCATCAAACCACTTTCTTCTTCATCGTTTGAGGCATTTGGTGCTGTTGTCGAAGGTGAATTAGGCTCATTGCAATCTTTAGGCAGTGGAGGTCCGCAGAGAAAAGGATTTGCCATGTAACTGCTTTCATCAAAGGTCGCAAATTGAGATTTCTGAGATGGAATACTCCCTGACAAGTTGTTGTATGACACATTGAAAACTTCCAAGGTATACAACTCCAACAATTCAATAGGGATTATTCCACTTAGGTTGTTGTGGGAAAGGTCCAAACTCTCAATTTTATTAAGCCTTGAGAACGTTGATGGTATATTTCCAGCCAAATTGTTGTGTGACAAGTTTAATGAACGAATTTCACTCAAATTTCCAATCTCAATGGGGATTTCACCTGTTAACCTGTTACATGATAAATCAATTCCAGACATATACTTAAGAATGTTTCCCTTGTATATGTAAGAAGCTCTCTTTGTCGTATAATCAACCTTTTCATCAATTGGATTCTCAATAAACAAAGGTACAAAGACTTCATCAAGTCCTCCAAAAGTGCTCATTTCAAATTCGGTCTGTTCTCTATAATCACCTCTTATGAATTCAGAAGTAATTGCCAAATACGCTCTTGTTGAAGATTTTTCATCATTTGGCTCAAGAGTTAAATTACTCAAACAAAAAGGTATTGGACCTGAAAGATTGTTTTGAGAAAGAACAATGATGCTTAATGAAGACAATTTGCATAACTCAATAGGAATTTCTCCAGTAAAAAAATTGGCCTTGAGATGGAGGACACGCAAAGCTGAAAGAGAACCAACCCAATTTGGAATTTCACCAGTCAACTGGTTTTCACTAACGTCTAAAGTCACCAAAGAGGAGCAGTTAAAGAATGCATTTCCCAAGGTGCCACTTAATCTATTTCTATTCAAATGGAGATGTTTGATAGATTGTGCACCAGAGCAAAATGGTATTGGGCCAGAAAAATTATTTTGGGAAAGCTCCAAAACTTTGAGGCCATCTATATGGCAAAAATCCCTCGGAATGGAACCCTCAAGTTGATTGTTCGATAAACTCAATGCCACCAATTTTGATAGATTCGACATCCATCTTGGGAGCTCACCAGACAAGCTGTTATTACTTAAATCCATAACCATAAGGGGAGATAGACGAACAATTGTGATATCAATACTAGGTAACCTCCCATCAAAGTTGTTGCCATCTAAATATAAAAAATTTAATTTCTGTAAGCTAAAGATAGTTGGGCTTATCTTCCCACTTAAACGATTATTTGATAGTCCAAGAAACACTAATTCGTCACATTTAGCCAACTTTTCTGGTATTCCTTCAGATAACTGATTATGTGATAGATCTAAATAAAAATCAAAGTCCAAACTGCCCAAACAAGGAGGAATATTACCTTCAAGGATATTGTTAGATAAGTTTAATCCCAATAGTTGTGGGAAAATTGAACAAATGCTTGTCGGAATTTGACCCTGTATTTTATTTTCAGATAAATCAACAACAGACATGTATGAATTTGGACGTGAATGAAACTGGAGATCACGGTTGATAAAAGAATTCCCCTTCATTAAAAATGCTTCCGTTCTTGTATTGTTCTCTAACAACCACAAAGGAGCCTTTCCTCCAAAATTGTTATATGAAAGATCAATAACTCTCAGGTCATATTGGTAATAGAGGAAGTTGGGAACTTCATTGTGGAGTTCTTTTGTTGTACAATTTGACAAATGGAAAACTCGTATTTGGAACTTTGGGACCCAAGTAGGAATGGTAGGCTCTTTGACTAACTTATTTTGATTGCTGGAGAGGATTTTGAGATGTGAGTGGTTGGCAAATGACATGAAAAAATATGGAACTTCAAATAGGTTCCGTGAAAGAGAAACGAATCTAAGCAATGTGAGATTGGCTAGAGCAATTGAGGCACCATTTCCAATGAATTGATTACCAGAAATATCCAAATGGTAAAGAGAAGATAAGTTAGCCAAACATGAAGGAAGTTCTCCCTCGAGTGCATTTTCGCTAATATCCAACGCCTTCCGTAAGTCACACCATCCTGTAAAACAAATTCAATAATAAAAAAAATAGTTACTTTTCAAAATTAGTTAAATAATATGGACTCGTCTCCAAAATCAATGATAAGAAATCATTTAGTCTCACTTAAATAATTAAATCAAAGCTAATTTACCTTGGGTAGGTAGTGTTCTGGTCAGCCCACAGTCATGCAAAGACAAGGCTTTGAGAGAATTCAATACACCAATGCTTTGAAGAATGTTGTTGTTGAGATGGGAACCATCCAACATTAATTCTTCTAAATTGATCAAACCATCTAATTCTATAAAGATTTGCAAATAGAAAGTAGTTAATTAATGCAATAACTAAAGAAAGTAGCTTGATCTGTTTAATAATCATTTAATGTAATTATACCTTCAATAATATTTATTGATCCTTTAATCAAGTTATTCCCTACATTCAAAGACTTCAGATTGGAAAGTCCTCTAAGCCGTGCCAATAAGGTATTATTGAACAAATTGTAACTCAAATCAAGCTTTTCTAAATTGATCAACTTAAGTTGTCTCTCACCATCTAGTAAACATTTAGATAAGTAAATTTGTTATCAAGAGAATATTAAAATTGTATGTATATGTACCAAGTTTGATAGAGTAATATATATCAACACATACCATTAAAATATTGAAGGCTCTCAATTTCATTATAACTCATATCCAACTTCTTCAGATTTGTCAGATTGTTCAACACTGTTCAAATCAGTTCAATACTTGTTTTGTCAGTCCACTTAAATAATCATCACAAAAATATAGTTATTGAATTTCAAGTTGCGACCTGTTAATTTGATATTCATTTTCCCTAAAAAATAATTTAGATATAAATCATCATTGTAAAAAAAAAATTAACCATTTATTTTTATTTAAAAAAACCATGCACATATAGAAGAAATAAATACATAAATATTTTTAATTCATTTCCCAAAATATCAATCCTATATGATATGATCACTATAAATTCTTTTAGCGATAAATACTAAAAAACTTTTTTATTGGTTTATGAAATTTATTGTACATACCTCCAATATCTATTGATCCTTGCAGTAGGTTTCCTCCAATATTCAAGGACTTTATACTTAGCCCCTTGATATATGTCAGATCATTGTTCTTCAATCTATTCCCACCCAAGTCAAGCTCTTCCAAATTCATCTCTGCAGAAAATTTGTTATATTGTTTCATGGAAAATTTGTTTTATATAACTTCAAACAAAAATATATTGGTTTAAATATGGATTTCAATTTATACCTTGTAAATGCTGGAGACTTTCGATTGAATTGTTCCTTAAATCCAATATCTTCAAGTTTGGTAGACTCTTCACTTCTATTCGAGAGCAATGAAATATGTATATAAATAAATAAAAATTTAATTATTCCCCGAAATACAACAACTCCTAATGTTTATTTATTAAATGGTTTTAACTAAAAGGATAATGTTATTTTTTATTAATTAACTATTATTCTATTCATTTTATTATCATCTATTTTTATATTCGGAATAATAAGTAAAATATTTGCAAGACATATTAAAATAAATATATGGCCCAAAATAAGCTACCGAAATAGGTTGACTCAAAACCAATTAAAATATTTGAGAGATGAAAGCTGACTTGATAAAATACCGTCATGGAAATCATTGAAAGATAATTTAAGGATTTCCAAATTGCTGAAGGCAGATGATAAAGGTACTGCAACAAAGATTTGTTTGGTCATTAGTGCCTTAATTTATAAAATCAAAACAAGCAAATTATAAAATATTGAATGAACATAATTCACGACAGAGATTAATTGATCATAGAAATGAGAAGTAACAGACCTTTGTTATCAATAAAATCCTTTATTCCATTAAGGGATAAATCAAGACTCTTCAATTCTTCAAAAGGGAAAAATAAAGAGACATCGAGATACCAAGATGAATCTCCCTGGCGCCATTTGGGAGGAAGAGTGAGTACTTTCACTCGTCCACTGATATTGTGGCATTCAATATAATCCCAATGACAACAATTCGAATCTTTCTCGGTTATCCAATCACTAACATCGAAAACTGAATGGAGTTGTAAGAGAGCAACTCTCTCCTGCTCCTAGCACCCCTGGGTCTGAGGCCACCCTTGTATGAAAAACAGTGATGTAATGAGCAATATCCATAACAATTTAAGATTCATCATCTCAATACGATCTCAGCTGCTACCTTGGAGCATTTGGATAAACCAAAACCTTAAGCTTTATACACAACTATGATTCTCAATTTTCCAAAATATGGGCCCAACTAATTTATTATAAAGACAATTATTTACTTTTGGGGAAACAAAAAGAAAAGATGAACAAGTGGATTGACTATAAACAGAGTCAACAACTTGTGATTTTCTCCGCAAGTTGGAAGAAAATTCACAATGGAAAATTGCCGAACCACAGTAATCATCAATTTCTCAGAAGCAGTAGGGATAATCACTACTGTCTATTTTGATTTTTCTCCAACATTAATGTTTTATTAATTTATAAAGACACTGATTTACTTTTGGAAAAGCGAAAAGAAAAGATGAATAAGTGGATTGACTAAAAACCGTGGCTTCCTAGTTGGTAGCAACACCGTCAAGAAATTAATTCCTCGGCAACTTCGAAGAAAATTCACGATTGAAATATTCAGAATCACGGTAATCATCATTTTCCTTTTGAAAGATTGGATTTTGTTAGTGTTTTGAAAAAGACTTCCACATTGAAATCCATGTAAAACATTCAAAAATGTGATTTCGTCCTAAAAGGATTAATGTGGGGATTATAAATGGAATCTGGATGTTAAAACTGACATCAACCCTTCATCCTGATGGCTTTGTAAAACTTGCGGCCGGCAGGGTTCCCAACCCCATAAAATGGGAAATTTTGATTTTTGGTCCTTTACAATTTATAAAAATTTTAAATTAATATAGGTAAATTTACACTTTGACCCCTTAAAATGATAAATTTTGATTTAGTCTTTTAAAAATATAAACATACAAACTATTAAAATGAAAAATTACATTTTAACTATCATAAAAATACACAAATTTTAGTTTCGCCCCTATTAATGAAGTAAAAAGTATTAGGGAGCTCAACATTCATAAGCCTTGTAATACCGCTTCAAAATAATAAATTTTCAATGCACATATTTTAAGAATT
This sequence comes from Gossypium arboreum, assembly GCF_025698485.1. Lineage (NCBI taxonomy): Eukaryota > Viridiplantae > Streptophyta > Magnoliopsida > Malvales > Malvaceae > Gossypium > Gossypium arboreum. The sequence continues at coordinate 126,628,338 of NC_069079.1, read as the reverse complement.
AATTTATAATAAAATTTTCCGAATTGCACATCAGTATCTTCCTTTTCTTTTCCTTTTAATGATATACCAAAGTGAAAGGCTCTTAATTAAGTAGAACAAACTTGTCAATGGAACAGCTTTGTTGCCAAGAACCATGTTTATTATGTTGCAATTAACATGATAAGAAATTGAATACATCCAATAGATTCAAAACTAAAAAGCTTAGAATTTAGAGAAGGTGAACAGCGAAAGTCGGCTCCACCGCTGGCATTTGATGCAGCATACTTATCATACTCACCTTTCAAAATTTGCAATTCAACAATTTAAAGCTTTACATCAGCACCTGACCTGTAAAAAATGTGGCTGGTGAACTGGCCTCACCACTTAGAGCTAAATGGAGTTTCTTTTGATATGCTATTAATATGTATTACATGGCAGGTGCTGATGCAGAGCCTTAAGTAGCAGAACCGGAAATTTTGAAAGCTAAGTGAGTATATGCTGCATCAAATGCCAGCGGTGGAGTTGCCTTTAGCTGTTCAGCTGCTTTAATTTTAAGCTTTTTAGTTTTGAATCTGTTGGGCGCATATAATTTCTTATAATGTTGATCATGTTGTAGAGTTGTCTTTAATGTTCATTTGTAATGGAATGATGCTACACACCCGCAGAAATTGTATATCCAATTTGTAAGTTTTCAGTTTCTTCTTTATTTAAACTCGAAGTTTCTTTATTTAAACTCAAGTTTTCACTTATATCAAAGTATACAAGTCACACATACATAGTTCATCATTCACTCAAGATTAAGGTAAGTCACACTATGAACATTACAAATCACAAAGTGAATAAATCTATAAATGAATTTAATATCTATTCCACTTAAATCTTGTCCGATATATTTTTTTGTCCAGTCAGTCACATATATGTCTCTATTTTCTTGGAGTCATTCACTTCGATACTCGAGAAAGTGTATCTCTCCAATTAGACTTGATAGATGATATATTAGACTTTTAATCGATTTGCTCATTTTCAATTAGACTAAGGGCGGATAGGTGTCGAGTCCATCAAAAATAAATTCCTATACCTAAATCGAAATTAAATTAATTTGCAATATAGTGAGCAGAGTCGATCTCACAAAGATTAGACTCATTAATTTTATGATTTCTTATGACTAAGATTAGACGAATCTACAAAATTAAAGAACCCGATTAAATCTACTATAAAATAAATAATAAAAATAAGTAAAAGAAAATTAAATCTAAATAAAAAAAACAAATGAAAACTCTAGCCTTAAGCGCAATTTTGATTCCGACTTCAAACTGATTTCAAATAATGAATTTTCTCCTCCAATCGATAAGTCAACTATAGAGATAGAAAAACAACCTCAGATTTCCTAATTCTTCTGTAGTTGTAAATTAACTATGAAAACAACCCAACAGCTAACACTTACAAAGTAAAAAAACTTTTCTTAATTTGAAACTAAAACAATGTTGTGAAACAACTGAGTTTATCTCCTAAACCATAGAATTAACTAATACCAAATTGAAAAATATTAAGTGTGAATTCAAAATCTCACAATTTAAACATCAATCCATTATCGACTAAAAATTAAATCAAAACTAACTACTCATAAATTGAAGGATAAAAATTTAAAATAACACAAAAAAATTTATTTAAAAAAAAAAAAGGGGGACAATGGTTTTGGGTGGATCTAAAAACGTCTCCCTTTATTATATAAATAGACTAACAAACACTGAAATAAAATATATGAATTTTTAGTTGCCCTTTAAAATAATTATTAAAATAGTCTTAAAATTTTAGGAATCTTGTGCTTCACTCTAGTTCTCATGCAAAATCTTCCTTGTAGCTCACAACTGTGACTTGTTTTCTGCACAATAAACAATATCATACCTATATAGAAAATTTCCAATAAAATGTCAAAATCAATACAACTCATCCAAAATTAATTAAAATAAATAGAATCAATTAAGCCCATTATTAAGGTGCGATTAGGTTATCTAGGAATATAAGTTGTCTTTTCGTATTACGATTCGATCACGTAATACCGTTTAGTATTAATTAAAAACGTTAGATAATCAATGATCCAATATTTTATTTCATTTTGTTTTGCATGCAAAAAGATCGTAGAGAACAATATAGAAAGATATTAATGAAATTGATGAATATTTTTATTAAACTAATTTGTTTGAAAAATACCAATACATATGGATAAAAATACTACATTAAAGGCACTAGGTCCCAACAATATCCCACTTGCCCTAGTGAAGTAAATGTGTCATATTTCGTATTCTCATGCTCTCTATATGTTTCTCAAAACTCCTAGCCACCACAGTCCTGGTAAAGAATTCGTAAGGTTATCCTCTGATGTGACTTTGACTACATCCAGTATTTCATCTTCTACTACCTCCTTTCTGATGTGATACTTTCTATCTTGTGTGTTGTCCTCTTGTGGTTTTAGCTATTGCAACACTATTGTCACAATACAATATGATAGTTTTTTCCTTACTAAGAACAACTTCGAGATCTATAAGGAACTTCCAAAGCCATATTACTTCTTTTGTTGTCTCAGAAGTAGTTACATATTCAGCCTCCATAGTGGAATTAGTAGTGCAATTGTGTTTGGCACTTCTCCACACTATTGACCCGCTGTCTAGGACAAAGACACAGTCCAACGTTGCTTTTCTTGAATCCTGACACTTTTGAAAGTCAAAATCTGTATAACCGATAGAAGTATGGTCTCTTCTTCGTAAATACTTGAATATATGTTTTGCTGCTTGCTAGTGTCTTGGACCAACTAATTTATTATACAGACAATTATTTACTTTTGGAAAACCAAAAAGAAAAGATGAATAAATGGATTGACTAAAAACAGCGTCAACAACTTGTGATTATTCTCGGCAAGTTGGAAGAAAATTCACAATGGCATGGAAAATTTCCGAAGCACAGTAATCGTCAATTTCTCAAAAGCAGTAGGGATAATCACTATTGTCTATTTTGATTTTTCTCCAACATTAATGTTTTATTAATTTATAAAGACACTGATTTACTTTTGGAAAAACGAAAAGAAAAGATGAATAAGTGGATTGACTAAAAACCGTGGCTTCCTAGTTGGTAGCAACACCGTCAAGATTGAAATATTCAGAGTCACAGTAATCATCATTTTCCTCTTGAAAGATTGGATTTTTTTAGAGTTTTGAAAAAGACATCCACATTGAAATCCATGTAAAAACATTAAAAAAAATGTGATTTCGTCCTAAAAGGACTAATGTGGGGATTTATAAATGGAATCTGGATGTTAAAACAGACATCAACCCTTGATCCTGATGGCTTTGTAAAACTTGCGGCCGGTAGGGTTCCCAACCCCATAAAATGGGAAATTTTGATTTTTGGCCCTTTACAATCTGTAAAATTTTAAATTAATATAGATAAAATTGTACTTGACCCATTTAAAATGAAAATTTTTTATTTAGTCTTTTAAAAATATAAACATACAGACAATTAAAAAGAAAAAATACATTCTAACTATCATAAAAAAAAATACAAATTTTAGTTTCGCCCCTGTATAGCCCAATTTTGGCCCAAGTCAAAACGAAGCCCAACAAACTCAATCTAAACCCAACCCAATTAACCTAAACCCAATTAAGCCCAAACCTAAAACACAAACCCTAGCCCACAACAGACAAAATATTTCAGCAAAAAATAAACCCTAAGCCTTCAGGCGCCACACCTAGGTCAGCATGCCTACCTCCGCGCGCCTCTACCACCGTTGCCCACACGGCACCGCCTGGCACACCTCTGACACCTGCAAAATATATTGTAATATATTAGGCTATAAAAGCCTCGAAAATCAATGTATTCAAGGGGATTTTTGAATACAAAAAGAAACCATTGTATTAAACACAAAAAGGAATAAGAAGAGGAAATCAGTTTCAAAAGGTGATTAAATTTTCTTTTTTATTTTTTTCAAGAGTAAAAGCAAAAAAAAAAGGAGAAAAACTTACCCATTTCTTCGTACATCACCACCATCGGGATCCCTCTCCGTTTGTGAAAGCCACAAAGTCCCATTAGAGTTTCAGATTGGGTTTCGTTTAAGAGAAATACGAGGGGTCAGAGATCGAAAAAGGGGGTGATAACTATGGTTTCCTTTTCTTTTTTCTTTTTTTTTTATAATTTCGTCTCTCAATTCAAAACCTAGAGAGAAAAAGAAGAAAAAAAAGGTTTTTTTTTTCTAGAACTCTGGCCACTGGAGGTGACAGTCACGGTCGCCGATGATCGATGGCCACGGTGGTTGGTTGTCGACTGAGGGAGGGATAGCTTCAAAGAGAATAAAGAGTTTTTTTTAAGTTCTTTTTAAAAAAATTTTGGTATTTATAAAGGGTATGAAACGACGCCATTTTGGGGCAGGTCTCAAAGACCCAAAACGACGTCGTTTTGACGACCCGTGGTGCGACCCAACCCAAACCGCGTGGGATCCTCGCGTTTTAACCTGGGGGGTCTATTTGCGTGGTCAGTCCTTCCACCTTTCACCCATTTTCAATCTAATCCTGTTTTCTTATTTTTAATTCTACCCCACAATTTTACGCGGTCTTATTTCAGGCCTTGTTTAAATGTTGCGCATATGCGCAAAGGGGCCTATTGCCTAATTGGTCCCTGGGTTTGTTCGCGCATCTGATTTTAGTCTCTATTCCAACTTTATTGTTTAATTTATCACGATTTATACTCAAGTTTTGTTTAACCTTCAATTTAATCCCTTTTATGGCACTCACTTACTATTAGTTAAAGACTTTAAACTTCATTTTAATCTCAGTTTACCCTTTTTAACTTTGTTTAAGTTTCAATTAAACCATTTTATTTTAATCCATTTATTTATTTATTTATTTATTTACTTGCTTATATGTTCATTATTCCTTTATTTTATTTGTTTGTTCATTTACTAACTTATATATATTTTTCATTTGTATTTTATTCTAATTCTTGTGTCCATTTATTTATTGCTTTTCCATTTCTTTTTACTTCCTTATTAATTATTTATTTTACTTATACATTTACTATTGCTACTGTTTTATTATTCATCATTATTATCTCATTATTATTTCACTTATTTATTTGTTATCTTTTATATATTCTTTTAAAATTGGATTATTTAGGTTCCACTACATATATTATTCTCATTATTCTCATTATCATTATTATTACTATCATTATAATTTAGTCATCTATTTATTTATACACATTCCTTATATACTTTTAAAAATCAAATTATTTAGGTTTTCACTTATAGTATTATTATTGTCATTTCTACTATCATATGGTTATTATTATTATTATTATTATCATCGTCATATTATTATTTTCTACATATGTTTTATTACAAATTGTGCCTTAAATTTTATTTTAATTTAATTCTTTACTTCCAATATTTTTAAACCGTTTTCATTATATTTATTTATTTATTACTTTGTTATTATGGTCCTCTATTATTTGTTTATTTCATCTTTACTTATTCATATCTATATGTATTATTATCGTAATTTTTTGTTAATACTACTATGACTATTATAGCCTATTAGTACTATCATAACATTCATTTGTTTATCATATACTCGACTCGTATATTTGTTTTATATTATTGCATTATTATTACCCCACGCGCCATGTTTAATTATAATCGATTATCTTTGTATTATATTTCAAATAAGCCCATGTCGTTTAAAACTTAAATTTAATAATTATTTAAAAATGAAAGTTTTTCAAAATAAGGTAATATTTCGTATTTTGAAAAATTCGAGAAATCGTGCCGTAACTTATTGGGTTTTGATTTTTCTCGTTTAATCTAAATAATCGAATATCCTTTTAAATGAAATGCATGAGCTTTGAGAATCAAAATGCAAGCTTATTTTTCGGGAGTTTAAACTATCGTGTCCTAACGTGCTGGATGTGACATTTTATTACTTCAGGATAAAAAGGTCTTTAGCATCCGCTTCGATTTATTCAATTATTTTTGTAAAATTAACGTTAATAAAAAAGGTCGTATTTTAAATCCATTCCCGATTTTCAGCTTTCGACATTAAGACGCTAACTAATCAATTCGGTACCAATTTTGGGCGTATCGAGGGTGATTTTTGTACATAACCGACTTCCGAACTCATTTTTTGATTTTTGTAGACCAAAAATTATCGTTTTAGTAAATTTAAAATTTTATTAAAATGATTAATTTGAGGTGATCCGATCACCACTAATAAAGATTAGTGGCGACTCCTTTCAATTTTCGCTTTCAAACAAAGTCGACCCCGTTGTTGTCAAAAAAATGGTTTCTACAGCTCCTATTAATGGAGTAAAAAGTATAAGGGAGCTCAACATTCATAAGTCTTGTAATACCGCTTCAAAATAATAAATTTTCAATGCACATATTTTAAGAATTAATTTATAATAAAATTTTCTGTTTTGCAGATCAGAATCTTCTTTTTCTTTTCCTTATAATGATACAACAAAGTGAAAGGCTCTTAATTAAGTAGAACAAACTTGTCAATGGAACAGCTTTGTTGCCAAGAACCATGTTTATTATGTTGCAATTAACATGATAACAAATCGAATACATATCCAATAGATTCAAAACTAAAAAGCTTAGAATTAGAGAAGGTGAACAGCGAAAGTCGACTCCACCACTGGCATTTGATGCAGCATACTTATCATACTCATCTTTCAAAATTTGCAATTCAACAATTTAAAGTTTTACATCAGCACCTGATCACCTGTAAAAAATGTGGCTGGTGAACTGGCCTCACCGCTTAGAGCTAAATGGAGTTGCATGGCAGGTGCTGATGTAGAGCCTTAAATGGCAGAACTGGATATTTTGACAGCTAAGTATAATGAGTATATACTGCATCAAATGCCAGCGGTAGAGTTGCCTTTAGCTGTTCATCTGCTTTAATTTTAAGCTTTTTAGTTTTGAATCTGCTGGACGTATTTAACTTCTTATAATGTTGAACATGCTGTAGAGTTGCCTTTAATTTTCATTTGTTATGGAATGATGCTCCATACTGTAGAAATCATATATTTAATTTATCATCTTTAATACCACCTTAATGACACTCAACGAGGTCTCGATATCTTATTTTCTAAAACTACTTGAACTTAATAACTTATTTGTACAACAAAAATCACTATATCAAAAACCTTTTTAAAAACACAACTAACTCGTAAATATTAATTATAATATTTACAAATTTATTTGTCGGATTTGGTAGCCCCAAAACTACTGTTTCTGACACCATTGAAAAACGGACTGTTACAGAGGTCTGTAAAGAAAAGGATTTGTCATGTAACTACTTTCATCATAGGTCGCAAATTGAGCTTTCAAAGATGGAATACTTTCTAACAAGTTGTTGTATGAAACATTGAAAACTTCCAAGGTATACAACTCCGTCAATTCAATAGGGACTATTCCACCTAGGTTGTTGTAAGAAAGGTCCAAACTCTTAATTTTGTTAAGCCTTGAGAATAATTTTGTTAAGCCTTGAGAATGTTGATGTATGTTTCCAGCCAAATTGTTGTGCGACAAGTTTAATGAACGGATTTCACTCAAATTTCCAATCTCATGGGAGATTTCACCTGTTAACATATTACATGATAAATCAATTCCGAGCATATACGTAAGAATGTTTCCCTTATATATGTAAGATACTCTCTTTGTCCTATAATCCACCTTTTCTTCCATTTGATTCTTAATAGGCAAAGATACATTGATTTCATCAAGTCCTCTGAAAGTACTCCTTTCAAATTCGGTTGATTCACTATAATCAGCTATCTCCAAGAACAATATGATAAGTCCCAACTCCCATCTTGTTGAAGATAATTCATCATTTGGCTCAAGAGTTAAATTACTCCAACAAGAAGATATTAGACCCGAATGATTGTTTTGAGAAAGAATAATGATGCTTAATGAATGCAATTTGTATAACTCAATTGGAATTTCTCCAATAAAAAAATTGGCCTTGAGAAGGAGAACAACAAAGCCGAAAGAGTACCAACCCAATTTGGAATTTAACCAGTCAACTGGTTTTCACTAATGTCTAAAGTAACCAAAGAGGACTAACTTATTTTGATCGCCGGAGAGGACTTTGAGATGTGAGTGATTGGCAAATGACATGAAAAAAAGATGGAACTTCAAATAGGTTTCATGAAAGAGAAACGAGTCTAAGCAATGTGAGATTGGCTAAAACACTGGAGGCACCATTTCCAATGAATTGATTACCAGAATGTCCAAATGATAAAGAGATGATAAGTTAGCCAAACATGAAGGAAGTTTTCCCTCAAGTGCATTTTCACTAAGAACCAACACCTCAAGCTTCATGTAAAACAAATTCATGCTAATTATTCCAATTTTCGAGCTCATTTTCTAGGATAATAAAAAACAATTACTTTGCAACATCAGCTAAAAATAAGGACTCATCTCCAAAATCAATGATAAGAAATCATTTAGTTTCATTTAAGTAATTAAATCATAGTTAATTTACTGTGGATAGGTAGAGTTCTGGTCAGCCCACAGTCATTCAAAGACAAAGCTCTTAGAAAATTCAATACCCCAATGCTTTGAAGAGTGTTGGTGCTGAGATGTGAACCATCCAACACTAATTCCTCTAGATTGATCAAAACATCTTGTGCTGTAAAGATTTGCATTGAAAGTAGTTAAATAATGCAGTAACTCAAGAAAGTAGTATGACTTGTTTAAGAATCATTATATATATGAAGTTAATTAATGCAATTATACCTTCAATAATATTTATTGATCCTTTAATTAGGTTATTCCTTACACTCAACTTCAGTTTGAAAAGCCCACCGAGTTGTGCGAATAAGATACTATTGAAGAAATTGTAACTCAAATCAAGCTTTTCTAAATTCATCAACTTAAGTTGTCCCTCATCATCTACAAAGTATTTAGATAAGTAAATTTATTACAAAAAGAATATTAAAATTATTTGTATGTATATGTACCAAGTATGATAGAGTAAAATATACCAACACATATCATGAGAATATTGAAGGCTCTCAATTTTATTGTCTCTCATATTCAACTTCTTCAGATTTGTTACATTATTCAATACCCGTTTTGTTCTAATTAAATAATTACCACAAAAATATAGCTTTTGAATTTCAAGTTAGGGCCCATTAGCCTAATGTTCATTTTCCTAAAAATAATATAAGTTTGAATCATATATTGTAAAAAAATTATCTTTAATTTTTAGAAAGAAAACCAAGAAATAAATACATAAATATTTTTTCATTCGTTTCTCAAAATATCAATGTTATACAGTATGATCATACTATAAATTATTTTGGTAGTTAAAAATTTACATTACGAGTACCACCAATATTGATTGATCCTTGCAGTAGGTTTCTCCAATATTCAAGGACTTTACAGTTAGCCCCTTAATATATGTCAGATCATTGTTCTTCAACTTGTTCCCACTCAAGTCAAGCTCTTCCAAATTCATCCCTGTAAAAATTTGGTGATATTGTTTCACGGAAAATTTGTTTTATATAACTTCTAACAAAAGTATTGGTTAACATATACTATATATAGGTCCCTGTACTCTTCATAAATTTGAAATTTAGTTTTTATATTTTAATTTCAAGAATTTTAGTCCTTTTATTTTTAGATTTTAAAATTTAAGTCCAATTATTAACACAATTTTTTGTTAAATTTATTGGTGTTACATTTAAAAAACACTTGATAATAATGTAACTAAAAAATTGATTATAATAAACTTAAATTTAAAAAATATTTAATCATCTTAACAATTATACCTAAATTCTACAATCTAAAATAGATTAGTTGATTGAAATGTGGATTTCAATTTATACCTTGTAAATACCGGAGACTTTTCGTCCTATTGTTGCTTAAACCCAAGACCTTCAAGTTTGGCAGACTCTTCACTTCCATCAAGAGCGGTGAAATATATATTTAAATAAATAAATATTCAATTATTCCCCTAAAATACAATAACTCCAAATGTTTATTTATTAATGATTTCAAATAAAAGGATAATTTTAATTTTTATTGATTAATTATTGTTTTATTCATTTTTGTTAACATTTTTTTGTACTAATAATTAAAATATCTTCAAGACATATTAAAATAAAATAAAAAAGTCCAAATTTTTGAAACCCAAAATAAGCTACCAGAAATAAATCTACTCAAAACCAATTAAAATATTTGAGGGATGAAACCTCACTTGATAAAATACTATCATGGAAATCATTATAAGATAATTTAAGGATTTCCAAATTGCTGAAGGTAGATGATAGAGGTACTGCAAGAATTTTTTTTTTCTATCCTTAGAGCCTTAATTTATAATATCAATTGATCATAGAGATGAAAAGCAACAAATCCGTTATTCCATTGTAGGATAAATCAAGATTCTTCAATTCTTCAAAAGGAAGAAATAAAGAGACATCCAAATACAATGAATCTCCCCAATACCATGGATGTTTGAAAGAAAAAGAGAGTCCTTTCACTCGTCTAGTGGTATTATGGCATTCAATGTATTTCCAGTGACAACAATTAGAACCTTTCTCGATTATCCAGTCGCTAACATTGGAAAAATAATTGAGTTGTAAGAGAGCAACTCTCCCCTGCTCCCAGCACCCGTAGGTCTGACGCCACCCTTGTATGAAAAACAGTGGTGCAGTTAGCAATATCCATAATAGTTTAAGATCCATCATCTCAATACGATCAAATCCACTCAGCTGCTACCTTCCAGCATTTGGATGAACCAAAACCTGAAGCTTTATACACAAATGTGATTCTCAATCTTCCCAATGTGAAAACCTTTGTATGTGCGAACACCTAAATGTGCGAATCCTATGTGTAAACCCTTAGTGAATATGTGCAACCCTATAACAAGTGGATTAACTAAAAACAGCGTCAAGAACTTTTTCTCTCGGCAAGTTGGAAGCAAATTCACAATGGAAATTTTCCGAAGCACAGTAATCATCAATTTCCTTTTTTAGTAATTATAAAGACACTTATTTACTTTTGGAAAAGAGCAATAAATTCTCAGTGTACATATTTTAAGAATTAATTTATAATAAAATTTTTGTTTTGCACATCAGTATCTTCTTTTTCTTTTCCTTTTAATGATATAGCAAAGTGAAAGGCTCTTACTTAAGTAGAACAAACTTGTCAATGGAACAGCATCAAGTGCAGCATACTTATCATATTCACCTTCCAAAATTTGCAATTCAACAATTTAAGGCTTTGCACCAGCACCTGACCTGTAAAAAATGTGGCCGGTGACCTGTCCTGACCACTTTGAGCTAAATGGAGTTGCTTTTGATATAGTACTAGTATGTATTACATGGCAGGTGCTGATACAGAGCCTTAAATAGCAGAACTGAAATTTTTGAAAGTTGAGTATAGTGAGTATATGCTGCATCAAATGCTAGTGGTGGAGTTGCCTTTAGCCGTTTACCTGCTTTAATTTTAAGCTTTTTAGTTTTAAATCTGCTGGACGTATTTAATTTCTTATAATGTTCAACATGTTGTACATTTTTCATTAGCCATTCAAACTGTTATGGATGATTCTACGTACAGAAGTTATATATTTAATTTACTAACTTTCAATTTTTTATTTATTTAAAATAAGAATTTATACTAAACTATACGAATCACACATACATAATCCATCATCCACTCAGAATTAAGACATGTCACGTTATAAACATCATCACTGAATAAATTCATAAAAAATTTTAGGATCTATTCTACTTAGATCTTGTCCTATATATTTTTAGTCTAGTTAATCACATATATATCTTTTCTTTCTTGGAGTCACCCACTACGATACTCGAGAAAATGAATCCTCCCAATTTTTAGTGTCTTTTTTATGTATATTTTTAGTGTTTTTTTATGTATTTTTTTTAAAATTTATATAAAAAAATTAATATAGGCAGACTAGACTCGAATTTTAACATTTTATCCAAATCAAATTTGGGCATAATTTCAGGCCAATTTTTCTAGCCTAGCGATGGACATCTCTACACACAACCCATATATATTATCAGTACATACAAAACATATTGAATCCGTGTGGATGGCTTCAAAGTTCCCTTCCTTTGTTATAGAATTCCCAAAAACTTCTCATTTGAACTTCTCTCCTCCTTGTAGACAAAACCTACAACCAATCAAAACGGAATATATATATATATATAATATATGTATGTATGTCAAGTTCATTTCAACATTGTAGCATTACCCCCCTCGCACTCAACTTAAACATTAGTAGGATATGATCAAAATGGAGAAACATAAACCTACTGCCGACCAATTCGCATTTTCTTCCGATCACGGTCCTCGTACTGCGATTCCGCTTGTTTCTTACGATCATTGGCATCAGCACTCGGACACTTACAACGTAAGTTGGCAGGACAAGGTCGTTAGCATTAGGTTTCATTCCTAGGCTTGGTTAATGGGTCATTATAGCATTTCATAGCTTCACCATGTCCTAACACTAGGTTTTACCATTTTTAATGAGATGAGCTGAAATGACTTACCACAACATTAACAGGATGTTCAGAAGGGCTTACTAGATCTACAATCAGTAGTTGTTCAATGGCTTTGAACCCGAGCAACGATTTGCTCAGCTTCTTTCCGGTGTGGAAAAGTCAACCTAGAAGAGTAAGTGACTCGACCAACACTAACAGTGGCTTTGAACCTCGAAGCATGCGCAAACCCTTCGTTGAAGCTATGGTAAACAGGGAGACCGACCCCGCATCTCTCAGAATATTCTTGCTAACGATACTTATGCAAATGCTCTGTTAATCCTAAACAAAACAAAGAAAAAATCAAATGATATTAACATCCCGCATCGATTACTAGTAATTAAACACGAACTGTTTACAAACAAATTCTTCTCTTTTTTCTATTATCACATTACAAGTGTTCAGAACATTGGTGGGAATTCCCATGCAAGTAGTGGGAAACTCCTTCGTATCTAAGGGCTGAGAAGATGACACCTGTTTATAGGCAAAATTGTCATTTAAATGATTTCTTTGTTAAGAAGTTCATAGATACTCCGGCCGCAGTCAACGGTGTCGAAATATTAAAAAATACCCTCGTTTTACCTCTCTGAACCTCCTAATAACATGCACCATATTAGATTCTAGAAAATCTTAATAATGATGTGCAGATTTAGGTTTCAAACAGAGATTTTCTATCACTATTCCGATGTTTTTAACGACTTTCAACCACCAAGATCCCGTTCCCTTGCTTGTTCCGGCATGTTGACACCAGTACGAGGGACTTTCCGGTGAGTCTGTGGCTTTAAATACAACAAAGAAGGTATGATAAGACCAAGAGGATTAAACTGATATTTAAGAACAAAATTTTCTGATATAATTATATATTTATTAATTCATTTGTTTTTGCTTCGGTTTCTTTTGAATATTAAGCTACATTCATACTGCATGCAGCAGCGAAACTAGGAGGTCGGGCAGCCTCCTAAAATGAAATTTTTTAATACCACTTCTAAAATTTTTAAAATTTTAAATTACTAAAATCATGAGCTCTTAAAATTTTATATTAAAAATGTGAAATTATATTTTTTATTATAAAACTTTTGAAATCTTACGAGGTTAACATTGTAAATATCATATTATGAAATTTGAATTACGATTTTTATTATTATTATTCTCAAATAATATATATATATATATATAAACAAATTATTTGATACAAAAGAAATTTATATGTGTGAGGTTATCTTTCTAGAAACTACTTGAAATTCCTTTGAAAACCATCTTTCTCTTCGTCGATCACCACCGCCTTAACGAAACCCCGATCATGTCAACTGTTAGACCGAAGCTTGAGATTCCTGTAGGGTTTCGATTTCTTCCCACCAAAGAAGAAATCATTTGTGATTACCTTCAACCATTCATCAAGGGCGATCCCATACCTTCTGGTGTGATGGAGGAGTTGGATATTTATGGCGCAAATCGCGAGCCTTGGAATATTTTCGACCAAGATTCGGCAGAGTCTCTCTGGGTTATCACGAAGTTGAAGAAAAAGAGCAAGTCAAGAATCGAAAGAACCGCGGGAGATGGATGTTGGCTCCAACAATATATCAAAGAAGTGAAGAACTCGGACGGCGGCGAAGTCATAGGTTATGATAAATACTTCAAGTACAGCCGCAAGAAAAGCCAGAAATCAAATGGTCAATGGATCATGCATGAGTTCTCCTTGAAAGACCAAGAAGCTCTTGGTTTGAGTGATTTCGTTATCTGTGAGATTAAGGATGCTGCTGTTGTGAGCCCGGATTACGAAGAATGTGAAGGAGAAATCAACAAGAACAAGAAACGTAAGTTGATGGAGGTGCCGTCGACTTCAACAAATGATTTTGCTTTCGTGCCCATGGGGAATCAGGCATTTGAGTATATGGCTCCAGAAGCAGGAGGCTTGTCACCGTTACCACCCTTCACTGCATGCTTAAACCAACAACCAAACCCTTGGACGTCGGCAGGTGTTGGTGGCAATCTTGGAGTGCCTTATTATAATTCTCACCATCTGGTACCTGCCTAAACCTTGCTCTATTTTCATTTTATGTTTTTACATGTTTATGATTTAGCTTATATATTCATAACCTTGTTCATGCATGCTTATATATATACATTATATATTTGATTCTCAAACCAAACAATTGGCATTGATTTGCATATTTAGGAAGAAGCTCGTGAGGATGTCAACGCCAATCTTTACCTTACATTGCAAGAACTGGACAACTTCTTGAACTCCGATTAGAGTTGATGTAAATGTCTTCAATGTAACTCCACACCACATGAATTTTAGTGATGGCATTTTCCCGTGGTTTTTTTTCCCTTCTATATTCAGAAGGGTTTTCCACGTAAATTTGGTGTCTCCTCTTTGCATGCCTTTATTTACTTTAATATATTAATACACTAATTTAAAATATATTTTAAAACTAAAACTGATTTAAATATTTTATAACAAATAATATTTTATTTTTATCAAACATGATTTTTTTCTAAACTTAAAAACCCAATCTATCTGGTTTTAATTACCACAACTTACCATAAGTAGAAAATTTTAATTATCAATATTATATTAGTTTATATTTCCTTTGTGTATTATTAAATTGTTACTTTTTTAAAATATATACCTAAAAATATGACAGAATAATAATAATAATATATTAACTTAATCAAACAATTATCAAAATAACCCCATTTATCACAAACTTTAAAATTCTCATTAAAATTATTTTAAATTTTTTCTTTAAATTTACATTTTGAGTCATGGTAAAGTGACTACTTCAGTAATAAAATGATAACATAAGTGATTAAAACATAACATTTCAAACATAAGTAACTAAAATGTAATATGAGGCAAACAAAATTAACTATTTTTATAATTTATTTATTTTATTTTATTTTACTTATTTTCCTTCTTATTCGTTAAAAACTCTAATCATTGTACTCAATAGCCACTGACGTTGTCATTTGTGATGACCTTTTTTGCCAATTTCGAGACCAAAAAAAAGATATCATCCATCTAATTGACTTTTGTTGTTCCAAATCTTCTAAAACAATGACCAAATTTTCAAAATACTCTTTCTAGAATTGTTTTTTTTTTAAATATCATTGGTACCACCTGACACAACACCACCACCTAAATATATATATTTAAAAATTTAACGGGTGTAATTAGATTGATGTTAGGACTTAAATTATTGGTTGTACCGTAAGAAAGATAATGATTATAAACTTAAATCGAAGCCAAACTATGTAAACAATCTCGATGTTCATCTTTACAATTTTTACACTTTTATTTTTGTGATTAAAACTATGACCATAGTTCCAATTACTATTTTAACCATAATTTCTGTTAACAAACCAATCATCCCTCATTTCTACAATATTTAATAATAATAATAACAATAACACATTTTGCATAAGAAAGTAAGCAAGTGAATTTTAATTTTGTTGGATGGGGATTAATGCCTTAAACATATGTCCTTAGGCCACATTTTGTTTGGATAATGTAATATTTAGGGTTGTTTGATAAATTAAAATTTATGTCTGTAATATTAAATTTTATTGCTAAATCTTATAAGTAACTAAAATGTAATATGAGGCAAACAAAATTAACTATTTTGTAATTTATTTATTTTATTTTATTTTACTTATTTTCCTTCGTATTCGTTAAAAACTCTAACCATTGTACTCAATATCCACTGACGTTGTAACACCCCTTAACCCCAAACCGTCACCAGAAGAGGGTTATGGAGCATTACCGAAGTTTACAGAATAATTACACACAATTCCATTATTTTCTTATGTTTATGTCAAAGCTGTCTTCTTGAGCAGCAGTCACCAAAATATTTATAACTGGAGCTACGAAACTTCAAATTAAGTTCCATTAATTTTCCTTAAAACTAGACTCATATATCTTTCTACCATAAAATTTTCAGAATTTTTAATATAGCCAATTAGTACAGTTTATTCCTCAAAGTTACCCCTGATCTGCTATTTGACAACTTCGACCCTTTTTTACTAAAATTTAATTATCTCATAGCATAGGACTCGGATGATGTTCCCGTTTATTTCTCTTGAAAATAGACTCATTAAAGATTCTAAGCATATAAATTATAGCTCATAATTATTTTTATACAATTTTTAATGATTTTCCCAATTCAGAATAGGAAATTCCAAAATCAATCTGACATTGTCTCACAAAAATTCAAATTCACACCAAATTAGTCAAATCCTATTTTATACCATAACCAAACCTAAATTTATTTATTTCATCATTACATTTACAATTTCAAAATGACACACACATAAGACATCCTAGGTACATGCCATTACCCATAATTAACACAATTTACCTCATTGAATTCGGGATCGGCCTAGGATGCTGATTCAACGTTCTATCTTTACTTTACCTGCGCACGGAAACAAACCGTACGCTGAGTATGGTATACTCAGTGGTATTTCTATAATCCAAACACTTGATAATATAACAATTAAACTTAAAATCACAATAACAAATATAACTATTCATTTATTTATTTTATAGATAAGTTTCATTTACTTACCATAAAAATTCTATACAAGCCATATAACAAACACAACAACATATTTGCTCAATTCTTTTCATTTGCTTACCGTATAAATTCTTTACAATATATTTACAATTCATTTGTATTCACACTTTACTTCTTAACAATATACCATTTTAATTCATTCTAACATCAATCATCATCCATTTTAACTTCACTCATTTCATGAACCTTTTGGTTCATGTTTTCAATCTCATATCTCAATTTCAATTCTCAATTCAATTTCTCATTTCATTCCAATAGCTCAATCAATCAAATTCACTCGATTTATTTTTTCACTTATTTACCGCTATTAACAAGACTCGGACTCTGATAGATACCAGAATATCCAACCCAAACACACCAGAATATCCAATCCAAACACACCCGGAATATTATAAATCCTCCATAACACACCAGTATATCATATCCTCCCAAACACACCAATAAGGCATTAAATGCCTCTTCGGATAAACCGAAGTATATAATAACAGAAACATCTTCTCGGCCGAACTACAAATCTCCCCATCACATCACAAATCCAATGGCATGCCATTTGTATCCAATCTGGTCCGATACTGTTAATAGGGTATTTGATTCACTTTCTCAATTTAATAAGTCTTTCATCAATATACCATTCTAATAATCACATATATTCATATCAATTCCCTCATATTTCCAATCAATATAATTTTTTTTAATATAACATTCATTCAATATTCAAATTTTTACATAAATCATATATATATATATATATATTATATTTCAATCAATATAAATTCAATCAAAATGATTTCAATCAATATAAATTTGATAAATTCATCACATACCAAAATCAATCCATTTCAATTGTAAAATATCATAATTCTAACACTAAATATAAATATAACAAATAATGACTGAGTTCGGATTATAGAAATACAAACCGTATTTTCTCGAGCTAACTCCCGTTGTCTTTGCCATTTTTCCTTGCTTAGCCGAGATTTCCCGAGACAACATTAGCTATGGGAATTAAAACAATTCATATTCGTTAATTCTCTACTAATTTATATCTAATTAATAAATTTTGATTCAATTTCTACTTTAATTTCAATTTAATCTTAACTAAATTCACTTACTTTTTCTATCTCAATTCATACTTCATTTCTATTCAAATTTTGTCCAAACTCATACTTAACTATTAAATTTTCAGCATATTTTCCTAATTTCGAAAATTTCATCAATTTAGTCCCTTCAACATAAAACTTATGAATTACTTTACAATTCAATCCTTATTTCATTTCTAACTTGAATTCCTATCAATCTAAACCCTAATTCATTTTTTTATTCAACATGAACAATATTTAGAATTCTAATAACTTTCAAAATATTAATTTAATTTCATCAAAACTTTGTTCTAAAGCTTTTAAAACATCAAAATTAAGTAAAAAGGGCTAAATTAACTTACCTATTAAACTTCCAAACCTTCAAACCCCAATTCTCCTTTTTTCTTTTCTTTCTCCTTTCTTTCTTTCCTTCCCCTGCTTTTCGTTTGCCTATTCTGTTTCTTTTTTTGTTTCCTTTCTCTTTTTCTTTATTTATTTACTATATATATATATATAATATAATAAAAAATATCTATATTTAAAAATCTATTTAATAACAAATATTTATTTAACACTTGTATGCATTTTTATTATTACACATGTCACAAATTTTACCATACATTTGTCATAATTTAATATATTTATTACATAAAAATCTCGTAATATAATTATTTAATTAATAAATATCTCATTTAATATTAAATACTAATATTACAATTTTACACACTTATATTTCACATTTGTACCAATAAATTCATTACAATTGTCATTATTTAATTTATTTATCAAACAAAATCTCATTATTTAATTATTTAATTAATAAATATCTTTTATTCTAAAATTAAGTAAATAAACAATTATATTCCAAGTGTTCAAATACATATATTACACTTGTACAATTTTATCATCACACATTTGTCTTTATTTCAATTTATTTCATAATATAATAACTTAATATCAATTAAATAATAATAACCATAATAACAAATTAATTAATTAATATAAGAAAATCCTAGACTCTTCCATCTTTTGCCGCCTAAACTCATACATTAGGCATAATTTTCTATTTGGTCCCTTTTATTTTTTTTAATCTACAATTCAACTTTCATCCTTTATTCAATTTAGTCATTTTTCTTAATTACTCTTAATTAAGCTAAATTCACTTAATTAAAACTCTAATTAACTGTAACGCCCCAATTTTTGGGAATTCTGTGAATGTTGGCATAGGTTTAATTATGTTTGTGGGCCTCTAGAAGGCCCAAGCTTAAGATAGAACCCGGTAATTTTAGTTAATTTTTGTTCCATAAGAAAAGGGAGTGAAATTATGAAATAGGACTTATGTGAAAATGTTTGAAAATGCTATAGGCTAAATTGAGGTGGCCAAATAAATAGGAGTGCAAAATAGGAGGATTTGCATGACAAACCTCCCATTTTACATGAAGTGGCTAGCCATCATGTTGTTGTAGACAATATGAGTACTTGATATCCATAATTTATGGTACAAATTGATACAAATTGATAATAGGTTAGGTAAATGTTTCATAATAATAGGTTAGGTAAATGTTTCATAATAATAGGTTAGGTAAGTGTTCCATGATAATAGGTTAGGTAAATGTTCCATGATAATAGGTTAGGTAAATGTTTCATGATAAGAATTTCATGTCTTTTGTATTAAAGAATTAAATGGATGAAATATGAAGTTTTATTAAAAGAAAAGGGTGAAAAGAACAAAGTTTTGTCCATCTTTGTTCATCATAGCTGAAAGTTAGAGAAGAGAAAGAGAGGAGAAAGCTCTTGAGTATTTGGTCATTAGGAGGAGGAAAATTGAAGGTAAGTTCTTGGTACCTTGCTTCTATCTTGAGGTTCATGAGTTCTTCTTGATTCTACCTTAACTCTTGAAGTATATTTTGATTTTTAGTTGTGTTGTGAGCATTTGGTCATGAATTAAAATGAAGGAAATGGTTGTTGTTTCATGTTCTTTTGATGAAAAATGGAAGATATGTGAAGTTGAGCCAAACAAATAAGCATGCATGTGCCTTAGATGCTAAAGGAAAATCGGCTAACATGTTGTGCTTTAAAATGATGAAATGGAGATTATGCTTAAGTAAAAATCATAGATATGTGATGATTGATTGGTGATATACATGTTTAAATAACATGCATGCAAGATAGGTGTATGAAAGAGTGATTTGGTAATAAATCTGCTTGGGACAGCAGCAGTAACGTGACTTTGGAAAATCACCATAAATTGTGGGAGATGAATTAGAAGCTTAATAAATTATGTAATTAAAGCTTAATGAGTCTAGTTTCAAATGGAATAAACGAGAACATATTTTGAATTCTGTACAATGAGAAATTTGATTCGTAATGAAGTGTGGTCAGATTAGTCAAACAGTGAAACATGGGAAACTTTGAGAAAAATCTGGTATTGATTGGCTAAACCAAAAATTCTGAAAATTTTATGGATAGAAAATATATGAGTCTATTTTCAAGGAAAATTAACGGAACTTGATTTGGAGTTTCGTAGCTCCAGTTATAAATAATTTAGTGACTGTTGCTCAGGAAGACAGCTTGCAGCGAAATTATGATTATATGGTAAACATTGACAAAAATTTGTTAATGAGTTGCTTATTGATTTCTTATAAGCTTACTATGATCTGTAGGTGTGGTTGGCCGAATATTGTAAGGGGTTAATACGTAGTTTGTATTTGAATAGTTAGATTAACGTGTTAGTAATCCAATTGTAGGCGGTTCGTGTGTGGATCTCGTCAGCATATCGTCGCAAACAGGTGTGTAACTAACACCCTCTTTCTTAGTCTAGATCGGCAAAAGTCGAAAATCGAAATGCCGAAAACCGTATTTTGTAGATTTGCGAGTGAAAAGTAATGCTCGTGAGGTAAATCGATTAATGTTTTTGGTAAGCTGCAATGTTTGGACCGCAAAGTGCATGATTTCGTGCCCTCGATATTTTCTCGCTTAATGGGCCAAAATTGGAATGATGGGCCAACGGGCCCAATTCGTAAGAACCCTCGATGACGTGATTCTCGTTAGTACGTGAAAGGTAGGAATATGCATGAAAACCCTAAAATAGATAAATTACTGAAATACCTTTAAAAGTGGAAAATTTATAGTTTTACCCTAGGAGATAAATTACCAAATACCTCTAGGTTAAATTGATCTAAATGCATGTTTGATCGTTGTTATTTATCGCATGCCATGTTGTTATTATCGATGCATGGGATGGGATATTGACGGAGGAAGTACTGAAAGTGGCTTGTCCACGTCTTGGAGGCTTTGCCTCAATTTATTGATAATCGAGCTGACAAAGGCTGCAATCTGTGGAGTGTTAAATGGGTGGGTTGAGCTATTCCCACATGGAGTGTATGGGTGGTACGGGTGGAGTGTAGTGGTTGGTGGGTTGAGTAGTCTCCCAAATGGGTTTGCATATGTTTCTTGATGTTGCATGTATTTTGAAATGGGCCTATGGGCCATATCATTATCTGAATAAGGGCTAAGGCCCGTTTATTATAATTTGAAAAGGGCTCGCCCAAGACCATTATTACCCAAATGGGCTTGCATATGTTATTGATGTTGCATGTATTTTGAAATGGGCCTATGGGCCATCTGTTATTTGAATAAGGGCTAAGGCCCGTTTATTGTAATCGAAAGGGCTCGCCCAGATACCATCATTACTGAATGGGCTTAGGCCCAATGGGCTTGAGTGACTTGGACTTTGAATGGGTTTTCCTTACACCGAGTTTCCCCAAACTCACCCCTTTTATTTTCATCCACGCAGAAATCCCCAACCATAGTGGGCTTGGAGTCGTGAGGGAATTGAGTGGCCACCCGCTCGAAAGTTTGATTTTCTTCCGTGAACTGGACATCCTTTTATTTACGTTTCAAGTTTTGGGCTTTTAATTGTAATAAGGCCGCTTAATTATTTTTATGGTTTTAATATGTATTACTAAGATAAGTAATACTTATATTTAACTATTGAAATTAGATAGCTTTAGGGCGCGTTTTCAAAAACAACAATTGATTTCAAAATAACACGACAACAAGCAAAACTTCCGCAATGAAAGTATTTTCCAAAATTAATCACTTTTCCTAAAAATCGGTTTCCTAGAAATATCCATGACGTTAAGGTGTGGCAATGGCGGTATGCATGTCTAGGATTGGATCCGAATGGAGCTTGGTACTTAAGCGATCGATGGACTCACCACCTCTTTTCCGGTTTCCTACGGTGCATGACTTCCATTCACTTTAACCCATAATGAAATTATCTTTTGAACATCAAGTACGATTTTCTAGACTTAGAATGGAAATTTTTTTACGTTTTGATGTGGCATGCGGATCCGCCATAACTTCTCGGCGGGTTTGAGGTGCTACATTTAGTGGTATCGAGCCTAGGTTGCAACAACTCTACGTGGATCGGTCTAAAAGGGTTTTCAAAACTTTATGCCAAAAAAACTGACTTTTGAAAATAAATTTTCATTTAAAGGAGATAATCTCGAACTTATTTTTTACACAAATATTTGGAAAATGGATTTCAAAAAGTTTAAATCTTTTGAGTTTATCTGAAAACTGATGAGGTGGCACACTGAATCCTCGGCACCAAGGCTGTAAGTACTATTCTGTTTTATATACTGAACTGTACTGTAGTTAGTACTAAACCTTAGAGATAGTACTATAGATAATATAGCATAAAGGCTACGAAACTGAGACTGTAGGGTAAACTAAGCCCTAGGAAACTGAGATAGTAGCTAAACTGTGGTTACGCGAAAACAACTTTGAAACCTTATCTGTTCATAAGATATTCTATAATAAACAGTGGAAACAGTAAACTAACTGCATAAAATTGTAATCAGATAAATCGATATGAGTACGAGAGCTACTCGGGGAAGAGGCCGTGGTCGAGGCCGTGGTCGAGGCCGAGGTAGTACTCAAGCCGGATCTTCGTCTTCGAACACATACCATTGAGTAGCACGACCACCACCGGTGGATGAGAATGGGCCGTATGATCGGGCCGCGGGGATAGCGCTCGTCCCGAGCCATGTTAAGAGTTTTGGAAAGGTGGTGGAGCTAATATCGGCCCATGAATAGGGGTCCATTTTCGAGCGACTCCGCCAACGGAGCGGAAGTTTTAGGGGTGTATCCGAGTAGCCCCAAATGTGGTAATCATTGGTGGAAGCCACGGAGCTAATTATGGATGACTTGGACCGCTCAAGAGAGCAAAAGTTAAAAGGAGCGATATCCTTACTACGGGATGAGGCGTGTCGGTGGTGGATCATCGTGAGAGAGGGTACCCAGTGAGAGGGTAACACAGGAGTTATTTAGCGATCCTTCAAGGCGAAGTATGTCGGAGCTAGCTATGTGGATGCGTGAAGGAAGGAATTCTGAACGACCTGTGGTGGTAAGACCGTTCTTGAATATGAGGCGAGTTTCGCGATTGATCCCAGTATGCTAATGGTATTGTCTCTACCGAATCTGGCGCAGATGTTCGCTTTGAGGATGGCCTCGGGGATGAGCTAAGGGTGCTCATAGCTCCGCAAAGAGAGCGCGATTTTGCTGACCGATAGAAAAGGCTAAGATAGCCAAGAGGTGAAGCAAGTTGAACGAGAGAACCGTGACAGGATCGAAATCGATTCGGAGAGATCTTGGACCAACTGGTGCCGCAAACCGGAATGTTAAGAGAGCTAGGATGGAAGAACCGATTCGGCGGTTCCGGTGAATCTTGTTAGACCACAAGCTTGTGGAGATTGTGGTAGAATGCATTTGGGGAATGTTGGAAACGTTCGGGCTTGTCTTCGTTGTGGATCAAAGGAACATAAGATCGGGATTGTCCTAAGAGGCCACTCGAGCTCAAGTGGTTGAACAAAGGGTCATGCAACCCGTGCAAGCAATGCATGAGGTGGACCGTCGCCGTTGAGAGGTCATGGCCGAGGTCGCGGTGGCAATGGCCATGGACGTGGGGCACCGGCAAGGGTACTATTAACACCGAGGCTCGTCACCGACTTTGGTATATCTTGCTCGTCGCCATGAGGAGGGTGACCTTTGACGTCATAAGCGATACGTTTTTTATTTTTTGCATGCCGTATACTATCTTGGTGGATGTTGGATCTACTCATTCCTATGTTGCATGTGCCATATCTGGGTCATTGGGTGTGCACTCTGAGGAGATTGTGAGTGGGGTATCTGTACTAAGTCCTTTGGGTCACTCGGTTAGGGTAGACAAACTGTATAGGGATGTACCCTTAGAAACTCAAGGTAAGATTTTCCCTGGAGATCTGATGGAGTTACCATTCGGAGAGTTTGATCTCATTTTGGGAATGGACTGGCTTGTTAAGCATAACGCGACTCTGGATTGTGCCGCTAAACGAATGGTGTTAAGGACTACAAAGGATGAGGAGGTTATGGTGATAGGTGAGCGAAGGGATTATTTGTCCAATGTGGTGTCGGCATTAAGAGCCGAAAAGTGGATTCGGAAAGGTTGTGAGGTTTATTTGGCATTTGTAAGTCAGTCAGAAGAGGAGGGACTGACAGTGGATAAGGTTAGGACCGTAAAGGAGTTCCAAGATGTTTTTCCGGAGGAGCTTCCAGGATTACCTCCGAACCGAGAAGTTGAGTTCGGAATAGATTTGTTGCCTGGAACGGCGTCTGTATCCATCGCACCGTATAGAATGGCACCGAAGGAGTTAGTGGAGTTAAAGGCTCAAATTCAAGAGTTGTTGGATAGGGGCTTCATTAGGCCAAGCGTATCTCCATGGGGAGCACCAGTGCTATTTGTGAAGAAAAAGGATGGGACAATGCGCATGTGCATCGATTACCGCCAGTTGAACAAACTGACGATAAAGAACAAATACCCTCTGCCAAGGATTGATGATTTATTTGACCAACTTAGAAGAGCTTCGGTATTTTCCAAGATTGACCTTCGATCTGGATACCATCAGTTAAGGGTAAAGGAAGTGGATATTCATAAGACAGCATTCAGGACTCGATATGGTCATTACGAGTTTCTGGTTATGCCGTTTGGGTTGACGAACGCACCTGCCACTTTCATGGATCTAATGAATCGAGTGTTCCAACCTTACTTGGACCGATTCGTGGTAGTTTTCATCGATGATATTCGGTATACTCGAAACCGAGGAGAAACATGAGGAGCATCTACGATTGTCTTGCAAGTCTTGAGAGAGAAGGAACTGTATGCAAAGTTTAGTAAGTGTGAATTTTGGTTGCAAGAAGTGGCTTTTCTAGGTCATGTGGTTTCTGTTGAAGGAATTAGAGTGGATCCTCGAAAAATTGAGGCGATTCGGGATGGAAGCAACCAAAATCGATGATCGAAAATTCGGAGTTTTCGGGTTTGGCAAAGCTATTACCGAAGGTTTGTAGAAGGATTTTCTCGATTCTTTGCACCATTGATTAAATCTGTTAAGGAAAGGGGTAGCATTTATCTGGACCGAGAGTCGACAAAAAGCTTTTGACCATTTGAAAAGGTATTGATCAAGCACCGGTGTTGATTCAACCGAGTCTGGAAGGACTTCACTGTGTACTGCGATCGTCACATGTGGGGTTAGGATGTGTACTAATGCAAGAGGGTAAGGTGGTCGCTATGCTTCCGACCGCCTTAAGTCTCATGAAGCGAACTACCTACGCACGACTTAGAGCTAGCGGTGATCTTTGCGTTGAAAATCTGGAGACATTACTTATATGGAGAAAAGTGTATCATATACACGGACCATAAGAGCCTAAAGTATCTGTTAACTCGAAGGAGTTAAACCTTAGGCAACGAAGATGGGTAGAGTTGCTTAAGGATTACGATATTCGATTGAGTACCACCAGTAAGGCTAACGTGGTGGTCGATGCGTTGAGTCGAAGGGTTGTTTCGATTTGAGAGCCTTGTTTGCACGTTTGAGTCTGTTTGATGATGGAAGTCTCATTAGCGTAATTGCAAGTGAGGCCTATTTGGACCTGAACAAATTAAAGAAAAACAGTTGAAGGATAACTCGTTGATTCTTGGTTTGACAAGTTGAGAAGGGTAAGAATGAGGATTTTGGACCTAATATCAAGGAGTTTTATGCTTCCGAGGAAGAATTTGTGTTCAAGGACTCGACTTGAGAAAGTCAATATTGAAGGAAGCTCATGGAGGACTTTGTGCCATGCATCCCGGAGGGAATAAGTTGTATCACGACTTGCGAGAACTGTCTTGGTGGCACTGGCTTAAACGAAGTAACGGAGTTCGTGGGGAAATGTCTGACATGCCAGCAAGTGAAAGCTGAACATAAATTTCCTTCTGGATTACTGCAACCGGTGAAAATTCCATTGTGGAAGTGGGAGAGAGTCACTATGGACTTTGTGAGTGGGCTACCTTTGACACCCACCAAGAAAGATTCTGTGTGGGTACTGGTGGATAGGTTAACAAAATCTGCCCATTTCACACTAGTTCGTACTGATTACTCCCTGCAAAAGTTGGCTAGGTTGTATGTGGCAGAGATAGTACGACTACATGGAGTGCCAGTGTCGATTATTTCCGACCGAGACCCTAGGTTTACATCTCGGTTCTGGAAGAAGTTGCAGGAGGCATTGGGTACACGTTTGGATTTCAGTACTGCCTTTCACCCACAAACAGATGGACAGTCGGAGAGGGTTATTCAGATTTTGGAGGATATGTTAAGGGGTTGTATCATCAATTTTCGTGGGAGTTGGGAGGACTACTTGCCATTGGCGGAGTTTGCATACAATAACAGCTACCAAGCAAGTATTCAGATGGCTCCATATGAGGCACTTTATGGGCGGAGATGTCGTACGCCTACGTGTTGGACAGAGTTGGGTGAACGACAAGTGCTTGGATCGGAGTTGGTGGTAGATACTGAAAGTAAGGTTAAGTTGATAAGAGATCGATTAAAAGAGGCATCTGATAGACAGAAGTCGTATGCGGACCTAAAGCGCAAAGAGATAGAGTTCGCGGTTGGGGATATGTTTTTTTTAAAGGTTTCACCTTGGAAAAAGATCTTGAGATTCGGCAAGAAAGGCAAATTGAGTCCGCGGTTTATAGGGCCTTATCGAGTTCTTAAGCGAGTAGGGCCAGTAGCGTATCAGTTAGAGTTCCCACCAGAGTTAGACAGAATCCATGACGTTTTTCATGTGTCTATGTTAAAACAATATCGATCGGATCCCTCACATGTTGTGCCAGTAGAGGAGATTGAAGTAAGGACTGATTTGACCTTTGAGGAAGAACCCATACAAATTTTAGATCGAGAGGTTAAAGTTCTAAGAAGGAAGTCGGTTTCGTTGGTAAAAGTACTGTGGCGTAATCATGGGAGGGAAGAAGCTACTTGGGAATCGAAGAGACTATGAGTCAACAATACCCTCAACTATTTGGATCGAGTAAATTTCGAGGCGAAATTTCTTTAAGGGGTAGAGTTGTAACGCCCAATTTTGGGAATTCTGTGAATGTTGGCATAGGTTTAATTATGTTTGTGGGCCTCTAGAAGGCCCAAGCTTAAGATAGAACCGGTAATTTTAGTTAATTTTTGTTCCATAAGAAAAAGGGAGTGAAATTATGAAATAGGACTTATGTGAAAATGTTTGAAAATG
This sequence comes from Gossypium arboreum, assembly GCF_025698485.1. Classification (NCBI taxonomy): domain Eukaryota; kingdom Viridiplantae; phylum Streptophyta; class Magnoliopsida; order Malvales; family Malvaceae; genus Gossypium; species Gossypium arboreum. The sequence goes on along the minus strand of NC_069079.1, from coordinate 126,600,548 downwards.
CTATAGGCTAAATTGAGGTGGCCAAATAAATAGGAGTGCAAAATAGGAGGATTTGCATGACAAACCTCCCATTTTACATGAAGTGGCTAGCCTTCATGTTGTTGTAGACAATATGAGTACTTGATATCCATAATTTATGGTACAAATTGATACAAATTGATAATAGGTTAGGTAAATGTTTCATAATAATAGGTTAGGTAAATGTTTCATAATAATAGGTTAGGTAAGTGTTCCATGATAATAGGTTAGGTAAATGTTCCATGATAATAGGTTAGGTAAATGTTTCATGATAAGAATTTCATGTCTTTTGTATTAAAGAATTAAATGGATGAAATATGAAGTTTTATTAAAAGAAAAAGGGGTGAAAAGAACAAAGTTTTGTCCATCTTTGTTCATCATAGCTGAAAGTTAGAGAAGAGAAAAGAGAGGAGAAAGCTCTTGAGTATTTGGTCATTGGAGGAGGAAAATTGAAGGTAAGTTCTTGGTACCTTGCTTCTATCTTGAGGTTCATGAGTTCTTCTTGATTCTACCTTAACTCTTGAAGTATATTTTGATTTTTAGTTGTGTTGTGAGCATTTGGTCATGAATTAAAATGAAGGAAATGGTTGTTGTTTCATGTTCTTTTGATGAAAAATGGAAGATATGTGAAGTTGAGCCAAACAAATAAGCATGCATGTGCCTTAGATGCTAAAGGAAAATCGGCTAACATGTTGTGCTTTAAAATGATGAAATGGAGATTATGCTTAAGTAAAAATCATAGATATGTGATGATTGATTGGTGATATACATGTTTAAATAACATGCATGCAAGATAGGTGTATGAAAGAGTGATTTGGTAATAAATCTGCTTGGGACAGCAGCAGTAACGTGACTTTGGAAAATCACCATAAATTGTGGGAGATGAATTAGAAGCTTAATAAATTATGTAATTAAAGCTTAATGAGTCTAGTTTCAAATGGAATAAACGAGAACATATTTTGAATTCTGTACAATGAGAAATTTGATTCGTAATGAAGTGTGGTCAGATTAGTCAAACAGTGAAACATGGGAAACTTTGAGAAAAATCTGGTATTGATTGGCTAAACCAAAATTCTGAAAATTTTATGGATAGAAAATATATGAGTCTATTTTCAAGGAAAATTAATGGAACTTGATTTGGAGTTTCGTAGCTCCAGTTATAAATAATTTAGTGACTGTTGCTCAGGAAGACAGCTTGCAGCGAAATTATGATTATATGGTAAACATTGACAAAAATTTGTTAATGAGTTGCTTATTGATTTCTTATAAGCTTACTATGATCTGTAGGTGTGGTTGGCGAATATTGTAAGGGGTTAATCGTAGTTTGTATTTGAATAGTTAGATTAACGTGTTAGTAATCCAATTGTAGGCGGTTCGTGTGTGGATCTCGTCAAGATATCGTCGCAAACAGGTGTGTAACTAACACCCTCTTTCTTAGTCTAGATCGGCAAAAGTCGAAAATCGAAATGCCGAAAACCGGTATTTTGTAGATTTGCGAGTGTGCGAATGCTCGTGAGGTAAATCGATTAATGTTTTTGGTAAGCTGCAATGTTTGGACTGCAAAGTGCATGATTTCTGTGCCCTCGATATTTTCTGGCTTAATGGGCCAAAATTGGAATGATGGGCCAACGGGCCCAATTCGGTAAGAACCCTCGGTACGTGATTCTGTTAGTACGTGAAAGGTAGGAATATGCATGAAAAACCCTAAAATAGATAAATTACTGAAATACCTTTAAAAGTGGAAAATTTATAGTTTTACCCCTAGGAGATAAATTACCGAAATACCTCTAGGGTTAAATTGATCTAAATGCATGTTTGACTGTTGTTATTTACTGCATGCCATGTTGTTATTATCTGATGCATGGGACTGGGATATTGACGGAGGAAGTACTGAAAGTGGCTTGTCCACGATGGAGGCTTTGCCTCAATTCTTTGATAATCGAGCAAAAGGTGCAATGTGGAGTGTTAAATTTGGGTGGGTTGAGCTATTCCCCACATGGAGTGTATGGTGATGCGGGTGGAGTGTAGTGGTTGGTGGGTTGAGTAGTCTCCCCAAATGGGTTTGCATATGTTTCTTGATGTTGCATGTATTTTGAAATGGGCCTATGGGCCATCATCATTATCTGAATAAGGGCTAAGGCCCGTTTATTATAATTTGAAAAGGGCTCGCCCAAGACCACTCATACCCAAATGGGCTTGCATATGTTATTGATGTTGCATGTATTTTGAAATGGGCCTATGGGCCATGTCATTATTTGAATAAGGGCTAAGGCCCGGTTATTGTAATCTGAAAAGGGCTCGCCCAAGACCATCATTACTGAATGGGCTTAGGCCCAATGGGCTTGAGTGACTTGGACTTTGAATGGGTTTTCCTTACACACCGAGTTTCCCAAACTCACCCCTTTTATTTTCATCCACGCAGAAATCCCCAACCATAGTGGGCTTGGAGTGTGAGGGAATTGAGTGGCCACCCGCTCGAAAGTTTGATTTTCTTCCGTGAACTGGACATCCTTTTATTTACGTTTCAAGTTTTGGGCTTTTAATTGTAATAAGGCCGCTTAATTATTTTATGGTTTTAATATGTATTACTAAGATAAGTAATACTTATATTTAACTGTTGAAATTAGATAGCTTTAGGGCGCGTTTTCAAAAACAACAATTGATTTCAAAATAACACGACAACAAGCAAAACTTCCGCAATGAAAGTATTTTCCAAAATTAATCACTTTTCCTAAAAATCGGTTTCCTAGAAATATCCATGACGTTAAGGTGTGGCAATGGCGGTATGCATGTCTAGGATTGGATCCGAATGGAGCTTGGTACTTAAGCAGTCCGATGGACTCACCACCTCTTTTCCGGTTTCCTACCTGGTGCACAGCTTCCATTCACTTTAACCCATAATGAAATTATCTTTTGAACATCAAGTACGATTTTCTAGACTTAGAATGGAAATTTTTTTTTTACGTTTTTGATGTGGCATGCCGGATCCGGCCATAACTTCTCGGCCGGGTTTGAGGTGCTACATTAACGACTCGATTAACTTCATAAATATTTTTAATAAATATTTTCTAATCCATTTTTCAGAAACAGTGATCCGAAAATACACCTTTCTAATAACCTTAAAGTTCGGGTCGTTATAGACGTTGTCGTTTGTGATGACCTTTTTTGCCGATTTTGAGACCAAAAAAAAGATATCATCCATCTAATTGACTTTTGTTGTTCCAAATCTTCTAAAACAATGACCAAATTTTCAAAATACTCTTTCTAGAACTGTTTTTTTTAAATATCATTGGTACCACCTGACACAACACCACCACCTAAATATATATATGTAAAAATTTAACGGGTGTAATTAGATTGATGTTAGAACTTAAATTATTGGTTGTACCGTGAGAAAGATAACGATTACAAACTTAAATCGAAACCGAGCTGTGTAAACAATCTCGATGTTCATCTTTACAATTTTTACACTTTTGTTTTTGTGGTTAAAACTATGACCATAGTTCCAAGTACTATTTTAACCATAATTTCTGTTAACAAACCAATTATCCCTCATTTCTACAATATTTAATAATAATAATAACAATAACACATTTTGCATAAGAAAGTAAGCAAGTGAATTTTAATTTTGTTGGATGGGGATTAATGCCTTAAACATATGTCCTTAGGCCACATTTTTGTTTGGATAATGTAATATTTAGGGGTTGTTTGCGTCTGTAATATTAAATTTTATTGCTAAATCTTATAAGTGCTAAATTTATATAAATATTAATTTTTAAAAAGACTATTTATTATTTTGTAATCTTATTCATATAATATTTTATATTATTTTGGATAGTTTTGGATAAAAGTTAATATGTTAATTTTAATATCTCACTTTAAAAAATATAATTTATTTTAATATTTTTATAAAATAAAATCAACATAATATTTTTCGATAAATAGTTACCTATCTACTTACATTATTTAACACTTTTTTTGTTGAAAATTTTATATTAAATAAAAATTAAAATGATTATCAAACACATTTAAAATATTAAATGAAAATTTTTAAAAGTTTATCAAACACACCTTAATCTCTGAATGTGATAATTTTCTTTCTAAATTAGTCCCTAAACTAATTTGGGTCCATATTACTCCCTAAATTTGATATTTTTTCCAAGTTTGGTCCATTTGATGACATGATACTTTGAAATTATGTCACATTATCATATTGACTAAAACTAGGAAAAATTGTCAAGGACTAATGTGGTCTAAAAAAATCTAGAGACTAAATTAAAATAATTACCAAATTCAATGGCTAAATGTTACGTTACTCCTTCTGTTTTGTAGTGTTTTGGATTTGCCTATGCCAAGCAAAATTTACGTATGTTACACAATGAAACTTAATGTGTAGCCCTCAAACATACATAAACACCTACAAATATATCACAATGCATAAAACGGGGCAAAGACACAATGACGCCGTCGCCTTGCCCCAAAAATGGTAATTTTGACATTTTACCTTTTAAAATTTATAAAATTATATCTAAGTATAACGATTCATATCTGCCCCTAAAATAATTTCCTAGCTTTTCTATGTGTATGCACATACAAAACCAATTACATCTGAAGTGGGAAGTAATTTCTAGTCCACACTTTCAACATATCCAACACCAAACAAATGAGTTCCAAATAAAAGCACAACGTCACACAACCCATATATATCATCAGACCATACAAAGCATTTTGAATCCATGTGGATGGCTTCAAAGTTCCCTTCCTTTCTTTTAGAATTCCCAAAAACTTTTCATTTGAACTTCTCTCCTCCTGGTAGACAAAACCTACAACCAATCAAAATGGAATATATATGTATGTATGTCAAGTTCATTTTAACATTGTAGCTAGTAGGACATGATCAAAATGGAGAAACACAAACCAATGGCCGACCAATTCGCATTTTCTTCCGATCACGGTCCTCGTACTGCGGATTCCGCTTGTTTAAATACGATCATTGGCATCAACAATCGGACACTTACAATGTAAGTTGGCAAGACAAGGTCATTAGCTTTAGGTGTCATTCCTAGGCTTGGTTAATGGATCATCATAGCATTTCATAGCTTCACCATGTCCTAACACTAGTTTTACTCAAATAAGGTGTACAAAAGTAGAGATTCAAAAATAAATTTAGATATAAAATTAGTTTCATTTAAAATATGACTCAAATTTGTACTTCAATATTTAAGGTTCGAGTCTAATCGATATGTTTTGTACTTTTATAATATATTATTTTGTTTTGTTTTATTTTATATATTATATAATTTATATAACATAAAATTAATATATAATATTATAGTATAAATATTAAAAATATATTAATAAATAATTTAATAAAAGAAAAAACATATAAAATTATTAAATTTAAATTAAAAACAATGTAGTTTTTAAAAATAATAATATGAGTGGGTTTAAAATAAGTTTGAGTTATCATATTTCAAACATGATACGAGTTACGACTTAAGCAAAATTTATTTTTTAAATTGTAATTATCAAATCGTTTTCTTGATTTTTTTAAAATTAAAAATATATATACTTTTAAAGTCAATTTCACTCTTTTATATACAAAATATTTAATTTTATTTTATAAACAGTTATATTTTTTTAATAAAAAGGAATTTATTTTGATTTAAATAATAACCGCCTTTTATCTTGAACCAAAACCAAATCTAATATCTTGAAGTTAAACCAAACAATAGGATTATTCCCTGGAATGCATTGTAAATTTGACAATATATTACCTGGCCTTTGAGTGTCGATCCCACTGATGCCGTTGCCGTTAAGTTTGTTCTGAGAATTGAGTATTCGAAGAAGTGTTCCTGAATCAGCTACTTCAAAACCGTACATGAATGATACAAGCACCTATAAAATCTAGCTTTTGGAAAGAAAGTACCCAGAAGAGATTCGACGGCGATCCGTGCGACCAACTGTTCTGCTTCTTTTTTGCTTCCGGTAAGTTTTTACCCTCAAAAACCAATGAAGATGCATAAACCGGACGCGGTTGATTCGTTTTAAAAGCAATTCATTAAGGATCGATTTGCAGCATTTCGGATCTTACACACAAAAAATATATATATTTTAAAGTTAGAACAGAGTCCTAATCACAACCAACATACCAAGCAATGAAACAGTGAAAGACATGATAAATAGCAGAAAAGCTCGGTTGTTTCTCCACATCCATGGTTGTATTTGTTCATTCAATGGCTTGAAGAGCAACCCGAGCAACGTTTTGCTCAGCTTCTTTCCGGTGTGGGAAAGTCAGCCGAAGTATAAGTGTCTCGACCAACACGAATGGTTGCTTTGAACCTCGGCGCATGAGCAAACCCTTCGTTGCAGCTCTGGTAAACCGGGAGACCTAATCCCGACCTCTGAGCGTGTTGTTACAAACGATTCTTATGCAAGTGCAAAAAACACACATCATATGATATTAGCGTCCCAAATCGTTTGGATTAGTGGGTGAAATTTTTTAAAAATTTAAAATGCCAATATTTTAACAAATGTACACACCAAATTTGGCCCGGGCCAAAACAATAATCCAAATAACTAAAAAATTAAACCCAAAACCCAATCAACATATCTCAAACTTAAACTCAATTACCAGCCGAAATTAAACTAAACCTAACCCACCTAAGTTAAACCCATTAACCCATCACAATACAAACCCAAACCTAAGCCCAATTTCAAACCCTAGCCCAATACCTAAAACAAAAAAATAAAACAAAAAAAAAGAAAAATCCTAAAAAAATTAGCTAGCCGCTGCCCCTATGGCCAACTGCCCTCTGCCACCACCTGTTCCATCGGCCATACCCTGCAAAAACGAAGCAAACATGCAAGGCAGAAGAAAGATAGTAAGAACAATAAAAAAAAAAATCATGTAAATGGCTTTAAAAAGCCAAGTCAAAGTCATTTGTAACATTCGGCAACTTTTGGAAATACAAAAGCATTTTTTTTAAGCAAAATCGTGAATCTAGCAATACCAAAGCAAGAGAACAGTTCCAAATCGAAAAACCAAAATATCAGAAATCAAAACCGAAAAGCCCAAGGTGATTTTTATTTTTCTTTCCTATTTTTGAGTCTATTCCCTCATATATACACATATATTAAAAGTATAAAAAAATAAAAAAATAAAAATATATACCTTTTCGAATTTTCGGCCACCATGTACGGTGGCCGGTGGTGGCCAGAGGCGGCGGTCGACAGTGGTTCTCCTCGTCGGATTCTGGCCTCGGCTAGAGACAAAAATGAGAGAGAAAGGGATTTTTTTTTTGAAACAAGGAAGAAATGATTTTTGTAAAAAATTTTGGCCTTTTATAGCCTCCTAAAACGACGTCGTTTTGACTTGGACCGAATCGACTCGACCCGACCCGCCTAGGATCACCGTGTTTTTTAACGGAAGGGCTAATTACGCTTTTAGCCCTTCCGCTTTTTTATTACTTTGCAATCAAGTATTTTTTGTTTTTTAATTTTACCCTATAATTTATTTTGACCTTCAATTTAGTCCCTCTTGGTGCTGTGCGTTTTGGGAGGAGGGGATATTGCCCATTTTGGTCCTCCCTTGTTATCCGGGTGCCCAAATTGGTCCTTCTCTTCTTTATTTATTTTCAAATTGCCCCAAACTTCCATATTAGTTTCAATTTAATCCTTTTTTCGTATCAATTTGTCTAACACCATTATTTTTATTTTTATTTTTTATATTATTATTATAAATTAGTGTATATTTTTTTATTATATACGTATATGTATTTATATTTTTACATAGTATTATTTTTAATTACTTTATTTTAATATTTTTATTATATTATATTTTCTTTTTTGTATTTCAATATTATTACTATTATTATTATTATTAATATTAGTATATATTTTTATTATATATGTATATGTATTTATATTTATACATAGTATTATTTTTAATTACTTTACTTTAATATTTTTATTATATTACATTTGCCTTTTGTATTTCAATATTATTATTATTATTATTATTGTACGCCTCAATTTTGGGAATCCTGTGAATGTTGGCATAGGTTTAATTATGTTAGTGGGCCTCTAGAAGGCCCAAGCTTAAGATAGAACCGGTAATTTTAGTTAATTTTTGTTCCATAAGAAAAAGGGAGTGAAATTATGAAATAGGACCTATGTGAAAATGCTTGAAAATGCTATAGGCTAAATTGAAGTGGCCAAATAAATAGGAGTGCAAAATAGGAGGATTTGCATGACAAACCTCCCATTTTACATGAAGTGGCCAGCCATCATGTTGTTGTAGACAAAATGTGCACTTGATATCCATAATTTATGGTACAAATTGATACAAATTGATAATAGGTTAGGTAAATGTTCCATGATAATGGGTTAGGTAAATGTTTCATTATAATGGGTTAGGTAAATGTTTCATGATAAGAATTTCATGTCTTTTGTATTAAAGAATTAAATGGATGAAATATGAAGTTTTATTAAAAGAAAAAGGGGTGAAAAGAACAAAGTTTTGTCCATCTTTGTTCATCATAGCTGAAAGTTAGAGAAGAGAAAGGAGAGGAGAAAGCTCTTTAGTATTCGGTCATTAGGAGGAGGAAAATTGAAGGTAAGTTCTTGGTACCTTGCTTCTATTTTGAGGTTCATGAGTTCTTCTTGATTCTACCTTAACTCTTGAAGTATATTTTGATTTTTGGTTGTGTTGTGAGCATTTGGTCATGAATTAAAATGAAGGAAATGGTTGTTGTTTCATGTTCTTTTGATGAAAAATGGAAGATATGTGAAGTTGAGCCAAACAAATGAGCATGCATGTGCCTTAGATGCTAAAGGAAAAATCGGCTAACATGTTGTGCTTTAAAATGATGAAATGGAGATTATGCTTAAGTAAAAATCATAGATATGTGATGATTGATTGGTGATATACATGTTTAAATAACATGCATGCAAGATAGGTGTATGAAAGAGTGATTTGGTAATAAATCTGCTTGGGACAGTAGCAGTAACATGACTTTGGAAAATCACCATAAATTGTGGGAGATGAATTAGAAGCTGAATAAATTATGTAATTAAAGCTTATTGAGTCTAGTTTCTAATGAAATAAACAAGAACATATTTTGAATTCTGTACAATGAGAAATTTGATTCGTAATGAAGAGTGGCCAGATTAGTCAAACAGTGAAACATGGGAAACTTTGAGAAAAATATGGTATTGATTGGCTAAACCAAAAATTCTGAAAATTTTATGGATAGAAGATATATGAGTCTATTTTCAAGGAAAATTAACGGAACTTGATTTGGAGTTTCGTAGCTCCAGTTATAAATAATTTAGTGACTGTTGCTCAGGAAGATAGCTTGCAGTGAAATTATGATTATGTGGTAAACATTGACAAAATTTGTTAATGAGTTGCTTATTGATTTCTTATAAGCTTACTATGATCTGTAGGTGTGGTTGGCGAATATTGTAAGGGGTTAATCGTAGTTTGTATTTGAATAGTTAGATTAACGTGTTAGTAATCCAATTGTAGGCGGTTCGTGTGTGGATCTCGTCGACATATCGTCATAAGCAGTGTGTAACTAACACCCTCTTTCTTAGTCTAGATCGGCAAAAGTCGAAAAGCCGAAATGCCTAAAACCAGTATTTTGTAGATTTACGAGTGTGCGAATGCTCGTGAGGTAAATCGATTAATGTTTTGGTAAGCTGCAAAATTTGGACTGCAAAGTGCATGATTTACGTGCCCTCGATATTTTTGGGCTTAATGGGCCAAAATTGGAATGATAGGCCAACGGCCCAATTCAGTAAGAACCCTCGGTAGTGATTACATTAGTACGTGAAAGGTAGGAATATGCATGAAAAACCCTAAAATAGATAAATTACTGAAATACCTTTAAAAGTGAAAAATTTACGTTTTACCCCTAGGAGATAAATTAAAAATACCCATAGGGTTAAATTGACCTAAATGCATGTTTGATTTGTTGTTATTTCTTGCATGCCATGTTGTTATTATCGATGCATGGGACTGGGATATTGACGGAGGAAGTCTTGAAAGTGGCTTGTCCACGTACTGGAGGCTTTGCCTCAATTTATTGTTAACTGAGCAGCAAGGTTGCAATTGTGGAGTGTTGGGCTAGGTGGGTTGAGCTATTCCCCACATGGAGTGTATGGCTGGTACGAGTGGAGTGTAGCGGTTGGTGGATTGAGTAGTCTCTCCAAATGGGCTTGCATATGTTTACTGATGTTGCATGTATTTTGAAATGGGCCTATGGGCCATACTGTTATCTGAATAAGGGGCTAAGGCCCGGTTTATTGTAATCTGAAAAGGGCTCGGTCCAATTACCTTTATTACTGAATGGGCTTAGGCCCAATAGGCTTGAACTGACTTGGGCTTTGAATGGGTTTTCCTTACACACTGAGTTTCCCCAAACTCACCCATTTTATTTTCATCCATGCAGGAAATCCCTAACCATAGTGGGCTTGGAGCTGTGAGGGAATTCGAAGTGGCCACCCGTTCTGAAAGTTTGGTTTTCTTCTGGTGAACTAGACATCCTATTATTTACGTTGAGGTTTGGGTTTTTAAATGTAATAAGGCCGCTTAATTATTTTTGATGGTTTTAATATGTATTACTAAGATAGGTATTACTTATTTTAACTGTTGAAATTGGATAGCTTTAGGGCGCGTTTTCAAAAACAATAATTAATTTCAAAATAATATGACAACAAGCAAAGCTTCCGCAATGAAAGTATTTTCCAAAATTAATCACTTTTCCTAAAAATGACTTAATCAAAATCGGTTTCCTAGAAATATCCATGACGTTAAGGTGTGACAATGGCGGTATGCATGTCTAGGATTGGATCCGAAGGAGCTTGGTACTTAAGCGGTCAGATGGACTCACCACCTCTTTTCCGGTTTCCTACGGTGCATGACTTCCATTCACTTTAACCTATAATGAAATTATCTTTTAAAACACTAAATAAATTTTTTCTGGATCAACAATATAAAATGTTTTGAACTCTTCGATGTGGCATGTCGGATCCGGTCATAACGTCTGGGCCGGGTTTGGGGTGCTACAATTATTATTATTATTATTATTATTAATATTAGTATATATTTTTATTATATATGTATATGTATTTATATTTATACATAGTATTATTTTTTAATTACTTTATTTTAATATTTTTATTATATTACATTTGCTTTTTGTATTTCAATATTATTACTATTATTATTATCATTATTATTAATATTAGTGTATATATATTTATATATAATACTATCTTTAATTACTTTATTTTAACATTATTATTATATTTACTTTTTGTATTTCATTATTATTGCTAGTATTATTATTATTATTATTAGTGTATGTTTTATTATATAGGTATATATATATATTTATATATAGTATTATTTTTAATTATTTTATTTTAATATTATTATTATATTATGTTTTTTGTATTTCATTATTATTTCTAGTATTATTATTATTATTATTATTAATATTAGTATATGTTTTATTATATATGTATATATATATTTATATATAGTATTATTTTTAATTACTTTATTTTAATATTATTATTATATTATATTTACTTTTTTGTATTTCATTACTATTGTTAGTATTATTATCATTATTAATATTAGTGTATGTTTTATTATATGTGTGTATATATATATTTATATACGATTATTTTTAATTACTTTATTTTAATATTATTATTATATTATATGCCTTCCTTTTGTGTTTATTATTTATTGTTTTATTATTAACTAATTTAGCATTATTAATTATTATTTATTATTGTTCTTGTTAACATGTCATCATTTTATTAATCTATGATTGTTACTATTGATAATATTTTATTATTTTCTACTTTGACTTGTCGTGTCATCATTATTATTATTTCTATTATTATTCGTGTATATATTAATATTATTGTTATTTTTATTCTAATATTGTATTTTAATATTTTTCATTAATTGTATCATCGTGTGCATTATTTACAAATTCCTATTGCGAATAATATTATTTTTATGCTTTTAATTAATTTTAATAAATAATGCAACGTACCGATTTCAACACCAAGTCACTGATTTCATCGCTATGTTGGGTGAATATCATTGACTTGTGTTAAAAATGAGACGTCCTTTTAAAAAACCAAAATTTCAAATTCTCGTAGTTCAATCGGATCGCGATTAAATATTAAATTAAACTTGTATTTTTAAGAATTAAGACAATGCGTATTTAACAAGATACCAATTTTGGGTGTCGCGAGGGTGCTAATACCTTCCTTGTGCGTAACCGACTCCCGAACCCTATTTCTCTCTGGATCTTCGCGTAGACCCAAATTCGGCCTTCATTTTTGTTCAAAAATAAATTTTCTTTTTAAAAAAAGAGGATTTATTAGGTGTCCGATCACACCTAGAAAAAAGATCGGTGGCGACTCCTTTTCTTTTTAAAACCAAAATTCCATTTTCAAATTTTCAAATAATCGCCTCAACTAGCGGACAAAGCGAAATTTTTACATCGCTACAGCTGGCGACTCTGCTGGGGACCTCTTTTTTTTTAGAGTCGAGTCTAGAATTAAACGCGTGTTGTCAAAATTTTTAAAATTCCTTGTTCAAATTAATATTTAGTCGTGATCCTTAAATTTTGTTTTTGAAAAGTTATGTATTTGCATTATGTCATAAATATTCTTCTAACTTGTTTTATCTTGTTGTTTTTCAGCTCTAAGTTTGTATGGTTTTAGTTTTTTAGTGTAGTTTTTAAATAAAACGTATAAGTTTGTGAGTTTCTCCCCACACACTGTGCACTTGCATTTTTGCATAACATGAGCTCTCTACCCGGGCTCCGTCCGCTTAAGTGGAAATAAACGCTATGCCTTCATGAGTTAACTCGTCCCTTCGCACAGGCTAGTGAATACTTCCGGGTTACATATGACTTATGCTTTCGTGAGTTAACTTGTCCCTTCGCATAGGCATAAGTAAATGTAATCCCTCGAATTGAACTCATAAGCCTGTGATGGGCAATGACTGAGGTTCTATACTAATCTTAGCAGATGACAGTACGAACAATTCGAATACCTGTTTAGAACCGAAACCGCATGTAGTGAACCATATGAGCCACTTAACTAGAGCCATGTCGAACCTCCGTTCGTTAATAGTCACCAAAATAAATATACGGAGAAACGCCTCTTACATTTCATTCCTTTTACATTTATACTTTGCAAATGAATTGGGTCTATTGGACTGGGTAACTTAATTTGTTAGATTTGCCATAGTTTTTCTTCAGTTCATATTTGTTGTGATTACTAACCAAGGTTGTTTGTCTTTATTTTATTTTTTTAATAATGCATCATAGGCATCTTGATTAGGAACGTATTGATTAGAGATTGGTTGCCAAAAATGGGTTTCTGATGGAGCAGTCAATTACACAAGTGACCGAGAAAAATGTCGTGATTTGAGACTGGTCTTTGAAAACTCAGAAAGCGAAAAGGGACAGTTTAACGGAAGGATGTATCTCTAATCTTGCCGAGCAAGTAGCTACAAATGTTCGTCAGAATAACCTCGAGGATTTAACTCAGATTTGGAAATAGTGGGATTCAAACACTAGGGGCATCTTCACCGAAAAATACGGAGATATAGCTCACTTGATCGTCGTCAACATAGATGAACAACTGATTCAAGCCATGGTTCGATTCTGGGATCCAGCTTACCAATGTTTCACTTTCAATCAGGAAGATATGACTCCGACCATGGAAGAGTATGTTGCCTTGCTTCGCATTGACGATGTACAATTCAGCAAGATATATGTGAAAGTGCCCAAACCAATGACCTTCAAGAAAAAGTTAGTGAGGTTTGACAGGAATGACTGATATGTGGGCTGAAAAATAAATAAAGAAAAAGAACGAGTTAGTTGTGTCCTGTGGTTTTCTCTGCGAGATTTAGTTCAAAACCATCCAGATATTGTGAAGAGGATGAATCTGTTTGCTTTGGCCATTTATGGATTAATTGTCTTCCCAAAAGTTCTCGGGCATATAGAAGTTGTGGTAGTAGATTTCTTCGAAAGATTAAAGCAAGGGATCAACCCCGTCCTGACTATCTTGGCCGAAACTTTTAGATCTCTAGGTTGTTGTAGGAGGAAAGGGGAAGGACGTTTTATCGGATGCGCGCAGTTACTTAATGTCTGGATTCTAAGCCATTTCTGGAAAGTGGAACGTACACCTTTCCACATGTTTTCAAAAACATTCGCCCCATTAAAAGCTTACCTTGAGAAAAAGTGGCCAAAGGATGTCACCGAACAGCATTAGGTTTTAATTTTTCAGAACCTTCGCACCGAAGATATAACCTAGAGGGCACAATGGATCCGTCCTTTAGTTCTATTATACAAATGTGGAAGACAAGATTGGGTGCCTTTACTAGGATTATAGGGAGGAATTGGATACGCTCCATTAATGGTTCAAAGGCAGTTTGCTTCACGACAGTTCATACCCGCTACCAGAGGATTGGCACGATCAGAGTTCGCCTTTACGGGTGAAGGCTACATGAAAAGAGTCCGAGATACTGCAAAGTCCTGGAAGGAAATTCACCTAATGGAATTAGCCCTTTATGCTATCACTCAGAATTATGACTTATGCAGAAAACGATGAGTGAATAGTCAACAAATCTCATCAACAAGTTACACTTTCCAGAATCCTTTCTCAGAAGAAATGCCATCCGAGCTGGAAGTAGCGAGACATGAATTCGAACGTGAAAAGGTCAAGCTGTTATGAATATTAGTTCTCTTCAAGAGGAAAACTACCAACTGAAGATCAATGTTCAAATTGAAAAATCTAAAATCGGGAAAGCTCAAAGAGAGGCTGAGATCGTAAGAAACAATTTAAGAGATCTTCATTTAGAAAATAAGAAATTAAGAAGCACTATAAAAAATAGTGGTTTGGGCAAGTCATCAGCAGAGTGGAAGGAAGAATTAAGCAACATCAAAGGTGGGATGAAATTTTGGAAAGGGAAAGCGAAGAAAGAAAAGGAAAAAACTGCGCGTGCTATGATAGAGTTAAGGAAGAAGAATGCTGAGTATGAAACTGTTTCTGCAGAATTTGTGACTAGTCAGTCTAAACATCAAGAGCTAAGAGGGAAAGTACAAGATTTAGAAAATACACTATAAGCTCAACAACAACAGTTGGATAATCTCCTAAAAGCCCTGGAAGAAAAGAATAGTCAGTATGACAAAGACATTCACACCTACGAAAGAGCTCTCTAAGAAAAGGAAATGCAACTCGGCTTTTTGATCAATGAAATTCGTAAAGCGGCTATGCAAGTCGTGCAATCATCAGATGAAGCCGAAGCTCTCAGTTGCCAATTCCCTCCGAGTCAAAAATCAAGCATATCAGAATTCTTAGAACGAGTGAAGAAAAAAGGCGATGTGGCTAGAAAATTTATGTAACTGTTGAATCAAATATAGTGAAACGTTTTGTAATAGACTCTTTTGATTAATGAAATGCCTAAGTAAGACACCAAATTCTTGGACATTCATTCATGACTAACATTCATTTGTCATTCATCCATTCATCTATTCATTGCATGTACATATCACCATAATCATTCACTGAGGCTAAAACTGTATATTCTGCAGCTACGACACTTTAAGTCTGGAATCACGCCATTCTTATAGGACGTGCCGAAAAGCTAGAATTATGGAAGCCGAATTCAATGAGAGAATTGAAAGGATGGAAAGGACCTAAAGAGAATTGCAAGAGCAGCTGACCAAGTCACAACAGGAAGCAAGAGATCTGATGTTAAGATCTCAAGAGGAATCGCTCGAGTAAAGAGAGCAAATAGCCAAAATGATGGAGATGATAATAGCTTTGGTCAAAGAAAAAGGACCTATACAGAGCCCTGACATTATGGAGCCTCAGTCGAGAGTTAATCATGATCAGGATCCGCTCTATCCACCAGGATTCACTCCACCTCATGTACATGTAATGCAAAGAGAATATCCTCAAGGAGAACCCAGAAGCTCGGAGCAACGACCCGTATCCCCTGCTCATCTAGGGCAAGGTATATTCGTATCAAACCCAGGAGCTAATCCTGCTGATCCCAATGTTCCAGATTTGGATGATCCGGTAGAAATAGCCAGGTTGAAAATGGATGATCATGATGCCCGGGACAAGTATGGGAGCTTGGAAGAAAGGCTCAAGGTGATAGAAGGTGTTGAAACCTTCTCTGCACTAAGTTCCAAAGAGCTTAGTTTAGTGTCTGATCTGGTTCTACCTCCAAAATTTAAAGTGCCAGATTTTGAAAAATATGATAGAACAAAATGTCCAAAGGCGCATCTTGTCATGTTTTGCCGGAAGATAACTGGTTACGTAAATGAAGATAAATTGCTAATACACTGTTTCCAAGATAGCTTAGTCGGATCGACCCTTCGTTGGTATAATCAACTTAGTAGAGAAAGGATCCGATCATGGAAAGACTTGGCCTCAGCATTTTGTGAACAATACAAGCATGTATCTGACATGGTGCCTGATCGGCTAACTCTGCAGATGATGGAAAAGAAGCCGACAGAGACTTTTAGGCAATACGCGCAAAGGTGGATGTAACATCCCGAAATAGGGCCTAAACGGAACAGTGGTTGCGAAACCACAAATCCGAGGTAGAATGTAACGGCCTAATTTTCAGTGGTGTCAAAAATGGTGATTTGAGATCACTAAATCGGACAAATAAGATTGAACAAGATAGTAACTTAATATTTATGAGTCAAGTAAGAATTTAGAAGAATTTGTGAAATGGTGAAATTAGTGAATTAAAATAATTTATTAGGTTAGACGGGTCAAAAACGAGGTATCGAGACCTCGAATTTGAAAATCGAGCTATAAATATTTTTATAAATATTTATGAAGTGTCATTGAGTTAGTATTAAAGTTTAGTTAGAAAATTTTGATGTTTGGATAGCTAATTAATTAAAAGGACTAAGCGAAAATAGCTCAAAATTTGTTAAATTGTGAGTAAATAGCTTAAGTATTTAAAAGATGGATTTAAAGAGCAATTAGACCCAAAGGTTAATGGCTGGACGGTTTGGGTATGAAATAAGCAAGAAAACAATGTGAACAAGGGACAAAATTGGAATTAGCATAAAAGTTAATAGTTAAAAAATGATGTAATTGAAAATCTAGACATTTCTTCATCTTTCTCAGCCGAAACACCGTAGCAGGTCTCCTATGCTGGTTTTTCATATTTTTGCACCATGTAAGTTCAATTTTTACTATTTCTTAGTAATTTTATGTTTTGTGACTTTTACAATTAGGTCCAATCATCTAATTCATTAGTTTTTGATTTGGTGGGTGAAATTGGAAGTTACCCTGGCTGAGTAAGGGTAGTTTATGATGAATTATTATGAAATTGAAGTTCTAATTTCATATTAAGGTTGTTTTATTAAGTCATTTTGATAGAAAATGGTATTTAGGACCTAATTGTGAGCAAAATTGTGAATTAGATGTTGGTGTTGAAATTCAGAATATCAAAGGCTGTGAAATAGTTTATAATGATAAAATAAAAGTGTTAATTTATAAAAAAATTGGTTCAATTGATGGGTGAATTGAGCAGGGACTAAATTGTAAAAACTGTAAATTTTGGGGTAAAAGTGTAATTTCGAATTTTGAACAGCATAAATTGTGAAGTGAAATAGAAATCCAATAAATGCTAATGAGTAGAAATATTTTATATTATAGATCAAGAATCCAAAGAAGAACGAGGAAAAGAAAAAGTAAAGGACTAAATTGTAAGGTTTAGTCACATTTTGTATCAAGGTAAGTTTACAGTAAATAAATGCAATATTCTTTTATTTTACATTATTATTGTCAATTTCCAGCATTTATATATTATGTTATGAAAATATTTAAAGTCGAATTTAAGGTGAAGTGACAGAGGAAAAGTGTTAGAAAGCCGGTTGAACCCTAGGAATGTTAGGATATTAGGGTTGACAGATGTACGAAATGAGCCATGTAAGTCCATATTAGAAATATGGCTTTGGAGACAGGATTGAGCCATGTAAGTCCATATTATATATGGCATTGGAGACAGGAATAATTCATGTAAGTCCATGTCAAAGACATGGCATTGGCAGGATATTGATAGACAGGAACGACCCTAGTATCCTTAGTATTCCGAGTGGTTCAACAGTCGGGATACTAGTTAAATTACAGTGAATTAACAGCAAAGGAAAAGTAGATTATACTTATGAAAAGGAAAGGTCGGTAAGAAAGAAGGTAAGGGAATAAAGAAGAAGATAGAAATTGAGAAGTAAAGAAATTTATGATGTTAGATGATATTATGCATAATTATCCATTATGTTGAATGTTGTGATTTATTTGCTTGTAAGCTTACTAAGCCTAGTGCTTAATCTCTTTATTTTCTTCTTCTTATAGTACTTATCTAGTCACTCGGGATCGAAGGAAATGTCGGAGGCCGATCACACTATCAAAGAAATAACTCGGTATAACTAGGCGTTTTGTTTTGGGTATGGCATGTATAGAAACTTAGCTACTTTTGGTATAATATGAATAATGAATGATGTGTAAATACTTGATAGTGATTAGCTAAGAAAATAGCTGATGATATACATGTTTATTAATATGTATGATTGAATGATGATTATCACATGAAAATTATGAAAAATGTGAAAGTAACCTAAAACAGATTCAAGTAACAGAAATGATGTAACTTTGAAAAATCACTAAAAATTGTAGAAACATAGTTTGAAGATGAATAATATATGAAATTAAAGCTTATTATGTATATTTTCTTATGGAATAAGAAAAATAGGTAAAAGTATTATATTTTATGATATATCTGAGTTTTAGTGAAACAGGGTCAGAGCGATTTCTGGATCCCCTGTTTCGACTTTGGAAATTCACCATAAATTGTACAAAACTAATTAGAAGGTATAATTTATATGGTTAGAATTATTGTTGAATCTAGTTTTGAGAGAAACAAACGACTTAGTCATATGAATTTTGTACAGGAAGAAAAATGGTTCGTAGTAAGAAGAGGTCAGTGTAGTCGAGTTTTGAAACAGGGGAAACTTTAACTAATAAACTGTACTAATTGGCTAAATCAAAAATTCTAGAAAAAAAATTAGTAGATATATATATGAGTCTAGTTTCAGGAAAAATTTACGGATCTTAATTTCGAGTTTTGAAACTCGAGAAATGAATTTTTAAGTAACCATGACGCAGAAAAATAGTTTATTCCGAAAATTAAAATAAGTGATTTAGAGTTGTTTAAAAGGTAAGATGAGTTTAGTAACACCTCAAGCTTGACTCCGGTGATGGTTTCGGGCGTGGGGGCGTTACAGTGGAGGGATATCTCGGCTCAAGTAGAACCCCCATTGACTAAAACTGAAATAACAGTCATCTTCATCAACACTTTGAAAGCACCATTTTATGATAAGTTGGTAGGAAGTGCCACGAAAGACTTCGCAGATATTGTCATATCCGGGGAACTTATAGAAAATGCCATCAAATGTGGAAAGATGGAAGGTTCTGAGAGCTCAAAAAGGGCAGCACTTGTAAAGAAAAAAGAGGCAGAAGCCCATATGGTGGGAACTGAGAGCCACCACAATTCTAATCCTTACCCAGTCCAGCCACGACCTCGATATCGCTCACCTCCAAACTTTTATTATCCACCCCAAAGTTCTTATTATCAAGCACCTCCTACTTACCCCGTCTACGCCACAGATAACCAAAGACCATTTGCCACGTTCCCACCAAATACTATGCTTGCTCAAAATCAACCCAAAAATGAACAAAGACCAACAAGATCTAATCCTGAAAAACCCCAATTCACCCCAATTCCAGTGTCATACGGAGAGTTGTACCCAAAACTATTGGAAAAAACAATTAATATCCCCACATTATATGGCACCCCTAAAGCCTCCATACCCAAAATGGTACGATCCTAAAGTCAGTTGCATGTACCACGCCGGAAACCAAGGGCATTCTACAGGAAATTGTCTAGCCTTTAAAAGGAGGGTTCAAGGTCTTATCGATGCAGGTATTTTACGATTTGATGGTGCTAACAATACGACTGGAAATCCGCTCCCTAACCACACTGAAGGAAATATGAGCGCGTTGACAAAATAAGACAGGTGGCATGCCAAAAGTTGTGTTTCTGAAATAAAGACACCACTGCAAAAGATTTGGGAGGTAATGGTTGAAAAAGGGGTGTTCTGTCAGCCCAACAAAATTTTCAAAGAAGGAAATAAAAAAAGTCAATATTTTTGTGATTTTCATGGGATCGAGGGGCATGACATCCAGTCTTATGAAGGATTTAGAAAACTACTTCAAGATATAATAGACAACAAGGAAGTCAAGATTTTTAACAAAAGGAAAGAGGTCAATGAAGGAGAAGTATGCACTTCTGAAAATCAATCATCAGTTTTCCCTTATAGTGTCGATCAACCATTGGTGATTTATTACGATGCAAAAAAGGAGCAAGTGAAACCAAAGATGATAATTGAAGTACCATCTCATTTCCCTTACAAAGACAACAACACAGTACCATGGAAATATGATATCAACATTATCATACCTGAAGCTGAAAAATCCAAAGTCACGGTCGAAAATATTGGCGAAGTAGGACACTTCACCCATAGCAGGAGGTGTTATTCTAAAGTGGTCAAACCGATAAAGAAGATTAATGACTTGAAGCAAAAAGGAAAGGCACCGATGCATGAGGCCAAGGTTGAACTTGAGACTCTATCCGAACAAGAAGTTAAAAGGCCTGTGAATGAAGAAGAAGCACATGAATTCTTGAAGTTCATCAAACATAGTGAATATAACGTCGTGGAACAGTTAAGCAAACAACCGGCACGAATCTCGGTATTATCCCTACTGTTGAATTCAGAACCACATCGGAATATTTTGCTGAAAGTGTTAAATCAAGCTTACGTGGCAAGCAATATATCTGTCGAAAAGCTTGATAAGTGGGTGAATAACCTGAGTGCGGATAATTTTATTTCTTTCAGTGATGACGAAATACCGCCAAATGGTAGGGGCTCCGTAAAAGCATTACATATCACAACTCGTTACAAGGGTTATATAATACCGAATGTGCTCATTGATAACGGGTCGGCACTCAATGTCATGCCTTTGGCCATGCTTTCTAGAATTTCAATTGATATATCTTATTTGAGGCCTTGTCACTCTACAGGAAGAGCATTCGATGGGACAAGACGAGAAGTTATAGAAAAAATCAAAATTCCTCTAGAAGTGGGTCCTTATATATATGACATCGAGTTTCAAGTCATGGACATCACGCCTTCGTATAATTGCCTTCTAGGAAGGCTTTGGATCCACTCTGCTGGGGCAGTTCCTTCATCTCTCCTTCAAAAAGTGAAGTTTATCATGGATGGTCTTTTGGTCACTGTCGTGGGTGAGGAAGACATTGTCGCATCTATCTTTGCTGATACACCATATCTCGAAGTAAGCAAGGATGCAATAGAATGTTTCTTCCGTTCCTTCGAATTCATCAATGCTACGATCGTTGCTGAAAGAAATAAGATTCCCATGCCTAAGCTGTCAAGGAATACCAAGATGGGAATTAAGCTGATTGTGGAAAAGGGAGCCCGAGCGAGGAAAAGTTTTGGAAGATACCAGCAAGGGATAGTTAGAGCTCTAAAACCAGTGCCTCATTAGGCTCGATATGGTTTAGAGTTCGAACCGGATATGTGAAAAAGAAGAAAACAGTTGCGGAAAGATCGAGAAAGGCGGATTGTAAGAGCCTTAGGCCGAGAATTAGAATGGGAACCCATGACGTACCCTTTTTTGTCAAAAACATTTACATCTGCAGGAATAATATACCCCGGGCAAGAGAATCCATGAAGCATGCTGTTATTAATTGAAAGGGGTCTTCAGAATGTCAGTATAAATGTCATTGACAAAGGAAATGATGCAATTAAAGACGTTTCAATGATACACCCTTGTCTTCCTGAATTTGTTTTGAACAATTGGACTACTGTGGACCTTCTTGTAGTTTCTAAGTCTCTTCCAGAGTAATGCTCAATGTTAATACTCTTCTTTTTGTGTGTCCCTAAGTAATAGTGGGATTCTTTTGTAAGAGCTTATGTTTGCTCTTTATCATTTAAATGAACGTTAATGGAGATGCATTTGTCATGGTCTTTTCATTCCCATTAACTTTATACTTTTCCCCTCTTCTCACAGCCTGTCATTGCATATATCTCACATCATGCCATTATGCTTGTTGGTCCCAATACTTTGATACTCCTCTATAGTTTTCTTTTCCATTCACCTTTCAGGTGCTTAGATATCAACGATATGAAAAAACCCATTACAAATCTGGAAATCGATTTCGAGAAAGTTATTTGTTTAGGAGAGTTTGAAGCTGAGGAAAATGCTGAAGACTATGTCTCATCTCCAGACTTACTAAGAATGGTAGAAAAAGAAGATAAACAGATTCTACCTCATCAAGAATCTGTTGAGATAGTAAACTTAGGAAATAAAGAAAAGAGGCAAGAAGTGAAGATTGGGACCTCCATATTAGATAACACCAAACATGATTTGATCAATTTTCTTCATGAGTACAAAGATGTATTTGCATGGTCGTATCAGGATATGCCAGGATTGGATAAGGATGTAGTGGTTCATAGATCCCACTGAAACCGGAATGCAGACCCATTCAACAGAAGCTAAGACGAATGAGACCTGAAATGCTATTAAAGATAAAAGAAGAAGTCAAGAAACAGTTTGATGCTGGCTTCCTGCAAGTTTCTAAGTGCCCAGAGTGGGTAGCTAACATAGTACCAGTACCGAAGAAAGACGGCAAGGTACGAATGTGTGTGGATTATCGCGATTTGAATTGAGCAAGTCCTAAAGATAATTTTCCCTTGCCACACATCAATACATTGGTGGATAACACAGCCAAACATTCATTTTTTTCATTCATGGATGGATTCTCGGGTTATAATTAGATAAAGATGGCTCCTGAGGATATGAAGAAAACTACTTTCGTAACGATGTGGGGAACATTCTGTTATAAGGTGATGCCATTCGGATTAAAGAACGCTGGGGCAACATATCAGAAGACCATGGTGATGTTGTTTTCATGACATGATGCACAAAGAAATAGAAGTCTACGTCGATGATATGATCGCCAAATCTAAGGGGGAAAGAGAGCATGTTGAGAACCTCAAGAAGTTGTTCGAAAGATTGAGAAAGTTTCAGCTGAAGCTTAATCCAGCCAAGTGTACGTTTGGGGCTACCCTAGATAAGATAAAAGTCATACAAAACTACCACCTCCATGCACGCAAAAAGAAGTTAGAGGATTTTTAGAGAGGTTGAATTGTATCGCTCGGTTCATTACTCAACTTACCAACTAGTGTGAACCAAATTTTTGACTTCTTCAAAAACATAATCCAGGAGAATGGAACGAGGAGTGCCAAGTGGCTTTTGACAAGATAAAACAGTATTTTTCTAGTCCCCCGGTGCTAGTACCGCCAACTCTATGAAGACCGTTAATATTGTATCTGACTGTGTTTGAAAATTCAATAAGTTGCGTACAACATGATGAGTCAGGGAAAAAGGAAAAGGCGATTTACTATCTCAGCAAAAAGTTCACAGAGTATGAGGCAAAGTACTCGTCAATTGAAAAATTCTGTTGCGCTTTGGTTTGGGTAGTTCGGAGGCTCAGGCAATATATGTTGTATCATGCAACAGGGTTGATTTCAAAGCTGGACCCCATAAAGTACATGATGGAATCACCTGCACTCTTAGGAAAATAGCACGATGGCAGATCCTACTATCAGAATACAACATCGTCTATGTGAGCCAAAAGTCAATAAAAGGGAATGCAATAGTTGATTTCTTAGCAACTCGAATGATGGAGGAATACGAGCCATTGAGATTTGATTTCCCAGATGAAGACTTGATGTGCATTACGGGAAAAGAATGTGAGTCATCCAAAGAAAATTTATGAAAGATAAGCTTTGATGGTGCATCGAATACATTGAGGCATGGGATTGGAGCAGTCTTAGTATCACCAGAAGGGAACCATTATCTCTTCACTGCCAGGCTGAATTTCTTTTGTACCAATAACATAGCAGAATATGAGGCATGTATCATGGGACTTCGTACAGCTATTGAATGAAACGTCGAAATCTTAGGGGTGTATGGAGACTCAGCGTTGGTGATATACCAAATCCGTCAAGATTGGGAAGTGAGAGATTAGAAATTAGTCAAATACAGCAATCTAGTGGCAGGACTGATTAAAGAATTCAAAGAAATGACTTTTAATTACTTCCCACGAGAAGAAAACCAATTGGCTAATGCCCTAGCCACTTTGGCTTCAATGTTCAAAGCAAACAGAAAAATAGAAATAATGCCTTTTCAAATGGGCATATATGAAGTCCCTGCACATTGTTTCAGCATTGAGAAAGAGCCAGATAGACGACCATGGTTTTATGATATCTTAGAATACGTCAAGAATCAAAAGTACCCTAAACAAGCAAACGAGAACGATAAAGGAACAATCAAAAGAATGGCAGTAGGATTTGTTTTTGATGGGGACATTCTGTACAAAAAAAGGAAAAGATCAAGTGCTCTTGAGATGCGTAGATGCTGTTGAAGCCAGAAAAATACTTGAAGATGTCTATGAGGGAATTCTTGGGACACATGCCAATGGTTTCACTATGGCCAGGAAGATTATGAGACTCGATTATTACTGGCTAACGATGGAAAGTGACTACATTAGTTTTGCACGGAAATGCCACAAATGTCAAGATTATGGTGATAAAATTCATGTAGCCCCTTCGCCCCTTCATGTCATGACTTCTCCGTGGCCTTTTTCTATGTGAGGCATGGATGTTATAGGACCCATCTCCCCAAAAGCTTCTAATGGACGCTGATTCATTTTTGTAGTGATAGATTACATCACAAAATGGATAGAACCCGTTTCATTTGCTAATGTGACGAAGACTGCAGTTTGCAGGTTCTTAAAAAAGGAAATCATTTGTCGATATGGTTTGCCTGAAAGAATCATTTCAGATAATGTCTTAAATTTGAACAACAAGATGATGAAGGAAGTGTGTGAACAATTTCAAATTAAGCATCATAACTCCTCACCTTATCGCCTGAAAATGAATGGAGCGGTTGAAGCGGCCAACAAGAATATTAAGAAGATTATTGGGAAAATAACCGAGACATATAAAGACTGACATGAGAGGCTATTGTTCGCTTTGTATGCATATCGCACATCTGTGCGGACATCTACGGGAGCAACTCCTTTCTCTCTGGTCTATGGAATGGAAGCTGTGCTACCCATCAAAGTTGAGATCCCCTCTCTACGAGTCTTAATGGAGTCAAAACTAGAGGAAGCAGAGTGGGTTCGAGCTCGATATGACCAGTTAAACCTTATCGAAGAAAAATGTTTGAAGGCAATCTGTCATGGACAGATGTACCAGAAGAGAATGATCGCGGCCCATGACAAGAAAGTACGGCCAAGAGAATTCCACGAAGGAGAATTCGTGCTGAGAAAGATTCTCCTAATACAAAAAGACTTCCGAGGAAAATAGGCACCAAATTGGGAAGGACCATATGTCGTAAAGAAGGCTTTCTTAGGTGAAGCTTTGATTTCACTGAGATAGATGGGAAAGAGTTACCTAACCCAGTGAACTCAGATACTGTAAAGAAATATTATGCCTAAAAAAAAAGATCAAGGTGAAAATCCGAAAAGGACGTCTTAATGAACAAAAAAGGATTAGGATGAAAACCTGAGAGGGCGTCCTAATAAAGCAAACCTGGGCTTAAAGAGCAAGACGACTTGAACGGTGGGTCAAATGTCAAGGCTATAGTATTTGAAGCATCTCTGAAAGCTCAAAATCTTCTACGCAAGAAGCCATGCTCGAAAAGGTTCTTGATTAAGTAACATGGAAGAAATCATGCGTTGAATATCTAGAGCATTTGTATTTACTGAATGCGATTCCCTTTTCTTTATGACACTTTTTTTACTATCCTTGGTTAACCTTTTTATTTGTCACCTTCGAAATAAATAAATGTGAAGTACCTCTTTTGTACCTACCTGACCATTTTCATGCACCTCATTGTATGGTTTATTTGAATAATAAATAGTAGAATGACATACTCTAAATAAAAGAAAGGTTGAGCATTACCCAGATGAATTCGATAAGTACGAGGCCTCAAAGCAAGGACAAAGTTCAACAAGGGGCAAAAGAGTGGTATCTGAGAAATACAGGTTACTCGTAACGCTGGAGAACGGGTACAAAGCCTGAAGAGAAAGTCAAGAATCGAAGCAATGAATGCGGATCATCACGAGAATTGTGACGAAAAGAGATATATGACAAACAAGTCCAAGGCTCATAGTATAATCATATAGGCATAAAGACATTTAAGGCCAACATGTGCATATCATGATAACATCAATCATGACATATACAGATACTCCAGCAGAGCAAGAGGATTTGGCGATAGTTATACTGGATCAAAGAAAAGACACCTGAGTTCTACCAGATGATATGTTTTGGTATTATGATATTTTTATTTTTATTTTTTAAAAATAAACATAAAAAATAAAAAATCAACTCATATTGCGAGAGGTGAGTTGAGCCTAGGGTCACACGCTGAGGTATCTTTAGTTCCTATTTTTCAAAAAAATCAACTCATATTGCGAGAGGTGAGTTGAGCCTCGGGTCACACGCTAAGGTATCTTTAGTTCCTATTTTTCAAAAAAATCAACTCATATTACGAGAGGTGAGTTGAGCCTCTAGTCACACGTTGAGGTATTTTCAGTTTCTATTTTTTCAAAAAAAATCAACTCATATTACGAGAGGTGAGTTGAGCCTCAGGTCACATACTGAGGTGTTTTCAATTTTTCACTTTCTTCAAAAATTAACTCATAATACGAGAGATGAGTTGAACGTCAGTTTGTATGCCGAGCTATTTTCGATTTTTTTTATAAAGAATAAAGATTAAAGCTAATCGAACATACATATTTTGCTTTCCTAAAGTTGCAGTGGAGCAGGTTGAAATTACAAGTCTGATCTCCATGAAGTTGTAGCGGAACCCTGAAGTTGTAGTAGAGCAGATTGAAGATATCAAACCTTATCTCCCTAAAGTTGTAGTGGAGCAGATTAAAGCAACAAGTCCTATACCTCTGAAGTTGCATGAAGTGGACCGAAACAACAAGACGCAGTGGAGTGGACCGAAGCAACCAGACGCAGTGGACTAGAACGAGGCCACAAGAAAGAGGGGAGCACTAAAGAAGTCAAGGCTCGATGCGGCCGGGCCAAATTGGTCTTTCTTAAAAGTCTTTGCTCTGTTCTCATTACACGATAACGAGCAAAGAGGGGCAGCAGTACACACTAAATTTGGCCCGGGCCAAAACAATAACCCAAATAACCCCAAAAATTAAACCCAAAACCCAATCAACATATCCCAAACCTAAACCCAATTACCAGCCCAAATTAAACTAAACCTAACCCACCTAAGTTAAACCCACTAACCCATCACAAAACAAACCCAAATCTAAGCTCAATTTCAAACCCTAGCCCTATACCTAAAACAAAAAAACAAAACAAAAAAAAAAGAAAAACCCTAAAAAAATTAGCTAGCCGCCGCCCCTATGGCCAACTGCCCTCTGCCACCACCTGTGGCACCACCTGCTCCACCGGCCATGCGCTGCAAAAACGAAGCAAACACGCAAGGCAAAAGAAAGATAGTAAGAACAATAAAAAAAATCTTGTAAATGGCTTTAAAAAGCCAAGCCAAAGTCATTTGTAACATTCGGCAACTTTTGGAAATACAAAAGCATTTTTTTAAGCAAAACTGTGAATCTAGCAACACCAAAGCAAGAGAACAGTTCCAAATCGAAAAAACCAAAATATCAGAAATCAAAATCGAAAAGCCCAAGGTGATTTTTATTTTTCTTTCCTATTTTTGAGTCTATTCCCTCATATATACACATATATTAAAAGTATAAAAAAATAAAAAAATAAAAAAATATACGGTGGCCGGCGGCGGTGATCGACGGCGGTTCCCCTCGCTGGATTCTGGCCGAGGCCAGAGAGAGAAATGAGAGAGAAAGGGATTTTTTTTTGAAACAAGGAAGAAATGATTTTTTGTATAAATTTTTGGCCTTTTATAGCCCCTAAAACGACGTCGTTTTGGGGTTGGCCATTAACACCCAAAACGATGTTGTTTTGACTTGGACCGGATCGACTCGACCCAACCCGCCTAGGATCTGCTTGTTTTTTAACGGAAGAGCTAATTGCGCTTTTAGCCCTTCCGCTTTTTTATTACTTTGCAATCAAGTATTTTTCATTTTTTTAATTTTGCCCTGTAATTTATTTTGACCTTCAATTTAGTCCCTCTTGGTGCTGTGCGTTTTGGGAGGTCCTCTCTTGTTATTCGCGTGCCCAAATTGGTCCTTCTCTTCTTTATTTATTTTCAAATTGCCCTAAACTTCCATATTAGTTTCAATTTAGTCCTTTTTCGCATCAATTTGTCTAACACTATTATTTTTATTTTTATATTATTATTATTACTATTATTATTATATATTAGTGTATATTTTTATTATATACGTATATGTATTTATATTTTTACATAGTATTATTTTTAATTACTTTATTTTAATATTTTTATTATATTATATTTGCTTTTTGTATTTCAATATTATTACTATTATTATTATTATTATTATTATTATTATTATTATTATTATTATTATTATTATTAGTATATATTTTATTATATATGTATATGTATTTATATTTTACATAGTATTATTTTTAATTACTTTATTTTGATATTTTATTATATTATATTTGCTTTTTTGTATTTCAATATTATTACTATTATTATTATTATTATTATTATTATTATTAGTATATATTTTTATTATATATGTATATGTATTTATATTTATACATAGTATTATTTTTAATTACTTTATTTTAATATTTTTATTATATTACATTTGCTTTTGTATTTCAATATTATTATTATTATTATTATTATTATTATTATTATTATTATTATTATTATTATTATTATTATATTAGTATATATATATTTATATATAATACTATTTTAATTACTTTATTTTAACATTATTATTATATTTACTTTTTGTATTTCATTATTATTGCTAGTACTATTATTATTATTAATACTAGTGTATGTTTTATTATATAGGTATATATATATATTTATATATAGTATTATTTTTAATTACTTTATTTTAATATTATTATATTATGTTTTTTGTATTTCATTATTATTTCAAGTATTATTATTATTATTAATATTAGTATATGTTTTATTATATATGTATATATATATTTATATATAGTATTATTTTAATTACTTTATTTTAATATTATTATTATATTATATTTACTTTTTTGTATTTCATTACTATTGTTAGTATTATTATCATTATTAATATTAGTGTATGTTTTATTATATGTGTATATATATATATATTTATATATAGTATTATTTTTAATTACTTTATTTTAATATTATTATTATATTATATGCCTTCCTTTTGTGTTTATTTATTTATTGTTTTATCATTAACTAATTTAGCATTATTAATTATTATTTATTATTGTCCTTGTTAACTTGTCATCATTTTATTAATCTATGATTGTTACTATTGATAATATTTTATTATTTTCTACTTTGACTTGTGTGTCATTATTATTATTATTTCTGTTATTATTCGTGTATATATTAATATTATTGTTATTTTTATTCTAATATTGTATTTTAATATTTTTTCATTAATTGTATCATTGTGTGCATTATTTACAAATTCTATTGCGAATAATATTATTTTTATGCTTTTAATTAATTTTAATAAATAACGCAACGTATCGATTTCAACACCAAGTCACTGATTTCATCGCTATGTTGGGTGAATATCATTGGCTCGTGTTAAAAATGAAACGTCCTTCTAAAAAACCAAAATTTTAAATTCTCGTAGTTCAATCAGATCGCGATTAAATATTAAATTAAACTTGTATTTTTGAGAATTAAGACAATGCATGTTTAACAAGATACCAATTTTGGGCGTCACGAGGGTGCTAATACCTTCCTCGTGCGTAACCGACTCCCGAACCCTATTTCTCTCTGGATCTTCGCGTAGACCCAAATTCAGCCTTCATTTTTGTTCAAAAATAAATTTTCTTTTTAAAAAAAGAGGATTTATTAGGTGTCCGATCACACCTAAAAAAAAATCGGTGGCGACTCCTTTTCTTTTTAAAACCAAAATTCCATTTTCAAATTTTCAAATAATCGCCTCAACTAGCGGACAAAGCAAAATTTTTACGTCGCTACAACAAATAACAAATATTATTATAAATATATTTATTCTTTTGAGTTTATATACAATTTTTAAAATAATTTACTTAAAAATACAATATTAAGGTTTCAACCTTAGACCTTAAAGTCGTGCATTTCAAAATTGGATCAGTGGTCAAATTGATTAGGCCACTAGTTTTCAGTCCAACCATTGATTTGATTTTTAATTAAATAAATTATTAAAAAATTAATAAAAATTATAAAACCAGTACTCAATATGTTCAAATACTAGCTCAACTATTTTTTGTCTGGGTTCGACCGATTCAAAGCAATTTGCTCAAAAACCAATTAAACTCTTTTGTTCATATCAGTATATAGACCAATTCTTGATTCAACCGATCTAGTTTCCAACAATCATACTTAAAGGTAGAATTTATATTTATATTGTACTTGAATTTATATCTCTATCATATCAATAAAAAATATTGTTATATATAATAGTTGAAAGGTTTTGTTTCCATAAAACAAATAGTTAGAAATTTTTTATTTACTCTAAAGTTGACATGAAAGATCTACATAAATAGAACATAAAATTGAAGATGATGGTGGGGACTTGTGAGCTGAATGATAAGGTAGAGGATCGTATAGTGTGCGTTCACGACAAGGGAGGGTCATTCTCAGTTAAAAAGTTGTTGCAACTGCTGGCTTATGATGGAATGGAAGCTGTTGAATTCCCGTTTTGATAGAATTTGGAGTCTGAAAGTTCCTCCAAAGGTGTGTAACTTCTTGTGGATGTTGGCGATTAGTCGCATTCCAACAAAAGATTTTTTGATAAGTCGTGGGATACAAATAGATTCATCAAACAGGGGCTGCCTATGGTGTGACAGAGTTCTGGAAAATACTAACCATTTGTTTTTTAAATGTTCATTTATCAAAAGCTTCTGGTCTAGCATTTTTAGCTAGTGGGATTTATTTTGGAAGGAAGTGGAAAATGTTGATGAATTATGTTTTTTGTGTTGGAGTATGAAGTTGACAGGTATTCAAAAAAGTTTATGGTTATTGGTAATTGCGGCTTCGTGTTGGACAATATTTTTTCGAAGATCATTGTTATGGGCTAGATTGGTACATGATGATTGTATATTTTCGAAGGATGACTGGTGGGGACGACCTAAGGATTGCAGGTCGGATAGAAAATTAGGGAGGGATAGGGATTGTGTTTGGGATCCTCCTCCAACAGGTTGGTTGAAATTTAACGTGGCTGGAGTAGTTGTGGAAGAGGTTGCGGGTTGTGGAGGGGTGTTGAGTGACGAAAAGGGAGTGGTCTCTGCTCTTTTTTCTAGTAAATGTGGTGCGTGTGGAGTGGAGCAAGTGGTAGTAATGGCTATTAAAGTTGCAACGAAAATTTTTATTGATTTGATGTGGAAGGTAAATGTTCCTCTGATTGTAGAGTTTGAATTGAGTAGTGTTTCTGATTGGTTAAAGTATAGATGTTTACGACCATGGTCGGTGAGAAAATTATTTGCGGATATTGAAGGAGGATTACAGCATTTGGTAGACTAATTCATTGGCAAATTCATTGGCAAATGCTGGACTGTCCAGGAATCACTTTTTTAATGTTTATTAGTAATCTGTTGTTTCTTGGTGATTTTTTTTAGTGCAGTCTGCTTGCTATTATATTTCTTTGTAAGTTGAATTGTTGTTTTTTTGCAGCTTTTTGTTGCTCAGACATGAGCTGGGAGTTTTTATTACTCCATTTTGCTTGTAATCAATTGATTGAGCTAAAAAAAAAAAATAGAAGATGAAATTTATGGTAGTAGTTTATAATGTTGGTTGTAATAATATTTTATTACGTAGAAAAGTCTAATAATTTAATTTTTGTTCAAATAGCTGTGCTATAAAGACATAACCCTTGTATGTAAAGGTTTCATATAAAGACATACCTTTATATAAAGTTACTTGGAAAATAACAAAACCTTATAAAAGGGTATCTTATTAAAAGATACACCTATTGAATGTCTATATAAATGACTTTTCTATTAATCATTTTTACTCTTCTATTTGGAATATTGAGGGCTTTGTTGTATATTGAAAGCATGTAAAACCCTTAAGGAAAGTGTTCTGCACGCCTCAAAACCATCATATTTTACTAAAAAAATTTTCTTGTTTCAATCTTTATTATTTATTTTTCTAACAATTTAATGATTGAATTGTTAATATCATTTGTATAAGTATTTTTGTTAAAGATCTATGATGTTCCATTTTATGTATAGGAAGCATGCATTCTACAATATGTTAAATTTATACTATTTGGATACAACAAATCATAAAACATTAATTGAATATTCTAATTAAAATTGTATAAAGTAAATATATTTTCTCATAATAAAATGTTTATTTTGACCCTTTAATTAGGTTATCCTCTATATTCAAAAACTTCAAATTAGAAAGTCCTCCGAGATGTGTCAATAGGGTATTTTTGAAGGAACTGTAACTCAAATCAAGCTTTTCTAAATTCAAATTGTTTCTCACCATCCACAAAGCATTTAGATGAATAGATTTGTTATTAAGGGGATATTAAAATTATTTGTATGTATATATACAAAGTCTGATAGAGTAAAATATATCAAACACATACCTTGAGAATATCAAACACATACTGTTGCGCGGAAGCGTGTGAAAGAGTAAAAATATTGTACTGAAAAATCACACTAAGTTCAATTACCAGGAAAGAGAGGTAGATCACGAAGATCATTTAAATATCAAGTCTTTCCTAGCCAGAATATCCCTCTATCGTAATTTAATAGCACAATAAATCACTACAATCACATTCACAAAATATGCAAAATAAATAATAAAGAACACCAGAATTTTAACGACGTTCAGCAAATTTTGCCTACGTCCTCGGGCACTACCAAATATATTTCACTCCAAAAATTACAAGTGAAATTTACAAATAGGGAGAGAGAATAATGCCTTAAGTAGAGAATGGCAATTATGGGATGAAGAAAGTAAGAAATGGTTAGGCCTATTTATAGTTGAGGTTCAAGGATCAACTTGCAATGTCCCTATACAATTAGGGACCAAAATTACAATTATCCCATGCCAACTTTTAACCCAACTTGCCAACCAATCTTACTTTCTACTTTCGGTGCCCACCCTTTTTGACTTTTCAAACAATGGGTGGGTTCCAATAATCTCCACCTTGAAGATTTGATTAGGATAATCTTATCTTCACACAATTCTTTCGGCCTTTGACAACAATACTTGATAGTGCCTTCTTCAACTGTTAAACTTGCAGGATATTAATCAAGTTCAAACAATGTTCAAACTTGGTTACTGTTACCACCTTGGTCATCATATCTGCGGGATTATCTGCATTCTTGATTTTCTGAAGACAAATTTTCCCCTCATCAATAATTTCCCGCACAAAGTGGAAACGTACGTCAATATGCTTTGTACGTGCATGATAAACTTGATTCTTTGCTGAATGAATAGCACTTTGACTATCACAATACACATTAATATGCTCCTGGACCAATCCCAAGGTTTTAGTCATACCTTGTAACCAAATAGCCTCATTTACAGCCTCTGTTACAGCCATGTACTCGGCTTCTGTGGTTGACAACGCAACTGTAGACTGTAGTGTAGACTTCCAACTTATTGGTCCTCCAGCAAGTGTAAACACATAACCGGTGGTTGATCTTCGCTTGTCCAAATCACCGCATAGTCGTAATCAACGTACCCAATAACACCTTTACCAAGTGTATTATCCCGCTTGAACAGAATCCAACATCCACGGTCTTCGAATATACCGTAGAATCCATTTCACGACTTGCCAATGTCCTTTTCGAGATTATGCATATACCGCTCATTATACTAACTGCCTGTGAAATGTCGGGTCTTGTACACACCATTGCATACATCAAGCTACCCACTGCATTAGAATACGGAACTTGCAACATGTATTCTCGTTTCGTATTCGTTGAAGGAGATAGTTGTGCGGAAAGCTTGAAATGAGAAGCCAACGGGTACTTACGTGTTTTGTCCGCTTCGTTCATGCCAAACTGCAGTAGTACCTTCTTCAAATCGCTTCGAGACAAGCTAACTCTATCATGAGCTCTATCTCTCCATATTTCCATGCCGAGAATCTTTTTAGCTTCTCCTAGATCTTTCATCTCAAACTCGAGATTGAGTTAAGTCTTCAATCTTTCAATCTCAACTCTGCTCTTAGATGCTATTAGCATATCATCAACATATATGAGCAAGTATATGAAAGTTCCATCTTGTAGCTTCTGAAAATACACACAATGATCAAATTTGCTTCTTGTGTACCTTTGCCCTTTCATGAACTGATCAAATCGCTTGTACCACTGCCTCGGAGATTGCTTCAATCCATAAAACAACTTTGTCAGTTTACAAACCCAATTTTCTTTTCCAGCAACCTTGAATCCATCTGGCTGAGTCATATAGATTTCCTCTTCCAAATCACCGTGTAAAACGCGGTCTTCACATCAAGCTGAACTAGTTCAAGATCATATTGCGCAACCAAGACTGGCAAAATCTGAATAGACGAATGCTTCACAACTGGAGAAAACACTTCATTATAGTCTATTCCTTCTTTCTAAGCGTAGCCCTTTGCTACCAATCTAGCCTTGTATCGAATTTTATTTTTACCAGGAAATCCTTCCTTCTTTGCATATACCCATTTGCATCCAATTGCCTTCTTTCCCTTTGGACTTTCCCCTTCTACCAGATTTGCTGCTGTGTGAACGACCTCTTACTGTTAAGACTTCTGTAGTTGTATCTCTGTGATCTCTTTTATCTTTCTTTCGAGTCTCAGATCTATACAACGTACTACAGACTGTATCAAATGTGATCGTGTCCTTCCCATGAAGCAATGTGGTGGTAAGATGATCATATTTATCAGGAAGGGAATTCAACAACAATAATGCCTTGTCTTCATCTTCAAATTTCTCATCCAAATTTAGCAAGTCTGCTAAAATTTTATTGAATGAGTTTACATGGTCATTCATCGACATACCGGGTGCATATGTGAATCGATAAAGTTTCTTTTTCATATAAAGCCTATTTTCAAGACTTTTCGTTAGAAACTTTTCTTCTAGTGTATCCCATAGCTTCTTCGCTGATGTCTCCCTCATGACATAGTACTTCTGCTCTTTGGCCAAACATAGGCGGATTGTACCACACGCTTGTCTATTGATCTTGGCCCACTCCTTGCCATCCATCTTGTCAGGTTTTTTTTCAAGGGCTATATCTAGCTCTTGTTGACATAAGACATCCAGGATCTCACATTGCCACATACCAAAATTATTGGTACCGTCAAATTTCTCTACTTCAAATTTTGCATTTGTCACAGTAGTCCTTGCTGATGACGATGCTGCTGCCATTTTTCTCCTCAATCCCAACTACTGTATACGTGAACAGTACTGTATATGTAAATAGTACCGTATACATGAATAGTACCGTATACGTGAATAGTGTCATAAATGGTCGTATTCCCCAAGTACGAATCTGGCTTTGATACCAATTGTTGCGCGGAAGCGTGTGAAAGAGAAAAAATATTATACTGAAAAATCACACTAAGTTCAATTCCCAGGAAAGAGAGGTAGATCACGAAGATCATTTAAATACCAAGTCTTTCCTAGCCAGAATATCCCTCTATCATAATTTAATAGCACAATAGATCACTACAATCACATTCACAAAATATGCAAAATAAATAATAAAGAACACGAATTTTAACGAGGTTCAAAAATTTTGCCTACGCCCTCGGGCACTACCAAATATATTTCACTCCAAAATTACAAGTGAAATTTACAAATAGGGAGAGAGAATAATACCTTAAGTAGAGAATGGCAATTATGGGATGAAGAAAGTAAGAAATGGTTAGGCCTATTTATAGTTGAGGTTCAAGGATCAACTTGCAATGTCCCTATACAATTAGGGACCAAAATTACAATTATCCCATGCCAACTTTTAACCCAACTTGCCAACCAATCTTACTTTCTACTTTCGGTGCCCACCCTTTTTGACTTTTCAAACAATGGGTGGGTTCCAATACATACCTTGAGAATTTTGAAGGCTCTCAATTTCATTGAAACTCATATCCAACTTATTGAGCTTTGCCAAATTATTCAACAGTATTTTGTTAATCCACTTAAATAATCATCACAAAAATATAGCTATGAAATTCTAAGTTATGTCCTATTAACCTAAAAATAACATGAGTTTAAATCATTGTTATACTATAAAAATTAAAATTAAACTGATTATTTTTATTTTTTAGAAAAACCAAGCACATATACAAGAAATAAATACGTAAATGTTTTTTTAATCCATTTCCCAAAATATGAATCCTATGGTCATTTAATAGACTATAAATTCTTCTTGCAGTTAAAAAATTATTAAAAAGCTTCTTTACGTATAGCTTAACTTATTGGTTTATGAAATTAATTGTAGATACCTCCAATATCGATTGATCCTTGCAGTAGGTTTTCTCCAATATTCAAGGACTTTACACTTAGCCCTTTAATATATGTCAGATCACTGTTCTTCAACCTATTCCCACTCAAGTCAAGCTCTTCCACATTCATCCCTGTAGAAAATTTGTGATATTGTTTTACGGAACTTTTGTTTTATATCACTACAAAAAAAAATATTGGTTAAACTATGCTATACATCCCTACACTCTTCATAAATTTAAAAATTTTAATTTCAAGAAATTTTATCCTTTTACTTTTCATATTTGAAAATTCAGGTCTAATTGTTAACACAGTTTTTATTGTTAAATTTGTTGTTGTGACATTTTAAAACAAAAAAAAATAATTACTTGGTAGCAACGTAACTAAAATAATGACATTATAATGAACTTGAATTTAAGAAAATTGTTTAACCATATTAACAATTAGACCTGAATTTTAAAATCTAAAAATAAAAGGATTAAATTCCAAATTGACGAAGAATATAGGGGCTCATGGTATATTTTCACCAAAAACTTTCAATATCTCCCAATGCTTTCATCTTATCTGGTGCAATAATAATTTATTACTAAAAATTTAATATATATATTAGCTGAGTTGCTCATAAATTCATGGATCATGCTAATTTGAGAACTTGTTGATTGAATATGGATTTCAATTTATACCTTGTAAATGCTGGAGACTTTGGATCCTATTGTAGCTTAAATCCAAGACCTTCAAGTTTGGCAGACGCTTCACTTCTATTCAACAACAATGAAATATATGTTTAAATAAATAAAAATCCAATAACTCCCCCGAGGTTTTATGGAAAATACGATAAACCCTAATATTTGTTTGTTAAATGATTTTAAATAAAAGGATAATTTTATTTTTTTATTAATTAATTGTTGTTATATTCGGATTAATAACTAAAATATCCGCAAGACATATTAAAATAAATATATAAAGGGCCCATGGTAGGGCATAAGCTAGAATAGAAACAAACAAACCAAAAATCTAAATATCATTTACACAAATGAGGCTCAAATTTGTGATTAAAATTTTGCACTTTGAGATAATTTTTTCTTTGAAAAATGATTTTTAGTTTTTTTTTAAGTGATGCTATCATTGTGACATTATCATTTGACACATGACAATTTGTAAATTGGATATCCTAGCTAACTTTTTTAACGCTCAAAGGATTAATTCAATGACGACTAAACCGTTAGGTCCTTATTTGAGCCAAAAAAAAAAAAAAATTTAAAGTGAAAAAGTGAAAAAACTATATACTTTAAAGATCAAGTGAAAGAAATAATATTGAATTTACTATGATTTGCCAAAATTCACTATCATATTAAATTAAAAATTATTCTAAATAAAATAACAAAAAATATGAAACCGAAAATAAATTACCCGAAATGAATCTACTCAAAATCAATTAAAATATTTGAGAGATGAAAGCTCACTTGATAAAATATTGTCATGGAAATCATTGAAAGATAATTTAAGGATTTCCAAATTGCTGAAGGCAGATGATAAAGGTACTGCAACAAAGATTTGTTTGGTCATTAGTGCCTTAATTTATAAAATCAAAACAAGCAAATTATAAAATATTGAATGAACATAATTCACGACAGAGATTAATTGATCATAGAAATGAGAAGTAACAGACCTTTGTTATCAATAAAATCCTTTATTCCATTAAGGGATAAATCAACACTCTTCAATTCTTCAAAAGGGAAAAACAATGAGACATCGAGATACCAAGATGGATCTCCCTGGCTCCATTTGGAAGGAAGAGTGAGTACGTACTTTCACTCGTCCATTGATATTGTGGCATTCAATGTAATCCCAATAACAACAATTCAAATCTTTCTCGGTTATCCAATCACTAACACCGAAAATTGAATGGAGTTGTAAGAGAGCAACTCTCTCCTGCTCCCAGCTGTTGAAAAGTCAAATTAAAAAAAAAAAAAGGGGGTGTTGAAAAGTCAAAATTAGGAGGTGCAAGTGGCACCGAAAGAAAAAAAATGATAGGCAAGTTGTTTAAAGTTGAATGGGATAATTGCAATTTTGGTCCCTAATTTTTTAGGCCATTTGCAACTTAGTCCCTGAACCTCAACTATAAATAGGCCTAACCATTTCTCATTTCAACCATCCCAACCAATCTTTCTCTCTTAGTTTTCTCTCTTCTCCCATTTGAGAATTCTTAAGGAATTCTATTTGTTTGTAATATTTTGGAGATAGTAAAGTTATCATCTGGTGTTAGTGCCCTAGGACGTAGGTATAATTTACCGAACCTCGTTAAAATTCTTGTGTTCTTTCTTGTCCTATTTTTCTTTCAATATTTGAGGGTATAATAGTAGTATTTAATTGTGCTATTAAATTACTATAAAAGGGATATTCTGACTAAGGAAAGACTTGGTATTTAAGAGATCCTTGTGATCCACCTCTCTTCCCTGGGAATTGAACTTTGTGTGATTTTTTAGTACAATAATTTACAAGCTTCCGACCCTATTGAAACAACACCAGCAACCCTGGGTCTGAGGCCACCCTTGTATGAAAAACAGTGATGTAGTGAGCAATGTCCATAACAATTTAAGATCCATCATCTCAATACGATCTCAGCTGCTACCTTGGAGCATTTGGATGAACCAAAACCTTAAGCTTTATACACAACTATGATTCTCAATTTTCCAAAATATGGGCCCAACTAATTTATTATAAAGACAATTATTTACTTTTGGAAAAACAAAAAGAAAAGATGAACAAGTGGATTGACTATAAACATCGTCAACAATTTGTGATTTTCTCGGCAAGTTGGAAGATAATTCACAATGGAAAATTGCCGAACCACAACAATCATCAAATTCTCAGAAGCAGTAGGGATAATCACTATTGTCTCTTTTGATTTTTCTCCAACATTAATGTTTTATTTCCTTGAAGATGCAGTGGAACGGAGTAAAGCTAAACAGACAGATCTTATCTGAAGTTACGGTGAAGCGGATCAAAGCAACAGTTCCTATACCCCTGAGGATGCGGTGGATTGGAATGAAGCTACTTGAAAGAAGATGGGCACCAAAGAAGTCGAGACCCGGTGAGACCAGGCAAATTTGACCCTTTTTTAAGTCTTTCCTCCATTCTCGTTACACGACAACGAGCAAAGAGGGGCAGCTATACAAGCCCAAATCTACCTACCCAACAGAAACCCATTTTCAAACCCACATAGCCCAACTTAAACCTAAAACAAATAAAAAACTAAGGCCCAAAACAATATGGCCCAGACCCTAACCCCAATCTGACCCAACTAGCCCAAAAATTTAGGGTTTCAAAATTTGAAACCCTAAATCACCTAATCCCACAGCCCCCAGTCACAGCTCCTGCAAGCACCGCCACTGTGCCACCGCCCCACTTGCACTTGCAGCATTAAAAGAGAAAGAACAGTGTTTAGAAGAAAAGAAGACTTGTAAAAAACAAGCTATAAAAACCACAAAGGGGATCGGGTGTAGGGGGCCTTTTTGCTCTTGATTTTCGTTCTATTCAAAAGATATAAAGAAGATTAACAATCAAAAAGGCTTTGTAACGCAAACACGAATCGGCAGCAAGGAGTATCAAAGGCCGATCTAAAGGTCTATTTACCATTTTTATTTTACCCTTTTTTATTTACTTTTTTCGAATATTGTTGTCACATATCACTCCTATTTTATTAAAAATAACATACATATATTTAACAAATATAAAATAGAAAAAAAAGAGAGAAAAATTTACCCTCGGGCGATTTTCGGCCACCGTGTACGGTGGCCGGCGCGGCGGACAACATGGAGGCGGACGGCCAGCTCCTCGCCAGTTTCTGGGCTGGCAGAGAGAAATGAGAGAGGGAAGAAATATTTTTGGAGAACAAAATGAAGAAATGATTTTTTTTTAAGAAATTTTGCCTTAAATAGCCTATCAAAACGACGTCGTTTTGGTCGGC
This sequence comes from Gossypium arboreum, assembly GCF_025698485.1. Taxonomy (NCBI): domain Eukaryota; kingdom Viridiplantae; phylum Streptophyta; class Magnoliopsida; order Malvales; family Malvaceae; genus Gossypium; species Gossypium arboreum. Next base: position 126,559,733 of record NC_069079.1, on the reverse strand, counting down.
CTCCTTAATGCCAAAATGACGCCGTTTCATGTGACCCGCGCGAGACCCGACCCGACGCCTGAGGATCCACGTGTTTCTACTGTTTGGGATAATTGCTCGCATAGTCCCTCCTTGTTTCTATCGGGTTTTAATTTAGTCTTTGACCATTTCTTAAATTTGCCTCTTAATTTTGATTTTGCTTCAATTCGGACCTGGGACCATTTGAGAGACAGACATTCAGAACTGCATCGTTTTGGGTATGGGAATATTGCCCCATATAGCCCCTACATCTTCTCGTGTGTTGCATTTAGCCCCTACATTTCTTTCTCATCCTGATTTGCCCCCAAAAGTTCCCTTTTTAATTCAGTTTAATCCTTCTTTTACTATTTTTATTTTTTGCTTTGTTTTTTAAATATTAATACCATTTGTGCTGTTATATTTTATTATTGTTATTCTATTATTCTTGCCTATTGGTATCCCATTATTATTATTCTTACTTGATATTTATACATATATATTATACATATTATATGGTATTATTAAAAGCTTTTAATATTATTGCTTTCGTTAATATATATTTGTATGTCACACGTATATACTTTTTATATCCCATGCTACACATATGTATATCAATACTATGTATATTTCGTCTTTTCTAAATAATATTATGTATACATTATATATATATATATATGTATATATATATACTATGTGCATACTTTTGATCGTGTCATGTATTTGTCTTTCATATATATGTATGTACATTATGTATATACTTTAATATATTATGTGTATATTTTGTTTCAGTATATTATATATATTATGTATATGCTTTTAAATATTATTATATATCTATTTTTAATATACATTTATGTAATGTTTTTATTATTATTATCATTATCATTATTATTTCTAATATATATATATGTACTATGTAATTTTGATTATATTACGTATACATTTTTATACTACACATATGCACCTTTTAATATTGTACTAATATATATATATATATATATATATATATATATATATATATATATTTCTTTCATATATTTCTTATAACCTCTACGTATGTACCTTAACCCATATATGTATATACTTTTATATCATTACTATCGTTATCTTTGTCATTTTATTTTTCCATTTTTATATCTATTTATTTATTTATTTGCTTGCGTGTTCGATTATTTCATTTTCTCCACGTATATGTTTACATTTATATAATACTTAACCTCGTTATTGTTTCATCTTTTATAACCGCTCATGTTATTGTTTTGACACTATCATTATATTATTATATGTGTTAATACCATAATTTGCTCTTACATTTTACTATAAATCACATCATGTTTTTTTTTCGATGCCTTAAAATAATTCTTTCATAAAAGTAATATTCCGTATTTGGTAATTCGAGATAATCGTGCCCAAACTTACTGGGTTTCAATTTTTCTCATTTAACCTAGATAACGGAATACTCTTTTGAATCGCTATACGAGTTTTGAAAATGTCTATTCCCGGAGATACGAAGTGTTGTGCCCTAACTTACCGGGTATGATACTTTGTCACCTCGAAATAAGAATTTTTTTTAAAACAAAGGCAATATTCAGTGTTTGAGAATTCGGGAAAACGTACCCTAACTTACTGGGTTTCGATTTTTCTCGTTTACTCTAAATAATCGAATACCCTTCTAACAAGTTAAAATACGCAAATTTTAGGCAAGCTCGCTCTCGAAAATTCAAGATATCATGTCCTAACATACTGGATGTGACATTTTATGCTTTGAGATGAGAAGGTCTTTAACATTTGAGCATTTTTTACAGAGAGGGATCGTATTTCAAAGTTCTTTCGAGTTTTCTAATCTTCGACGCTAAGACACTAATTAATCAACTAGGTACCAATTTTTGGGCGTATCAAGGGTGCTAATCCTTCCTCATGCGTAACCGACTCCCGAACTCATTTTCTGATTTTCGTAGACCAAAAATTATCATTTTAGTAAATCTTAACTTTTATTAAAATGGTTAATTTAAGGTGTCCCGATCACACCTCATCAAAAAGGATTGGTGGCGACTCCAGTTTTTTTCGTTTTCATTTTCAAAATCCAAGTCGATTCCCGTTTTCAGAAAAATGGTTACGACAGTTTGGCGACTCCACTGGGGACAACAAATAAGAGAGTCAAGCCTCAAGTTGATTAACTCTTGTCTTTTTATCGAAAATTGAAAATTTGGTTTTGAAATACGATCCTTTCATTGCATTTCATCAGCTATTTTTGTGGTACAATACCTGTTGCGTTGGTTTGAGTCTTTAAACAGTTTTGCATATTGCATTGCATGACCGCTGTGGTCACACCCTTTTAAGTGGGAGTGAGAAACTACTCCTTCGGAGGTTTTCACCTCCGTGCAGGATAGTGGATCACTTTCGGGATACATCCGTACCTATGTCTTCCTGAGATTTTCATCTCCGTGCACCATAGGGAAATGTATTCCCTCGAATCGAACTCGATCTCAGATGAGCCTATAATGGGTAAAGATCGAGGAATCTGCTAGTTCAGGTACCATTACTCTAGAACCAAACCCCATGTAGCGAGCCTTAAGAACCCACCCTAGGTAGAGCCATTCTGAAACCCTAGTGGTTACCTGAGAAAATGCTATATTTATTATTCTTTGTTTGTGTAACATCCCGAAATAGGGCCTAAACGGAACAGTGGTTGTGAAACCACAAATCCGAGGTAGAAAAATTTATTTTATTATTATTTTAAGGTTCATGGTATGATTGCATGATTGTGTGAAAATTTCGTGATGAAATTCTATGCATAAAGTGCTTAAGTTGAGGTTAGGGACTAAATCGAATAATTTGCAAAACTTGCATTCTAGAAGTTTTTAGTATGAAATTGCTTTGGAATATTAATTAGGAGGGTTTAAATAACAATTTGACCAATTTTAAGTTCATGGACAAAAATTAGGACATGGAAGGAATTTTTGAAAGTTTAGTAAGGAGGGCAATTTGGTCATTTGGATATTAAATGAATTAAAAGGGAAAAATAACACAAAATGGTCATCTTCTCAATTAGTTTCTGCCGATTTTTGCTCTCCTCCATAGCCGGGGTTTCTTCAACTTTCAAGCTTCATAGTAAGTGATTCCAAGCCCCGTTTTTAATGATCTTTACGTTTTTGGAGTCCCGGTAACTTGATTAAGCTTATTCTAGCAATAATTCAACCTAGGGTTCATATTTGGAAAAATATCCATGGCTAAAATTTGTGTATTTTGGTGTTTTATGATAGAATATAAGGTTTTAAATTATGTTAAACAACTTATGCTACTCGGTTTTAAGTGAAAACGAGTAAAAGGGCTTAAATTGAAAAAAAATACCAATAGTCATAAGTATATGTTAGAGTGTGATTTTGATATTGCCATAGAAGGGAAAAATGATCAGCATGTCATAAAACATAAGAAAATAGGATGAAGTTTAATTTACGAGCCTTGGGGCAAAAGTGCAAATATGTGAAAGTTTAGGGGTAAAAATATAATTTTTCCAAAGTTTGGGTCAAGGACTTTTTTAATAAATGTGAATATTAAATAAGTTAAATTTGCTATTATAGATCAAGAAGAACGAAATTCGGGAGTAGATCGGGGAAAAGAAAAAGTAAAGGACTAAATTGTAAAGTTTAGTCACATTTTGTATCAAGGTAAGTTACAAGAAATAAATGCAATATTATTTTATTTTACATTATTATTGTCAATTTCAGCATTTATATATTTATGTTATGAAAATATTTAAAGTCAAATTTAAGGTGAAGTGACAGAGGAAAAGTGTTAGAAAGCCCGGTTGAACCCTAGGAATGTTAAGATATTAGGGTTGATAGGACGTAATGAAATGAGCTATGTAAGTCCATATTAGAAATATGGCTTTGGAGACAGGATTGATCCATGTAAGTCCATATTATATATGGCATTGGAGACAGAATAATTCATGTAAGTCCATGTCAAAGACATGGCATTGGCGTGATATTGATAGACAGAAGCGACCCTAGTATCCTTAGTATTCGAGTGGTTCAATGGGTCAGGATAAGAGTTAAATTACAGTGAATTAACAGCAAAGGAAAAGTAGATTATACTTATGAAAAGGAAAGGTCGTAAGAAAGAAGGTAAGGGAATAAAGAAGAAGATAGAAATTAAGAAGTAAAGAAATTTATGATGTTAGATGATATTATGCATAATTATCCATTATGTTGAATGTTGTGATTTATTTGCTTGTAAGCTTACTAAGCCTAGTGCTTAATCTCTTTATTTTCTTCTTCTTATAGTACTTATCTAGTCACTCGGGATCGAAGGAAACGTCGGAGGCCGATCACACTATCAAAGAAATAACTCGGTATAATTAGACGTTTTGTTTTGGGTATGGCATGTATAGAAATTTAGCTACTTTTGGTATAATATGAACAATGAATAATGTGTAAATACTTACTAGTGATTAGCTAATAAAATGGCCGATGATATACATGTTTATTAATATGTATGATTGAATGGTGATTATCACATGAAAATTATGAAAAATGTGAAAGTAACCTAAAAATAGATTCAAGTAATAGAAATGATGTAACTTTGAAAAATCACTAAAATGGTAGAAACATAGTTTGAAGATGAATAATATATGAAATTAAATATTATTATGTCTATTTTCTTATGGAATAAGAAAAATTGGTAAAGGTTTTGTATTTTATAAGATATCTGAGTTTTAGTGAAATAGGGCCAGAGCGATTTCTGGATCCCCTATTCCAACTTTATAAATTCACCATAAATTTTACAAAAATAATTAGGTGGTGTACGTTATATTTATAGAATCCTTATTGAATCTAGTTTTAATAGAAACAAACGGTACATTTATATGAATTTTTTACAGAGAGAAAAGTGGTTTGTAGTAAGTAGAGGCCAGTGCAGTCGAATTCTGAAACAAGAGTAACTTTAACTAATAAACTGTACTAATTGGGTAAGTCAAAAATTCTAGAAAAAAATTAGTAGATAGATATATGAGTCTAGTTTTATAAAAAATTTACAGATCTTAATTTCGAGTTTTGAAACTTGATAAATGAATTTTTAAGCAACCATGACGCAGAAAAATAGTTTATTCCGAAAATTAAAATAAGTGGTTTAGAGTTGTTTAAAAGGTAAGATAAGTTTAGTAACACCTCAAGCTTGACTCCGGTGATGGTTTCGGGCGTGGGGGTGTTACAGTTTGGTTTGAACTGTGTATAAAATACTGACTTGCTTTGTTTTACTTTGATTGTATTTGCATGGCATTTGCATCACAAAAGGTGTTGATTCGCATTCGGTTCCTAAATAGATAGCTTATCATGGAAAAGGGGTTTTTTGATAAAGTAGAAGACAACGCAGCTGTCCGAATATGGGCTGAGGCAACACAACAAGAGAAAGGTGACAGTCTTACTGAGGGGTACGTGTCAGAGTTATGGAATTTTACTCGGATCAGCGTAACTCAGAATAATCTCCAAGAGATGAAAGAAATTTGGGGTCAGTGGGATAACGAGGTCAAACAGCTATTTTATTGTCATTACGGTGATTTACTTTATCTACTCGATGTCAAGGTAAATGAACACCTGTTTTGAGCCCTTGCCCAATATTGGAATTCTGCTTACAGTTGCTTCACTTTCGGGAGGGTAGATCTGGTACCTACTATAGAGGAATACACGACCTTGCTTCATTGCCCAAAGGTTCAAGTTGACAGGATTTATTCCAGACCTGCTAACGTCCCAACATTTTCAAAAAAGCTGATGAACATCACAGGGATGAGCGAATAGTGGGTGACGACCCGGATCAAACAAAAAGGAGATTGTAAATGCATTCCTTAGAGGAACCGGAGGGATCTAATCTTAGCACACCCCGACGTGAAGAAAAGGGTAGATGTCTTCGCCCTAAGCATTTATGGACTGGTAATCTTCCCCAAGGCTTTGAGGCATGTAGACAAGGCTATTTCGACCTTTTTGACAGGCTTGGTAAAGGAACCACACCTGTACCTGTAATCTTGGCTGAAACTTTCAGATCATTGAATGCTTGTAGAAGAGCGGGTGAAGGGAGATTTATTGGATGTGCACAGCTCTTGCTATCTTGGTTCCACAGCCATTTTTGGAAAGTGGAAAAGGTTTCGTATCGTATCTTCTCTGAAAATTACTCTCCACTGAAAGAGTTAGTGGCTACACCGAGGCGAGATGATGCTACAGAAGAAAATTGGACGAAGGTTCTTCAAAATTTGCGAGAAGAAAACGTTGAATAGAGAGCCCTGTGGATGGTTCCTGATGAAATATTATATCGATGCGGAGATTTCGATTGGGTTCCTTTGTTAGGAGTATGGGGAGCCGTCGAATATGCTCCTCTGCTTGCATTAAAACAGTACAGATCCAGACAGTTTACACCACCAACATACGGGTTAGCCTAGTGCGAGTTCGTGTTCACAGGGAATAATTACAAAAAGAAGGTTCGCGAGATATTAAATGCTTGGAACCAGACTCGTAGAATGAAAAAGTTCGCTGCCAATCCCATGACTACTCCTGAGTACGACCGATGGTGGAATCAGAGGATTAACGACAACATCCCTACATCAGATCAAGGAAATCCTCAGTCGATAGAAGAACACTTGAAAGTAATCTCGTCTGAGTTAGAAATCATCAGGCAAGATTTCGAGAGAAAGAGTCTGGAGCTAGAAAAAAGGATCGAGCAGTTGGAAGAAGAAAAGATGCAGTTAGGGCTAGATGTTGATGTCCAGAAACTAGAAGCTAAAAGACTCAGAAAAGGGAAAAACAAGGCTGAAGAGGACTTGGACAGTTTGAAAACGGACTATAAGAAGCTGCGTAGATCAATGAGACCCGCTGGGTTAGGAAAAACATTCAAACAATGGCGACAGGAAGTTAAAGACGAGCAAAGCAAAGCCAACCAGTGGGAAGAAAAATTCCGCGATGCTCAAGCTCGAGAAGGTGCTCTGAAAAGAAGTTTGGTAGAAGGCCAGAATGAAAAGGAGGGGTTAAGAATTCGGGTATCAGAGTTAGAGAGGTCATTTTATCAGTATCGCTCGTGTAACTCTGTAATCAAGTTGAAAGCTAGTCAGAGCACAATCGAAGAATTAAAAAAGAATATAGAAGAACTCAAAACAGCACTGCAAAATCGTGAACTTCAGATTAAACTCCTTGAAGTAAATAACAAGTGATGGAAGGAGCAACTTCATCAATCTCATGACCAAGTCAGGAGCAGGGACTACGTCATGGGCGAAGCTTTGAGTCAGGTGCGAGAAGTGGCTGATCACTTGCAAACATTAGCAGTACAAGTCAATGTGCTGAGTTTAAAATACGAGTCAGAATTGGACCGAGGCCGAGAACTAGCTTGGCTTCTTAGGCAGGTCAAGGCCTTAAGTATCAGGGCTAAGCCTTATATGTAATCTATTTTATGTAAAGAAACTTGTTTTCTAGAAAAGTTACTCTAATGAAATCGAATTGGAATCAATGTTTTTTTGCATTCATTGCATCCATTGCATTCATGCATCAGCATTGCATCATACGCACTAAAACTCACAAGAAACCCTAAAAATCATGGCAGTTACCCTGGAACATCGTTATGGTACAAGAGGAAAAACAAGAGCAATGGACCAAAGGTTAGAAAGATTGGAACAAATGCAAAAAGAGATGCAAGATCAATTACAAACACGTATACAAGAACAGCTTGCCAAAATCCAGCAAGATATGAGGGACCAGATGTTGGAGTCCCAGAAAAGCATGATGGACCAATTAACTCGTCTATTGGCTAGCGGATTAGAAAAAGGGAAAAGCTCTTTGATCAATGCAAGAGATGATAATGAAGATCCTACCTACTCTCCGGGTTTTGCCCCAGCGGACGTTCAGACACAACCTGATATGTATCCAAGAAGGCCATCGGTCACAATTAGACCTCAACCATTTCAGGCCGGTGTTTCGGCACCGATAAATTATCAGGCCAGCTCAGGCTCCAATCCGGGGGATAACCCGACTAACCCTGTGGTCCTCAATCTCGATGAAGTAACAGAAACCGAAAAGCCAAGGGTAGAACTTCCGAAAGAGCTTGAAGAAAGGTGTAGATGGTTGGAAGAAAAATTTAAAGAAATGGAAAGCACCGACTATCGTGGTGGAATTGATGCTAAGGAATTGAGTTTGGTTCCGGACCTTGTACTCCCTCCCAAGTTCAAGACTCCGGAATTTGAGAAGTACAACAGGACTAGCTGTCCCGAAGCTCACATCACTATGTTCTGCAGAGGAATGGCAGGTCATGTCAATAATGACCAACTATTAATTCACTGCTTCCAAGAAAGTCTGGTTGGGGCCGCTTCTAGATGGTACAACCAACTGAGCCGCGCCCAGATCGGTTCATGAAAAGATCTAGCACAAGCTTTTATGAAGCAGTACGGATATGTGACAGACATAGTCCCTGATAGAATCACTTTACAGAATATGGAGAAAAAACATAATGAGAGTTTTAGGCAATATGCCCAGCGATGGAGAGAGGTGGCCATACAAGTCCAACCCCCTCTACTGGAAAAGGAAACCACTATGCTCTTCATCAATACTCTAAAGGCACCTTTTATTAACCACATGCTAGGTAGCGCAACCAAGAGTTTTGCGGACATAGTAATGTCTGGAGAAATGATAGAAAATGCGATAAGATGTGGGAAAATAGAGGCTGGGGAAAATGCCAAGAGGTCGGGGCCGAGAAAGAAAGAGCACGAGGTGAATAATGTGAGCCAATATTTGAAATCGATCACTGTAAGCCAACCAAGGTCGACAACTACTGGACAGCAGGGCCCATCTAGACAAGAGCCCAAAACAAAACAAAATAGGGAGAAACTCCAATTTACGCCCATTCCAATGACATACAAGGAATTATACCAAAGTTTATTTGATGCACATGTCGTGTCTCCCTACTATCTAAAGTTGATGTAACATCCATACCCCAAATGGTATGACGCAAATGCCCAATGCGAATACCATGCGAGAGCCATAGGACACTTGATAGAAAACTGCACCACTTTCAAGAAATTGGTTGAAAGACTCATCAATATGGGGATTGTGAAATTTGATGATACATTCAGTACAGAGAATCCATTACCTAACCATGGGGATAAGGGAATAAATACGATAACCAAGAGTTCGAGAAAAGAAATTAAGATGAATGTTGCCGAAGTGAATACCCCGTTGAAAGAAGTATGAAAGAAAATAGTGGAAAAAGGGTTGATAGCACAGAATTCAAGGGTCAGATCTCGAGAAGTAAAGAATTATTGCGAGTTCCATGATCAAGAGGATCACGAGATTCATAAATGCAGTGAATTCAGGGCTTTGTTACAAGGATTGATGGATAATAAGGAGCTGGAATTCTTCGAATACGTTTGGAGCCCGGAAGAAATAGATGTGTGTGCCTCCGAAGAGGGGTCGGTAAAGGATGTTTACAAAGTCAACCAACTCGTAGTTATCATATCACGTCCAAGAATGAACGAAGCTGGAGCACAATTTGCGCCCAATATCATAATCCAAAAGCCTGTTGCTTTCCCTTACAAAGATAGCAAAAGGGTACCGTGGAACTATAGTTGCAATGTGACAATCCCGGGAGAGGAGATCCAGATTAATACATCAGAGGAAGGTCAAAATGAGGGTTTTTATACTCGCAGTGGAAGGCATTATACCCCAAATACAAAAGCCGAGTAGGTTAAAAGAAAATCATTGGCAATTGAGAAAAAGAAGCCGGCGGTACCTGAACCAACTGTTAATGAATTAGTGACTAAAAAAGAAGCAAAAGAATTCTTAAAATTTCTAAAGCACAGTGAATATAGTGTCGTAGAACAGTTACACAAACAGCTATCTCGTATATCGGTACTGGCCTTACTCTTAAGCTCCGAAACCCATCGCAACACATTGATGAGGGTGCTGAATGAAACTTATGTTGCTAACGATATCTCTGTAAACAAACTGGACCGCTTAGTCAACAATATAAATGCCGACAACTTTATATTCTTCAATGACAATGAGGTATCGCCAGGGGCCCGAGGATCAACTAAAGCTTTGCACATCACGACTCGCTGTAAAGGGTACACACTACCAGGGGTATTGATTGACAATGGGCCTGCACTGAATGTCCTACCTCTATCTACACTGAGTAAGTTGCCAGTGGATAGTTCCCACATGAAGACATGCCAAAGTGTAATGAGAGCATTTGATGGCACGAAAAGGAAGGTAATAGGGAGAATTGAAGTACCCCTCTTAATTGGGCCGAGCACATACAAGGTACATTTCCTGGTCATGGACATTAAGCCTTTGTATAATTGCCTATTGGGGAGGCTATGGATACACTCAGCAGGGGCAGTCCCTTTATCGCTGCACCAGAAGTTGAAATTGGTAACCGAAGGTCAGTTAGTAACGATCAATGCTGAAGAAGACATCATCGCAGCAATAACCAATGATGCCCCATATCTAGAGGCAAATTATGAAGCAAATGAGTGCTTTTCGATCTTTGGAGTTCGTGAACGCGACATTCATTACTGAAGGAAATAGGATTCCAATGCCCAGGTTATCTGAGACTACAAGAATGGGACTATGACTAACTGTTGGAAAAGAGGCCCTACCCGGAAAAGGATTCGGGAGATACCTCCAGGGAAGGATCAATGCACCAGTGGTGAAGGACAAACAAGACCGTTTTGGGTTAGGATTTAAGCCAGACACGAAACAAAGAAAGAAAGAGCTAGAAAAGAAGCGAGAAAGAAGGAGAGCGCAATTGAGCGGGGGCGAAATTGAATGGAAACCAATGATCTTCCCCCATATATCGAAGACTTATGTCTGGAGGGTTCATTCACTCTGAACGGAAGACGTCGGGAAAAGAAATCGTGGAAGGAATGATGGAGAGTTTGGACATCAACACCACATATGAAGAAAGAACTGGGGTAGAGAATTTTTCGGGCATTCACCCCTATGAGCCGGGAAGTGTTCTGAATAATTGGACTGCGGAAGAGATTTCTATAGTCTTTAGAACTAACTCAGAGTAATGTCCAAAACACACTTATTGCTCTAGGCCTAGAAGTAATAAGTGTCCTTTTGTGAAATAGGCTTATGTTCAAAATCGTTATTTCAATGAAATGCATCCTTTTGACTTATTCCGTGCAAATATTCTTTTATTCTTTCATTCATAATCATACCATACATATCATTATTCTTAGATTCTCTTGTTCTTTGTATCTTCCTTCGCACCTACAACAGGTCTCCAGATATCAATGATGTGAGTGACATTGCTACTAATTCACAGTCTCCTTTTGAGCGAGATATGTGTCTAGAGGGATCTCAGGACTTTGAGGATGATGGAGACTGTAACTTATCCCCTGATTTGTTAAAGATGGTAGAACATGAGAAGAAACAGATCTACCCCACAAAGAGACCGTAGAAGTCGTGGACTTGGGAGATGAACTAGAAAAGAAAAATGTAAAGATCGGAGCTTGCATTACCATAGAGACAAAGCGGGACCTTATTGAGTTACTCCAAGAGTTCAAGGATGTCTTTGCATGGTCATATCAAGATATGCCTAGGCTAAGTACTGACATTGCGGTACACAAGCTCCCCATCAAAGAAGAATGCAAGTCAGTTCAGCAAAAGCTTCGAAGGATGCGGCCCGATGTTTTGTTGAAAATAAAAGAGGAGGTCAAGAAGCAATTTGATGCTGGTTTCTTACAAGTAGTTAAGTACTCGGAATGGGTAGCCAACATCGTCCCCGTCCCTAAAAAAGATGGAAAAGTACAGATGTGTGTATACTACAGAGACTTAAACAAAGCCAGCCCGAAGGATAATTTCCCGTTGCCTCATATTGACACCTTAGTGGATAACACGGCAGGTTACTCACTCTTCTCCTTCATGAATTGTTTCTTAGGGTACAATCAGATCAAGATGCATCCTGAAGACATGAATAAAACCACATTTGTGACCATGTGGGGAACCTTTTGCTATAAGGTGATGCCGTTCAGATTGAAAAATGCGGGAGCAACATATCAGAGAGCCATGGTAACCCTGTTCCATGATATGATGCATAAAGAAATTGAAGTCTACGTCGACGACATGATCGCCAAATCACGGACTGAAGAAGAGCATGTGCAAGTCTTGAGGAAATTATTTTTGAGGTTGAGGAAATTCCAGTTGAAACTCAATCCAGCAAAATGTACCTTCGGGGCTAGGTCAGGAAAATTGCTAGGATTCGTGGTCAGTGAAAAAGGGATTGAGATTGACCCAGACAAAGTCAAAGCCATACAAGAGTTACCTCCACCACGTACTCAGAAGGAAGTTCGGGGATTTCTAGGAAGATTAAATTACATCGCTCGATTTATTTCACAACTAACCGAGAAATGCGACCCCATATTTTGTCTCCTTAAGAAACACAACCCTGGTGTATGAGGCGAGGAATGCCAGAAGACTTTTGACAAAGTTAAACAATATTTGTCTAATGCCCCAGTGTTGACACCACCTAGTCCAAATAAGCCACTGATACTGTATTTGATGGTATTTGAAAATTCTATGGGATGCGTGCTTGGCCAATACGATGAATCAGGAAAGAAAGAAAGAGCGATATATTACCTCAGTAAAAAGTTTACTGAGTGTGAGACGAGATACTTGTTCATTAAAAGTTGTGTTGTGCCTTAATCTGGACAACCCAAAGACTGAGAAAATACATGTTGTATCACACAACTTGGATGATTTCTAAACTGGATCCTTTGAAGTACTTGATGGAATCAACTGCTTTAAATGGAAGATTGGCTCGATGGCAAATTCTACTTTTCGAATTTGATATCGTCTATGTAAATTAGAAAGCTATAAAAGGAAGTGCAATAGCGGATTTTCTAGCCAGTAGAGCTCTAGAAGATTACGAGCCTCTGAACTTTGATTTCCCTAATGAAGATCTGATGTACGTGGCAACCACTGAAGAAGACCCTTAAGAAGGTCATCCTTGGAATCTAAACTTTGACAGAGCATCAAATGCTGTGGGTAACAGAATCGGGGCAGTCTTGGTATCCCCAGATGGTGAACATTATCCCTTCACTAATAAATTGGATTTCGACTGCACAAACAACTTGGCAGAATACGAAGCATGCATTATGGGAATATGCGCGGCCATAGAGCGTAAAATCAAGGTGTTAGAAGTATATGGAGATTCTGCGCTAGTGATTTTTCAACTCAAAGGCGAATGGGAGACGAGAGACCCCAAGTTGATCAATTACCGAAGTCTGGTCCTTGAATTAATCAAAGAATTTGATGATATCGTCTTCTGCTATCTCCCTCGAGAAGAAAATCAGATGGCCGATGCCCTAGCAACTTTAGCCTCTATGATCAAGGTGAACAAACAAGAGGATGTGAAACCGATCCAAATGAGTATCTATGAGGCTCCAGCTTATTGTTACAACCTCGATGAAGAAGAGGAAAATGATGATCATCCTTGGTACCACGATATCCTGCGATATGTGAAAAATCGTAAGTACCTCGACCAAGCTACTGAGAATGACAAGACAACGTTGAGAAGACTGGCCAGTGACTATGTCTTAGATGGGGAGATCCTATACAAAAGAAGAAAGGATCAGGTGCTGTTAAGATGTGTAGACGCTATTGAGGCTAAGAAAATATTGGAAGAAATCCATGAGGGCGTCTGTGGGACACATGCTAATGGCTTTACAATGGCAAGGCAAATTATGAGGTTTGGGTATTATTGGTCCACCATGGAAGGAGACTGTATTAACTATGCCAAAAGATGTCATAAGTGCCAAATCTATGGAGACAAGATTAACGTGCCTCCTCCACCTTTGCATGTTATGACTTCTCCATAGCCTTTCTCGATGTGCGGCATGGATGTGATTGAGCCAATTTCACCAAAAGCTGTAAATGGGCATCGATTCATCTTTGTGGTAATCGATTATTTCACCAAGTGAGTGGAGGCCGCTTCATATACCAATGTTACAAAATCGGCAGTTAGCAAGTTCTTGAAAAAAGAAATCTGTAACGCCCCAATTTTAGGGAATCCTGTGAATGTTGGCATTGGTTTAATTATGTTAGTGGGCCTCTAGAAAGCCCAAGCTTAAGATAGAACTCGGCAATTTTAGTTAATTTTTGTTCCATAAGAAAAAGGGGGTGAAATTATGAAATAGGACCTATGTGAAAATGTTTGAAAATGCTATAGGCTAAATTGAAATGGCCAAATAAATAGGAGTGCAAAATAGGAGGATTTGCATGACAAACCTCCCATTTTACATGAAGTGACCAGTCATCATGTTGTTGTAGACAAAATGTACACTTGATATCCATAATTTATGGTACAAATTGATACAAATTGATAATAGGTTAGGTAAATGTTCAATGATAATAGGTTAGGTAAATGTTCCATGATAATGGGTTAGGTAAATGTTTCATGATAATGGGTTAGGTAAATGTTTCATTATAAGAATTTCATGTCTTTTGTATTAAAGAATTAAATGGATGAAATATGAAGTTTTATTAAAAGAAAAAGGGGTGAAAAGAACAAAGTTTTGTCCATCTGTGCTCATCATAGCTGAAAGTTAGAGAAGAGAAAGGAGAGGAGAAAGCTCTTGAGTATTCGGTCATTAGGAGGAGGAAAATTGAAGGTAAGTTCTTGGTACCTTGCTTCTATTTTGAGGTTCATGAGTTCTTCTTGATTCTACCTTAACTCTTGAAGTATATTTTGACTTTTAGTTTTGTTGTGAGCATTTAGTCATGAATTAAAATGAAGGAAATGGTTGTTGTTTCATGTTCTTTTGATGAAAAATGGAAGATAGGTGAAGTTGAGCCAAACAAATAAGCATGCATGTGCCTTAGATGCTAAAGGGAAAAATCGGCTAACATGTTGTGCTTTAAAATGATGAAATGGAGATTATACTTAAGTAAAATCATAGATATGTGATGATTGATTGGTGATATACATGTTTAAATAACAAGCATGCAAGTTAGGTGTGGAAGTGTGATTTGGTAATATAAATCTGCTTGGGACAGCAGTAGTAACGTGACTTTGGAAAATCACCATAAATTGTGGGAGATGAGTTAGAAGCTGCATAAATTATGTAATTAAAGCTTAATGAGCCTAGTTTCAAATGGAATAAACGAGAACATATTTTGAATTCTGTACAATGAGAAATTTGATTCGTAATGAAGAGTGGTCAGATTAGTCAAATAGTGAAACATGGGAAAATTCAAGAAAAATCTGGTATTGATTGGCCATACCAAAAATTCTGAAACTTTTATGGATAAAAGATATATGAGTCTATTTTCAGGGAAAATTAACGGCACTTGATTTGGAGTTTCGTAGCTCCAGTTATAAATAATTTAGTGACTGTTGCTTAGGAAGACAGCTTGCAGTGAAATTATGATTATGTGGTAAACATTGACAATAATTTGTTAATGAGTTGCTTATTGATTTCTTATAAGCTTACTATGATCTGTAGGTGTGGTTGGCCGAATATTGTAAGGGGTTAATACGTAGTTTGTATTTGAATAGTTAGATTAACGTGTTAGTAATCCAATTGTAGGCGGTTCGTGTGTGGATCTCGTCAGCATATCGTCGCAAACAGGTGTGTAATTGACACCCTCTCATAGACTAGATTGGCAAAAGCCGAAAAGCCGAAATGCCGAAAAGTCGGTATTTTGGGAATTTATGATGTGCTGAATGCTCGTAAGATAGTTGAGTTTGTATATTTGGTAATCTAAAGTAATAAACTTCAAGACGCGATTTCGTACATTTTGATAATTTGGGCTTAATGGGCCAAAGATCGGGTTCATGGGCCAACGGCCCAATTCGTAAGTATGCGTGTAAGTGTTCGATAGTACGTAAATAGTTAGGATATGCATGAAAACTCTAAAAGTAGCTAAATTACTATAATACCCCTATGTATGGAAAATTACTGTTATACCCCTAGGTGTAAAATTACCGTTATACCCCTAGGGTTAATTTTGACCAAAAGCATGACGATCGATTCGTATGATGTATGCCATGATTATATATCTATTGCATGGGGACATGGGTTATATTATGGAGGAAGCGTTCTGGTGGCTATGCCACAAATATCTGATCTGATGGCTCTGCCACAAATATCTGATCTGGTGGCTCTGCCACATATATCTGCTCGTGGCCCTACCACGATTATCAGATCCGTGACTGTCACATTATTCGCTCCGCGCAGCCATGCTGCAAATTCGTGGTGTGTAGCGGTTGGGTGGGTCTAGTAGTCTCCACATGGTGTAACGCTGGTACGGGGTGTTATGCATGAATCAGGTTGGGTTTCGCATAAACATGTAATATCTGCTCGCTCGTTCATTATGGGCCTATGGGCTTTATTCTCAATTGCTCGGGCTAAGGCCAACTTATTCTATTTCGTGGTTTGAGCTGATTTAGACTATGGTTGGGTTATTTTACACATCGAGTTTCCCAAACTCATCCCTTTTATTTTCATCCACGCAGTAATCCCCAACCATAGTGGGCTTGGAGTCGTAAGGGAATTGAGTGGCCACCCGCTCGAAAGTTTGATTTTCTTCCGTGAACTGAACATCCTTTTATTTACGTTTGAAGTTTTGGGTTTTAAATGTAATAAGGCCACTTAATTATTTTTGATGGTTTTAATATGTATTACTAAGATAGGTATTACTTATTTTAACTGTTGAAATTGGATAGCTTTAGGCTGCGTTTTCAAAAACAACAATTGATTTCAAAATAACACGACAACAAGCAAAGCTTCCGCAATGAAAGTATTTTCCAAAATTAATCACTTTTCCTAAAATGACTTAATCAAATCGGTTTCCTAGAAATATCCATGACGTTAAGGTGTGGCAATGGCGGTATGCATGTTTAGGATTGGATCCGAAGGAGCTTGGTACTTAGCAATCCGATGGACTCACCACCTCTTTTCGGTTTCCTACCGGTGCATGACTTCCATTCACTTTAACCCTTAATGAATTAATCTTTTGAATATCAAGTACGATTTTTTGGACTTAGAATGGAATTTTTTTTTAACGTTTTTGATGTGGCATGCCGGATCCGGCCATAACTTCTAGGCCAGGTTTGGGGTGCTTTAAAATCATTTGTCGATATGGAATGCTAGAAAGGATCATATCTGACAACGCATTAAATTTGAACAACAGCACGATAGCAAATGTCTGCAGTCAGTTCAAGATCAGACACCACAACTCGTTCAGACGCTCGAAAATGAACAGTGCAATGAGGCGACTAATAAAAATATTAAGAAGATTATGGGGAAAATGACTGAGACTTATAAAGACTGGCATGAAAAGCTACCATTCGCCCTCTATGCTTATCGAACGTCCGTCAGGACCTCCACTGGGGCAACACCTTTCTCATTGGTTTATGGAATGAAGGCAGTTTTACCTATCGAGGTCGAGATTCCTTCCCTCAGAGTTTTTTCAGAGGTGAAGTTGGATGAAGCAGAATGGATCCAGTCCCGATACGATCAGTTGAATTTGATTGAAGAAAAGAGGCTAAGGGCTGTTTACCATGGTCAGATGTACCAAAAGCGAATGATGCGAGCTTACAACAAAAAGGTTCGTCCTAGAGAATTCCACGAGGGAGACCTAGTATTGAAAAAGATCCTGCCCATACAAAAAAATTTCAGAGGAAAATGGATGCCGAATTGGGAAGGACCTTATGTGGTAAAGGAAGCCTTTTCCGGTGGAGCATTGATATTGGCTGAAATGGATGACAAGACTTTACCCAATCCTGTGAATTCAGATTCGGTTAAGAAATACTTCACCTAAAAAAAAGGGGGGGGAGAGGCCAAGGTGAAAACTCGCAAAGGGCACCTTGAGACCAAAAGGGTTTTGAATTGAAAACCAGTAAAGGGCGGTTCAAATTTTGATCAAAGGTGGGGCATGCGATGGCCTTATGATACCTAAATTAACAAGGAGAAGAGATGTTACATTTTGGGGCATCTAGGAGGGTACTCTAGATCCCCTAAACACATATTGAGCAAAAAAGGAGTCCTCAAGAAGTTAGTACAGAAAAGCTCACGCTGCGATATTTGGGGCACCTATTCCCTTTTTATTCATTTTGTATTCCAGCAATGTTTGTTGACTGTGATTAATCTATTCCCTTCAAAATTTGTTTCTGAAAAATTTCAATTTTGACATTGTTATGATCCTTTTCAAGCATTCTACATTGAAATGATGATTAATGGACTAAATCCATTTTCGTAAAAAGAGTTCTGCGTATTACTCTGAAAGTTTCTAAATAGTACAAGAACTTGAAACAGGGCTATTATTTAGGACTAACCAAACTTAAAGATTGGAAACATTTGAGAAGAAAGAGTTTAAAGTGGGATTACCTCTTTGGATTTTCGGTTCAAAGATCTGAGCTGAACAAGAAGACAGGGTACCATTTTAGTGAAAGAATCTTGATGAATAAAAAGCAATGGCAACCTAAACATTAAAAAAAAGGATTCATGCTCACAATATGCTGCACTCATGCATTTATAGATCATTAATAGCACATCTAATTAAAAACATTTGATTCATTTCAATCATAGCATCCTAATTCCTTGGGCATAAGCATAAACACATGGAACTGATTCTACAGGTCATGTCCCTAGAATCGATGAGTTCACAGGCTTTAACGCCCTAAGCAGTAGGGTAACAAGCTGAATTTACAGATCTTAAACCCCTAAGCAGTAAGGAAACAGATCGAAGATGGTGAGCCTAAACCCCTAAGCAGTAGGGTAACAGGCTGAAGATGTACAGATCTTAACCCCCTAAGCAGTAGGGAAACAGATCGAAAGTAACAAGCTTTAACCCCTAAGCAGTAGGGTAACAAGCTGAATTTTAAAGATTTTATCACCCTAAGCAGTAGGGAAGTAGATCAAAAGACGGTGAATCTTGCCCTCCTGAAATTGCAGTGAAGCAGATTCAAACCACCAAACCTTAAACCCCTAAGCAGTAGGGTAACAGGTTAAATTTACAATATCTTAACCCCCTAAGCAGTAGGGAAACAGATCGAAGGCAACAAGCTTTAACCCCCTAAGAAGCAGGGTAACAAGCTGAATTTTAAAGATCTTATCACCCTAAGCAGTAGGGAAGCAGATCAAAAGAAGGTGAATCTTGCCCTCCTGAAGTTGCAGTGAAGTAGATTCAAACCACCAAGCCTTAACCCCCTAAGCAGTAGGGAAACAGGCTGAAGATCTACAGATCTTATCACCCTAAACAGTAGGGTAACAAGCCAAATTTACAGACCTTAAACCCCTAAGCAGTAGGGTAATAGGCTAAAAATCAAATGTCTTCTCCCTGAAACAGTAGTGGAGTTGATCCAAGCCATAGCAGATTTCCTTGAAGTTTCAGTAGAATTAATTAAAGTCACATGTCTTATCTCCTTAAAGTTGTAGCGGGGCAGAATGAAGATAACAAATCTTATTTCCCTGAAGATACAGTGGAACGGAGTAAAGCTAAACAGACAGATCTTATCTGAAGTTACGGTCAAGCGGATCAAAGCAACAGTTCCTATACCCCTGAGGATGCGGTGGATTGGAATGAAGCTACTTGAGAGAAGATGGGCACCGAAGAAGTCGAGACCCGGTGAGACCAGGCAAATTTGGCCCTTTTTTAAGTCTTTGTTCCATTCTCGTTACACGACAACGAGCAAAGAGGGGTAGCTGTACAGGCCCAAATCTACCTACCCAACAGAAACCCATTTTCAAACCCACACAGCCCAACTTAAACCTAAAACAAATAAAAAACTAAGGCCCAAAACAATATGGCCCAGACCCTAACCCCAATCTGACCCAATTAACCTAAAAATTTAGGGTTTCAAAATCTAAAACCCTAAATCACCTAATCCCACCGCCCCCAGTCACATCTCCTGCAAGCACCGCCACTGTGCCACCGCCCCACTTGCACCTGCAGCATTAAAAGAGAAAGAACAGTGTGCAGAAGAAAAGAAGACTTGTAAAAAACAAGCTATAAAAACCACAAAGGGGATCGGGTGTAGGGGGCCTTTTTGCTCTTGATTTTCATTCTATTCAAAAGATATAAAGAAGATTAACAATCAAAAAGGCTTTGTAACGCAAACACGAATCGGCAGTAAGGAGTATCAAAGGCCGATCTAAAGGTCTATTTACCGTTTTTATTTTACCCTTTTTTCTTTACTTTTTTCGAATATTGTTGTCACATATCACTCCTATTTTATTAAAAATAACATACATATATTAAACAAATATAAAATAGAAAAAAAGAGAGAAAAATTTACCTCGAGGCGATTTTCGCCATCAGGTACTGATGGTCGACGCCATGACGACACTGACAAGTGACGGCCAGCCTCCTCGCCATTTCAATTGGCAGAGAGAAATGAGAGAGGGAAGAAATATTTTTGGAGAACAAAATGAAGAAATGAATTTTTTTTAAGAAATTTTACCTTAAATAGCCTATTAAAACGACGTCGTTTTGGTCGGCCTCCTTAATGCCAAAACGACGCCGTTTCACGTGACCTGCGCGAGACCCGACCCGACGCTTGAGGATCCGCGTGTTTCTACTGTTTGGGATAATTGCTCGCGTAGTCCCTCATTGTTTCTATCGGGTTTTAATTTAGTCTTTGACCATTTCTTAAATTTTCCTCTTAATTTTGATTTTGCTTCAATTCGGACCTGGGACCATTTGAGGGACAGACATTTAGAACTGCGTCATTTTGGGTATGGGAATATTGCCCCATATAGCCCCTACATCTTCTCGTGTGTTACGTTTAGCCCCTACATTTCTTTCTCACCCTGATTTGCCCCCAAAAACTCCTTTTTTAATTCAGTTTAATCCTTCTTTTACTGTTTTTTTATTTTTTTGCTTTCTTTTTTTAAATATTAATACCATTTGTGCTGTTATATTTTATTATTGTTATTCTATTATTCTTGCCTATTGGTATCCCATTATTATTATTCTTACTTGATATTTATACATATATATTATACATATTATATGGTATTATTAAAAGCTTTTAATATTATTGCTTTCGTTAATATATATTTGTATGTCACACGTATATACTTTTTATATCCCATGCTACGCATATGTATATCAATACTATGTATATTTCATCTTTTCTAAATAATATATGCATGTATATATTTTTATATATTATGTATACATTATATATATATATATATATATATATATACTATGTGCATACTTTTGATCGTGTCATGTATTTGTCTTTCATATATATGTATGTACATTATGTATATACTTTAATATATTATGTGTATATTTTGTTTCAGATATTATATATATTATGTATATGCTTTTAAATATTATTATATATCTATTTTCAATATACATTTATGTAATTTTTTATTATTATTATCATTATCATTATTATTTTTAATATATATATATATGTACTATGTAATTTTGATTATATTACGTATACATTTTTATACTACGATATGCACCTTTTAATATTGTACTAATATTATATATATATATTTCTTTCATATATTTCTTATAACCTCTACGTATGTACCTTAACCCATATATGTATATACTTTTATATCATTACTATCGTTATCATTGTCATTTTATTTTTTCATTTTTATATCTATTTATTTATTTATTTGCTTGCGTGTTCGATTATTTCATTTTCTCCACGTATATGTTTACATTTATATAATACTTAACCTCGTTATTGTTTCATCTTTTATAACCGTTCATGTTATTGTTTTGACACTATCATTATATTATTATATGTGTTAATACCATAATTTGCTCTTACATTTTACTATAAATCACATCATGTTTTTTTCGATGCCTTAAAATAATTCTTTCATAAAAGTAATATTCCGTATTTGGTAATTCAAGATAATCGTGCCCAAACTTACTGGGTTTCGATTTTTCTCATTTAACCTAGATAACGGAATACTCTTTTGAATCGCTATACGAGTTTTGAAAATGTCTATTCTCGGAGATACGAAGTGTTGTGCCCTAACTTACCGGGTATGATACTTTGTCACCTTGAAATAAGAATTTGTTTTAAAACAAAGGCAATATTCGGTGTTTGAGAATTCGGGAAAACGTACCCTAACTCACTGGGTTTCGATTTTTCTCGTTTACTCTAAATAATCGAATACCTTTCTAACAAGTTAAAATACGCAAATTTTAGGCAAGCTCGCTCTCGAAAATTCAAGATATCATGTCCTAACTTACTGGATGTGACATTTTATGTTTTAAGATGAAAAGGTCTTTAACATTTGAGCATTTTTTACAAAGAGGGATCGTATTTCAAAGTTCTTTCGAGTTTTCTAATCTTCGATACTAAGACACTAATTAATCAACTAGGAACCAATTTTTGGGCGTATCGAGGGTGCTAATCCTTCCTCGTGCGTAACTGACTCCCGAACTCATTTTCTGATTTTCGTAGACCAAAAATTATCATTTTAGTAAATCTTAACTTTTATTAAAATGGTTAATTTGAGGTGTCCCGATCACACCTCATCAAAAAGGATTGGTGGCGACTCCAGTTTTTTTCGTTTTCATTTTCAAAATCCAAGTCGATTTCCGTTTTCAAAAAAATGGTTACGACATTACTTATCAAATTTGGTAGCCTAAAAACCCCTGTTTTCGACACCACTAAAAAATGGGCTGTTACAGAAGTCTGTAGAGAAAAGAACTTGTCATGTAACTACTTTCATCAAAGGTCGCAAATTGAGCTTTCTAAGATGGAATACTTCCTGACAAGCTTTTGTATGACACATTGAAAACTTCTAAGGTATACAACTCCGTCAATTCAATAGGGATTATTCCACTTAGGTTGTTGTAAGAAAGGTCCAAACTCTTAATTTTATTAAGCCTTAGAGAATTTTGATAGCATATGTTCAGCCAAATTGTTGTGCGACAGGTTTAATGAGCGGATTTCACTCGAATTTCCAATCTCATGGCGGATTTCACCTGTTAACATATTACATGATAAATCAATTCTGAACATATACATAAGAATTTTTCCCTTGTATATGTAAGATACTCTCTTTGTCGTATAATCCACCTTTTATTCCATTTGATTCTCAATAAGCAAAGATACATTGATTTCATCAAGTCCTCTGGAAGTACTCCTTTCAAATTCGGTTGATTCACTATAATCAGCTATCTCCAAGAACAATATGATAAGTCCCAACTCCCATTTTGTTGAAGATTATTCATCATTTGGCTCAAGAGTTAAATTACTCCAAGGAAAAGATATTGGACCCGAAAGATTGCTTTGAGAAAGAACAATGATGCTTAATGAATGCAATTTGCATAACTCAATTGGAATTTTTCCGATAAAAAAATTGGCCTTGAGAAGGAGAACACGTAAAGCCGAAAGAGTACCAACCCAATTTGGAATTTAACCGGTCAACTGGTTTTCACTAATTTCTAACGTCACCAAAGAGGATCAGTTAAGGAATGCATTTCCCAAGGTGCCACTTAATCTATTTCGATTCAAGTGGAGATGTTCAATAAATTGTGCACCAAAGCAAGATGGTATTGGGCTAGAAAAATTGTTCTGGGAAAGGTCCAAAATTTTGAGGCGATAGCACAAATCCATCAGAATGGGACCCTCAAGTTTGTTATTGGATAAAGCCAATGCCACCAAACCTAATAGATTCGATATCCATATTGGGAGCTCACCAGACAAGTTGTTCCTACTTAAATCCATAGCCGTAAGAAGAGATAGATGAACAATTGTGATATCAATTCTGGGTTATCTCACATCAAAGTTTTTGCCATCTAAATATAACCACCGTAATGAATGTAAGGTAAAGATAGTTGGGCTTATCTTGCACTTAGACGATTATTTGATAGTCTAAGAAAAAATAATGAGCCACTTTTAGCCAACTTCTTTGGTATTCCTCCATATAACTGATTATCTGATAGATCAAAAAATAACCCAGTGCTCAAACTTCCCAAACAAGGAGGAATATTACCTCCAAGGATATTGCTAGATAAGTTTAACCACCTTAGTTGTGGGAAAATTGAACAAATGTTTGCCAGAATTTGACCTTGTATTTTATTTTTCGATATATCAATAACTGACATGTATGGATTTGAATGTGAAGGGAACTGGAGATCATTGGTGATAAAAGATTTGCCCTTCATTAAAAATGCTCTCATTCTAGTATTGTTCTCTAACAACCACAAATGAGCCTTTCCTCCAAAATTATTATACGAAAGATCAATCACTCTCAGGTCATATTGGTAATAAAGGAATTTGGGAACTTCATTGTGGAGTTCCTTTGTTCTACATTTCGACAAACAGAAAACTTTTATTTGGAACTTTGGGACCCAAGTAGGAATGGTAGGCTCTTTGACTAACTTATTTTGATCGCCGGAGAAGACTTTGAGATGTGAGTGGTTGGCAAATGACATGAAAAAAGATGGAATTTCAAGTAGGTTTCATGAAAGAGAAACGAGTCTAAGCAATGTGA
Organism: Gossypium arboreum; assembly: GCF_025698485.1. Classification (NCBI taxonomy): domain Eukaryota; kingdom Viridiplantae; phylum Streptophyta; class Magnoliopsida; order Malvales; family Malvaceae; genus Gossypium; species Gossypium arboreum. The sequence goes on along the minus strand of NC_069079.1, from coordinate 126,535,264 downwards.
GATTGGCTAAAACAATGGAGGCACCATTTCCAATGAATTGATTACCAGAATGTCCAAATGATAAAGAGATGATAAGTTAGCCAAACATGAAGGAAGTTCTCCCTCAAGTGCCTTTTCACTAAGAACCAACACCTCAAGCTTCATGTAAAACAAATTCATGCTAATATTTCCAATTTTCAAGCTCATTTTCTTGGATAATAAAAAACAATTACTGTGCAACATCAGCTAAAAATAAAGACTCATCTCCAAAATCAAAGAGAAGAAATAATTTAGTCTCATTTAAGTAATTAAATCATAGTTAATTTACTGTGGGTAGGTAGTGTTCTGGTCAGCCCACAGTCATTCAAAGACAAAGCTCTTAGAAAATCCAATACCCTAATGCTTTGAAGAATGTTGTTGTTGAGATGTGAACTATCCAACACTAATTCCTCTAGATTGACCAGAACATCTAGTTCTGTAAAGATTTGCATCGAAAGTAGTTAAACAATGCAGTAACTCAAGAAAGTAGTATGATTTGTTTAAGAATCATTATATATATGAAGTTAATTAATGCAATTATACCTTCAATTATACTTATTGATCCTTTAATCAGGTTATTCCTTACACTCAACTTCAGATTAAAAAGCCCACCGAGTTGTGCGAATAAGGTACTATTGAAGAAATTGTAACTCAAACCAAACTTTTTTAAATTCATCAACTTAAGTTGCCCCTCACCATCTACAAAGTATTTAGATAAGTAGATTTGATACAAAAAGAATATTAAAATTACTTTGTATGTATATGTACGAAGTATGATAGAGTAAAATATATCAACACATACCATGAGAATATTGAAGGCTCTCAATTTTATTGTCACTCATATCCAACTTATTCATATTTGTTACATTATTCAATTTTGTCAATCTAATTAAATAATCACCACAAAAATATAGCTTTTAAATTTCAAGTTTCGCCTATTAGCCTAATGTTTATTTTCCTAAAAATAACATAAGTTTGAATCATCATTTTAAAAAGAAAAATAGAATTTAACTACTTATCTTTATTTTTTTAAAAATGAAATAAATACATAAATATATTTTAATTCGTTTCTCAAAATATCAATCTTATACGATATTATCATATATTAGACTATAAATATTTTAGCAGTTAAAAAATTTTCATTACGAATACCTCCGATATCGATTGATCCTTGCAGTAGGTTTCCTCTAATATTCAAGGAATTTACACTTAGCCCCTTAATATATGTCAGATCATTGTTCTTCAAGCTGTCCCCACTCAAGTCAAGCTCTTCCAAATTCATCCCTGAAAAATTTTGGTGATATTGTTTCATGAAAATTTTGTTTTATATTTCAAACAAAAATATTGGTTAAAATATACTATAGGTCCCTGTACTCTTCATAAATTTAAAATTTAGTTTTTATATTTTGATTTCAAGAATTTTAGTCCCTTTATTTTTCGGATTTTAAAATTTAAGTCCAGTTATTAACACAATTTTTTTGTTAAATTTATAAGTGCGATTAAAACAAAAAAATCACTTGATAATAATGTAACTAAAAAAATTGACGTTATAACGAACTTAAATTTAAGAAAATATTTAATAATGTTAACAATTATGCCTGAATTCTAAAATCTAAAAATATATTAGTTGATTGAAATGTGGATTTCAATTTATACCTTGTAAATACCGGAGACATTCGATCCTATTGTCGCTTAAATCCAAGACCTTCAAGTTTAGCAGACTCTTCACTTCTATCTAAGAGCAGTGAAATATATAATTAAATAAATAAATATTCAATTATTCCCCTGAAATACAGGGTAGAATAAATCAAGATTCTTCAATTCTTTAAAAGGGAGAAATAAAGAGACATCCAAATACAATGAATCTCCCCAATACCATGGATGTTTGAAAGAAAAAGAGAGTCCTTTCACTCTTCTAGTGGTATTATGGCATTCAATGCATTTCCAGTGACAATAATTAGAACCTTTCTCGATTATCCAGTCGCTAACATTGAAAAAATAATGGAGTTGTAAGAGAGCAGCTCTCTCCTGCTCCCAGCACCCGTAGGTCTGACGCCACCCTTGTATGAAAAACAGCGATGCAGTTAGCACTATCCATAATTGTTTAAGATCCATCATCTCAATACGATCAAATCCACTCAGCTACTACCTTCCAGCATTTGGATGAACCAAAACCTTAAGCTTTATACACAAATGTGATTCTCAATTTTCCCCATGTGAAAACCTTGTATGTGCGAGTCCTATGTGAAAACCCTTAGCGACTATGTGCAACCCTATAATAAGTGGATTGACTAAAAACAGCTTCAAGAACTTTTTTTCTCGGCAAGTTGGAAGCAAATTCACAATGGAAATTTTCCTAAGCACAGTAATCATCAATTTCCTTTTTTAGTAATTGTCGTAACCATTTTTTTGAAAACGACAGGTATAGACTTGGATTTTGAAAACGAAAACGAATAGAGGAGTCGCCACCAATCCTTTTTTTATAAGGTGTGATCGGATCACCTTAAATTAATTATTTTAATAGAAGTTAAGATTTACTAAAACGATAATTTTTGGTCTACGAAAAATCAGAAAATGAGTTCGGGAGTGGGTTACGCACGAGGAATGATTAGCACCCTCGATACGCCCAAAATTGGTACCTAGTTAATTAATTAGTGTCTTAGTGTCGAAAATTTGAAAACTTGAAAGAATTTAAAATACGATCCCTCTTTGTATTAAGGCTAATTTAAAAATGATTGAATAAATTAAGCGGATGTTATGGACTCTCTCATCTCGAAGTAATAAAATATCATGCCCAGTAAGTTAGGACATGATATCTCGAACTTTGAGACTGAGCTTGCCTTTTATTTAAAATTAACGTATTTTAACTCCTTTTAAAAGGAAATTCGGTTAGTTAGAGTAAACGAGGAAAATCAAAAACCCAGTAAGTTAGGGCACGTTTTCTCGAATTCTCAAACACCGAATATTGCCTTTATTTCAAAACAAATTCTTATTTCGAGATGACAAAATGTCATACCCGGTAAGTTAGGGCACAACACTTTGCATCTTCAAGAATAAGCATTTTTCAAAACTCGTATAGTGATTTAAAAAGAATATATTCCGTTATTTAGGTTAAATGAGAAAGTCGTAACCCAATAAGTTAGGGTACAATTATCTCGAATTACCTAATACAAGGTATTACTTTTATGAAAGAATCGTTTTAAGGCATTGAGTAAAAACATAATGTAATTCATAGTAATACATGAAAGCAGATTATGATATTATAATGATAACGTATAATAATGAGTGATAATAACGTGTAATGAAAAGATGACATAAAAGCAAGGTTAGTAATACGTAAATATAAACAAATGCATAAAAAATAAAATGCTCAAATACATAAGTAAATTAACGAATAAATAAATGGGATGGCGAAATAAAATGACAATGATAGCGGTAATAGTGATATAAAAGTGCATACATATATGTATCATGGTGCCTACATAACAATAGAAGCAATAAGAAATATAAAATGTATATGCATATAAATAATAGCACGATATTAAAAGACACATGCATGGTATATTTACAAAATGTATAAGTAATATAATAAAAATTACATGGTATATATATATGTTAGTAATAATAAGGACGATACAAATAATGAATGATTTGAGGTTTGAAAGAATTTACAAAGATATAGATAAATAGATGATGAAACGATAATAATGTGAGTAATGATAAGCAAAATAAGTACATAAAAATGTGTATATTTATATATATTATTAGTTAGTATAAAAGCAATGGCATATAATTATATATAAAATGTTAGAAAGTAATGATACAATAGTGATGATAATGGAAGGTGTAATAATAATAGTAACAATACAGAGATAATGATAAAAATAAAGAAACATTATATTAATATATATATATATTGGAATTAAATATATGATAATATTAAATGTGTATATATAATGTGTACATGAAATGGGATAAATACATGTAACTAGTAATACTAACGATATATACATAATATATGTAAAGGGATATACGATACATATGTATATTAAAATGATAATGATGCATAAGAGAAAAGAAAGATAATATCATATAATATATATTATTAAAAAAATGAAAACAAAAATAAAAATAAGTATATAATAATATATATAATATACAAAACGAAATATATGCATAATATATACATAATGTACATAAAAATAACGTATATACATATTTATATAATACTTAAAAGGAACAAATATATGTAGTAATGCTAATACATATATGCGTAGTACAGTGAATATACGTCAAATGAATACATATATATAATATACAAATGCATTAATAAAAACAATAATATTAAACTATTAATAATACTATGTAACGTATATATATTATATATAAGTATTAAGTAAGGATGATAATAAATAAAGTAACAATGACAAATTAAATGACTAAATGAAAATAATGAACTAATAATAATAAAATAAACGAGTAAATAAAGATAAGAAAGGAGAATTAAAATCCAAATTGATTAGGGGTTAAATTGGAGTAAAATTGAAATCGAGGTGCAAATTATAATTAAATAAAAACGAGGGTAAATACAAAACACGCACGAGTTTTGAGGACCAAGCGAAAATAAAACCAACTTCTGAACATGTGTCCATCACCGGCACGTCCACGCATTAGGGACCAAATTGAACTCCAAGCGAATTTACGTGGCCAAATTTAAGAACAAAAGAAAAATAACAAAGGATTAAATTAAAAGGAGGAAAAATACGGAAGGATCACGGGCGTAAATAGCCCAATTAGTGAAAACACACGGATCCCAGGATAGGACGAGTCGGGTCTTCGGGTTGTGCTTAAAACGACGCCGTTTTGGCGTTCAGGCCTAAGGCACAAAACGATGCCGTTTTATCATGCTATAAAAGTCAAATTTCCTTCAAAAAATTTCATTTTTTACTCCTTCCAAAAAAAAAATGCTGAGGCCTTCTCTCTTTTTCCTTTCTGCATCGAGTGTCCGTAGCCGGACCCATCGCCGTCCTCTGTGCCATGAAATCGCCCGTAGGTAGATTTTTCTCCCTTTTTTTATAAATTTTTTATTTATTTAATATTTGTGTGTTGTTTTATTAAAAATGGGGATAATATATGTGTCGTAACCATTTTTTGAAAAAAAAACGTGTATCGACTTGGAGAAAAACGAAAACGGGCGTCGCCACCAATCTTTTTTGGTGTGATTGCATCACCTTGTAAAAGTGGTTGTTTTTAATAAATGGTTTGATTTATTTAAACAACAATTTTGGTCCACGCAAATCAAGAAAACAGGTTCGGGAGTCGGTTACGCACAGGGAAGGATTAGCACTCTTGTAACGCCCAAAAATTGGTACCTAGTTGATTAATTAGTACCTTAGTGTCGAAAATTAAAAACTTGAAAGACTTTGAAATACGATCCCTCTTTAAAAAATGCTCAAATGTTAAAGACCTTGTAGCACCCCAAACCCGGCCCAGAAGTTATGGCCGGATCCGGCATGCCACATCAAAAACGTTAAAAAAAATTTCCTAAGTCCAGAAAATCGTTCTTAATGTTCAAAAGATTAATTCATTAAGGGTTAAAGTGAATGGAAGTCTGTGCACCGGTAGGAAACCAGGAAAAGAGGTGGTGAGTCCATCGGATTGCTAAGTACCAAGCTCCTTCAGATCCAATCCTAGACATGCATATCGCCATTGCCACACCTTAACGTCATGGATATTTCTAGAAAACCGATTTGATTAAGTCATTTTAGGAAAAGTGATTAATTTTGGAAAATACTTTCATTGCGGAAGCTTTGCTTGTTGTCGTGTTATTTTGAAATCAACTGTTGTTTTTGAAAACGCTACCTAAAGCTATCCATTTCAACAGTTAAAATAAGTAATACCTATCTTAGTAATACATATTAAAACCATCAAAAATAAATAAGCGGCCTTATTACATTTAAAAGCCCAAAACCTCAAACGTAATTAAAAGGATGTCCAGTTCACCGAAGAAAATCAAACTTTCGAACGGTGGCCACTCCAATTCCCTCACGACCCAAGCCCACTATGGTTGGGGATTTCTGCGTGGATGAAAATAAAAGGGTGAGTTTGGGGAAACTCAGTGTAAGGAAAACCCATTCAAAGTCCAAGTCACTCAAGCCCATTGGGCCTAAGCCCATTCAGTAATAAGTGGTACTGGGTCGAGCCCTTTTCAGACATAATAAACCGGGCCTTAGCCCTTATTCAAATAACAAGATGGCCCATAGGCCCATTTCAAAATACATGCAACATCAATAACATATGCAAGCCCATTTGGGTAAAAGTGATCTTGGGCCAAAGCCCTTTTCAGACATAATAACCGGGCCTTAGCCCTTATTCAGATAACAAGATGGCCCATAGGCCCATTTCAAAATACATGCAACATCGGTAAACATATGTAAGCCCATTTGGGAGACTACTCAACCCACCAACCACTACACTCCACCCGTACCAGCCATACACTCCATGTGGGAATAGCTCAACCCACCCATTAACACTCCACAGCTTGCTTGCCTTGCTGCTCAGTTATCATAAATTGAGGCAAAGCCTCCAAGACGTGGACAAGCCACTTTCAGTACTTCCTCCGTCAATATCCCAGTCCCATGCATCGATAATAACAACATGGCATGCGAGAAATAACAACAATCAAACATGCATTTAGGTCAATTTAACCCTGGGGTATTTCTAATTCATCTACTAGGGTAAAACGTAAATTTTCCACTTTTAAAGGTATTTCAGTAATTTATCTATTTTAGGGTTTTTCATGCATATTCCTACTTTTCACGTACTAACGTAATCACGCATCGAGGGTTCTTACCGAATTGGGTCCGTTGGCCCATCATTCCAATTTTGGCCTATTAAGCCCAAAAATATCGAGGGCATAGAAATCATGCACTTTGCGGTCCAAACATTGCAGCTTACCAAAAATATTAATCGATTTACCTCACGAGCATTCGCGACACTCGCAAATCTACAAAATACCGGCCGGCATTTCGCTTTTCGGCTTTTGCCGATCTAGACTAAGAAAGAGGGTGTTAGTTACACACATTTGCGACGATATGTCGACGAGATCCACACACGAACCGCCTACAATTGGATTACTAACACGTTAATCTAACTATTCAAATACAAACTACGATTAATCCTTACAATATTCGCCAACCACACCTACAGATCATAGTAAGCTTATAAGAAATCAATAAGCAACCCATTAACAAATTTTTGTCAATGTTTACCACATAATCATAATTTCACTGCAAGCTGTCTTCCTGAGCAACAGTCACTAAATCATTTATAACTGGAGCTACGAAACTCCAAATCAAGTTCCGTTAATTTTCCCTGAAAATAGACTCATATATCTTTTATCCATAAAATTTTCAGAATTTTTGGTTTATCCAATCAATACCATATTTTTCTCAAAGTTTCCCATGTTTCACTGTTTGACTAATCTGACCACTCTTCATTACGAATCAAATTTCTCATTGTACAGAATTCAAAATATGTTCTTGTTTATTTCATTAGAAACTAGACTCAATAAGCTTTAATTACATAATTTATTCAGATTCTAATTCATCTCCCACAATTTATGGTGATTTTCCAAAGTCACGTTACTGCTGCTGTCCCAAGCAGATTTATTACCAAATCACTCTTTCACACCTAACTTGCATGCATGTTATTTAAACATGTATATCACCAATCAATCATCACATATCTATGATTTTACTTAAGTATAATCTTCATTTCATCATTTTAAAGCACAACATGTTAGCCGATTTTTTTCCTTTAGCATCTAAGGCACATGCATGTTCATTTGTTTGGCTCAACTTCACCTATCTTCCATTTTTCATCAAAAGAACATGAAACAACAACCATTTCCTTCATTTTAATTCATAACTAAATGCTCACAACACAACTAAAAATCAAAATATACTTCAAGAGTTAAGGTAGAATCAAGAAGAACTCATGAATCTCAAGATAGAAGCAAGGTACCAAGAACTTACCTTCAATCTTCCTCCTCCTAATGACCAAATACTCAAGAGCTTTCTCCTCTATTTTCTCTTCTCTAACTTTCAGCTATGATGAACAAAGATGGACAAAACTTTGTTCTTTTCACCCCTTTTTCTTTTAATAAAACTTTATATTTCATCCATTTAATTCTTTAATACAAAAGACATGATATTCTTATCATGAAACATTTACCTAACCCATTATCATGAAACATTTACCTAACCCATTATCATGGAACATTTACCTAACCTATTATCATGAAACATTTACCTAACCCATTATCATAGAACATTTACCTAACCTATTATCAATTTGTATCAATTTGTACCATAAATTATGGATATCAAGTGTACATTTTGTCTACAACAACATGATGGTTGGCCACTTCATGTAAAATGGGAGGTTTATCATGCAAATCCTCCTATTTTGCACTCCTATTTATTTGGCCACTTCAATTTAGCCTATAGCATTTTCAAACATTTTCACATAGGTCCTATTTCATAATTTCACTCACAAATGACAAAATCAAAGCATGAAATTTTGTCAACATTCACAGAATTCCCGAAAATTGGGGCGTTACAGACCTTCTCGTCTCAAAATATAAAATGTCACATCCAGTAAGTTGGGACACGACGTCTTGAATTTTCGAGAGTGAGCTCGCCTCTTAAAGTTTGCGTATTTTAACTTATTAAAAGGATATTCGTTTGTTTAGAGCAAACAAGAGAAATCGAAACCCAGTGAGTTAGGGCACGTTTTCTCGAATTCTCAAACACCGAACATTGCCTTTATTTTCGAAGAATCTTATTTCGAGGTAACAAAATGTCATACCCGGTAAGTTTAGGGCACAACACCTCGTATCTCCGAGAATAAACATTTTTCAAAACTCAGATCGCGATTTAAAAGAGTATTCCGTTATTTAGGTTAAAGGAGAAAATCGAAACCCAGAAGTTAGGCACGATTGTCTCAATTACCAAATACGAATATCACTTTTATGAAAGAATTATTTTAAGGCCGAGTAAAAAACATAATGTGATTTATAGTAAAACATAAAAGCAAATTACGGTACTAATAACGTAATAATAAGCTGACAAGTGTCAAACATAGTAATACGAGCAATTATGAAAGGTGAAACAATAGCAAGGCTAATAAACAAAAGCATGAAGAAAATGAAATGATCGAATACATAAGTAAATTATCGAAAATAAAATGAATAAAACATGGAACAACAAATGGCAATGATAACGAAAACGATAACAATAATAATATAAATAATAGTATAAAGCGATAATAATACATATAGTATTAAACATGATAATAATAGCAATAATGTAAACATGGAACATATATATGTAAAATACGAGTACTAGATTAAAATAAAAATATAATATTTATTGAAAACAATGATAATATATACAAGAGTAACTAATAAGAACGATACATAAATACATACATGCACGTATTGAAATATATATGTAATAATAGAAATAATAATAAGAATATACATGGTATTAAAATATATGTACATGATATAGTTTTAAGAATATACACAACATGCATGGTATTAAAATGGTATTAAAAAACATAATACATACATATAAGTATTGATAAAAAATGCTAATACTAATAATGGTCATAGTAATTACAATAAGGATGATAATAATAATATTAAAGTAAAGTAAACAAAAGTAATCTCAGATATCAATATATATATATATATACATGTAATGAAAATACACACTACTATATAATAATAATAATAATAATAATAATAATAATAATAATAATAATAATAATAATAATAATAAAGAAATACAAAGAGCAAATATAATAAAAATATTAAATAATGAAAAAGCAATGCTATATATAAAAATATATATATACGTGTATGTACATAAAATATACACTAATATATAATAATAATAGTAATAATAATAATATTAAAATGCAAAAAGTAAACATGATATAATAGTAATATTAAAATAAAGTAATTAAAATAACACTATATATAGAAATGTACATACGCACACATGTAATAAACATACATTAATCAACAGGAAAACAATAGAAGTGTTAATAAAACTAGTATTAGAATAAAAATAAAAATAAATGTAAACATAATAATATAAATAAGATAAATAGAAACAATCAAAAGCAACAGAAAGGATATAATTGAATCTGAGAACACAATTTTGGGGCAAATCGTAATAAATAAAAGAAGAAGGGATTAATTCACACACGTAAATAACCATGAAGGACTAAAACGGACAATAGCTCTTTGTCCCAAAATGCGCAGCTTCAAAGGGACCAAATTGGAAAAGGAGTCAAATTCCTGGGCATAAATTAAAAACAGAACAAAAGAAATTTAAAAGCAAGAAATTGCGGAAGGGCTAAACGCGCAAATAGCCCTTCCGCCAAAACAAACACTCGGATCTCTTCCAGGTGGGTCGGGTCTTTGGGTCGGCACCTAAACGGCACCGTTTTTGGGTCTGGGTCTAGGCACGAAAACGGTGCCATTTTAGTAGGCTATAAAAGCCTAAAATTTTCCAAAAAAATCATTTTCATCAGATTTTTAAAAAAAAAACAGGAGAGAGCTCTCCTCTCCTCTCCTCTTCTCTGCAGATGGCGAGGACTCTACCACAGTCCGATCATCGCCTCATTGTAGGTCTTCTTGTGGCCACCGCATACCTGTGGGTAAAATCGAAAAAATGGTAAAAATTTGATTTTTTTTATTTTTAAAGTATATTTATAATATATGTATATATAGGTAAATAGATTTAAAAAAAAAAAGAAATCAACGATAATAATTAAATAAAATCACCTTGGGCTATTTTGATTTTGACTCTCTGTTTGGGACTGTTTTTCTACTTGGTTTGTTATTATTTGCTTTGAATCACTATTTGTTTACATTCAAAAAAAAAAACTCTTTCCTACAATCCGGTTGTCCCCCCTTTACATAGAATTTTTAAAGGCTTTTATAGCCATTTACAAGTTGCTTGTTGATGATTATTTCTTCTCTCTGCAGGTGCAAGTTGGTAGTGGTTGGAAATGGGTGTGTTGGTGGCAGACAACTGGTAGAGGAGTAGGTGGCCAAGGTGGGGCAACGACTAGGGTTCATCACCACTTTTCTTTGCTGAAAATTGTTTAGGTTTGGGCTAGGGTTTTTTTTAAATTTTGGGTTTGGGTAGTTCTAATTTGGGCTGGTTTTGGGTATTGGGTTTGGGTAGGTTTAGTTATTGTAATTGGGTAGTGGAGGTTTATTTCAGGCCAAAATTGGGCTTGCATAATATGTAAATAAATTCGAAAAGAAAAATGGAAAATAGACCTTAGATTTTGTTGTTTTCGGTTCTCCGGTCTCTGATATGGGGCTATTCCCTGCTCTTGATGTTGCTAAAGTCTCTGTTTTTACTGAAAATAGAATGTTGTTTGCTTTTTATTTTCACAAAAAATGTCGAAGTGTTCCAATGGTTTTTGATTTGGCTTTATATAGCCATTACAAATCCCTTTTTTATATTACATTGTCTTGTCTTTACAGGAAAATGGGCGGTGGAGCATAGGCCATTTGCGCTGTCGACGTGACTGGGACGGTGGGAGTCAGAGGCGGTGGAGGCAAGTGGTTTAGGGTTTCAGATTCTGAAACCCTACACTTGAGGCTAGTTGAGTTTGGGCTTCTGTTTAGGGGTTAGTGGGTTTTGGGTAGGTTATTTGTTTTGGGCCCAAAATTGGGCTTGTACAGTAATTATAAAGACACTTATTTACTTTTGGAAAAGAGCAATAAATGGATTGACCAAAAAACGTGGCGACATAATAATCTATTTTTTTAAAACGTGTGGTTTTGTATTTGGTAGCAATAGCTTCAAGAACTTAATTTCTCGGCAAGTTCCCAGTAAATTCACGATTCAATCATTTTCCTTTTAATTAATTTGTATATATATTAGGATTGAAGTTAAAATATGATAATATTAGAAGATATATATTGATAATTAATTTGTATATTTGTGAGCTATAGATCAAATGGATATATCATTATATATCATTTAGGGCAAGTGCTATAGATCAATTTTTTATTTATTTAAAAAAAACTTATATACAAATCACACATACATAATCCATCATCCACTCAGAATTAAGACATGTCACGCTATAAATGTCATCAGTGAATAAATTTATAAAAAAATTTAGGATCTATTCTACTTAAATCTTGTCCTATGTATTTTTAGTCTAGTTAATTGTAATAAGGCCGCTTAAATCTTGTCCTATGTATTTCTGGTGAACTGGACATCCTTTTATTTACGTTTCAAGTTTTTGGGCTTTTAATTGTAATAAGGCCGCTTAATTATTTTTATGGTTTTAATATGTATTACTAAGATAAGTAATACTTATATTTAACTGTTGAAATTAGATAGCTTTAGGGCGCGTTTTCAAAAACAACAATTGATTTCAAAATAACACGACAACAAGCAAAACTTCCGCAATGAAAGTATTTTCCAAAATTAATCACTTTTCCTAAAAATCGGTTTCCTAGAAATATCCATGACGTTAAGGTGTGGCAATGGCGGTATGCATGTCTAGGATTGGATCCGAATGGAGCTTGGTACTTAAGCGATCCGATGGACTCACCACTTGGAGAATTAGTGAGTTTCATGATTAAAATAATGACCAACCAAAGTTTTTGTCCTTTTGCAATTTGAATTGTTTGAAAGTTTGAATAGTAGTGGCTATGAATGTCTTATAGTAGAAGGCAAATGAGAATTAAGCAAAAGGTTAATGCCAATCAATTTAGACTATGAGTTATATTTTGTAAATTGCAAATGCATTGAGTATATAATTATGGTCATGATTTGATAAATCCATATTTAATGAATGGTAAGTTGTTGTTTAAAATGTTTGATTAAATTTATGGTTAGATAATGTAAAATTAATATAGAATTCATGTTATTATATTAAAGAAATAGTTTAAATGTTCATGTAAGGTTAAAAGGTGAAAAAGTTTAGTATTTGATTAGGAATATATATAGAATTTTAAGTAATTAGATTTGTATTTTGGTTAATACTGAAGTTTTTAAAGAAAGGTGAAGCATAATTTGTCTTGAAATATGAAGTTTAGATTATTGGTGGAAGCTCAATAGTATTTCAAATAGTTCATGTTCTTATTGAAGAAGTTAATTGGTATGTATTGAGTAAATAGTATTGATTATTGTTATTTATGAAATGTATGTTATTTAAATTGTAATGAAGGAAATATTGTAAATTTCTTGAAATGTGAATAGTGGTAGTTTAAAATCAAATGATGAATTAGAGTAAAAAATATAAATTGTATAGAAAAATGGAATAAAGTAACAATAGTAATTTGTGAATAATTTATTGTGGAATGAATGAGCATTAAAACTATTAATAACATTGATTGAATCAGCTAGTATTAATATAGGACAATAACAAAATTTTGAATGTACATATAATGATAAATTATGATTAAAGTGGTCTTAGATCAAATGAAACTACTGTAACTTTGAATCTTATTTTCCATAATAATTCTGAAAGATTATGGATAAAATATATGGTAAATTCAGAAATTTAAAATTGATTATTTCTATCAAGTTATAATAGATCTTAGATGACTGGATGTCAGGTAAGAGTTCATCGAATTATATTAATGTGTAACTTAGAAATAATTTGTAAAGTGTTATGATTTGCTAACTATGAAGTGTTGCAATATATTGGTTAATGACTTATATATAATAGTAATCTGAAGTGTTTAATATTTAATGTAATATCGTACAAGTATGATAATTTGTAATTGGTTAACTCATGGCAAAGTACGATTAAAGTCAATGCAAACTATTGAGTGTAAGAATCGATAAAGTTGGTGTAATTTGGTAACAAAAAAGTGAAACCTGAAAGCGATTTAGAATTTATTGACTAATAGTAGTATAATGGCAAGAAAATTAATGTGATAGCAAATTGTATTAGGATTACAAGGAGATATGTCATGAACAATAGCATAATATTTATGAATTATAGTAATTATATTACATATGTGTGAAAATACGTAACGTAGGTAATATTACTGTGAATGACATCAGATTCTCGTAAATATGACCGACCATGTCATCATTCGTACTGATTATGTGCTGTTCGATAAGTTGAGTGGAGGTTATAGTTATGATGCTACATTACTCATCCATAACATGTGATGATCGAAGTTCTTCGGGTCGATTCCACATTTCGTGCGCTGGCTCCCAATTATCTCGGTGGTTGCTGTTACTCAATTGTGTAGTGGTATATTCAGTTCCCAGAATTACTGTTTTTTCATGAGGTGGTTGTGCAGGATCTATTGTCGTGTAACTTGGTAATGGTGGTTCACGTAAATGGTTGATGACTATCGCTTGACTGTACATTGTTTTTTAAATGAATCTTAACCTACTTTATTTATATTTGGCAGCTATTTATTGAAATAGTGATATAATAGTAGTAATTACTTAATTTTATTTTCTGAAATCGCTAGTTAGATTTTCATCAGTTGATTCATTAAAGCAATGCTTGAAATTTCATTTTGAAATTATCATTTCTAATATTGAATTTAATAATGTATAAAGATATGTCATTAGTTTGAAGGAATATGTTAAATTAGTAAAATTTTATTGTAAAATGACTCTTTTAAAATTTTTAAAATTTTTATATACGACATTTTGAAGCTCTAACAATATAAAATTTTTATTTAATTTTTAAAATTATAAATATATAATCTATTAAAATGGTGAATTATTTTTTATTATAAAATTATAATTTAATTTCAATTAAAATTATTTTTCTCATTCAGGCCATATTAAAGTTTTGAAATCTTACGAGGTTATCATTGTCAATTTCATATTATGAAATTTGAATTACGATTATTTATTATTATTTATTTTAAAATAATATATATATATAAACAAATTGTTTGATACAAAAGAGATTTATACGTATGAGGTATTTTTCTAGAAACTTTTTGAAATTCCTTTGAAAACCACCAAATTAATCTCATCTTTCTCTTCGTCGATCACCACCGCCTTAACGAAACCCCGATCATGTCAACTGTTAGACCGCAGCTTGAGATTCCTGTGGGGTTTCGATTTCTTCCCACCAAAGAAGAAATCCTTCGTGATTACCTTCAACCATTCATCAAGGGCGATCCTATACCTTCTGGTGTGATGAAGGAGTTGGATATATATGGGGCAAATCGCGAGCCTTGGAATATTTTCGACCAAGATTCGGCAGAGTCTCTGGGTTATCACGAAGCTGATGAAGAAGAGCAAATCAAGAATCGAAAGAACCGCGGGAGATGGATGTTGGCTCCAACAATATATCAAAGAAGTGAAGAACTCGGACGGCGGCGAAGTCATAGGTTATGATAAATACTTCACGTACAGCCGCAAGAAAAGCCAGAAATCAAATGGTCAATGGATCATGCATGAGTTCTCCTTGAAAGACCAAGAAGCTCTTGGTTTGAGTGATTTCGTGATCTGTGAGATTAAGAATACGGATGCCGCTGTTGTGAGCCCGGTTTACGAAGAATGTGAAGGAGAAATCAACAAGAACAAGAAATGTAAGTTGATGGAGGCGCCGTCGACTTCAACAAATGATTTTGCTTTCTTGCCCGTAGGGAATCAGGCATTTGATTCTATGGCTCCAGAATTAGGAGGCTTCTCACCGTCACCACCCTTCACTGCATGTTTAAACCAACAACCAAACCCTTGGACGTCGGCAGGTGTTGGTGGCAATCTTGGAGTGCCTGATTATAATTCTCACCATCCGGTACTTGCCGAACCCTTGCTCTATTTTCATTTTGTATTTTTACATGTTTATGATTTAGCTTATATATTCATAACCTTGTTCATGCATGCTTATATATTTGATTCTCAAGCCTAACAACTGGTATTGATTTGCATATTCAGGAAGAAGCTCGTGAGGATGTCAACGCCAATCTTTACATCACATTGCAAGAACTGGACAACTTCTTGAACTCCGATTAGAGTTGGTGTAAATGTCTTCAATGTAACTCCACACCACATATGAATTTTAGTGATGGCATTTTCCCGTGGTTTTTTTTCCCTTCTATATTCAGAAGGGTTTTCCACGTAAATTTGGTGTCTCCTCTTTGCATGCCTTTATTTATTTTAATATATTAATACACTAATTTAAAATATATTTTAAAATTAAAATTGATTTAAATATTTTATAGAAAATAATATTTTGTTTTTATCAAACATGGGTTTTTTTTCTAAACTTAAAAACCCAATCTATCTGGTTTTAATTACCACAACTTACCATAAGTAGAAAATTTTAATTATCAATATTATATTAGTTTATTAGTTTATACTATCTTTGTGTATTATTAAATTGTTATTTTTTAAAATAAATATCTAAAAATATGACATAATAATATATTAACTTAATCAAATAATTATCAAAATAACCTCATTTATCACAAACTTTAAATTTCCCATTAAATTTCTTATCAAATATTTTTTTCCTTTAAATTTACATATTGAGTTATGATAGAATGACAACGTAATAAACTAAAACGTAATATTTTAAATATAAGTGACTAAAATATAATTTAAGGCAAATAAAAGTTACTATTTTTGTAGTTTATCATTTTTTTTATTTTATTTATTTTCCTTCTCCTCTATTAAAAACTCTAATCGTCGTACTCAATAGCCACTGATGTTGTCGTTTGTGATGACCTTTCGTGCTGATTTCGAGACCAAAGAAGAGATGCCATCCTTCTCGTTGACTTCTACGATTCATATTTCCTAGTAGTCTGTTTCAAATCTTCTAAAACAATGACCAAAGCTTCAAACTACTCTTTCTATAATAAATTTTTTTTAAAATATCACTGGTATCACCTGACACAACAACACCACCTAAAATATATATATATATATATATATATATATATGTTTTTAAAATTTTAACGGGTATCGCCTGACATACTAGCGGCACCAAAAAAATAATTTTTTTAAAGATTTATCGATGCTGCTTGACATACTAGCGTCACCCAAAAAATTTTTTGTTTTTAAAAAATTTCCAATGCCGCCTGATAGAACTAGCGACACCTATTAATTTTTTTTTTCTTTTTTCTCAATGTGAAAACCTGTATTTTTCATGGGTATTACGAAAAATATGTTCTAGTGTCACTTGATACAATGGCAGCATTCAAAAAAATTCTTTTTTTAAAAAAAATCAGTCATTGTTTCTGTAGTGACGTAAAAATTTTAGCTTGGTCGCTAAATGTGGCGATTTAGTGAAAACTGAAGTTTGATTTTAAAATAAAGAGGGAGTCGCCACCGATCCGTTTTCTTAAGTGTGATCGGACACCTGTTAGATTTATTTTTTTGAAACAAAAAGAAAGTCGAGTTTAGGTCTACGTCAAAAGCCAGAGAAAGATTAGGGTTCCGGAGTCGGTTACGCGCGAGGAAGGTATCAGCACCCTCGCGATGCCCAAAATTGGTATCTTGTACAACACGCGTTGTCTTAATTCTCAAAAATACGAGTTCAATTTAAATTTTAATCGTGATCCGACCAAAACACGAGAATTTTTAAAATTTGATTTGTTAGAAGGGCGTTCCGTTTTCAACACGAGCCGATATGATTCACCCAACATAGCGATGAAATCAACGACTTAGCGTCAAACTGATACGTTGCCTCGTGTATTAAAATTAATTAGAAAACAAGAAAATGATTTTCGAAGCAATGCAAAGCAATATTGATAAAAATAAATAAATGAAAGAACCAGAAATATATTGAAGCAAATAATAAATGTGATAATAATTTTAAAAACGATAAAAATGTATGCGATATTAAACGTAATACTAAAATTAAACATGAAAGGAAAACAACGAACATACAGGTACACGCATATAATAATGGTTAATATGATTATGAAAACATGATATTAAAAATATTAATAATGCTATATATACATATATAATATGGTGTTAAAATACATACATCGTATAGATATTAAAATATATACATAAGATAGTACAAAAACATTAAAACGTATATATACATGACATACATAATATGGTAAAAATCTATGTGATATAATATTGAAAATATATACAATATGGTATTAAAAGATAGATATATAAAACATAACACTAAAATATATACACCAAATATATAAGAATATATATGTAATAAAGTATTAGAAACTTGTACACGACATATATAAAAATAAGGTGTTTAAAATACATACATAATATAGTGTTTAAGACATACACATAAGATAGTACAAAAACATAACTAATATGGTATTAAAATATATACATATAACATAGTATTTAGGAACATATATAAGATGATATAAAATATATACATGGAAGAGTATAAGAAATATATAACTAATACATTAAAATATATACCTATACTAGAAATTATAATAGTATATATATAAAAAAAACTATTCAGTACACTACGTAAATATGTATATATATATAAATAATAATGATGTTTAGGAATATACTATAATAGTATAAAGATACATAACTAATAATACTAATGCTTGTACATAATAATATATAAAAGTATGGTATTAAAAGCATTTACATAATAGTATGAAAAAAAAATATATATATATATATATATAATATAGTGTTAGAATGCTTACGTAATATACATAACATGAATACTAATAATGTTAAAAAAACAACTTATTAATAATATTATATAAATATATAAAAAATATGTACGTAATATATATATTAGAAATAGTAATAGTAGCTATAGTCATAATATATTAATAATAAATAATAAAAGGAATAAAAATAACAATAATAAAATGATAATCATGAGAATAATATAAATAATATTAGAAATAAAATAAAATAGCAAGGATAATATGAAAATAAACTTAAACTAAAAAGGACTAAATTTGAAATAAAAACGAAGTTTTGGGGTGATTTTAAAAAGAAATAAAGAAGAAGGATCAAAATGCAATACGTGCTTAACCTATACTGATATTTTAAAAAGAAATAAAGAAATAAAGAAGAAGGTACAATGCCATTTTCCAAAAAGATAGAAACTTCACCAATTTGAGTTTGGGGATCGGCTTGTATCTTTGAGTCCTTATACTTTCAGACCTAGCCTCAGCAAGACGGAAACAAACCGTCACCGAGAATACTCTCGATGGTATTTCTATAAAAATAGCTTAATCAACTTTAAAACATGGTAATTCAAACACATTATTGCTATTATTCAATATCAATCAGTACTTTAATAACCTTTACTTTATTTACCCTTATTAACATAACTCGGACACTGACGGATACACGGATCCAACCTACACTCGGGATAAGCACATAGTGCTTCATCAGAATAAATCCGGAACTTTAACATTATAGTACATAAAGTACTTCATCGGAACAAATCTGAAACTTTAACAGTAGTCGACACATAGTGTCTCATCGACTCAATGTCGGAATATCCCAATACTTCCAATTCCTATGACATGTCAACTATATCCGACTAGCCCGACACTGTTAATAGGGTATTTAAAATCACATTCATTTCAATATGGTAAAAATACTTACCTCATTCACATTTTCATACAATATAAATATCAAATATAGCAATAACGATTAAGCTCAGTTTATAGAAATACAAACCACTATTTATCGAATTTAATCGATATCTTCGTTCATTTTCTCTTTTCCCTTCTTTGATGACATATCCGGTGCTACGTTTGCTACTAACAATCATACAATTAAAAATCATCAATATATTAATTCATAAAACACATTTTCACTTTCTACCAAACTTTTACAAAAATTCCAATTTCGCCCTTTTTCCATTACTAATCTTTTTTTCTTTAACTTAAGCTTCATATTCTCTTTTAATCAACTCATTAACAATTTCTAACTCATAAAATTCATTATAAAACACTATTCAACTTAGTCCCTATTTAAACCTAACTTAGAAACTCTTTTAACTAATCACTTCTAACTTCAATTTATTCAACTAAATCAATATCTAAAAATTCTCTATTTTTCTTCATTTTAACCTCATACATGTAGAACTTTGAATTAGGCATCCATAAACATAAAAATCATAAGAAAATGAGCTAAAACAACTTACTAATCAAACTTTAGGGCCTTAATCCTCAAAATTTCCCTTTTTTATTTCTTTATTTCTTTCTTCTTTCTTTCACGTTTGCTTTCTGTTAGTCTTTCTATCTTCTTTTTCTATTTTATCAATTTTACTTATTATACTATTATTAACCTATAATAAATATAAAACTAAAATATGTAATAGCTATAACATAAAATATCTTATAGCTATTACACATATATACCAACTATTACACACGTTATTCAATATTAACACACACATGGCACTTAGGGTCTAATTACTAGATTAGTCCCTTTTACTTCTTTAATCTATAATTAAACTTTTATTCCTTATGCAATTTAGCCCTTTAAACTAAATTCAAGCTACTTCACTTAATTAAACACTAAATAACCATTCAACTATAATTCATAAATATTTCTAATAAATATTCATGAATAATTTCCCGGAAACAGTACTCAAGACTCAATTTTCGATACCGTAACTTTTGGTTCATTACAGTTCTCTCCCCCTTAATAAATTTCGTCCTCGAAATTTACCTGAAAAGAGATGGGGGTATTGAGATCTCATCGTTTCTTCCGGTTCCCACGTAGCTTCTTCAACACTGTGACTTCGCCATAGCACTTTTACTAAAGGAATACGTTTATTACGTAATTCTTTTACCTCTCGTGCTAGAATCTCAACTCGTTCTTCTTCATACGATAAGTCAGGTCGAATCTCTACATTCTCAGTCGTAATAACATGTGAAGGATCCGATCGATATCTTCTTAGCATAGAAACATGGAAGACATCGTGCATTTTACGTAGTTCGGAGGTAAGGCCAATCGATACGCCATGGTCCAATTCTCTCAATAACTTCGTAAGGCCCAATAAAACGAGGACTTAATTTTCCTTTTTGACCAAATCTTAGAATTTTCTTCCAATGTGAAACCTTTAAAAATACTTTATCCCCGACTGAGTATTCAATATCCGTCGTTTCAAATCTGCATACGATTTTTGTCTATCAAAAGCGCTTTTCAATCTTTCCGAATTTTTTAATCAGATTTTTGCTTTTTGAACCAATTCAGTCCAATCATCTTCTTCTCATTCGATTCATCCAACATACGGGTGATCGGCATCTTCGTCCATACAAAGCCTCATACGGTGCCATCTCAGATACTTGATTGAAAACTATTATTATACTCAAATTCAGCTAATGACAAATAATATTCCATTAGACTCAAAATCAATCATACAGAGCTCAAGCATATCTTCTAAAATTTGTATTACCCGCTTAGATTGACCATCGATGCGTGGATGAAAAGTTGTACTAAAGTGACGTCGAAAATCGAAAGATTCATGTAATTGCTTCCAAAACCTTGACGTAAACCTTGGATCTCTCGCTGAAATTATTGATTTTGGAATACCATGTAATCTAATGATTTCCGAACATAAACCTCAAGAAGTTTCTTTAACGACCAATCGGTTCTCACAAACTAAGAAATGAGTGACTTCGTAAGTCAATCAATTATTACCCAAATAGCATTCTTTTTACTTGTAAACATCGGTAATCCCGTCATAAAGTCCATCGTTATTCGGTCCGTTTCCATTCGTGAATATTGATGGGTTGAAGTAATCCGATGGAACTTGATGTTCGCCTTCACTCGTTGACAAGTCAAACACTTTGCCACATATTCGATTATATCCTTTTCATTCCCGACCACCAATACAATTCACGTAAATCACGATACATTTTCATACCTCCAAGATGAAATGCAAATGGACTATTATGAGCTTCTCAAGAATTAACTCTTTCAACTCGTAATTATTCGAATGCAAAGTCGATTCGAAATCTTAGACGACCATTTCCATCAATGCTAAAATTTTCATTGTACCATTCCGAATCATCTCTCTTTTCTTTAACAACTTATCATCTTCTAACTGTCTTTGATCCGATTCGATCAAACATTACGGCTTTATTCTTAATTCAGTCAAAAGGCTTCCATCTTCAGTGATACTAAGTTGTGCAAACATTGCTCGTAATTCAATTGCAGCTTTTCTACTCAGTGCGTCGGCTACTACATTAGCCTTCCCTGGATGATAGTCTATGACACAATCATAATCTTTTAGAAGCTCTATCCAACGCCTTTGTCTCAGATTCAATTCTTTTTGCAAAAGCAGATACTTCAAACTTTTATGATCCGTATAAACATAGCACTTTTCACCATAAAGATAGTGCCTCCAAATCTTCAAGGCAAAAATTACAGCTGCTAATTCTAAATCATAAGTTGGATAGTTGCGTTCATGCGGTTTCAGTTGCCGTGAAGCATAAGCAATGACTTTCCCGTTCTGCATCAGTACACATCCCAGTCCACTCAATGAAGCATCACTGTACACTACAAAATCTCTTTCTGATTCTAGTAAAGTCAACACCGGTGCCTCTGTTAACATTCGTTTTAATACTTCAAAACTTTTCTGACATTGCTCATTCCAAACAAATGGAATATTCTTCTGTAGTAGCTTGGTCATCAGTAAGGCTATCTTTGAAAATCCGTTGACGAATCTTCGATAGTAACCAGCCAATCCCAGAAAACTTCGTACCTCTGATACATTCTTAGGAACTTTCCACTGAATAACTGCTTCAATCTTCTTTGGATCCACTCTAATTCTATCCGCTGATACGACATGACCAAGAAACACAACTTCTGATAACCAGAATTCACACTTGCTCAATTTTTCGTACAATTGCTTTTCTCGTAGTATTCGCAAAACAATCTAGAGATGTTGCTCATGATCTTTTTCTGACTTGGAATACACCAAAATATCGTCGATAAAAACTACTACGAACTGATCCAAGTATGGCTGAAAAATCCGATTCATAAGATCCATAAAAGCAGCAGGGGCATTTGTCAGTCCAAATGGCATCACTAAAAATTCATAATGCTCATACCTCGTACGGAATGCCGTCTTCAATATGTCGCACTCTTTTACTTTCAACTGATAGCATCCCAACCTCAGATCAATCTTTGAAAATACGGAAGCTCCTTTCAGTTGATCAAACAAATCATCTATTCGGGGAAGTGGATACTTGTTCTTGACAGTCACTTTGTTGAGTTGTCGATAATCAATGCACAACCGCATTGACCCATCTTTCTTCTTAACAAATAACATTGGAGCTCCCCATGGTGATGTATTAGGTCGTATAAAACCTCTGTCCAATAAGTCTTGCAACTGTACTTTTAATTCCTTTAGCTCAATAGGTGCCATACTGACGGAGGTATCGATACCAGATCAGACTGGTAGACTTCAATCACAAATTCTACCTCTCGATCGGGGTAATCCGGTAATTCCTCGGGAATACATCGAAAATTCACATCTGATTCAATTTTACTACATCGACTTTCAACCGAATCCGAATTAATCACATATGCTAAGAAAGCATTACAACCTCGATGAAGAAGCTTGCTAGCTTTAATGGCCGAAACAATACGAATTGATCCACTAGTCCGAATACCATTTACTTCAATTCTATCTTCACTTTCATTCAAAACAATAAACTTCTTCTTATAACAGTCTAAAATCACTCCATGTTCTGATAACCAGTCCATTCCCAAAATAACATCAAAGTCGCCAAATGGCATAATCAACAGATCAATAGGGAATATTCTATCTCGAATCATTAACGAACATCTTCGACATATATGGTTCACTAAAGTAGTTTGTCCTAGTGGACTAGACACTTCTATCATAACTTTAGACAATTCAGACTCTAATTTTTTTGTCTCAACTACTTTCGTATTAACATATGAATGTGATGACCCATGGTCTATTAAAGCATAAACGGGTCTTGAATTCAATAAGAATATACTGTCACCACATCGTGAGCATCTTTCTCTTCTCGAGTCCTCACAACATACGCCGAGCTGGAGCTCTAGCTTGATTGTTGTGTAACACTCTCACTAGTTCTTCTAGTACCACCTCTAGCAAACGAACTACTTCGGCCTGATCCACGGCCTCTGGAAGCAAATTCAGATCTTTGCACTACTGTCGGTGTTGTTCCAGATATCTTTGGGCAATCTTTAATAAAGTGATCGGTAGCTCCACAACGGAAACAACCTCCATCAACTTTCTACACTCCTCTTGTGTCGGTTTCCACAATGCTCACATATTGGAATTTCAAGATTCAATCGGACTTGAATCTCGCCAGAGACACAATAGTTTGTCTTTTTCGACCTCGATCACTCCTTTCCGATCGAGAACTAAATCTCCAATTACCTTGTGATTCCTTTGACCGCTTAGGCTGCGGACTTGAACTAACCATTCCGGACGTTTTTCATCGAACGAGCAACTTGGACTTTTTATCCCTTCCGAGAATTTGTTCAATCATCTTAGCTCTTTCCATTAAATCGCAAACTCGGTGATTCTAAGAGGCATCAACGTAGTCTAAATTCATCACGTAATCTTCTTAAAAATCTTTTACATCGGTCGGCTTGATCGTTACAAACTCGATGGCATATCTCGCTCAATCTCGTAAATTCTCGCTCATAATCCACTATGAGCATCTCACCTTGTTTCAGTGTTAAGAACTCTTGTCTTTTGTCCTCTATGTACATTTCTCCCAAATACTTTTTTTGAAACTCTTTTTGAAAGAAGTCCCAACTTATCTGTTCTTCAAGTACATTCTGAATCACTGATTCCCACCAAACGAAAGCTTCATCTTGCAGTAATGAGACAACACACACTAAGCTTTCTTGTGGTGTACATTCAAGTTGCTTCAGAACTCTCTTTGTAATCTTTAACCAATTTTCAGCAATAGTCGAATCAATTCCCTTCGCACCCAAAAATTCTATAGTTCCATATTTTCTCAATTCTTTAATTGGAGCTCTTCGGGTAATAGGGATAGAGGACGTAGCAGCCATAGTTCTTACCGCTTTTTGAAGGGCATCGGCGATTATTCTAAAGACTTCAGTATTATCACTTCCAACATTCGGTTGATTTCCTACTGGATTCACACTTGGAGTTGTAGACTCCAATTCATTCACATTATATGGTTCATCATCCTCACTATACATCTCTTGATCAGTATCTTCAATGCTTTTATCAGACATTCTTAATGCTATAAAACAAAAATATTCAATAAACATATCAACATCCAATCCCAACTCAAATTTGACTCAGTAATGGCATGTACCTCTAGATTCACATTGACATTCGATTTAATCCTAGAACCGACTAAACCTATTAGCTCTGATACCAATCAAGCTTGTAATGTCCCCCTACCCGAGATTGTCGCCGGAGTCGAGCAGGAGACATTACAAAACTTATCTTAGCACTTAAACAGTTTTCGTAGTAAACTATCCATCTGCATCACGGTCGCTAAAAAAATCATATCTCGAGTTACGAAACTTGAAATCTAATTCCGTAAATTTTACCTAAAACTAGACTCATATATCTACTTACTAATTTTTTTCTAGAATTTTTGGTCAGGCCAATTAGTACAGTTTATTAGAAAACGTCTCCCCTATTTCAGGGTTCGGCTACTCTGACCCTTATGCACTACGAATCAAATTTCTTCCTATACAAAAATCCAATGACTATACCATTTGTTTCAATTAAAAATAGACTCAATAAGGAATCCATACAAATAAATTTTGATTCCTAATTATTAATACACAATTTATGGTGAATTTCTAAAATCAGAATAGGGAATCCAGAAATTGTTCTAACCCTGTTTCACCAGAACGTAAATATCTTATAAAATACAACTCTTTTACCTATTTTATTTCTTCCATATAAAAATAGATTCATTAAGATTCAATTACAAATTTTATTCATTATCTAATTCACTTTATACTATTTTTGGTATATTTTCAAAGTTGGACTACTGCTACTGCCCAAATCTATTTTAGTATAAAATGTTGATAACTAAGTTTATAACATCTTCATTTCTTCTCTCTACAATATTTACCAACACTTCCTCTTATTACTCTTCACTAACATATCAAAACATACCATACTTAAGGTTTTGGTAACATTTACAAAACATACCAAAATATCACTTAACAACTTAGATACTTTCAAAATGACCAAAAGACATCCTAGGTACAATGCCATTTTCCAAAAAGATAGAAACTTCACCAATTTGAGTTTGGGGATCGGCTTGTATGCTGAGTCCTTATACTTTCAGATTTACCTAGCATGCGACGAAACAAACCGACTGCTGAGAATACTCTCAGTGGTATTTCTATAAACAATAGCTTAATCAACTTTAAAACATGGTAATTCAAACACATTATTGCTATTATTCAATATCAATCAAGACTTTAATAACCTTTACTTTATTTACCCTTATTAACATAACTTTCGGATAATCGACGGATACACGATCCAACCCACACTCGGGATAAGCACATAGTACTTCATCGGAATAAATCCGAACTTTAACATTATAGTACACAAAGTACTTCATCGAACAAATCCAAACTTTAACGATGAGTCGACACATAGTGTCTCATCGACTCAATGTCGGAATATCCCAATACTTCCAATTCCTATGACATGTCAACTATATCCGACTAGCCCGACACTGTTAATAGGGTATTTAAAATCACATTCATTTCAATATGGTAAAAATACTTACCTCATTCACATTTTCATACAATATAAATATCAAATATAGTAATAACAATTAAGCTCGGTTTATAGAAATACAAAACACTATTTATCGAATTTAATCGATATCTTCGTTCACTTTCTCTTTTCCCTTCTTTGATGACATATCCGGTGCTACGTTTGCTACTAACAATCATACAATTAAAAATCATCAATATATTAATTCATAAAACACATTTTCACTTTCTACCAAACTTTTACAAAAATTCCAATTTCGTCCTTTTTCCATTACTAATCTTTTTTTCTTTAACTTAAGCTTCATATTCTCTTTTAATCAACTCATTAACAATTTCTAACTCATAAAATTCATTATAAAACATAAATTTTGAGCTCTATTCAACTTAGTCCCTATTTAAACCTAACTTAGAAATTCCTTTAACTAATCACTTCTAACTTCAATTTATTCAACTAAATCAATATCTAAAAATTCTCTATTTTTCTTCATTTTAACCTCATACATGTAGAACTTTGAATTAGGCATCCATAAATATAAAAATCATAAGAAAATGAGCTAAAACAACTTACTAATCAAACTTTAGGGCCTTAATCCTCAAAATTTCCCTTTTTTATTTCTTTATTTCTTTCTTCTTTCTTTCACGTTTGCTTTCTGTTAGTCTTTCTATCTTCTTTTCTATTTTATCAATTTTACTTATTATACTATTATTAACCTATAATAAATATAAAACTAACATATGTAATAGTTATAACATAAAATATCTTATAGCTATTACACATATATACCAACTATTACACACGTTATTCAATATTAACACACACATGGCACTTAGGGTCTAATTACTAGATTAGTCCCTTTTACTTCTTTAATCTATAATTAAACTTTTATTCCTTATGCAATTTAGCCCTTTAAACTAAATTCAATCTACTTCACTTAATTAAACACTAAATAACCATTCAACTATAATTCATAAATATTTCTAATAAATATTCATGAATAAATTTCACGGAAACAGTACTCAAGACTCAATTTCCGATACAGTAACTTTCGGTTCATTATAGGCCAAAAGCGCAATTAGCCCTTCCGCTATAAAAACACGCGGATCCTAATTGGAGCGGGTCGGGTCGACCCGACCCAGGGCCAAAACGGCGTCGTTTCAGGTTAAATGGAGGGAGGACCAAAACGCACCGTTTTGGTCCCTATAAAAGACAATTTTTTTTTAAAAAAATTTATTTGAACGGTGAAAAGAAAAAAAATGAGAGAAGAGGGAGAGGGGGAGAAAATCCGGCCATGGGCCGGTCATCGGTCAACCGTCGGACCGCTATCCGTCGTTGGCACCGGCCACCGTGAAAGGTAATTTTTTTTTTTTTACTATTATTTTTTAATATATATTTATTAAATATGTGTTTATAGATATACGTATATATATTCGTATGTATAAGAAAATGAAAGAAAAGAAAAAGAAATCTAAAACTCAAAATTCGGAGCGTCACCTCCTATTTTTTCGATTCTGATTCTTGTATTTTGATATTCACTACCTTGACATCGAGCAGATAAGGTAAATCACCGTAATGACAATAGAATAGCTGTTTGACCTCGTCATCCCACTATGCCCAAATTTCTTTCATCTCTTGGAGATTATTTTGAGTTACGCTGATCCGAATAAAGTTCTATAACTCTGACACGTACCCCCCGATAAGATTGTCACCTTTCTCTTGTTGCGTTGTCTCAGCCCATATCCGGACAGCCGCGTTGTCTTCTACTGTAACGCCCCAATTTTCGGGAATTCTGTGAATGTTGGCATAGGTTTAATTATGTTAGTGGGCCTCTAGAAAGCCCAAACTTAAGATAGAACCCGACAATTTTAGTTAATTTTTGTTCCATAAGAAAAAGGGGGTGAAATTATGAAATAGGACCTATGTGAAAATGTTTGAAAATGCTATAGGCTAAATTGAAGTGGCCAAATAAATAGGAGTGCAAAATAGGAGGATTTGCATGACAAACCTCCCATTTTACATGAAGTGGCCAGCCATCATGTTGTTGTAGACAAAATGTACACTTGATATCCATAATTTATGGTACAAATTGATACAAATTGATAATAGGTTAGGTAAATGTTCAATGATAATAGGTTAGGTAAATGTTCCATGATAATGGGTTAGGTAAATGTTTCATGATAATGGGTTAGGTAAATGTTTCATGATAAGAATTTCATGTATTTTGTATTAAAGAATTAAATGGATGAAATATGAAGTTTTATTAAAAGAAAAAGGGGTGAAAAGAACAAAGTTTTGTCCATCTTTGTTCATCATAGCTGAAAGTTATAGAAGAGAAAGGAGAGGAGAAAGCTCTTGAGTATTTGGTCATTAGGAGGAGGAAAATTGAAGGTAAGTTCTTGGTACCTTGCTTCTATTTTGAGGTTCATGAGTTCTTCTTGATTCTACCTTAACTCTTGAAGTATATTTTGATTTTTAGTTGTGTTGTGAGCATTTAATCATGAATTAAAATGAAGGAAATGGTTGTTGTTTCATGTTCTTTTGATGAAAAATGGAAGATAGGTGAAGTTGAGCCAAACAAATAAGTATGCATGTGCCTTAGATGTTAAAGGGAAAAATCAGCTAACATGTTGTGCTTTAAAATGATGAAATGGAGATTATACTTAAGTAAAATCATAGATATGTGATGATTGATTGGTGATATACATGTTTAAATAACATGCATGCAAGGTATGTGTGAAAGAGTGATTTGGTAATAAATCTGCTTGGGACAGCAGCAATAACGTGACTTTGGAAAATCACCATAAATTGTGGGAGATGAATTAGAAGCTGAATAAATTATGTAATTAAAGCTTATTGAGTCTAGTTTCTAATGAAATAAACAAGAACATATTTTGAATTCTGTACAATGAGAAATTTGATTCGTAATGAAGAGTGGTCAGATTAGTCAAACAGTGAAACATGGGAAACTTTAAGAAAAATCTGGTATTGATTGGCCATACCAAAAATTCTGAAAATTTTATGGATAGAAGATATATGAGTCTATTTTCAGGGAAAATTAACGGAACTTGATTTGGAATTTCGTGGCTCCAGTTATAAATAATTTAGTGACTGTTGCTCAGGAAGACAGCTTGCAGTGAAATTATGATTATGTGGTAAACATTGACAAAAATTTGTTAATGAGTTGCTTATTGATTTCTTATAAGCTTACTATGATCTGTAGGTGTGGTTGGCCGAATATTGTAAGGGGTTAATACGTAGTTTGTATTTGAATAGTTAGATTAACGTGTTAATAATCCAATTGTAGGCGGTTCGTATGTGGATCTCGTCAAGATATCGTCATAAAATGTGTGTAATCGACACCCTCTCATAGACTAGATTGGCAAAAGCGAAAAGCGAAATGCCGAAAAGTCGGTATTTTGGGAATTTTGAAAAGCGAATGCTCGTAAAATAGTTGGGTTTGTATATTTGGTAATCTAAAGAAATAAACCGCAGACGCGATTTCGTACATTTTGATAATTTGGGCTTAATGGGCCAAAGATCGGGTTCATGGGCCAATGGGCCCAATTCGTAAGTATGTGTAAGTGTTCGATAGTACATAAATAGTTAGGATATGCATGAAAACCCTAAAAGTAGCTAAATTACTATAATACCCTATGTATGGAAAATTTCTTGTGATACCCCTAGGTGCAAAATTACCGTTATACCCCTAGGGTTAATTTTGACCGAAAAGCATGACGATCGATTTCGTATGATATATGCCATGATTATAATTACATTGCATGGGGACATGGGTTATATTATGGAGGAAGCGTTCGGTGGCTCGCCACAAATATTCGATCTGGTGGCTCGCCACATATATTCTGATTCGGTGGCTCGCCACGATTATTCAGATCTGGTGACTCTGTCACATTATTCGCTTCTCGCAGCCATGCTGCAAATTTCGTGGTGTGTAGCGGTTGGGTGGGTCGAGTTGTCTCCCACACGGTGTAAGGTTGGTACGGGGTGTATACGGTTGGATATGGTTGGGTTTCGCATAAACATGTAATATCATTACGTTACATTATGGGCCTATGGGCTTTATTCGAATTGCATTCGGCTAAGGCCAACTTATTCATTTACGTGGGTTGAGCTGATTTAGACTATAGTTGGGTTATTTTACATCTTGAGTTTCCCAAACTCACCCCTTTTATTTTCATCCACGCAGAAATCCCCAACCATAGTGGGCTTGGAGTGTGAGGGAATTCGGAGTGGCCACCCGCTCGAAAGTTTGATTTTCTTCCGTGAACTGGACATCCTTTTAATTACGTTTGAGGTTTTGGGCTTTTAAATGTAATAAGGCCGCTTATTTATTTTTGATGGTTTTAATATGTATTACTAAGATAGGTAATACTTATTTTAACTGTTGAAATTGGATAGCTTTAGGCGCGTTTTCAAAAACAACAGTTGATTTCAAAATAACACGACAACAAGCAAAGCTTCCGCAATGAAAGTATTTTCCAAAATTAATCACTTTTCCTAAAATGACTTAATCAAATCGGTTTCCTAGAAATATCCATGACGTTAAGGTGTGGCAATGGCAGTATGCATGTCTAGGATTGGATCTGAAGGGAGCTTGGTACTTAAGCAGTCCGATGGACTCACCACCTCTTTTCCGGTTTCTTACCTGGTGCACAGCTTCCATTCACTTTAACCTTTAATGAATTAATCTTTTGAACATCAAGTACGATTTTCTGGACTTAGAATGAAATTTTTTTTTTACGTTTTTGATGTGGCATGCCGGATCCGGCCATAACTTCTGGGCCGGGTTTGGGGTGCTACATCTACTTTATCAAAAAACCCATTTTCCATGATAAGCTATCTATTTAGGAACCGAATGCGAATCAATACCTTTTATGATGAAAATGCCATGCAAATACAATCAAAGTAAAACAAAGCAAGTCAGTAATTCATACACAATTCAAAGCAAACAAAGAATAATAAATATAGCACTTGCTCAAGTAACTACTAGGGTTTCGGAGTGGCTCTACCTAGGGTGGGTTCTTAAGGCTCACTACAAGGGTTTGGTTCTAGAGTAAGGGTACCGAACCAAGAGATTCATCGATCTTCACCCATTATAGGCTCATCTGCATCGAGTTCGATTCGGGAATACATTTCCCTATGGCTGCACGGAGATGAAAATCTCACGAAGACATAGGTACGGATGTATCCCGAAAGTGATCCACTATCCTGCACGGAGGTGAAAACCTCACGAAGGAGTAGTTTCTCACTCCCACTTAAAGGGGTGTGACCACAGCGGTCATGCAATGCAATATGTAAAACTATTTAAAGACTCAAGCCAACGCAGCAGGTATTGTACCACAAAAATAGTTGATGAAATGCAATGAAAGGATTGTATTTCAAAACCAAATTTTCAATTTTCGATAAAAATACAAGAGTTAATCAACTTGTGGCTTGACTCTCTCATTCGTTTCCCCAGCGGAGTCGCCAAGCTGTTGTAACCATTTTTTTGAAAACGACGGGTATAGACTTGGATTTTGAAAACGAAAACGAATAGAGGAGTCGCCACCAATCCTTTTTTGATGAGGTGTGATCGGATCACCTTAAATTAATCATTTTAATAAAAGTTAAGATTTACTAAAACGATAATTTTTGGTCTACGAAAAATCAGAAAATGAGTTCGGGAGTCGGTTACGCACGAGGAAGGATTAACACCCTCGATACACCCAAAATTGGTACCTAGTTGATTAATTAGTGTCTTAGTGTCAAAAATTTAAAAACTTGAAAGAATTTAAAATACGATCCCTCTTTGTATTAAGGCTAATTTAAAAATGATTGAATAAATTAAGCGGATGTTATGGACTCTCTCATCTCGAAGTAATAAAATATCATGCCCAGTAAGTTAGGACATGACATCTCGAACTTTGAGACTGAGCTTGCCTTTTATTTAAAATTAACGTATTTTAACTCCTTTTAAAAGGAAATTCGGTTAGTTAGAGTGAACGAGGAAAATCAAAACCCAGTAAGTTAGGGCACGTTTTCTCGAATTCTCAAACACCAAATATTGCCTTTATTTCAAAACAAATTCTTATTTCGAGATGACAAAATGTCATACCCGGTAAGTTAGGGCGCAACACTTTGCATCTTCGAGAATAAGCATTTTTCAAAACTCGTATAGTGATTTAAAAAGAATATATTCCGTTATTTAGGTTAAATGAGAAAAGTCGTAACCCAGTAAGTTAGGGTATGATTATCTCGAATTACCTAATACAAGATATTACTTTTATGAAAGAATCGTTTTAAGGCATTGAGTAAAAACATAATGTAATTCATAGTAATACATGAAAGCAGATTATGATATTATAATGATAACGTATAATAATGAGTGATAATAACGTGTAATGAAAAGATGACATAAAAGCAAGGTTAGTAATACGTAAATATAAACAAATGCATAAAAAATAAAATGCTCAAATACATAAGTAAATTAACGAATAAATAAATGGGATGGCGAAATAAAATGACAATGATAACGGTAATAGTGATATAAAAGTGCATACATATATGTATCATGGTGCCTACATAACAATAGAAGCAATAAGAAATATAAAATGTATATGCATATAAATAATAGCACGATATTAAAAGACACACATGCATGGTATATATACAAAATGTATAAGTAATATAATAAAAATTACATGGTATATATATATGCTAGTAATAATAAGGACGATACAAATAATGAATGATTTGAGGTTTAAAAGAATTTACAAAGATATAGATAAATAGATGATGAAATGATAATAATGTGAGTAATGATAAGCAAAATAAGTTCGCAAAAATGTGTATATTTATATATATTATTAGTTAGTATAAAAGTAATGGCGTATAATTATATATAAAATGTTAGAAAGTAATGATACAATAGTGATGATAATGGAAGGTGTAATAATAATAGTAACAATATAGAGATAATGATAAAAATAAAGAAACATTATATTAATATATATATATTGGAATTAAATATATGATAATATTAAATGTGTATATATAATGTGTACATGAAATGGGATAAATACATGTAACTAGTAATACTAACGATATATACATAATATATGTAAAGGGATATACGATACATATGTATATTAAAAATGATAATGATGCATAAGAGAAAAGAAAGATAATATCATATAATATATATTATTAAAAAAATGAAAACAAAAATAAAAATAAGTATATAATAATATATATAATATACAAAACGAAATATATGCATAATATATACATAATGTATATAAAATATACGTATATACATATTTATATAATACTTAAAAGGAACAAATATATGTAGTAATGCTAATACATATATGCGTAGTACAGTGAATATCGTCAAATGAATACATATATATAATATACAAATGCATTAATAAAAACAATAATATTAAACTATTAATAATACTATGTAACGTATATATATTATATATAAGTATTAAGTAAGGATGATAATAAATAAAGTAACAATGACAAATTAAATGACTAAATGAAAATAATGAACTAATAATAATAAAATAAACGAGTAAATAAAGATAAGAAAGGAGAATTAAAATCCAAATTGATTAGGGGTTAAATTGGAGTAAAATTGAAATCGAGGTGCAAATTATAATTAAATAAAAAACGAGGGGTAAATACAAAAACACGCATGAGTTTTGAGGACCAAGCGAAAATAAAACCAACTTCTGAACATGTGTCCATCACCGGCACGTCCACGCATTAGGGACCAAATTGAACTCCAAGCGAATTTACGTGGCCAAATTTAAGAACAAAAGGAAAATAACAAAGGATTAAATTAAAAGGAGGAAAAATACGGAAGGACCACGGGCGTAAATAGCCCAATTAGTGAAAACACGCGGATCCCAGGATAGGACGGGTCGGGTCTTCGGGTCGTACTTAAAACGACGCCGTTTTGGCGTTCAGGCCTAAGGCACAAAACGGTGCCGCTTTTATCATGCTATAAAAGTCAAATTTCCTTCAAAAATTTCATTTTTTACTCCTTCCAAAAAAAAATGCTGAGGCTTTCTCTCTTTTTCCTCTCTGCATCGAGTCTCCGTGGTCGGACCCATCGCCGTCCTCCGTGCCGTCCGTCAAATCTGCACGCCACCACCGTACGATGGCGAAAATTGCCCGTAGGTAGATTTTTCTCCTTTTTTATATATTTTTATTTATTTAATATATGTGTGTTGTTTTATTAAAATGGGGATAATATATGTAAATAAATTCAAAAAGAAAATGGAAAATAGACCTTAGATTTTGTTGTTTTGGTTCTCCAGGTCTCGATATGGGGCTATTCCACGCTCTTGATGTTGCTAAAGTCTCTGCTTTTCTTGGAAATAGAATGTTGTTTGCTTTTTATTTTCACAAAAATGCCAAGTGTTCCAATGGTTTTGATTTGGCTTTATATAGCCATTACAAATCCCTTTTTATATTACATTGTCTTTTCTTTGCGGGAAAATGGGCGGTGGAGCAGAGGCCATTTATTGTCGACGTGACTAGGGCGGTGGGAGTTAGAGGCGGTGGAGGCAAGTGGTTTAGGGTTTCAGATTCTAAAACCCTAAACTTGGGGCTAGTTGGGTTTGGGCTTCTATTTAGAGGTTAGTAGGTTTTGGGTAGGTTATTTGTTTTGGGTCCAAAATTGGGCTTGTACAGTAATTATAAAAACACTTATTTACTTTTGGAAAAGAGCAATAAATGGATTGACCAAAAAACGTGGCGACATAATAATCTGTTTTTTTTTAAAACGTGTGGTTTCGTATTTTGTAGCAACACCATCAAGAACTTAATTTCTCGGCAAGTTCCAAGAAAATTCACGATTCAATCATTTTCCTTTTAATTAATTTGTATATATATTAGGACTGAAGTTAAAATATGATAATATTAGAAGATATATATTGATAATTAATTTGTATATTTGTCATGAGCTATAGATCAAATGTATATATCATTATATATCATTTAGGGGCAGTGCTATAGATAATTTTTTATTTATTTAAAAAAAATTTATATACGAATCACACATAATTCATTATCCACTCAGAATTAAGACATGTCACGCTATAAATGTCATCAGTGAATAAATTTATAAAAAAATTTAGGATCTATTCTACTTAAATCTTGTCCTATGTATTTTTAGTCTAGTTAATCACATATATATATCTTTTCGCATTTTCTTCCGATCACGGTCCTCGTACTGCGGATTCCGCTTGTTTCGTACGATCATTGGCATCAGCACTCGGACACTTACAACGTAAGTTGGCAGGACAACGTCATTAGCATTAGGTTTCATTCCTAGGCTTGGTTAATGGATTATTATAGCATTTCATAGCTCCATCATGTCCTAAAACTAGGTTTTACCATTTTTAATGAGATGAGATGAAATGACTTACCACAACATTAACAGGCTGTTCAGAAGGGCTTACTAGATCTACAATCAGTAGTTGTTCAATGGCTTTGAACCCGAGCAACGATTTGCTCAGCTTCTTTCCGGTGTGGAAAAGTCAACCTAGAAGTGTAAGTGACTCGACCAACACGAACGGTGGCTTTGAACCTTGGAGCATGCGCAAACCCTTCGTTGAAGCTATGGTATACAGGGAGGCCGACCCCGCATCTCTGAGAATATTCTTGCAAACGATTCTTATGCAAGTGTTAAGAACATTACAAACAAATTCTTCTCTGTTTTCTATTATCACATTACAAGTTTTAAGGTGGGAATTCCCCTGCAAGTAGTGGGAAACTCCTTCATATCTAAGGGCTGAGAAGATGACACCTGTCTATTAGCAAAATTGTCATTTAAATGATTTCTTTGTTAAGAAGTTCATAGATACTCGACGGGTTAAAAGATGACATCTTCAAGCAATTACTTTCTTTTTTCTGAACCTCATTATACCCTCTGCTATCACTCCGGCCGCCGTCAACGGTGTCCAAATATTCAAAAATACCCTCATTATACCTCTCTGAACCTCCTAATAACATGCATCGTATTAGATTCTAGAAAATCTTAATAATGATGTGCAGATTTAGGTTTCAAATTAAACAGAGACTTTCTATCACTATTCCAATGTTTTTAACGACTTTCAACCACCAAAATCCCGTTCCCTTGCGTGTTCCGGCTTGTCGACGCCGCTACGAGGGACTTTACGGCGAGTCTGTGGCTTTAAATACAACAAAGAAGGTGTGTTAAGACCAAGAGGATTAAACTGATATTTCAGAACAGAATTTTCTGATATAATTATATATTTATTAATTCATTTGTTTTTGCTTCGGTTCTTTTGAATATTAAGCTACATTCATACTGCATGCAGCAGCGAAACTAGGAGGTCCGACAGCCTCCTAAAATGAAATTTTTTCATACCACTCTTCTAAAATTTTTAAAATTATAAATTACTAAAATGAACTCTTAAAATTTTATATTAAAAATGTGAAATTATATTTTTTATTGTAAATCTTTTTGAAATCTTACGAGGTTAACATTGTAAATATCATATTATGAAATTTAATTAGTTGATACAAAAGAAATTTATATATGTGAGGTTATCTTTCTAGAAACTACTTGAAATTCCTTTGAAAACCATCTTTCTCTTCGTCGATCACCACCGCCTTAACCAAACCCCGATCATGTCAACTGTTAGACCGCAGCTTGAGATTCCTGTAGGGTTTCGATTTCTTCCCACCAAAGAAGAAATCCTTTGTGATTACCTTCAACCATTCATCAAGGGCGATCCCATACCTTCCGGTGTGATG
Source organism: Gossypium arboreum (assembly GCF_025698485.1). Taxonomy (NCBI): domain Eukaryota; kingdom Viridiplantae; phylum Streptophyta; class Magnoliopsida; order Malvales; family Malvaceae; genus Gossypium; species Gossypium arboreum. The sequence goes on along the minus strand of NC_069079.1, from coordinate 126,497,695 downwards.
ATGGAGTTGGATATTTATGGCTCAAATCGCGAGCCTTGGAATATTTTCGACCAAGATTCGGCAGAGTCTCTGGGTTATCACGAAGTTGAAGAAGAAGAGCAAGTCAAGAATCGAAAGAACCGCGGGAGATGGATGTTGGCTCCAACAATATATCAAAGAAGTGAAGAACTCGGACGGCGGCGAAGTCATAGGTTATGATAAATACTTCAAGTACAGCCGCAAGAAAAGCCAGAAATCAAATGGTCAATGGATCATGCATGAGTTCTCCTTGAAAGATCAAGAAGCTCTTGGTTTGAGTGATTTCGTTATCTGTGAGATTAAGAATAAGGATGCTGCTGTTGTGAGCCCGGATTACGAAGAATGTGAAGGAGAAATCAACAAGAACAAGAAACGTAAGTTGATGGAGGTGCCGTTGACTTCGACAAATGATTTTGCTTTCGTGCCCATGGGGAATCAGGCATTTGAGTATATGGCTCCAGAAGCAGGAGGCTTGTCACCGTTACCACCCTTCACTGCATGCTTAAACCAACAACCAAACCCGTGGACATCGGCAGGTGTTGGTGGCAATCTTGGAGTGCCTTATTATAATTCTCACCATCTGGTACCTGCCTAACCCTTGCTCTATTTTCTTTTTATATTTTTACATGTTTATGATATAGCTTATATATTCATAACCTTGTTCATGCATGCTTATATATATACATTATATATTTGATTCTCAAACCAAACAATTGGCATTGATTTGCATATTTAGGAAGAAGCTCGTGAGGATGTCAACGCCAATCTTTACCTTACATTGCAAGAACTGGACAACTTCTTGAACTCCGATTAGAGTTGATGTAAATGTCTTCAATGTAACTCCACACCACATATGAATTTTATTGATGGCATTTTCCGTGGTTTTTTTCCTTCTATGTTCAGAAGGGTTTTCCACGTAAATTTGGTGTCTCCTCTTTGCATGCCTTTATTTACTTTAATATATTAATACACTAATTTAAAATATATTTTAAAACTAAAATTGATTTAAATATTTTATAGCAAATAATATTTTATTTTTATCAAACATGATTTTTTTTTCTAAACTTAAAAACCCAATCTATCTGGTTTTAATTACCACAACTTACCATAAGTAGAAAATTTTAATTATCAATATTATATTAGTTTATATTTTCTTTGTGTATTATTAAATTGTTATTTTTTAAAAATAAAACCTAAAATATGACATAATAATAATAATATATTAACTTAATCAAACAATTATCAAAATAACCCCATTTATCACAAACTTTAAAATTCTCATTAAAATTATTTTTAAATTTTTTCATTTAAATTTACATTTTGAGTCATGGTAAAGTGACTACTTAGTAATAAAATGATAACATAAGTGATTAAAATATAACATTTCAAACATAAGTAACTAAAATGTAATCTGAGCCAAACAAAATTGACTATTTTTGTAATTTATTTTATTTTATTTTATTTTACTTATTTTCCTTCTTATTCGTTAAAAACTCTAATCATTGTACTCAATAGCCACTGACGTTGTCGTTTGTGATGACCTTTCTTGCCGATTTCGAGACAAAAAAAAAGATATCATCCATCTAATTGACTTTTGTTGTTCCAAATCTTCTAAAACAATGACCAAATTTTCAAAATACTCTTTCTAGAACTGTTTTTTTTTTTTTAAATATCATTGGTACCACCTGACACAACACCACCACCTAAATATATATATTTAAAAATTTAACGGGTGTAATTAGATTGATGTTAGGACTTAAATTATTGGTTGTACCGCGAGAAAGATAATGATTTGGTTTAACTGTGTAAACAATCTCGATGTTCATCTTTACAATTTTTACACTTTTGTTTTTGTGGTTAAAACTATGACCATAGTTCCAAGTACTATTTTAACCATAATTTCTGTTAACAAACCAATTATCCCTCATTTCTACAATATTTAATAATAATAATAACAATAACACATTTTGCATAAGAAAGTAAGCAAGTGAATTTTAATTTTGTTGGATGGGGATTAATGCCTTAAACATATGTCCTTAGGCCACATTTTTGTTTGGATAATGTAATATTTAGGGGTTGTTTGCGTCTGTAATATTAAATTTTATTGCTAAATCTTATAAGTGCTAAATTTATATAAATATTAATTTTAAAAAGACTATTTATTATTTTGTAATCTTATTCATATAATATTTTATATTATTTTGGATAGTTTTGGATAAAAGTTAATATGTTAATTTTAATATCTCACTTTAAAAAATATAATTTATTTTAATATTTTTATAAAATAAAATCAACATAATATTTTCGATAAATAGTTACCTATCTACTTACATTATTTAACACTTTTTTTGTTGAAAATTTTATATTAAATAAAAATTAAAATGATTATCAAACACATTTAAAATATTAAATGAAAATTTTAAAAGTTTATCAAACACACCCTTAATCTCTGAATGTGATAATTTTCTTTCTAAATTAGTCCCTAAACTAATTTGGGTCCATATTACTCCCTAAATTTGATATTTTTTTCCAAGTTTGGTCCATTTGATGACATGATACTTTGAAATTATGTCACATTATCATATTGACTAAAACTAGGAAAAATTGTCAAGGACTAATGTGGTCTAAAAAAAATCTAGAGACTAAATTAAAATAATTACCAAATTCAATGGCTAAATGTTACGTTACTCCTTCTGTTTTGTAGTGTTTTTGGATTTGCCTATGCCAAGCAAAATTTACGTATGTTACACAATGAAACTTAATGTGTAGCCCTCAAACATACATAAACACCTACAAATATATCACAATGCATAAAACGGGGCAAAGACACAATGACGCCGTCGCCTTGCCCCAAAAATGGTAATTTTGACATTTTACCTTTTTAAAATTTATAAAATTATATCTAAGTATAACGATTCATATCTGCCCCTAAAAATAATTTCCTAGCTTTTCTATGTGTATGCACATACAAAACCAATTACATCTGAAGTGGGAAGTAATTTCTAGTCCACACTTTCAACATATCCAACACCAAACAAATGAGTTCCAAATAAAAGCACAACGTCACACAACCCATATATATCATCAGACCATACAAAGCATTTTGAATCCATGTGGATGGCTTCAAAGTTCCCTTCCTTTCTTTTAGAATTCCCAAAAACTTTTCATTTGAACTTCTCTCCTCCTGGTAGACAAAACCTACAACCAATCAAAATGGAATATATATGTATGTATGTCAAGTTCATTTTAACATTGTAGCTAGTAGGACATGATCAAAATGGAGAAACACAAACCAATGGCCGACCAATTCGCATTTTCTTCCGATCACGGTCCTCGTACTGCGGATTCCGCTTGTTTCGTACGATCATTGGCATCAGCAATCGGACACTTACAATGTAAGTTGGCAAGACAAGGTCATTAGCTTTAGGTGTCATTCCTAGGCTTGGTTAATGGATCATCATAGCATTTCATAGCTTCACCATGTCCTAACACTAGTTTTACTCAAATAAGGTGTACAAAAGTAGAGATTCAAAAAATAAATTTAGATATAAAATTAGTTTCATTTAAAATATGACTCAAATTTGTACTTCAATATTTAAGGTTCGAGTCTAATCTGATATGTTTTGTACTTTTATAATATATTATTTTGTTTTGTTTTATTTTATATATTATATAATTTATATAACATAAAATTAATATATAATATTATAGTATAAATATTAAAAATATATTAATAAATAATTTAATAAAAGAAAAAACATATAAAATTATTAAATTTAAATTTAATATAAAATTATTAAACATATAAAATTTAATATATAATATTTGCTCAGCTTCTTTCCGTGTGGAAAAGTCACCTAGAAGTGTAAGTGACACGACCAACACGAATGGTGGCTTTGAACCTCGAGCATCATAAACCCTTAATTCGTTGAAGCTATGGTAAATAGGGAGACCGACCCCGGATCTCTGAGCATATTCTTGCAAACGATATTATGCAAATGATGTGCAAATCCTAAACAACACAAAGAACACATCAAATGATATTAACATCCCACATCGGTTACTAGTAATTAAACACGAAACTGTTAACAAACAAATTCTTCTCTTCTATTATCACATTACAAGTGTTAAGAACATTGGTGGGAATTCCCATGCAAGTAGTGGGAGACACCTTCATATCTAAGGGCTGAGAAGATGACACTTATCTATGAGCAAAATTGTCATTTAAATTATTTCTTTGTTAAGAAGCTCATAGATACTCGACAGGTTAAAAGATAACATCTTCAAGTAATTACTTTCCTTTTTCTGAACCTCATTATACCCTCCGCTATCACTTCGGCCTCCGTCAACGGTGTCAAAATATTCAAAAATACCCTCATTATACCTCTCTAAACCTCTTAATAACATGCACCATATTAGATTCTAGAAAATCTTAATGATGAAGGGTGAGTTTAGATGAGCGGTGCGTTTATTTGCAGTTAGTGTAAAAACAGTTGTGGCTGTGAGATTAGATACTGTAGCGATACTATATTGTGAGATAAAAAGTAAGCTGAACGCACCGCACCGCATCCAATCGCCCATCCAAACCCACCCGAAGTATAGATTTATGTTTCAAACAGAGATTTTCTATCACTATCTTAATGTTTTTAACGACTTTCAACCACCAAAATCCCTTGTCCTTGCGTGTTCCGGCGTGTCGACACCAGTACGAGGGACTTTCCGGTGAGTCCGTGGCTTTACATACAACAAAAGAGGTATGTTAAGACCAAAAGGATTAAGCTGATATTTCAGAACAGAATTTTCTGATATGATTTTATATTTATTAATTCATTTTTTTTGCTTTAGTTTCTTTCGAATATTAAGCTACATTCATACTGCATGCAAAATTTTTATATACGACTCTTCTAAAATTTTAAATTAGTAAAATTTTATTGTAAAATGACTCTTTTAAAATTTTTAAAATTTTTATATACGACATTTTGAAGCTCTAACAATATAAAATTTTTATTTAATTTTTAAAATTATAAATATATAATCTATTAAAATGGTGAATTATTTTTTATTATAAAAATTATAATTTAATTTCAATTAAAATTATTTTTCTCATTCAGGCCATATTAAAGTTTTGAAATCTTACGAGGTTATCATTGTCAATTTCATATTATGAAATTTGAATTACGATTATTTATTATTATTTATTTTAAAATAATATATATATATAAACAAATTGTTTGATACAAAAGAGATTTATACGTATGAGGTATTTTTCTAGAAACTTTTTGAAATTCCTTTGAAAACCACCAAATTAATCTCATCTTTCTCTTCGTCGATCACCACCGCCTTAACGAAACCCCGATCATGTCAACTGTTAGACCGCAGCTTGAGATTCCTGTGGGGTTTCGATTTCTTCCCACCAAAGAAGAAATCCTTCGTGATTACCTTCAACCATTCATCAAGGGCGATCCTATACCTTCTGGTGTGATGAAGGAGTTGGATATATATGGGGCAAATCGCGAGCCTTGGAATATTTTCGACCAAGATTCGGCAGAGTCTCTCTGGGTTATCACGAAGCTGATGAAGAAGAGCAAATCAAGAATCGAAAGAACCGCGGGAGATGGATGTTGGCTCCAACAATATATCAAAGAAGTGAAGAACTCGGACGGCGGCGAAGTCATAGGTTATGATAAATACTTCACGTACAGCCGCAAGAAAAGCCAGAAATCAAATGGTCAATGGATCATGCATGAGTTCTCCTTGAAAGACCAAGAAGCTCTTGGTTTGAGTGATTTCGTGATCTGTGAGATTAAGAATACGGATGCCGCTGTTGTGAGCCCGGTTTACGAAGAATGTGAAGGAGAAATCAACAAGAACAAGAAATGTAAGTTGATGGAGGCGCCGTCGACTTCAACAAATGATTTTGCTTTCTTGCCCGTAGGGAATCAGGCATTTGATTCTATGGCTCCAGAATTAGGAGGCTTCTCACCGTCACCACCCTTCACTGCATGTTTAAACCAACAACCAAACCCTTGGACGTCGGCAGGTGTTGGTGGCAATCTTGGAGTGCCTGATTATAATTCTCACCATCCGGTACTTGCCGAACCCTTGCTCTATTTTCATTTTGTATTTTTACATGTTTATGATTTAGCTTATATATTCATAACCTTGTTCATGCATGCTTATATATTTGATTCTCAAGCCTAACAACTGGTATTGATTTGCATATTCAGGAAGAAGCTCGTGAGGATGTCAACGCCAATCTTTACATCACATTGCAAGAACTGGACAACTTCTTGAACTCCGATTAGAGTTGGTGTAAATGTCTTCAATGTAACTCCACACCACATATGAATTTTAGTGATGGCATTTTCCCTTTTTCCCTTCTATATTCAGAAGGGTTTTCCACGTAAATTTGGTGTCTCCTCTTTGCATGCCTTTATTTATTTTAATATATTAATACACTAATTTAAAATATATTTTAAAATTAAAATTGATTTAAATATTTTATAGAAAATAATATTTTGTTTTTATCAAACCTGGGTTTTTTTTTTTTTCTAAACTTAAAAAACCCAATCTATCTGGTTTTAATTACCACAACTTACCATAAGTAGAAAATTTTAATTATCAATATTATATTAGTTTATTAGTTTATACTATCTTTGTGTATTATTAAATTGTTATTTTTAAAAATAAATATCTAAAAATATGACATAATAATATATTAACTTAATCAAATAATTATCAAAATAACCTCATTTATCACAAACTTTAAATTTCCCATTAAATTTCTTATCAAATATTTTTTCCTTTAAATTTACATATTGAGTTATGATAGAATGACAACGTAATAAACTAAAACGTAACATTTTAAACATAAGTGACTAAAATATAATTTAAGGCAAACAAAAGTGACTATTTTATAGTTTATCATTTTATTTTATTTTATTTTATTTATTTTCCTTCTCCTCTATTAAAACTCTAATCGTCAGTACTCAATAGCTACTGATGTTGTCGTTTGTGATGACCTTTCGTGCTGATTTGAGACCAAAGAAGAGATGCCATCCTTCTCGTTGACTTCTACGATTCATATTTCCTAGTAGTCTGTTTCAAATCTTCTAAAACAATGACCAAAGCTTCAAACTACTCTTTCTACAATAATTTTTTTAAAATATCACTGGTATCACGACACAACAACACCACCTATATATATATATATATATATATATATATATATATATATATATATATATATGTTTTAAAATTTTAACGGTATCGCTCGACATATTAGCGGCACCAAAAAATAATTTTTTAAAGATTTATCGATCTTGCTTGACATACTAGTGTCACCCAAAAATTTTTGTTTTTGAAAAATTTCAGGTCTTTGATAGAACTAGCGACACCTATTAAATTTTTTTTTCCTTTTTCTCAATGTGAAAACCTGTATTTTTCATGGGTATTACGAAAAATATGTTCTAGTGTCACTTGATACAATGGCAGCATTCAAAAAAAATTCTTTTTTTAAAAAAAATCAGTCATTGTTTCTGTAGCGACGTAAAAATTTTAGCTTGGTCGCTAAATGTGGCGATTTAGTGAAAACTTGAAAACTGAAGTTTGATTTTAAAATAAAGAGGGAGTCGCCACCGATCCATTTTCTTAAGTGTGATCGGACACCTGTTAGATTTATTTTTTTTGAAACAAAAAGAAAGCCGAGTTTAGGTCTACGTCAAAAGCCAGAGAAAGATTAGGGTTCCGAAGTCGGTTACGTGCGAGGAAGGTATCAACACCTCATGACGCCCAAAATTGGTATCTTGTACAACACGCGTTGTCTTAGTTCTCAAAAATACGAGTTCAATTTAAATTTTAATCGTGATCCAACCAAAACACGAGAATTTTTAAATTTTGATTTGTTAGAAGGGCGTTCCGTTTTCAACACGAGCCGATATGATTCACCCAACATAGCGATGAAATCAACGACTTAGCGTCAAACTGATACGTTGCCTCGTGTATTAAAATTAATTAGAAAACAAGAAAATGATTTTCGAAGCAATGCAAAGCAATATTGATAAAAATAAATAAATGAAAGAACCAGAAATATATTGAAGCAAATTATAAATGTGATAATAATTTTAAAAGCGATAAAAATGTATGCGATATTAAACGTAATACTAGAATTAAACATGAAAGGGAAACAACGAACGTACAGGTACACGCATATAATAATGTTTAATATGATTATGAAAACATGATATTAAAAATATTAATAATGCTATATATACATATATAATATGGTGTTAAAATACATACATCGTATAGATATTAAAAATATATACATAAGATAGTACAAAAACATTAAAACGTATATATACATGACATACATAATATGGTAAAAATCTATGTGATATAATATTGAAAATATATACAATATGGTATTAAAAGATAGATATATAAAACATAACAATAAAATATATACACCAAATATATAAGAATATATATGTAATAAAGTATTAGAAACTTGTACACGACATATATAAAAATAAGGTGTTTAAAATACATACATAATATAGTGTTTAAGACATACACATAAGATAGTACAAAACATAACTAATATGGTATTAAAATATATACATATAACATAGTATTTAGGAACACATATAAGATGATATAAAAATATATACATGAAAGAGTATAAGAAATATATAACTAATACATTAAAATATATACCTATACTAGAAATTATAATAGTATATATATATTAAAAAAACTATTAGTACACTACGTAAATATGTATATATATATATAAATAATAATGATGTTTAGGAATATACTATAATAGTATAAAGATACATATCTAATAATATTAATGCATGTACATAATAATATATAAAAGTATGGTATTAAAAGCATTTACATAATAGTATGAAATATATATATATATATATATATATATATATATATATATAATATAGTGTTAGAATGCTTACGTAATATACATAACATGAATACTAATAATGTTAAAAAAACAACTTATTAATAATATTATATAAATATATAAAAAATATGTACGTAATATATATATTAGAAATAGTAATAGTAGCTATAGTCATAATATATTAATAATAAATAATAAAAGGAATAAAAATAACAATAATAAAACAGATAATCACGAGAATAATATAAATAATATTATATTTAAAAAATATATAAAAGACAAATTTTTTTTAAAAAAAATTCATTTGAATGGTGAAAAGAAAAAAAAAAAGGAGAGAAGAGGGAGAGGGGGAGGAAATCCGGCCATGGGCCGATCGATAAATCGGACCACCGTCCGTCGTCGTGGCAAACCACCGTGAAAGGTAATTTTTTTTTTTTACTATTATTTTTAATATATATTTATTAAATATGTGTTTAAAGATATACGTATATATATTCGTATGTATAAGAAAATGAAAGAAAAAGAAAAAAGAAATCTAAAACTCAAAATTCGGAGTGTCACCTCCTATTTTTTCGATTCTGATTCTTGTATTCTGATATTCACTGCTTTTGGTGTTTTTGATACCTGAAATCCATTGCTTGGTATGGCCGAATATCTTGTTTTATTCATGAAAAAAATCGATCCCTGTTACAAAGTTCCTATCGGCTTTTTATAGCCTCCTTTTTTTTAAAATGCTCCTTTTTTTTTATGCTTGCTGTCCTTTTCTTTTATTTCTTGCAGATGCAACTTGTAGGTGGTGACAACAGTGGCGTGGCAGAGGCGGTGAAGCAGGTGGAGCAGGTGAAGCAAAGGTTGGTATGGGCAATGGGACGTTACGGCGCTGAGTAGGTTAGGGTTTCAGAAATTAAAACCCTAAGTCAAAATTTGGGTCAAGAACTTGGGTCTCTTATTTTTGGGCTAGGGTTAGTTTAGTTAGGTCAAATTTGGGTTTGGTTTCTTTCTGGGCTAGTGGGTTGTTAGGTAGGTTTAGTTGGGTTTTGATGTAATTGGGGTTTGGGTAAGGGTTAGCTGATGGGTTGTTTTGTACCTGGGCCAAAATTGGCCTGTAACAGTTTTAAGGGACGAAGCTTGAAATTTTGTTTAGGGGGCCGGAATTAAATTTTAATTTTTAATAGTCTATATCTTTATAATTTTAAAGGATAAAATTAATTTTTTTATCATTTTTAAGGAGAGTCAATGTGTAATTTTACATTTACTAATTTAAAATTTTAAAATTTCTAAATATCCTAAATAAACAATTTTCTATTTTAGTGGGACCAGAAATCCTATTAGCTCCCTAGATATGCCACTGATTGCCTCATCATTAGATCGCCGTCAATATGTAAGATGACATCTATAAACACGGTAGATTTTAAGTCATTTTCATATATAACTTTTATTTAAATCGCTAAACAAGTTGCATATATAATATGACATTTAGAGGATTTTTTAATAAGGAATTTTTTTAAAGATCATCAGATCATCAATTTTTTTCTTCAAATCTATGAGAAGTATGAAAAAATATTTTCTCTTGGCCAAATGAAAATATTTTTTAATGGAAAAAAATGGTTAAAGAGACAAAATTTATCTTCAATTAAAGAGTCAAAGTACATTAAGTAAGACTTAAAAAAAACAGAATTCTTTTCAAAAGAAAATCACAAAAGCGGAAAGGGAATGGCGACGAGAGAGTGGAACCCATTGGATTTCGACATCGGAGAAGAAGAAGACGAAGAAGGAACGGCGTCGCAGTCATCGATATCGCCGCCGCTCCCGTACTTCGACAGAGATCGCCACGTGGCATTCTTGGAGATGATGTACAATTTGATGCCCCATCACTATCAATCACAGGAGATCAATCGCCTCACTCTTGCGTTTTTCACTATCTCTGGCCTTCACCTCCTCCGAGCCTTAGATCGCGTAAGCTTTTAATTGTTCTGTATTTAGAATTTGTTGTTTTAGAAATTTTAGGTTAAGGACTTAGTAGAAATTCTGATTTAAATAAAATATATATAATGGATATTAATAATTAGTAAAATAAGAAAATAATAAGAAAATTATTTAAAATATAATTAAATAATAATAAATTAATGTGATAAATTAAAAATAAAAAATGGTTATAAATAATAGTATAAAATAAGGGATAATAATTAAATAAAATAATATTAAATATATGATAATTAAATAAAAAAAATAAAGAAATTATAAAATAATATAATTAATTAATAAATATATGAAATATTAAATATAATATAATTAAATGGTATAATAAAGAATAAATATATTAAAATCTAGTATACTAAATTATTAAATAAATATAAGGAAAACGAAATACATAATAATATAATATTAAATATAAAAAAAAAATAATAATATAATATATATATTAAAATAAAAAAATAATAAAATAAATTATATAAATATAATAAAATAAAAAAAAGGAAATTTAAATTAAAATATTATGAGTAATTAAATATAAATATAATTAAATAAAAAATATTAAAACAATAATAAAAATAAATGAATATATAAATAATTAATAATTAATTAAATTTAATTAAAAAAATAAAATGATAAATTAAAAAAAGTAGATAAGTGGGAAGATATAGAAAATATAGTATAAAAAGAAAGTAAATCAAAATTAATAAAAATAAGTAATATAAAGTATATATAATATATATATACAAGAAAATATGTAAAAATCATGAATGATATATAAAATATTTTAATATATATACAAAAGACAATGTAATGTAAATTTATAAGTGAAATCTAAAATAAAATGTTAATATAAATGATAAGAATTAATGTAAAAAAATGAAAATAAGATGAGAATAGTGATATATAAGATTAATAATATGACTAGTAAATAGATATAAATGTCAAAATTGATGTATTATTATATAAGTATTAAAAAAATTACTTTATAAATACTAGAAACAAGATTAAAATAATGATTAGGTATATAAAATGAATAATAAAAATTTATTAAATATTAATGTAAACATTAGTTATATAAAGTAATAATTAGATTATAATTTAAATAAATGATCAATAGCTATGATAAAGTAAAATATAAATATAAAAGATATAAATTAAAAAATTGATAGTTAATATTGATATGAAGAATGGAATTATATAAGTATATTGTATATAATAACGAACTGCTGATACGATTACTATAGAAATATGTAATCATGTAATCAAATGTAAACATTAACCAAAATGATTATTTATAGATATTTACTATTCCTTAAAGCACAGTAATCAATAATAATTTAAGACATCTTATTATATATTATTAATTAGTGAATATAATTTAATTAATATTAAAAGGAAATATTGATTTAATATCTATGCGATACGTTTCAATTGATTCATATTACTTTAAATAATTTTAACTTTAATAAATCTTCTAGTTTATCATTTATATAATAAATCTTTACCATTAATTTGACAATTAAATGGCTTGAATATCATTTTCCTGACGGTATTGATAGCAATGGTTAGGTTTAAAATAAACCTGATTAGTGTTTTAAATTATTATTAATATATTTGAAATATGTTTAAAAAGCCATGTTAATAATTTAAAACATTTACTAAAGTTAAAATACAAACCAATCTATTGTTTATTTAACACTTTTAGGAATTTCAATCATGAAGATACTAATTAAGTTAAAAAATGAATTTAAAATGTTTACTATAATAAATTGTAAAATAGTTACAGTATGAGGGCTATATTAGACTATTACTTGCTTTTTGTATATATTTTTTTCTAGCAATTTGTTCAAATTCTTAATACTATTAGTATAAATTAGATTTATTCGTTCTAATATACTCTTGGTATTGGATATTCAGCATTAAATGGACTAATTTCCAGTAAATCTTTCAATATTTAAAATTATTTTTTTCTAGTTAAATGGTTATTTTAAATACAAAATCATGTGACAAGATTGCTGTCATTTAGACAATTCGATCTAAATTATCTTCGAATTAGCATTGTTTGCTTTTCATTTTTAATAATTAATTTATTTCAGACTAGTAATCAATTATTACATTTTACATAATTAAAATTTTTAAATGTAAAGTATTGACTCAATAATCAGTTAATTATTAACATGAAATTTTTTTATTATTAAACTCTAATCTAATATATTAGTAATAATACGAGTTAAATTTTTGTGAATAAATAGTAAATTAGGTATTGTAGAATTTTTAGAAATCTTATTAAGTTAAACATAAAAATTCCTTTATGCACTTCGATCTAACTGGTCCCTTAGTTGTTTGTGTTTTCATTCTAAGAAGACTGAATCTTCAATCTAAGCTAGAATTATTCTAGAGTTATATTATTTTTAATTAATCTTATTACCATTATACTATTTGCCAAATAGATTGAATATATATTATATTATTGAATTTATAAAATGCAAATGATTAATTCTTAATATTATGAAGTGAAGATTTTAAATAAATTTTTACATAATTTATAACGAATAACAGATAAATCGTAATATTACATGCTTTACCCTTAATTTAAGACTTTGTTTGAATTTCTTATTTATGTAAGAATCAGAAATGATTTTCATGATTAATATTGAAATGTATTGATATTACAACGAAGTTTTGATAAGCCTATTCAATTGATTTGCTGGCATGGAAATAGTACTACTCAATAGTGCATATTCATCCTACATTATAAATTTAAAATTTAATTCATATGTTGGTCATCTATAAGATGCATTATTTAAATTTACTTCTTCTCTAACTTCTAATTCATATCTAAAGTTAAATTTCAAAAAGACTTAATTCTTGTAATCTTATGACTATGATTGAAACTAATTGATCACCAATTCAAATCGAATTTTATTTAGACCAACTTCGTTTGTTAGTCTTTACTTACCAAGACGCAATTCCTGGACTCAATTAGTAGGATGTATCTTCAATTAACTAAGAGTTGTAAATTCTAGTTACAAACCGGTTATTTCAAATTTCAGAATTTTCTATATTCATTTTCCTGCTATGCAAGTCAATACATAACATATGCTCAAATATAGAAGATCAAACTTAATGATTCAATTTAAATTATAAAATAAAATAATTATCAAACATTATTTATTCAAAAATTAACATTCTTATCTGGTAATTAAAACTTACGGATTGTAAATACAATTATCAAGTAAGTAAAGAATTAAACAGGTTATCTGAATGGTTTATTTAATATTCTTTATCATTCCTTTATTTAGTACAACATAGCAACCACGATACACATCACTGACAACCTAAAAAATTTACATTCCTTACAAAATTCTTTTGATATTCACATGATCGAATCTTTTTTAATTAAATTTAATTAGTTATTTAAATACATTGATTCATTTACTAATAATATATGATTCTCTGGTATCTTGACAGTAACCTAACAAACCCGTATATAATGTTGGCAACTAATTTTATGAATTGCAAGCAATACTTTGATACTTCGATATGTCATAGACGCATCAAAATGTATGATGGCATCTGATTCTTTGGTCAACGCATTGAATTTTAGTTTTCGTGAGTTTTGTTTATTACATTGAAATGTAAAACAAAATGATCAAATTAACAATAAGGTGTTAATTAAAATATAGTTGGACGAAATAGGTATACTATAGTTATTACCAGCTAGAAATGATTCATTACAATTACATGTTATATTTTTTTAAAGTCAGTTTAGTATACTATGAATTATAAAAATTCTACTTAATATTCAAAAAAAAATTAATTATATATTGTTCAAAGTTTATTGATATTTAATTTATATTATGTCATAACATATTTTACACATTCATGATTATCATATAGAACTTGTATATACAATTTCTTATTGCACTGTTTAATTGTTTATATATATTATATTTTACTATTCTTCATTTTTAACTTTAATATGATTATATTACTGAGTTTTGATTTATTAATTACAATTAATTTCATTCAAAAAATTCCTAATATTTATAATTATACATATTTAAAATATTAATTACTAATTAATACTTTTTAAATTAATATTTAATTTTAACATCATTTCACTTAACCCATATTAAATTAATTTAATAACAATAATTATAGTAGAACTTCTTTATCTGAATTGAGATAATTTCTAATTGGTATCTTAAATCTTATTATTTTAACTAATTTAAATATTTTAAACTAATATATTCAGATATTCTTTAAACATATTTCTAAATTATTAACAATTTTCTATTACTACATAAATAATAATAAATAATTAGATCATAATTATAATAAATAAATAAGCTAAATGTATACATTACTTTGTAATTTTTAAATTATCTATCCATCAATTTTAAAAATTTATATTTCCATGAATTTTGTGGTGTATCTTCAAATCTAAAAAAGATATATCAAGTTAAATTATAGTCAAATTTAATAAAATATTTCAAATTAAATTGATTTTTTATTTTTATTTATGAATTATCTTAAATATAAAAATTTATATTATCTACTTAATTAATTTATTTTTATGAATGTTTACTTTGAAAACAAATCTCATTTTAATTTTTCAATTTAAAACTAATGTCAAAATTTATCCAAATACACAATCATCAAAATATTTAATCACATAAAACTTAAATAATAATGTTTAAAAACTATGTTATTAGTAATTCATATTTATAACTATTGGTTGGTATGCTAAAATTATGACTTAAATTTTGTAATTATTTTTGTGTATGAAATATAATGATAAACTATGCACAATTTCAAATAATTATCATCTTATTATTTAAAATATTCATTCAATCAT
Source organism: Gossypium arboreum (assembly GCF_025698485.1). NCBI lineage: Eukaryota > Viridiplantae > Streptophyta > Magnoliopsida > Malvales > Malvaceae > Gossypium > Gossypium arboreum. The sequence continues at coordinate 126,481,913 of NC_069079.1, read as the reverse complement.
TGCTAAATAATTACGTTATTTGTAAGAATTTGTTATGATGTAATCTTAACTTGTTAAGGCAATTATTTATAGTATACTAGTTTTCCGTAAATTTACATCTAGTGCTTAAAAATATTAAAAAATATTAATAATTTCAAAATGATATACTATTTTATAATTATAAATTAATAGATTTCAAATACTTTAATTATTATAATTTTTTTGCTTATTTATTTTTCCTACAAATATTAATCTTAAATTATATAATTAATTAAATATTTAAAATAATTGTCAATAAAAATAACACATATTTAATTATAAATTTTTTACTATAATTTAAACTATTTTAATCTAAATTAATTAAATTTGTCTCTCAATCTAATGTAATACTCTAACAAATGAAGTAATTGTTAAAATTTAGATATTACAAATTTAACAATTGTAGCTATTACATAAAAAGTGATTACAGCAATGCCAAGCTATTACACAAATTATTTACAACTTATCAATTTCAATAAATCAATAAATTACGATCCATCTCAAATGTAATTAACAGTTTATAGTCAAATTCTATTAATGAGTATTACATTTCAATTCACCCATCAAATATATCTATAAAAGGACATAGAATAACCATAATTAGTCATTAAATTTATCATTTTTCAATCATTATTGATCAACAAGTTACTTTAATAAATTTTTAAATATATTTTAAACCTATTAAATTCTCTATAATCCCATTCAAATTTAATATAAAATACTAACTAGAAACATATATAAGCCATTAATACAATTACTATAGATATTAATGATGACGCGTTGATTTCATTGGGTCGATATCCGACCACATAGTGAAGACTTTACTTGTGATTACCATTTTAGAATATACATTTAGCATAATTCTAGCATGTTAAGATATGCAAGATGGATCACATACAAATTAGCATTAAATGTATTAAATACAATTGTCTAATATTTAATTTGTTTAACGATTTTATACTAAAAATTGTACAATATTCAAGGTTCGGCATGTATATCAGGTAATATTTTTATTTAATTAAAAAATATTAAAGTATAGAATAAATAAAATTAATCATATTTAATGAAAATTATTTTAATAATTATATAAAATTCATTAATTAATATTAAATTCTCATTTTCCGTGAAAGTCACCTTAGAACTGCAAAAGTACAAACCCTTAATGGTAATTAATGATATTGAATGACTTAAGAATTCTTGAACGTTTTAATAAGTGAATATACCTTAGACAATAAAATTTAATAAAATTAACAAACACAAATCAATAATTTCTTTTAACAAGTTAAAATAGATTTGATATTCAACATTCCTATGAATTACACTTACATGGTATAATTAGTCGATTTCACCATATACCATTAAGTGACACTTGTTTACAATTCTTTCTAATCCTATTCTTTAAACTCATAGTATGGTAAAATAAATAGTATTAATTTCCTTTTCCAGAACATTTTCGAATCTCTTATGAATATTTAATTCCTTATTTACTCGTTCTACATCTTAAATTATACACGATTAATTTAGAAAATTGTTATGAGAGTTAGATCTTTTCAACATGAAGCATTACTGTATGAAAATTTATCTATTATTAATAATTTAGATTCAACAATTATACACTTCTCGTTGAATCAGATTGGAAACACCTTGAATTTAGCATATGTAAAGTCTTGTACATGATACTAATATATAAGAATTTAGATAATATTCCTTTCTATCATTTGTAGTTTCACAATAAAATTAGTGATCTCACTTACGTTAGTATGTTCTAATTTTAAATATTTTGTAAGAAAATTTAATTATTTTCTCTAAATTAAATTTTTTAAATATAAGAAATCATCATCATGAAATTTTATTTAGTTTTATTTCTATTAAAATTATAATCTCTTACTTTAAATTATTCGAGGATCTGAACTCTACATAGTAAAAGATTATTATTTATACTTAAATATTTTCATAAATGGATGATATTTATAAATTGTATAATAGATTTCTAGTAACTAAGGATGTTTAAATTTAAACATAAGTATCATTGTGAACAATATGAATTATACATTTCATCGTATATCAAAACCTGCCATTATCAATCAATACTGTTAATTGTCATAAGATTTCCTTGTAGATCCATTAATTTCTGATCTTACTTAAGATACTATCGCTTTGAGAGAAAGAATCAAAGAACTCACAGATTACGATCGTTCACACGTACAACAAAGATAACTGCAGAATAGACTTGGTTAATTCTTCAGATTAATTACTTCATATGAATTTCGTCATTCCTCTATAACCAATCAAAGGTCAGTATTTGGTCTTGATGCCTTGTATTTTGTATCCTGATCTTGAATTAGTTACAAGATTGAATTTTATGACTGTTAGAAAATTGATTCATCAGAATATTATTAATGTAACAATGGTATTTAAATCAACTTCAAAGATGACATGTAATAGTCATACATTTAAATAATTTCATTAATACTGATAACATCTAACCAAACTTATGATTTGATTTAATAAGTATAATATTAACCCATTACATAAATTAGAATTTCCATTCAATTTTCTAATTAAGTTCTCAAATATTTGTTTTCCAAAGCTTTATGATTTAATATATGTACCTAAAAACTGTTTAAATTAAATCTATATTAAAACAAATTTTACAACATGTTTTTCATTAACCGATTAATCTGATTTATTCCAATTATTCAATTTTATTTTATACATTTATTTTTATTATAACTGTTTTCATTTTTATTTATCTTAAGTATTAAAATATATGTATTAGAAACTTTAATATCTATTTAAATAATGATTTACTAAACTTTATATAGATTTTAAATTCTTCTAAATTTACAAATTCATATATCTCTTTTTTTAAATTAAAAGTAGACATCAAATATATAATATATTTAAAAATATATTTATATATTTAATTTATTTTTAAAATTTTAAATAATTTTTTAAACGTTATATCTAGATAAAATAACTTGTTATCCCTTCAAATTATTTACAATATTAGTCAATAATTTTTGTTTAAATTTAATTCTAATGATAAATAAATTAAAATTTATCATATTTCAAACATATTTAAATTAAATTTTTAATTCATGTATCAGAAATTTTCTATTTACATATATATATAATACCACTATAAAAATCTAATTTAAAAAATGTATTCGTTATGCAAATTAGCACAAATGATATTATTAAAGTATTTTCGATTTTAAACATCACCAAATCTATCTTTTAAAATTTTATACGTACGACATAAATTTATTTTTTGAAGAAAATATAATTGTATTGAAATATTTCTATATTAAACATAGCAAAAATTATAGCATCTAAATAAGTTATAAATTACATGAGCAACAAAGTATTACAAATAATTTTTATGATATTAATAATATTAAATTAATAAGGATGACACAACCAAATATTTTTAATTTGATCTGTTAGAATACTTTTTCACCATAAATAGTTTAAATATACATGATTCAAAACTTAGAAAATCATTATTTACTTACAAATATGAAAAGTATTGATAAAATATTATTTGTAAACAAAAACTATTTTAATCATCAAATATGAAAAATCATTTATTGCAAATAAAAAGTGAATTTTAAAAATATATGACAATTACAACATTATTTAATTACAAAATAAGAATTATCTCGTACGCAATAACATGTATAATTATTAAAATGTTAAAATAACATATTAAACAAATATAATATAGATATAACAATTAATCGTATAAATTAACAAATTATTAAAATTAGATATATAAATAATTAAACGAATATATGACAAATGGAATAATAAAATTTAAACATGTAAATATGATATATAAAAATATAATAACATGAAAATAAAAATAAAAAATATAATAATATATAAAATATTATAAATATATATCATATATAAAATATATATAAAGTAATACATAATATAATAAAAATACATAAGTAGTACAAAATAACTATATGATATGAAATAATAATAAAACAATATTATAAATAATAATATATAAAGTAATAATAATAACATGAATATAAAAATATATAAATATAATATTAATATATATATATATAATATGTAAATTATAAATATAATATATAAAATATATTAAAATTTATAAATACATCAAATATATAAAATATAATATGTTTAAAAATAACATAACTATTAGAATACATATAATATATAAATAGTTAACAAATAGTATATAAAATATAATAAATTAAAAATATTAATATAAATATAAATATAATATATTAAATATAATATATAATATAATATAAATATATATAATATAATATTAATATACTATAAATATAATAGATTTAAAATATACAATATAATATATATATAAATATTAATTAATATTAATATATAAAATAGAAAATATTTAATTAATTAATAATATATATATATAAATATAATTATTAAAAGATAATCATAGTAGATAATTATAATAATATAATATGTAAAAAAATTATAATAAGTATAAATTTAAAATATAAATATTGAATAGTAAAATAGTAATAGTATATAAATATAGAAATATAAATAATAATAGAAAGGTAATATTAATAATATAAATAAAAATAATAAATATATTTTTAAATATTATATATTTAAAAAAATATTGTTAAAAAATTGAATTGAAAGAAGGAAAATGAGGACATGATTATAATTCTGTTGCATGGGGACATGGGTTATATTATGGAGGAAGCGTTGGTGGCTCGCCACAAATATTCGATCGGTGGCTCGCCACATATTCTGCTTCGGTGGCTCGCCACGATTATCTGTATCTCGTGACTCATCACATTATTCGCTCGCACCATGCTGCAAATTTCGTGGTGTGTAGCGGTTGGGTGGGTCGAGTTGTCTCCACACGGTGTAAGGTTGGTACGGGGTGTATACGGTTGGATATGGTTGGGTTTCGATAAACATGTAATATCTGCTCGCTCGTTATGGGCCTATGGGCTTTATTCAATTCGCTCTGGGCTAAGGCCAACTTATTCTGTTTCTGTGGGTTGAGCTGATTTAGACTATAGTTGGGTTATTTTACATACTGAGTTTCCCCAAACTCACCCCTTTTATTTTCATCCACGCAGGAAATCCCCAACCATAGTGGGCTTGGAGTCGTGAGGGAATTCGAGTGGCCACCCGCTCAAAGTTTGATTTTCTTCCGTGAACTGGACATCCTTTTAATTACGTTTGAGGTTTTGGGCTTTTAAATGTAATAAGGCCGCTTATTTATTTTTGATGGTTTTAATATGTATTACTAAGATAGGTAATACTTATTTTAACTGTTGAAATTGGATAGCTTTAGTATGCTTTTCAAAAACAACAGCTTGATTTCAAAATAACACGACAACAAGCAAAGCTTCCATAATGAAAGTATTTTCCAAAATTAATCACTTTTCCTAAAATGACTTAATTAAATCGGTTTCCTAGAAATATCCATGACGTTAAGGTGTGGCAATGGCAAGATGCATGTCTAGGATTGGATCCGAAGGAGCTTGGTACTTAAGCATCCGATGGACTCACCACCTCTTTTCCGGTTTCCTACCGGTGCATGACTTCCATTCACTTTAACCTTTAATGAATTAATCTTTTGAACATCAAGTACGATTTTCGGACTTAGAATGAAATTTTTTTTACGCTTTTGATGTGGCATGCCGGATCCGGCCATAACTTCTGGGCCGGGTTTGGGGTGCTACATCTACTTTATCAAAAAACCCATTTTCCATGATAAGCTATCTATTTAGGAACCGAATGCGAATCAATACCTTTTATGATGAAAATGCCATGCAAATACAATCAAAGTAAAACAAAGCAAGTCAGTAATTCATACACAATTCAAAGCAAACAAAGAATAATAAATATAGCACTTGCTCAAGTAACTACTAGGGTTTCGGAGTGGCTCTACCTAGGGTGGGTTCTTAAGGCTCACTACAAGGGGTTTGGTTCTAGAGTAAGGGTACCTGAACCAGTAGATTCATCGATCTTCACCCATTATAGGCTCATACAGACCGAGTTCAGTTCAGGGGAATACATTTCCCTATGGCTGCACGGAGATGAAAATCTCACGAAGACATAGGTACGGATGTATCCCGAAAGTGATCCACTATCCTGCACGGAGGTGAAAACCTCACGAAGGAGTAGTTTCTCACTCCCACTTAAAGGGGTGTGACCACAGCGGTCATGCAATGCAATATGTAAAACTATTTAAAGACTCAAGCCAACGCAGCAGGTATTGTACCACAAAAATAGTTGATGAAATGCAATGAAAGGATTGTATTTCAAAACCAAATTTTCAATTTTCGATAAAAATACAAGAGTTAATCAACTTGTGGCTTGACTCTCTCATTCGTTTCCCCAGCGGAGTCGCCAAGCTGTTGTAACCATTTTTTTGAAAACGACGGGTATAGACTTGGATTTTGAAAACGAAAACGAATAGAGGAGTCGCCACCAATCCTTTTTTGATGAGGTGTGATCGGATCACCTTAAATTAATCATTTTAATAAAAGTTAAGATTTACTAAAACGATAATTTTTGGTCTACTAAAAATCGAAAATGAGTTCGGAGTCGATTTACATACGAGGAAGGATTAACACCCTCGATACACCCAAAATTGGTACCTAGTTGATTAATTAGTGTCTTAGTGTCAAAAATTTAAAAACTTGAAAGAATTTAAAATACGATCCCTCTTTGTATTAAGGCTAATTTAAAAATGATTGAATAAATTAAGCGGATGTTATGGACTCTCTCATCTCGAAGTAATAAAATATCATGCCCAGTAAGTTAGGACATGACATCTCGAACTTTGAGACTGAGCTTGCCTTTTATTTAAAATTAACGTATTTTAACTCCTTTTAAAAGGAAATTCGGTTAGTTAGAGTGAACGAGGAAAATCAAAACCCAGTAAGTTAGGGCACGTTTTCTCGAATTCTCAAACACCAAATATTGCCTTTATTTCAAAACAAATTCTTATTTCGAGATGACAAAATGTCATACCCGGTAAGTTAGGGCGCAACACTTTGCATCTTCGAGAATAAGCATTTTTCAAAACTCGTATAGTGATTTAAAAAGAATATATTCCGTTATTTAGGTTAAATGAGAAAAGTCGTAACCCAGTAAGTTAGGGTATGATTATCTCGAATTACCTAATACAAGATATTACTTTTATGAAAGAATCGTTTTAAGGCATTGAGTAAAAACATAATGTAATTCATAGTAATACATGAAAGCAGATTATGATATTATAATGATAACGTATAATAATGAGTGATAATAACGTGTAATGAAAAGATGACATAAAAGCAAGGTTAGTAATACGTAAATATAAACAAATGCATAAAAAATAAAATGCTCAAATACATAAGTAAATTAACGAATAAATAAATGGGATGGCGAAATAAAATGACAATGATAACGGTAATAGTGATATAAAAGTGCATACATATATGTATCATGGTGCCTACATAACAATAGAAGCAATAAGAAATATAAAATGTATATGCATATAAATAATAGCACGATATTAAAAGACACACATGCATGGTATATATACAAAATGTATAAGTAATATAATAAAAATTACATGGTATATATATATGCTAGTAATAATAAGGACGATACAAATAATGAATGATTTGAGGTTTAAAAGAATTTACAAAGATATAGATAAATAGATGATGAAATGATAATAATGTGAGTAATGATAAGCAAAATAAGTTCGCAAAAATGTGTATATTTATATATATTATTAGTTAGTATAAAAGTAATGGCGTATAATTATATATAAAATGTTAGAAAGTAATGATACAATAGTGATGATAATGGAAGGTGTAATAATAATAGTAACAATATAGAGATAATGATAAAAATAAAGAAACATTATATTAATATATATATATTGGAATTAAATATATGATAATATTAAATGTGTATATATAATGTGTACATGAAATGGGATAAATACATGTAACTAGTAATACTAACGATATATACATAATATATGTAAAGGGATATACGATACATATGTATATTAAAAATGATAATGATGCATAAGAGAAAAGAAAGATAATATCATATAATATATATTATTAAAAAAATGAAAACAAAAATAAAAATAAGTATATAATAATATATATAATATACAAAAGCGAAATATATGCATAATATATACATAATGTATATAAAATATAATATATACATATTTATATAATACTTAAAAGGAACAAATATATGTAGTAATGCTAATACATATATGCGTAGTACAGTGAATATCGTCAAATGAATACATATATATAATATACAAATGCATTAATAAAAACAATAATATTAAACTATTAATAATACTATGTAACGTATATATATTATATATAAGTATTAAGTAAGGATGATAATAAATAAAGTAACAATGACAAATTAAATGACTAAATGAAAATAATGAACTAATAATAATAAAATAAACGAGTAAATAAAGATAAGAAAGGAGAATTAAAATCCAAATTGATTAGGGGTTAAATTGGAGTAAAATTGAAATCAGAGGTGCAAATTATAATTAAATAAAAAAACGAGGGGTAAATACAAAAACACGCATGAGTTTTGAGGACCAAGCGAAAATAAAACCAACTTCTGAACATGTGTCCATCACCGGCACGTCCACGCATTAGGGACCAAATTGAACTCCAAGCGAATTTACGTGGCCAAATTTAAGAACAAAAGGAAAATAACAAAGGATTAAATTAAAAGGAGGAAAAATACGGAAGGACCACGGGCGTAAATAGCCCAATTAGTGAAAACACGCGGATCCCAGGATAGGACGGGTCGGGTCTTCGGGTCGTACTTAAAACGACGCCGTTTTGGCGTTCAGGCCTAAGGCACAAAACGGTGCCGTTTTATCATGCTATAAAAGTCAAATTTCCTTCAAAAAATTTCATTTTTTACTCCTTCCAAAAAAAAATGCTGAGGCTTTCTCTCTTTTTCCTCTCTGCATCGAGTCTCCGTGGTCGGACCCATCGCCGTCCTCCGTGCCGTCCGTCCGTCGCGCCGGCCACCGTACACGATGGCCGAAAATTGCCCGTAGGTAGATTTTTCTCCCTTTTTTTATATATTTTTTATTTATTTAATATATGTGTGTTGTTTTATTAAAAATGGGGATAATATATGTAAATAAATTCGAAAAGAAAAATGGAAAATAGACCTTAGATTTTGTTGTTTTCGGTTCTCCAGTCTCTGATATGGGGCTATTCCCTGCTCTTGATGTTGCTAAAGTCTCTGTTTTTACTGGAAATAGAATGTTGTTTGCTTTTTATTTTCACAAAAAATGCCGAAGTGTTCCAATGGTTTTTGATTTGGCTTTATATAGCCATTACAAATCCCTTTTTTATATTACATTGTCTTTTCTTTGCAGGAAAATGGGCGGTGGAGCAGAGGCCATTTGCGCTGTCGACGTGACTAGGGCGGTGGGAGTTAGAGGCGGTGGAGGCAAGTGGTTTAGGGTTTCAGATTCTAAAACCCTAAACTTGGGGCTAGTTGGGTTTGGGCTTCTATTTAGAGGTTAGTAGGTTTTGGGTAGGTTATTTGTTTTGGGTCCAAAATTGGGCTTGTACAGTAATTATAAAAACACTTATTTACTTTTGGAAAAGAGCAATAAATGGATTGACCAAAAAACGTGGCGACATAATAATCTGTTTTTTTTTAAAACGTGTGGTTTCGTATTTTGTAGCAACACCATCAAGAACTTAATTTCTCGGCAAGTTCCAAGAAAATTCACGATTCAATCATTTTCCTTTTAATTAATTTGTATATATATTAGGACTGAAGTTAAAATATGATAATATTAGAAGATATATATTGATAATTAATTTGTATATTTGTCATGAGCTATAGATCAAATGTATATATCATTATATATCATTTAGGGGAAGTGCTATAGATAATTTTTATTTATTTAAAAAATTTATATACTGAATCACACATAATTCATTATCCACTCGAATTAAGACATGTCACGCTATAAATGTCATCAGTGAATAAATTTATAAAAAAATTTAGGATCTATTCTACTTAAATCTTGTCCTATGTATTTTTAGTCTAGTTAATCACATATATATATCTTTTCGCATTTTCTTCCGATCACGGTCCTCGATCATGGATTCCGCTTGTTTCGCACGATCATTGGCATCAAGACTTCGGACACTTACAACGTAAGTTGGCAGGACAACGTCATTAGCATTAGGTTTCATTCCTAGGCTTGGTTAATGGATTATTATAGCATTTCATAGCTCCATCATGTCCTAAAACTAGGTTTTACCATTTTTAATGAGATGAGATGAAATGACTTACCACAACATTAACAGTCGTTCGTAAGGGCTTACTAGATCTACAATCAAGAGTTGTTCAATGGCTTTGAACCCGAGCAACGATTTGCTCAGCTTCTTTCCGTGTGGAAAAGTCAACCTAGAAGTGTAAGTGACTCGACCAACACGAACGGTGGCTTTGAACCTTGGAGCATGCGCAAACCCTTCGTTGAAGCTATGGTATACAGGGAGGCCGACCCCGCATCTCTGAGAATATTCTTGCAAACGATTCTTATGCAAGTGTTAAGAACATTACAAACAAATTCTTCTCTGTTTTCTATTATCACATTACAAGTTTTAAGGTGGGAATTCCCCTGCAAGTAGTGGGAAACTCCTTCATATCTAAGGGCTGAGAAGATGACACCTGTCTATTAGCAAAATTGTCATTTAAATGATTTCTTTGTTAAGAAGTTCATAGATACTCGACGGGTTAAAAGATGACATCTTCAAGCAATTACTTTCTTTTTTCTGAACCTCATTATACCCTCTGCTATCACTCCGCCGCCATCAACGGTGTCCAAATATTCAAAAATACCCTCATTATACCTCTCTCGAACCTCCTAATAACATGCATCGATTAGATTCTAGAAAATCTTAATAATGATGTGCAGATTTAGGTTTCAAATTAAACAGAGACTTTCTATCACTATTCCAATGTTTTTAACGACTTTCAACCACCAAAATCCCGTTCCCTTGCGTGTTCCGGCTTGTCGACGCCGCTACGAGGGACTTTACGGCGAGTCTGTGGCTTTAAATACAACAAAGAAGGTGTGTTAAGACCAAGAGGATTAAACTGATATTTCAGAACAGAATTTTCTGATATAATTATATATTTATTAATTCATTTGTTTTTGCTTCGGTTCTTTTGAATATTAAGCTACATTCATACTGCATGCAGCAGCGAAACTAGGAGGTCCGACAGCCTCCTAAAATGAAATTTTTTCATACCACTCTTCTAAAATTTTAAAATTATAAATTACTAAAATGAACTCTTAAAATTTTATATTAAAATGTGAAATTATATTTTTATTGTAAATCTTTTTGAAATCTTACGAGGTTAACATTGTAAATATCATATTATGAAATTTAATTAGTTGATACAAAAGAAATTTATATATGTGAGGTTATCTTTCTAGAAACTACTTGAAATTCCTTTGAAAACCATCTTTCTCTTCGTCGATCACCACCGCCTTAACCAAACCCCGATCATGTCAACTGTTAGACCGCAGCTTGAGATTCCTGTAGGGTTTCGATTTCTTCCCACCAAAGAAGAAATCCTTTGTGATTACCTTCAACCATTCATCAAGGGCGATCCCATACCTTCCGGTGTGATGATGGAGTTGGATATTTATGGCTCAAATCGCGAGCCTTGGAATATTTTCGACCAAGATTCGGCAGAGTCTCTCTGGGTTATCACGAAGTTGAAGAAGAAGAGCAAGTCAAGAATCGAAAGAACCGCGGGAGATGGATGTTGGCTCCAACAATATATCAAAGAAGTGAAGAACTCGGACGGCGGCGAAGTCATAGGTTATGATAAATACTTCAAGTACAGCCGCAAGAAAAGCCAGAAATCAAATGGTCAATGGATCATGCATGAGTTCTCCTTGAAAGATCAAGAAGCTCTTGGTTTGAGTGATTTCGTTATCTGTGAGATTAAGAATAAGGATGCTGCTGTTGTGAGCCCGGATTACGAAGAATGTGAAGGAGAAATCAACAAGAACAAGAAACGTAAGTTGATGGAGGTGCCGTTGACTTCGACAAATGATTTTGCTTTCGTGCCCATGGGGAATCAGGCATTTGAGTATATGGCTCCAGAAGCAGGAGGCTTGTCACCGTTACCACCCTTCACTGCATGCTTAAACCAACAACCAAACCCGTGGACATCGGCAGGTGTTGGTGGCAATCTTGGAGTGCCTTATTATAATTCTCACCATCTGGTACCTGCCTAACCCTTGCTCTATTTTCTTTTTATATTTTTACATGTTTATGATATAGCTTATATATTCATAACCTTGTTCATGCATGCTTATATATATACATTATATATTTGATTCTCAAACCAAACAATTGGCATTGATTTGCATATTTAGGAAGAAGCTCGTGAGGATGTCAACGCCAATCTTTACCTTACATTGCAAGAACTGGACAACTTCTTGAACTCCGATTAGAGTTGATGTAAATGTCTTCAATGTAACTCCACACCACATATGAATTTTATTGATGGCATTTTCCCGTGGTTTTTTTTCCCTTCTATGTTCAGAAGGGTTTTCCACGTAAATTTGGTGTCTCCTCTTTGCATGCCTTTATTTACTTTAATATATTAATACACTAATTTAAAATATATTTTAAAACTAAAATTGATTTAAATATTTTATAGCAAATAATATTTTATTTTTATCAAACATGATTTTTTTTTCTAAACTTAAAAACCCAATCTATCTGGTTTTAATTACCACAACTTACCATAAGTAGAAAATTTTAATTATCAATATTATATTAGTTTATATTTTCTTTGTGTATTATTAAATTGTTATTTTTTAAAAATAAAACCTAAAATATGACATAATAATAATAATATATTAACTTAATCAAACAATTATCAAAATAACCCCATTTATCACAAACTTTAAAATTCTCATTAAAATTATTTTTAAATTTTTTCATTTAAATTTACATTTTGAGTCATGGTAAAGTGACTACTTCGTAATAAAATGATAACATAAGTGATTAAAATATAACATTTCAAACATAAGTAACTAAAATGTAATCTGAGCCAAACAAAATTGACTATTTTTGTAATTTATTTTATTTTATTTTATTTTACTTATTTTCCTTCTTATTCGTTAAAAACTCTAATCATTGTACTCAATAGCCACTGACGTTGTCGTTTGTGATGACCTTTCTTGCCGATTTCGAGACAAAAAAAAAGATATCATCCATCTAATTGACTTTTGTTGTTCCAAATCTTCTAAAACAATGACCAAATTTTCAAAATACTCTTTCTAGAACTGTTTTTTTTTTTTTAAATATCATTGGTACCACCTGACACAACACCACCACCTAAATATATATATTTAAAAATTTAACGGGTGTAATTAGATTGATGTTAGGACTTAAATTATTGGTTGTACCGCGAGAAAGATAATGATTTCGAAGCCGAACTGTGTAAACAATCTCGATGTTCATCTTTACAATTTTTACACTTTTGTTTTTGTGGTTAAAACTATGACCATAGTTCCAAGTACTATTTTAACCATAATTTCTGTTAACAAACCAATTATCCCTCATTTCTACAATATTTAATAATAATAATAACAATAACACATTTTGCATAAGAAAGTAAGCAAGTGAATTTTAATTTTGTTGGATGGGGATTAATGCCTTAAACATATGTCCTTAGGCCACATTTTTGTTTGGATAATGTAATATTTAGGGGTTGTTTGCGTCTGTAATATTAAATTTTTATTGCTAAATCTTATAAGTGCTAAATTTATATAAATATTAATTTTTAAAAAGACTATTTATTATTTTGTAATCTTATTCATATAATATTTTATATTATTTTGGATAGTTTTGGATAAAAGTTAATATGTTAATTTTAATATCTCACTTTAAAAAATATAATTTATTTTAATATTTTTATAAAATAAAATCAACATAATATTTTCGATAAATAGTTACCTATCTACTTACATTATTTAACACTTTTTTTTGTTGAAAATTTTATATTAAATAAAAAATTAAAATGATTATCAAACACATTTAAAATATTAAATGAAAATTTTTAAAAGTTTATCAAACACACCCTTAATCTCTGAATGTGATAATTTTCTTTCTAAATTAGTCCCTAAACTAATTTGGGTCCATATTACTCCCTAAATTTGATATTTTTTTCCAAGTTTGGTCCATTTGATGACATGATACTTTGAAATTATGTCACATTATCATATTGACTAAAACTAGGAAAAATTGTCAAGGACTAATGTGGTCTAAAAAAAATCTAGAGACTAAATTAAAATAATTACCAAATTCAATGGCTAAATGTTACGTTACTCCTTCTGTTTTGTAGTGTTTTTGGATTTGCCTATGCCAAGCAAAATTTACGTATGTTACACAATGAAACTTAATGTGTAGCCCTCAAACATACATAAACACCTACAAATATATCACAATGCATAAAACGGGGCAAAGACACAATGACGCCGTCGCCTTGCCCCAAAAATGGTAATTTTGACATTTTACCTTTTAAAATTTATAAAATTATATCTAAGTATAACGATTCATATCTGCCCCTAAAAATAATTTCCTAGCTTTTCTATGTGTATGCACATACAAAACCAATTACATCTGAAGTGGGAAGTAATTTCTAGTCCACACTTTCAACATATCCAACACCAAACAAATGAGTTCCAAATAAAAGCACAACGTCACACAACCCATATATATCATCAGACCATACAAAGCATTTTGAATCCATGTGGATGGCTTCAAAGTTCCTTCCTTTCTTTTAGAATTCCCAAAACTTTTCATTTGAACTTTCTCCTCCTGGTAGACAAAACCTACAACCAATCAAAATGGAATATATATGTATGTATGTCAAGTTCATTTTAACATTGTAGCTAGTAGGACATGATCAAAATGGAGAAACACAAACCAATGGCCGACCAATTCGCATTTTCTTCCGATCACGGTCCTCGCATCATGGATTCCGCTTGTTTCGCACGATCATTGGCATCAACAATCGGACACTTACAATGTAAGTTGGCAAGACAAGGTCATTAGCTTTAGGTGTCATTCCTAGGCTTGGTTAATGGATCATCATAGCATTTCATAGCTTCACCATGTCCTAACACTAGTTTTACTCAAATAAGGTGTACAAAAGTAGAGATTCAAAAATAAATTTAGATATAAAATTAGTTTCATTTAAAATATGACTCAAATTTGTACTTCAATATTTAAGGTTCGAGTCTAATCTGATATGTTTTGTACTTTTATAATATATTATTTTGTTTTGTTTTATTTTATATATTATATAATTTATATAACATAAAATTAATATATAATATTATAGTATAAATATTAAAAATATATTAATAAATAATTTAATAAAAGAAAAAACATATAAAATTATTAAATTTAAATTTAATATAAAATTATTAAACATATAAAATTTAATATATAATATTTGCTCAGCTTCTTTCCGGTGTGGAAAAGTCAGCCTAGAAGTGTAAGTGACACGACCAACACGAATGGTGGCTTTGAACCTCGGAGCATGCGCAAACCCTTAATTCGTTGAAGCTATGGTAAATAGGGAGACCGACCCCGGATCTCTGAGCATATTCTTGCAAACGATATTATGCAAATGATGTGCAAATCCTAAACAACACAAAGAACACATCAAATGATATTAACATCCCACATCGGTTACTAGTAATTAAACACGAAACTGTTAACAAACAAATTCTTCTCTTCTATTATCACATTACAAGTGTTAAGAACATTGGTGGGAATTCCCATGCAAGTAGTGGGAGACACCTTCATATCTAAGGGCTGAGAAGATGACACTTATCTATGAGCAAAATTGTCATTTAAATTATTTCTTTGTTAAGAAGCTCATAGATACTCGACAGGTTAAAAGATAACATCTTCAAGTAATTACTTTCCTTTTTCTGAACCTCATTATACCCTCCGCTATCACTTCGGCCTCCGTCAACGGTGTCAAAATATTCAAAAATACCCTCATTATACCTCTCTAAACCTCTTAATAACATGCACCATATTAGATTCTAGAAAATCTTAATGATGAAGGGTGAGTTTAGATGAGCGGTGCGTTTATTTGCGTTAGTGTAAAAAAACAGTTGTGGTGTGAGATTAGATACTGTAGCGATACTATATTGTGAGATAAAAAGTAAGCTGAACGCACCGCACCGCATCCAATCGCCCATCCAAACCCACCCGAAGTATAGATTTATGTTTCAAACAGAGATTTTCTATCACTATCTTAATGTTTTTAACGACTTTCAACCACCAAAATCCCTTGTCCTTGCGTGTTCCGGCGTGTCGACACCAGTACGAGGGACTTTCCGGTGAGTCCGTGGCTTTACATACAACAAAAGAGGTATGTTAAGACCAAAAGGATTAAGCTGATATTTCAGAACAGAATTTTCTGATATGATTTTATATTTATTAATTCATTTTTTTTGCTTTAGTTTCTTTCGAATATTAAGCTACATTCATACTGCATGCAAAATTTTTATATACGACTCTTCTAAAATTTTAAATTAGTAAAATTTTATTGTAAAATGACTCTTTTAAAATTTTTAAAATTTTTATATACGACATTTTGAAGCTCTAACAATATAAAATTTTATTTAATTTTTAAAATTATAAATATATAATCTATTAAAATGGTGAATTATTTTTTATTATAAAAATTATAATTTAATTTCAATTAAAATTATTTTTCTCATTCAGGCCATATTAAAGTTTTGAAATCTTACGAGGTTATCATTGTCAATTTCATATTATGAAATTTGAATTACGATTATTTATTATTATTTATTTTAAAATAATATATATATATAAACAAATTGTTTGATACAAAAGAGATTTATACGTATGAGGTATTTTTCTAGAAACTTTTTGAAATTCCTTTGAAAACCACCAAATTAATCTCATCTTTCTCTTCGTCGATCACCACCGCCTTAACGAAACCCCGATCATGTCAACTGTTAGACCGCAGCTTGAGATTCCTGTGGGGTTTCGATTTCTTCCCACCAAAGAAGAAATCCTTCGTGATTACCTTCAACCATTCATCAAGGGCGATCCTATACCTTCTGGTGTGATGAAGGAGTTGGATATATATGGGGCAAATCGCGAGCCTTGGAATATTTTCGACCAAGATTCGGCAGAGTCTCTGGGTTATCACGAAGCTGATGAAGAAGAGCAAATCAAGAATCGAAAGAACCGCGGGAGATGGATGTTGGCTCCAACAATATATCAAAGAAGTGAAGAACTCGGACGGCGGCGAAGTCATAGGTTATGATAAATACTTCACGTACAGCCGCAAGAAAAGCCAGAAATCAAATGGTCAATGGATCATGCATGAGTTCTCCTTGAAAGACCAAGAAGCTCTTGGTTTGAGTGATTTCGTGATCTGTGAGATTAAGAATACGGATGCCGCTGTTGTGAGCCCGGTTTACGAAGAATGTGAAGGAGAAATCAACAAGAACAAGAAATGTAAGTTGATGGAGGCGCCGTCGACTTCAACAAATGATTTTGCTTTCTTGCCCGTAGGGAATCAGGCATTTGATTCTATGGCTCCAGAATTAGGAGGCTTCTCACCGTCACCACCCTTCACTGCATGTTTAAACCAACAACCAAACCCTTGGACGTCGGCAGGTGTTGGTGGCAATCTTGGAGTGCCTGATTATAATTCTCACCATCCGGTACTTGCCGAACCCTTGCTCTATTTTCATTTTGTATTTTTACATGTTTATGATTTAGCTTATATATTCATAACCTTGTTCATGCATGCTTATATATTTGATTCTCAAGCCTAACAACTGGTATTGATTTGCATATTCAGGAAGAAGCTCGTGAGGATGTCAACGCCAATCTTTACATCACATTGCAAGAACTGGACAACTTCTTGAACTCCGATTAGAGTTGGTGTAAATGTCTTCAATGTAACTCCACACCACATATGAATTTTAGTGATGGCATTTTCCTTTTTCCTTCTATATTCAGAAGGGTTTTCCACGTAAATTTGGTGTCTCCTCTTTGCATGCCTTTATTTATTTTAATATATTAATACACTAATTTAAAATATATTTTAAAATTAAAATTGATTTAAATATTTTATAGAAAATAATATTTTGTTTTTATCAAACCTGGGTTTTTTTTTTCTAAACTTAAAAACCCAATCTATCTGGTTTTAATTACCACAACTTACCATAAGTAGAAAATTTTAATTATCAATATTATATTAGTTTATTAGTTTATACTATCTTTGTGTATTATTAAATTGTTATTTTTAAAATAAATATCTAAAAATATGACATAATAATATATTAACTTAATCAAATAATTATCAAAATAACCTCATTTATCACAAACTTTAAATTTCCCATTAAATTTCTTATCAAATATTTTTTCCTTTAAATTTACATATTGAGTTATGATAGAATGACAACGTAATAAACTAAAACGTAACATTTTAAACATAAGTGACTAAAATATAATTTAAGGCAAACAAAAGTGACTATTTTATAGTTTATCATTTTTATTTTATTTTATTTTATTTATTTTCCTTCTCCTCTATTAAAAACTCTAATCGTCGTACTCAATAGCTACTGATGTTGTCGTTTGTGATGACCTTTCGTGCTGATTTCGAGACCAAAGAAGAGATGCCATCCTTCTCGTTGACTTCTACGATTCATATTTCCTAGTAGTCTGTTTCAAATCTTCTAAAACAATGACCAAAGCTTCAAACTACTCTTTCTACAATAATTTTTTTTTAAAATATCACTGGTATCACCTGACACAACAACACCACCTATATATATATATATATATATATATATATATATATATATATATATATATATGTTTTTAAAATTTTAACGGGTATCGCCTGACATATTAGCGGCACCAAAAAAATAATTTTTTTAAAGATTTATCGATGCTGCTTGACATACTAGTGTCACCCAAAAAATTTTTTGTTTTTGAAAAATTTCCAGTGCCGCCTGATAGAACTAGCGACACCTATTAAATTTTTTTTTCTTTTTTCTCAATGTGAAAACCTGTATTTTTCATGGGTATTACGAAAAATATGTTCTAGTGTCACTTGATACAATGGCAGCATTCAAAAAAAATTCTTTTTTTAAAAAAAATCAGTCATTGTTTCTGTAGCGACGTAAAAATTTTAGCTTGGTCGCTAAATGTGGCGATTTAGTGAAAACTTGAAAACTGAAGTTTGATTTTAAAATAAAGAGGGAGTCGCCACCGATCCATTTTCTTAAGTGTGATCGGACACCTGTTAGATTTATTTTTTTTGAAACAAAAAGAAAGCCGAGTTTAGGTCTACGTCAAAAGCCAGAGAAAGATTAGGGTTCCGAAGTCGGTTACGCGCGAGGAAGGTATCAGCACCCTCGCGACGCCCAAAATTGGTATCTTGTACAACACGCGTTGTCTTAGTTCTCAAAAATACGAGTTCAATTTAAATTTTAATCGTGATCCAACCAAAACACGAGAATTTTTAAATTTTGATTTGTTAGAAGGGCGTTCCGTTTTCAACACGAGCCGATATGATTCACCCAACATAGCGATGAAATCAACGACTTAGCGCCAAACCGATACGTTGCCTCTCGTATTAAAATTAATTAGAAAACAAGAAAATGATTTTCAAGCAATGCAAAGCAATATTGATAAAAATAAATAAATGAAAGAACCGAAATATATTGAAGCAAATTATAAATGTGATAATAATTTTAAAAGCGATAAAATGTATGCGATATTAAACGTAATACTAGAATTAAACATGAAAGGAAACAACGAACGATGTGTACACGCATATAATAATGTTTAATATGATTATGAAAACATGATATTAAAAATATTAATAATGCTATATATACATATATAATATGGTGTTAAAATACATACATCGTATAGATATTAAAATATATACATAAGATAGTACAAAAACATTAAAACGTATATATACATGACATACATAATATGGTAAAAATCTATGTGATATAATATTGAAAATATATACAATATGGTATTAAAAAGATAGATATATAAAACATAACAATAAAATATATACACCAAATATATAAGAATATATATGTAATAAAGTATTAGAAACTTGTACACGACATATATAAAAATAAGGTGTTTAAAATACATACATAATATAGTGTTTAAGACATACACATAAGATAGTACAAAAACATAACTAATATGGTATTAAAATATATACATATAACATAGTATTTAGGAACACATATAAGATGATATAAAAATATATACATGAAAGAGTATAAGAAATATATAACTAATACATTAAAAATATATACCTATACTAGAAATTATAATAGTATATATATATTAAAAAACTATTCGTACACTACGTAAATATGTATATATATATATAAATAATAATGATGTTTAGGAATATACTATAATAGTATAAAGATACATATCTAATAATATTAATGCATGTACATAATAATATATAAAAGTATGGTATTAAAAGCATTTACATAATAGTATGAAATATATATATATATATATATATATATATATATATATATATAATATAGTGTTAGAATGCTTACGTAATATACATAACATGAATACTAATAATGTTAAAAAAACAACTTATTAATAATATTATATAAATATATAAAAAATATGTACGTAATATATATATTAGAAATAGTAATAGTAGCTATAGTCATAATATATTAATAATAAATAATAAAAGGAATAAAATAACAATAATAAAACAGATAATCACGAGAATAATATAAATAATATTATATTTAAAAATATATAAAAGACAAATTTTTTTTAAAAAAAATTCATTTGAATGGTGAAAAGAAAAAAAAAAAGGAGAGAAGAGGGAGAGGGGGAGGAAATCCGGCCATGGGCCGGTCGACCGTCGGACCGCCGTCCGTCGTCAGCGCCGGCCACCGTGAAAGGTAATTTTTTTTTTTTTTTTTACTATTATTTTTTAATATATATTTATTAAATATGTGTTTAAAGATATACGTATATATATTCGTATGTATAAGAAAATGAAAGAAAAAGAAAAAAGAAATCTAAAACTCAAAATTCGGAGTGTCACCTCCTATTTTTTCGATTCTGATTCTTGTATTCTGATATTCACTGCTTTTGGTGTTTTTGATACCTGAAATCCATTGCTTGGTATGGCCGAATATCTTGTTTTATTCATGAAAAAAATCGATCCCTGTTACAAAGTTCCTATCGGCTTTTTATAGCCTCCTTTTTTTTAAAATGCTCCTTTTTTTTTATGCTTGCTGTCCTTTTCTTTTATTTCTTGCAGATGCAACTTGTAGGTGGTGACAACAAGTGGCAAGGTGAGGCGGTGAAGAAGGTGGAGCAGTGAAGCAAAGGTTGGTATGGGCAATGGGACGTTACTACTGAGTAGGTTAGGGTTTGAAATTAAAACCCTAAGTCAAAATTTGGGTCAAGAACTTGGGTCTCTTATTTTTGGGCTAGGGTTAGTTTAGTTAGGTCAAATTTGGGTTTGGTTTCTTTCTGGGCTAGTGGGTTGTTAGGTAGGTTTAGTTGGGTTTTGATGTAATTGGGGTTTGGGTAAGGGTTAGTGATGGGTTGTTTTGTACCAGGCCAAAATTGGCACTGTAATAGCTTTTAAGGACTAAGCTTGAAATTTTGTTTAGGTAGGAATTAAATTTTAATTTTAATAGTCTATATCTTTATAATTTTAAAGGATAAAATTAATTTTTTATCATTTTTAAGGAGAGTCAATGTGTAATTTTACATTTACTAATTTAAAATTTTAAAATTTCTAAATATCCTAAATAAACAATTTTCTATTTTAGTGGGACCGAAATCCTATTAGCTCCCTAGATATGCCACTGATTGCCTCATCATTAGATCGCCGTCAATATGTAAGATGACATCTATAAACACGGTAGATTTTAAGTCATTTTCATATATAACTTTTATTTAAATCGCTAAACAAGTTGCATATATAATATGACATTTAGAGGATTTTTTTAATAAGGAATTTTTTTTTTAAAGATCATCAGATCATCAATTTTTTTTTCTTCAAATCTATGAGAAGTATGAAAAAAATATTTTCTCTTGGCCAAATGAAAATATTTTTTTAATGGAAAAAAAATGGTTAAAGAGACAAAAATTTATCTTCAATTAAAGAGTCAAAGTACATTAAGTAAGACTTAAAAAAAAAAACAGAATTCTTTTCAAAAGAAAATCACAAAAGCGGAAAGGGAATGGCGACGAGAGAGTGGAACCCATTGGATTTCGACATCGGAGAAGAAGAAGACGAAGAAGGAACGGCGTCGCAGTCATCGATATCGCCGCCGCTCCCGTACTTCGACAGAGATCGCCACGTGGCATTCTTGGAGATGATGTACAATTTGATGCCCCATCACTATCAATCACAGGAGATCAATCGCCTCACTCTTGCGTTTTTCACTATCTCTGGCCTTCACCTCCTCCGAGCCTTAGATCGCGTAAGCTTTTAATTGTTCTGTATTTAGAATTTGTTGTTTTAGAAATTTTAGGTTAAGGACTTAGTAGAAATTCTGATTTGAAGTTAAAATAGCTAAATTTGAGTTCATTACAAAGTAATCATTCATTTTACTTAGTAAAATTTTAATTTTTAGTTTATGAAGATTTTTGATTGATTGCAATAGCGAATTAGGTTCATTTATACATTCAACAAAAGTACTAATAGTTTTAGAATTTTTTATATTAATTTTCTTATTTTAATCATCTTTTCTAGTGAATTAGTAAGTAAAAGAATCCTCATTCTCAAGACAATTTGATTATAAATTGTTAATTAGATGTACTTGTAAAAAAGGAACTTTTTGAAATATTTGTTGATTCTGGTTTGCGTATGTTTTAGGTTGATAAGGACAGAGTTGCCGATTGGGTTTTATCATTTCAAGCTCATCCGAGAAGTCGAGCCCAATTGAAAAATGGTTTGGCCATTTGCTTAAAAATATTGTTTTATTTTTGTTCTGTTTTGATGCTCCATTGTGCTTTTGATATATAGAAGGAAGATATTTCCTAAAAGGAAATCTGATTTTCATGTAGGTCAATTTTATGGATTTCATGGTTCTAGAACTTCACAGTTCCCTCCAGATGGAAACGGGGTTTGAGAAAAATCACTGTATTGCCGTTTTGTTATTATTGTCTTGATTGTTTAGTTTAATCTTTTATTCTGATTTCTGCACGTAGGTTTCAGCTCGTAATGCTGGTCACTTGGCAAGCACGTATTGCGCCCTAGCCATACTAAAGACAGTTGGCTTTAATCTCTTGACCATAGACAAAGAATCAATATTGATATCATTGAGGAATCTTCAACAGCCTGATGGAAGGTATGCTTCAACGTATTGTTCTCAAATCCTATGACAGAAAAAAATCTGCTTTTGATGCTTCATAGTGATTTCTATTAATTGATTATTTTTGTTGAAGTCCATCTATGCATATTGTTTACAAGGACAATCAGTATATCTTGACAATTTTATTGTGCATGACCAAAGAATAGAAAGGGAAAGGAAAACATGTCATTTAAACCAATTTTGTTTCTTCTTCCTTTTGAATTTTCATGTGATAGATCTTGTACACAGATGCATGAAACTGATTTTTTTTTTTTTTTTTAAATCTTGCAGTTTTATGCCAGTGGATGTTGGTGCCGAGACAGATCTTCGATTTGTATATTGTGCTGGTAAGAACTGAAAGCATTACCCAGTTACAATTTGATATATATCATTTCAAATTCTCCATAATGAAATCTCGGTTTAGCTAATTGATGTATCAGCTGCTATCTGTTTTATGCTGGAGGATTGGAGTGGCATGGATAGGGAGAAAGCCAAGGAATACATTTTAAAATGCCAGGTGTGCCTGCATTGAACTGCTCAATTATCAAAGCTTTCATTTTATCTTTATGTTCTGCATATGTTATGCCTTATATACTGAAGTAGACATGATTTTGTTCTTTCAGTCTTATGACGGTGGTTTTGGCTTGATGCCTGGTTTAGAATCACATGGTGAGTTAAATAATATTTCATCTAATTACTGGTTTATGTTCTGTCAACTTTGTGTATCTAGAGCAGGTGTGATCACTGTTTTGTTGCTACTTTCTTGTTGCTCATAGTTGTCATTGATTTTTTAAACAAAGTCCGCTGAGCATGACTTTTCATACTTAACTGATGCCAGTTAATTTTTCTCCTCAAACTACTTTTATCAAATTATCATATTGCTGAATATTATTTGCTGGTGGGTTTATATTTTACTAGGAAAAGTTTCTTATGAAACAGACCCGTCTATATTTCTTTAGTTCGTGATTCTGTTCGGTTCAATGATAATACCAACAACAAAACCTTATTGATGCAGGAGGTGGTACATATTGTGCTGTGGCATCTCTTCGGTTAATGGGGTACATTGAAGATGATCTTCTGTCAAAAACTGTAACATCTTCCGTCATAAATGTGCCATTATTGCTGGATTGGTGTATGCAGGTTTACTTCTATCATTTAGTATATCATTTACCATGCCAGGAAGATTTAGTTTTTAGCTTAATATATAGAAGTTGACAGTGGACCCCGAAAAGGCCGTTTTAAGAGCTTAAAGTGCTAATAGCATAGCAAAACTTGATTTTTGAGTTGCTTGTTAAGTAACGTACTGCCTTCTTTTTGCCCCAAAAATGAACTCATCTTCTCTCTTTTCCTTTCTTCTCTCAACAGAGGCAGGCCATTGATGGTGGATTTCAAGGCAGAGCCAATAAACCTAGTGATACATGCTATGCATTTTGGTAAGCATAAGGAAAACATTTATTTGTGTCATGGTATAAACTACCTTTCTTTTGATGAAATGATATTCTTGTGAAGGATTGGGGCAGTCTTGAGGATCTTAGGGGGCTACAAATTCATTGACAAGATTGCTCTGCACAGATTTTTGCTGACTTGTCAGTCTGAGGTGCTGATACTACATCTTGGCTCTTGATCAAAATTTAGCATGCATTCAAAAGATCCCTCATCTAAATATCGCTTCATGGGTTGTTTAGTCTTTTGTCAAAACATGCCATTTGCATTTAAATTTTAAGTAATGGAATAGCCTCATGAACCATGGAAGGCAAGAAACTGCTTGCTTGAGATTTAAGGCAATCTGCATTGTTATTGATATAATAACCCTTCTCTCTCGAGATTTTTATCGATCAGACTGTCAATTATATTCGTTTTT
Source organism: Gossypium arboreum (assembly GCF_025698485.1). Classification (NCBI taxonomy): domain Eukaryota; kingdom Viridiplantae; phylum Streptophyta; class Magnoliopsida; order Malvales; family Malvaceae; genus Gossypium; species Gossypium arboreum. The sequence goes on along the minus strand of NC_069079.1, from coordinate 126,456,534 downwards.
CTAATCTTATTTGTATCAGTTCGGAGGTTTCAGCAAGTATCCCGGGGACCTACCTGATATATATCATGCCTACTACGGATATACTGCGTTCAGCCTTTTGGAAGAGCCTGGCTTGAATCCACTCTGTGCTGAACTTGGGATGACTGATCTTACTGCCATAGGTATAATTTAGCACCATTTTTTTTTTTTCACTTCATTGTGTTTGCAGTTCATGTACCTTGAATTCCATTGCACCTTTGATAGTGCACACCGTGTTTACATATTGGCCTTGGTAGTTCGTGTTCATCTTTTCTTGTTTTTCGATTCTAAAACCTATTGGTTTGTATCCATGGAGTGAAGCTATATGCGGTTAAGCAAACTTGAACTTGGTAGTTATTTTTACTACATTCAATATGTAAAGCTCAGAGGATGGCGAGATCCACATATTAAAATTGTAACTTTGTATAATAAGTCATCCCTAATTAGTTCGATATTTGATCACATTGCTCATCCTTCATAATATCCCCGTATTGTCACATATGCATCTCTCATCCACGGCTGTAATCTCTTAGGTTGAACCTGTTGGTGTTATTGCTTTCATTCATATTTCACATTAGTTATTAGTGCAATTTCATTATCTTTCCTAGACAGATCAAGGTGTTGCATCAGTGCACTGATCATCTTTGATCTGTCCAATTTTCCAACCTTCTTACCATAAAAAGACAATGACAAAGGCTTTAGTGCCGTGAGAAGTCATTCTCGCCACATCGAACCCTCGATGTGGTGAAAAGACATTCTCACCACATGATTTCTGTTGGTATGTATTGGGGTAAAAGAATCATGGAGGCCTTTTTACTAGCTGTTTGATTGTATGTTGTTTCCTTTATTCAAAAAATAGGTAAATCACACATTATCCTCTTCAATGAAAGAGTTAACCGGTCCTATTAAAAATTTCATTAATTTCTACCATTAAAAACTAGTCCTTGTGACGTGCAACTGTCTGGTTATTTTATTAGTCACACTAGTTTTTAACAGTAAAAATAGATAAAATTTTTAATGAAAAACGATCAGTTTGCTCTTTGATTTAACGGGTAAAATGTAATTTGACACTTTTATTTATGTATTGGTTTTAAGATGAAATGTATGGATCGTATCAGATTATATTGGTCATTAATAACATATTGAAGGCCTTTGATGGAAAAAGAAGAAAAAAAAGCATGAATTGATGATTGTGACGAGGAATTGGGGTAAAAAAAAAAAAAGGTGGGATGTCAAATAGGTAATGATATTTGAAGGTGGGTTTGCTTTTTTGTCACTGTTGCCCACTTACATGGTACATTCACGGGCAATTTCATTGCTTTGTCCTTTTGGAAACAGCCCAACCTTAATTTTTTTAAAAAAAAAATCATATATGATATTTGTATTTCTTTTTTTCTTTTTCTTTTTCTTTTTTTTCCTTCTTTTACTTAGGGTAATTCAGATCTAGTGTCAGCTGAACTTTATAACAAGTCCAGTTGATACATGATATTGGTTTGGATTATGGTATGGTTTTTCAAAATGTAAGAATAAAATTAATTATATTTTATAAGGTATATGTTTATATTGCACATTTATCAAAATCCAATTTTGACCCAATGGGAACTAGTCAGTTCAATTGGGAATTGATGGTATGTCCAATTCAATCCAAAAGAGAATTCATTAACTTCAAAAAGATTTTTTATATATACAATTTACTTTTTTATTTTTGAAAATTATGAAATTTTTATTTTTCTTTTTTATATATTAAAAATATGCATTAGACCAAATATGTGTTAATTAATTATTATATTTAATATTTACATAATATATAAAATTAATTTATATTTTAATTAACCTGATTGAAGGGACTAAACCAATAAATCAAAGCTAATATCAGTTTAAATTCTGGTCTATTTTTATTCAATCTATATACCACTTTCATTTACATTTTTAATTTTTTTATCGGATGGTCATTATTACACCATGTACCCATTTTTCTAAATGGAGTAAACAATAATCAAATAATCATCCAACTGAAGAATATTATCATAGATTAACAATGATGTTTCCAAAAATGCCATGGAGAGTAAGATTGTATTTTTTTCCTCTTTAATTTTATATATTAAATTAAAATTAAATTAATCTTTTATTAAAAAATTATCTATTTTTACTTTTAAAATTTATTATTACACATTAGAATAAATTAGACATAGTACACCACTTGTAATTGACTTGTAATTATTTGATTATTTAGTTAATCACAATGAAAATAAAATCATCAATTTACTTTTGATGTAAAGATCATGAATTAATTAATTTATTCATTTCTTTTAATCAAAATAAAATGTAATTGACTCCTACACGTTTTCGGATTAAATCAATTCCTAAATTACTCCACACTGACAATTTTAAATACAAATTTTGTTTTAAAAAAATAAAACTAACAATAATAAACATCCAAAGAAATTTAGAATGCAAATCTGAATAAAGAACATCAGTAAAATGAATTCATTTATAGAAATGAATACAAAGTACCAAACAGCTAAGGAGACAATGGAGATTGAAATAAAAACAAAAAACCCCCACTAATCCCCCTCCAACTAAAAAAAATTGGGAATTTTTAGTTTTAAATTTTGGTTGGTCACAAAAAAAAAAAAAACTCTAAAAATATTGTTAATTGAAATGGAAATAGCCATTGCTGGTGAAGACGAAGAAGAAGAAGAACGAAGACGAAAAGTTACCTTTGATTGTGATTTTTCAAACCCTGTTTTCTTTGTTCTTATCAACAATGATAGTGATAAATGACCCATCTTCTTCATCTTTAAGATGCTTCAATGTAGGAGAAAGATGACCATCATCACCCCCATTGTTATGAACTTGTCCCATGAATGTCATCTTCCTACGAAGTTTCTCTTCAGCTTCTTGTAAGAACTTGAACTTTGGGGGAGGTGATGATGATGGTGGCTTCATTAAAGTATTTAAATCTGCAAATGAAGTTGATTCAAACAAAGGGTTGTTGAATCCATGGTGACTATAACATGAAGCTTCTAATGGTGTAAGTGGAGGTGTTAAAAATGGTGGTGAAGCAAGTGGGGTTAAATATGGTGTTTCAACATTCAACAACACATCACTTAAACTCCTCCCTTTCTTGGATTTACCTTCTTCTGATTCTAAATCTTCTTTTGTTTCTTCAATGATTGTGAATAATAACCTTCTTGGACCTATCACATCATCATCACCATCCTCATCATGTTCATCATCATCATCATCAACACCATCATCAAAGGGCTTGAAGAACAAATCTTGGTCTTGTTGTTGATCTTGGAATCTAATTTCTTGAGGATTCAAAGCTGTCTTCTTCCAACAAAACATATAAAAGAGCTCACTTGCTGGATTGTTGTAATCATTTTCAATATCCCTTGTGCTTGTTAATCTCTTCTTCCACCATAACAAGTAATATAACTCAATAATCAAAGCTAAAAAAAGGCAACAAAATACTATGCTTAAACCAAGCCCTACACTGCTCAAAGATTTCATTTTTCACATCACAAAATCAAACCAAAAAAAAAACACCTATTCAGTAATCCAACAAATGAAGAAAAGAAAAAAAAACCCAGAATGCAATAAGAAGTTAAAGATATGAACTTTGACCAGAAAGATGAAACATCACTACCCACAAAGTGAGTTAAATGATATCAAAGCTTTCAATTTTCTAACTTTTCTTTTTTTGGCATCAAAAGCATTAGAATAGAAACATAGCCTTCAGCTTTTTTACCTGCAAAAATAATAGTGTTTGCTCTAAATTCTAAAACCCTTTTGTTAAAATAAAATAATTAATTAATTTAATCTAAAAGGTTATCTCTTTTCACTGAAAATCACACTATTTTAATCATTAAGATGATTATGAAAAAAAGCTAAAAAACAGTTTTTTATTTTTAAAAATAAAGTAGAAAAAAAACAAAAATAAAAACCACATGAACCTCTGAATCACGTACGTACTTTTGTAGATAACTACAATATTTTTTTTTGGTGAAATAACTACAATATTTTTAAGAAACAAGTTATCCAAAATATATATTATAATTTTAATGGGTTTTATTTGAATATTCTGATTTTTTATCAAAATAAGTGTTATTATTTTATTTTTGGAATATATTTTTAATGTTATCTTTACATTTATGGGTGTCGAAACTTTAATTAGGTGTGTTATGCCACCAATTTTTCTCCTCTCATTGGGATCTATGTAAATTTTTTGAAAATTTTAAATTAGAATAATATTTGAATAGGATATCAAGGTATTTTAAAATTTTTAAAGTGTGAATAGCAATCGTTGAATCATTATTTGAATAGGGAAATGAAAATTCGTCTTCTATAAATATCAAGATCATGTTATTAACGAAAGTCTAACCCTAAATCTAATAAATAGGCATTCTCATTTACTTATTTCTCATCTACGTTGAATAGTATCCTACATATTGCTTTGAATGTGGTAATAATAGAGGATTTTTTAGTGACTTAATATTTAGTGGTGTCGAGTTCTCCCTATCAAATGACTTGATTGGATCAATAAACAAATAAGTACTTAGCTAAAATTCATTACCTAGAACCTAACATCCATGGGTATTGAGGTTCTACATACTGTACTACAATACTTTTCTCCTAACATATACTTTTCTCCAAGGGTCGGATAGTCCGCCCAGCTCAATAAGCCCAACCCAACTAGGGTTGAGCTTGAACAAGGATTTTTTTCACCTCAGGACAATTCGGTTTGGCCCGAATTCAATTTAAATAATAATTTTTAAAAAATTAAATTTAATTATAAAAGTATATAAAATATCAATTAAAAATATAATTCTTAATAATCTATTATTTTTTGAATAGTGAAATGAGTTTTTTTAGTAAGTTGGGTTGATCCAAAATCGAGTCTAAACTTAATTTTTTTAAAAAAATTCGAGTCTCGACGTGACCTGGTCCATAAACACATTTAATAACAAAGTAGCCCTCAAAATTATTACTATATTCAAGTAAAGGAAAACATATTAATGTCGAAAATGATTTTTATTCTATAAAGCCATATTATGACGACTCATTAACTTTATAATATAAATTACTTTTATTTTTACATATTATTATTTACTTTCTTTTATGGAACATATTATTAATTTATATTAGATAGGATTTAGTATATAATTTTCTAATGCATACATTAAAAACATTTTAAAATTTTCATGTCTAAAATATTAATAAAAATTACTAAAATTAAATAAAAGAAATTTTTTAACAAAATTATAAAAAATATTAATTGACCTAATCAAATTTAGATTACCCAATCATAAAGATGAATAAATTTAATAAATTTTTCGATTAAGTTTTAACTCAAATAGCATCAACATTATTATCAATGCAAGAAGAAGTAATTCGAGTGCGCTGAAGCACATTATCCTCTTATTTCAGAGTTGAAAAATTCGACCCATTTAATAAATTATTGGAAAATTCGATATTATTTGACAAAACTAAAAAATAAAAAAATAAAATGGGCCACAGGGAAAAGATAAAAGAAGGGAGATGAGCAAAATTGATTTGTAATTATATGGTTGAGAGGTCGCTGGCTTCGAGGGATCCTCACATGGCTTCACAATAAAAAGGACAGTAACCTCTCATTGGCCTTTTCATTTCTTCCTTTTTACTTTTCTACCCCTTTCTCAACTTATTCTTTAGGATTCCATTTATTTATTTTACAAGGGTTATTTCGTAAAAACGAAGTGGATTCAATTTATTATAGGTTAATAAATTCCTAGTTACCTGGAATTCAATTTAATTATTTCCTCAATTTTATTATATATTAAATTATGAAAAATAAAATTATGTAATAATTATATTTATAAAAACTTTGATATACTATTATGTACCTGTATTTTTTCATATAAAATTAAAAATTTTAAAATAATATAATTTATTTTGAAAAATAATGTTATTTTTCAATGTTCGATAATTATATTAAATTTGAATTAAATTTGATATGAAACGGATTAAACCCAAAATAAAGACCAATGTTTTTTCCCATGATTTGTATCCAAAATCTTATTTAAAAGATATCAAATTTTTTTCATAATGTAAATTAAACTATTAAATAATATGATAAATGATGAGATATATATTATTATAATTAAATTAAAATTTTATATAATGTAATTAAATTAAGGTAGCATAATTATAGGCTAATAATTAAATAAATATTTTGGAATTCAATGTTTCGATACCTTTCATTTATATAATAATGATATGATATATGTATGATTGTTGCATGTAATTATATTATTTTGTGGTTTGTGTTGAGGTTTTAGTTTTAGATTTTAATTATAATTTAATGCATGATATTTAAATTTGTTTATTATTTTAAATATTATTATTAATAATAAGAAAACCGTGCTTAAAAGTTATTTTAAGAAATGAGACCCACTTTAAATATAACTAAGAAAGGAAGTATTTTGAAACTTAAAGAACTACCCCAGAATTCAAAGTTTTCAAATATATACTCCGTACCTTCTTATTATAATTGATGAAATTATAAATTAGTATACGAGAAAATTACATTTTGCCTCAATTTTTTAACCTTTTGTAATTTTTCAATTCAATTTCACCCTTAAACACCCTAATACAATTATTAGATATTAAAAGGCCAAAGAGTATATATATATATATAATGTTAAAATTCAAACTCTAAACTTACAAAAAAAAAATACATAAATTCAATAATCAAAATTGAAGAAAAAAAAAAAGCATGGAACAAGTATGTGTGTGTAGCCTATATTTTAAGAGCACAAGTTTCAAAAGAAGCCAAGTGAAAAATCAGATTTTGATCTCACTTTCCCCATACACAAACAATTAAATTTTAATTTTCTTTTTTTTTTTAAAAGGGGGTAGAAAGTTGATATGGGAATTTCTGTCTTCCTTCATGGTTTTTCGCAAATTTCACATGGGATGATTCTGAAATCCAAGAAAAAATAAAATATAAAAAAAAATTGTTTAACTCCCATTTAATATTTATATGTATTGATAAATAAAATGATTTAATTATTGATTTTATTGTTTTCTTTTGTATTTGAATATTTGATGCTTTATATTATTAAGTCTTAGTTCGATTAGCATTAATATTATTATTAGTATAGGAAGACGTGAATTTGAGTATGTTGAAACATATTATGGGTAGTTCTACATTATATCAAAAAAAGTAAATATAGTCAAAACATTATTTATATAAAGTAATAAAAAAGATTAAAAAAAGAAATTAATCTTTTAGGTAAGATTTTTCCCTAATTAAGGACAAAGATTAGTTAAAAGGTAGCATCATGTTCATTCCACCAAAGAATTTAAGTGAAACAGCTCTTGTCAAAATGATTCCTTCTTATTAAATTTTATGAATCAAACATGTTTTATTTCTAGGCTTTCATTATTTAGGAAATTTATTTATTTATTTAATTTTTTGGATTTAACTATATAGGAAAAGGTTAATAAAAAATATGAATTTATTTGAAATTTGTTGAATTTTAAAAATATTTTTATTATTTTTAATTTTTATAAAGTATATGAGGACTATTACGTGAGTTGTCATGTTAGTGTTGGTAAAATTTTATTGGACTAGTCAACTTTTCCGACTAAAAAAAAGTGATTTGACTATTTTTAAAAGTTGAGGACTGAAATGATAAAAGAGAATTAGGGTCAAAATAATAATAAAAAAAGTAAATGTTAGAGATTAAATTTATCATACCACATATATATAAAGAAGAATTTACTTATATTAGTGTAAAACGAGTTAGAATCCAGTTCATAACTTTTTCGTCTATTAATATCCAAAACATTTATTATCATTTAAATGTCTATGATACAGCCATTAAATGTGAAAGCCAACTTTAAATGGCAATTAAACATAATTACATAATAATGGATAAAAATTAATGAAAGCCAAAACCGTGTAGAACTAAGTTAGGTTTACACACTTATATAATCTTGATTTTTTTATCTAAATAATATAAAAATAATAAAATGGTATGAAAAATAGATTAATTACGAAAATAGGTATCTGTTATAATGTTCGACGATGTTATCTAAATATTGGCGGCATTAAATTGAAAATTGATTATCTAAAATATTCAGGGATTTGATTAGAAAATTTTCCATTTTGATTGGCAGCTTAAAGAAATGGTGCTGCCACCAAATTTTAAATAGGGTAAATTGCTTCATAAACTCCTTTGTTTATTATTTTCTTTTATTTCCTTTTAACAATAAAATAGAGAGACCTCTTATTAATTAGTCCATAAAATTTTTCTACCAATAAGTATTTTTATAAAAAACTATTCCAACAAAATAATTATTAGTTAAATTTATAGTTTCCAAATATAATGTGAGCGAAAGAAAGCTATTATGAATATCGACTATGTTAGACATAATTTGTACAAAAAAAAATATTTTACGAAAAATAAATAAAATTTATTTCCAATTGGAATTGACTTTTTTTACAAAAATAATTTTTGGTAGAAAATTTTTTTTGGACTAATTGGTAAGAGGCCTATCTATTTTTGGTGTTAAAGGGAAATAAAAGAAAATAATAAACAAGGAGAGTTTATGAAGCAATTTACCCTATTTAAAGTTTGGCGTTGCCACACTATCACGCAACAACCTTAAAGCATTTTTTTTTCAGCTGGCAATCAAAACCGAAAATTTACATATCATGTCCCTGGATATTTTAAGTCAACACATTTTAGTCTGGTGCCAGCAATATCTCAGATGGCACCGTCAGAACACTGTAACAAATTCTTATTTTTGTAATTAATTTATTTTTCATCCCTTTTTTGTATTTAATCATTTTTTTTATATTATTTGGATAAAAAAACTATAAACTTTTATATGATTTATATATTTTTTAATTTAATCATCATATTTCATGTTCAATTCACTTACATCAATTCTGTTAAGTTTTAAGTAAATTTAAAACGGGTTGATTGAAAATTAACTTGGTTGACATTGACATTGTTGCCAGTGCAGGAGGACGTGGATTTGAGTGCGTTAAAGTGCGTTATCTTCCTAATTAATGGTTGAGGATGAGCTATGGGTAGTACTAGGCATGGTATAAAAAAGAACATATATGATAATAACCTATAATGAGATTAATGTTAAAAAAATAAATTTAAAATGTTTAATTATTTATTTAATGTAAAAATCAATTGTTAGATATATATTGAAAAAGTAATATTATGATATTTTAAATTAGGGATATCAAAAAACCCTCTCCCACTCAAACTCTCTAGCCTTTCCAAATCCGCCTTGAGGGTGGTTGATGGCTAGCCACCGCCCCCTCGCTTCCTCTTCATTTGTTTCCCTTCTCCCTAAGTATTAGTTTCTTATTGCAATGATAATTTAGTGGTGCGATGGTTCCAAGGGTGGACCTAGTGATACGAGTACTAGTTTACCATTGAAATGACGTTTCCGTCTTCTTCTCATTGAGAGTTTCATCGACTTGTTCCAAGGCTTTCTTTTATCTTCTCTCAATTCCTTTTTCAGAGTTATTAGTCCTTCTTTTCACTCTTTTTTAGAGTAAGTACGTAACATCCCCTCTAAATTTTAAAGACACCTCACATGTACTCTCTCAATTGGTGGCTGGAGAGAAGCAATTTTGTGATCGTCCCAGAGTGAAATGGTGAGGGTATTTGTTAGCGTGATGTGGTGACACAAGTCTTTAATTCTAGACCCAAAGTTTTGGATCTTTCTTTAGTGGGGTTTTAATCGAGTTGTTACTTGACGTTTTGATCGAATCTCGTAATTTTTTTTTATAAGAATCAAGAATTTGTGAAATTTGATTGATTTTTTAACACTAATTTCAACCAGTAAGAGATAATAAGATATTTTCATAACTATATATTTCTTAGAAATCCTTTTACCTCCTTTTTTACCAATTTACCCCTCTTCCCCTATTTTCTTCCCATCTTATGCTTAATTTGATGTTTAATTTTGTAAAGACTCGTCCCTTTACACAATTCCCTTGGTAAAATTCTGATTTAGTCACTCTGTTATAATCAAATTAGGGATTTAATCCCTATAATTTGGCATAATTTTTGCATAAAAATTGTATAATTTAATTATTCTACTTTTAAATATCTTTAGTTAGTCAAAATAATTAATAATATTAACTATTTTAATTAAGAATATTAACATGAAATTTTATTAACTATTCTAGTTAAAAATGCTAAAGTGAATTTTTATTTATTTATTAAAAACACCTATCTAATAAAAGAAATCATGTTAGCATAATAAGTTAGAAGGAATGTTATTTAAAAAATTCAGTTCAATAATTTAACCTGAATACAAGAGTGAAGTCACAAAATTTATATTGGGGAGGTTAGATTTAAATTTTAAAATTTTAGAGGTCTAAAATGTAACTTTTTGTTGTATTAGCTTACAACTTTATAATTTCCGAGAAAAAGAAAACTAAACAATTTTTGAAATGATCAAATTATATTAGGAGAACAAAATTCTAAACTTGAACATAATAAAAAAAAAATCAAAATCATAATTTGGGTAAAACTGTACCATAATGAAATATCAGACATTATTTGCACTTTGAGTGTTGCAATGGTTAGATAAACACAATCAACTTTTTAAGTGATCACAATATCCGGGATTGTACAATATTAAGCAACATACCTGTCTATATCCAAACGCACAAAACCCGAATCCGACTGAAGGTGAGATATTTGCGGCAACGGCGTGGCATCGGTACGGCACATAGGACAACTTGAATGCGAACAAAGCCACATATCTATACACGGTGCATGGTAAGAATGCAAACATTCCGGTAACGTCCTCAGCTCTTCGCCTTCTTCAAATTGTGACAAACACACTGAGCACATCCCATCGTCGTCGACCAAACCTGTTCCCTTTTGGTACTTATGGGCAGGGATGAGTTCGGACGTTGAATTCTCAAAGCTCACAATATCCAACATTTCATGTCCGTACACACTTTGTTGTTGTTGATGATGGTGAAGACGATGATGATGATCGTGTTGTGGTTGTTGCGATGTTTGGCCTCGATTATTACGGAATTGGTGGCACCATCCCGTGGCGATGCAATGGTAGATTGTTATGACTAAGGCCGCCGATCCAAAACCGACTAGAATGATGGATAATCTGGTGTTTTGGAGATTGAAAGCATCGTCGTCTCCCATGGAAGAAGTGGAAAAATGTTGTAGAGATCGTCTCCCATGGAAGAAGTGGAAAAATGTTGTAGAGATTTGAATAGAAAGAATTTATTTGAGGTAGGCATTGCTTTGGTCGATGATTGCAAAGATTAACATTGTACTACGAAGTATATTATAAAGATTAGTGAAAGGTACATTATTAATCAATTTTGACTTTATATGAAAACTTATTTGAGGCCCATGCAGCCACATGCTAAACCCCAAGCCCAATAATTTAGAGACTAAGAATTTAGAAGAAAAATGTCAAATTTGATTTTGGTCCCTCTACTATGCTCGAATTTATGATTAAGTCTATAGATTTTAATTTAACATAAATTTAGTCACTTTCATATTTTCATCAGTTGTAGAGATGTTAATGGGACAAGATACCTATCCAAGCTCAAAGGCTTACCCAAAATTTAGGAAGGCTTGAAAAATAATATTAAGCTCGAAAAACGAGCTTGAACAAAAAAATTAGGTCCATTTAAAATATTAGTCAAGCTTAGGCTCGAATATTTAAGGTTTGAGTCCAATCTGAACCAGCTCCTTTTCTATTTTTATGTATTATATAATTTTAACACAAAAACTAAATCTATAGTAATATATAATACTATAATGTAAATATTAAAAAATGATAGGATGTTTATATATAAAATTTTAATAAATGAAAAATATTAAATTATTATTTTAAAATTTTCAAAAATAATATGGACGGGCCTAAAATTAACTTAGGTTAATCATTTACAAATATTTCTAAGTTTAGGTAAAATTTTAAATCTATATTTTGAGCCAAAGTAAATTTGAGCTAATATAAAAAAATTAATATTATATTTAAGCCTAGTTCAAATCCGCACATGAACATTTCTAATCAATTAATTAAAAACACTATTATTTTTAGTTTTAATATTACTTTATTCGATAACGTATGAACTTTATATTATTTTATTGACATGATGTTTGAAAGAGAAAATTCAAACTATACTAAATTATAAATAACAAGATTAAATTTTAAATTTAAAATAAATTATATAGTAAAAATTGATTAAAAAATTTGACATTATCTCTTCACCTTCAATCTCGACAATTGATTAAAAAATAGGTTATTATGATTTTGTACAACTTATTATGGTGAAATCAGTAGACACTGCCTTAAAAAGCAATGCTAGAGCATCATGATTTGAGTTCAAACCGGGTAAAATTTGAGAAAAGGAAAATAAAGCATACCATTTTATTGTTAAGAAATTTAATATATATGAGTAACAACTTAATACTGCAATTTTTCCAAGCAAGATACAAAAATTGGAAATTGCATTCATCAGAAAGAAAATTAAGAAAAGCATAAAACCCGAATCAAGAAAATTTCTGAAAAAGAAAAAACTAAATTAACCAAAAAGCTTAATCAACTTCTTCAATTTTGGGACCAGCACCACCGCCGCCACGAGACGGTGGAACATCATCAGCCATGCCACCAGCACCACCCATATCCGGTCCAGCTCCGCCTTGATACATCTTAGCAATAATTGGATTACAAAGACTCTCAAGCTCTTTCATTTTATCTTCAAATTCATCACTTTTAATGATGACAACATTAGCATATAATAACAAGCGAAATCCCATTATGTTAGTTAATTTGTTTAAAAATAATTCTAAATTTAATTACTGATTGAATTCTGTAAACGAAGAATAGCACTAAGTGAAATTATTTATTGTAAATCTTATTATTTCGAAATTATGTGTATAGAAATTTCAATTTTACAGAGTTATGTAGATTCTTACATGTCATTTTCATCTATCTTACTAAAGAAATAGTCTTCTGAGAATTGATTTTGATATGATGTATGAAGCATTTAAAGATATCTGTAGTATTTGGTTTACTTGGTTATAGCTATGAGTTGGTTTTGATCAAATTGTTCACTCTATCTCATGAATTTACCCGTTTTAAAATTTCATTTTTTAATAAATTTTTCGTTAGATGTCTATAATTGAATGATTTACCATGTAAAAAATATTTTAAAGTTGTGCATTTGATTAATTTATTTGAACTTAATTTAGTAAAGTTGATTTCTTCAATTATTCATATTGAATTAGCTGATTGTTGAAAGTTTAAATCCTGTAATGTTTAAGAATTTTAATTAAGTCAGCAATCTATGCACTAGTGCAGTGTGCTAATTCATTTGCACAAAGATCTAGATTATAATTCTTATCAGACCTAATGAGAAAAAATATATATAATATCTATCAATATGTTATGTTGTATGATTCAAATGTATCACCATCTGTGTTATGTTATAAGGATTCATTAACATTGTTATTGTTGAGTACAGTATGTTTACAAGAAATGATATTTTGTTTATTCTACTGATTATTGTTAGATATTAATTATAAACATTTTTAAAGGAATCTTGATTTTATGGTAGTATTTAATCAAAGATTTATTTTAAAATATTTGTTAATAAAGTTTTATGAAATGAATATTATTCCGATTGTATATTTTGTAATTGATTTGTTAATTGTTTAAATATGATTTAAGAATAAAATATATAAATTTTAATATACTGATTTCAAATTCTGCATAATTAAATGCTTTACTATTTGTTGAAATCATTTCTTATTATGTAACATTTTTCATTTATGGATCGTGGTTTTTAAATCGTTCTAAATAACATAATTAAATAATCTTCATTATTTTATGATTAATGATGTTTAATCTGATAATGTATTATTGTCTTATTCTTATAGTATGTTTTCAAGTGACATTAAATGCATTTCATTAAATTATTCATTAATTTTATATTCTAGATAAATTAGGATAAATTAGTCATTATCACTATTTATGTTGCGTTTTTGTTTTATATTTACATTGTAAAATAAACAGTAATTCACTTATTGATTTTTCATGTTACAAATTAATTTCATTACATTCTTTGTGCGGATCTTGTAATGGACAATTGTGGTAATCAACTAAATTTCCTCAATTTCTTTTGGATTAATAATAATAATCTAACATAAATCTATATAATTTAAGATCAAAATATGTAACTATTATTTGTAGAATGATCATAAGGTACCAAAAGCTAAGACTTAATGTTAAAAAAAATCCTCTTAAATCTCATTAATAATCGATTCTTATTATTTTTTTCACAATATAAATGCAGAATATTTGTTATTATGAAGGAATTCAGGCTGAGACTATAAGGCTATGATAAATACTTGATTTTGATTTAGTTAAATAACTATTCTTTTTTCTATAATGATTTTTTTTATGCAACTTTTCTTTAAGATGGCTTTGGATTAGGTAAATTGATGCACAACAATTTTTCATACTTGTCATGATTATTACAGCTCTAGATCAAATTAGCTATTCAAGATGTATTAATAATTCTTCATAAGTTTTTAATAATGATTGCAACATTGCTAATATTGACATAAATTTTCTTTGGTATGTATCGAGGTAAAAGTCAGAAACATGTTGGCATTGATTTTAGTTCACTATTAAATCCTATTAATATTCATTTGATCTATCCTAATTTCAAAATCATAATTATTTTGATATATTGGATAGTCGTGACAGTCTCATATTCATATACATAACTAACTCTTTGTCACTGTTGACTCTTGCTAATTGAATTTTTGGATTCATAATGTCAATTTAACATTTTAATTCACTTATTGGTTGAATTCATTTACGAATTCAGTTAATTTGATACTGCATATATAATCATTCATAAAAGTTAGTTTAATACTTGCTATATACAACCTTTGATTTATCATTATAATATAATATTAAACAAATGTTCATTATGTTCCAAATGACTAATTCATTACCTTTGATTGCAACGATGTAAAATGATGAGTTTCAATTTGTATCATTAAAAACTATTGATCGATATATTTTCTTATAAGCTATACTTTTTATGCAAATGCATATATAGCTTACTTTTTAACTAATATGTATTGCTTAAATTGTATCCATTAGTTATTATAAATTATATAATTTTAAATAAGTTATCCTTTCATATTTGATATTGCATTCATACTTTTATAAAACTAAGCGTTTATTTAACTTTAAAATCATAATTTCAATGATTGTGAACATACTTTGACATATTTTTTTTGGTAATACTTGACCTTTTTCAAGAACTTTAATTAGATTTATTAAGGTTTATCTAATTCTATTATAAAAGTAACCTTTTGAAAATTTTTAATGTTTCATTATTTAAATCTTGTTGCCTTTTTCTTTGGTTTATATTGTTTTTTATTAAATAATAGGAATAATAAAATTTTAAGAAAGATTAATGCTCTTATTTAATTTAATACTTGTGATAAATTGGTTTTAAAATAAATAGGTATAATAATAATTAATTGTTTCATTTTATTCTATGATTGATTATAGAAATATTGTTGATTGTAAGGTTTAATAATATTGGGTTGATTTGATAAATTTTGTTTTGATATATTGTTAAATACCAACATGGATTAAGTTTAAGCTAATAACTTTTTTAAAATTTTCTCCAATAATGTACTTCATCCAATTTATTGCTTCTTTAACAGCTAATTTTTAAAAAATTTATAAAATATTTTTATTTTTTTTTAAATTTTTTAATAATTAATTAATTTAATTAAAGTAGTTAATCAAATCATTTTTTATTGAATCTGGGAAATTTATATCAATTTAATTTAATTGCCTTTTTCAATCAAAAGGAATATTAATTCAAAATTTTATTATAAAATTTATCAAATTTATTTTATATTATAAATTCTTTTTATTTTTACTTTTTAATATTATATTATATAAAAATATGAATTAAATATTTATTAATATTTCATTTAATATTAAAATTAAAATTTAATTTTTTAACCGATTAAATAAAAATAATTCAAAAAATTTATCCTATTTTTATCATTTTATTTAATTTTCTTATTAATTATTTAATATTTAAATTATTGTTCAATTAAATTCCATTTCAATGAATCCCTAATAAAAATTATTCATATTTTACATTTAAAAATATGGAGAATAAGGAAGGTTTAAATTATTTTTATTAATTTATATTTTAAATTAATTAATTTAAAAAATTATTATTTATTTTAAAATTTATTTTACTTAATTAGAATAAATTACGGGTTTAAAATTAATTTAATTATATAAATTATTTTTAATTAAATTATTAATTAATAAAATTATAAATTTATTTTTAATTTTAAAATTTGATTAAATTATTAGATTTTAAAAAAATTTAAAAATAAAATTTAAAATTGAATTAAACAAGTTTGATTAAAATAATTTAAATTGAAACGTAAAATTTAAATTTCCAATTTATTAAAATTTAAAAATAAATTTTAAAGTAATTAAATTAAAAAAAAATGCCAATAAAAATTTATAAAATTTTTTTAAAATAATTATAGTAAAAATGATGCTTTTAAAAAAAAACCCCCCCTTATTGGGTTTATTTTAAATTTGTTTTTTTAAAAATTTAATTGAAAAAATTTTGGGGGGAAAAAAAATTATTGTTTTTAAAGTTTTTTTTTTTTTAAAAAATTTTTAATTCCATTTTAAATTTAATTTTGAAAAAATGGGAACCCATTTAATTGGGTTTGAAGTTTTTAAAAAAGGGGAAAATTTTTAAAAGGGTTTTTTTATTAAATTTTTTTTTATTTTAAAAATTTTTGAAATTTTTTTTCTTTTTTATTTAAAATTTAAATTAAAATATTTTAAATTAAAAATTAAATTTTTAAAATTTCTTTTTTTTAAATTTTTTTTTTTCTTGAAAATTTAAACCCTTTTTCCCAAAACCTATAAAAACCCTTTTTTTTTAAATTTTCCCTTTTTTTTAATTTTTTTTTTAAATTTCCCAAAAAACAAAAAGAAAACCATTTTTAAAAATTTTTTCCCCTTTTTCAATAAAATAAAAAAAAAAAAACAAAAAAAAAAAAAAGTTTAAAAAAAAATTGGGAAAAGTAAATTTTTTAAAAAAAATTTTTTTTTTCCTTTTAAAAATTTAAAAAAAAAATAAAAATTAAAAAAACTTTTTAAAATAAAAAATTATCAAAATTTTATTTTAAAAATTTAATTTTTAATTTTTTAAAAATTAGAAAAAAAAAATTTTTTTATTTAAAAATAAAAAAAAATTTAAAAAAAATAAAATAATTATTTTTTTAATCTAAAATTTTTTAAATTCTTTTTTTAAAAACAAAAAAATTAAATATTAAATTTTTTAAAATTTAAAAAATTTTTTTAAAAATAAATAAAAAAAAAATAAAATTTTTTTAAAAAAAATTTTTCAAAAAAATTTTTTTAAAAAACAAATTTTTTTAAAAATTTTTTAAATTTTTTGAAATTTTAAATTTTAAAAATAAAAATTTTTGGAAAATTTTTGGGTTAATTTTAAAAAAAAAAAAAAACCCCCATTTTTCCCCTAAAAATTAAAATTTTTTATTTTAAATTTTTTTTAAAAAAAAATTTTTTAAAAAATTTTTGTTAATTAAATTTGGAAACCCATTGGGGAAAAAAAAAAACAAAAAAAATTTTACCTTTAAATATTTTACTTTTCTTTTTCTTTTCCAATATAAATATTATTGTTTTATTAATGCCTTTGTATGTCACACATGTATTTCTTCAATATATATACATTATTTTCCATATTACGCATATATTAATATTACATTACATATATTTGTTTTTTTTATACATATATATATTTGTTTATGTATATACTTTGTAATATTATTATTATGTATATATTTTAATATCCTTAGTTATACATTTTGTACTATTTCATATGTATATTTTCTATATTATCCTTATTATTATTATTATTATTATATATTTTGTTATATAAGTATAGACATGTTTTTACTATTTTACATTATTATATTTATTATTTATTTTAACATATTATTTTCTTTATATCATTATTATACTTAGTTTTTGTTTACATATTATATTTTCTTCCTTTCTACTTTGATATTTACTATTTTCATTATATTTATTCATTACTTATTATTATTATTTATGTATATATTTTAAATCCCATATTACGTATAGACATTTCTAATATGTATTTCTTTAAATAATATTATTACATATATGTTTTAGTACATATATATGTATACTTATGTGTATATTCTTTTAACATGAGCTATATATATATATTATATTATGTGTATGTATTTCTAATACTATATTATGTTTTCATATATATTATGTATATACTTTAGTATCATAGTTATATATTTTTATACTATCTTATGTGTACATTTTGAATGCTATGCTATGTATATATTTTAAACACTATATTTTTATATATTATATGCATATTTCAATACTATTATTATGTACATATCTTTAATATATATACGTATATGTATATATAGTATTATTATTATTTTAATATTACATTTTCCGTCAGCTTACATACTATTATATATTATATGTATATATATACAATCCTGTAACGCCTCAATTTTCGGGAATCCTGTGAATGTTGGCATAGGTTTAATTATGTTAGTGGGCCTCTAAAAGGCCCAAGCTTAAGATAGAACCCGATAATTGTAGTTAATTTTTGTTCCATAAGAAAAAGGGAGTAAAATTATGAAATAGGACCTATGTGAAAATGTTTGAAAATGCTATAGGCTAAATTGAAGTGGCCAAATAAATAGGAGTGCAAAATAGGAGGATTTGCATGACAAACCTCCCATTTTACATGAAGTGGCTAGCCATCATGTTGTTGTAGACAATATGAGCACTTGATATCCATAATTTATGGTACAAATTGATACAAAATGATAATGGGTTAGGTAAATGTTTCATGATAATAGGTTAGGTAAATGTTCCATGATAATGGGTTAGGTAAATGTTTCATGATAATGGGTTAGGTAAATGTTTCATGATAAGAATATCATGTCTTTTGTATTAAAGAATTAAATGGATGAAATATGAAGTTTTATTAAAAGAAAAAGGGGTGAAAAGAACAAAGTTTTGTCCATCTTTGTTCATCATAGCTGAAAGTTAGAGAAGAGAAAGGAGAGTAGAAAGCTCTTGAGTATTCGGTCATTAGGAGGAGGAAAATTGAAGGTAAGTTCTTGGTACCTTGCTTCTATTTTGAGGTTCATGAGTTCTTCTTGATTCTACCTTAACTCTTGAAGTATATTTTGATTTTTAGTTGTGTTGTGAGCATTTAGTCATGAATTAAAATGAAGGAAATGGTTGTTGTTTCATGTTCTTTTGATGAAAAATGGAAGATAGGTGAAGTTGAGCCAAACAAATGAACATGCATGTGCCTTAGATGCTAAAGGAAAAATCGGCTAACATGTTGTGCTTTAAAATGATGAAATGGAGATTATGCTTAAGTAAAATCATAGATATGTGATGATTGATTGGTGATATACATGTTTAAATAACATGCATGCAAGATAGGTGTATGAAAGAGTGATTTGGTAATAAATCTGCTTGGGACAGCAGCAGTAATGTGACTTTGGAAAATCACCATAAATTGTGGAGATGAATTAGAAGCTTAATAAATTATGAAATTAAAGCTTGTTGAGTCTAGTTTTAAATGAAATAAACGAGAACATATTTTGAATTCTGTACA
This sequence comes from Gossypium arboreum, assembly GCF_025698485.1. Classification (NCBI taxonomy): domain Eukaryota; kingdom Viridiplantae; phylum Streptophyta; class Magnoliopsida; order Malvales; family Malvaceae; genus Gossypium; species Gossypium arboreum. The sequence continues at coordinate 126,436,715 of NC_069079.1, read as the reverse complement.
ATGAGAAATTTGATTCGTAATGAAGAGTGGTCAGATTAGTCAAATAGTGAAACATGCGAAACTTTGAGAAAAATCTGGTATTGATTGGCCAAACCAAAAATTCTGAAAATTTTATGGATAGAAGATATATGAGTCTATTTTCAAGAAAAATTAACGGAACTTGATTTTGAGTTTCGTAGCTCTAGTTATAAATGATTTAGTGACTGTTGCTCAGAAAGACAGCTTGCAGTGAAATTATGATTATGTGGTAAACATTGACAAAAATTTGTTAATGAGTTGCTTATTGATTTCTATAAGCTTACTATGATCTGTAGGTGTGGTTGACCGAATATTGTAAGGGGTTAATACGTAGTTTGTATTTGAATAGTTAGATAACGTGTTAGTAATCCAATTGTAGGCGGTTCGTGTGTGGATCTCGTCAGCATATCGTCGCAAACAGGTTTGTAACTAACACCCTCTTTCTTAGTCTAGATCGGCAAAAGCCGAAAAGCCGAAATGCCGAAATGCCGAAAACTGGTATTTTGTAGATTTGCGAGTGTGCGAATGCTCGTGAGGTAAATCGATTAATGTTTTTAGTAAGCTGCAATGTTTGGACTGCAAAGTGCATGATTTCTATGCCCTCGATATTTTTGGGCTTAATGGGCCAAAATTGGAATGATGGGCCAACGGGCCCAATTCGGTAAGAACCCTCGGTACGTGATTCTGTTAGTACGTGAAAAGTAGGAATATGCATGAAAAACCCTAAAATAGATAAATTCTTGAAATACCTTTAAAATCGGAAAATTTACAATTTTACCCCTAGTAGATAAATTAGAAATACCTCTAGGGTTAAATTGACCTAAATGCATGTTTGATTGTTGTTATTTTCTTGCATGCCATGTTGTTATTATCGATGCATGGGATGGAATATTGACAGAGGAAGTCTTGAAAGTGGCTTGTCTACGTCTTGGAGGCTTTGCCTCAATTTATTGATAAGCGAGCTGAAGCAAGGCCGCAAATCTGTGGAGTGTTAAATGGGTGGGTTGAGCTATTCCCACATGGAGTGTATGGCTGGTACAGTGGAGTGTAGTGGTTGGTGGGTTGAGTAGTCTCCCAAATGGGCTTGCATATGTTTCTTGATGTTGCATGTATTTTGAAATGGGCCTATGGGCCATACTATTATCTGAATAAGGGCTAAGACCCGGTTTATTATAATCTGAAAAGGGCTTTGGCCCGATATCACTTATTACCCAAATGGGCTTGCATATGTTATTGATGTTGCATGTATTTTGAAATGGGCCTATGGGCCATCTCATTATCTGAATAAGAGGCTAAGGCCCGGTTTATTGTAATCTGAAAAGGGCTCGCCCGATACCATCATTACTGAATGGGCTTAGGCCCAATGGGCTTGAGTGACTTGGGCTTTGAATGGGTTTTCCTTACACTGAGTTTCCCCAAACTCACCCTTTTATTTTCATCCACGCAGAAATCCCCAACCATAGTGGGTTTGAAGTCGTGAGGGAATTCGGAGTGGCCACCGTTCGAAAGTTTGATTTTCTTACGGTGAACTGGACATCCTTTTATTTACGTTTGAAGTTTTGGGCTTTTAAATGTAATAAGGCCACTTAATTATTTTTGATGGTTTTAATATGTATTACTAAGATAGGTAATACTTATTTTAACTGTTGAAATTGGATAGCTTTAGAGCGCGTTTTCAAAAAAACAACAATTGATTTCAAAATAACACGACAACAAGCAAAGCTTCCGCAATGAAAGTATTTTCCAAAATTAATCACTTTTCCTAAAAATGACTTAATCAAATCAGTTTCCTAGAAATATCCATGACGTTAAGGTGTGGCAATGGCGGTATGCATGTCTAGGATTGGATCCAAAGGGAGATTGGTACTTAAGCAGTCCGATGGACTTACCACCTCTTTTCCGGTTTCCTACGGTGCATGACTTCCATTCACTTTAACCTTTAATGAATTAATCTTTTGAACATCAAGTACGATTTTACGGACTTAGAATGAAATTTTTTTTACGTTTTGATGTGGCATGCGGATCCGACCATAACTTCGGAAATTTGGGTTTGGGGTGCTACATTTAGTGGTATCGAGCCTAGGTTGCAACAACTCGGTACTGTGGAATGGGTTTACAAAAACAAAAATTTTCAAAGCGAAAATTTTATAAAGAATGTGAAAACTCGATTTTCAAAATTTAGATCTTTAGAAAGTGGCATTCGAATCTCCTACCCACTGTAAGTATTACCACGAGCTTTTCGAATATTTTCCTGAATTATCTGTCATCTTGAAACCCTATTAGGATACTCTAGATAGGATGATCCGAAACCATAGGAAAATCGATAAGAGATCAAAGCGTAGCTAGACTTGATTCTGCGAAAACAAACTCTGAACTACTGTTTGATTCATAAAACATCTATAATAAACACTGGAATATTAATTGATGCATAAAAATTTGTAATCAAGATAATACGATATGAGTACAAGAGCTACTCGTGGAAGAGGCCGTAGACGTGGCCGAGGAAGAGCTCGAGCGGTATCTTCGTTTTTGGGACATATGTCGGCGGTAGATGCACCAGTACCACCGGCAACAAAGGTAGAGTCTCATGACCGCGGTGCCGAGGATAATTCCCTGTCACAGGCAATGCTTCGTGTTCTGGAAAGGGTTGCCGGAGCAAGTTCGGGCAACGAAATTCAGGGATCTATTTCTGAATGACTTCGGGACTAACGGAGCGGAGATCTTTAGGGGCATGTCTGGTATAGCCCCGAATGTGGCCGAATATTGGTTGAAGGCTACAGAGCGGATTATGGACAACTTGGACTGCTCTGAGGAGATTGTGAGTGGGGTATCTGTACTAAGTCCTTTAGGTCACTCGGTTAGGGTAGACAAACTGTATAGGGATGTACCCTTAGAAACTCAAGGTAAGATTTTTCCTGGAGATCTGGTGGAGTTACCGTTTAGAGAGTTTGATCTCATTTTGGGAATGGACTGGCTTGTTAAGCATAAAGCGACTCTGGATTGTACTGCTAAACGAATGGTGTTAAGGACCACAAAGGATGAGGAGGTTATAGTGATAGGTGAGCGAAGGGATTATTTGTCTAATGTGGTGTCGGCATTAAGAGCCGAAAAGTGGATTCGGAAAGGTTGTGAGGTCTATTTGGCATTTGTAAGTCAGTTAGAAGAGGAGGGGCTGACAGTGGATAAGGTTAGGACCGTAAAGGAGTTCCAAGATGTTTTTCCGGAGGAGCTTCCAAGATTGCCTCCGAACCGAGAAGTTGAGTTTGGAATAGACTTGTTGCCTGGAATGGCGCCTGTGTCAATCACACCGTATAGGATGGCACCGAAGGAGTTAGTAGAGTTAAATGCTCAAATTCAAGAGTTGTTAGATAGGGGCTTTATTAGGCCAAGCGTGTCTTCATGGGGAGCACCGGTGCTATTCGTGAAAAAGAAGGATGGTACGATGCGGATGTGTATTGATTATCTCTAGTTGAACAAACTGACGATTAAGAATAAGTATCCACTGCCAAGGATTGACGATCTATTCGACCAGCTTAGATGAGCTTCTGTATTTTCCAAGATCGACATTCGATCTAGATATCATCAGTTAAGGGTCAAGGAGGCAGATATCTAAAAGATGACATTCAGGACTCGATATGGTCATTACGAGTTTCTGGTTATGCCATTTGGACTAATGAACGCTCCTGCAGCGTTTATGGGTCTGATGAATCGTATGTTCCAACCATTTTAGATCGGTTCGTAGTCGCCTTTATTGACGATATCCGGTATATTCGAAATTGAACGAAACATGATGAGCATCTCCGTATAGTCTTGTAAGTATTAAGGAGAATGAACTCTTTGCGAAGTTCAGCAAGTGTGAATTTTCGTTGAGGAGGTAACTTTCTTAGGACATGTGGTCTCTGCGAGGGATTAAAGTGGACCTCGAAAATTGAAGCGATTTCGAATGGAAGTCGCCTAGGTCGATGTCGTAAATACGGAGTTTTCTAGGGTGGCAGGATACTCTGAAGGTTTGTGGAAGGTTTTTCGTGATGGCAGCACCTCTGACAAAACTCATAAGGAAAGGAGTACCGTTTGTATGGACCGAGAAGCAGCAGGAAGCTTTTGAGAAGTTGAAGAAAGTTCGATGAAGCACTGTGTTAATTCAATAGAGTCCGGGAAGGATTTTAATGTGTACAATGGACGCATCACACGTGGGTTTGGGCTGTGTGTTAATGCAAGAGGGTAAGGTGGTTGCATATGCATCACGACAGCTTAAGCCTTATGAGGGGAACTATCTGACTCATGATTTAGAGTTGGTAGCAGTGATATTTACACTTAAGATTTGGAGACATTACTTGTACGGAGAAAGGTGTATTATATACACTGACCATAAGAATCTTAAGTATTTGTTGACTCAGAAGGAGCTGAACCTTAGGCAAAGGAGATGGATTGAGTTACTTAAGGATTATGACTGTTCGATCGAGTATCACCTAGGCAAGGCTAATGTGGTAGCCGATGCTCTAAGTCGTAGAGCTGTATCTGATCTGAGAGTAATGTTTGCTCGCCTGAGTCTGTATGATGATGGAAGCTTGTTGGCTGAGTTGCAAGTGAGGCCAACCTAGTTAGATCAGATTAAGGAAAAATAGTTGAACGATAAGTCTTTGGTCGCTCGTTTTCAACAAGTTAAGGAAGGGGAAACTTCTGAGTTTGGGAGCCAGAAGAGACGATGCAACAGCAATACCCTCATCTGTTTGGATTAGGTAAATTTCGAGGACGAAATTTCTTTAAGGAGGGTAGAGTTGTAACGCCCCAATTTTTGGGAATCCTGTGAATGTTGGCATAGGTTTAATTATGTTAGTGGGCCTCTAGAAGGCCCAAGCTTAAGATAGAACCCGGTAATTGTAGTTAATTTTTGTTCCATAAGAAAAAGGGAGTAAAATTATGAAATAGGACCTATGTGAAAATGTTTGAAAATACTATAGGCTAAATTGAAGTGGCCAAATAAATAGGAGTGCAAAATAGGAGGATTTGCATGACAAACCTCCCATTTTACATGAAGTGGCTAGCCTTCATGTTGTTGTAGACAATATGAGCACTTGATATCCATAATTTATGGTACAAATTGATACAAAATGATAATGGGTTAGGTAAATGTTTCATGATAATAGGTTAGGTAAATGTTCCATGATAATGGGTTAGGTAAATGTTTCATGATAATAGGTTAGGTAAATGTTCCATGATAATGGGTTAGGTAAATGTTTCATGATAATGGGTTAGGTAAATGTTTCATGATAAGAATATCATGTCTTTTGTATTAAAGAATTAAATGGATGAAATATGAAGTTTTATTAAAAGAAAAAGGGGTGAAAAGAACAAAGTTTTGTCCATCTTTGTTCATCATAGCTGAAAGTTAGAGAAGAGAAAGGAGAGGAGAAAGCTCTTGAGTATTCGGTCATTAGGAGGAGGAAAATTGAAGGTAAGTTCTTGGTACCTTGCTTCTATTTTGAGGTTCATGAGTTCTTCTTGATTCTACCTTAACTCTTGAAGTATATTTTGATTTTTAGTTGTGTTGTGAGCATTTAGTCATGAATTAAAATGAAGGAAATGGTTGTTGTTTCATGTTCTTTTGATGAAAAATGGAAGATAGGTGAAGTTGAGCCAAACAAATGAACATGCATGTGCCTTAGATGCTAAAGGGAAAAATCGGCTAACATGTTGTGCTTTAAAATGATGAAATGGAGATTATGCTTAAGTAAAATCATAGATATGTGATGATTGATTGGTGATATACATGTTTAAATAACATGCATGCAAGATAGGTGTATGAAAGAGTGATTTGGTAATAAATCTGCTTGGGACAGCAGCAGTAACGTGACTTTGGAAAATCACCATAAATTGTGGGAGATGAATTAGAAGCTTAATAAATTATGAAATTAAAGCTTGTTGAGTCTAATTTTAAATGAAATAAACGAGAACATATTTTGAATTCTGTACAATGAGAAATTTGATTCGTAATGAAGAGTGGTCAGATTAGTCAAATAGTGAAACATGCGAAACTTTGAGAAAAATCTGGTATTGATTGGCCAAACCAAAAATTCTGAAAATTTTATGGATAGAAGATATATGAGTCTATTTTCAAGGAAAATTAACGGAACTTGATTTGGAGTTTCATAGCTCTAGTTATAAATGATTTAGTGACTGTTACTCAGAAAGACAGCTTGCAGTGAAATTATGATTATGTGGTAAACATTGACAAAAATTTGTTAATGAGTTGCTTATTGATTTCTATAAGCTTACTATGATCTGTAGGTGTGGTTGACCGAATATTGTAAGGGGTTAATACGTAGTTTGTATTTGAATAGTTAGATTAACGTGTTAGTAATCCAATTGTAGGCGGTTCGTGTGTGGATCTCGTCAAGCATATCGTCGCAACCAGTGTGTAACTAACACCCTCTTTCTTAGTCTAGATTGGCAAAAGAAAAGTCAAATGCCAAAAGCGGTATTTTGTAGATTTGCGAGTGTGCGAATGCTCGTGAGGTAAATCGATTAATGTTTTTAGTAAGCTGCAATGTTTGGACTACAAAGTGCATGATTTCTATGCCCTCGATATTTTTGGGCTTAATGGGCCAAAATTGGAATGATGGGCCAATGGGCCCAATTCGGTAAGAACCCTCGGTACGTGATTCTGTTAGTACGTGAAAAGTAGGAATATGCATGAAAAACCCTAAAATAGATAAATTACTGAAATACCTTTAAAAGTGGAAAATTTACAGTTTTACCCCTAGTAGATAAATTACCGAAATACCCCTAGGGTTAAATTGACCTTAATGCATTTTAACTGTTGTTATTTACTGCATGCCATGTTGTTATTATCTGATGCATGGGACTGGGATATTGACGGAGGAAGTACTGAAAGTGGCTTGTCTACGTCTTGGAGGCTTTGCCTCAATTTATTGATAAGCGAGCAAACAAGGTGCAAGCTGGAGTGTTGGGTGGGTGGGTTGAGCTATTCCCACATGGAGTGTATGGCTGTGCGGTGGAGTGTAGTGGTTGGTGGGTTGAGTAGTCTCCCCAAATGGGCTTGCATATGTTTACTGATGTTGCATGTATTTTGAAATGGGCCTATGGGCCATACCGTTATCTGAATAAGGGGCTAAGGCCCAGTTTATTGTAATTTGAAAAGGGCTTTGGCCCAGTATCACTGTTACCCAAATGGGCTTGCATATGTTATTGATGTTGCATGTATTTTGAAATGGGCCTATGGGCCATACTGTTATCTGAATAAGAGGCTAAGGCCCAGTTTATTGTAATCTGAAAAGGGCTCTGGCCCAGTACCACTGTTACCTGAATGGACTTAGGCCCAATGGGCTTGAGCTGACTTGGGCTTTGAATGGGTTTTCCTTACACACCGAGTTTCCCAAACTCACCCTTTTATTTTCATCCACGCAGAAATCCCCAACCATAGTGGGCTTGGAGTCGTGAGGGAATCGGAGTGGCCACCCGTTCGAAAGTTTGATTTTCTTCCGTGAACTGGACATCCTTTTATTTACGTTTGAAGTTTTGGGCTTTTAAATGTAATAAGGCCACTTAATTATTTTTGATGGTTTTAATATGTATTACTAAGATAGGTAATACTTATTTTAACTATTGAAATTGGATAGCTTTAGGCGTTTTCAAAAAAACAACAATTGATTTCAAAATAACACGACAACAAGCAAAGCTTCCGCAATGAAAGTATTTTCCAAAATTAATCACTTTTCCTAAAATGACTTAATCAAATCAGTTTCCTAGAAATATCCATGACGTTAAGGTGTGGCAATGGCGGTATGCATGTCTAGGATTGGATCCGAAGGAGATTGGTATTTAGCGATCCGATGGACTTACCACCTCTTTTCCGGTTTCCTACGGTGCACTGACTTCCATTCACTTTAACCTTTAATGAATTAATCTTTTGAACATCAAGTACGATTTTCGGACTTAGAATGAAATTTTTTTTACGTTTTGATGTGGCATGCCGGATCCGGCCATAACTTCTGGGCTGGGTTTGGGGTGCTACAAATCCATTGTTTTATTTCGTGTTTAATGTTATTATTGTCATGCATAATATCAAATGCATCGTAAATACTTTATAGTTATTATTTTATCATCTGCTTCATATATTCGTGAATCGCATTTTATTACAATATTGTTATAAGTTTCTATTGTTTTTTTTTTAAAAAAATATTCTTGTTCATGTTTTAAATCAATTTCAATAAGCAAGGTAACATACCGGCTTAATATTAAGTCATCGATTTCATCACTATGTTGGGTGAACATCAATCGACTCGTGTTAAAACGGTATGTCCTTCTCAAAAACCAAAAAAATTAAAATCTCTCGTGTTTTAATCGGATCACGATTAAATGTTACATTGAACTCGTATTTTTGAAAATCAAGACGACACATGTTTAACAAGATACCAATTTTGGACGTCGCGAGGGTGCTAATACCTTCCTCGCTCGTAACCGACTTCCGAACCCTACTTTACTCTGGCTTTTGACGTAGACCTAAACTCGACCTTCTTTCTGTTTAAAAAATAAATTTATTAGGTGTCCGATCACACCTATAAAAAAGATCGGTGGCGACTCCCCCTTTTAAAATCGCAAGTCGGTTTTCAAATTTTTAATAAATCGCCTCAATTAGCGACCAGAAGCAAAATTTTACGTCGCTACAATTATTATTTAACATGTATAGTTAATATAATATTTTTTATAACATAATATATTTAAGTTGGGTTGGGCCGAATTCAAGCAAAAAATCTAAGCTCATGGCATGATTCATATAAAAAAAAGATCTTAAATTTTACCTAAATTTATATTTGGTATTTTTCCTAAATCCTCTTATTTTTCAAGCCGATTTTTAGACCTAATCACGTGGTCTGTCGTGAGTATGTCTAGTTTAAACACACGAAATAAACGTAAAACCATGGGAAAAAAAATGGGAAGATACATAAAAGATGGTTTTAATCTTAACCTTACATTAAGTCTTCGGACTAGAAAAAGGGTAATATATTATATTCATCTTTTATATATTTATATAATATATATATTTATCTTTTATTTTTCGATAATTATTTTAACTTTAAATTTTAATTTTTTATATATCATTAAATTGTGTTTAAAAATTTCAAAAAATAAGGTATGTGTTAAAATCTTATTCAGAAAATAAAAACTTTACACTACTTGTATACTAAGTAATTATTTTTAAAATATTCTTATGAGCATCACTAAACATGTTAAGATAATTTTATATAAAATTTTAGTAAATAAAAATATATAAAAGTATTAAATTTTAAATTAAAATAATATAAATATGTATTTTAATTTTTTAAAATATTAATATGTGTGGGACTAAAATAGATTTAAATTAATTATTTATAAATAGAAGTGAATTTGAATAAAATTTTAGACTCAAAGTAATAAAAGGGACAAATTCTTGAACAATTGATAAGTTTTATGAATTAAATGTATATTATAATATAAAAAAAATTGTGTATGCATGTAAAAATGGACCCGCATCTAAGTGTTCAAATAAAATTGATTCAGATGATGCGACTTTCGGTGTGCATATTTGATTCTATGACATTTTTGGAGCAATAATTGGCTCTATGCATATTGATTGACTCGATGTGGATTTGACTTTTAAGCCAAAGTTTGGCTCTCACTCAACCACACTTCAATTGGACCCTAATTTTTCAAATGGAGATAACGGTTAAATTTACCAATTGGAGTTTTAGTAAGAGTTGTAATTCTCATTTTGTCCCTTTATGTTATTTTATTTTAGTATTTATATAATATAATATAATATTTCTAAGCATAATTTTAATATAATTATATTTTTCATAACTTTATTTATAATTTTATTATACATACATCTTAATTTAGTGTCTTTAATAATTATTTTCATTCTCACATCATCTGTTACAATTATGTTTGAATCAAAACATACACACCTTATTGTTGTTTTTAAGGTGCATTCTCCGTTCCGGTGAAAAAAACACTTTTAGTGTTTTTCCACCACAGAAGCAATAAAAAACTCTTGGCTTTTGCAATCAAATGTGCAGTCAAACAGTATTTTTCCACCTAAACGCAAATTAAATGCTTATGGTTTTTGGCTTTTGCATTTAGAAGTGAAAATTATTAAAATATTTTATTTATATTTACTATTTAAAATATATATAAAATTATATTATATTATAATTTATAATTTATATATTATTATTTTAAATTATTTAAATTTCATTTATCATTATCTATAATATATATATAAGCATGAGTTTGGAAAACTTTTGAATGAACGAGAATATCTTTTTTTATCATATTACACATCTAAATTTAATCATAATTTAATTTAAAATAAATAGTTAAGATTTAAATAAATTTTATAATATATATTTTATTATGAATATCTTATTAAGTGGATGTCCATTAAGATTAAGATAAGTTTTGATATACTTTAAATTCTAATAGTGATTAGAAGTAGATCTCTACTTCATTTATACTTCTTATGCCTATAAATAGATATTTTGGAAGTTTTGTAAAGATTTCAATTGATCAATAAAATACGCCGTTTCTTTTGCTCTTCCATTCTCTTTGTTCTTTATTGTCCGTATTTTATTTTATAACACGTTATCAGTACGATTCTCTTTTAATTGTTTTTTTTTCACAAGTCACAAAAATATCCCAAAATTTACTGTTCTCGATTGCTTCCTAGAGTTGTTGCTATTTCAATTGAGGCTTGCACACTACAGGTAATCATTAGGTACTCTAAATTTTTTTATGCCCTTTTATGCAAAGAAATTTATATAATCTTTACGTAGTATGTTTTTCCCCTTTATTGATTGATTTTTGGTAAAATTATTTTATGAAAAAATATTATTACTTTAAGGTTTCCTTTAAACTAAGATTCTTTTATTAAATTATAGTATGCATGATATTTGGATGATTAAATTTTTTATGATTAAATTATTGTTATTAAATATGCTTGAAATTATTGTATTATATTTTTAAATTGAATTTATAAATATTTGATTAGAGCATCATAAGATTTTACAGCATTTATATGTTATTGAAATTTAGTACAATGTGTATCGAGATAACTTTCAAGCATCGTACAAGAAAATTTTGATTTTGTTTATTAAATATATTTTACTATTAGATTATAAATGTTATTAGGAAAACAAAGTTGTTCTCTCGCTTGTAATATCGCTCGTGATAGTAGCCAAGGTGATTACAATGATGTTAAAGAATCTCATGTATATTTTACTATGATTTATTTATTATATCATGTTTATTATAATTGGAGACTAATCGTGATAAATAGATTTTGATTTGAAATTCATGCATATTTTGCGATGATGATTATGAAATAAAGAATCAATGGAGGCGTTTAGAAGTCTGTCTTACTAGATTTGTTGCATTTCCCGAAATGAATGCAAATATAAAGAAAATAAAAGATATAATCATGGATTTCTAAAAGTGGAAACATAATAATAAATAAGATAACAATGAGAGTTCTCGAGACAACTCTTCAAAAGGTAAAGATAACCTATGTTATCAATGTAATATGAAAGATTATTAGCCACATATGTGGGCATGCTCAAATATTTTAATTTTGTTAGTATTCTTTGAGGAATGATATGAGAATGTAACAATGAATTCTATCATTACAAATAAAAATATTTATCTTTTTGGTACTAAAACAAACAAATATTATTCCAATATTTGATAGTACAAAATTAGTTGAAAGCTCCGAAGAGTTAATATATTAATATCTAAAAACACAAAATTTATGATGGTTAATGTATTAGTTTTAAAAGATATCCATTATAATGGATATCATATTGAGATTGTGAACAAAGAAAAAATTATATTTCATATGAATTACTATTGCTATAAATATCTATTTTGAAAAAATGAAAAAGGGAGGATTGAGTTATTAATTACTCTTATTATTAAATTGAATTGGTTGTTACTATCTTTGTGATATTTTTTTGTCACCATCCCCATTAAGGGGTTGAAAGTAAAATATTTAACTGTGAAATATCTACTTATGAGTAATAGAATATGGTAATTCTATCTAAAGCTCATTATGGTTAGATGCACCTGAAGTTGCAATTTTTTTTTTAGAACTGTGAGTATAACTCTACAGCATTTAGAATATGTTCTCAATTAAGATTATATGAAAAATTATTATTGATGAGAATTTGCAATAGAGAACTTATATATGAAAAGTCATTGGTTATGTATCTGTTGTACACCTGGAAAATAAGATAGATTTTGATTGGATTCAAAGTCTACTACTGGAGTCTAATTTGCTTGCTTCTTTATAAAATCGTCAAGACTCAACGCAGAAAAAAAAAGGTACATATTTAAATATTAAATCAACTTGATATATGGTTTAAATGTTTGAGATTGTCTTCTTTTTAAGTTTTGATTACATGAGTTACATATTGTTTTAAGCATCTCATTTGTTCATGAAAATGAATATTAACTTATTTATTTATGTTGTTATAGTATGCAAATTTGTGTTAATAAACCAATTAATTTTATGGTTATTCAGATTTAATTTAGTTCAAAGAATTGTTAAATGTAGTAGTCATCGTTTTATATTATTCAATGTGTTAATTATCTAGAGAAATGACATGAGTAATTGTAAATGAAAAGTTCTATGAGCATGAATGGTTGGATTTTGAATTAAATTTTATGCATGTTTATGACGATGGTTACGGAAAAAAAATTGCTAGTTTTTCATTATGTGATATTTTTATGTTTGAGATGTGACTTTTATTGATATATTTAATATAGGCTTGTTTCTATACATGACCTAGCCAGTTATTCTTGGTAATTAATTGATTATGCAAAACTCTTATTAAAAGGGCTTTAAAAGTATTTTGAATTGATCTCATATCTCCTTTGGCTAAACAAAATAACAAGTTATTCACTGCACTGGTTTTGTTCCATTCCCTGAAGTGAATGTAGCAATACGTAATAATTACCTATTGTCATTATTGGCAAATAGATAAGAAGAAGATGGACGATTCAAAATATTGCCAAATGTTTATTCTTAGTACATAGTTTTCAATGATTTATATTAATTTATCATTCCTTAGAAGTAGATGATATATTTATAATCTTATTGGTAAGAAATATGATATATCCATACATTATTATCTAAATTACTTTTTGCACATTCCTTGAAGTGAATGTCTGTAATAAATATATATATTCTTTATATTTGTAGATTTTGGCATATTCATTGAAGCTAATATTGTATATAATTGTTTGGAAATTATAGACATTTCCGGTAGTAAATGTCACAATAGAACTTATACGTCGATACAAAGTAAAAGGAATAACAGTAAAATTATATTGGCATTATTAGTAAAATTGAAATGCATGCATGTTAAAGTAAATCAGAAGTTTACTGATGCAAATACATTTACTACTTGGCGTGACCTGTTAGACCATCCTAGATTATATATGATGCGAAAATTAATTAAGAACTCATATAGACTTTCATTAAAGACCAAAAGATTCTTTAATTTAAAGAATTCTCATTTGTTGTTTGTTATCAATGAAAATCGCTTATTAGAAACTCACTAGCTAAAGTTGAGATTTAATGTCTTGCATTTCTGAAATGAATATGAGCCCGTTCATCCACCATGTGAATGGTTTTGATATTATATGATTTTGGTAGATACATCTACAAAATAATTACATATGTGTTATCAACTTGCAACATGTCGTTTGCAAGATTGCTTGTTTAAATAATTAATTTCATATCATGCAATTAAGAAAATTCATCTTGCTATTACTATGAGTTTACATCTCAGTCTTTTATTAATTGAGTTTGAAAAACTTTTGTAAAAGTTTGTTATTTATGTGCATAATGGTTTAGAGAAATTATTTATTGACTGCCTTTGATTAATGCCTAAACCATTATTTATAAGAACTAAACTTCCTATTTCAACATGAGATTATGTTGATTTACATGTTGTACGCATCAAGCCAATAAGTTATAAATACTCCCAGTTACAATTGGTTTTTAGTCAAGAGCTAAATATTTCCATCTTTGAACTTTTGTATGTGTATATATATTCCAATTGATCCACCAAAATGCACAAAGATAATTGACTCCTCAAAAAAAGTTGGGAATATATATTAATTACGAGTCTCCATGTATTATTAGATGTTTTGAATATATTGGAGATTTAATCCAAATCATATACATATTCACATTCAATTTCAAAATTATATTTCAATCCATCATCAACACACATATATTATATGTCATACAACATTTCTCTATCCATTTACCATATCACATAACATAATTCAAGTATTTCATGTCATTTTTCATTTTTCTTTTATTTCCATATCCCACATCAAACTCAATCAAGACAATTTATACTATCACCATATACTTACCTCAATGATCAATCAAGCAGTTAACATGTATATGCAATAAATTGAATCTATCTCGAATCATAAAAATACAAATCGGGATTCCCGAGTCACTCGTCGATAACTTTCACTTTTCCCTTTCCTCTTGACAGTTTCACATCAACGTTAGCTACATAAAGTCACAAAACATATAACTCTATCAATTCACAACCAAATAACAATTCATATATATTTTTGAATTTATTCAATTTAGTTCTTAAACCCGAGACAAGCATAACTTTCAATTTAAAGCTTCGGATTAAAATTTGATTTCACATTTATTCATTAGGAACCTTATACTTTCTATTCATACCAAAATTTCATAAAAAAAATTATTTTACTCAATTTGGTCCCTAATGTACAAAGGTAACAATTAAGCTCTACAATTTAGTCCTTTGCATAATCTAAGCTTAATTTCTATCAATTTCACACATAATTCATCCAATTGTCAACTATGACATCTTATCAAAATTTCACCAATTGAAGAATCAAAGAAAAATGGTTAGAGACTTACTTGTCAACAATGGCAACTTATAAAAATCTTCCGTGATAAAAAAAATCTATAAAAATCAAAGAAAAAGACTAGAGACTTACTTGTAAATGATGACCGATTGAATAAGGGTTTTCAAGTGTAGCACCCCAAACTTGACCCAGAAGTTATGGCCAGATCCGGCATGCCACATCAAAAACGTAAAAAAAAAATTTCCATTCTAAGTCCAGAAAATCATACTTGATGTTCAAAAGATTAATTCATTAAGGGTTAAAGTGAATGGAAGTCATGCACCGGTAGGAAACCGGAAAAGAGGTGGTGAGTCCATCGGATTGCTAAATACCAAGCTCCTTCGGATCCAATCCTAGACATGCATACCGCCATTGCCACACCTTAACGTCATGGATATTTCTAGGAAACCGATTTGATTAAGTCATTTTAGGAAAAGTGATTAATTTTGGAAAATACTTTCATTCGGAAGCTTTGTTTGTTGTCGTGTTATTTTGAAATCAATTGTTGTTTTTGAAAACGCGCCTAAAGCTATCCAATTTCAACAGTTAAAATAAGTAATACCTATCTTAGTAATACATATTAAAACCATCAAAAATAATTAAGCGGCCTTATTACATTTAAAACCCAAAACTTCAAACGTAAATAAAAGGATGTCCAGTTCACGAAGAAAATCAAACTTTCGAGCGGGTGGCCACTCCAATTCCTTCACAACTCCAAGCCCACTATGGTTGGGGATTACCTGCGTGGATGAAAATAAAAGGGGTGAGTTTGGGGAAACTCAGTGTGTAAGGAAAACCCATTCAAAGCCCAAGTCAGCTCAAGCCTATTGGGCCTAAGCCTATTCAGGTAACAGTGGTACTGGACCAGAGCCCTTTTCAGATTATAATAAACTGGGCCTTAGCCCCTTATTCAGATAACAGTATGGCCCATAGGCCCATTTCAAAATACATGCAACATCAATAACATATGCAAGCCCATTTGGGAGACTACTCAACCCACCAACCACTACACTCCACCCGTACCAGCCCTACACTCCATGTGGGGAATAGCTCAACCCACCCAAATTTAACACTCCACATTTGCGACCTTGTCTGCAAGATTAGCTATCAAAGAATTGAGGCAAAGCCTCCAGTACGTGGACAAGCCACTTTCAGTACTTCCTCCGTCAATATCCCAATCCCATGCATCGATAATAACATGGCATGCAATAAATAACAAAAATCAAACATGCATTTATGTCAATTTAACCCTAGGGGTATTTCGGCAATTTATCTACTAGGGGTAAAACTGTAAATTTTTCACTTTTAAAGGTATTTCAGTAATTTATCTATTTTAGGGTTTTTCATGCATATTCCTACTTTTCACGTACTAACAGAATCACGTACCGAGGGTTCTTACCGAATTGGGCCCGTTGGCCCATCATTCCAATTTTGGCCCATTAAGCCCAAAAATATCGAGGGCACAGAAATCATGCACTTTGCAGTCCAAACATTGCAGCTTACCAAAAACATTAATCGATTTACCTCACGAGCATTCGCACACTCGCAAATCTACAAAATATCGATTTTCGGCATTTCGGCTTTTCGACTTTTGCCGATCTAGACTAAGAAAGAGGGTGTTAGTTACACACCTGTTTGCGACGATATGCTGACGAGATCCACACACGAACCGCCTACAATTGGATTACTAACACGTTAATCTAACTATTCAAATACAAACTACGTATTAACCCCTTACAACATTCGGCCAACCACACCTACAGATCATAGTAAGCTTATAAGAAATCAATAAGCAACTCATTAACAAATTTTTGTCAATGTTTACCACATAATCATAATTTCACTGCAAGCTGTCTTCCTGAGCAACAATCACTAAATCATTTATAACTGGAGCTACGAAACTCCAAATAAAGTGCCGTTAATTTTCCCTAAAAATAGACTCATATATCTTCTATCCATAAAATTTTCAGAATTTTTGGTATGGCCAATCAATACCAGATTTTTCTTAAAGTTTCCCATGTTTCACTGTTTGACTAATCTGACCACTCTTCATTACGAATCAAATTTCTCATTGTACAGAATTCAAAATATGTTCTCGTTTATTTCATTTGAAACTAGACTCATTAAGCTTTAATTACATAATTTATGAAGCTTCTAACTCATCTCCCACAATTTATGGTGATTTTCCAAAGTCACGTTACTGCTGCTGTCCCAAGCAGATTTATTACCAAATCACTCTTTCAGACCTAACTTGCATGCTTGTTATTTAAACATGTATATCACCAATCAATCATCACATATCTATGATTTTACTTAAGTATAATCTCCATTTCATCATTTTAAAGCACAACATGTTAGCTGATTTTTCCCTTTAACATCTAAGGCACATGCATGCTCATTTGTTTGGCTCAACTTCACCTATCTTCCATTTTTCATCAAAAGAACATGAAACAACAACCATTTCCTTCATTTTAATTCATGACTAAATGCTCACAACACAACTAAAAATCAAAATATACTTCAAGTGTTAAGGTAGAATCAAGAAGAACTCATGAACCTCAAAATAGAAGCAAGGTACCAAGAACCTACCTTCATTAATTTTCCTCCTCCTAATGACCGAATACTCAAGAGCTTTCTCCTCTCCTTTCTCTTCTCTAACTTTCAGCTATGATGAACAAAGATGGACAAAACTTTGTTCTTTTCACCCCTTTTTCTTTTAATAAAACTTCATATTTCATCCATTTAATTCTTTAATACAAAAGACATGAAATTCTTATCATGAAACATTTACCTAACCCATTATCATGAAACATTTACCTAACCCATTATCATGGAACATTTACCTAACCTATTATCATGGAACATTTACCTAACCTATTATCATGGAACATTTACCTAACCTTTTATCAATTTGTATCAATTTGTACCATAAATTATGGATATCAAGTGTACATTTTGTCTACAACAACATGATGGCTGGCCACTTCATGTAAAATGAGAGGTTTGTCATGCAAATCCTCCTATTTTGCACTCCTATTTATTTGGCCACTTCAATTTAGCCTATAGCATTTTCAAACATTTTCACATAGGTCCTATTTCATAATTTCACCCCATTTTTCTTATGGAACAAAAATTAACTAAAATTGTCGGGTTCTATCTTAAGTTTGGGCTTTCTAGAGGCCCACTAACATAATTAAACCTATGCCAACATTCACAGGATTCCCGAAAATTGGGGCATTACATCAAGCTTTTCTCTAAAGTTCAACAGTAGTGGACAACTGAAGTGGAGAAGATGGGTCACTTATCTACACTTAATTTTGGTTTATATAGTATGGTTTAATTGTAATTAAACTTGTTTAGTTAACTTAACCTTAATTAATTAAACTTTAATCATCAATTAACTTAATCTAATGGATCCATCATCAAATCCCACTATTATATATTTTAATTTGATTTATTTATCATTTTTATCCTTTGGATAATTACTATCTAAGTCCCCAAGCATTTTCCTAATTAAAAATATATAGCGATTAATTTTTTACAATTTAGTCCCTAGGGCTAGGCCTTAATTAACCACATTTTCGGCTGAATTACTTAATCAAAATTTAATATATCAATATAATATCTCTTTAAATATCTCTATTTAATATCTACGGACTCGATTACGAAAATGTGGTCTCGAAATCGCAAATTTCAACACCACTAAAAATTGGGTCATTACATATTTTTATATCAAACAAAATTATTGAGTTTTAATTTGAATAGAATTCTTAGGATAATATATAAAACTATTAGAGTTATATATCAATTAAAATTTTTGTTTGGTTCTAGAAGTAACATCCGTAGTTAATCATATTCAATCAAGTTGCATCTAAAAAATTGTCAGTAAAAATAAAAAGATTGTTATCATTAATAAGTTAGAATTATCTCAAAAAAATGGAACATTAAAACAATGGTCCTTCAAGAGATAATATCGAATTATATTCAAATAACAATGACACTAGAGAGAGATGGAAAATTATTTTAATTGATAATCATGTAATACAATAAATGCCTTTTTATTATTATATCAATTTTATTATTTATTGATTTTACGTTTTAAATTTTTATTGTTATAAATTGTTTTAGGAACTAATTTTTTTTATAAAACACGAGTTTAAAAAATTTAAAACTAACGGAAATATAAATTTTTATCATATAAATTTTTATCGTATTCTGAATTCACATTTAAAAATATTATAATATTTAATTTACTAATCCAACCGGCTTGTAGAGTAGTTAACAACGAAATTATTTTATTTATATACTTTTATGGAATAATATTTGATGCACCAATCAATATATAAATTTCATGTATTATCAGTGAATAATAATATGGTACATTATCATTAAGTTAAAATATATGGAGGACTTATAAATAAATACTAATAATTTCATTTAAACATAATTAAACATTAATTGTAACTATTATAAATAAATATTAATAATTTTCAAATTTAATATCTTGAATTCTTAAGTTGGGTCTCGAAGTTAGGATTTAAAATTTTAGTATTTATTTATAATTAATTATTCGAAAAAGGTAGATACTATCTAACAATCATTTATTCCAGTAACATAGATCCTATTGCTACTTCATTTATAACAAACTAGCTTGTTACTCATACCATGCATGGTTTAATTTTATTTATTCAATATGTATGCACAAATTTTAGTTAATTAAAATATTTTAAATTAAAATAAAAATATTATCTTATAATTTATTATTATCATATTTTAATATAAAAAGACATTATGAATATTATTAAATCTTAATTTAAGTATAACCAAATATTTAAAATATAACTTAATAATAAGAAAAGAAAATAGAAATAAAATTATTATTTAATCAAAATATAAGAAAGAGGTATGATTTTGAAATAATTTTAATTTAATATAATTAAAAATATTTAATATTTTATTTATTTAAAGTTTTAAAATTATATTAAGTTTCATATTATCTTTAAAAATATATACTTAAAAGAAAAATAAATTAAAATGCTAAACTTATATGTCATAGAAAAGTTTTTTTTCTCTGTGTTGTAAAAATATACAAAGCGTAAAAAGTAAATTATTAAAATTTCATTAAATATATATTTATATTAATAAAAATTATTTATTTAATGGTAATTAAAATTAAATAAATGAGTTTTTTAAAAAAGATGTATAAGTAATTAAAATTTAAAATAAAATTAAAATAAAATCTTAAAAACAATAAATTAAATCTAATATTTATTTTTCGTTATATAATATTATTTTCATTATTTTGATTAATTTTTAATTTATATTGATTTATCAATTAATTGTTACCATTTTCATTAGTTTTTAAAATGCATAATCAATTTTAACATTTAAAAACAAAATATTATAATTTTAAATTTAAAAATAGTTAAATGGATAATTTTGAAAATCACTTTTGAACTTTGAACTTATCTTAAAAAAATAAAATCAAAACATTTAGGAGTAATTTAAAAATTAAATTATAATTCTAATAGGAAAATATATATATATATCAAAATATAGAGTTAAATATATTTTAAAATTAAATATTTTGAAAGTATAATTTGGTTAGAAAGATATAAAATAATTTTTAAAATTATTAATAAATTTAAATAGTACTACTTACGTATAATAATGATACATGCAAATATAATAATCTAATTGATAGTTATTCACTAACTAAAACACTTAACAATAAATAATAATGACTAAAATTTGTTTACTTATAGAAAGATATAATAAATAATAAATAACAAAGAATAAACAATATACATACATAAACCATTAAATTAATCATAAATATAATTATTATAAATCATACTTATATAATATTTTTACAAAGAAAACCATATATAAATATAATTTAAATGATAACACAACAATATAGATACCTTCTAACTTTTGAGAAATTATTATTAATCACTTCATAATTTTTAAAATTTTAATTAGGTCCTCAAAATTTTGGAAATTCTTGTTAAACTCCCAAAAGTTCTAAAATTTTTCATTAAATCTTTAATTTTTTAAATTTTAATTAAGCCACCTAAAACTTAGTTGCAGGATTCACCACTAACAAAAATATTGATTTTGAAAAAAATTTGTACATAAACTCTAAACCTTAAACCCTAAATCTTAAACAGAGGTTTCAAGATTAATCGGTTTTTTGCCGATTTACCATTCCTTTATGCCTCCTTTTGTTAAATATGAAAACGGAAAAACATGTTATATTAGTTTTAATTAATAAAAGCAAAAAAAAGTGAAGATTATATATTAATTTGAAATAATTTAATATTTCGAAATTGGAAAACACGAAAATTTTGAGGCTAATGATTATATTAATTTTAATCTAATCTTGGGAGAAAAAAAGCTGTGAAACGCTAAATAGAAATAGAAAGAAAATGTGAAGTTAATTTTAATTAAAATGTGAAAACAAAAAAATGCGAAACGTTACATAGAATTAAAACAAAAAAATGTGAGGTTAATGATTAATTAATTTTAATTTAAATCTTTCTAAAATATTTAATACAACATTTCGTTTCACCTTTTGTATTAAAATTTTAAGTTATTTGAAATTAATATATAATCTTAAAATTGAAAAAAAATTAATTTTAATTAAAAGTTGAATTTAAAATTTATTTATGTAATAGTTAATGTTTAATAATTGAAAATTGGAAAAGAATTTTGAAATTACCGTTTAAATTGTTAATTTTAAAATTACCAAGGATCATTATTTGCAATTTTAGAGTTAGTACTTTTATATATTTATATATTATATATATTGTGTATACGGTATACTTAATCTCCATTGTTAAGCTGCTTTCGTCCATAGTCTTTGCTTCCCATCATGTCCTCAACAAATTCCCATGTCATAACATGCAAAGGTAACTCTCCATTATTTCTACTTGTTTTGCAAATAAAATTATAAAACACACATATTTAATTATTTCTACAAGTAATCTTTCACTCTTCACGCTTGGCTAGTCACCAGATGATCAATGTATTAGAAAACCTGCTTCCATCCAACCTCATGATCTCCCCAAATAGATTCCAAACTTTCATCCATGTAAACAAACTAACCACTCCCTTTAGAAAGGTTTTGTTACCCGTCTATGTGAGTAGGCCACTTGTTCTTCAGTGCGCGCGCTCTTCTACTACTAACATGTCTTTTAGAAACGTAATGACTCTACACTATCACTCAGAAAAAAATGATAGAATAAGTCTCATCACGTATATCCTCCCATACACACCGCAATGATGATAGTATCTCCAAGCACGAAACCTTCACTATATATACCCTTCAACACATTGAAAAAGAGACCAACCCTTAAGCATCCACAGCCACCTTATTGTCCTCAACCTTCTTGTTTTGCATATACCTCCACCAGCTCTCCATTAATGCTAGGTGAACTGATGTTCCAGTACACCACCATATCCGTCTCCCTATCTTTTCCCTTGCAGATACCCTTATCAACAAATAATATCTATCCTACATCGTGTATGTGTGTGTTGGGTTTTCAAATGCACCCAAAAATTGGTTGGAATTTTGATTAATTAGTTTAAAATATTTATTAATGTGGCAGGCATTGTAAGTTGGGGAAAAGGGGAGCCATTGAAGGTTGAAGAGATACAAGTAGAACCACCAAAATCATATGAAGTTCGAGTTAAAATGCTATATGCCAGTGTTTGTCACACTGATTTATTGTTTGCCAATGGATTCCCAATTGTTAGTACTCTTCTCCTTCTTCTCAATCTTATTGTTTAGCTTGGTAGATATACCCATGATATTAATTAATATTTTTTCAATCCTTTCAGCCTGTTTTTCCTCGAGTAATGGGTCATGAAGGTGTGGGGTAAGTTTTTTTACATACATGCTATACATATTTATTTTTGGGTGAACTACATTAAAATCACAAAACTCTTATTAAATTTATGTTTTAGCGATTCAACTTCAAAAAGTTAAAAATGGTCACTAAAATATCTAAAGTTTTCATTTAGGTCACTAAGTTGTCTAAATTACCGTTGTATGGCCTTCTCTGTTTGCGCCATTTGCATCAGTCGAAAGCTCTCCGTTTCATTCTCTTTTATAATTCAATTTTTTTCATTAAACAAATTTGAACGTCATGAATTTGCGAACCAAAACCTAAACATTTTTCCTCTCTAATCTCCGACACTGACCATCAGATTAACTTGAATTTAAGGCATGTTCTTCTACTCGTCGATGGATACTAATCCAATGTACCGATCGTCAAATTGTCGCTTGAAGCTTGCTAGCCAGACTTTTAGAAAAAAAATAACAATCCTGTGACTTAAATAAAAACTTTCGACTGGTTTAATGACTTATATGAAAACTTTTAAATAATTCAATAATCATTTTGTAACTTTTTTAAGTTAGACCAAAAATATAAACTTACTAATAAATTAGTGACCCTAAATGTAATTTGCCCTTTCTTATTTTGTATTTTCCTTTTAGTTATGGTTTATGAAAGTGTCCACTAAATGATGTGATGCATGCCATGATGATGATTAAAAAAACAATTGTTGCAGGGTGGTGGAGAGCATTGGAGAGGGAGTGACAGGACTGAGAGAAGGGGACCTTGTGATTCCGACCCATGTAGCAGAGTGTAGAACGTGTGAGAATTGTATGTCTGAAAAGACCAATTTATGCTTAAAATACCCAATAAGCTACAATGGATTAATGCTGGATGGCAGTTCAAGGATGACCATCGGAGGTCAAACTGCCTACCATGCATTTTCATGCTCAACATGGTGCCACTACATGGTTATCAACCTCAACTTCCTTCTCAAGATTGACCCAAAAACTCCACTTCCCGATGTTACCTTCCTTTCATGTGGGTTTTCAACCGGATATGGGGCTGCTTGGAAGGAACCCATGCTTCAAAATGCCTCATCTGTTGCTGTTTTTGGCCTTGGACCTGTTGGCTTGGGGGTACCTCCTACCCTTTTCTTTTTTATTTTAGTTAATTTGGGTTAATATTTGATACATCGAGGTAAAAGCATCATGAAAGCCTCTATTCTAAGAGTTAGATTACATTTTGTCTCCTTTATTGAAAAATGGACAAATTAGTCCCTGTAATTAAATCAAAGAACAAATTGGTCTTTTCTATTAAAAAATTCATCCATACTAGTAAAAATTAGCACGACTGACGAAATAACCAAACAGTGACACATAGCATGCCACGTGTACCTCATGATGATATATAAGGACTAGTTTTAACGACAAAAATGGATTAACTTCTTAACATAAAGACCAATTTATTATTTGATATAACTTACATGAACTAATTTACCTACTGTTTTGAATAAAAATAATAAAATACAATTTGACCCCTAGTAGAATGTATAGTCTTATGCATGCATTTGATGTGCAGGCCATCAAGGGAGCCAAAAGTCAAGGTGCTATTAAAGTAATTGGCATAGACAAGAACCCAATGAAAGAAGCAAAGGGGCAAGCATTTGGAATGACGGATTTCATAAATCCCGAGCAATCTGATAAACCTATTGCCGAATTAGTGAAGGATTTAACAGGTGGAATGGGCGTTGATTATAGCTTAGAATGCACAGGGGTTCCACCCCTCATCAATCAAGCCATTCTATCCACAAAACTGGTACATCACTATCCTACATTACATTATTTTTCGACCATGAAAAAAGACACACTAACATCGGGGATTATGATACGATGGTTAGGGAACAGGAAAAATCATACAAATAGGAGTACCAGAAGAGGCAAATGTAAACATAAACATCTTAGAGCTTTTATTTGGAAGAACATTGAAGGGGTCAATTTTTGGAGGGCTCAAACCCAAAACCGACCTTCCAATTATATTTGAAAAATGTAAAAACAGGGTGAGTTCTGTTGTGTGCATCGTATCAGTTTATTGGCTAATGGTTGATGTTGTGAAGGATGGATTCCTTAAATGTTTTAAACTTTTTTGTTTTTGTTCTGCACAGGAAATCCAGCTTGATGAACTTAAGAGTCATGAGATTAAGCTGGAAGACGCAAACAAAGTTTCTGAGTTGTTGAAGCAACCAGATTGCGTCAAGATTTTGATCAACATTTGACTCCTCTTACTCATGTTTACCACATAAATGAAGCAACGCCATGTTTAAATTGCTATTTCTTTCTTTTTCTATGTTTACTTGCTAATAACTTGATCGCCTGGTGGCAAAAGTATTTGTATTGTGGCATAAGACCTTGAGTTTAATAGTTTAATAAAGTCGTTTGTCTTCAGTCTCTCTTAATTTTAAAATTGAGTAAATTAACTCCTCTCAAAAAATTGGAGTAATTTAACCTATCAATTTTGAAAGTGAGTAATTAAGGATAATTAATCACGGCGTTAACATGTTTTGTCAATTGTGCATAATTTAGATTGGTATAATAACAAATTTAGCCATTGATGTTTATATGTTTTATTAATTTGATCTTGATTCTAAAAAATTCAACAAATTTAGCTTCAAAATTTACAAAAAAATATTGCAAGTTAAATTTATGTAGAATTGAGGAAAATGCTGTGATTAATTGTCTTTAATTGCTTACTTTCAAAATTGATAAAGATTAACTTGTTCCAGTTTTTTTAGAGGAATTAATTTACTCAATATCAAAATTGAGAAAAACTAAAAGGTCCTTTTACCAATTATTTGTATGGGCTAAAATCTTTAGAAAATAGTATTTCTACATGTAACTTTTTTTATAAAGAAACCGTAATTTTAAAATGAAAATGGAAATTATATGTGCTGAAATTACTCATATTTATTCACCCTTTTTTCTAAAAATAATTAAATGAATAATAAATTAAAGGTATAATAATAAATTTGTCCCTTCATGTTTATATCTTTTGTCAATTTGATCTCTTTTATTTAAATTTTGACCCTAAACATTTTTAAAAGAGTCGAATTTGACCAACAACCTTTAAAAAGTGTTAATTTATTTTTTTAACAAAAATACTGACTAAAACGTTAATTTTTTTAACACTGCAACCTGCATGGCAATTTATGTGTTATTC
The DNA here is from genome assembly GCF_025698485.1 of Gossypium arboreum. NCBI lineage: Eukaryota > Viridiplantae > Streptophyta > Magnoliopsida > Malvales > Malvaceae > Gossypium > Gossypium arboreum. The sequence continues at coordinate 126,410,679 of NC_069079.1, read as the reverse complement.
ATGCTAGTTTTTGAACTTTTTTATAATTATTTTTTGAATTTTGAATTTTTTATTTTTGAATATTTTTATAAATTTTAAATTACTTGTTGATATAACATATAAGAAAAGTAAGGTCATGTTAGCATGAAGAATGTACAGATTGTCATACGAGTTGTCATGCCAATATCATTAAAAGTTAATATTTTACTCATTATTTTCGTTAAAGGAAAGCCATTTGACTCGTTTTGTAATATTAATGGCCAAACTTAGCTCAAAAATGAATAAGAAATAAATTAACAAAATAATTAAATATTAAAAATTAAATTTATCATCACAATGAATTATTCATTTGCAAGGTCTAGTAAAAATAAGATCGGTTCGGATTGCATAACCAATTTATTTTATTCCTTGTTTAGATTTTCAATTTGAAATTTTGAGTCTAAAATTTTAATTATATTTAATAATTATATCGAATTTTGATTGAATTTAAAGTTGAATCGACATAAATCTTTAAACGAAAAACAAAAGTTTTCCAACATTATTTTTTCCAATCACAAGATTCAAATTCTTTGCAAATCAATCCAAACAAACATTGTCACGTATTAAAACTACAAAGATCTGAGGAAGCTCTCTGACAAAAAATTAATAAAGCATATTTAAAACCCCATATTAAATGCATCAAATGAAGAAGAAAAAAAGATTTCACACAAATTTCCCAAACTACTTGAACCATAAAATATAGTGTATATATATAATAGTAAATGCGTGCAGTAGGTTTTAGCAGAGAGAAACAATAACACAGTTGAATCCACTTCATATATATATATATATATATATATATATTCATGGCTTGGATGGTACATGCCGGTTTCCTTTTGGATTTGGAGCTGATGGAACCTTCTTCATGTTACCCTTCACATTTGTTCCATGTTCCTTCATTTTTCACAACAAAATTCAAACAATAATCCCATGTCAGCCATTTCATCATAATCAAACAAAGCTCTAAACCACCTTATATCCCCACACGCACAAATATTGGTCTAAGAGATTTTCCGGTATTCGATAATTATATTGGAGGTTGATTAAATTCGGAGTTAAATCAATGCAGTTTTCCCATCCGCAAGAATTATAACCCCAAGTCATTACATAAGAAGCATCAAGCACCTTAGCACTGGACCCAAATGAGTTGGTCTGTGTATATATAGATAGATAGATAGATGTTGGGAAAAAGAGAAGCTTACCCAAGCAGCTAACAAGAACCTGTTTGGTTTGGGAAGTCTGGTCTTCATATCATGGTTAACTGTAAATTAATGTAGATTACAATGTTATTAGAAGATTGTCCAAAGAGAGATTTTAAGTGGAAAAAGAAAAAGAACAACTTGCCTGTAATTTGCATGGGTATGGAGGAATAATGAGATTGTGAGGATGGAAGAAGTAGAAATGCAATGAGGAGATAGGCTAACATGACTTGAACTTTGATCTTCATATTGTAAAATTGGCTCCAACTTGGGGGCTGGTTCATGGGGGTATTTATGGAGAACAAATTGGGATTCTTAATCATGACTTAGTTTGAAAAACATGGTAAGGATTGTTAAATGTGTCTGGGAATCCAATGCTTTTTATCACATATTAGGATTATGTATATAAAAAGCAAGGCTATAGAGAAGAGATGTGTGGTTTTTCTTGGCGTTTCACGTTGACTTGAGTTGATGGAGGGGAACCATATGATTGTGTGCTATTTATCCACCCTCTTCAAATTTTCAAAAATAATTATCGGTTTAGTTTTAGTTTTAGTTGTGTATGATTTTCGGTGATTTATATAGAATTTATTTGATTCGAGTTAAGTTATTAATCAGATTAATGGAAAGTGAAATTGGTTTTGGCGAGAATAAAAATAGTGGTAACAAATTATTTACTGGAATTTTATGGTAGCACTGAGATTAAAGGTGGGTTTGAATGGGTGGTGTGGTGCGTTTAATTTTTTTTTGTCTCACACTATAGTATCGCTATAGTATCTAATTTCACTGTCATCGCTGTTTTCACACTAACCACAAGTAAACGCACCGCCCATCTAAACTCACCCTAAAATTAGTAGTGATATATGATTCTATATGTTTGAATTCAATCGTAGTAATAGCAGTGAAATTTGAATAGAAAATGATTGTATGTAATGAAAATTTTGAGCTATTTGATATTTGCAAAATTATTAAAAATATGTTAGGTTAAAATGTTAAAATTTCATTAATAAATAATAATATGTATAATATTCTTGTTTTTGTTTTTATTTTTGAGGTAATTATTTATACCCAATTAGTTGCCTTGAAATTTATATGCTTTTACTTATTTATTTGTACTATATAATAATATTATAAAAATATATTAATAAGAGAATTCAAGTTGTGATTTATTGATCGAGCGTTCATCTATCTCAATTTTAATTTCTTGGGGTGAAATTTTCTCATTGGTGTTAACACAACCATATGATACGATTGTACTAAGAATCTTACAAATCCTACTGAAGGGTGAGCTCAGCGAGAATAAAAAAGCAATTTAAATTATATTAAATTTGGGTTTGAATTGACAAGATTAGATTTTCGAGTTTTAATCAAATTTAATAAATATAGACTTATGTTATTATCATATCCGACATATCTATGTATATATATATATATGGAATCAATATAAGATATTGTATCTGAATCCAGTAACATGAATTACTCCCTTCTCTGTCTTTCTTGCCTAAAGTTTGATTAAAACAGCTGGGTTTTTTTTGGTACATGGGAAAGTTAATTGTTGATTTTTGTAATCATATAAAAGAAACGTCCAAAAATTATTGCTTTTTTTTTTTTTTTTTTGCAACGTGAAAGTTGTAAAACCCAAATTTCCTTACTTGTTTGCTGTGTGAAAAAAACAAAAAATCAAACATGTGTTTGCATGCTTCAACATTATACAATCCGTGACCAAATTTCTAGCATGCTTTCATCTCCAATTATTTAGTTTTAGATTGAATGCTTAGGGGAATTTAGATGAGTAGTGCGTTTACTTACGGTTAGTGTATAAATAGGGGTGGCGGTGAGATTAGATACTATATCGATACTGCAACATGAGACAAAATATAAGCTAAACGCACCACACTACCTATCCAAAACTCACACTTAATTATATTAGAGTTTTAAGTTGGGAAATTTACTAAATTCAAATTGTAATTTTATTGAAAGGAGGGTAATTTTGTTAGGAGAATTCTACGAAATATTGTATGTTGAGAGTCGGTGGATCCTTTAACGGGTTGATGTTGTCAACCAATTACAAGGTATCTGAAGAGACAATGGTGACAAGTCCACAATTGGGTGAAGCTAGAAAACTATTTTTAAGGAGTTAAAGTTGAATCATAAGTTTTTGGAGGAAATAAAGTGCATTTATTATTATACTAACTTGTAATTTTTAATATTTTGAAAGGTTACAAGGTAATTTTACCTTTTTTTGAGGGGGTCGAGGCCGCCGCCTCCACCCCTACCCCCTCCCTGATGTATGCCCCTATTCATATAACTAGAACAACACAACCGCCAAGGAAATCTCATATTTTTGCTTCTTGAGATTTGAACTCATGCCTTATAACATATAAGGTATTACATGTTATCGCTATAACTTACCATCATCTCCTCTCGACAGAATAAGAAGACAAAACCTCCTCATTCGAGATAATATCAACCAAATTGAAAGGAGCTAACGTAAGATAGTTTGTAAAATTCTCTTAACAAATTTATAATACAAAATTTATAATCAATTAAAAATTTAATCGATATGAAATAACACCACACCACGTATAAACTCAAACACAAATTTATATCACTTAACAAACTCGAACTTTTTACATCATTTTAAACATTCAGCCTAAAATCAATTCAACACCATTGAAGAGAATGTTCAGCAGCTATCTGGAGAAGTAACAGTGTTAAATAGTAAAAGCCTTTTCCTATTATCATTGATAGCCATAAAAAAGAAAGAAAAGTAGAGATAAACAGTGGAAAACCACTTCAGGGGAAAAAAGGACAAGAACACTTAAAACCTGGATATGTAATTATGTCTCATTGACCTTTGTAATGAGACAAAGTTTGTAATGATAACATTTTTACTCCTATTTCTATGCAAAAATATTTTTTTATTCTTGTGTCTGTCTGGAATTTAGTAAGTTCCAGTAGGTAAATTGCTAGCATATCTAATTTATAGCTATAGGGGATCCCCAATTTAAAGTAGATTGGCTTTTATTTCATTCTTTTTTATTTTGGCCCTTCCTGTTAGGATTGTGCCTTTGTCTCTTTAACCTTTTTTTGGATCTTCTTAAGTTACCCATATTGAGTGAAAGTTTTTGTTTAACTTGATTTAATTCAACTTGAATATAAAATACCAATAATTTAAATATGTTTTAATTTAAATTTAAATTAATATGAATTCAAGGTCGGTATTAAAGATATTATAGAAGTTTTTGTATTAAGAAGTAGATTGTATTTTACTTTATTTACTCAAAAAATGAGTAAATTAATTTATGTACATTAGATCGAAGAGTAAACTGGTGTTTTTATTAAAAATTTTATCCATTTCTACTGTTAAAAACTGGTCTCAATGCGCCAAAAATGAGGTGTACGTGACATGGTTATTCTGTCAACCACGCTAGTTTTAAACAGTGGAAATAGATGAAATTTTTAACAAATAGAACCATTTTACTTTTGATCTAATGTATAGGGGCTAATTTGTGCATTTTTTGAGTAAAGGGAGCAAAATACAATATACTTCCTAGTATAAAAGCCTCCACGGTACTTTTAACGAAACTGACTTAAATCTAAAACAGCTCGAAGCTGAAATAATTTGAAACCAAAATTGATCCTAAACAGAACAACTTAAAGTTTCTAAAACCCAAATCATCCGAAAATATTATATCTATTTAATAAATTTTATGTCCGTTTTACTGTTTATATCTAAAATTCGTAATACTCCTCTTAATAATATCACATTCAAAATTTAAACATCCATTTTTTTATTCTTGGTAATACAATCTACTTTACAATACTCGGGTAACCCGAAATACTATTTGGATATTTATCCTTATTTAACAAAAATAACAAAAAAATATGGAAAGGTCACAATAGGGCATTTGGTCTAGTGGTATGATTCTCGCTTAGGGTGCGAGAGGTCCCGAGTTCAATTCTCGGAATGCCCCATTTTTCATTCTTTTTAATTCTTTATGTGGCCCTTTTTTTTTCCTCAACAAAGGCCCACAACAGGTCAGCTTCACATCTTTCTTTTTTTTTAATGGATAAAATAATATAAAGCCCATTGTTTTTAATATATTGTCATAAAGCTTTTAATCTTAAAACTAAATTAAAAAAAAAAAAGAAGCTAAGTCTAAATAAATTTATCCCCAATTTTTTTTACAAAAAATCATAAATAAAATAAAAAATACCCATATTAAAATTCCAACTTCAAATTCAATCATTATAAGCCTTGAGTTTAATTCTATTTGTTCCCATGTGAAAGGGCAAAACAAGATGTTAAAAAGGGAGACCCTTCACTCTAAACAATAGCAAAATTGATTAATTACCTAAATCAAATCTGCATTGTGTAGAAGAGAATCTTAGCAAAGTTCATAAGCTCATAGGGTCATAGCTTTGCACATTGAATGGCAACCAACATATTGATATACAAAATTAAGCCTTTCTTTAATCTTTAACTGTTTGAGGAGACAAGAGAATATTTGTACTATAGATTTTGTTGCATCATAATTTTGATTTCTTCCCTTAATTGATTAGACAAATCCATAACCAAAATTGATTGATTATTTTCTTGATATATTTAATTTGAAATTTTCTACATATATATATTTGATAAGATTGAAACAGGTTTAATGTCTCTAAATTATGTTGTATTTAATTATTTTTAGGTATATTTTTTATAATAAAAATTTAGATATTAAGATGAAAAAGCCGACGGGTAATTTATGAATTAAGCCCTAAAATTTTGATAATTTTATTGTTAATTTGTTTTAACTTTTAAGTTTTCATGTTTAGTACTTGGGTTTATTATTGTTTGGTTGATGAAAGCAAAGTTTTAGAATGGAGTACTACAATTATTGAATCCCTAGATACTTGCTAATATGTAAATTTATTTTGCTTATGTTTTTCCTTTTTTTTCTTTTTTCTTAATAATTAATGTGTTGAATTATATATATATATATATATATATATATATATATGTGTGTGTGTGTGTGTGTTTTAATTGTTTTATGTTATAATCGAATGTGGGTTTTGGATTTTATTTTATTATTTGTGGTTCAATCTTATTTGGAGGTTGATGTGTTAAAACTTTGTTTTTAGAATTATGCTTTAATTATTTTAATCTTACATGAATTTGAAATTTTACAATTACAATTACATTAATAAATTTAATAATTAAACTATTAAAATATTAATTATAAAAAATTATAAAAGTGTGCAGAATTATTTTAATTTTATATTAGCGTAAATAGATCTTCTTTTATTTTGTTTTAATTTTAAAGTGATTGAAACAGATTCTCATATTTATTTGGATTTTAAAATAAGCTTAAGATATAATAATATAGTAACATTTAGACTTGGCTTAATTCGGCTTTCAGGTTTGGGTAAAAATATAGGTCTGAAAAATAGGTTTGGACAGAAAAAAAAAATACTTGCCAGGCCTCAAGTAAGCTTTTTTTGGCTGAGCCGGATTTGCAAAAAAAAAAAGCTATTGTTTTTTCATTGTTTTGCAATTGTTTTGCTACTATAGTACTATTATTTTGTTGTTATTTTTTAGATATTGTATAACTCTTGTTTTATTATTAATTTTACTGTAGCGACGTAAAAAAAATTTAGTTTCGCTTGGTCGCTAATTGTGGCGATTTATTAAACATTTGAAAACCAACTTTCGATTTTATTAACAAAGGAAGTCGCCACCGATCCTTTTTTATAGGTGTGATCGGACACCTAATAAAATTATTTTAAAACAAAAAGAAGGCCAAATTTAGGTCTACGTGAAAGTCCAGAGAAAAATTGGGGTTCGAGTCGATTACTGTGAGGAAGGTATTAGCACCCTCGCGACGCCCAAAATTGGTATCTCATAAACATGTGTTAACTTGATTTTCAAAAATACGAGTTCAATATAATACTTAATCGTGATCCGATTGAAAATGAGAATTTTAGTTTTCGATTTTTTTAGAAAGGGTGTCCTTTTTTAACACAAGCCAATTTAATTTCACCCAACATAGCGATGAAATTGATGGCTTAATATTAAATCGGTACATTGCCTTATTTTTGAAATTAATTAAAACATGAGAAAAATATTCCTAAAGTGAGAAATTAAAAATAGATAAAGGACCTTAAAAAAATGATATCATTAATGAAAAATATTAACATGGAATACTAAAATATTAGAATAACAATAATAATGATATTTACAAAATAAAAACAAATCATGTACTAATAATAAAATAGGAAAATGATATATTTGGTAATAATAATATAAAATAATAATATGTACATAAAATACATATATATATATATATGCATATAATAAAAGTATGTAATAATAATAATAATATCTACAATAAAAGAAAATATTAGGAAACGTACATAAAAAATATATACATAAAAAATTTACAATAATAATATAAAATAATGATATGTACAAATATATATATATACATATGTACATAAAATATACACTAATATAATAATAGTTATAATAATACTAGCAATAGTAATAATTTGTAATATATACACAATATGGTATTTAAAATATATATATATATATATATATATGTATATATAATAGTATTTAGGAATATATACATAAGAAATATATAACTAATAGCATTAAAAATATATACATAATATATATAAAATACCTAAAAAAAAGGGGAAAGAAGAGAGAAGGGAGGGGAAAGGAAATCCGGCCAAGGGGGCGGTCACGGTCGATCATCGGTCGCCTCGTCGTAAATCACACATGCCGCCTACAGTGGCGGAAAAGATAAAAATTTTTAACAATATATGTATATATAAAGAAAGAAAAAAACAACACAAAAAAAAGAAAAAAGATTCGAAAGAAGAGGAAAAAAGAAAAAGATGTAACCTTTTTATTGATGTTTCTTTTGTGTTCAAAATTTGAAGGGATTTTTTTTTTTTTTTTCAATCTTTGTAAAATCCCCCCTTACATGATTTTGAATGGCTTTTTATAACCATCTTTTACATGATTTTCTATTATTTCTTTTTCTATTTTGTAGGTGGTGGTGGTAGACAATGGATATGAAAAATGGGAGGAAAAATGGGGCAAATGGGAAAGTGGCTAGGTGGCTAGGGTTTCTTGGTTTTTTTTTGGGGGGTTAGGTTTTTTCTTTTTTTCTTTTTTTTTTTGGGTTAGGTTTTTTTTGGGGGGGGCTTAATAGGCTTTTGAATTGGGTTTAATATTTGGGTTTTGTAATGGGTTTGGGTAGATGTAAATGGGTCATGGGTTAAGGGTTTTAGTGGGTTTAGAGGTTTGGTTGGGTTTTGATATAATCGGGCCCGGGCAATTTGGGCTTTTACAGCTGCTCCTCTTTGCTCATTGTCGTGCAACGATAATAGAGCAAAGACTTTCAAGGAAGACCAAACTTGCCCGGTCTTGCTAGGTCTTAACTTTCTTTGGAACTCTTCTTGTTTAGTTAGTCCCTTTTCAGTCCACCGCATCTTGTAGCTTTGGTTCAATCCATTGCAAATTCGGAGATATGCCTTGTAGCTTCAACTGCTCCAATGTAACTTCAAGGATATGAGATTTGTGGCTTCAATCCGCTTCACTGTAACCTCGGAAAGATAAGATCTACAACTTCAATATGCTCTTCTATCGCTTCAAGTGAGATAAGGTTTTGGTCTTCTCTTCTGCGACTCAGAAAGGCAAGATCCGATGCCTCGATCAACTCCATTGCAACTTTAAGGAGACAGAATCGGCGCCTTCAATCAGCTTCAATCTTTATTCTCTACTCGGCATGTGATCCCGAGCTCAACTCATTTTTCGCAATATGAATTGACTCTCTAAAAGCAGACATTAAAAAAGAAATTGAAAATAGCTCGGTAGCGTGAGCCAAGGCTCAACTCACCTCTCGCAATATGAGTTGATTTTTGAAACTTAACTTGAAAAGCGATTTTGAAAATACCTCGATATGTGATTGGAGGTTCAACTCACCTCTCGCAATATGAGTTGATTTTTGAAAATGAAATTAAAAGACTCAACTCAACTCTCGCAGAATTAAAAGCTCAACTCACCTCTCGCAATATGAGTTGAATTTTTTGAAAAAAAAGAATTGAAAATAGCTCAAGACGTGAGCCAAGGCTCAACTCACTTCTCGCAATATGAGTTGATTTTTGAAAATGAATTTGAAAACAGATTTTGAAAATACCTCGACATGTGACTCGAGGCTCAACTCACATCTCGCAATGTGAGTTGATTTTTTGAAAATATAAATTGAAAAATACCTCAGCAGGTGATCTCAAGCTCAACTCACCTCTCGCAATATGAGTTGATTTTTTGAAAGATAGAAATTGAAAATAGCTCAATAGCGTGAGCCAAGGCTCAACTCACCTCTCGCAATATAAGTTGATTTTTTGAAAACAGAAATTGAAAATACCTCAACGTGTCTTGAGGCTCAACTCATTTCTCGCAATATGAGTTGAATTTTGAAAACAGAAATTGAAATTACCTCAGCGTGTCCCGAGGCTCAACTCACCTCTCGCAATATGAGTTGATTTTTTTTTGAAAGGCAGAAATTGAAAAATAGAAATTGAAAATACCTCGGCGTGTGATCTAAGGCTCAACTCACCTCTCGCAATACGAGTTGACTTTTTTGACAACAGAAATTGAAATTACCTCAGCGTGTCCTGAGGCTTAACTCACCTCTCGCAATATGAGTAGATTTTTTTGAAAAACAGAAATTGAAAATACCTCAGCATGTCTTGAGGCTCAACTCATTTCTCACAATATGAGTTGATTTTTTTTTTGAAAAACAGAAATTGAAAATACCTCAGCATGTCTTGAGGCTCAACTAATTTCTCGCAATATAAGTTGAATTTTGAAAACAGAAATTGAAATTACCTCAGCGTGTCTTGAGGCTCAACTCATTTTGAACAGAAATTGAAATTACCTCAACGTGTCTTGAGGCTCAACTCATTTCTCGCAATATGAGTTGAATTTTGAAAACAGAAATTGAAATTACCTCAACGTGTCTTGAGGCTCAACTCATTTCTCGCAATATGAGTTGAATTTTTTTTTGAAAGATGAAATTGAAAATACCTCAAAGATGTGAACCGAGGCTCAACTCACCTCTCGCAATATGAGCTGATTTTGAAAAAGTAGAAATTAAAAGGTTCAACCCAACTCTCGCAATATGAGTTGATTCTTGAACAACATAAATTGAAAGCAGAATTGAAAATACCTCAACAGTGACTGAGGCTCAACTCACCTCTCGCAATATGAGCTGATTTTGAAAAAGTAGAAATTAAAAGGTTCAACCCACTTCGCAATATGAGTTGATTCTTGAACAACGTAAATTGAAAAGAAATTAAAAATACCTTTAGCGTGACTCGAGGCTCAACTCACCTCTCGCAATATGAGCTGATTTTGAAAAAGTAGAAATTAAAAGGTTCAACCCACCTCTCGCAATATGAGTTGATTCTTGAACAACGTAAATTGAAAACAGAATTGAAAATACCTCGGCGTGACTCGAGGCTCAACTCACCTCTCGCAATATGAGTTGAAATTAAAACACAAAATTGAAAATACCTCGGCGTGCCGAGGCTCAACTCACCTCTCGCAATATGAGTTGATTTTGAAAACAAAATTAAAAGGCTTAACTCACCTCTCGCAATATGAGTCAATTTAAAACATAAACTAAAAATACCTCGGCGTGCCCCGAGGCTCAACTCACTTTCATAATATGAGTTGATTTTGAAAACAAAAATTAAAAATACCTCAACGTGTCTTGAGGCTCAACTCATCTCTCGCAATATGAGTTGATTTCCCTTGAAAAGCATAAATTAAAAACATCAAAATACCAAAACCTGTCATTTGGTAGAACTCGGGTGTCTTTTCCTTTGATTCAATGCGACTCTCATTCAAGATTTTTGCTTGCTCATTGAGTACCTGTATATGCCATGTATGATGTTATCATAATATGCACATGTTTGTCTTAAATGCTTTTATGCCTACATGATTATGCAGTGCTCCTTAAGCATGTTTGTCGGATGTCCATTTAGCCACGATTGTTGAGGATCTGTGTTCATTGCTTTGATTCTCGACTTTCTCTTCAGGCCTTATACCTGTTTTCAAGCTTTACGAATAATCGACGTTTCTCAGATATCACTCTTCTGCCCCCGATTGAACTTTGCTCTTACTTTGAGACTCTTGTGCTTATCAAATTTTCATCCAGGTAATGCTTAACATTTCTTTTGTTTAGAGTATGTCATTTCACCATTTATCATGTAAATAAACACATAATGAGATGCATAAAAAAGGTCAAATAGGGACAAAAATGATATTTCATATTCATCTATTTCAAATGTGGCAAACAAAGCAAGTTAACCAATGAGAGTAAAAATGTCAAAAGAAAGAAAGGATCGTATTCAACGGATACAAATGCTCTAGATATTCAACACATGAACTCTTCCTCGTTCCTCAATCAAAATCTTTTCGAAGCGGCTTCTTGCGTAGAAGATTTGAACTTTCGAAATACTTCAAATACTGTAGCCTCACTGCTTGACCTATCGTTCGACCGCCAGGTTTGTTTCATTAGGACGCCTTCTCGGGTTTTCATCCTAATCTTTTTGTACTAATCAAGATGCCCTTTTCGGGTTTTCGCCTTGATCTCTCTTTTTTTTTTTAAGATGCCCTTTTCGGGTTTTCATCTTAAGCATAATATTTCTTCACAGCATCTGAGTTCACTGGATTCGACAACTCTTTCCCATCCATCTCGGTAAGGATCAAAGCTCCTCCTGAGAATGCCTTCTTTACGGCGTACGGTCCTTCCCAGTTTGGTGCCCATTTCTCTCGCAGATCTTTTTGTATTGGGAGAATTTTTCTCAGCACGAGTTCTCTTTCATGGAATTCTCTTGGTCGTACCTTCTTGTCATGGGCTACGATCATTCTTTTTTGGTACATCTGCCCGTGACAAATTACCCTGAGATGCTTTTCTTCAATGAGGTTCAGCTGATCATATCGAGCTTGTACCCATTCTGCTTCTTCTAACTTTGATTCCATTAAGACTCGTAGAGAAGGGATCTCAACTTCGATAGGTAGCACAGCTTTCATTCCATAAACCAGAGAGAAAGGAGTTGCTCCCGTAGATGTTCGTACAGATATGCGATATGCAAACAAAGCAAATGGAAGCTTCTCGTGCCAATCTTTAAACGTCTTAGTCATTTTCCCAATGATCCTATTAATATTTTTATTGGCTGCTTTAACAGCCCCGTTCATCTTTGGGCGATAAGGCGAGGAGTTATGATGCTTTATTTGGAATTGCTTGCATACTTCCTTCATCATCTTATTATTCAGATTTATGGTGTTATCTGAAATGATTCTTTCAGGCAAACCATATCGACAAATGATTTCCTTCTTCAAAAACCTGCAAACTGCAGTCTTGGTCACATTGGCAAACGAAGTGGCTTCTATCCATTTTGTGAAGTAATCAGTGACCACAAAAATGAATCGATGTCCATTAGAAGCTTTCGGGAAAATAGGCCATATGACATCCATGCCCCACATAGAAAAAGGCCACGGAGAAGTCATGACGTGAAGGGGCGAAGGGGCTACATGAATTTTATCGCCGTAGATTTGACATTTGTGGCATTTTCTGGCAAAACTAATGCAGTCGCTTTCCATCGTCAACCAGTAGTAACCGAGTCTCATAGTCTTTCTGGCCATAGTGAAACCATTGGCATGCGTCCCTCAAATTCTCTCATGGACGTCTTCAAGTATTTTTCTAGCCTCAACAGCATCTACGCATCTTAAGAGCACCTGATCTTTTCCTCTTTTGTACAGGATGTCCCCATCAAGAACAAATCCCGCTGCCATTCTTCTGATTATTCTTTTGTCTTTCTCGTTTGCTTGTCTAGGATACTTTTGATTCTTGATATATTCTAAGATATCATGGAACCATGGCTGTCCGTCTGGCTCCTTTTCAATGCTGAAACAATGGGCAGGGACTTCGTATATGCTCATTTGAAGAGGCATTATTTCAGTTTCTCTGCTCGCTTTGAACATTGAAGCCAAGGTGGCCAGGGCATCAGCCAATTGGTTTTCTTCTCGCGGGAAGTAATGAAAAGTTATTTCTTTGAATTCTTTGATCAATTCACTACTAAATCAACTGTACTTAATCAATTTTGGGTCCCTCACTTCCCACTCTCCACGGATTTGGTAAACCACTAGGGTCGAGTCCCCGTACACCTCTAAGATTTCGATGTTTCGCTCAATAGTCGCACGAAGTCCCATGATACATGCCTCATATTCCGCTATGTTATTGGTACAGAAGAAATTCACTGGCGGTGAGTGGGTAATGATTCCTTCGCGATATTAAGATCGCTCCAATCCCATGCCTCAATGCGTTCGATGCACCATCAAAACTCATCTTCCATGATTCTCTTTTGGTGACTCGCATTCTTTTTCTGTAATGCACATCAAATCTTCATCTGGGAAATCAAATCTTAATGGCTCGTAATCCTCCGTTGTTCGAGTTGCTAAGAAGTCAGCTATTGCGCTCCCTTTTATCGACTTCTGACTTACATAGGCAATGTCATATTCCGAAAGGAGGATCTACCATCGTGCCATTCTTCCTGATAGTGCCGGCAATTCTATCATGTATTTTATTGGGTCCAGCTTTGAAATTAGCCATGTCGTGTGATACAACATATATTGTCTGAATCTCCGAGCTACCCAAACCAGAGCGCAACAGTATTTTTCAATGGATGAATACTTTGCCTCATATTCAGTGAACTTTTTACTGAGGTAGTAGATCGCCTTTTCTTTCTTCCCTGACTCGTCGTTTTGCCCCAGTACGCAACCCATTGAATTTTCGGACACGGTCAAATACAATATCAATGGTCTCCCTGGAGTTGCCGGTACTAGCACTGGAGGACTAGACAAATATTGCTTTATCTTATCAAAGGCCACCTGACATTCCTCATTCCAATTTCCCGGGTTATGTTTTCGAAGAAGCCGAAAGATTGGGTCGCATTGGTTGGTAAGTTGAGCGATGAATCGGGAGATATAGTTTAATCTCCCTAAAAATCCTCTAACTTCCTTTTGCGTGCGTGGAGGTGATAAATATTGAATGGCTTTTACTTTATCTGGATCAACCTCGATACCTCTTTCACCGACAATGAAGTCTAGCAACTTCCCCGAGGTAGCCTCAAACGTACATTTGGCTGGATTAAGCTTTAGCTGAAACTTTCTCAGCCTTTCGAACAACTTCTTGAGGTTCACTACATGCTCTTCTTCTCCTCGAGATTTAGCAATCATATCATCGACGTAGACCTCTATTTATTTATGCATCATGTCATGGAATAATGTCACCATAGCCCTCTGGTATGTTGCCCCAGCATTCTTTAACCCGAATGGCATCACCTTATAGCAGAACGTTCCCCACATTGTTATGAATGTAGTTTTCTCCATATCCTCAGGGGCCATCTTGATCTGATTATACCCCGAGAATCCATCCATGAAAGAAAACAATGAATGTTTTGCTGTGTTGTCCACCAACGTATCAATATGTGGCAAGGGAAAATTATCTTTTGGGCTTGCTCGGTTCAGGTCACGGTAATCTACGCACATTCGTACTTTGCCATCTTTCTTTGGTACTGGGACTATGTTAGCCACCCATTCTGGATATTTGGAGGCTTGTAGGAAGCCAGCATCAAATTGCTTCTTGACTTCCTCTTTTATTTTCAACAAGATTTCGAGTCTCATCCGTCTTAATTTTTCTTTGGATGGGCTTGCATTCGCTTTAATGGGAGCTTATGGACCACTAAATCTTCATCTAGCCTCGCATGTCCCGGTATGACCATGCGAAAATATCTTTGTATTCATGGAGTAAAGTGATCAAATTATGCCGGTACTCTCGAAATAGAAGTCCCAATCTTCACTTCTTGTTTCCTCTCTTGATTGCCCAAATTTATTGTTTCTCTGATTCTTCGTGAGGCAAAATCTGTTTATCCTCTTGTTCCACCATTCTTAACAATTCAGAGACGAGACGTAATCTTCAAAGATTTTCTTTGGCTTCAAATTCTCCTAAGCAAACAACCTTCTCAAAATCAATTTCAAGATTCAGAATCGGGCTTATTCATGTCATCAATATCTGAGCACCTGAAAGTTGAATGGAAAAGGAAGCTATAGAGGGGCATCCAAGTATTGGAAACAACAAACAAAATGTTATGTCATGGCAATGAGGCAAATGTAAGGATAGGCTATGAAATGAGAAAATGATTATGAAATTAGTGATAATGCGAAAAATCGTGACAAAATGCATCTTCATTGATATTCATTTAAATGATAAAGAGCGAGTGCAAGCTCTTTCAAAGAATTCTATTATATCTAAGGACATAATAGAAGGTTAATGTTTAACATTACTCTGAAGACTTATAAACTACAAGAAGCTCCTCGGTAGTCTAATTGTTCATCATGAAACCAGGAGGGCAAGGGCGTATCCTCGAGACATCCTTACTTGCACCAGCCCCTTTGTCAATGACATTTATACTGACATTCTGAAAACCCCTTTCAATTAACTCTAGCATGTTTCGTGGATCATCTTGTCCAGGGTACATCATTCCCGCAGATGTAAATGTTTTTGACAAAGGAGGGTACTCTATTGGTTTCCATTCTGGTTCTCGGCCCAAAGTTCTTGCAATCCTTCTTTCCTAATCTTTTTTTTCCATTGTCTTCTTCTTTGACGCATGTCAGGCTAGAATCCCAAACCGTATCGGGCCCTGTGGTACACTGGCTTTAAAGCCCTGACTATTCCTTGCAGATATCTCTCTAAACCTCTTCTCGCTCGAGCTCCCCTTCCTACGGTCAATTTGACACCCATTCTAGTATTTCTCGACAGTTTGGCACCGAATTCATTTCCTCAACAACAAAAGTGGCATTGATTTAATTCAAGGTATCGGAAGGAACATTCCAATGCGTCTTTGTTCACTTCCAAGTACGGTGCATCGGCAGAGACGGATGCGACAATGTCTTCTTCTCCCTCGACAGTGACCAAACAACCATCCATGATAAATTTCACCTTTTGATGGAGGGATGATGGGACCGCTCTAGCCAGAATGGATCCAGGGTCTTCCCAAAAGGCGCTTATAAGAGGTGTAATGTCCATGACTTGGAACTCGATATCATAAATGTAAGGTCCACTTCAAAGGATTTCGATCTTTCCCATGACTTCGCCTCGTTCGTCGAATGCCCTTACCGTGGAATGACAGGCCTTAAGTAGGACAAATCCATCGGTATTCTGGAAAGCGTGGCCAATGGAATAACATTTAACGCTGACCCATTATCGATGAGTACGTTCGGGATTATGTAGCCCTTACAGCGAGTCGTGATATGTAGCGCTTTCACCGAGCCTCTACCATTTGGTGGTATCTTATCATCACTAAAAGAGATGAAATTGTCCGCATTTAGATTATTTACCCACCTATCAAGCTTCTCAACGGATATGTTGTTGGCCACATAAGCTTGATTTAACACCTTCAATAAAGTATTCCGGTGTGGCTCTGAATTTAACAATGGAGATAAAACTGAGATTCGTGCTGGCTGCTTACTCAATTGTTCTACCATACTATACTCACTGTGCTTGATAAATTTCAAGAACTCCTGAGCTTCTTCCTCATTCATAGGCTTTTTGGTTTCTTGCACGGGTGGAATTTCTTGCTCGACTTCGACTTCGTGCATCACTGCTTTCCCTTTTTGCTTCCAATCACTATTCTTTTTTACTGGTTCGACTTTTTTTGAATAACAACGCCCACTGCGGGTAAAATGACCTACTTCCCCAATGTCTTCAGTTGTAGCTTCGGGCTTTTCCCCTTCAGGTGCGATGATATTGACATTGTACTTCCACGGTACTGCTTCATTATCCTTATAAGGGAAAGGAGATGGTACTTCGATTATCATTTTTGGTTTCACCGGCTCCTTCTTCGCGTCATAATAAATTATTAACGGTCGGTTGGCGCTATACGGGAAACCTGATGATTGACTGTCAGAGGCACATATTTCTTCACTATCGGCCTCTTTGGCTTTACAAAAAATCCCAATCTCCTTGTTATCCATCATATTTTGCAGTAAATTTCTGAATTCCTCGCAGGACTGAATGTCGTACCCTTCAATGCCATGGAACTCACAAAAACTGTGATCTTTTGCATATTTTCCTTCAAATATTCTATTAAAACGACAGAGCAACCCTTTTTTCAACTAGTACCTCCCAGATTCTCTGCAGAGGTGTTTTTATTTCAGTAACCCATCTTCTACTTTGTCGTTTGTCCTCCTCTCCTACTACGCTCACATTCTCTTCGGTGTGGTTTGGGAATGGATTCCCGGCCGTACCGCCAGTACCATCAAATCGCAAAATGCCTGGATCAATGAGCCCTTGAACTCTCCTCTTGAAAGCAAGACAGTTCTCAGTAGAATGCCCCTGGTTCCCGGCATGGTATGCACAACTAGCGTTTGGAACATACCATTTCGGGTATGGAGGTTTAAGGGGTGCCATGTAATGGGGAGAAATCAGTTGTTTCTCCAAAAGTTTTGGGTACAATTCCCCATATGACACAGGGATAGGAGTAAACTGCGGTCTCTCGGGATTAGGCCTTACTGGTCTTGGTTTATTTCTGGTTTGGCTTTGAGCGGGTACCCTATTTTGTGGGAATGAGGTGACGGGTCTTTGATTGTTCGTGGCGTAAACGGGATAGGAATGAGGTGGTGTTTGGTAATAAAGGGTTTGAGGAGGATAATAGAAATTTGGAGGTGGATAATTTCAAGGTCGGGGTTGATTTGGATATGGATTAGGGGTATAACGGTTTTCCATTCCCACCATATCGGCTTCTGGTTCTTTCTTCTTCATAGGCGCTGCCCTTTTTGAACCTTCTGAACCTTCCATTCTACCGCTCTTAACGGCATTCTCTATGAGCTCACCAGATATTACAATATCCGCAAACTCTTTCGTGGCACTTCCCACTAGTTTGTCATAAAATGATGCCTTTAAGGTGTTGATAAAGAGAACGGTTATCTCCGTTTTTGTTAGTGGGGGTTCTACTTGGGCCGAGACGTCTCTCCATCTTTGCGCATATTGTCTGAAGGTCTCTGATGGCTTTTTCTCCATCATTTGCAAGGTCATCCGGTCGGCACCATGTCCGATACATGCTTGTCCGCTTCGCAGAATCGCAGACGCTAAGTCCTTCCAGATCGAATCTTTTCTCTACTAAGTTGGTTGTACCACCGAAAAGCTGACCCTGTTAGACTATCTTGAAAGCAATGTATGAGTAGCTTATCCTCGTTCACATAACCGGTCATTTTTTGGCAAAATATGACAAGATGCGCCTTTGGACATCTCGTGCCATCGTATTTTTTGAAATCAAGCACATTGAACTTCGGAGGCAGAACTAGATCGGGAACCAAACTGAGCTCTTTGGCACTTAATGCAGAGAAGGCTTCAGTACCCTCTATTGCTTTGAGTCTTTCCTCTAAGCTCCTATACTTCTCTTGAGCCTCACGATCGTCCGTTCTCAACCTGGCTACTTCCACTGGATCGTCCGAATCTGGAATAATTAGATTGGCAGGATTAGCCCCAGAATTTGATATGAATATTCCTTGCTCTAAATGAGTATGTGGCACCGGCCGTTGCTCTGGGTCTGTGGGTTCTCCTTGGATGTACCCTCTTTGTGCTGCGCGGGCGTGTGGTGGAGTGAATCCGGGGGGATAGAGCGGGTTTTGATTGTGATTAACTCTTAATCGATATTCCTCAATGTCAGGGCTCTGCATAGGTCCCTTTCCTTTAACTAAAGCTGACATCATCTCCATCATCTTGGCCATTTGATCCTTCTGTTCGAGCGATTCTTCTCGTGATCTCACCATTAAGTCTCTCGTCTCTTGCTGTGACCTAGCCAACTGCTCTTGTAATTTCTTTTGAATTCTCTCCATCCTTTCAATCCTTTCATTGAATTCGGCCTCCATTACTCTAGTTTGTCAGCGCGTTCTATACGAATGATGTGGTTCCAGTCTTGTGGTATTACAACTGCGAATTATATATTTTATCTTCAACGACTTAGTATGGGATATGCAATGTATGAATGAATGCATGAATGTCAAATGAATGTCAGTCATGAATGAATATGCAAAAATTTGGTGTTAATTTCAAGATAGCCTCTATTTAGGCATTTCCTTAATCAAAGGAGTATTACACAACGTTTCGGTCACTCGTATAATTGACTCCTCCATTAGAAACCCGTTTTTGGCAACCAATCTCTAATCAACACCTTCCTAACAAGATACCTTCGATGCATGATGAAAAATAAAAATACAGACAAACGACCTTGGTTAGCGCAACACATATAAACAGAGAAAAACTGTGCAAAATCTAACAAATTAAGCTACTTGGTCCAGTGGACTCGATTCCCTTACTTAGAAAGCACAAATGTAAAAGAAATAGAAGGTAAGATGTGTTTTTCCCGTGTACTTATTTCGGTGACTACTAAACGAGCGGAGGTTCGGCATGGCTCTAGTTGGGTGGCTCGTATGGTTCACTATATGCGGTTTTGGTTCTAGACAGGTACTCAAATTGCTCTTACTATCATCTGCTAAGATTAGCACGAAGCCTCGGTCATAACCCATCACAGGCTCACGAGTTCAATTCGAGGATTACATTTACTTATGCCTATGCGGAGGGACAAGTTAACTCACGAAAGCATAAGTTATATGTAACCCAAAGTATTCACTAGCTTCATGGAGGGACGAGTTAACTCACGAAGGCATAGCGTTTACTTTCACTTAAACAGACAGAGCCGGGTAGAGAGCTTATGTTATGCAAAATGCAAGTGCACGGTGTGTGGGAGAAACTTGCAATCCTTCCATTTATTTTAAAACTACAAAACTAAAACGAAAGATAAAACAAATTAGAGATACGTATGTATGATTTTTTCAAAAACAAAACTTAAGGATCATGATTAAATATTAATTTGAACACGGAATTTTGAAAATTTTGACAACACGCGCTTAATTCAACTCGACTCTCAAAATGGAGGTCCCAGTGGAGTCGCCAGGTGTAGTGACGTAAAAAATTTAGTTTCGCTTGGTCGCTAATTGTGGCGATTTATTAAACATTTGAAAACCAACTTTCGATTTTATTAACAAAGGAGTCGCCACCGATCCTTTTTATAGGTGTGATCGGACACCTAATAAAATTATTTTAAAACAAAAGAATGCCAAATTTAGGTCTACGTGAAAGTCCAGAGAAAAATTGGGGTTCGAGTCGATTCTGTGAGGAAGGTATTAGCACCTCGCGACGCCCAAAATTGGTATCTCATAAACATGTGTTAACTTGATTTTCAAAAATACGAGTTCAATATAATATTTAATCGTGATCCGATTGAAAAATGAGAATTTTAGTTTTCGATTTTTTTAGAAAGGGTGTCCTGTTTTTAAACACAAGCCATTTAATTTCACCCAACATAGCGATGAAATCGATGGCTTAATATTAAATCGGTACATTGCCTTATTTTTGAAATTAATTAAAACATGAGAAAAATATTCCTAAAATGAGAAATTAAAATAGATAAAGGACGAAAAAAAAATGATATCATTAATGAAAAATATTAACATGGAATACTAGAATATTAGAATAACAATAATAATGATATTTACAAAATAAAACAAATCATGTACTAATAATAAAATAGGAAAATGATATATTTGGTAATAATAATATAAAATAATAATATGTACATAAAAATACATATATATATATATATATGCATATAATAAAAGTATGTAATAATAATAATAATATCTACAATAAAAGAAAATATTAGGAAACGTACATAAAAAATATATACATAAAAAATTTACAATAATAATATAAAATAATGATATGTACAAATATATATATATACATATGTACATAAAATATACACTAATATAATAATAGTTATAATAATACTAGCAATAGTAATAATTTGTAATATATACACAATATGGTATTTAAAATATATATATATATATATGTATATATAATAGTATTTAGGAATATATACATAAGAAATATATAACTAATAGCATTAAAAATATATACATAATATATATAAAATACCTAAAAAAAGAAGGGGAAAGAAGAGAGAAGGAGGGGAAAGGAAATCCGCCAAGGGGGGCGGTCACGGTCGATCATCGGTCGCCGCCGTCGTCATCCACCAATGCACACCACCACAGTGGCGGAAAAGATAATTTTTTAACAATATATGTATATATAAAGAAAGAAAAAACAACATAAAAAAAGAAAAAAGATTCGAAAGAAGAGGAAAAAGAAAAAGATGCAACCTTTTTTATTGATGTTTTTTTTGTGTTTAAAATTTGAAGGGATTTTTGTATTTTTTTTTTCAATCTTTGTAAAATCCCCCCCTTACATGATTTTGAATGGCTTCTTATAGCCATCTTTTACATGATTTTCTATTATTTCTTTTTCTATTTTGTACGTGGTGGTGGTAGACAATGGATATAAAAAATGGGAGGAAAAATGGGGCAAGTGGGAAAGTGGCTAGGTGGCTAGGGTTTCTTGGTTTTTTTTAGAGGGGTTAGGTTTTTTCTTTTTTTCTTTTTTTTTTGGGGTTAGGTTTTTTTTGGGGGGGGCTTAATGGGCTTTTGAATTGGGTTTAATATTTGGGTTTTGTAATGGGTTTGGGTAGATGTAAATGGGTCATAGGTTAAGAGTTTTAGTGGGTTTAGAGGTTTGGTTGGGTTTTGATATAATTGGGCCCGGGCAATTTGGGCTTCTACATTTATTACTATTGTAAATGTATTTGTTTGCTAAGTTGCACTTATATTAGTGTTATTTTAAGGTTTTTTTTTAATTCTTTTTCCATTTTTTGGGAAATATTATTTGAATGTTTTAGTGTATTTAATTTATTATATTTTTAATTTTATTTTATATAAAAATAATCTAAAAAAATTAATAAGGGTGGGTCAGCCTGGGCTCAGGTTTTAGCATTTTTATCTGAGTCGAGTTTGGATAAAATTTTAGGCCCATTTTTGGATTGGACCTATTTTTTTTTAACTTGGTCCGACCCAGTCCATGGACAATTCTAGTAACATTATGTTCTAAATTTGTAAGTTCTTTTTAATGTATTTAAAAGTTTTTTAAAATGTTATAATCTCATACCTATATATGTAGTTACGCCTTAAATACGAGTCAAGATTATTGATTTCGTTCTTAACGACAACAATGAAAAATAAAAGATTCGAACTTGAGATCTTCAAATTGAAAACCATTAACTAGTTTAAGTTTTATATTTTGTTGCTTCCATAGAAATTAATGAAATAACAATGTGTAATTATAGTGAAGGGCTCTTCAATGCTATAATGAGCAGAAATTATATTCTAAATTAATGTTCCCTTGTGTGTTTTCTGGGATGATAAAATTGCTTGAAAACTCAGAGTTTATGAACTTATAGTTTTCCCGACGGATCAGTGTACATATTGATTCTTCACCATTCGACAAAGATCAGTACAACTATCAGCGTTCGACACTCATGTCGTACATCATTTACATTTGAATTTAGCCCTACAATATAAACATGTTTTAAGGTGTTTTTGAATCTTGGTTGTTATAAATTTACATATGATACTATGACTTTCTTTTCTTGTCTGAAATAATCAAACTTGAACTTAAGTAGTTCAATTATATCTCGAGACAAGTTCAAGCTTACATATAGATGTTCATTTTGAGTTCGAGCTAAATATTAAGCTCCGAATTTCAAGTTAAACTTGGAGGTCAAACTTGACAGCATTCGAGATTAACTTGACTCAATTACACCCTTAGTTAAAGATCCATGTTGCTTTCTCTAATTTTAGGTTTAACTTTTCCTTCGTTTAGTTTTGGATAGATCAAATTGGTTTCAAATTTTTTTTAAAAGTTTATTTTTTAATATTATATTATTTGAACTCGAATACAAATATTGGGTATAAGTATCCTTTTGGCATACATTAAACATACTAATTTTAATATGAATTAAAATTTTATTTCCATTAACTCGAATCTAAATTTAATTCAATTTAATTTAATCACAAAAAATTTCAAACTCAATCAAAATAAAAAATGACTCGACTTAATATTTCAAACTTAAAATTACTTGACTTCAAAATTATCAAACAAATAACTTGAAATAATCTAAACTCGAGTCTCATACTCGAATGAAAATAAACCCTACATGATTCACAACTCGAAAATCAATTTCACCCCTAAACCCACTCCATCTTTTTGAAAATAAACCCTACGCGGTTGAAATGAACTATAGATGTGAAACACATCTTTTTGAAAGTCAAAATAATTACTGACCAATCAGAGACGCACAAGAGGCAAAATTAAGATGAAACAACTGTTCCCTTTTCAACTTTAGAGCGCGTGCGACACAGAAGCCAATGAATGGAAACTCAGAACCCAAAAGGGCAGTACATGACTGGCAACAAGTTGGCTTTTCACACAGGACAGCGCGCGTGAAGAGAAAAAAAGAACAAGCTAAAAATGTTATAGACGACAGTCAAACTAAAATAAAATCTACTTTAACGTTATTATAAATCCACTATTCCTGTTGGGCTGCCGTAACAGTGATTGTCCCCTAATTCTTTTGTCTCTTTTCTTTCAAAAATTTTTCAGGTAAATTACACTTGATGTCACTAAATTATTAGTAAATTTATATTTTTATCACTTAATTTTTAAGAGTTACAAATAGTAATTAAATTATTTAAAAATTTTCATTTAAGTCACGGTTGTAAATTTTCTTTTTTAAATCTAACTAGCGAGTTTCAAGTGACTATTCAATAGTCGGTACAATGGATTATTGTTTGTTGATGAGTAGAATAACATAAATTAGATGTAAGTCAATCTAATGATCAATGTCAAATATTGGAGAAGAAAGCTGTTTGGATTTTGGTTCACAAATTCATGACATTCAAAGCTAGTTGATGAAAAAAATTAAACTGTAGATGAGAATGGGAAGGAGAGATTTCATCAATGCAAGTGGTGCGAGCAAAGAAGGCCAACAGCGATTTTAATAGCCGGTGGCTTAAATGAAAACTTTTGAATAGTTTGTAATCATTTTATAATTTTTTAAAGTTGAGTGATCAAAACGTGAACTTACTAATAGTTTAGTGACCTTTAGTATAATTTATTTTTTTGAGATTTTTCCTTATTCAATCATTATATTAAATTTTAATTACATAAAAAATAAGTTAAATTGGACTCTTAATTATGAGTAAAACTTTTTCATAAAACTTAAAATCAAATTTTTACTTGAAAAATATAAAAATTACTACTTTGAATGGATATGTATTAGTATTTAGGTGATATCTTTATTTTGTGTTTTAAGAGATTGCATTCATTTAATTTAACACGTTAATAATTATAACATAATGATAAATTTAGACTCTAATTTTTATTTATTTTATCATTTTAGTTCTTAACTTTGGTCCTAAGCCTACACTTTAGTTATTTATGGTCCTAAGCCTAAACTTTAGTTATTTATCTCTTATATTGTTGTCTATTTATTTTAAAACATATAGTTCTAATTAAATTAATGAGTGTATTAACATCTAAAGTTTATTTTATTTTCAAATTAATAAATTTATTTTAAAATAACTTAAAGGTAATAAAATTTTAAAAAAGTAATTTTAACTTTTTTTTCATTTCAATCATGTGTTTTTTTTTCAAATTACAACTCACAATGATTAATTATTATCACCATGATTAATCATTAAAACATTAAATTTAATTTGACTATTGCATACATAATTTACCAATCAAATGAAGTTTTTAATAATTAAAATTAAATAATATAAGAATAAATCTTAAAATTATATATGAATTTTGGTTTAATGTGTAATTGTATACATGAACTTTAATTTGGTATAATTATATATGTGAAACTTTGATTGTGATTCAAATGTATGCATGAAACTATAAATTTGATTCAATCATACAAATATAAAGAAATAAATACTTCACAAACAAGTGGTTGGATACAATGGTAAGGTACATTACATCCCAAAAGGAGAATGTAGGTTCGAATAACATTCTTGAGAGAAGCAGCCAAAAATCCCGAAAATAGACCATAAAATAGATATGTATAAATACAATATAAAAGAAAATATAAAAAAAGTGAATTTTATAACATGTTTAGAGGTGACCATACCTTAGAGAAAACTTTTGCTTTACTTTTTCTTTTCTTTTCCTAGCTAATCATCCAATTCACATTACTATTATAGTTTAAATATGAAACTCATTAGTTAGAAGATGCAAGGGGTTAATTGTTTTTGCTCAATCACTTCGTCACGGTGTATGATGCGACTCTACAATATAAGGGCTAAATAAGTTAATTTTAATTTCTTTTTAATCGGAATTTTATTAATAGTATAATTATTCTTTTCACATGATTTAGTATTATTTTATAACATTAAATTTTAGAACAAAATTAAATATTAAGAAGTGAAAACTTTTTTTAATTTAATAAAAAACCCTCTTTTCTTTTATGTTCTTAAACTTTTTTCCCTCTTCTTTTTCTTTACTTTCCTTCCAACACTTTCCCTCTCATTTCCTCCCTTATCCCATGACTCCCACCTCCCTCCCTCGTGACTCCCCTTGCCTTCTTCTTCTCCCAATTCCTTCCCCCTTTCTCCCATGACTCTCTCTTCTTCCCTTTCATTTTCCTTTTCCTTCCTCCCATTATTAAATCACTACACTCGCCATCATCATGCGGTCGCCGCAGGGTTTCCGCAACGGCGAGACCCCTTCCCCTCATAACCGAATCCCTACGCCTCACTTCCACAACACCGTCACGCTCCGTAAACTCAAACGCTTCAACTCACTGATTCTCGTCTTCCGAGTCACCGCTTTCACTTTCTCCCTCGCTTCCTCCGTTTTCATGGTCACTAACTCTCGCGGCTCCGGTTCCCCTCATTGGTTCGATTATGACGCTTTCAGGTTAGTTTTTTCTTAACCTTTTTCTTTTACTTGCTTTATACCGAATTTAATCTTAAAACATAACAAGCTTATAAGAAAGCATTTAATTTTCTTTTTCTTTTCCTCCAAAATTCGAATTCAAAAAACTAAAGCTTTAAAGAAATTTAAAATTCAAAACTCGAAATCTCACCGCAGATTCGTTTTCGCCGCGAACGCAATCGTTGCTCTATATTCATTGTTCGAAATGGGCGTTTCCGTTTGGGAGATCTCCACTGGCTCCACTCTCTTCCCCGAAATCCTCCAAGTTTGGTTCGACTTCGGCCACGATCAGGTTCCTGCTATAAAAAAAATCGAAATTAAAATCCTAAATTTGAGTTAACTTTTTGTTTGTTAAATTACTTTTTAATATTGGATTAGGTATTTGCGTACTTATTGTTGTCGGCGGACTCCGCGGGAACGGCGTTCGCGAAAACGCTAAGAGGTACGCCCACGTGTACGGACTCGAACTCGTTTTGCGTGCAATCGGATATCTCCGTGGCTTTAGGTTTCGCCGGGTTTTTATTTATCGGGTTGTCGTCGCTGCTGTCGGGTTTTCGGGTCGTCTGTTTCATAATCAACGGTTCTCGTTTCCATCTTTAGGTTTAAAGAGAGAGAGAGAGAGAGAGAGAGAGAGAGAGAGAGAGAGAGAGAGAAATATTTTTGGATGTGTGAAGAAAAAATTTAATGCGTTTTTTGTTTTTCGTACTGTGTATCGTACACTGTAATTTTTATTTTTAAATTTATGTGATGAACTGATAATTGATTTGTCATTTGTGCTTATTTTTACAGTGATGGCGTGGAAATTTGTATGATTTATTTTATTTATTATTGTATTTTCAGCTTATTAAACGTGATTTATATAACCAAAAGATATTACTAAAAATAAATGTAATTTAATCTAAATGTGTGTTTAAGACCGCTCTTTAGTAAATTTCATTTATATATATTTATAAGAAAGTTATAAATATAATTATAATAAACACAATTAAATAATATTTAGAATTATATATTAAAAAAATTGTAATGAATCAATGATAGGATTGAATTTATAATTGAAATGTTAACTATAAAAACATCTGCTGATTAGACTTTCATCGATTCAATGACAGCTCAACACCTAGGACAACTCCACCATTGATGTGAAATTTATCATTTAGGGTTCCATTTCATGGTGTGACTAATAATAGTCCACAATGTGATTTTTATTGTGAATACTTAAATATTAAAATTCGACTATTTGGTATTTTATAATAAAAATTAAAATGTGTTTTGTTTTTATTTAAAATAAATAATTTAATCTTTATACATTAAGTTAAAAAATAAATCGATTGTTTTATTAAAAACTTAATTTAAAAATATTTAATTCATGTACGTCGACGTGGATGTATATAACTGTTTACTTATTCTATTTGCCATAAAAGTTAGACATTTTAAGGTCCTAGGCCCCTTAAATTTTAGGAAATTATGATTTTGGAAATTCTTATTTTTCGCTTTTAAGTTTTAAAAATTTTAACTAAACTCCCTCAAATTTTTAAAATTCTTATTAAACTTTGTGTTTTTTTAAATTTTTTAATTAAACTCACTTAAAATATTTAAAATTCTCATTAATCTCACAAAAATTTAAAAATTTAATTAGACCACCAATTTTTAAAAATTTTACTAAATCCCTAAAACTTAATCTCAAAATCTATCAGTGAGCCACATCAATTCAATAGAAATAGATGAAGATTTAAAGGATGAATTTATTTTTAATTTAACATATTGCTTTTACTTTTATTTTTTATTTAGTTGAGTTAAGCACACACTAATGTAAGTATCATTTAGTGATAACTAATTTCTCCACTGAAGTAGTTTATGCTCAACAAAATACAAAAAACCAAGGAAATCCATGGCATATGGATAATTTAAAAGAATAAAGCACTAGGAATACTTGCAGTAGTTGCATAATCATGAAAGCAAAAAAAGTAAAGGGGGCCCCACTCCACGGTAGTGGGGCGCCTAACCACACAAAAATAGGATAACTTGTGCTAATGCAATGCAAATCGTATATGTGGATTGACGGGTTTGACAAAGGAAAAAGCTGATACAAATTATGTGGGCACCCAGAGTTTTTCTTTCCTTTATAAAAGTGATGTCAAGTTTTAGAAACACCAGAACACTCCAAAACATAATGGACAAACAGAATAAAATCATGCCTCATCATGTACTATTTAATCAGACATTTCACATCTGAAGAACAATAAGATATTGACAAGGCAAAGGGCTGCCTTTTCTCCTTTTTTCTCCCAGTGGGAGGAAATAATGAAAAAGCAGTGTAATACATCAGAAATGATGCTACTACCACTTACGCTCTTCAACTCAGACACTGGATATTGTTATACCTGTGTGTACATTTAAAATATTCTCTCTATCCATGGTGCATGAATACAAATTTGAATTCTCTTTTTAAAAATGCCATGTCTTATTATTGCACCAACACTTAATAGTCATATCTCTATCCAACAGTGTAATAGCAAGGCTTGCAAGGAACGTGTCATGTGGGTGCATGTGAATGGTAATCATGAACTAAAAATCGGCTTCAACATCACAAGCTACGAGTATTCTAAGGACTATAAAGGAAGTAGCCTTTGTTTTTCCTATAAAAGGAAATGAATGGAAACACAAGTGATTTGATGTTATCATGTGACTTGAATATACGGACATGTTATTTGAAGGATGTGGAGGGTCAAAACTCTACAACTATAGTGAAAAGATGTCGAACATCAAATAGCAACGTGCTATCACTAGGACTTGGCTTAACATGTTGGATAGAGATGTTACCGATAGGAATACTTCCAAGGCAAATATCATGCAAGCCCATGCATGTATAATCGCTATCTTGACAAAAGCATCACTAAATGCATTGAAAGACAAAAGTTAATATCCTTCAAATCTAACGAAAATCGATCATAGATCAATCTTTAGTATGTAAAAGAAGATTGACCAAAACAAGCAGTTCAATTATGCAAAGAAAACTAACATGTTTACGAACATAATCTAAGTTCTTATCTAACATGTAATATAATTTAACTGTCTAATGGTTTCAGTTTCCCTCATATTTGGGATCGGCCATCACGTAATGGTAAGCAATTACCAGTCCAAATATAAAAACCCCTAAAAAATTGGCAAGAAACCCCAGCTGCTGATCATCAATCATCTGCATGAACATGTAAAATCCCCAAAAATCAATAGCTCATCACAAACTAATTGTGCTATGGTTTTAACAAATATTGGAAATAAAATCGATAATATGAAGCTTCAAAAACTATCAAGTAGTTTCCAGACACTTGGTCCCATCAATTTAAGCACATTCTACCTCAATTTCAGCCCATAATACAGGACAACAAATGCCTAATATCGTTGGTCATAAGCTCGAATCTTTACACAAGCAATCAGCCGACAAAAGTTGATAAATTTTGTCGACTATAATCATAATAAAGCTTCAATAGCATCTGGGAGTATGACAAGTTAACAGTCTTAACAGCTACATTAAGTAAACCATTTGCGGAAGGTTGTTCCATACAACTTCAGACTAAAATTACTTCATTTTCTCCATATAGTGGGTTGCTTCAAACAGTCACCATCATTTCAACACTAAAAATTACTTCATTTCATCCAACTCTATTCATATTAATTAGCTCATGGTTCGAGAACTATTTACACATTGTTTTACACATAGCATCAGAAATTATCAGTAAACTAAAAGGGATGTCATTCGTTTATTCGGGTCCAAAATTACTTCATTTCATCCATTTCTATTCATATCAACTAGCTCATGCTTTGAGAACTATTTACACATTACCATTAGCAGTTTATCAGTAAACTAAGAGGGCCGTCATTCGTTTATTCAGGTCTAAAATTACTTCATTTCATCCAATTCTATTCATATTAACTAGCTCATGATTTGAGAACCATTTACACACGGTTTTACAAATTACTAGTAGCAGATTATCAGTAAACAAGAGGGCATTTGCATATGTCCCTATAAAAGAATCTAATTCAAATAAATTTAAGCTTTCTACTCTTCAAACTTGACATTAACAAAGGTCACTCATTTTAGAGATCCAATTTACATATCCGACATGGACTGACATGTTTGTGGAATATTGTCCAGAATTTTGACAATCCAATCAACCATCATACAAATGTAAGTTTAAAGTACTCAGTATATTCGAACAAAAAAACCAAAGTGTTAAAGAAAGAATCGGGGTTTTTTTTTTCAGGGAAGAGATGACAGAACTTGAATCCGTGTCTTTGCGGGTATTAACACTTACATTAAGATGAAGTAAATAATCTGATTAATGCAGTTCGCTAACTGATAATACTGCAATCATAGCTTGGTTGGTACTTTTACCTTTCAATTTTTTTTTTCAATAAAAGTGATACGTAAAAAAATAAAAAAACAAAGGACAAATTGCAAATAGCAAAAGTACAAATCAAATGAAAACTAAGATTCTCAACCAAAGTTTCATAAAATTCAAATCCATATTCTACCGTAGACGCATTAAAACCTGAAAATTTGTCGGCATATGAACACACTAACAAACTGCCCCAAAATTTTAAAATGTCATAAATGGGCTTATCGTTGACCTTTAACACGCATTTCTCATCAAATTTCTTCCTCATAGTTCCAAATTTTTATTTTTAAAGCAAAAAAATTTGTCTAAAAAACCTAAAATATATAAATTTCCACTAAGTTCAAATCGGAAAAGAAAAAGATTTGAAAAGATAGCGATCGCAGTGGGATTCGAACCCACGACCTTTAGATCCGGAGTCTAACGCGATATCCACTCCGCTATGCGATCACTTTTTCTAGCAGTTGCCTTAAATTTACTTATATGAGCGAATCGCGATGACTCACCAACTACCAATCAAAAGCAGAACCTAAAATGTTTCAAATGAATAAACGCACACACAAAAAAAAGGAAGAAATGCAAATATATATTTACACACACGCATATCCAATCTGTTTATAGGCAGAGAGAATCTAAAAGAAATCGGCGATCTGCTAAAATGTTCAATTGAAAAAAAGAAACAACAAAAAAAAAAAAAGAGAAATGAAATGCAATATACACCCCGTATAATCTGCTCATAGATACAGTGGATCTAAAAGAGATCGGCGATCTACTTTAAACTCGTGATATTTTGCAACGGTGACCAAAACTGAAAAACAGAGGCAATAAAGGGAAAGAACTGAATGAGGAACAACGTACCTTTGTGGATCGATGAGAGGCCAAAGCGTCGAAACAATGAGTAGATCTCAAGGAGGAAAAATGACGAAAAACTGAAAAGCGGAAAACAAAAAAACGTTTTTGAAGTCAATGGTTTTTCAGAATTTGTGTAGTTCGTAGCAACGGTTTTAGGAAACGAAACGACTTGCATTTTGGGTTCTTTTTTAAACAAGAAGTTGGCCCAAAGGAACAGAGCCTAGAAACAGAGGCTGCGGAAATGAAGAAAAAATATTTATTAGTGTGGCTGCTGGGATTCGAGCCCAGGTCTCCACGGCCACAACGTGGAATTCTTACCACTAAACTACAGCCACAGGATATTCATCGTAGCCAAATCCATAATCACTAGACCTCAAGGGGAAAAATGACGGAAAAGCGGAAAACAAGAATACGTTTTTTTCAAGTCGATGGTTTTTTAGAATTTGTGTAGTTCGTAGCAACGATTTAGGAAACAAAACGACTTGCGTTTTGGGTTCTTTTTTAAACTATAAGTAGGCCCAAAGGAACAGAGCCTAAAAACAGAGGTTGCGAAAATGAAGGTAAAAAATTTTTCTTTGTGTGGCTGCTGGGATTCGAGCCCAGGTCTCCACGGCCACAACGTGGAATTCTTACCACTAAACTACAGCCACAAGATGTTAGGAACTTCAATATTCAGTTATTTCAACTAATTATAACTTAGATTCAAGGTGAGAATATGATAATTTACTTAATCAACTGATTTAATGGTAGGAGTGTAAATGAGACACTCACGTTACCTTTTGGTAGGTGACCGTATGCCCACATATAGTTGAGACACTCCCAACTTTGTGAGCCAGGCTTTCAGGGTAGTCGCTCATAGTACATTGGCTCTCGGCAAAACACAAGAAACAAAACCCTCTCAATGGATAATACCTTCAATTAGGGGCGACTAGAAATTTTTTTTATGGGAGACCGAAATTGAATTGTAATTTTTACAATAGTAAAAATGCAATTTCACCCTTTTAATAAACTATATCTTTATAAAGGCATAATTGGAAAAAAGCCCTCAACCTTTGGGGGCTTTTGGATATATGCCCCTAACCTTTTTTTTTTTGAAATCAGCACTTAACAGATTTTTCAGACATCAACCCAGTTGAAACGGTAAACGTTAGCTGACTGTTAATCAACAGCCGGTCAAAAAATTTGGTCTACTTGGCGTTGCTGTTGATCGATGACGTGGCTCACATTAAAATAAATAAGCTGACGTGGCAAAAAAATTAAAAAATTTTAATAATCATAAAACCAAAAAAAAATCTTAAATCCCCAAACCCCCAAAATCATTTTCCCAAATTCTAAAATTCCCAAATCGTAAAATTCCCTAAATCCCTAACCTCCGAAATCTTTCATTGAATCCCTAAGAATCTTCAAGTCCCTAAATCTTCAAATACCTAAATCGATAGCATTCCGAAATCTTCTTGAAATCCCTAAAATTTTTACGAATCAAATCGTTGAGAACGAAAAAACATCAACAATTGTGAGAGTTTCCGCAACCCAAAATCGAAATGTAGGTGATTTCTTATTTGGTTTGTTGGGAAAATAAATTCCATTTTTGGTTTGATTAGTTGGTTATTTGTGATTTACTATTGCAATTTGAGTGCGAAAATGTAGGGTTTGTTTTGTCGATTTTTGATGCGATGGTGGTCCTAATGTTGTTGATAAAACTGTTGTAAAAATTGTAGATGGTTAATTGTGATTTATTATTGCAATTTCAGTGCTAGAATGTAGGGTTTGTTTTGTCGATTTGTGATGAGACAGTGGTCCCGATGATGTTGATTTCTGTTACCCAAGCAAAAAAAGTTAAAATTGTAGACATGTGTTACTGTTTTGTATTGTATTCAAAGAAGTGGTCCCGATGTAGGTAGTGAGTTCTATTTTATTATTTTTTAATGTTTTCTACTCAGAAAAATATTTGTTTATTCAAAGCAAATTGCTTTTTCTCAGAAAAGATGTTAAACTAGTAGACTTCTGCTACTGTCTTGTTTGTTTTTTAAATGTTTTTTGCTTACAATGTGTTACTGTTTTTTGTAGATGTCATCAGATGATGAATATTATATTATTTTGCATGTGGGTGGGCACTTTGTAAAGGATCCATATGTTAGATATGTAGGTGGGGAAGTGATTAGGCTTAAAGAAGACCCAGACACAATATCTTATTTTGAATTATGTAAATAGTCAAAATTGGGTTAGGGTTTAACACTGTCATGTTAATCTATTTTCATGAGCCTGGTACAGTAGGGTTACAAAATAATCTAAGAGTGATTTATGATGACACTTCAAACATAGCTATGTTGGACTTTTGGGTCAAGTTTAAGGATTGAGTTATATGTTGAACATGAGGTTGATAACCCAATAATTGTAGATAAATTTTTTTTGTTGACTACTGGGGAGGGTGATGTTGAACGGGTGGAAGTTGATAGGGAGGGTAATGATAAAGTGGTAGAATCTGATGATGAAGGTGATCTAGAAAAGGTAGAATCTGGTGAGGAGGGTGATGTAGGAAAGGTACAAGCTGATGGGGAAGGTGTGTCTGCTACTGGTATTGAGGTAGATGAGGATATTGGTATGGAAAATGGTGGACATATTAGTTTAAGGTCTACTGTCGGAGAGGATAATGATAGTGAAGTTGCTGGTAATGAATATGCTAGTGATTTTGCAACATCAGATGGAGTGGATAATGTTGCTGATGAATATGTTGGTGATTTTGCAATATCAGATAGAGTGGATAATGTTACTGATAAATATGCTGGTGACTTTGCAACATCAGATGGACTAGATAATGTTGCTGCTACACGTAGTGGAGAAGAGGAGGATGGAAATGAAACTGAGGTATGGGACTCAGATGAACATGGAAGCTTGGTTGAGTCTGATGAAGATGAAGAACATGAAGATGGTTAGAGAAAGAGGAGTAAGTTTTCCTTATACAATGATAAGTTAAAGTTTAGTCTGGGAATGTTGTTTAAGGATGGAAAACAGTTTAAAAGTGCAATTCGAAAGTACTCCAAAGAATGTAGAAGACAACTAAAGTTTATTAAGAATGAACCGAAAAGGGTTGTTGTGAGGTGCATTACTTCCTCTAACTGTCCATGGAGAATTAGGGCTAGCTACAATCCTGTTGCGAAATGCTTGCAAATAAAGACGTTTCAGGATGAGCACCATTGTTCGATTAGTTTTAAGAAAAAAATGGTGACTGCTGCTATGATTGCCCAACATTTTGAAGCAACTATCAAAGATCATCCTAAGATGAACCTGAGGGAAATTCAAATAAGATGTGCTTCTGAGATGCATGTAAATGTGACCATTGACTGTTGTTATAGAGCAAAGAAAATAGTGAATGAGAAAATAGCTGGGAATTATAAGGATAAATTTGGTTTGCTATGGGACTATGTTCATGAGTTAAGGTTAAAGATGCCAGGAAGCATAATAGAAATGGATGTTCAAAGGGTGACAACAGACTCCCTTCCATATTTTAAGAGGTATTATGTGTGCTTTGATGCACTAAAGAGAGGCTGGAAAGCGGGGTGTAGGCCACTCATTGGATTAGAAGGTTGCTTCCTAAAAGGCCCATTTAAGAGTGAATTTCTCATAGCTGTTGGAAAAGACGCAAACAACTAAATGTTCCCTATTGCATGGGCTATGGTTGAGGTGGAGTGCACTGATTCATGGGGTTGGTTTCTCAGTCTCCTATCAACTGATTTGGGCTTAGAAGATGGGTATGGGTACACAATTATCAGTGTTAGTAAATATGCAATTTTAAGCTTGATATTATTTTTTTTAATCTGTTATTTGTATTTAACTAAAATTTTCTAACAATTTATCTCGTTCATTAATTTGACTTAGGGCCTTGAGATTGCAATTTCTGACATACTACTAAGGGTGGAGCATAGGAATTGTGCGAGGCACGTATTTGCAAATTTGTCAAGGAGGAAGTTAGGGAATCTTATGAGTGTGATTTCTGGCAGATTGTAAAGTGCACGACTGAGAGGGAGTGGAAGAATCTATGTTCAGCACTGGAGAAGAAAGATAAGGATGTTTACGATAATCTGATGAAAAAGTCTCCAAAGATGTGGGCTAGGGCATTTTTGGGGACTACTTGTAAATCAGATATAGTTGACAACAATTTGTGTGAAGCATTCAATTCAAGTATTGTCGAAGCTAGGTTCAAAAGCATTATCAGAATGCTTGAGGATATTAAGACCAAGATGATGACTAGGATAGTACAAAAAAGGAAGTTATGTAATGGATGGAAGCAAAATTATGGTCCATTGGTGAAAGCTAAGTTTGATGCCAACAAGAAGGACTGTGTAGAGTGGCAACTGATATGGAATGGTGAAAATGGATGTGAGTTGAGGAAAGGAAGTTATCAGTATATAGTAGACCTAAGTCAAATGATATGTAGTTGTAGAAGTTGGCAAATAAGTAGGATTCCATGTTTCCATGCATGTGCTGCCATGTATCACCTAGGGCTTCAACCAGATGAATATTTGCATGAATATTATCACATTGATACCTACAAGAAAGCTTTTGCATGAATATTATCACATTGATACCTACAAGAAAGCTTACTCTTTTCCAATGCAGCCCATAAATGGGCCACATGATTGGGAAAAAACTGGTATTCAACTTGTGCTACCTCCTATTGAAAGGAATATGCCTGGGAGGCCTAAAAAGAATAGGAGGATGGCCAAAGATGAACCCAAAAAATTGAAGCCTGGTCATTTGAGTAGGAAAGGTCTACTCATGACATGTACTCAATGTGGCCAACATGGCCATAACAAGCGGTCTTCACAAATTCGAAACAGGTACAGTGTTGTTCTTTAGTTATAAATATTGAGTACGTTTTTTATTTTAAATTTTTTTTTATTTTGTTTAACCAATGATTATGTTTAATTTTTTGCAGCAAGATGCCCAACCACCTAAACAAAAAGGGAAATCTTTCATTAAAAGGTCAACTACCTTAGATAAATCTAAGGGAAATCTTCTATTTTTTGCAGTAAGTTTCTTCCTTTTACTATTGATATGAGTTATTTTATACAATGTTAATATTAATATAAAATGCTCTTGTAGTCTAGTAGAACCACAAGCAACATGACGACAGTTTCATGCCAATATGGTACTGGACAAACTTCTTCAACACCCAAGTCGCGAAATAACAAGCGAAAGGCTCCTCTCGACCACTTGGGAACACAAGAATCAGTTGCAGGAAACACGAGTAAATCATTGTTATTTTGTTTTGAATGACTTCTGTTGTTTGTCTTGTGATTCACTATAATACTTGCTTTTGAACTTGTGTTGTATATATTTTCTATTTAACAGGACCATCTCGTGACAGCTCGTGATCTAAAAAGTACTGTGTAAGGTATTTTGCCTACAACATTTTGGCTTTGGAACAGAAGATGGTAGTTACATTTTGAGCCTAAAACATTTTGGTTTTGGAATTTCCCGTTGTTGAATGTTATTTTGTTGTATTGAAAACCAATATGTTGGTTTTCATTTTGGTTTATGTATAGCTCACTCACATTTTGGTTTTTGGCTGGTATAGCGTTGATGGTGTATAGGGTGAATGTTGTATAGACTAATCATATGCTTTTATAAAGTACATTTATCGAAATTGTAAAGTACATTTATCCAAATCATATGCTTAAATGATCAAATTTATCCTTTTAGTCTTATGTTTATTGTCACTGTATTATTTATTAAGCTAAATTAAATTAGGCATAAACAATAAATATTGGTCATTACTTCCAAGCATAATGTTAAATTACATAAAAAAACAACTAATATTTTTTAATCAACATTTGCAACTGCTAGTTGCATATGCCTTTTACCAGTACTGCCAAAAAAGAAACCTATGGTGATGCATACAATACATAACATAGAGCAAGAAAATAACATCTTATACATTGACTTCTCTTTCTTGATAACTTTAATTTTTTGCTTCATGGTCAACATTTTCTTCCTTAATGCTACTTCTCCTTCAACACCACAAATTGATCTACCTCCTTCAACCTCAATGTCAACAACACTACTGCCACCATTATGTTTACCATCAAATGCAACCAAATTCATAGCATTCTTTCTAAGTGCTAAATTATCCTTCAAAAGATTTTGTTCACTATCACGTAATTGACGCAGTAACTCAGTCGCATGGTCACACATTTTCCCATCGTACCGCTTGAAGAAATCACAACCACCGTCCTACAAACAAATCTCAATTCAGCCAAATTGAAATAATCCAAAATGAAAACAAAACAAATACTGAGATTTATGAAATCATCAAAATTGAGCTCAAGCTTAATTTGCAAATAAAAATTCTTTACTTACCCAAAAATCTGAACAACCATAAAACCTCCTCCCCGAATTTAAATCGCTCCATGAAGTGTCTCTTGGAGCTAACTTATTGCAGAGACATTTTACTGCTGGTCCATCGTAGGCATACTCTTTCCGCGATGAAGTAACAACATTTGCATATGATGATTTTTTCTTCGAACCATTCGAACCATGCGTTACCCAATCTTTAGGCTGACTATTCAAACTATGTGAATCCATGATTTCAGACGACAAGGAAGAAAAATAAAAATTTCTGGAAAGATTAAGGATTTCACGATTTGGTTCTAAAGGATTTCACGATTTTGTTCCTAATAGTTTTAGGGATTCAATATTTGATTCATAAAAAATTTAGGGATTTCAAGAAGATTTCGGAATGCTATCGATTTAGGTATTTGAAGATTTTATGGACTTGAAGATTGTTAGGAATTCAATGAAAGATTTCAGAGGTTAGCGATTTAGGGAATTTCACGATTTGGGGATTTTAGAATTTGGGAAAACGATTTTGAGGGTTTGGGGATTTAGGGTTTTTTTTTGGTTTTATGATAATTAAATTTGTTTAATTTTTTGCCACGTCAGCTTATTTATTTTAATGTGAGCTACGTCATCGGTCAACAGCAACGCCACGTAGACCAAATTTTTTGATCGGCTATTGACTAACGGTCAGCTGACGTTTACTGTTTCAACTGGGTTGATGTCTGAAAAATCCGTTATGTTAAAGGCTGATTTCAAAAAAAAAAAAGGTTAGGGGCATATATCCAAAAGCCCCCAAAGGTTGAGGGCTTTTTTTACAATTATGCCCTTTATAAATTTTAAAGGATTAAATCAAATTTTTATCATTTTAGGGGGGCCAAAGTGCAATTTTACCTTTACTAATTTAAAATTTTACAAATTTTAAAGGGCTTAAATGAAATATTTTTTTCATTTTAAGGGGGATCGAGGCCCCTACTAGCCACCTTAGCTACGCCTTTACATTCAATTATTGGGAATTCGATTAACTATCTAACGAACAATACTTTAAAGACTTTTTGTAAAGAAATCGACCAATACTCTATATATATTTCATCTTAGTGATAAGAGGAAAATCATTAAATTCTAATCATAAATAACTTAAATTAACTAATTCAATTAATCAATCCATACACAATTTTCATGTGGTGATACTTAAATTAGTTGTTGCTAATAGTTTTATTATTGTTATTTAAATGAGAAGGTATATATTCTAACGTTATAGTTTAATATAGGACCATGAGATGCTTTATTCCTTTGTCTCTTTGTGGATTGGAATTTTATCAAATATTATAATAAAATTGTTTTGCTTTTTAATAATAACTTTAAGAATTACATAAACTATTTTTTAGAAAATTTTTATCTTTAACAAATCTATTATTCTTTGAAAATTTTCATTTAAGACAATTGAGAGGCCACTCATTTTTTGCTTTCAAAGGGCCACCAAGGCATAACAATCTCGTACAGCTTTAGTAAAGAGAATGTCAGAGCAGGATCATATACTATCATTCATGACAACAATTAACATGTAATGGACATGACACGTAGCCGACCACACAAGCAACCTACCATCCATATTATCGATGACATGGCACTTATACAGTGAAACTAAGTTGAATATTGTGGGTCAATTGACCCCACAAAAATAAAAAATAAATAGTATTTATAAAATTTTAATTTTTATGTAATTCATGTATTAATTTAGAAAGATTCAAAATAGCCTTACAAAAAAATTTATCCCATACAAATTTGAAAAGGACTCATCAAATTTAAAAAAAATTATATAAAAATAAAGTAATAACTCTTCTTTTTATTTTAATGCTTTATTGATTAATCTCGAGAAAATTAAGATTATGATTTTCTTATGATAAATTAAGATTTTTATATAATATTTATTTATTTTATTTATTAAATAATTTTTAATGAGATTCTTAATTTGGGTAATAATTTTTAGAGGTCGATTAATACAAATCCTTGAATATATTAGGATTAATTAATACAAAGCCTCGAAAAATTAGTATTAATTAGAAATTTAACCTTTTTATTTAGAAATTGTTGTTGCTAGTGTGATTATTATGAATCTCGTGTTCGAGAATTGATATATTGCATTCTCATAACACTAAAAACAGTTAAGTGAAGTTTATTTTTGTGAAACAAAATTAGTAGTGGCATGTTGGCTTCATAAAAACCTTATATATTTAAGGCTTAGATATATTTGTTCTAAATGTTTAACGAGAATGGAAAAATATTTTAAAAGAAAGTCAACTAGTGAAGTAAAGAAAGACCAAGAAGAAAAAATTGCATTAGTTTATATGACTTCTATAAATGTTTTAATTTTTTTTTTAAAATTGACCTCACAATCTGAATTTTCTAGCTCTGCCCTTCCATATACACCAACACACGAGAAACTAAGGATCAACTCCTTCATCCCCCAAATACCTTAGGTAACCTTCTTCCTCTTCAGAAAACTTTAAGGCTTTGCTTGGTAGAGTAGAAAGAAAATTGTAAAGATGGAAAATTGAAGGGGTAGAAAACTAGAATAATGAAAAACATAATTTTTCTTTCCGGAGATGTGCTTAGTAGGAGAGATAGAAAAATAGAATTTGTTTCCATCTATTATTTGGTAGAGTTAAAAAATAGAAGGAAAGAAAGTAAAATATTTAAAAAAATGCATAATTTTGAACTAACATACTCATCTCTATCATTTTCTCTCATTTTATCTTTGCAATTTGGACAGATTGATTGTTATGCATTAGGATGAAAAATGGTCATCCGTTTTATTTTTTTTTTCTCTCACTTTTTTTCAAAACCAAGCATACTCAAATTATTTTTCTTCCATTTTTCCACCCCTCCTCTCATTCCTCCACTTTTTCACCCAACCAAACACATTTTAAAATATAGCTTGATATAGTAAAAAGAAAATTGAAAAGCTGAAAACCTAGAATGATGGAAAATATAACTATAAGCGCGCTTGGTAGAAGAGATGGTAAAATGGAAAGAAAATAATACATTTGAAAAATGCATAATTTTGAACAATCATACATATATCTCTTATTTTCTCTCTTCTCATCATTCCAATTTAGAAGAAGTATTTTTTATAAATTCGAATGGAAAATAGTTATCCTTTCTATTTCCTTTCCTCTCACTTTCTTTCTAACCAAGCACAATCAAAACTTATTTTCTTTCCACTTTTTCACTCTTTTCTCTCATCCCTCCATTTTTTCACTCAACCAAACACACCCTAAGTCTCTAACCTTCTCTTTTCCTCCTTTCTCCCTCAGCTTATTACTTCGACTCTTCACCTATCACATATGAACCGACCTCTCAGTCTATACTATCTTCTCCTCTTTACCTCCTCCTTGATGATTCCTTGAATATTCAAATTATTATATTTAAATTTTATAATAAACTGAAAATTAGAAGAATTACACGAATAATTATCTATAAAAATTTTATAAATATATTTTTTAATGAGTAACTATATCGATTAAACACTTTTTTTATTTCAAGGCAAGTCTTTTACTACTGCAACACGGACTCTGACGATAATACAAATAAAAATCTTACGTAACCAATATATAATAAATATTATTTTGGAAATATAAGAAATATATACTCGGAATTTCAGTTCAAGGGAGATTTTAATCTGTCACGGCTTTGGAAAACAGGTCAAAGTTGAATGTTTTAGATCTGACGCGGAAGGGTGACGCTGCACTATTGGCAATCATGCACTTCAGCTGTACTTTTCTACCCTTTAAACCGGACGTTAGCTGTATCCGACGTGGTGGATAAGCCGACACACTAAAATTTTGGACATTTATCTATTTGCGGATCACCATTAAAATATGATTCCAACCAATCCTAGTCTGACGCGTATGTCGCTCAGTAAAATATCACCATTCACCATTGACGTAGTTGTTTATTTCTTTTACCAATATTATTTTTTTGTATATAATCATAGAATTTCTATATTTTATAAATTGAAATTGTAATGGTTAAATAAAACGAATATGTAATATTTAATTATAAAAATATATGAATATTAACCTATTTTTATATTTTTATTATTTTTAAATAATAGAATGGGTCAAG
Source organism: Gossypium arboreum (assembly GCF_025698485.1). Taxonomy (NCBI): domain Eukaryota; kingdom Viridiplantae; phylum Streptophyta; class Magnoliopsida; order Malvales; family Malvaceae; genus Gossypium; species Gossypium arboreum. The sequence goes on along the minus strand of NC_069079.1, from coordinate 126,368,724 downwards.
TTAGACCGAGATTGAAAAATATAAACTTAAGCCTAGTTCAAAGTAAGTGACTACTCTATCTATAAATGCCTCTATTTATAGCCTTACATTTTATACTTTTATTTGCTTATTCGATTTTCACCGTGTAATTGATCACATGATCATTCTTTTATTTAAAAATGTCACATTATATAATTTAAAAGGAATTTTTGTTATAGTGTAATTAATTGAATTTCAATTATTAAACCAAAATGGTAAAAGAGATTAATTTTTGAAATTAAAGATAGAGGGACAAATTTCAAATGTTTAAAAATATAGGGATTAAAAGTAGAATTAAACCTTTTATTTTTTTAATTTCAAAGTAATAATATATACAAATTTTTATTTTGGTTTTATTTTGTATTTTTACGGGATATTTTAACTAGCAGTAAAATTTAATATCCAGTTAAAAATTCTACATCGATCACTTTAACCTTTTTATTTTCGTCTCATACCATTTGGATAAACATAAATAATATTATCACAAATTTTCAAATTATATAATTATTAGTCTTTTACAAAAATATTAAATTATATAAAAATTAAAATAACACGTATGAAAAAAAAATACCAAAGACAAGTGTATTCTAGTGTGGCATCAAACAAGAGTGTCCCAAAAGAGTCACCCCACCGAACACGCTAATCGGTGAAAGAAAACCCACGTGGCATTCCATAATAGGCAGGACAACTGTAATTAAAAAATTTCCCCCAATTTTAAACTCATAACCACGTCATCACCACCGCGACTTCACGGATTTATCTCCTTTTAACTGCAAATCACTTCAAACATCACTTCAACTGTATACAAGCTTGTTCTAAATTCTACTACCTTACATAGTTTTAATTTAGTATTCTTCAAATCCTTTAAAAGAATTCTCAAACTTCTTCATAAATTTCATTAAACTAAGCAAAGCCCAGATTTTATCTTCACTTTCTCTTTCCAAAGGTATAATTTTTTATGGTAATTTTAGGCCATTGGATGCAGATTTAGATCTGAGACAAAAAAAACTTATATATGTATTTAAGGTTTGGTGTGGATTATAGAGTTGTTAATGTGAAGCTTTTGATTGTTTGTTAAGTTTTCATTATTACTTCCTCTCTCTAGTTGGTACTAGTTTGGTCAATAATTTTTTCTTTAATTTTGCTTTTTTTTAGTATTTAAATAATTCTTTTTTAGGTCATATTTTTGTATATATTAGTCCATAATCTCTCCATTTGAGCAATAGGAAAATTTTGAGTGTTGTTTGGCTTTGTTTTCTCTGTAGGATCTGAAAAAAAAAATGTCGTCAAATGGAACTGACAACTCAACTTCTAAGAAGCCTCCAAGTCCTTCTCCTTTGAGATTTTCCAAGTTTTTTCAGGTAAAATTGATTCAAAATTTAAGATTTCATGTTAATAATTAGGGTATGATTATCCAAATAAATGAAAAAAACATGACAAAAATCGAACATATATTCGTATCCGACATAACATGTTTTTGATTATATGCAGTCCAACATGAGAATTCTTGTTACTGGTGGAGCTGGATTCATTGGCTCCCATTTAGTGGATAAATTGATGGAGAATGAAAAGAATGAGGTGAATTCAATTGAAAATTTTTATTGCTTATTGATTTTGTGATCACATTTTTGAAAATTCTTATGATTTTTTTTGTGTTGTTTAAGGTTATTGTCGTCGATAACTACTTTACCGGCACAAAGGACAATCTCAAGAAATGGATCGGACATCCGAGATTTGAGCTCATTCGTCATGGTATTGTTCATTGGGACATAGGCTGAGAATTTTGTATGTTTGTGTTTGTATATATGTTCATGTTCTAAATTTAGTTTGTGTTCAAATCAGATGTCACTGAGCCGTTGCTCATTGAGGTTGATCAGATCTACCATCTTGCTTGCCCGGCTTCGCCAATCTTTTACAAATACAATCCTGTTAAGGTATGTTTATGTTCTGTCTCCTAGATCAGACATCGGTCATGTGAGGATTCTTATGTCTGAGAACTGTGTTCTTTAATGGCAATAAACAGACAATAAAGACGAATGTGATCGGTACATTGAACATGTTGGGTCTGGCAAAGCGTGTCGGAGCAAGGTTTGAGACTGTTACTTATCGATTTTGTATAGGTTTTTTTATAAGATTCTCATGGTTTGATTGTCTGGAAAACAGGATTTTACTTACCTCAACTTCAGAGGTTTATGGAGATCCCTTGGAACATCCCCAGACCGAGAGCTATTGGGGAAATGTTAACCCTATCGGTATGTTTTTCGATATCGAGAAAGAGTTTTTTGCTCTTTCAATCCTCTCACCTGAGTCCAAGTATCCTAACGATCTTGTTACCCATATGCTGCAGGAGTTCGAAGCTGCTACGATGAGGGAAAACGAGTGGCTGAAACTTTGATGTTTGATTACCATAGGCAGCATGGCATAGGTAAACAATGCAGCATTTGCTCGCCGCTCGTTTTTCATATCTTTCATTTTCCCATATGAAGATTCTTACACTCATTTTTCATGATAACAGAGATTCGAATTGCTCGGATCTTCAACACTTATGGACCACGCATGAACATTGATGATGGTCGTGTTGTTAGCAATTTCATAGCTCAAGCACTCCGGTAAGTAATACGATGTTATGGAGATATATAAGATGATTCCCAGTGCTTATACCTTACTTTTAAATTTTGCAGCAATGAGCCTTTGACTGTTCAATTACCTGGAACACAGACAAGGAGTTTCTGTTATGTTTCGGACATGGTACGCTGTTCAAATTCTTGTTCAAAATCGAATTATTTTACGTATTAATGGCACTTGATACTCATATTTTTTGTTTTAATTAATCAAGGTTGACGGCTTAATCCGACTTATGGAAGGAGAGAACACCGGACCAATCAATATCGGGAATCCAGGTGAATTCACCATGCTCGAGCTTGCAGAATCCGTGAAGGAGGTTAGTTTTCTGTACATTTCTCGTATAACCGATGTATCCCAGAAAACAATCAATTTAGTTGTTGGTAATGTGGTGTTTTTTGCAGCTTATCAATCCTGAGGTGAAGATATCGATGGTGGAAAACACTCCTGATGATCCCCGACAAAGGAAGCCGGACATAACCAAAGCAAAAGAGGTGCTCGGATGGGAACCAAAGGTGAAGTTGCGTGACGGACTTCCACTTATGGAGGAGGATTTCCGACTGAGGCTCGGGGTTCCAAAGAAGAACTGATTGAAAGTTATTTTGCAGCAACAGAAGTTACAAATATAAAGTGCTATTGCTTCTTTTCCTTTTTATAATCAAATTCCAATATGCTTATCTTCAATGCATAATAATGGCAGCAATTGAGTTATTTTGGATTTTGTTTTTAATGTTTTTTGAACGATATTTGAGTTAAATGGAACACAATTTTTGCCTTTCATAATTCATATTATCTTATAAACTTGAAAACACCCCGAAGTCAAATATTAATAAATTTGAGAAAAAACTCAAATCTTACTCGAGTTCGAGTTTGAGATTAAAAGTAAAAAGTTTTTCCGAGTGACTCTTGAATATTTAAGAATGATTTATCATTAAAGTTGAAAAGTACTTAACGATTTTTAAAAAGATTGAATATTTATTTTAAATATAATATCGTAAAATAAAAATATGTATTTAAATTATATTTAAATGCACTAATATTATGATACATTAAATATATAATTTAAATTATAATAAAAATATTAAAAATAATTAATTAATTAATAAATATTGTAATATATGAAATATATAAACTCAATTTAGTTAGTAGAAACATATAAACTTAAATTATAATTACTTAAATGTGAAGTATCATTTTGTGTAACTCCTTAATAATATTGTGATATATAAAATATAACAAATTTTTATTTTTTTTAAATGATTAATATAAATTATTTGTAAAATTTAATTTAAATATATAAATTATATTTCTTTTTATAGTTAATATTAATAAACAAATTTATAATTTATCACATAAAATAACTTTGAAAAACGAGAAACTAAATTGACTTACAAAATTCCTTGTTTGTCATTGCTTTTGTTTTAAAATATTGATTTAACTTAAAAATCATTCAACAATTTTTGATCTCTAGTGGATCTCTCAATAGGGTTTGAACTTAGATGAAGTTCTGACCATCTATCATAGAAAAAAGAACGAATGGATCTTGTAGGATTCCCAATAAATTTCTTCAATTTCTTCCGGAAGCAGATGATTATTCATCTGCTTCTCACGTTTCGTGAATAGCCGGAATATTGAGAAATATCTAGAAAGACACTTAGGGAATCAGTCTGATTCTATCTCCATTCGTTCCGTTTGAAGAAAGGAAGAATCCCAAAGAATCAATCTTTTTTTTAGTTGTTGAATCTCTCTTTGATTGATCAATGTGTGATATTCCGAATCCTCATTACTAATGGAATCGAAAAGATCTCTGGATTGATCAGAAGATCCTTTCAATTGGTGAGAATCCGTTACTTGAACGAAACTAGATCTTATGGAATCATATTGATATTTGACGATACATTCCATACCTTGCTAAAAAATCGATCCCTGTTTACCAACCATACATTGCCTAACCAAATTCAATTCTCTCTCGATATGTTCCTAAAAAAATCTGATTCGTGTTGATTCTTCCCCCAACTAACGAAGAGATCTTGGCAGTCTTCATCATCAAAGTGAAAAAAAATTTGCAGATACTGCAAACTAATTTTAAATGGTCATTATTTCACATAACTCCGACCCTTTATTTTTCTTGAAGTATCCGTATCAAACACCCATGTCTAACACAGACATACAGTATAACCCTAAAAAACCCCTCTAAATATATACCATGTCGAGCAAATATTCATATCCGACACGGATCAAAAATAAAAAAAAATTACATACTTTCAAAAATTAGAACCCTAGGCTTCTATCACCCCTTGAACTTTTTGCTTTTTCTCTTTCTTTTTCACAACCTTTTGAGGCTCTGTTTCAGCCCCATTTTCATTTTCCTTTATTTGTTCAATTCTTGCAAACACTGGCTTAGGTTGTGCCATCACTTGACCACCTTTTAGTCCACCCCACTTTGTTTTGCTCTGCGGTTATACACATTCGGTGCGGTTAATAAGACGATAAATTTATGCATATGTATTGAGAGAGAAAGGGGGAGTGTCTGTACCCAGTTTATGTTATCGAACTGGTCCTCGGAGTAGCCAAGCTGTGCATATATCTGCCTACATAAGCTAGGTGCGACCGGTGATAGAGCGATCGCTATAATCCTCATTGCTTCGAGTATGACCACAAGATCCTGCCCCAATATCGGAAAAGATATAAGCCTCTTAAATAAATCAGGATAGTGGCCATTGAATAGATGGTGTGCCGGGTCATGCAAAATCGTCACTCGGATTTAGATGGGAGTGTCAGTGCTTCAAAAAAAAGGAAAGTCGGTGCAACATGGTGCAAAATATATGTAAAGAAGTATAAAGAAGGTGGAAGCACCTTTGCTGCAGCTTCGGAAGCAGCACCGCCTTGCTTAAAAAGAGACCAAGGTTGATGCTTATCCATGTACAAGTTTCCAGCATTGCCGATCTCTAGCACGGCTTCACAAGCAGATGATAGGGACAGATTTTCATAATTGATACGAGCTTTTTCAACCTATATAAAGCATAAAAAACAGAAAGGCATCAGCAATTGACCTAATATACTTTCGAGCAGGGGGGAAAGGGAAAAAGAAGAAAAAAACGACCAAATCGACAAATCATGAAGGGCGGGGAAAATGGACAACTGATACTTGGCAGATCGGGAAAATCAAGAAACTTAGCAGGTGTTGATCTTAGAGCACACTACTTTGCATCACCATTACCAAAAAGTTACCGGAATTGTATCTCAGGGCAAAATTCTGTTAAACATTTGCTGCTGCTAGGATTCGGGTGTTGGATATGGGTATATGTCCGACATAGGTATGCTCTTTTTTTTTGGTAAAATTACCTCTCTAGTCCCTCTCAATATCAATATTGAGCAAATTGGTCCCTCCTAAAAGAATTAGAGTAACATAGGCAACTACTACCTATTGTTTGAGATACCTTATTAGATTCGTAATAACCTTACCAGCTCCTCAACGGTATCCTTAAAATCCTTTCCTTCAGCTGCGATAGATGAATCAACTACTAAAGTTGACTGGCAGTTCTTCTTAAGAAGTCCAAGAGTACGGTTGAGAAGATTTCCTGCAGGATAACAAATATAAAGAACGGAATAACAAAGTAGCATTGACTTAAACTACTAATAGTAACCGAAACATACCTATTGTGTTGGCAAGATGTGCATTGACAATATTAACAAAACGCTCTTCAGAATAATCTCCATCACTTCCAAATTCTACCTCCCTTAGGAAGAAGTACCGGACTGCATCAGCTCCAAATTTACTAACCAATTCATTTGGTTCGATTGTATTCCCTAATGACTTCCCCATCTTCATGCCATCCTATAATTTTCAAAATAAAAAGCATTGCTGCATGAAATAAAATTACGAATATGAGAGAAAAATATACATTTTAAAAGAAACTGCAGAAATGCAATGCTCAATCAGTTAACATCCTCCTTGGACGGATTATGGCACTTGGACCCTCAATTTCTTCCTTTCAAATCCACATACAAAAGCATTTGAGGTTCAAATTCTTTCTTTTCATCACTCCGTTAATTCGTTTCATCTATTTCAACTACCATAGTGCTCATAACTCAAACAGATTACAAAACTGGAAAACCCTAACAGTTCATGCACTTCTAAACTCAGATTTCATCCTAAAATTCCGAATTTTAGTAGCAAAAAGATAGCGTTATCATGAAATCTTAATGGTTTATAGTCATTTTTAAGCAAAATATAATGCAAAGTAAAGTAACAGATGTTGAATTCAAAAACAAGGCCTAATGCAGGCAAGTCTAAGCACAATATGAACCTTAGTTAGTGAGGAGAGATTTGCTAGTAACTTGTCTAAATATTTATACTGACGTTCTATCACTTGAAGCTCTCATTTGAAGTTCTACTATTCAAATATCATGCACCAGTTTCAAACGGAAAACAATTGACTATGCTTCATAGTGTTAAAGTACCTTCGTCAAGAAACCATGGCCAAACACCATCTTCGGGAGACTCAATCCAGCAGACATTAGCATAGCCGGCCAGTAAACAGCATGAAAACGTAAAATATCCTACACAAAAAGAAAATGCCAAACTCGGCACAATTCAAAAAGGGGAACATAACTCATTCACTTTGAGTAATATTTTGGTGCATATGGCTACTTTGCCATGTGGATTAGTTTCATACCTTTCCAATCAAGTGCAATGAGGCAGGCCAACCCGAAGAAACAGCACTTTGTAAACTTATTTGCTCCTTATCCTCCAACAGAGCCGTTATATAGCTGTTTAAAACAAGTTTTTAAAATCCGTATTCAGCAAAAGTTTCCACAATGAGAAAACAAGAACATGTTGAGACACAAAAAAGTCCAGGTGGCATTCAAAGAAAGACGTAAAAAGCCTACTATAATTTCCTTTTCTATGAGAAAAGAACCATACCCGAGAAGTGCATCAAACCAAACGTATATAGTTTGCTTATTGTCATTGGGAACCGGAATACCCCATTCCACAGCTGCACGGGAAATCGAAAAATCTCTTAAGCCATTTTTTATCCAACCTTGGACCTGGAAAAGTTCATCACTAAGATGAATTGTCTAAATAATGAACATCATCATATCACGTAAAGAAAAAGAATTCCACTTTGTTTCACCTCGTTCAAACGGTAAGAAGGCTGAACAAAATCTGGATTTTGTTCCAAAATTTCTTCTAATGGTTTTTGGTATTTCGACAATGCAAAGAAATAATTATCCTCTTTGCGAGGAACACATGGCTTTAGGTGCGTAGGACAACAATTATTTTCGAGCAGCTCTTTCTCATCCTGCACAATTTTACACCAATTATTTTTGAGGACCACCTTAGTTGCTATACATATATAGAAATCCAGTGTATAACCTTATACTCCTCGCAATTGACACAGTACAGTCCCTCATAGTCGGCTCGGTAAATGTCATCTTTAGCAAGAACTCTAGAATAAAATTCCTCAACGATTGCTTCATGTTTTGGATCAGTTGTACGAATGAATTTGTCATAAGCTATATCTAACTGCAATCAAGAAAATACCGATGGTCATAACGGCATCAACACCTCAATTACTCAGCTAAAACGTAACCTCCTAAATTGGAAACATAAAAGAATTACATCTTTCCACAGCATTTTATAAGCTTGTGATATAACATCACAATGCTCTCTCGGACTGGAGCCACGAGCAGATGCTGCTGTAGCTATCTTCTCCCCGTGCTCATCCGTCCCAGTTATTAATATGACTCTCTTTCCCAAAAGCCTCTGCCACATATAATGAAAAAAAAAATCAAAAGGGATCTTTGCAGCTCAACAAGAAGTGGTAAGAATGAAGCAAAATTATGGATTGCAAATCAAAAATTATGAACAAGACGATATCGATTGTAATGTAGCCACATCGGTTCTCAACAACTATACATCTTTAACCATTAAATTTTACTAAAAAATTAGAGGTGGATCCTTATGGTGGCCTACGAAGGCTTTGACCCCCAAAAATTTTTGGAAAATTTCATTTTCCCCTTGAAGTTTCTAGAAAATTTTAATTAAGCTCTCTTGAAATTTTTGAAAATTCTCATCAATGTCGCAAAAATTTATAAATTTTAATTAGACCCCAAATTCTTTTCAAAAAAATTTCTATTAAACTCCTTAACTTTTTGAAAATTTACTAGGCCCCCAACTTAGGACCAAGATCCGCCACTGTAAAAAATACTCTTTTCTTTGATATCTAAAGTCCAAAAATCCACTCTTTGCTTAACAAAAACAATAATCAAACTAGTTTAGCCATTCTTCATGAAAAACTACAAAGCATAAGTACCAATTACATTATCAAAATTCTAAACTAGAACTAAATATATTCACAAAGAAACACCAACCTATGAGCAAAATATGTAAATTCCTAAGCTAAAAACTATACTTTTCATAAAAAGGAATTCATAGAAGTACCAAAAACTCAAAACCCATTGAAACTAAGGCACCATTTAAACAAATACCTGAAACCTGGCAATGGCATCAGCAGCAATAGTACTGTAAGCACTACCCATATGAGGAGGGGCATTGACATAATAAAGAGGAGTTGTAATAACAAAAGGTTCAGCCTTTTCACTAGCTTGGAAATTGCCTGAACAAGTACAAAGCAATGATCTTTTTGAAGAAATCAAGTGATTTTGAGGGAAGTAAAGACGATTTTTGAATTGGGTAGTCTTGAAATTGAAAAAATAGGATGGTTTTAATATACAAGAAAGGCTGCTTTGTATCGAACAGTTCATGTTCATCCTAGCTACTGCCATGTTTCTTCTTCAACTGTTAAGAAACAATAAAATTAGTATATTTTATTTTATGTATAAATTAAACTCATAAACTGATTTGAGTTGCATTATTTTCAAACAAAAATAAAAATCGAAACTTTTTTATTCGGCTGAAGAGGTTTTGGAGAAGAAAGAGGATAAGGGGAAGAAGAAAACACATAAAAGAAAGAAAATTCAATGGGTTGGGCTAATTTAAGTTTTTTATTGGGCTTAATGGGTTGGCTAAAAATTAGGGTTCTTCAAGGCATCATTCATGGAACTAAAATATGAGTTAATTGCATCATACATCCCTAAACTATAACCTTAAATTTAAATTGGTTTCTAAACTTTAAAATATTCCAATTACATTAATAAACTATTGAGGTTATATCAATTAGATCCTTTACTAAAATCACCAATTTAAATATTAAACGATATTTCAAATCTTATGTGGCATAATTTAAAATGAAAACTTTTAAAGAAAATTGAATATTAAAAAATGGATGTAAAAATCTTATTGTTCACTCTCTCTCTTTTTTTCTTTTTTTAGTTTTAGTTTTAAATTTTAAAAGTTATCTTGTGACATTTTACTTTTATTTAAAATTTTATTTTATATTATGCCATGTAATATTTGACATGTTATTTAATAGTTAAATTAATATTTTAATAATAAAAATGATTGATTAATATAATATTGATAATTTATGGACGTAATTAGAATATTTTAAACTTTAAAGACTAATTTAAAATAAAGTTCATAGTTTAAGGATGTTTAGTACGATATTTGATATGAATGAAGGAGGTTGCTATTTTTATTTTTGTTGAATCGAAATAAGATGCCGATCTAATGCTATAAGAAGCTACATCTTCAATTTTCAATTCAATGGGTTGAAATTTTAAAATGTGTAAAATAGGTTGGAGGATTATTTTTAATAGTGCCAATGATGTCGTAACTAAATGGCTCTCTCTCTCAAACCACATTTAAATACACAAACTAACGAAATGCGTGGGCCTTTTTTCTTATGAAAATGATGACCCTGTCCGCGTGGAGATTTTGAATTCTGTTTGTAATGATATTGTCAATTTATATGATAAACTAAGAAGCACATAGCAAATGGGTCCATAGCTCAGTGGTAGAGCATTTGACTGCAGATCAAGAGGTCACCGGTTCGAACCCGGTTGGGCCCTCATTTTGTTTTATTTTTTTTCCCGCTTTTCAATCAATAGTTCTACACGTTCACTTTATGGTTATGTGGAAGTACTTTCTAAGGTTCATCTTTAGCACATTTATTTTTCATTTATTTTTAATTTTATGTAATTCTATATATAAAATTTTGATTAAATTCAATTCTCACAAATTATGATATTACATCATTTTAAGTTTATATATTATATACACAAATAATTATATTTATCTAATATAAAAATAATTTAATATATTTATTTCTTTAAATACGTATAATTGAATCAAATTAAATTTTATTTATATATTTAAACCACAATAAAAATACCATGTGTATAATTGAACAAAATTAAAATTCATATATCAAATTGAACATTAAATCAAAATTCATATATAATTTTGAGATTTGTCTGTTTCTTTTACCATGTACTTTCCTTTCTTATCTTTTTATTATATACCCATTTTCACCCTTTATCCACAAAGACAAACTGTGCTATAGTAGACAATTTTTTATTCCAACTAAAGTAAAAAAAAACTGAAAGTACAAACCCTAATTAGCTATCTATTAGCAGAACTCAAAACAAAAACATAATCAAGCAAGCAGCTGGTACAAATACAAAATCCCAATGAAGTGATCAATGTCAAAGAAATTGGGAGTGGTGATTTTGAAAGGCTTCTTCCATAGAATAAATAATCCAATGCCTGCACTATCTCCTGAACTTCTCAATCTCAAAATGCATAGCAGCTATGGTGTATACAGTTCCTTTATGCCTGTAGATAAACATTAGCGAATATTCGACAATAAGTTTCAAGGACATTGAAATGGCAGAGGTTAGGCAACACCTGTAACTCATTACATGGAGCCCAAAGCTATGTTCTTCGAAGAACAAGAAAAATCATGGCAAATGCTTTGATGTAGAACGTGGTAAGCCAGGTGCAACCCAAAGGTTCCATCAAATATCGTAAAGTTAAAACATGCATTGATTATGAAGAAGTTACCGGTGCAGAAAGTAATCCATCGAAAAATCGAATAATATAAGTTATAGTTCAACAAACAAGAAGTTTGAACCATGGGGGACAATTAGTGAGAAATAAGCTCACCTGTCAAGGAGAAAAGAATACTCGACAGCGCCATGAAAAAGCATCTGAATCCTTAAGTTCCGTCTTTACTTTCTGGAGATAACGCTCCAAAGTATGTCCATGCTCATTTATGGTATCATCAGACAATGTATCTTCAGCTAGTCTGACTGCAGCCAGGTGAGAAAGTTGAAAGTTCTCTCCCACATGTTGCACTTTCCGTGCAGTTTCTTCCTCGCCAAGCATTACAAGAGAAACCAGCAAGGACTTCAGTTCCTGCTTTGCTCCAGCTGTTAGGGACATGCCTTTCAAATGTTCCACAAGAGCCATCTCCTCGCCCGGGCTGTAATGTAAACAAATGGTCTCAGCAAAATATATAAGATATAGCAAGGGAGAAAGGAGATCCTGATATTGAATTACAACATACCTTCCAGGACGAATTTTTCCTCTACTTCGCTGACGTCTGGTATCTCTTGCCCCGCTAGCTGTGGTTGAGGCAGTTGAAGCAGCAAAGCTTTTTCTTGTGCTGTTCATGCAAAAAGGAAACAGCATATTCAGACATGAACTGAGACACATTAAGAAAAAAGAAAAGAACAGCAAGCATAATAGGCAGTTGATGCATATCTATACATAAAACACGAAATATGCAAAACACATACCCTTTTGTGTAGACACTCATTCCACTGAATGTACTACTAGCTTCTGAAGCAGTATCATCATCAAGATCATTTATCGACCTTTCCTCCGATTGCAGCTTTGCTGCAAGCAGCAACCTTCTCTGTCGAACAGCTAAATAGCGAGCCAAATATTTCCCCACTTTTTCAAGCCCTTCTTTATATTCATCTATTAGGCTGCTCGCACATTCAAGTGCTGCGCTTTTCACTACTGAGACTAAATCCTCTCTACTATGCAAAAAAGCAACCCTCAAAGCCTCTTCCCAATCCCTTGCACTGATGAGCAAATTAATCCCACCATTAATAGCCCCACAGTACTCCAAAGCAATCTTGGCAGCTTCTCCAGGTTTACCAAGGGCTTGGAGTTCTTCAGAAAGCTCATGAGCCAGTTGCAAAACCTCATTCTTTTCTAGCTTCATAAGCCCGGCTACTGTCAGCATGCCACTCCAATTACCACATTCACGATATGCCTTCAAAGCCTTTTGCAAATTGGTGCAACACAAGTAAGTGGCAGCAGCATCTTCAAAGCATTTTTCATCACTAAGATGATCTCCCCAAGCCTCAAGTACTTGCCCTCTTTTTGTATTATCAGTTATCAGCTGAAGTCCTAGAGGAAAAAGTTGAGGGTTTTTCTTCATAAGGTTCATGCAATCAAAGAAATGGCTGTCACCTGCGGATACAATGTGTTTGAGAGCCTTCTCAAACCTGTGCAGCCTAAGGTCAATATTATAGCGCATCAAGAGATCAGGCATACGTTCCAATTCCTGGAGAAAGGGAAGAAATTCCTTAGGGTCCCGCTGAGAGTTCAGAGCCACAATAGCTGCAAGGTTCAAATCATAAAGACCTAAAGCAGCTTCAAAGACAGCCTCTGGATCTGATAACCACAGTAGATGTTTTAGAGCTTCTTCAGCAGAAGGGCAATTTACTTGTCTTGGGTCGTCAGAACCTGATAACTCCATCTCCCGGATTACTTTTACCCTCTCCAAAGCCTCTTCAAGAGCAGGGGGATCACTACGAGCCAGAGTGGTCAAAATACAGAGCTCCCTTGCAGGACTTTCAGGTACTTGTTCATCAAGTGCCCTTCTTATGGCCAGAAGCACCAATGAGACCTTGTTATTTGCATCTAAACTAGCATCAGAACCCTTGAAATCATTAGTTAACAGATCCTTTTGCTCCTTGCAGCTAGGTGGAGAGAGAAACATTTTGTAAAGTTTCTCCGTCACATTTTCATGTTTAATAGCACAAACAAAGTCAGTTATGTAACTCAAATTTTTTACCTGCTTGACAAACTCGGAAGCTAATTGAATAAACACTTGCAACCCACAATAATCAACAATCACATTAAAATCAATCCTGTGCCGCCTAACCATAAGAAGTGCATCCCTAAAGCGTCTTTGGTTCAAAGCATTGACAATTGAGGCTAGCACCAATTTTCTTGGATAGATGCACTCCAGATTTCCACGATTTGTTTGCAATATAACAGCAGCTTCATCTCCATGCAAAACACCAACAATTTTGGCCCCTCTTTCCCAAATATTTATGAAGTTAATATTCTCCTCTTCCCTTCGTTTGTTACCAACATGGATAAAGTTTTCACATGTTAATTCAAGTTCTCCATGCAATATATCACCAATGTCAACAATAAAGAGCAAATCTTGTTTTGTTGCAAGGATCAAATGTGTGATTACATTGTCAGATAAATTAGAGTAAAATGAGAAACTGCTGCAATTGCTGCATAATATTTTCCTACCGACGTGCAGCCTACCCATATCATCAAGACCAAAAAGCAAAAGCTTTGATGGTTCAGTAACACCAACTAGAACCACATTCATCCAGGGGCAAGATGAAGAAAACCTTAACTCATCATGTTTAAAATCGAGTTTGTTAATTCCCAACTTAGATGTATACTCAAAAACTTCTCCACCATCAAACTGAACAAAAGCTGAGCTTCTTTTAGCAGGATTGGGAGCAACACCGACTACAAGTCCTTCCAACAAATTTCGATATGAAACTTTTGCATGCCAACCAGAGCATGTCAGTAGACCTGGGACATTATCTTCAGAACAAGAGAGCTCGATCTCCTGCAAATAGAAACCAAGAAGCCTATCCTCATTTGAAGAGGGTTGGAAATAACAATTGCTGTGATTGAATCCATGATGAGAAACAGCAAGAAGCACGTGTGGATCCAGCCATATAAGATGTACAAAGGATCCCAATGGGGTTGCAGATGCACATGGTTCCACACTAATTTCTTTACCTTCTAGAGATTCCCAAGTGTCAGGTGTTGGAAGCTCTGCAACACACAGACAACCATTTGATAACAATGCAGCCAAGCAATTCTTACCATTCATGGAATAAAAAGCCACTTCCCGAACGGCACTTGGAAAATTAAGGCTGAATAAATACATAGGAGGTGGCATTAAGAACAAAGGAAGAGGGGTCACAAGTATCTTAGAGCCATCAATAACTAAAGCGTTTGATTCATCCGTGACAGCTGTAACCCAAAAGAACTTGTAAACTGTGACTTGTCCATCAAGAGACCAACAAATTAATTGCTGTGACTTTGTTGGATCCCACATGAATCTAACACCATCTTTCCTCGAGTATTTGATTTCATGCTTTAGATACCAATGATTGTTGCTGAAAAACCAGATCTTCACAGAATCATAATTTCCACATCTAACAACAGCTGCAAGAAGATCAGAACTGCAATTCCACTTCAGAAGTTCTACAGTTGCGTCAATTGGTTCACCAATGAGAAACGAGCTTCTTTCTAACCCATTTCTTTCAAAGAAAACTATTGATGGACCTTCGTTCTGTGCCTTCCTGTCACAAACGGCAGCAATCTTTGCTCCACTAGGCATCCAGTCCAGAATAGACCCCATTAATTCCTTTGGTTCAGAGGAAGCATGTACAGCTCCACCATCCCGTTCCCAGACTTTTAGCCTCTTACTCGAAGAATTCAACACCTCACTTAGAGTGGCAAAGTACTTCCCATCACCTCTCCATGTGATGGGGCTGCCAAACATTTCTCCAGATGGAAATTTTGGTTCACCTGAAACCAGTTTCCTATCAATAAAAAGCCAATATAATAGATAAAAGAAGCAAGACTTATGATGAAAAAATATCTATATTTTCGCTATCCGGCAAAAGCATAAAGAGAACAAGACACAGAAATTGAATGAAAATAAAAGTAAAAGGTAAAAAGAAATCAGAGAACAATGGAGAGAAGTCCTTACTTACGTCAACTCCATCGGGTTGGTCCTCCAAAGCAGTCTCGTACAACAAATCCCAATCATGAGTCATCACCAGTAGTTGCCCTAAGCCAGTAGTTACACCTAGCAAGTCTCCATCAGGACTAGGCGAAATGCACTTGACTCCACCTTCAACTCGACCAACAACTTCCGTTTCCTTTCCATCCACGTTATGCAGCAGTAACAGCCCATTAGAAGTGCCCACTATCAATGCTTCTTTCTCCATAAGATAATCAAAGGAGGTAATGACATCCTCAGGCTCCAAATCCAATGGATCAATTTCTGCTTGTAAAGGACCTTTCGTCCATGCTCGCTCATTCTGAAAGATTTTATTGACTCATGTCAGTGAGCACACATGCTACAAAAAGACCCCATTAAAAATACGAACAAAACATAAAAGCTGCATAATTAAGTACTTCATTTAATCAAAAGTTAATACTTAGAATCACCTTCCTAAACATTTCAGCAAACTTTTTCTCAGCTAAAAATAATTAAAAAAGATTCCAAATTATAACACCCTTGCTAGGTTAGAACCCTAACAAATTCCCATTTCACTTTATAAACTTGGTTATTTCCTTTGCCTACTTGCTTTTTTGCTTCCTCAAGTAAATGCTACTAAAAAGCTAAACAAAATAAATATATATATATATATATATATATACATCATATATAATTAACATGTAATAATAATAATAACTAAAAGCATAATCTTTCTAGATAAAAGAGTGAAGTCATAAAATTTTGATTCAGTTAACCAAATTTCTAAATTACAAAACTAAAAAGTACCCATGATTTATTGATATGACATTAAGTAACCAAACACACACAAAAAAAAAAGGGAAAAAGAGAGTAAAAAAAGGGGGGCATACTTGGAGAGAAGAAAGATGGAGTGTGTAAATAAGATTATACGAAGAAGCAAAGAAGAAGCGATTTCTTTCAATGTCATAAGCAGAGAACAGTAATACTTCGCCTTCTGATTGTAACTGAAGATTCGATGTAATCTCGGAATAAAGCTTCAGATTTTTCATTGTTCTTTTTTACTTGAAATTTCAAAGTCTGGAAAACCCTAGCGAAAAATTGAAGCCAATTAATATGGGAATTAAAAGGGGTTTTTGGGTTTGAGGTGACGAAGAAGAAGGAGATAGCTTGCACTGTAGTGTAGGCTATACAATAACCAAACCTAAATGAAGGGTTTTTGGTTTTGACTTATTTGCCCCATTTTTTTATGGGTTAATATGCAACTTGGTACTTTAACTATTCCTAGTTTGCACTGTAGTGTAGGCTATACAATAACCAAACCTAAATGGAGGGTTTTTGGTTTTGACTTATTTACCCCATTTTTTATGGGTTAATATGCAACTTGGTACTTTAACTATTCCTCATTTTTCAATTTGGTATTTATAGTTTTTTTTCTCAATTTAGTATCTGTAAAACTATCAAACCAGTTTACCCCAAGAAGTTATGAAAAATGACATGGATTAATGGACTAATTTGCAATTGACAGGTGAAAATTTGAGGTAAACTAATTGAAGAAATGATTCCTTAAGTAACAAATTAAAAAAAAATCACAAATACTATAGATCGAGCATTTCATATTAAATCCTTTTTAATTTGAAATGATTAAATTCCTGGAATCTCAATATTTATTTTATCCATACTATATACTTAAAACTTGAAAAATCATGATTTTAGAAGATAAATTATATTATTAGAATAGTATATTTTATTTTTATCATTTCAACCAACAACTTATTTAATTTTTAAATTTTTAATAAATTTATTTTTGTATACTTTTATTTTACTCATATCACAAATGTGTCATTATCTAAGTGTTTATAAAGTCCTTGAAAGTCAAATTACATCAATTCTCAAAAATCAAATAAAAATTCTTTTAAATTTTAGCTTGATTGGCATAGACACTATTGTCAATACAAAGAGGCCTGAGTTCTTATACGTTGAAAGGTATTATGCTCCTATTTATAAGTTGAAAAGAAACTATATGTAATTATAGATACTATGTCAAAAAATAACATAACAAAACAATTTAAAATCGTAATCTAATTTGAAACAAGTATCCTTTATAACAGTCCGATAGTTTTGGTTTGATTTATTTATTGTTTAACTAATAAAACACACTTTTATTTAAACTCAAAAGAAAATAATTATTTATAACAGCTTATTGCACAAAATATCTTGAAACATCGACTAAATTTTAAGTTGGTCCTTCCAATTAAATTCACAAGATAAATTTTTGTTTTAATATTTTGTCCATCAATTTTGACATTAAATGTGTGCTTAATTTGGTATAAATTAATAAGTATTTAAAAAAACCCTTATTAGAATAATTCCTAATTTGAAAATATTTTGACAATAGAAAGTTGTATTGATATGTTTTTTAATGTTGATGAAGCCCCAAGAGATGGGATTATCCTCACCTTCCTTGAATAGAAATATTGCATTAGATATATAGCTTAACACATATTTTCAATTTCTCTAAAAAAAAAACTGACATCTTGAAAACATATTTCATATCCCTATCAAATACAGATTTATTAAAATGAAGTTGAATGAATAATGAGAATACAAACATATCATTGAACCATTTTTGTAAAGTGAAATATAACAAAGATTTGAGAAAGAAAAAAGCCTTGCAAAAAAATTATTCTGAGAAACCAACAAACTTGTTTCCTTATTGCACAAAAAAGGGGGGAAATAAAATAAAAACACATGATAATAGCATAAATCTCAGATGCAAAGCCTTTTCTTCTTCTTCTTCTTCTTCTTCTTCTCTCTCTCTTTTTTTTTTTTTTTGGGTTCAAAAATCAAACAATCAAAACTTGCAATATGATGCAAAAATTATCAGCAAAACATTTTTACAAGAATAGAATAAGGCAAAGTCAAAAAAATGTAAAAGACAAATTCACATATTTACAATGTCATGTCATGCAACACACTTTGGAGATGTCCATTAAAAACAAAGACATCCAAGGTGAGATAACTCCCTGTTACCGGAATCCGAGCATGTTAAAAAGGTCCTATTTTGTAGTTCATATCGCCATCGCAGCAACGAACAGCTATGAGTTAAAACTTGGATGGTTCTTTTTTTTATTACCAAGGATGGCCTTTAAAAAGTAGCCGATATTAAACCCAAAATGCAAAAAAAAAAAAAATGTGTTAAGGCCAATGGAAAATCTAATTCTGTACAAAGAAAAAAAGTCTCCTTTAGCTGCCCAGAAATGCTTCTGTATTGTGTTAAGCATAAAGAATATCTGTTCCAAAATGAAGAAATATCAGCGCAAGCAGTGACATGAGTAAATGATGATGGAATGGAACATTCTTTGAATTGTAAAACAACTATCTTTAAGTTTCGTTAAGATGAATAACTTCAAAAAGGATCTTCAAACATAATAACCGATGTGCACATCTTTCAGCCTATATTACCGGATTCAAAGGTGAGTGTCAAATATAGGTATGAACCGACCATGGATATTCTCTAATTTGTAAAGTTTTTTCTATAAGTTAAGAGAGCCATAGCCACCAGGGGAGAAGCCAAAAATTTTACATGCTAAATGCTCAAATTAGGACTCAATCTTTTAAGGGTTGGTCAAATAAGGACTTTTCATGCACTTTAGCCTAGTTTGTAGTAGAAATTAAGTGAATGTTAACGTGTTTAGAATAGAACACATATAACAGAATCAGATATTACTTGAAAAGAAAAGAAAAAATAAATAAAAACATATTTTTAAACATGATGTTTGACCTTTATTTGACCATTTTGATAAGTTTGGCCTTCATTTGATCACTGTAGTAAAGGTTTGGCCCTTATATGACCATTTTGAATGATTTGACTCTTATGTGACCAAAAAAGGCTGGCCCCCAATTTTAGGATTAACCAATTTTGCATTTTTTTTGGGGGGGGGGCAAAAATTCAATTTTACCATTATATTAGCTTAAAATTTATGATTTTCGGAGGGACCAAACTACAATTTTACCTTGGGGTTAAAACAAGAGTCTGTATAGCTTAGCTTTTAACAAGAACAGCATGATGGCAGAAAGGAGCAATTGAATTTGAACATAAATGAATGAATCTGCATGAACCGATAACTTAAGATGATAAAAGTAAGACAGGGATACCTGAAGATACGTTCAACCCTTTGATATACACAATCCAGTAACACAACTGTAAGGCAGATGAATTGACAGCTCCAATCGCCCCATTTTTTCTCCTGGCATTCCTGAAATTTAAGGTGTCAAGTCCATTTATTAATATCTGAACAAGTATATGGAAACAAGGGAAGCAGATATTAGAAGTCTCACCTTCACTCCATTTGTACAGCAGATCTGGAAGCATATATAGCGGCATTCTAAGAATTTACACCATCATCCAGAGTCTCAAAGCTCACAATTCTAATCATTTTTTTTCCTAAGAAAGGGAGTCAGGCTTGGAATCGCAAAGTCTTCGCCTAAATTCAGTAACTTTGCATCTTAGAACTACTTTAGGATTCCAAACTATCTTGTGCAGGCTCACTTAATCAAGCATACATCAAGAACAGACTCAGAGAGTCGGGCCGAATATTGCTAGGGTTAAAAATTCACAAGGAAAGTCCTGTTAATGAATACTACAGTGCCTCCAGCTGGATGTATATTTAAACTCTGCAGAGAAGAATCGTCAAATGCAACTAAGTTCAAAGTTCATTTGATAGTTGGAATATCCCGCGCATCTGAAGATATGGATTCTCAAGCAATTTTTCATTGTTACTCTGCAGATTAGGTGCACAAAAGCAAAGATTTCAGCAATAAAGAATTTAAAAGTAGCAGTACTAAATTACAATTGAGAAAACGTGTAAATTCAATGCAGAATACAAATACAATGAATACTATAAAAATTTTAAACTTCTCTATCAGCACTTCAAGAAATGGACACAAAGATAAGATGAAGCAAATAGGCCATCCATATGTTACAGTCAAATCATTTTAACTAAAAGGAATAACGCATAGCAAAAACAATCCAATAGATGACTGGTACAGTGATTGGCTGACACAGTCAAGGACATTGATTAAAGTAGAACAGTACTGAGCAGAAATATTGTTTTTAAACTTTGAGATGTATAATCAATTATATAAGGATAATGGGCTGAAGTTTTCTTTTGTGGAAATGCTGTTATCTGGAGTTCCAAACTAAAAAGAACTTCCATATTCATGCCAATATTTTCATCAGCTGTTCTCATGTACTGCTTCATAATTACAATAAAACGACTTCATATTGAACATAGAGGGATCACTTACCTGTTGAGCTTTATAGATAAGCTTTTGTAGCATGTGTTGGTACTTTTCTGGTTTTTCAGTCATCATTCTCTGCAAAGTTCCCATGCTAGAATGGCTTAGTGGCAAAGCATAACCACAAGGGGAAGGACTAAGGAGGGAAATAAAAGGGGAACAGAAAAAAGAAAAATAGAAGGGAAGTGGGAGAGAAGAGAGATAAAGGAAAATGCAAGATAGAGTTTTCTAACCTTCAATAGAAAAGCCGAAGAGTAATATGCCACCCTAGAATCAGTATCATCCAAAAGTTCCCTGAAACGAAGGATAAAAAAGAACCTTCATGTTTCCACTCACCTGAAGGTAAGCTTCTGTCAAATTCATTCTTCACAAGCAAAGAAATTGAGATCACCTGAAAAATTCTTCCCCACCAACTTCCTGAAAAGCTGTAGGATCAGCAGTACATTTACCAACTAGAAGCAAAAGAAGGGTAGCCCGAATATCAGAAGTAGCACCAGGAAGGTTCCCTCTTCCTTTGCTTCCAACAGCAACACCTAGTGCAATGTTGTCAGTTGCGGCACCCGCAAGTTGAATCAAAGGCCAATAGAAAAGAGCAGCTGGAACACGTGCAACTAATTGCATTGGCGCAATGGCTTGTCCTCGGAGTAGCAGCGCAGCCATAGAAGCTGTCTCGCATACAAAATGACTACTAACACTGTAGCCTGATTTGCTATCAGTTTCCTCCATTATCTGATCCCAGGGACAGCTTTCTTGTTGAGATACAAAATCTATATTACTACTTTTTCTAATTTCTTCTGTGCGAGTGAAAACTTTAGGCCGCTGTATTCCTTCTCCAAATGGCATCAAATTTGAATTGGGAACTTTCAAGCACAATTGAGAGAATAGAATATCACACATCTGTTCAACAAAGAGAGAAACAGTGACTCTTAAAGATTTATAAAGCGCGAGTGAGGAAATGGTGCACAACTCTTTCATATGCAAAATGCAAAAGTTAATGATTAAATCCACAAAATCTCAGATGTATACAATTTATCTTATGCTGTCCATGTCCTATTGTTTGGGAACAAGTAGATAATCTCAAAGGAACAAACATCATGCGTAACCACAATATACATGTGTATATAAGACATGTATCAAGCAAGGTGGCTGACAGAGGAACCTCACAGTATCTAAGCAGGTCTAAAAAATATCAATACCAAGATGCTATAGGAAAAAAATAAAGATATCAAGAAAGAGCCAGACTTTCACACGTAACACACCAAAAAGTTTACAGAGAAAGCAACCTTTTTGCATATAGCCTTCTACCTAAGACATGATGCAGCATCACTAATGTGAGACCTCTAGTTAACAAATGAAAAGGTAAACTCTTCAAGCTTTGTTCTTGTCTTCTGATCTCTTCTATTAAATTAGAATGATTTTTTAGTAACAATAATCTAAATCATAAAATATTAACTAAGTTCACTTAGGTGTAATTTAAAGAACTACAAACTTGAAAATTAGCAACTATCTAAAGAGCACAAACTATTTTAGATTAAAACAAAAGGAAAAAGGCTTAAACAAGATCATCCTCAGTCCTCAAAGAATTCTTTCTCAGGAACTGAAAACAGAGAGATATATTAATCATAAGGCCAGCTAATGAACAGGATCTTTGGTCCAAGATAAACTAGAAAAGATGCTTTCAAATATCACTGACATTTTGTATGATGGTTTGGAAGCTTTCCAAGCAAAATACCTTTAAAATATTTATACGGTCTGTTTCATTTATTTGAGCCACCAAGGACAAAGCACTGCTCATGATGTCTATCACTGTAATTGCTTTCTCCAGTCGAGTATCCCTATTGTCAGGGCTAACATCACTGTTGCTTGGCTGTTGCATTTCACTCTCGTCTAACAAAAACTTGCATCGCATGAGAAGCCTCTCTAGAACAACTAGGAAGCCCCACCTGATAGAATTGTTCTTCGACTTTAGAAGACCACACATCAGCCAGATAGACAAAGGAATATCAGAAGGATCAGAGGAATCATGAACACCAGCATAAGCAATTTTATTCTGCAAGCTCCTGACATTAGACCATATACTCCCATTCCTCAAGTCACTTATTTCAGCAATAAGCAGATCTCCTAACCAGATAAATCCATTTTGGCGGTAAAGGATTCTATCCGAATGAAGAAGAGAATGTAAAATAGACCAAGCCAGCTTCGCTTTCATTGCAACACTATTTCGTGTAGATGAACCCTCAACATTGCCCTTCAACTTGTTGGATTTTGTTATCTGTTTCAGCTGAAAGAACTCTGTGTCCAAATGAGTAAATGAACTAATTATTCTATCTAATTTCTCCGTAATATTTTCCAAAAGCTGCAAAGGAAAACGAATAATAATCAGAAAAGCAGATATATGCTTGCAATTCACACATTTCATTATCACTTCAGCAAACTCCCGTGAAATATAAGTCGAGATGAGGTGAGCAAGAGGCACAATTTAACATGATACGGCTAAACCCTCCCCTGATTAATTTTTAATCTCAAAGCTATACTTGCATTTATGAAATGAATCAAACAAGTGGAATCATATAACCGACCACACACAATACATCAAATCAATAGCCTGATTGTTTATTATCCCCACCCGCCAAATATTAAAAACATACATGCAAAACTGCAAAAACATTCACAAGAAATTACCGTATGTAACCGCTCGCTGTTAGGGTATCTATCCAATGTAGTTGACAGTGATCTTCTCAAAAGCTCCCCAATGCCTTCCACCCCTAGCTTAACAGAGATATAAAAGGCTTCCGGTGCATCAGCCAAAGTGAGCAGTGCAGCAATTGGCTGAATCTCATCATCACTATATTCAGAAGCTCCGGTTGATATGCATGTTTCATTTATTTGATGCAAAACATAGTCGAAAAGCACCAAATAAAGATGCTTTCTTTCCTCCCTTGAGGTTGACAATGAATACTGCACTTGATAATTGAAAAGAAAAAACATACAAGTTAAAAGGTTTCTCTATATTTAAGAAATTTTGCATATATTTCAATTAATCCATTTTTATGAGGTGTTTAAAACATGTGTGAGTCATCAGATACCCATTAATCCCTCTTAGGTCCAACAACTTCGTAAATATGAACATTGCAAGCCATTACTAGAACAAACCTCATTACTTGTCACACATTTCCAAAAATTTGTTAAGCAATTGGAATACACTGCTTCTGTTGTGTTATTAAATATTGGTTAGGGTCCCAAGGTTTTTTCATTCGGGTAAATTAATCCTTTAATTATTGCTAAAATTTTTACATGAAGACCAAGAGTAGTAGGTCAAGCTGGTCAACAAGAAGATAAAATCAATCTTATTTCTATAGATGCCCAGATCAAACTAATTAGCATACCTCAATGAAGATAAAATCAATTCCTCCAATCAGGTCAAGCTGGTCAACAAGAAAATTCGTTGTACTCATGATGGCCTTAGTAGATTCACCAGGTACTTGATATAACATGTTTGTTAGGATACAAACAAGCTTGCAATGCACAACTTCAGCCCAGGAATTTATCCGGCTAATCACCAAAATTGACTTGACAACCTGAAGACAACAAAAGTGAAGAGAGCATAAATGAGACCGAGACTTATTGCCATAATAATACTAAGTTCAAATACCATTAAACAAAGAATCCTGAGTCTTAAAATTTCCTCAAAGGAAATCCGACCAAAATTTATGTCAGCTTTGACTGACAAGATTGCATGGTATGGCTTTGATAGAGAAAAACAGTGGAGTGTCCATAACACAAAAGACATGCAAAAATTAGAGTTATGCTTAAAATACAAGATAAAACCAGAGTTTTTACACTTGCTAGGTAAGCCTTATACTTTTATTGACCCAAATAAGTCCAAAACCTTCAATTTCGTGTCTGAATAAACACTTATCACAAACAAAAAGTTGACTTTTATTACAGTCAATGCTAGTTGGATTTTTTTCCTCCACATGGAAGTTGAGGCGGTATGGTGATGTGGCTGAAAATTGAAAATCTTGGAAAAATATCACTAAAGATTAAGGATTACGGGCATGCTTGGATACAGTAAAAATATATGTACTTGCCTGGGAAAACTAGTAAAGTTCAGTTTTTTTTTTTTTAACCTAAAATTGTTCAAATAAAACACCAATCCCAACATTAACAGAACCTCAAGACTAGAATTGAATCGCACACCAAACAAATTCTACCAACATATAATGCAAAGGGTGCATAATGTAAAATAAAAGTAAAAATTAGGGTCAATAAACTCCTGCAACATATAAAATTTTCCAACAAGAAATGGACCGTCTTTTCATCGAGCCATGCCAAATACCACACAATATTCTCAGAACCTATATGGTTAGAACTGACTCACATATCTGGCAAATCCAACCAACTTTCAGCTTTGCAATTCCTCTGAGTATAGTAAAGAAAAAGTTGCTCCATGTATGACCCAACATAAAGTGGCGCCAGGATCATTCAGAGGGAGAGTAATGCTAAGATAACATTTTGTATAGATTGGTTGTAGAAATTCTTGCAAAGCAGAGGTTGAACTTTATTGAGAGGTATTTCACACTGCTAAAGTGTGACTCAGAAGTTTAACATGGTAGATGCATAAGTGCTATGTTACCAATTGGAGACTGATAAGTTCACTGGGATGTTTTTTTTTTTTTTTTTCATTTAGATATTTGAAATGGATGCTGCCAATTTTACACGACAATACTTCCAAAAATTGAAGGCGTGCACACACAAGAAATGAAACTTCCAAATCACCTCCTAGACATAATTTCCTCCACACAGACACACATGAAGCCCTCATGGGTTAAATCAAGGTAAGAATACAACATGGTAATTTTGGGAAAGCTCCAGGAACTGGTAGATAGGCAGACAAAACCGACTCACCCTGATGTCAAGTCCTTTTAATCGATTTCTCCAAATGTTGCCTCTATCGCACACAAAATATAGTAAACAGCTTAGGGCAGAAGCCCAGACAGCTTCTTCCATCTCATCAATCTACAACAAGCAATAGCAAGGGAAAAGTAAAATGGAAGTAGAGACAAGCATGGATGGAACATCCTAAAATCAAAGCAGCCAAAGTACAGAAGCTTCGGTTAAAAGACGGCCAATACCTGAACAAGAAGAAGAAGTATATCATATAAAATGTTTAAAATCCAAGACTCAAATTTATCAATAGCTGAGGTGCTTCCCAACTTCTTGGAAGAAGCTAGTTTCCTTCTCCCTTGCGTGGTAAGCTGATCTTCACTATTTAAAAGTAATTCTTGAGAATACTCTTCCTCAATTACAGAATTATCATCAATTATCAGGGGCTCTAACAAGTGAGCATGGACTGCAAGGTTTAGAATTAAATCAAAAGCACGCACCCTACACGCTGTCCTTGGAGAACTAAGCATCTCCTGTAAGGAAAAAAAAAAGGAAAGAGTTAAAAGATGATTTCATAATACTTGAATGAGAAACTGAAAATACAATAAACAAAAACCTCAAGCATAGATAGAGTGAGAGGAGCAGCAGTTCCAGAATCCAAGACATACCTACAAAACAGAATTTTCAGCAACACCATACCAGTAATCATCATTAGATGTGAAAATTAAAAGAAGAAAAGAAGCGAAGAAAAATGAAACAAAATCAATCACATGATTCTGTGCACAAACAAGTATGTTGGAAATTCAGAATCAAACCCCTGCTACTATTTATGAATAACTGACTCTTGCAATGGTCAGATTTCAACCTGAATTAAGCAAGCGGCATCTCACAGTGTGTCCACAACATGATCAACGGGATGTCAACTTCAGATACTTCAAATGGATATGCATTTTCTCAGATAAATTACTTTTAAATAGCAATGAATTAGGAAACTATTCCAAATGCATTGCAACACCATGTACTTAGTATTGCAGGATAAAAAAACAGAAAGCTTACCACCCTTTACATAAGGATGATTCCAAAATAACTTATGCATCTTAGGCTAATACGTATAAAGTAATTGATACTGTTATTATATTATTATAATGACCAAATAAAGGTTGTTGGGGACAGAGAGGGAGAGAAAGAAAGGTTAAATGTATCGCATGCAATACAGGACAAAAGAGGCCAAAGAAAAGAAGAAAACAGAAACATACATGTCAATAACCAGCTTAATAAGGACGCTCACAGCCACATCCATTGATGGCTTTGCACTGTTATTACTTAGTCTAGAAGATACCGTCATGGTATTAGCATTTGTTAAAGATGTCTCAGAGCAGACAGCTGCAATGACCTCGCATACCTCAGCAGGGTTCAAACGCAAAGGTTGTTGTTCACTGATGCACGCAAAAATATTTTATTAGAGAAAAAAGAAAACATAAACTCAACCACATTGAGATCTATCAATGTTGTGAAAGAAATAGCACTTGAAAATAAAAACAATAATTATGCACTCCAGAACAAGAAGCTGTCTGTAACAATGCAGGATAGACCCAGCCACAGATCATGATCCCAAGGAACAATTATACAATTAACATATATGGATATTACCAAATGCTTTATGTTCAACTCAATAACATAAATGTCCTCAAATTAAACATGGAGTATTTGCTAATAGGGAAAAAAAAGAGAAGCTCCCTTTTAATTCCAAAACCTAGTAAACTTGCAATAGAAGCAAAATTCATTAGCTAACAAATCACAAATGGAATATACCATCATCAATTAAAGGATGTCAAATTGCACACCTGTAATGGCGATATTGGAAAAGTGGTCGGGCACGTGGGCGGAATGTGCTTGCAGGAGAATCATCCCTACACAAATTATACCCAATAACCCAAACTTTAACCATACAACTTTATTCAAAATTTAGGTTTAAAACTATGCATAGTTAATCTTCTCTTAAACTCAAACAGCTCTACCTTGCTACTTATACTACCATTTAAAGAAGCTTAATTTTCAGAGTATCCGGATAATCATGCTAATTTTCTCTTAAACTGAAATATATATCTTTCTAACGGGGTTGGCTAAATTCAATTAAATCCAGATTATGGCTAACATCAGATTTGTCATACATGGTATAACACCAACAAGTCAAAACATGTAATTCAGCAACAAAGAATTTTAGAACGAAACAGAAGTTACACACACACACATATCTTTCTAACACAATTGGTTAAATTCTTTTGAATCCATAATACAGTAAACATCAGATTGGTTGTATGTAATATGGCACCAACAAACCAAAACATGCAGAGTTCATCTACTATTTCAATGTCCCAGGCCCTCCAACTTAATCAAATTTGCAAACTCCATAAAAGCGGTCATAATACAATAAGGTAATGAAAAGGGTTTGTAGAAAACAGAACCTCAAGCCACAAGACTCCAAACATTTAACTGGGAAAGAAGCTTGAAATTATTGCCTTAAAAGCTAACAGTCTATGACCTTTCCCACCCATCAAATTGCAAAGATCAGTCTGACAGCACAACCATATAAGTCTATCACAGCACAACAGATCCTTAGGAACCATGCAAATAATATAATGGTAAGTGATATTAAACATAAAGTCATCAAAGCAATAATCTGAGAGTAAGTGAATAACATACCAAATTTGATGAGGTCCTCCTTTACTGCGTTTCAATGCTGTAATTGCTCTCAAATGGGAGCGAGCAGAAGCAGAATTGGCAATTGTTGTGACTGGTGAAGGCTGTAAGAGTTGATCAAGATAAGGCATATCAGCAGTGCCAAAATATTTCCAGGGCTGGCCATTCATTTTTGCTTCCATATCTCCAACAAGTAAAGCAGCTGCTCCTACCTCTAAGAAATTATGTGCACTCATGTCTTGCACATAAGCAGAGTGGTCACTGTTTGTTGAATGTAGAACATTTCAAATGTTAAATTTGTTTTAGAAGCAATGGAACACATGGAAGAACAGTATTAATAGCTAGAACATACCAGAGACTTAGAATACCTATAAGGGAAGCAGTAATAAAGCCAATATGAACTATTTGAACACTTAATAAGCATATGCAAATTGCAAAATCAATTACCTTTCAGTAAAGGGTGACTGATGATCCCTAAGCCAGCGCCATTTCAAAACATCATGTGCAATATATTCAGGATTCTCTATTTGATCAGCGTCCTCAATGTTTGACAAGTTTGAAACAGATAAAGCTGTAGCATCTTTCTTCTCTGAGGACTCTCCAACATTCACAGGGCATCGCTGGGAATTGAAAGATCTACTCAACAAAGATGTCAACGAAGGAAGTGACTGCCTCGATGCCAAGGTTGCCCCAGCAAAACCTGCCGGCTGGAATGAACGCTTTGGAATATGTTGAGCCACTAAGGATCTCACATAATTCAATGACTTTACAAGGGCTATAGAAGCAAAACTAGATACAGGCAATAAAGGAGAAGCACTTGCAGATGATGTTGATGTTGCTGATGAACCCGATTGTTGATTTAAAGACCGAGACCAAGGTGACAACCTTCGATTTGGACTTATGTCACATTCCGCAATTAAGCTGACACAAAACCGATCTATTTGCAGCAACGTGTCCTCACTGGGCTTATACCTGCACCAAATAGAACAAAAAATGAAATCCTAAAATAAAACAACAATATAAAATAGACCATATAAATCTTGGAACCTTTGGTCATGATAAATTTCCTAGTCAGTCCTAAACTGGATAGCAACCAGAGCAAGTTCCATATTTACAAATGGACTATAATGGTAACATAATTTTATGAACACTTGATATATGTCAATTCTGGTTCAATTATTGCATTCTGAAACTAGCAAACATTCTAACACTTCCCTACCAACAAGTGTTAGGTGCAGTGATAAGACACATTGCATTCTCAAGGAAAGAACTCAAGTTCGAACCCTAGAGATGACATTGTTGGGAGGGGCAGCCAAAAACCCCAAAAAGATTAATCTTCATGAACCGTAAAATGGACATGGTGGATACCTTAATTATACCAAAAAGAATATTCGAACACTTCCCTATTCTACATAAAAAGAAAATAAGAGAAAATACAAGCTCACACCAAGAACAGCATACCTTAAGAGGTATCGCTTCAGGAGTGCCACACACCTTCCCACTACAGCTGGGCTGGCACAAATGATATACACAGCAGCAGAAAAGGAAATTAGTTCAAGCACTGTGCTAGGAGTAATGGCTAGATTAAAAAGGAGTTAAGAAAAGATATTCAGTGCATGACATGCAACAATAGGCAAATCGGTAATTAACTGTAAAATAATTATACACCCGATAACAATTATTATTTATAAAATCCATGCACTATTTTTTTTCTTTGCAATATCATATTCCATTCAAGTTTTTAATAATTTAATATACTTCTGCTGTCGTCTCTATGAAATTTCCAGACATCAAAACACAAATTATGGGTGTTTCTAGAATAAGTAACACAAGACTATTCCATTGCATAAATATGATGTCAATACACTGACTCGTATGGATGAAGCATTCTAAGCTTTCAAAACATCAACAACTGGTGCAACAAATTTCATCACACTATCATTTATCAGAAATAGGCATTACCTCACAATCACTTAAAATCTGTAACTCCAATCTATTTAGCACCCAAACAAGTTCATAAACCCATCTCTCTCTAAAATACATTATGGTCGGTTATATAAGTACACTATGCAAATAAATTACCTGCGTTCTCTCTCTGCAATTGTATGCTCTAAAATAACAATGTAAGACTGGTCAGTTGTTGAGGGTGCTGCCAGATAGTCCTGTCATTGTTAAATGTAAGTTCTGGTATTGTAACGTTCAAATACAATTCCACAGGTGAGACAAAAAGATCTGATACTAATATATATATGTACATACACAATCTCTAGGAAAAAAAAAAATAGAGTATGTGAATCATAATATTATAAAATTCAAAAACAAATTCCACAGGTGAAGCAAAAGGATGATATCATACTAATATAGTAAATCAAATGAACTTTAAATTCTCATCATTTACAATGCGTGCAAGAAGTAAAGTTATATGCGGAACTAAGATTTGCTACACCAAAAGTCTAGGCTTTATCAATATCAATGCTGATTCAAGTTGGAAAAAACAAAGCACTTTCACCATTACACTTGGACCCCAGGGGAAAAAAGACATCAGAAAGGAAAAGTTCACCAATGTTTGAATTATGAGATTTTGAATTCCCTTTCCTATATATCCATGGGTAGTAAGTGACTAAGAAAAACTGCTTGCAATTAGATTTGAGAATACATAAATATAAGAGATTATTCATTAATTAAGTAATCAGTAAGTAAAAATACTGCTCAGCCAAACATTGTCAAGAAAGGTTTCTCTGTCAATATAATAAATTCAAGCTGAATAAGTAGTTAATGTCAGCATGCTAGGGTTCTTAATATTTAAACCTACCTTGAAACCATAAAACATTTTAACTAAATACAAGACAGCAAAATCTAGAAATCTTACTAGGGTACACAGAAACAATAAAACCACGGTTAAAACGAGGAAAAATGCTTAGACACTTCCTTATAAACAAATAAATAAAACCCAACAACGCAACATTAGCAAGCAATTCACTTAAGCTGTATTTCGTCGAGCTTTTACTAAGTTTTTGCTTGCCCGAAGCAAAAGATAAGTTTTTAAGAACTAAAGAAATTAAAATCTAACTTTTGCAGATAACAAAATGAAAACTTAATTTCATTTAATCATACTCATTTTTATTCAAATTGGATGTCCATTTTCACTCTTGGCTTTCACCAATTTATAAACTTTCATAACGCAACAATGATGTGGACCTACAAAGTAAATCTTACAATAGTTCAGTAATTTACATCCTTTTTTTATTTTACCATAATTCACTATCTTCTGCCAATAAATCAACTTCTAAATCCTTGCCACCTAAATGAATTCTAAAGAGAAAATCTATTATTTTTTTTCCTTTCTTTGTCGATATTTATACACATCAGAAAAACATTCATTAAATCACAAAATAAAAATACAAAATAATATTCTTTTCAAGATCTAATAACATAAACAAAAAAAAATTTAAATCCAAACAAAGAATAACGAACCCGAAGTGTCCTCGAAGCTTCATTTAAAACCAACTGACTTCCATGGTGATACGAACTAAGACCTCCAGCCCCCGCCGCTGGCGAAAAAGAAGAAGACGACGAAGAAGAAAGACAATCCGCCACCGCCCTGCGCAACGGCTCCGGCGGCTTCTTAAGCGACGGAGATCTAAGCCTGGACACTCCACTAGCTGTTCCTAACTGAAGCCTCGAACTTCCGGGGCTCCGACCGGGACTGAAAATCGTTGTCATCGGATTTCCGAAACTACCTACAACTGTTTGTCAATTCGACTCCAAACTTTATTTTTTTTTAAAATATTAAAAATTTTAGAGAAATTAAAATTTTGATTATAGAATGGATTAAATTTCTACATTTGAACAGAGAAAAATGAGGAAAAATTGTTAAAGTTCGCGGAGGAAGTGAGTCTTAGCTGTAAGTATAAGCGTAGTTCTATGCGATTGCGAGGTGTGTTATTATGAGCTGGCAACCGCTATTTTTATTTCTTTTATTATTACCTTTTTCTTATTACATTATTGTTTGGTCTAATTTTAGGAATTTATTTAATTATTAATTTTTTATATTACTTTTGGTATTTAATAATTATATTAGACTAATTATTTATTTCGATATCGAGTTATGTCAAATTTTAAATTAGGTATAAATTTATTTAATGTTTATTTTCTCCTTTGATAATATTTGAAATCGAGATCTTACTCGAGAAAAAATTATTGGTAAAAATTAAGTTAGTTGTAAATTATGACATATTTTATTATCAATTAAGTTAATAATTTTAATAAAGTTTAATTACGATTTTAGTCTTCTATATTTACAATTTAATACTTTTTCTTTTAATTTTAGTAATTTAGTCTTTATATTATTTTTAAATATTAATCACTATATTTTTAAGTAATAATTGAAGTCTATTTAATATCATTATTGAATAATTTTCATTACATTAGATTTTAAGTTATTTTTAAAATAAAGATATTATGATACTTACTATTATCGACCATTGAGCTTTCGTATCGAGCTCACATGATGCTAAGTGTTGTTACACATGGGATCATGCGATGTGGGTTTGCACACCACGACATAAGTGAACTCACATCGTATAAACATGTGTTAAGTCTAGAATAGGGTATATGTTGGCATACATGAAACTTATCTAGAATACCACATCAACAAATAATAATCATATCATATAAAAACACAATATTACCACCTAAAGAAGATAGAGAAAAATGCTCAACAAAATAAATAATTACAATGCCAAATCAAAATCTTTAGAATAAAATCGAAGAACTTTATAACCCTAGATTAAAAATCAAAAAATTCAACTTCAAAAAATGTGACGTAATTCAATTGAAGATGAAATTTTTATCAACTAAACTTCAATTATTAAATTAAAATTGTAAAGAGACTAAAAGTTTCTAGAATTAAAAGTAAAAGGACTGAATTTCAAATATTCAAAAACATAGGAATTGATTTCAGAAATATACCCTCCAATAAAGCTAAGTCAATTCTAAATGGAAAAACCTTTATCCAAAATTCAACCTAGACTGGGTCCAATTAAAAGCAAGATTTCTTTTCCTCTTTTATGGCATTAAATTTAAAAAGAATTTTTGTTTTGTTTTTACTTTTTTAGTAGGAATTTTTTTATTCCAACTAATAAAAATAAATTTATATTTAATTTAATCCCAAAAAAGAAAATACATAAAAGATAATTCTTATACATATATATTTATTGTCTGACGTCTATACCGTAAATAATTTCCCTTTTATAATAAAACCAAAATAATTACTGTATCATCTCGTATTGTCTTTTTCTTCCTTTTAAATCCTTTTTCCAATAAAGTTAAAGAGTCTGTATGACTGGGAATGGAAACAAAAATTCCGCCCTTACATTTTGATTTGATCCGAAAAATTTAAATTTTAAATTACGTTTAATTTTTAATTAATCTAGTTAGACTTATTGGATTTCGGAAAACCCACCGGATCTAAGAATATTTAACAAAATATATAATTTTTATATGTAATTTTAATTTGAAATATATTAGAAATGTTATTATATGTGTATGTATGTATAACCTACGGATTTTAAATAACGATATAAATATAAAATAACATATAATAAACAATAAAATGTATGATTTGAAACGCATGAAGTATGTATGATATTAAAATAAAAATTAAATAAATTATGAGCAAAGAAAAATTTAAATACATAAATACATCGATAAAAATATTAAATGCACTATAATTATTTATTACGGGTTTGTCATCGATTTTGAATTAGTGCCGAGTTAACTTGTGACAACAACTCAATTAATAACATTGTTATTGTTTTTTTTTTGCCGGAACAATTGACAACATTATTAATACTAAAAATTCTATCACACGTATATGCGTAGAAACTACAATTTAAAACACAGATGTGTGTTTAAAATAGCATATAATAAATAATGTATAAAATATACATTGAAATGAAGCCTTGATTGACTAATCCAATTTACGTAAATTCAAATATCACCATATGCATATTTTAATTGGTTTTGTTAATAAAATTTATATTAATATTTACTCCAACGTAATTATACTCGGAAAACAATTAATAGCATCATTAAAAATAATAAAATTAAAAAAATTATTTTATTTTATTTTATTTTGATAAAATTTTAAAAATATCGACTTTCACTCTGTTATTTAAAAATGATACTAAAAAATTTACAATATCGTATTTAAAATCGAAAACTTATCAATACCAAACTTTACACTTTTATTTTATTTGCTTAGGTGGACATATATGTAATATTGACAATAAGAATAAATTTTCTTATTTAAAAATATCACATAATTTGATTAAACAAATAATTAAAATAAAAGAGTAAAAATAAAATTTCTAAAATTAAAAATAATGGTATTGAATTTCAAATCCAATTAGGAAAAAGACATTATCCAAAATTCAGCCTAGACTTTTGTTTATGGCATTTAAAATTTTTGTTTTGTTTTTACTTTTCTAGAAAAACTTATTTTTTCCAAATAATGACAATTAAGTGGAGATTTATTTAATAAAAAATACATAAAATAATAATATTTATACATATCTTTATTGTCTGACGCCTAAACAGTAAGTAGTTTTCTCTTTTTAATAAAACCCAAAATACGGCATCTCTTATTGTC
Organism: Gossypium arboreum; assembly: GCF_025698485.1. Taxonomy (NCBI): domain Eukaryota; kingdom Viridiplantae; phylum Streptophyta; class Magnoliopsida; order Malvales; family Malvaceae; genus Gossypium; species Gossypium arboreum. The sequence goes on along the minus strand of NC_069079.1, from coordinate 126,333,591 downwards.
TTTTCTTTTAACTTCTTCCATTAATTTTTCACTAAAAATCTTTTTTCCAATAATTTTAGTAACCATTAAAAGATTGAAAGTTATTTTAAAAATACATGAACATTATATATTTATTTTTATTAAATATTTTAAATTTATTTATACTATTATTATTAACTTATTTTATATTATTTTTAGAATATTTAAAATGTATTTTATTTTTATAATATATAACCTATAAATCCAACCGAATAGCCCAAGGTCGGTTAAGCGAAAAAATTGACCGAATCAAAATCGGTTCAATTTGATTGATTTTCTCAACTAAATCCGGTCGAGTTGGTTTTATCATGTTAAAGTTGGTTAAAAGAAAAAAACCAATCGAACCAACTGATTCAACCGATTTCTTCTTCTTCCTTTTTTTTTTTTTGTACATTTTAATATTACTACACAAAAGTTTTCACCTATACATATTGTATATGTGTTGTTACTATTAGTTTCAAATCATACTTTTTTTAATTTATTGTATGTTATTTTTAATGCATATCTGTATTTTAAATATGTGATTTTCACACGCATATACATACACATGTGCTAAACTTTCTAGTATCGATAATATCATTGATTGAATTTGTATCACAAGTCAACTCAATACCAAAATTTTTATAATTATTTTGTTGATATTGAAGTTTCTTTTCACCAACATAACAACATTTTGATGTGGTATAGAAAAACGATAATATCATGATAAACAACTGAATTGTGTGTAATATTCTTAATCTGATGTATTTATTTATATATTTTATTTTTTTACTTACAATTTAAATTGTTTTATTTTCATTTCAATTTCATACATATGGCATTAGAAAAATTATTTGGTACACTTTGGTAGTGAAGTTTTAGACTCCACAAACAAGGTTAAGAAATTGACAAGTATCCTGTAGAGGTATAGTGAAATATTTAAAATAAATAAATATTTAAAAAAAAAGAAACATAACACATTTTTTTGGGTTACTTGTGGAATAAAAAATATATAATATCAATTCTAATTTTATTGCGTTTGTGTTAATATTATTAGTTTCAAACCATATGTTTTGTTTATTAAATATCATTTTTAAATGTATATCTATATTCTAAATTATAAAAAAAACATTAATAGTCCAATGACTAAATTAAGAATTTTGAATAGTTCAACGACTTAAATAAACACTTTCGAATAATGCAATGACCATTTTGTAACTTTTTGAAGTTAAGTGACAAAATATAAACTTATTAATAGTTTAGTGAACTTAGGTGTAATTTACCCTAAAATTAAACTCCACTATTTTTGTACATCTTTTATTTATAATAGTATGGTTTTCGACCCATGTTGGGTTAATTATTTTTAGAATAAATAGTTAAAATTTAAAGGTTATAATATGCTTTAAGTTTATATACTCTTTATATTTTTGGAATTTAGTCTCCACATTTTTTTAAGAATTTAATCTCTATTTTCAAATATAAAATTCAAGTCCAATTGTTAACACCGTTAAAATTCTTCTATTAAATTTGTTGGCATAATATTTTATTTTTTTTGAAAAAGTACTCACTTGATGATAACGTAAAAAATGACATTATAATATACTTGAATCTAACAACAAATTTAACAATGTTAACAGTTCTTTAAATTTACATCAGCATTTAGATTAAGTAATGACATTATAAATATTGAAGTACCAAATTATATAAAAAATTCAATTATAAATATAAAATCTCAAATTTTAACATAGTATAGGAACCATAATTGAAATTGGGCTATTTTATATAATGAGAAATTTGAGAGACCGAAATTAAAAATTAACCATTTTGTTGAGAATCTATACTACTATATATAAAAGGATATAATGATTTATATAAAAGTAGAGGATCAAAATTAAAATTAACCATTATTGTCAAGAATGTAAAAAAAATAGCAAGGCAAATGTCAATGAAGGAAGTCCCTTTTATATATTTATACTATCAATAAAATTCTTGATTAAGTCGGTATTACGAATTAATCGCACATTAAATTGGTTAAAAATTATGGGAATATCTTTCCTTATTAAAATAAATAATGTTATTTGAGGATGTTTTAAACTTTTCATGATAAAAAACTAATAAAAATATATATAATGGAATTCGAACTCACACGAATTGCATTAATAAAACATTCAAATTGTCACTCAACTAAAACTTCATTTAAATATTTTAAAGCTTCATTTTAATACTTTTATATATTTTAATTTTATTTTATGCACTTTATATTCCTATCAGTTGTATATATTAATTGTATTTTATTTTAAACAAACATTTGTGTTTTGAATATGTGACTTCTATAGGTATATACCTATGATAAAAATTTTAGTAGTAGTATAAAATTCTAAATTCTTTAATTTCTTTGAATTATCCAAATTCGACACATGTATTCAGTAAATATTTAAACATATGCATAAGTAAGGCCATAGTCAAGAGGGGTGGCAAGGGCCCTGACTCAACTAAAATGAAAAATTTTCCATTTAGGTCTTTTATAATTAATAAAATTTTAAATTAATAATAATAAAATTACATTTTATCCCCCTTAAAATGATAAAATTTTAATTTAATCTTTTAAAATTATCAATATAATTTATTAAAATAGTAAAATTACTTTTTACTATCATAAAAATATATAATTTGATTCCAACCCTCAAAAAATCTTCTGACTTTATCTCTATACATATGTATATGATAGTCTAATCGTTTTGAAGTATTTTCATGTATATGACATGTATGATTTGAAATGATCATTTTTAAATAAAGATTTCATATATTTAGAGTGAGTTTGTATGCATTTATATTAGACATAAACCATATCCAAGATTCATACCCTAATGTTAACCAACTTTTCTCCAACAAATATGAACTTAGCCCACAAAATATTGGAAAATTTTTATTAAACTTGTAAATTGTTTTGAAAATTTTAATTAAGCTCTCAAAATCTTTGAAAAATCGCATGAAGCTTTTCAAAAAATTTTAAAACTCTCATTAAGCCTCCAAAATTTGCTAAAGTTCTAATTAGGCCTACCAAAACTTTTGAAAATTCTCATTAAATCCCTCAAATTTCCTAAAATTTTAGGTATTCCCTCCAAAATTTAATGCCAATTTTCACCACTGAAGAAAAATAAGACAATTTTCAAGGCAGAGGAAACTGCAGCCTTGATTACAGAACAACAATGGCGTATCACTTAAAGAACAATGGCGTATCACTTAAAGAATAAATCAATTCAAAATCAAATTATAAAGATGAGTCAAACAAAGGGATTCTAATGAAAGAATCCTATAAAAGTTGGTTAGTTAAGTAGTTAATACCTACGTACGCCACTGCGGTCATACATCCTTGCTGAAGGGCACTCGTAATGAAGGTGACCCCTTCCACCACAGTTATTGCATATGACGATGGAAACGCCGTCCTGACTAATATGGCCTGGCTGGCCACAGTTGCGGCAAAAAATGTCCTGAAGCGGCCTCCCATGTCTGATGACAGTTTTGACTTGGCACATTGTCTGGCTACATGACCTGATATATTGCAGATATTGCAAACTGGCTCGTTAGGGCAGTCACGAGCAAGGAGACCGGTTTTACGACAGTTATTGCAAGCCTTCTCATTCGTACAGTCGGTGGCAAAGTGACCTGCCTTGTAGCACTTGTTGCAGAGTCTTGCATCAGGAGCCGGAAGTCTGGGATTTAGGCAATCTCGAGCTAAGTGACCCATCTTACCACACATATTGCAAACCGGCTCACTGGGGCATTGGCCAGGAAGATGCCCTGGCTCCTTACAGTTCCAACACATAGTGAATGAGTTGCACTTGGCAGCAATGTGACTACAAAGAAATGAAGAGAAGAAAACAGATCGTTAATGAATTTCACGGTCCGAGAACGAACAAATATGAAATGGAAGGTTATACCTTTTTTTCTTTTGGCTTAAGTGAAAGGTTCTACAAAATTTAAACGAGGAAGAATTCATCTCACCCAGGAAGCCCACAGTTGTTGCACACGGTCACATTCGGACATTCCCTTGCAAAATGTCCGGGTCGCTTACATTTGTTGCACCAAGAATCTTGCCTGAGAAACAAAAACATGGTTTCCTAAAATTAAATCGAAATGACAGAAACAAAGAAAAGCATATTTCTCAAAAAGGAGAAAAGATGAACAATGTGAAAAGCAGCTAGTATAAGCCCAAGCCTCAAATCTACTGTAGCACTAAACCGAAGCCTCAAAAGTTGGAACCACAAATTCCACCGCAGCAAAAATAAGGGATGCCGGGGTTGAAGATAGTTTATGACCTCAAGCTTTATGATGTATAACCAGACTAGTCTCCTCCAGCAGGTTCCATGAACCGGTCCTTTTTCCGAAATGACATATTCTTAATATTTGTACCCACCCGTAAGGCCTTAATGGCACCCTTTAACACCACAGACGGATTCCAAGGAATTCTAAATCTTACATGGTAGAGAACATGAACAAATTAAACTAGAAATAGGGAACACTGGCGTACCTAAAAAATTCAAGCAAAACCACCTCAACTCCTACACGATTATAACCAAAGTAAGGCGTGGCAAGTGAAACTGATAAGTGAACATGGCCTAGAAATCAAGAGCTCGTGAATAACTAAATGAAGCAAGCAAATTCGCAGTTCAAGTGTTCAACTATGAACTACATCATAAAACATTATTCTCGTATATCAGCCCGAGATGTGTTTGCTTTCTAACGACCACAGTATTCTAGCAGCATAGAAGTATTGAACTTGGGGACCGAGCCCTTGTTACCTTCAGCAGCAAAATGGAGAGCCTATCAAAACGGTTGCAGAGAGCATATCAAAACGGTAGTTCGACTAGTGCAATACCCTTGATCCTTGCATTCCATGTCTCTATTCCTTAACCTTCTTTTCACATTGTCTAAAGCTAATAAATGCATTGATCTCAAGCATAATTTTTCCAGCAAAAGAAGTTCAAACATGAAACGTTTTTCATTTCATTTCCAAGAATTCAAAAAAAAAAAAAATTCAGTACAGTCAGAAACAAATTTAACTTAAATTTCTATCAATTTCACAATAATGAATATTATAACAGGATACTTCAAAATTCAAATAATTATTCCATGCCAAAACAACATCAACCATCTATTTTATGATCAAAACGAAAAAAAAATGATTATTTTAATCTTAATTCTTTAAACATTGAACTTCGAGAACAAAAAGTAAATAAGAATGAAACATCATCATACACAAAGATTCTTAATAACGTTAAATATAAAAATAATATAAAAAAAAGTTTATACCGATTATTCCGACGGTCCCTGCAGTACGGTGAATCACGGTAAAGAACACGATCAATGCTTCGAAAAATCTTCCCACGTAACAGACTCCTGCTCCTGTTGAAACTCATTCTTTAATAAAAATCTAAAAGTAAACATCAATTCTACAAGAAAAACAAACAAAATTTAACGAATTTCAGATCATAAAAGAAGAACATACAGTATCGAAAGACTTTACAGTTTACAACGTATTTAGTACGCGTATATATACGTGTATATATATACACGAGGAGTTTTAACTCACCTGCGAAATTGAAGTGATTCAGATTTGGGATTTTGTTGATGTGCTGTGGTTTCAACCGAGAAAAATCTCAAAACTGGGATTTTTGTTTGCTAAAGGTGGAATGAGCACGTGTTTTTTTAGTTAGATGGAATCAGCAATACGGCATCGTTTCTAGCATTGCTTCCTCTCACTGTTATTATGTTCAGGTGTTGGGAAATCCAAAATGGGACTTGGATGGTCTTATTTTTATTTAATTTATGATATAAAAATAAATATTTTATGTTTAAAATATTAAAAATAAATTAAAATATTACTTATTAGAGTTGCATAGTAATCAATTTCTATAATTCGTACCGGCTCGTTTTGTTTAGTATCCCCTATAGTCAATGGCAGATCTAAAAACACGATCTAAGGAGCAAATTTTTATTAGAATTATTGACTACATATTTCTTTTAGGTTGAGGGGACAGAATTTAAATTTTTAGGAGGTTTAATATAATAAAATTTGTAATGGCCAATTTTTGGTCCACACAAATAAGCAAAAAAATAAAATTCACATAACCAAATTTCAAGTCCATTTACAATGTTAAACAGCCCAAAAGTCAAAACTACTCAATTACAATAACTAATCCTATCCAAACCCAATACCCAAAACCAGTCCAAATTAGAATTACCCAAACCTAAGCAATTTTCAGCAAAGAGAAGTGGTGATGAACCTAGAGCTGATCATGGGCTGGGCGGCCCGGCCCGAAGGCCCGCCCGAAAAATGGGAGAGTTTGGATAAAAATATAGGCCCGAAAAATGGGCTTCGGCAAAAAAAACGAGGCTCTTTTAGAAAACAGACCGGGCCTCGGGTAAGAGTTTTTTGGCGGGCCCGCCCAATTATATATTAATATATATATTTTATTTTATTTTTAATTATTTTAAATTTTAATATAACTATTTTTATTATATTATTAATTTGTGTATTGTTTTAAGAATTGTTTTAGTATTATTTTATTTATTTTAATATTTGTTTTATGTTTTTAAATATATTTGATTTATTATATTTTTAAATTTTTTATTTAATGAAATAAAAAATTTAATATGGCAAGGGTAGCGCTCGAGCTTAGTAATTTTATTTCGGGTCGGGCTTGGGCAAAATTTTAGGCCCATATTTCGGGTCGGGCTGGGCCCGGGCTAGTAGACAGGCCTAAAAATTTGTATGGGCCCGACCCGAACCCGACCCGGCCCGGCCCATGATCACCTCTAGATGAACCCTAGCCGTCACCCCACCTTGGCCACCTACGCCACTACCAGTTGTCTGCCACCAGCACACCCACTTGCCTCCACCACTCTATACCTGCAAAAGAAGACAAAAAAGGATCAAGAAGAAAAACACCAAAAAATAAAATTCTTTGTATTTTTTCTTTGGATTTTGGGCTATATAAAAGCCCTATGTTCCTTGTGCCAGGGGGAGGAATCGATTGTATTTTTGGAGAGAAGAGATTGTATTAGAGGGGGTTGTATTACAGAGATTTTTGGGAGAAATCAAAAGGAGAAAATAAGTTCAAAAGGTGTTTGTCCTTATTTTTATTTATTTATTTTTTTTATCTTCTTTCTATTCGTTCGTTTTATCTATTTTACAAATATTTTTAACAAAAAAAAACTTGCAAAAAATATAAAAAAGGGAAAGAGGGAAAGAACTTACCGGTATTTAGTTTTCCAACATCGTGGACGACCGAGGAAGCCACCGTCGAAGATCGGTGGCCGGAAACCGAATGGATTCTTGAGTTCTAAGGTGCTTCTCATTAATTTTTGAAGGTTTTTGGGTCGTTTTAACCCCAAATCCGGGCTCTACTCGAGAAGAGAAGCGAAAAAAAAGCCTCAAAAGATTTTTCGGCCACCGTGGACGGCGGTGCCGTCGTCGGTGGCCGGTGACCGACGTGACGGTTGATGGCCGGTCCGATGACCGGAGGAGGGGAAGGGTTGAGAGAGTTGAGAGCCTTCTCTCTATTTTGAAAAATGAATGTAGGGTGGTAGGGTGATGTTTTAACTCTTTTTTTGTTGTTTTTTAAAAAAAAAGGTTTTTTATAAAAAATAAAAATAAAGTATGGTTTTAATTAATAATAAAACAAAATAGTATGAGGAAGTAGTTTTAATTAACAATAAAATAAAATAGTATGGGGAAGTAGTTTTAATTAAAAATAAAACAAAATAGCATGGGGAGTGGTTTTGATTAATAATAAAACAAAGTAGCATGGGGGGAGTGGAATCAGTTTTTTTTTGCTTGGGACCATGCATGTTACCTTTAATTGGGTAATTTATGCAATTGGTTCCCTCCTTTGTGCTAGCCTTCAATCGGGCCATATTTAAGTTTTTTATATTATTTTAAATTGGCCCTGCAGTCTGTGTGCTATTTCAATTTGCCCCATTTGCTTGGTATTTTAAGATTTGGGGTATTTTTAATTTTAGATCTCGGACATTTATACGCAATTAATTTTAGCCCAAAATTCTGTTTCAATAATTTGTTTTACTTGTAAGTTATCTCTTGGATTTTGTTTCTTTTCTCAATTAAGTTTCAGTTATTCTTTTAGAATAAACATGTTTCTACATATTATTTTGATTTCATACTTTTGTAATTATTATTTTCTCTTTTCTTTTTTCACGTGCATACTGTTTATATGAAATACATTTATATTATTATTACTACTATATGTATATATATTTATAATATTACTAATAATTTATTTTTACATTATTATGTATATACCATGTAAATATTTTAATATTATATTATGTATACATTTTATATATATATCTTTTAATATTGTATTTTTATTGTTTTGCATATGCCCTAATATTATATCGTTTATATATTTTTTTATTTCCCATATTATCTTACTTTATATATTTTTAACTATATCATGTATATGCTACTACTATATATCTATTTATGTAGTATTATTAATAGTTGTCTCTAATATTATGATTATTTCTAATATGTATATATTATGTATTTACTTTCAATATTATATATCGTATATTTCTAATACTATTACGTTATTACTACTATTATATTATTATTATATTTTTACCCATTACTCTTTAAATACACTTATTTTACCTTTTACTCTTCACTCACTATATATATTGTTTACTTATCTATATATTCACATACATATATATAATTTCACACATCATTCCAAAATTTTTACTTGTATTATTACTATTAATATTATTATTATCTTCACTATACTATCATTCTTTAATCTTACATAATGATTGTTTATTTATTACTAGTTTTTTTAATCTCGAATATTTCTTAGTTTATTCGTTATTGTCTTTTTATTCGTTTTATTCATTTATTTGTTACCTCGAAATAAGATTTTTTGCAAATAAGGCAATGCTTGGTGTTTGAAAATTTCAAGAAAGCAGTGCCCTAACTTATTGGGTTGCCACTTTTCTCGTTGAATTCGAATAATTAAGTACCCTTCTAAGTTTTTTTTTAGAGGTTTTCTAAATGCAAGCCACTATCTTGGAATTCCAAAGCAATATGTCCTAACTTATTGGATATAGCGTTTTGCTGTTTTGAGATAGGAATTTCAAAAAAGGGATAACTTAATGTCAATACTTTGACGCTAGTGAATCCCAATTTTCAAAGTTAAAATAATTTAAAGAGGACTACATCTTAATTTTTTTTCTTTCGACATTAAAGACATTTGATAATCAATTAGGTACCAATTTTTGGGCGTTACGAGGGTGCTAATCCTTCCTTGTACGTAACCGACTCCCGAACCCGTTCTTTTATTTCGTGGACCAAAACTAATGATTTTAAAACCAAATATTTTAAAGGTGATCCAATCACACCTAAAAAGATTGGTGGCGACTCCCGTTTTCGTTTTTAAAATCGATTCCCATTTTCCAAAACTTGATTTGAAAATGGTTTCGATAGCTTGGCGACTCCACTGGGGAAAAATAAGAAAGCCAGGCCATGTAATTAATTATCCCTTGTCTTAATGTCGGAAATTTAAAATTTTAAAATTTAATCATCTTTGCATTACATGTGTTTGTATTATTGCATGCTATATTCTGATTGCATTGCATTTGCATGATCGTTGTGGTCACACCCTTAAGTGGAAGTGAGAAGCTACGCCTTCGTGAGGTTTTCGCCTTCGTACAGGATAGTGAATCACTTTCGGGATACATCCGTACCTATGGTTTCGTGAGATTTTCATCTCCGTGTAGCCATAGGGAAATGTATTCCCCTGAACTGAACTCGATTCAAATGAGCCTATAATAGGTGAGGATCGAGGAATCTGCTGGTTCGGGTACCTCAAACTTTAGAGCCAACCCCATGTCTAAGGACCGTATAAGCCCAGCTTAGACATTACCCTTATAAGTTATCGTTGAAATTTATTGATATCATGTGATATTGACTATCTTTTTTCTTTTGCTTGCATGTCATTTTGCATTTACAAAGATATCGGTTCACGGTCAGTTTCTAAGTAAGGAAGTTTTATTATGGAGAACGGACTTCTTGATAAAGTGGAAGGCAACGTTAACGTCCACAGATGGTCCGAGCAAACTCAACTAGAAAAGGGAGATAGTATAGCTGAGAGATACATATCAGAGTTGTCAGATTACACTCGCATTAGCGTCACGCAGAATATTCTCTAGGAGTTTAAGGCAATTTGGGATCAGTGGGGCAAAAAGACTAAGCAATTATTCTACGGTAACTATGGAGACTTACCTTACTTGCTTGATGTTCAGATAGACGAGCACTTATTCAGAGCCCTTGCTCAGTTTTGGAACCCGGCGTACAGTTGCTTTACTTTTGGGGAAGTAGACATGGTACCTACTGTGGAAGAGTACACTGCTTTACTTCGTTGTCCCCGATTTCAGAATGATAGGATCTATTCCCGAGCTCCTTGTGTCCCTACCTTTTGGAAGAAATTGATGATTATTACGGGGATGAGCGAGCAGTGGGCCACGGCCCGAATTAAAGAAAAGGGTGAGTGCAAGTGCATTTCGTGGGATGCTTTGAAAGATTTGATTCTGACACACCTTGATGAGACAAAGAAGATAGATGTTTTTGTCCTAAGTTTATATGGATTGATGGTCTTCCCTAGGGCTTTGGGATATGTGGATGAGGCAACCACGGATCTTTTTCATCGACTCAATAAAAAGGTCACTTTTGTCCCTGCAATTTTGGCGGAAACATTTAGGTCTTTAGGTGCATGTAGGAGGGTTGGTGCTGGCAGGTTTGTAGGGTGTGCTCAGTTGCTTTTGGCTTGGTTCTACAGTCATTTTCAGTTGATAGATAGGGTGGTTTGTCGAGTTTACTTTGAGAATTATTCACCGTTGAAAGATATAGTAGCTTCAACCAGGAGAGTTGATGTTCCAGAAGAGAATTGGATAGTGTTACTTCAGAACCTTCAGTCGAAAGATGTCGAGTGGAGGGCTCTGTGGATGATGCCTGGTGAGGTTCTTTACCAATGCGGTAGTTTTGATTGGGTACCCCTATTGGGGATTTGGGGTGCCATTGGCTATGTCTCTTTGCTCGTACTAAGGCAGCATGGATTGAGACAGTTCATACCAGCGACTCAGGGGTTGGCTCAAAGTGAGTTTGTATATAGAGGAGCCGATTACAAGAGGAGGGTTAGTGAAGTTTCTAGTGCTTGGAAGAAGACTTGTCGATTGGGAGGAAAAGCTATTAGCCCCGCTATGACACCAGAATACGTAGAATGGATAGGTAGAAGAGTTAATGATAATATCCCTAAGCCAAGTATGGAAGGAGCTCGACCAATGGAGGAATATTTGCAAGTAAGGCCCTCAGAGTTAGAAATTATGAAACAGGAGTTCGAGAGACAAAGCTTGGAGTTCGAGAGGAGGATAGCAAAGCTCGAAGAAGAAAAGATGTACTTGAGTTTGGACGTTGATGTTCAAAAGATGAAAGTCGAGAAAGAGAGGAAAGAAAAAAGGAAGATTGAGGAAGATCGAGATGATCTAAGGGAGCATTACAAAAAGGCACAAGTAGCCTTGAGGAGGGCGAGAGTAGGAGGATCTTCGAATCAGTGGCAGAAGGAGGTCCAAGAAGAAAAGGCTAGAACTGAGTACTAGGAGAGGAAATTCCAAGAAATGCAGATGCAGAATTTGGCATTAGAGGAAGAGAATAAAGGATTGGAGACCAAGGTAATGGAACTTGGAAAATCCCTACGTTGGCACCAAAACCATAATTCTACGGTCGAGTTAAAGGAGTTAAGAAGCAAGGTTGAAGATTTGGAGGTGGCATTGCATGACGGTGAACTCCGGGTTGAGCATCTCAAGGCGCAAGAGGATTATCTGAGGGGAGAGCTACATCAGGCTAAAGAATAGGTCAGAAAAAGGGATCATGTCATTGGTGAAGCCATAGCTCAGATTCGAGAGGTTGCTAAGTATGTGCAAGACTTGGCAATTCGAGCTAACGTATTGAGTCTGATGTATTCATCATCGTCGGATGTAGGACGAAAGTTAGCCCTTTTATTAGATAGAGTTAAAGCTTTGGGCCTTAGGGCGAAATCGTATTTGTAATCCTTTTATATGTAAAGATATTCTTTTTCTAAATAAAATTTTCTAAATGAAGTTGAACCAGAATCGATATTCTTTTTGTATTCATGCATTTGCATCTTATAATATTTCATCACATCATTTGCATTCAAAGCTATAGAAAGACCCTGATTAGTTAAAGTTTACTTTCCAGAGAGGTAGAAAAGAGAGAGGTAGAAAAGAAAATCTGGAAATCACACATCCTTACGACACTCGTACTAAAACTAAGAACATGGATCAAAAGTTCAAGCAATTACAAAAAGATATGCAAGATCAAATGCAAGAGCAGTTGGCCAAAATACAGAATGAAATAAGGGAGCAGATGCTAAAGGCTCAGAGAAATATGATGGCTGAAATGGCTCAGTTGCTAAGAGCCACTGATAAAGGAAAAGCTTCCATGGCGATCACTGAAGAGGAGAATGAAGGTCCTCCTCTGGGTTTTACTCTGCCTTATGTACCTTTGCAAACTGAGGCACCTCCTAGAAGGCCATCTGTCACAGTAATGCCTCAATATGGGCCAGTGGATGCTGGAATCCCCATAAATTTCCCATCTGGGTTGGGAAATAATTTGGGTGATAGCTCGATCAACCCTATTACTCTTGATCTGGATTTAATGGAGAAGGAAAGAATAGCCACTGAATCCTCAAAACAATTAGAAGATCGTTACAGGTGGTTAGAGGAGAAGTTTAGGGTTTTAGAAGGCGCTGGCAATCATCATAGGATTGATGCCAAAGACTTAAGTTTGGTTCCAGATTTGGTGCTTCCTCATAAATTTAATATGCCAAAGTTTGAAAACTACAACGGGACTACTTGCCCAGAGGCACATATAACAATGTTTTGTAGAAGAATGACTGGTTATGTGAACAACGATCAACTATTAGTCTATTGTTTTCAGGACAGCCTAGTGGGAGCGGCGACTAGGTGGTACAATCAGTTGAGCTGTGCAAGAATCAGTTCATGGAGAGATCTTGCACAGTCTTTCATGCAACAGTATAACCATGTGACTGATATGACGCCAGATAGGATCACACTTCAAAACATGGAGAAAAAACCTAATGAGAGTTTTAGGCAATATGCACAACGATGGAGGGAAGTGGCAATGCAAGTACAACTACCATTGTTGGAAAAGGAAACCATCATGTTATTTATTAATACTTTGAAGGCACCATTCATCACGCATATGATTGGAAGTACCACAAAAAGTTTCGCGGATATAGTTATGGCGGGTGAGATGATTGAGAATACCGTGAGAGGCGGTAAAATCGAGGGGGAAGTGGCTAAAAGATCGGCCCTAAGGAGAAAAGACAATGAGGTAAACAACATGAATAACTTCAATTCCAGGGCAATCACAGTTGGACAACCTAAAGCAGCTACGGGTGAGCAATAAAATACTCAAAGACAGGAATCAGGTATGAGACAGAATTTGGAGAGGATGCAATTCACTCCTATCCCTATGACATATCGTGAGCTTTATCAAAGCTTATACGATGCACATGCCGTTGCTCTGTTTCACTTAAAACCGCTGCAGCCACCTTACCCCAAATGGTATAATGCAAATGCTAAATGTGAATATCACGCGGGAATATCGGGGCATTCAATTGAAAACTGCACTGGGTTCAAGAAGGTCGTGGAGAGGCTCATCAAAATTGGGGTTGTGAAATTTGATAGTACCCCTGATACTGAAAGCCCGTTACCAGATCATGGCAATTAAGGAGTGAATGCCATTGATGAAACAAAGAAAAGAAAAATCAAGGAAGACATTGCTGAGGTGAAGACACCTATGAAGGTAATATGGTGGGAGATTGTGAAGAGAGGTATACTGACCTATAGAAAAGAAGGAGAAGGAATAGAGAACCATTGTAAGTTTCATGGGGAGAAGGGTCATTTGATCCAAAATTGTGAAGAGTTCAAGGTCATGGTACAAGGCCTTATAGTTAACAAAGAGTTGCAGGTTTCCGAGGGTAGTTCTTATGAAGGACAAATATGTGTGCTGGAGAATGAAGGACAAAGAACCAACCAACCGAGAATTATTATTTCCTTGCCAGGGAATAATGAGGAGGGGTCGCAAACTAGGCCCAAAATAGTCATCCATAAACCCAAACCTTTCCCTTATAAGGATGATAGGAGGGTGCCATGGAACTATGACTGCAATATAACAATACCTGAGGGGGAGAGTATACCTAGCGCATCCAGGGGCACGCAAAATGAAGGTTCTCATACACTAAGTGGGAAACGTTATGACGGGGGGAATATCAGAGTAGAGCCCGCAAAGATGAAAGATGTCAAGGCTGAAAGGGAAAAGGAAACTGAAGTACTCGTCAATGAGCCGATAAAGGAGGAAGAGGCTAAGGAGTTTCTAAAATTCCTAAAACATAGTGAGTATAGCGTGGTCGAGTAGTTGCGCAAGCAGCCAGCGCGTATATTAGTGTTAGCCCTACTCTTGAGTTTTGAGGTGCATCGAGATGCGTTGTTAAAGGTGCTTAACAAAACATATGTTACCCATGACATATCCATTAACAAGCTAGACCTGTTAGTAAACAACATTAGTGCTAACAATTTCATTTATTTTAATGATAATGAGATTCTACCTGGGGGCATAGGGTCAACCAAGGCCCTACACATCACTACTCGGTGCAAAGGATACACACTTCCAAGTGTACTCATGGATAATGGGTCTGCTTTGAATGTCCTGCCGCTATCCACTTGAACAGATTGCCCATTGATAGTTCGCATATGAAAACGTGTCATAATGTGGTAAGATCCTTTGATGGAACTGAAAGAAAAGTAATGGGACGAATTGACATCCCTTTGGAGATTGGGCCGAATACGTATGAAGTTGATTTCCTAGTAATGGATATCAAGCCCTCCTAGAATTGTTTATTGGGGAGACCATGGATACACTCGGCAGGAGCGGTGCCCTTTTCATTACACCAAAAATTAAAGTTAGTGACAGATGGTCGCTTAATAACCATCAATGCGGAAGAGGACATCATAGCGGCAGTTACCAGCAAGGCCCCTTATGTTGAGGCAAATAAAGAGGCTATTGAATGTTTTTTCCGCTCTTTAGAAGTCATTAATGCCACTTTCATTTTGGAGGGAAGTAAAGTGCCGGTACCCAAAATGTCTGGAGCCATGAGGATGGCCCTACAAATGATGATGGGGAAAGGAGCATTACCGGGAAAAGGACTAGGAAGACAGTTGCAAGGAGAGGTTCAAATCCCAAAACTGATTGAGAAGAAGGACTGCTTTGGCTTGGGCTTCATGCCAGACCACAAGCACAAGAGGAAGGAAATAGAGAAGCGCCAAGCGAGAAGAAAGGCGCATTTGAATGGAAGAGAAGTGGAGTGGGAACCGATGACATTCCCACCTATATCCAAATCCTTTAAATCAGGAGGACTGCTGATAAAGAAAAGTCATCAAGTTAATGCTGTGCACAATGAAGGATCGGAGCAAGGAAGCCTCGAGGGCATTCGCCCTTACGAACCGGGGAGCTCTCTGAATAATTGGACTGCGGAAGACCTTCTTGTAGTCTTTAGGAAGTTTTTAGAGTAATTCTCAAAACATGTTTGTTACTCTAGGGCCTAGGAGTAGTAAGATTATATTCGTGAAATAGGCTTATGTTCATCTATAATTATTTAAATAAAACATAACTTTTTATCAATTTAAACGAGTATCGTTCTATTTTTATCGACCAATATTCCTTCAAATTCTAGCAATTCTTATTCTTTTATTCATAGCACATAAACAATCATTCTTTGATTCATTCATTCTTTGTACATTCTTTCATACCCCCACAGGTCCCTAGATATCAATGATATGAGCGCTGATACTATAGCTCCTAATTTCTCTAGCGAGCAAGACATGTGTTTAGAGGAACCTCAGGATTTTGAAGATGTTCAGGATTGTGACGTATCTCTCGATCTGTTAAGAATGGTTAAGCAGGAGAAGAAACAAATCATGCCACATGAGAAAGAGGCAATAGAGAATATAGCCCTAGAGAAAGGGAATGAGTTGAAAATCAGAACCCTAATTAGCGTGGACACAAGGCATGGTCTGATTGAGTTGCTTCGAGAGTTTAAGGATATCTTCGCCTGGTCATATCAGGATATGCCTGGATTGAGTACTGACATTGTGGTACATCGTCTTCCGATAAGACAAGATTGTAAGCCAGTCCAACAGAAGTTGCGAAGAATGAGGCCAGATATCGTTTTGAAGATAAATGATGAAGTCAAGAAGCAGTTTGATGCAGGATTCTTGCAAGAAGTGAAGTATTCCGAATGGGTAGCTAACATTGTGCCTGTCCCCAAGAAGGATGGAAAAGTACGAATGTGTGTTGATTACAGAGACTTGAACAAAGCAAGCCCAAAAGATAATTTTCCTTTACCCCACATTGACACTTAGTAGATA
Source organism: Gossypium arboreum (assembly GCF_025698485.1). Taxonomy (NCBI): domain Eukaryota; kingdom Viridiplantae; phylum Streptophyta; class Magnoliopsida; order Malvales; family Malvaceae; genus Gossypium; species Gossypium arboreum. The sequence continues at coordinate 126,317,049 of NC_069079.1, read as the reverse complement.
ACACAGCGGGATATTCATTGTTCTCCTTTATGGATGGTTTCTCAGGATACAACCAGATAAAGATGCATCCAGAGGACATGAATAAAACCACCTTTATAATCTTGTGGGGCACCTTTTGTTACAAAGTAATGCCATTTGGACTAAAAAACGCAGGGGCAACGTACCAAAGGGCCATGGTGAACTTGTTCCACGACATGATGCATAAGGATATCGAGGTATACGTTGATGATATGATTGTCAAGTCGCGTACGGAAAAAGAGCATATTGAGGTCTTGAGAAGATTGTTTGTAAGGTTGAGAAAATTTCAGCTGAAGCTCAATCTAGCAAAGTGTACTTTTGGAGCCAGATCTGGAAAGTTGTTAGGCTTCGTAGTCAGTGAAAAAGGAATTGAAGTCGACTCAGACAAGGTCAAAGCCATACGAGAATTACCTCCACCACGTACTCAGAAAGAAGTTCGAAGATTCCTAGGAAGGTTGAATTACATTGCTCGGTTCATTTTACAACTAACCGAGAAATGTGATCCTATCTTTCGCCTCCTCAGAAAGCACAATCAAGGTATTTGGGATGGGGAATGCCAGAGTGCTTTTGAAAGGGTCAAGCAGTATTTGTTGAATGCTCTGGTATTGTCTCCACCCAGCCTAGATAAACCATTAATACTGTACTTATCAATGTTCAGTAATTCTATGGGATGTGTGTTTGGCCAGCATGATGAGTCAGGGAAAAAGGAGAAGGCAATTTATTATCTCGAAGAAGTTCATGTTGTGTGAGATGAGATATTCACCAATTGAAAAGTTGTGTTATACGCTGATTTGGACAACTCGGAGATTAAGACAGTACATGCTATACCATACCACTTGGCTCATCTCAAAACTTAATCCGTTGAAATACATGATGGAGTCAACAGCTCTAAATGGGAGAATGGCGAGATGGAAAATTTTACTTTCGGAGTTTGATATAGTCTACATAAGTCAGAAGGCTATAAAATGAAGTGCGGTAGCGGACTTCTTGGCTAGTAGGGCTCTAGAGGATTATGAGCCACTAAACTTCTATTTTCCAAATAAGGAGTTGATGTGTATAGCAATGACTGAAAATTCTTCTTGGAGGCTCAATTTTGATGGGGCTTCTAATACTGATCGGAAATGGAATTGGGCGATCTTGGTATCTCCGAATGGTGATCATTATCCTTTATGTGCAAGTTGGACTTTGATTGCACAAACAATATGGCTGAATATGAAGCATGCATCATGAGACTTCAAGCGACTATAGAGCGAGGTATAAAAACTCTAGAAGTATACTGAGGGATTCGGCGTTGGTTGTTTATCAGCTTAGAGGTGAATGGGAGACAAGGAACCCTAAATTGATTAGTTATCGAAAGGTAGTTTTGGGGTTACTTGAGGAATTTGATAGCATCACCTTCAATTATCTCCCACGAGACAAAAATCAGATGACAGATGCTTTAGCAACCTTGGCCTCAATGATCAAGGCAAATAAAGAAGAAGAAATGAAGCCAATTCAAATGAGTGTTTACGAGGCTCCAGCTTATTGTTGTAACATTGAGAGGGAGGGAAATGACAATAACCCCTGGTATCAAGATATATTGCGATACGTGAGAGATCGTAAATACCTTGAACAGGCCAGTGAAAATAACAAACGAACCTTGAGGAGGTTAGCTTGCGACTATGTTTTAGATGGAGATATCCTGTACAAAAGACGAAAAGACCAAGTACTTTTGAGATGTGTCGATGCTGTGGAAGCTAAGTTAATTCTAGAAGAAGTTCACGAAGGTGTATGCGGGACGCATGCAAATGGGTTCACGATGGCAAGGCAAATCATGAGGTTTGGCTATTATTGGGCCACTATAGAAGGAGACTGCATCAGTTACACCAAGAAATGCCATAAGTGCCAGATTTATGGGGATAAAATTCATGTACCACCTTCACTTTTGCATGTTATAACTTTTCCATGGCCCTTTTCTATGTGGGGCATGGATGTTATTGGACCAATATCACCGAGAGCTTGGAATGGACATCGGTTTATCTTTGTAGTAATTGACTACTTCACAAAATGGGTAGAGGCTGCTTCTTATGCGAATGTTACCAAGTCAGCTGTGAGTCGATTATTGAAGAAAGAGATCATTTGTCGGTATGGAATGCCTGAGAAGATCATATCCGACAATGCATTGAACCTAAACAACAAAACGATAGCAGAGGTTTGCGACCAGTTCAAGATCAAGCATCACAATTCTTCCCCTTATCGTCCAAAAATGAATGGGCCAGTGGAGGCCGCCAACAAGAATATTAAGAAAATAGTGGGAAAGATGCCTGAGACGTATAGAGATTGGCATGAGAAGTTGCCATTTGCACTCTTAGCCTACCGAACATCTGTCAGAACCTTTACTGAGGCAACTCCATTCTCGTTAGTCTATGGGATGGAAGCAGTATTACCTGTTAAAGTAGAAACACATTCTCTTCGAATTTTGACAGAAGTAAAGTTAGATGAAGCTGAGTGGGTTCAATCCCGGTATGTCCAGTTGAACTTGATTGAAGAAAAGAGGCTAAAAGCCATTCGACATGGTCAGATGCATCAGAAGCGAATGATGCGAGCTTATAACAAGAAAGTTCGACCAAGAGAATTCCATGAGGGAGACCTTGTACTGAAAAAGATCCTTCCTATTCAAAAGGATTTTAGAGGAAAATGGATGCCGAATTGGGAAGGGCCGTATGTCGTGAAGAAAGCTTTCTCCAGTGGTGCATTGATCTTGGCAGAAATGGACGGGAAAAGTTTACCTAATCCAGTGAACTCGGACTCAGTTAAAAAATACTTTGTCTAAAGAAGAAGAGAATCTAAGGTGAAAACCCGCAAAGGGCGCCTTGAAAAAAAAAAACGAAGAAGCCAAAGTGAAAACCCGCAAAGGGCACTTTATGACCAAAAGGGTTTTGAGTTGAAAACCTGAAAGGGCAGCTCAAATTTTGAAGAGTACACAGTGATCTTGTTACAAAGAGCGAAGAATGCTACAAACTGGGGTATCAACAGAGTACTTGGGATCTTTTAAACACATTTTAAACTCAAGAAAGACTTCATGGAGCTGGTGTATAGGCACTCAAGTGGTGATATCTGGAGGATCTAACTTCTATCTTGTTTTCCATCTTTAGATTCTACTCCTTCTTAAAGATAGGCCTTCAGATTAATTTCCTTTGTATTCTTTCTTCTTAATTCATTCAAATCCAATTATTCTTAAAGATTTATTCATCTTCCATGTTGCATTGAAATAATGATAGATGAACTAAATATGTTTACAAACGAAGTTTTGCGTATTACTCTAAAATTTCTAGACAATACAAGAAACTAAAATAGGACAATTGTTCGAGAAATTCACGTAAGTAAAAGATGAAGGAACTCGAGGAATTTCTTTCGTCCAGTCTAAAGGGAAAATGAACAAAATCAATGATTCAATTTTAAGAAAAGATTGTTTTACAAACATCCTCAGTGGATCGTAGCATTGGAGGTAGGGTACAGGCCTACAGGCTGAGCGTGAATGAAGCTTTGAGAAAAGAAAGGCAAATGAATGAATGAATGATGACGTTTAGGATAGGGGTCATATTCATGACATTTTGCATCATAACATGTTTAATTAGGAACATTTGACTCACTTCGAGCATAGCATCCTAAATTATCAAGCATAATCATTTTTACAGGTTATCGGAGACGACGCGCTTTAAAACCCAAAACAGTAGGGTAATAGGCTACGGCATAGCAGATCTGACCTTCATCGGGGCATATCTAAGATGACAGATCTTATCTCTCTGTATTTGGCGGGGAGCATATCAAAGATATAGTTGATTTGGCTTTCACGTGTTTACGATGAAGCAAATCTAAGATAATTTGTCGTCTCTGTATTGTCAGAGAACGAATCGAAGTTTGGCATCTTCACTTTGATGGATAGCAGACACATAGCAGATCTGACCTTCAGATGTTTATGCTGAAGCGGATCCAAGATGGTTTGGCATCCTTGTGTTTACAAGGAACAAATCGAAGACATAGCTGATTTGGCTTTCACATGTTTACATTGAAACAAATCTAAGATGATTTGTCGTCTCTGTATTGTCAGAGAACAAATCGAAGTCTGGCATTTCCACTTTGATGGAAGGCAGACACATAGCAGATCTTACCTTCAGATGTTGACGCTGAAGCAGATCCAAGATGACAGATCTTATCTCTCTGTATTCGGCAGGGAGCAGATCGAAGATATAACTGATTTGGCTTTCACGCGTTTACGATAAAGCAAATCTAAGATGATTTGTCGTCTCTGTATTGTCAGAGAACAAATCAAAGTCTGGCATTTCCACTTTGATGGAAGGCAGACACATAGCAGATCTTACCCTCAGATGTTTATGCTGAAGCATATCCAAGATGACAGATCTTATTTCTCTGTATTCGGCAGGGAACAGATCGAAGATATAGCTGATTTGGCTTTCACGTATTTTCGATGAAGCAAATCTAAGATGATTTGTCGTCTCTGTATTGTCAGAAAACGAATCAAAGTTTGGCATCTTCACTTTGATGGAGAGCAGACACATAGCAAATCTTGCCTTCGGATGTTTATGCTGAAGCAGATCCAAGATGGTTTGGCATCCTTATGCTTACAAGGAACAAATCGAATCATAGATGATTTGGCTTTCACGTGCTTACGTTAAAGCAAATCTAAGATGATTTGGCATCTCTGTATTGTCAGGGAACAAATCGAAGAAGCAGATTTGGCGTTTCTGTGTTCGACGGAGAGCAGATCGAAGATATCAACATAACAGTCATGAGTTTGCAATGAGCAGATTGAAGAAGCAAATTTGGCGTCTCTGTATTAGACGGGGAGCAGATCGAAGATAATAGATTTGGCGTCTCTGTAGTAGACGGGGGGCAGATCAAAGATAGCAGATATCGCCTTCCTGAGTTGCAGTGAAGCAAATTGAAGCTGTCAAGAGGCCATTTAAAGAAGATCAAGTACCAAGAAATTAAAATTCGGTGAGACTAAGAAAAATTGGCTATTTTGGAGTCTTTGCTCCATTCTCATTACACGACAATGAGCAAAGAGGGGCAGCTGTAATGGCCAATTTTTGGCCCAAGCAAACAAGCAAAAAAATAAAAACCACATAACCAAATTCCAAGTCCATTTACAATGTTAAACAGCCCAAAAGTCAAAACTACCCAATTACAATAACTAAACCTACCCAAACCCAATACCCAAAACCAGCCCAAATTAGAACTACCCAAACCTAAGCAATTTTCAGCAAAAAGAAGTAGTGATGAACCCTAGCCGTCACCCCACCTTGGCCACCTACGCCACTACCAGTTGTCTGCCACCAGCACACCCACTTGTCTCCACCACTCTATACCTGCAAAAGAAGACAAAAAAAGGACAGCAAAGAAAAACACCAAAAAATAAAATTCTTTGTATCTTTTCTTTGGATTTTGGGCTATATAAAAGCCCTATGTTCCTTGTACCAGGGGGAGGAATCGATTGTATTTTTGGAGAGAAGAGATTGTATTAGAGGGGGTTGTATTACAGAGATTTTTGGGAGAAATCAAAAGGAGAAAACAAGTTCAAAAGGTGTTTGTCCTTATTTTTATTTATTTATTTATTTTTATCTTCTTTCTATTCGTTCGTTTTATCTATTTTACAAATATTTTTAACAAAAAAAAACTTGCAAAAAATATAAAAAAGGGAAAGAGGGAAAGAACTTACCGGTGTTTAGTTTTCCAACATCGTGGACGACCGAGGAAGCCACCGTCAAAGATCGGTGGCCAAAAACCGAATGGATTCTTGAGTTCTAGGGTGCTTCTCATTAATTTTTGAAGGTTTTTGGGTCGTTTTAACCCCAAATCCGGGCTCTACTCGAGAAGAGAAGCGAAAAAAAAGCCTCAAAGATTTTTTTACCACCGTGGGATGGCGGTGCCATGCGTCGGTGGCCGGTGATGGCGTGATTTGTTGATGGCGATCCGATGACCGGAGGAGGGAAGGGTTGAGAGAGTTGAGAGCCTTCTCTCTATTTTGAAAAATGAATGTAGGGTGGTAGGGTGATGTTTTAACTCTTTTTTTGTTGTTTTTTTAAAAAAAAAAGGTTTTTTATAAAAAAATAAAAATAAAGTATGGTTTTAATTAATAATAAAACAAAATAGTATGAGGAAGTAGTTTTAATTAACAATAAAATAAAATAGTATGGGGAAGTAGTTTTAATTAACAATAAAACAAAATAGTATGGGGAAATAGTTTTAATTAACAATAAAACAAAATAGCATGGGGAGTGGTTTTGATTAATAATAAAACAAAGTAGCATGGGGGGAGTGGAATCAGTTTTTTTTTGCTTGGTACCATGCATGTTACCTTTAATTGGGTAATTTATGCAATTGGTTCCCTCCTTTGTGCTAGCCTTCAATCGGGCCATATTTAAGTTTTTTATATTATTTTAAATTGGCCCTGCAGTTTGTGTGCTATTTCAATTTGCCCCTTTTGCTTGGTATTTTAAGATTTGGGGTATTTTTAATTTTAGATCTCAGACATTTATACGCAACTAATTTTAGCCCAAAATTCTGTTTCAATAATTTGTTTTACTTGTAAGTTATCTCTTGGATTTTGTTTCTTTTCTCAATTAAGTTTCAGTTATTCTTTTTAGAATAAACATGTTTCTACATATTATTTTGATTTCATACTTTTGTAATTATTATTTTTCTCTTTTCTTTTTTTCACGTGCATACTGTTTATATGAAATACCTTTATATTATTATTACTACTATATGTATATATATTTATAATATTACTAATAGTTTATTTTTACATTATTATGTATATACCATGTAAATATTTTAATATTATATTATGTATACATTTTATATATATATCTTTTAATATTGTATTTTTATTGTTTTGCATATGCCCTAATATTATATCGTTTATATATTTTTTTATTTCCATATTATCTTACTTTATATATTTTTAACTATATCATGTATATGCTACTACTATATATCTATTTATGTAGTATTATTAATAGTTGTTTCTAATATTATGATTATTTCTAATATGTATATATTATGTATTTACTTTCAATATTATATATCGTATATTTCTAATACTATTACGTTATTACTACTATTATATTATTATTATATTTTTACCCATTACTCTTTAAATACACTTATTTTACCTTTTACTCTTCACTCACTATATATATTGTTTACTTATCTATATATTCACATACATATATATAATTTCACACATCATTCCAAAATTTTTACTTGTATTATTACTATTAATATTATTATTATCTTCACTATACTATCATTCTTTAGTCTTACATAATGATTGTTTATTTATTACTAGTTTTTTTTAATCTCGAATATTTCCTAGTTTATTCGTTATTGTCTTTTTATTCGTTTTATTCATTTATTTGTTACCTCGAAATAAGATTTTTTGCAAATAAGGCAATGCTTGGTGTTTGGAAATTTCAAGAAAGCAGTGCCCTAACTTATTGGGTTGCCACTTTTCTCGTTGAATTCGAATAATTAAGTACCCTTCTAAGTTTTTTTTTAGAGGTTTTCTAAATGCAAGCCACTATCTTGGAATTTCAAAGCAATATGTCCTAACTTATTGGATATAGCGTTTTCTTTGTTTGAGATAGGAATTTCAAAAAGGATAACTTAATGTCAATACTTTGACGCTAGTGAATCCGATTTTCAAAGTTAAAATATTTTAAAGAGGACTACATCTTAAATTTTTTTTCTTTCGACATTAAAGACATTTGATAATCAATTAGGTACCAATTTTTTGGCGTTACGAGGGTGCTAATCCTTCCTCGTACGTAACCGACTCCCGAACCCGTTCTTTTATTTCGTGGACCAAAACTAATGATTTTAAAACAAATGTTTTAAAGGTGATCCAATCACACCTAAAAAGATTGGTGGCGACTCCCGTTTTCATTTTTAAAATCGATTCCCATTTTCTAAAACTCGATTTGAAAATGGTTTCGAAAAAATTCATTTTAAAGGAGTGTTATATAAATTTGTAAAAAAAATTAGGGGACAGTGACCTTCACCTGCCTCCTCTTATATATAATCAACAAATTTGAATAAGGCTAAAAATGTATTATTTAATAGGATTTGAGATAACTTGATTTCATAAATATTTTGAGAAAATACATTAATTAAATTAATATCAAATTAATTTATGAATGATTTTATTGTTTAATGGATGGGGTAATTTTTCTGTTTTAGTGTATATTGAATTTATTGAATCCGATATTGGATTTGTAAGTTTTTAATGAGTATTTTATGTTAAATTTTAATTTTATTTATTTGATATTTTAAATATTTTAAATATCCATATATTATATATTGTTTTGAAAAATATATTAAATATTTTTAACAAATTCACATATCAAAATATATCAATAATAATAATAATAAACCAATATATTTAATGATACAATATTAATTAAACTAGCGGTAAGTATTCATATTTATCATTCATCTTTAAATTTTGGTTTTTTTTTTAACCTAACCCAGACAAAATAAATAATTACGAAAATAACTCAAGAGCAAAATCATGTACGAGAATGGCCTAAAATTTACAATACCCGTTGGTATCGCCAGATATATCAACAACATCGCCCCCTCATCATCATCTAATTTTTTTAAAAAATAATTTTTTCGAGTGCCGCCATTATGTCCGACGACATTCGTATGTATATTTCAAAATATACATGTATTCATGGTGTGTCTTATGACACCGGTAGACACTATAAATTTCAAGTTATTCTCGTACATAATTTTGCTTTTGAGTCATTTCTGTAATTACTTATTTTATTTGAGTCAATTTAAAAAAGTCTTACATTTTGGTTAATTAATTTTTTAGTAGTTCTCCCATTCAAACTCTGAAAAAATGAAACTAATATATGTATATATCTGAATGAAAATTTAAAACTTCAATAATAATTTCTCATATAAACTCTTAAAATGGATACATTAAATATATAATATTGGTATTAAAACTTTTCTATGGATGACTATATGTTCTTGATATAGAATTACTATCAATAGTCTTCTCTTCCTTTGTAACTTTTTGGGCAAAGGAGATTGGAACCAAGCAAAGTCCTCTACTTCTTAAATCTTCCTTCTTTTCAGTTTCCTGTTCACAATAATAAGTGTCCTATTTTTTAAATTATAAGGAATTCTAAAACAATAAATAAATAAAATTACCACTGAAATAAATATTAATCTAAACTTCAACGAAATCAGAAAATTTATATTAGGGTCGAAATTAAATTATAAATTTTGAAAGATAAAGACACAAATTTTATCACTGTTACCTGTAATTTTATAAGTTTCAAGGGCCTAAAAGGTGAGGTCCTTTTTTGTCCTCTATTACTGCCTCTAAATCTAAACTTGTCTTAAGATTGAACTATCGGCTCAACCTAACTTTGCATGAATTGGATTAACCCATATAGGATATTCGGGTTAAGAATAGATGGTATATTTTTTATTTAGCCTGATCTGACCTGACTTGAATCAAGGTTTATAAAATAATAAAATCAGGTCTAATCATCAATTTTAATTGATTGTGAAAAATAAAATAGAATAAAATAAATAAAAATAAAGAACACATAAATTTTACGTGGAAACCCTTTCGGGAAAAAAACCACGGGCAGAGGAGAAGAAAATTCACTATGTCGAAAAATTTTTACTCAAATACAAGAGGAATAGACTATGTCTATTTATAGGCTTGCAAAGCCATATTCTAGTAGGATTGAAACACCTTATCCTAATCAATATAAAATAGATGGAGTTTAATAAGGTTTAAAACCTTATTCTAAAATAAAATAAAAGAAGTCTAGTTCTATATGGATTTTACTTTTATTTTATTTTCCATCGTATTTTATTTAAATAAGAATTTGGGTCACTTAATTCTAACAATCTCCACCTTGACACAAATTCTCAATGAACAAGTTCTTCATCGCGAACTTTCAATAAACAAGTTCTTCACCTCTTCCAAAAACCCTTAAGGGTTTAACTTCAACAATGAACACCAACCAAGTCTAAGCAATGCTCAAACTTGGTTATAGGAAGTGACTTAGTCATCATATCTGCAGGATTTTCATGAGTGCTAATTTTGCTCACAACAATATCACCACGAGCAATAATATCACGAACAAAATGATACCGAATATCAATGTGTTTTGTTCTCTCATGAAACATTTGATCTTTTGTAAGAAAGATGGCACTGATCGTCACAAAATATCGTGCTGATTTGAAGGTCTTCATTGAGTTCATTGAATAGTCCTTCAACCAAATAGCTTCTTTACAAGCCTCAAGAATCGCCATGTACTCACCCGTTGGTAGACAAAGCGATCGTAGTTTGCAAAGTGGCTTTCCAACTAATTGCACAACCTCCGATTGTAAAGACGTAACTCGTGAGAGATCTTCTTCTATCAAGGTCTCCAAGAAAATCAGCATCAACATACCCTATAACTCCATCTTTAGTTCTTCCAAACTGTAAGCAAACATTAGTAGTGCCTCGTAAGTATCTTAAAATCCACCGAATCGCTTTCCGTGTTCTTTACCGAGATTCGCCATGTATCGCTAACCGCACCGATCGCATATGATAAATCGGACGTGAACAAACCATAGCATACATGAGAGATCCCATCGCACTAGAGTATGGAACATGTGACATGTACTCAATCTCATTATCGATTGAGGAGATAAGGCCGATGAAAGTCCGAAATGGGTGCTAAAGGAGTACTAACAGGCTTAGCACTCTGCATATTGAACTCGCAAAGAACTTTCTCAATGTACCCTTCCGACTTAGGTACAATTTACTTGCTTTTCTATCTCGAGAATCTCCATACCAAGTATCTTCTTTGCTGGTCCTAAATCTTTCATCTCAAATTCTTCACTTAGTTGGGCTTTAACCTTTCTTATCTCTCTTTTATCTTTTGTCGCTATCAACATGTCATCAACATAAAGAAGTAGATACACAAAAGAACCATCACCGCTTTTTCTTAAAGTAGACACAACTGTCAAAACTACTTCTTTTGAAATCATGAGAAGTCATAAAGGAATCAAACCTCTTGTACCAATTGTCTTGGTGACTGTTTCAAACCGTAAAGTGACTTTTTCAAAGAAGCAAACATAGTCCTCTTTTTCGAGACTATAAAACCCTCCGGTTGTTGCATGTAAATATCTTCCTCAAGTTCTCCATGCAAAATGCGCTTTTACATCTAACCGCTCAAGCTCCAAATCATGCATGGCCACAATACCAAGCAAAGCTCGAATCGAACTATGCTTAACAATTGAGAGAACACATCTGTGAAGTCCACTCGGAATTTGATCAGTAACCCTTTGCAACAAGCCTTGCTTTATATCCGGTTCTTCAACTCTGAGTCCTTCTTTCTTTTAAACACCCATTTACAACGAATGCCTTTTTACCTTTAGGAAGTTTTACAAGATCCCATGTTCTGCTTTTTGTGGAGTGATTCCATCTCCTCTTGCATAGCAAACATCCACTTTTTCGAGTCTTCACGCCTAATCGCCTCGAATAATTAAATGGCTCTTGATTCGCATCTATATCTTCACCACATTTAAAGCATAAGCAACTAGATCAACCTCGGCATACTTCATTGGAGGTTTAATTTCTCTTCTTGTCCTGTTTTTGGCGATAGAGTATTGCGGTGAAGAAGCAACTCTATTCTCAATTTTGTCTTGGCTTGAGGAGTTGATTCGGATTAATCTGATGCTCCACCGCTTTTGGTTTTCTTTATTGGAAGAGTCTTTAAGAGATAAGTTAGGTAGCATAGCGGTTTCATCAAAAACAACATCTCGCTAATCACAACTTTTCTATTTTCAGGACACCATAACTTATAGCCTTTTACACCACTTTATAACCAAGAAAACGCATTTAATGGATCTCGGTTCCAATTTTCCATTATCAACATGAGCATCGCAGGACACCCAAAAATCTTTAAATCGAATAATTAGCGGGATTACCGCACCATACCTCTTGTGGAGTCTTTTTCTCAATGGCAACGGATGGAGATCGGTTGATCAAAAACATGCAAGAGAGGTCGCTTCGCCCAAAATGACTTCGGTAAGTTGGCATTTGACAACATACATCGAACCTTCTCCATGATCGTTCGTTCATTCGCTCGCAACGCCGCTTTTGTTGTGGAGTATGACGAATCGTCAAGTGTCTCATGATCCCTCCGACTTGCACAATCTATTAAACTCATCGAGCGTAACTCTAAGCCATTGTCTGCACGGAGGTATTTTATCTGCTTTTCCGTCTGCTTTTTCAATCATAATTTTCCAAGACTTAAATGTGGAAAACACATCGCTTTTCGCTTGGGAAGAACGCCCAAACTTTTCTCGGAAAAATCATCAATAAAGGTTAGCATATAATTAGCTCCACCTCTCGAAGGCACTCTGACGGCCCCACAGATCGTAATGGATATACTCCAACGTTTCCTTCGTGTTATGGATTCCTCTAGTGAATCGAACTCTCTTTGCTTCCCAAAACACAAGGTGCTCACGAAATTCGGTTTGCAAATTCCTTGCCCATTAAGAAGTCCTCTTTGCTTAATTCGCCATGCCATTCTCACTCATATGCCCTAGGCGCATATGCCAAAGTTTAGTAATATCATCATCTGACAAGGAAGAGGAAGCGACAGCTGCATCACCAGTAACAGTAGAACCCTGTAAAACATATAACTTGGCAATCTTTCTTTGCCCTTTCATCACAACAAGGACCCTTTGGAAATCTTTAAAACCCCACTTTCAGGTGTGTATATCCACTTTTGAATCAAGAGTACTCAACAAAATTAAATTTCTTTTCAATTCTGGAACATGCCGCACGTCACTAAGTGTTCTGACAACTCCATCAAACATCTTAACTTTAATTGTTCCAACACCTGCGATTTTACATGAAGCATTATTTCCCATCAAAACAACACCTTCAGATACTGTTTCATAAGTTGTAAACCAATCCCGATTGGGACTCATGTGGAAGGTGCAACTGAATCAAGTATCCACTCTCGCTTACTTTAGAATCATTGATGAAGCAACTAGAAGTTCACCATCGCCGTAGTCTTCTACAACATCGACTTCACCGAATTTTCCATTTGTTTTCCTTTTGATTCGCAGCCTCCTTTTAATCTTATTTTGTAGCTTATAGCACTCAGATTTAATGTGCCCTTTCTTCTTGCGAAGTTGCAAGTTTTACCTCTGCTTGAAGATTTCGATCTACCCTTAGATTTACCACGAGGATTCCGTTCTCGTGTTCTACCACGATCATCATCAACATTCCGGTCTTGTCTCCCACGAACAATGAGACCCTCTCCCTGAGAGTTGGGTTTAACCACAAGATGCTTCATCTTATCATACGAGGTTAAAGAATCATAAACCTCATCAACTGTGAGAGACTCGCGGCTATATAAAATCGTGTCTCTAAAGGTTGAATAAGACGGGGGCAACGAACAAAGTAGAATCAACCCTAGATCTTCCTTATCATACTGAACCTCCATGGCCTCCAAGTTTGAGAGAATTTCTTTAAACACCGTTAAGTGTTCGTGTCTGACGCACCTTCCTCCAAACGATGAGCATAAAGACGCCGCTTCATATGCAACTTGCTTGTTAGAGTTTTCGACATACATATTTGTTCTAGCCTCTTCCATAATGCAATGGCAGTTTTCTTTTCATCACATCCCGCAAAATTTCGTTGGACAAATGCGATGTAATTGTGTTAATGCCTTTCGATCCTTACGCTTCTTCTTCATCATCGTTAATGTCGAAGGCATCTTATCTATCCTAGCGGGGCATCCTCTAGATCCATCTGCAAGAAGCGCTTGCATCTTAATTTGCCACAACGCAAATCGGTGTTATGTCCAACAATGAATTTCATACTTCAAAGACGCCATTACCGTGATCGAGATGAATAACCCTAAGCTCGATACCAATTTGTGAAAAATAAAATAGAATAAAATAAATAAAATAAAGAACACATAAATTTTACGTGGAAACCCTTTGGAAAAAAACCACGGCAAGAGGAGAAGAAAATTCACTATGTCGAAAAATTTTACTCAAATACAAGAGGAATAGACTATGTCTATTTATAGGCTTGCAAAGCCATATTCTAGTAGGATTGAAACACCTTATCCTAATCAATATAAAATAGATGGAGTTTAATAAGGTTTAAAACCTTATTCTAAAATAAAATAAAAGAAGTCTAGTTCTATATGGATTTTACTTTTATTTTATTTTCCATCGTATTTTATTTAAATAAGAATTTGGGTCACTTAATTCTAACATTGATATATTTTGATAAGAAAAAAAGAGAGGAAAAAACTCAAGTCATGATTCAATTCAACCCATAAACATTTTCTGATTGAGTGAATTCAAGAATGATTTACCTGTGGGGGGTGAATAGCTCCAAGACTGTTGTATGATCTCCTCAGCATTTGAAACAAATTCTGGGGTGAAAATGGAGAAAAAAATAAATTTAGATAAATTATTTAAAGCTAAGGAAACTAGTAAAAAGCCAAGCATTTAATTTGGTTTTTGAAATATGATTTATTGAGGAATTTAATATAAACCTGAATATGTTGATGTAGAAGTTTGATATAAAGAGAAGCCTCTTCAAGGACTGAAGCTATATCAGCCTGCAATAATAAATTCAACCAAATTTGCTTCTTTATTTGCCAAAAGACAAAAGACAATTAATTTTTAATGTAAAAATAGACAATCTAATTAAGGAAATAAAGATGTTTGCTTAATTTAATGTTGGTGACTTGGTCTTTATGAATCAAAGTAATTTTATATTATTAAATAGTTCAATTGAGTCCTTATATTATTAAAAAGTTAAAAAATTAAATAATTCCAAATTGTAACAGAGTTAATATTTATTGTAAAATAATATATTGAAAATTAATTTTTTAATTGCAGTTCAATTTCAAACAAAACTTTAAAACTATTAACTTCGTTAAATAATAAATATTAAATTTATTTCAGTTTGACCTTATTTGATTATTTTCAATAATATAAAGACTAAATTGATCTATTTAATAGTAGATGAACTAATTTGATCAAGTCTATATAATACAAGGACCCATTCACCCTTCATTTACATTGAATATGATTATGTCATGGTTTATATTATTTAGACTCGAGTGTAAGTGTTAGATATAAGTATATGCCTAAATAGACGATAAAATAGCATTTCAATCCTCCATAAATAATCTAATTATAAATTAATATATTGTAAATTTGTACTTTTGTCCTAAAATTAGAAAAATATCATTTTAATCCTTTAAAAGTAATGAAATTATGAATTAATAAATAATAAATTTATATTTTCACTCTTCAAAAATTTACAATTTAATTTTAATCTCTTAAATAAATCCCGGATTGCTCTAAATGTGTTTTTAAAAGATTCTAAAGATTATATTTTTATACTCATGTTCGAATATGCGTAAAAACATGAATGTCATACACGAATATTTTAGACAGGACACAAATAACTAAAAATATAAAAAAATAAAAGTAATGTAAACAAAACACTAACCTTTCCATAGGGGGAAACTAACTTTTGAAGAGCTGTGATTTTGTCACTTAGCTTGTGGCTTCTCCTCACTGGCATATTCAACTACAATGGAACATAAAAGGAAAAACTTGAAACTTGGTTTTTTTTATTCATTGAAATTATGTTAAAAGATACATACATTCTCAATTTCTCATTAATTTTCATCATATATTGCAAATTCCATACCCTGAAATCACTGATTCCTGGTTCTGTTTCAATGTTTTGTTGAGCAGATTGTTGTTGTTGAAAGGAAGACACCTTTTGTCTCTTGTTCTTATTCCACTCATTCAAAGCAATAGTTGGATTTAATGGCGTTTGCTCTTGGTGAAACTCAATTGAAGGACGTTTTCGTCCATTTTGCAAGTTTTGAATGTCCTGAGAGGAAAAAAAGAAGAAGAAGAAGAAGAAGAAATCAACCCGTTTTCAAAGATTAAAAACATAACTTTATCTTACATTTAATATATTCAA
Source organism: Gossypium arboreum (assembly GCF_025698485.1). Lineage (NCBI taxonomy): Eukaryota > Viridiplantae > Streptophyta > Magnoliopsida > Malvales > Malvaceae > Gossypium > Gossypium arboreum. Next base: position 126,300,962 of record NC_069079.1, on the reverse strand, counting down.
ACCTAGTTTTTTTAAAAAAAATCTACCATATTTTGAATTTAATAATAAATCATTTAATAAATAAATTAAAATAATTTAATATATACTTATGATAATATTGATTATAATTATAAAATAATCAACGCAATCTTTAATTAATAATAGTGTAAATTAATACTTTTATATAGATCTACATATTTATTGTATTTAAAATAAAAGATACATTTAATTAATTCGTATTTTTTATATATAAAATATTTGCACATAACCATTTGCTGACTTTTGGCGAGTAAGTGCACTATATTGAAATCATCATCATTCATTTGTAAAACCTTAGTGTTAGTATTGTATTAGAATCGCCACCATTTATGTTAATAATATTTAAATAAATTTAAACTATAAGCTCTCTCTAATTTACACAAAAGAAGAAACTTAGAAAAACTTATGAAAATAATGAAAAATTGACATTTAGGGTAAGTAATTGACACTTATTTATAGGGTAAGTAGTCAATCTTAGATTTAAACTAACCTTTTAATGAAAATAGGAAGAAATTAGCATTTATTTATAGGATAAATATGAGCATGAGAGTGCCTTCTAATCAATGTGGGACAAAAATTAACTTTTAAGGGTTTAAAATTATTTTTAATAAAAATAGTAAAGAAGTAAGCTATTAAAGTATTCTTTGGTGAATGTGGGATTAAAATAAAATGTAAGCTATTAAAGTATGATCTAGTAGATGTGGGATTAATAGTAAAGAAGTAAGCTATTGAAGTATTCTTTAGTGAATGTGGGATTAAAATAAGAGGTGAGCTATTAGAGTATTCTCTGGTCGATGTGGAATTAAAATTAACTTTTTCATGAAAATAGTGATAAAGTAAATTATGAGAGTATTCTCTAGTCAACATGAGATTAAAATTAACTTTTAATAAAAATACGGAAGAAATTGACACTTATTTATAGGGTAAGTGTGAGTATAAAAGTGTATTCTAGGGATTAAAATTAACTTTTAAAGAGATTAAAATTAATTTTTATGAAAATAATGAAAAAGTGAGCTATGAGAGTAATCTTTAGTCAATGTGAGATTTAAAATTAATTTTTAATAAAAATAGTGAAAAAATTGTCAAAGTAAGAAATGAGAGGATTCTCTAGTTGATGTGAGATAAACATTAAGTACTCTTTAATGAAAGTGAAAAATTGGCAATTATTTATAGAATAAATGTGAGTATGAGAGTATTCTCTAGCCAACGTGGAACTAAAATTAACTTTTAATAAAAATAGTGAAGTAAGCTATGAGAATATTCTTTAGTTGATGTGAGATTAAAATTAACTTTTTAATTTCTTGATTATATCTAAAGTATATATTTCTTTATCTAATTAATTTATTTGTAAATTAAAAAAATCTATTGCATATGTTATCAAAGCTAAAGTATGTACATTTTTATTTTATCAATTTATTTGTAAATTAAAAAAACTCTTAGACTAGAAAAATAAATGGTACTTCTAAGTTATTAAAAATATTTTTTTAAGTTATATTAAACATACTTTTTTTTCTTTTTAAGGGCTAAAGTGTAATTTTACTATATATTAATTTATAATTTCTTTATTTATAAGAGGTTTGAATTGAAAATTTTTCATTTTGAGAGAGCCAAAGTTCTATTTCACTATATATTAATTTATAATTTCTCTATTTATAAGATGACTAAATTGAAACTTTTTCATTTTTGAAAAGGAATCAGATTTACCTCTAAATAGAAAAATTATTATTTTTCTTTGTCTTTTCATAAATTTTTCAAAGGAAGAAACTCTAGAGAGCTTATGAAAATTGTGAAGACATTTATTTAGAAGGTAAATGTGAATTATAGAAGTGTTTTCTAATCGATTTGGAATTAAATATCGGCTGTATGAAGAATTGTCACATATCAACAAAATGAGTATACCATGTGTTATAAAATTAGACAACCGGAATCTTAACATCTTGTAATATATATATATATATATATATATATATAAAAGTTATAGTATTGCCGTATGACTTATCAAATATATATAAAAAAGAAGTAGGATTAGAGTTTACATACCGATTCAAAGTGTGGAATTGCTAGCTTGTTGCTGAGTGACATAGAAGGTTGAAAATAGGTGCCAAAGTTGAAGCTACCAAATTGATGATCTAGCACCAAACAAAGGGTATTTTTACTATTTTATGATATTACTTTTGCAGGTAAAAATTCATGTATATATGAATATCATGAACTAAATAGAAATGGTATGAAAGAATATTTTACATATTTAAGAGGTGTTTATGAGTCGATTTTAATTTTAATTTTAAAAACATTTGGGTTAATTTTAGCTTAGACTCACTTATTTTACGGTTTAAAAATAAAAAATATTTTTATTTAAATTTAATGATAAAATATATACATATTAATATAAATTCATTTATATATTTTCTAAAAGTAAAATTGGCCAAATGATTGAAAGGTTTAAGCACAAGCCGGGCCCTGAAAACCAACCCTCTAATGCAAAAATGTGATGGAGGTATTATCCAAACCTCGTAAATCAGAGATAAAGTGGGACTGATAAGGAGCAGCAAAGGCCCCATATCCTAGCTGGTCGCCATTGTTGAATGTTTTATATTCCGCAGAAAAGGCATCATCCACCTGAACATTTCTGCTAAAAAAGGTGTAAAAAGGAACATATTGCGGCCAATTAATTTGGATTTTCTTTTACAAACAATGTAGCAATCCGAGAAAAATTAAATATTTATATCCAACACATATATATTTTTTTTGAATTTAAGTTAATTTATGAGTTTCTGATTTAATTTTCTTGTTTTTCCCATCCATGGAAAGGATTAGCCTTACTTATGCAAACGATTCCATTTTATTATTATACTTGCAATTTTTTTTATATTTTATTTTGAGGCATCATTTGGGTAAATTAGCAACATATGCTAATTTTGGAAGATAGTGAGAGAAATATGTCGATTTTGGAAGGAAAAACAGAAAACGCTTCTTGCAAGAAGAGTTTTCTTCTGACATGTTTGAAAACGCATTTTACAAAATGCGTTTTCTTTAATAACTTGATACATCGACTTCTTTAATTAGATAGTTAAATATTAATGGTTTTGCCCTTAAGTCCTAAGTTTGATTCCTCCTCTACTCACATTTGTTAATACATCAACTTCTTTGATTAGATGGTTAAATATTAATAATTTTGTCATTGAGTCTTGAGATCGATTCATCTTCTACTCACATTTTTATTTAAAAAAAAGTTAAAACAAAATGAAATAAAAAGTACAAAAGAGCTGATATATCAAGTTATTAAAGAAAACACGTTTTACACAAAACGTGTTTTTAGACATGTAAGAAGAAAACACTTCCTGCAGGATGCGTTTTATATTTCTTTCTCCAAAATCGACCTATTTCTCTAAATAACAAAAAAAATTAACCTAAATCTCTAATATTATTTAAAAATGACATTTTCTTCGCATTTACCCATATCAATTAGTTAATATAAATTTATGTGATATAAAAACTTTGTGTTCTTAATTAATTGTTGCATAAAACTATATTTTAGTGAAGGTAGAATATATACCCTATAGTTTCCATCCGCATAAGGACATCCGAATATGACATCTGAGCTTCATTGTTTCCTATAAAGAGAGACAACAAAAATAAGTACAAAACTATATCATATATTTTATAAAGTCAAAAGAAAACCTATTGTGATTCCGAGGTTTAACCTTGTTACTTTATGCAATCATTTTTTCATAGGATTCTAAGACATTTTCCGCCATCACCCTATATAATGTCTTTCTTAGGTATATAAGAGTAAATTACATCTAAAGTCATTAAATTATTAATAAATTTATATTTTGATCACTTAATATCAAAAGTTATAAAATAGTTATTGAACTGTTCAAAAGTTTTTATTTAACCAATCGAAAGCTTTCACTCCTCTTCTCTTATATAGTTCAATTTTTTTTTCATGAATCAGTTTCGAGTGTCATGAATCTATGAACCGAAATCCAAGCAAATTTCTTCTCTAATCTCCAACACTGATTGTTTCATTAACTTGGATATAAGGTATGCGTTTTTACTCACCGATGAATACTTATCCACCGTACTGATTATTAAATAATTGCTTGGAGCTCGCCAGTTGAACTTTTTTTGTTAAACAATTTAACAGTCCAGTGATTTATATAAAAACTTTTAAATAGTTTAATGATATTTTTTTATTTCTCAAGGTATCTACCGGAGCGAGCTTAATAACTAATCTTCGGCATTTTGTGTACCCATCAAGGAGATAAATATTGGCATGAGTTTTAAAGTTACTCCATGCTCAAGGTAAAGATCGAACCCTCAACTATTAGTTAAGGTAAGAGAGACCCTTGCCATCTCACTTAACTCCCATGATTAGTTCAATGACCACTTTATAAATTTTTAAAATTGAGTAACCAAAACGTAAAAATACTAATAATTTAATGAACTTAGATGTAATTTACCCTATATACATTCAAAGGCATTGTCCTCTTTGGATGTACACCACAAATATCAATAGAACAACTCAGTAGTTTGGTAGGAACCTAAGAAGAAAATGTTGAAATCTCTAACTCAACAAATTAACGAGAACGGAAATAAATGAAAGAATGATTATTAAATCTTTATGAACTTTGGCTCACAATTTAAAGATTACATTGAATCAATATTTATAGCTCTTTTTACAATCCAATAACTGCTATTAACATATTACTAACACACACTAATAAATCAGAAACTAAGTAACTAAAATAGCCACAATAAACACATGCTTTAACTTACTAATTATAACTTCTAAAATTCTTTTTGTGAGACTGGAATTAAATTGTATATTTTTATAATAGTAAAAATATAATTTTTCTATTTTAATAATCTATATCTTTATAATTTTAAATAATTAAATAATTTTTATCATTTCAAGGTTAAAGTACAATTTTACCATTATTAATTTAAAATTTTATAAATCATAAAAGGACTTAAATAGAAAATTTTCCATTTTAAGATGCCATCAGGCTGCCACCACCTTGGATTCGCCACTGATCTAACAGAATACCTCCGAGTCTAAACGCAAGAAAAACATCCTAAAACTCATTAACTACGGGATGATATCCACGATTCGAATCCAGAGCTTCTTTCTCTATTTTTTAGACTAATCTCGTAGATTTAGATATATATATATATATAAGTATATATACACATACATACCAATGTTGTTGAACTGTGAGGGCAGTGGCAAACTCGAAAGTAGAGCGTTCCTCATGATCAATAACTGGTTCGGGTTTTTCTTCATATAGAAATGATATCAAACACCTTCCATGCTCGAAGATCAGAAGCTGCAATCTCAAATTGAGACAACAATTTGGGAAATTTTTGATAAATTCGCAAAACATTATACATTAACATACAATCTGAGCCGTAAACTGTCACGCCCCGAATTCAAAGATTTCGAAAAACGTAAGAAAATCATAATAATAAACTTAAAAAAATGCTGACGAAAAATCATAACCTCACCTCAGATCGGAGCCGGCACCGGCAAACGACGAAATGAAGCAGATGAAGAGGGGATGTAAATTCAAGTTATAGAGTAAGATTTGTAAACAGTGAGATCATAGTTTATTTATTGCATGAAAATAAATATGAAACGTCTCTAAGGTGTGTCATCAAAGGATGGGAATATATAAGCATAAAGGGTGGCTCTTCATTGCTGGCAAGATTGATGATCAGTTTAATGTCACTTTCAAATAAAAATTTGACTTCGTTTTATTAATGGGAATGGATTAATTATTGAAAAAAGAAATTGTCAAAACTTAAACTTGGTGATGAATCAACTCAGTATAAACTCAGTTGTAGAGATATGGCAATACAAAACCTCTGAGTTCATTTTGCTCAAAATTCTCTAATGACTTATTTGATGATACAATTTTACAAAAAATCATTTTAACCCTCGTTAATTTTTTCTCTCTTCTAACTCTTGAACTTTTACTATTTTATAGGTAAACCATGCCAGTAATCACTAATCTCTAAGTTTTATTTTAGACACTAAATTGAAAAAAATTATAATTTGGTCATTAAATTATTTAAATTTTTTTATTTAAGTCACTAGGTTGTTAAGTTTTTTTTTTAAAAGTTCTGCTATTAAGCTCAAAGTGACATTTCGACTTTTGGTATGGTGGATCAATACCCATTGACGGAGTAGTAGAACATACCTTAGGTCTAAAACGATCTAACAATCAGTGCCAGAAATCGGGGAACAGAACTGTTTGAATTTTGATTTGCAGATTCATAACGTCCAAAGTTATTTCATAAAAAAAAAAACTGAATTGTAGAATAAAAATGAAAAAGAAAACTTTCGATTGGTATATGCAATGTTAATAAAGAAAGTCATATAACATCGGTTTTAACAACCCGATGACTTGAAATAAAAATATTTGAATAATTTAACGACCAAATTATAACTTTTTTTTAGTTAAATGACTAAAACGAAAACTGCCAGTTCAAAACTTATGGTTTAAAAAAATGCTAAAAGTAATTAATAAACCAAAATGCAAAGGGGTTTGGTGAAAGAGATTACCTTAAAATTGCATAAGTATTTTAATAATTTTATATAAATAAAATAGAGCGTAAAACATTTGACCAAGTAAGACTTGAAAGTCAGCTAAGCAATTAGTAAGTTTCTCTTTGTCTTTTCATTTACACTTCGCAGTACATTGATGCAAATAAATTTAAAATTTACATGTGTAACCATATTGATGCAAATAAATTTAAAATTTACAATTGACTTAAATATTCTACATTTCATAATATATATATTTGCTTGCCTCTTGATTATCTTCCCTATGGTAGAAGTCAAAATGTCTCCATTTTCTCTTATTGAAATAATATAAAACATTTTGACCAAATAAGACTCTAAATTCAACTACCAAGCTTCTCTTTGTTTTTTACCTACATTATTGAGCACCTTTTTTACCATATATTAATCACTAATTAAGGTGTTATAATCTTGTTATACGTTCTGATTATATTTGCTCTCAATTCATAGATAGGAGGATAATACGCTTCAGTGCATTTGAACTTACGTCCTCCTATATTGACAACAATGCGCATTCCAATTGAATCTTATTAAAATATCTTTACATTAAAGGGTAATTAATATTATTATAAGATATTTTTATCTTTTCATAATTTTATATAATTTTCAAATAAAACAATTTAAAATCAATCACAAAACAAATAAATTCATATAAAATACTTTTAACATTTTATTAATAATCATTTGTTGATATATTTTTAATGAAAATATTTCGTTCACCTACCTATAAAATCTAGTATATATATATATATAAAAGAAATCATAGTAAAATATTATAAAATAAAAATTGTGCATGCTATAATTTAAATGTCACTATTTTTTATACATCAATTAATTGATTTAAGTTCAAAACACTACCTAAATTTTCTTAATATCCCCTTCACTAACCTTTCTAGCAATTTTTTTTTTACATGCAGTCCTTCATAAATTAGAAAATTTTAGATTGTAAACATATATTCCATCTGCAGGCCTAGATACATGGCTTTATTAATTTATGAAAACCTAACTTTGGGTTAAAATAGTTAATTAACTTAAATCTAAATTATTCTAATTTAATGGACTGCATGTAAAAAAAAAGAGTAAAGTGCATATTTTGTAATATAATTGTTCAATAGTCGAGTAAGTTAACGGGAATCGAATCGAATTTATGAAAGAAGATTTTCAATTTGACTCGGTTCAATTTTAATTATTACTATTTTAGTAATAAAATTATTTTTATTTATTAGAGTAGACATGTCAATTATTTATTGAGTCACATGATGTTATTTGGTTTAGACACTAAATTGAAAATTGAAGTCAAACTTAAGTACCAAATTGAGCATTGAAGTTAAATTAAGATACCAAATAGCATATTAATTGGTAAAAGTACATGGAGGCCCTTGTACTAGAAGTCTGATTGTATTTTGGCCCCTCTACTAAAATATGAACAAATTAACCCTTGTACGTTAGATTAAATAGTAAATTGATCCTTTCGTTGAAAACTTTACCCATTTAAAATCAGTGACTTAAATAAAAACTTTTGAATAGTGTGACCAAATTGTAACTTTTTTAATTAAAAACTTACCCGTAGTTTAGTGATTAAGAATGTAGTTTACCCATGGATTAGGCATTCTAATTGATCGGGGCTATGATCATGTGTTAATCCAGATCAATAGCCTTGAGGCCGCTAAGATTATTCAAAAGAGACCTATAAGAGGATCTAATTCAGCTTTGATTCCTTAGCTACTGTCACAATTTGACCATTGGAGTATTTCACATATTTCTAAAGGAAACAATCAGGAGATTAATAGTATGGTCAAGCTGGCACATAAGGGAAGCCATGAATTGCGAATAATTGAAGTATCCCCGCTTGGAGGATCGGGCTAGCTCTTGTAATCTATGTTTACTTTATTTTCTTCATTATTACCAAAAAAAAAGTTAAATATTAATTTCTTGAGCTTAAATGTTAACTTCTTTGCCTCCCAAGTGGATTTTATGTTCATCATTAGTTATTTTTATTTTTACTAAACTTATAAATATCAAATTGTAACAATAAAATTATTCAATTATGTAATGTAGGTGTTTAAATTGTAAACTTTTTATTTTGAGTGTTTAAAATAAAAATTTTTATAATTAAATGAATATCAGTATAATTTAATACTCTTATATAAAACTACTTCTAAAAAATATTTATATTAAATTAAAATATTAAATATATTTTTAAGGAAATATATTAAATCTTTTTATTTTTATTAAACTTAAATATTGTTGTTCTTTGCCTTCAAGTGGATTTTATCATTAATTTTTTATTAAATTTATAAAATATCAATTAATTTTCTTCTCTAATTATTTCATTAAAGTTTTTAAGAAAATTATAGTCAAGATCATTAAACTATTAGTAAGTTTATATTTTGATCACTTAATGTCAAAAAGCTATAAAGTGGTCATTAAATTTTTTTAAATTTTTTGGGCTATTAAAATCATTGCCATATAGCTTTCTTCATTCACACCACCGACATCAACTAAAAGCTCTTTTCCCTTCCTCTTTTATGATTTAGTTTTTTTTTTCATGAAATAACTTTAAATGTATCGAATCTACGAACTAAAACCTGAATGATTTTTTTCTTGTCCAATGCCGACTGTAAAATCAACTTGGATATTAGCATGACTTTTCAAATAATTATTAAAAAAACTATTTATTTAGTAAAATATTTGTTGGCATGACAAAATATCAAATCAGCATGAGGTACACGTGGCATGTCACGTGTCGTTGCCTACTTGTTCCGCCAGCCCCTTAATCACTTAACGGTGGAAATAGAAGAAATTTTTAACAGTAGGACCAATTTGCTCATTTCTTGATGTACATGGGCTAATTTGTCCATTTCTTATTAAAATGCAATTTAATTCCTAGTATAGAGAAGTCCATCATACTTTTAGCTATATTAATCCCTTTATATATTTTAAAAATAATATTATTTTATAAATATGTCCAAATACGTTGAACATGGACGTGAGAGACTAATACTTATATGAAGAGAAATGATTGTATGAAACAAAGATATTATTCCTTTCCAATAGTTTAAAGTCTCAACAGTAAATTCATCTTGAATTTCAAGATTTTCATTTGGATTTAATTTTTTTCAAGATAAAAATATCGATATGACATTAAATTATTGAAAAATGGATACAGATGACGTGACGTTCTTGTTTCAAACAATAGTTTCCTAAAAGATTGAAAAGTTGAAATAACGTTAAACATGATAGCATTATCTTGTATCTTAATTCCATTTCTATGCAATTTAGTCCAAAAGCCAAATAGAAAACAAACCAATGTACACACCAAAGAAACTACATAAGAAAGGAAACAAAATAAAAGATAAAGACTTAAATCATAAATAAAACATAAAGTGGAAAACAACAACATATAAAAATAAAAGTACAAACTACATATAAAACTAAAGTTGCCAAAGGTTCAAGGTTGCCCTAATGGTATATATAGAACACTTAACATGCTTGGATAGAGATGATAACAAATAGTGTCGATTTGGATATTTGTAGCTATTCGATTCGTTTTCATCGCTACAGAATCGAACATTACAAAAAGAAATTGAAGAAATCCGACCCGCTATCATCTCTATAAACTCGGGCAGAAGATTAATATATTACTTCACTGCAGTCTGCATCAGCTTCCTTGGTAGCATCACCATTGCTAGAGGAAAACCGGCAGCAAACTCCATTGAAATAGCAGAAAGAAAGGTTAAAGAAGGGAAGAGAAGGTTTCCCATAGAGAGGGCTTTGATAGGAGATCAGTTGCTTGCTTTTTAATAGAGAAAAAGATGGTGGTGAAGGGATCTTCCCAGCATATACTTTAAAAGCAAATATACCCTTCTTCTTTTTTTAAAAAAAAAAATAAAATAAAAATGTAAAGAACTTTTGCTGATGTTCATTTCACTTTATTTGTTTGTTGGGGTTTTATTCTTTTAAATAATTTCAACTGGAGATTTGATCTTTGTGGAATCTACCTCAGGTTTTTTCATGGCTTTAGTGGGTTTGTCGATCTGAACTTTTTTTTAAAATAATAATTCGAACATCAGCACATATTTAAGATAAAAGTTAAGGGGGAAAAAAGGAAATAATTAGTGTTTTCTTTGAACTCTGTCAATGATTTGTTGTTCTAACTATGCCAAAACTTATGAGAACATTCATGATAAAAGCAATGACCCTATTCTTTTTGACTCATGTCAGAGCAAGCTCGGCCTATGACTGATAGTCACGTTGGTAGGACCACTAAGAAGGTTCGAAGGAGGGGAGAGGATCTACCGGTCGCTGGGGGGGTGTCGAGGTGCCTTTGAACGTTACCAAATGGATGATTTCTTTGGTGATGAAGATTTTGATTTAAAAAGAGGGACATGTGATGACAATCTGATCAAGGAGACAATCTGATCAGATCAGGGTTTAAGAGAATCACACTAGTATTATTGATTTGCCGCCAATTGCTGATCCTGTCGAGGCAGTTGACTTGGAAAGTAATACATCGACCTTCAGAGGTGAAGGGAGCAAGGATAGGAATAAGTCTAAAGCTATTGGTAAAAAGCCCCATGCCCAACTCATGATTAATAAAGCTATTGAGGCCCGTATGCCAAATCTAGGGAAGGTTAATGTTCAAAAAAAATTCGAGTCCAACACTTGGTTAAGAACAATGATAAGGCCCATGTGTCTACTGAAAATGCTTCGGCCAATTTCAAGGTTTTAAAAACAGCCACAGCTCTATTTGAAAGTCCACAATATGTTAGCTTACCGAGAGAGATAATAGCAAGATGTAAATAATAGATGAAAATAATAAATGAAAGGGAAAATAAGATGTTCAGTCCAATTATTCATAATCTCAAGAGCCTATTTATATAAGCAATTAAATAACAGAAAAATCAAGAAATTAGGCACTAATAAAATAAGACTCATAATAGGATTCTTAACAACTAGAGAAAAATCTAAACCAAATAAACCCATGATTTTCAACCACTAAATCCTTAATGTGCAACAACTACTTGCCTAGAAACAAGGATAGCAATCAAATTTACTGGTGCCATTCTTCAAATAGGATCCTCCAAAGTGCAAACTCCCATTAATCTCCTCAAATTTTGGAAGGAAAACAATTTGAGAGGTTTGGTGAATATGTCAGCCAGTTGATCTTTACTCTTGCAGTACTTGAGATCAATTACCCCATCATCTTTTAGATCTCTCAACAAATAGTACTTCACATCAATATGCTTGCTTCTACAATGTAATACTGAATTTTTTTCAAGTCTAATAGCTGAGTTGTTGTCACAAAAATTGTTGTAGCTCCTATTCTTTTGAACTTCTACTCCTCCAAGACTTTCCTTAGCCAAATAGCTTGACAAGTACAAGCTATTGCAACAACAAGTCTAGCCTCAGTTGTTGACAAAGAAACAATGGATTGCTTCTTAGATAACCATGAAACAACTCCGATTCCCATCATGAAAACATAACTTGAAGTGCTTTTTCTATCATCTAAATCTCATGCAAAGTCACTGTTAGTGAATCCAAATAAATATGAAATTTCTCCTTTTCTGTAAAACAACTTAAAATCCTTGGTTCCTTGCAAGTAACAAGGATTCTCTTGACAGCCAATAAAAGCATCTCTGTAGGATTCTCCATAAACTTGCTTATCAAACTCATAGAATACATTATGTCAGGTCTTGTACCAGTCAAGTACATTAAGTTGCCAACAATCTACTTATAAAGAGTGTTGTGCACTTTTTTTTTTTCCTTCTTTTCTCAACTTCAAACCAAACTCAATAGGGGTGCTTGCTTGATTACAATCCTTCATATCAAACCTGCTCAAAATATCTTGAACATATTTCCTTTGAGAAATAAATATTCCATCAGCTAATTGCACTACTTCTATACCTAGATGCATCAGATCTGACATTTCAGTTTCAACCTTCATAGACTTTTTGAATTCATTAAACATGGAACTATAGTTTCCAGTGAATATAAGATCATCAACATATAAACTCACAATAAGCATTTTCCATTCATCATCAGTTTTAATAAAAAGAGTAGACTCATAAGTACACCTTGTAAAACCAAATTTTAAGAAATAAGCTTCAATTCGACTATACCAAGCACGCGGGGCTTGTTTCAACCCATATAAAGTTTTTCTTAGTTTATAAACCTTATTTTCACTCCCATGTTTAACATAATCAGCAAGTTGTTCAATAAATACTTGTTCTTGGATCTCACCATGTAAAAATGCCGACTTCACATCTAACTGGAAGATAGGCCAAGAGTATTGGGCTGCAAGCAAAATCACTAATCTGATTGTATCATACCTTGCAACAGGAGTAAAGACTTCTTTGTAATCCACCCCAGACTCCTACGTACTTATAACCTTTGGCCACCAAGTGTGCCTTATACTTGTCAAATTCTCCATTCTCCTTCAATTTTGTCTTGTACACCCATTTGACACCAATTGTCTTGTGCCATTCTGGAAGCTCAGTCAACTCTCATGTATCATTCCTCCCTATAGCTGCAATTTCTTCATCCATTACGAACTAATTCAAAAAATTTAATCATTACAAACTAATTCAACTAATAAGACTCAAGTATCATAGCTGGGAAAAAAATTAAACAAAAAGAAATAAATGAAAAAATGGTACGCATATGATTAGAAGAAATGGAAGAGCAGACGTACCTTTGACCGAATTACACCGCTCTTAGGATCATCACCATGTCTCTTTTTTTTCCCGAGATTAGGTAAGTTGTTATTTTTGCTGGAAATATAATCTACCGTAATACAAATATGTTAGCATTCACTAGAAAAAATAAATAATTAAATATAAAATCAGAAATTACTATGCCATGGTAAATCTATGGCCTTAGAAACGAATTCGCTCTGATCAGTGTAATTGTTCAGTGGACAACGTCCCTCAAGGTTAACACAAACCTTCGGTATTCGTACACTCGAATATGGAAGATGGAGCTCGATTGTTACTGCTCTTCTTGGGAAATCATAGTAGGAACAATTCCCAAGAAAATTTGGAAGGGTCACAGTCGATCCTGCTTAAAACCCAACCCAAACTCCTAGACAAAATTTTCTCTAAAGTGATTAAGGAACAAAAAAACGACTAGAAAACACACATAAAGTGGAGGAGAGGAATGTTTTCAGAGAGAGTTGTTCTTTTCTTTGTTCATTGTGTAAAAATGAGGAAACTAGTAAAAAGGCAATATAGTAAAAAGGCATTGACAATTTTGTAAAAAACCCATAACGACATCTCCACAAAATCTTCAACAACCCCCACTAAATCTTCAACAATTTTGCATTACCAACAGTTTTGTGTTGTCAACTGGGTGTTTTCTTTCATTTTTCATTTTCAATTTCATTTTCCTTCTATGATATCCAGATTCTTGAAGCAATCTTTTTGAAGAATAAAATTCAGATATTTAAAAAAGAAATGAAACAAGTGAAGTTATCCATCTATTATCAGATTCTTTAAGCAGTTCCTTTTGCATATTAATTTTGGTTTCAATAGTTACAGAGAATGATTTCAGCTTCCAAGTTTGTTAACGGTGAAAGTTTATTTGAAAAAGAAGCAAAAAACAAGAAGAAGAGAACACACCTAATCGTTGCATGCAATGATATCAGAAATACCCTAAGTGGGTATATAATATTTGGGGTTTTGATTTCTTCCCACCAAAGAAGTTACCTTAAACCAATCACTGACCATGATTCCATAGCTTCTGGTGTGATGATGGCGTGCGATATTTATGGTGCAAATCACGAGCCTTGGAAGAATTTCAAAAAAGATTCCGTAGATTCTGTTGTTACTGTTTGATGATTCCATCGTTGCTTTCCCTCTTTTCTGAAAGTGATTTCTAGTCTTTTTAACGATCATGAGTTCCTTAATCTTCTTCACGGGTTCATTCCATGCTCACTACACCATTACAAAGAAGAATAAGGACAAACCCCTCAAAATGGAGTTCCCTGAGAGAGTTCGGGTCAAATTCTAGGTTGGTCGACCCCAGGTTGGATTCTTTTTACTATAATTGTATAACAATAAGAATCACTATTGAAAATAAAAATTTAGGCACTTATAAATTAATTTTGTTTATATTATATATTTTATCATTATAATATCTATTATATATATTATTATATTGAGAGAGTGAAGATAAAAACTAATTTATAGATTAATAGTATAGGTATGAACTTATAGCAGGATTTGAAGTAGAGGTTAATAAAGAAGGATTAAAACATTTTGAAAATTAATTTCCACCAATACCTCATTTCTAAGCAAAAAAAAGAAAAAAAGAAAAAAAGAATTGCAAAATAATTTAAGTATAAAAAAAATCATACAACTATTTATAATTTCCAGTCATAATATTTTAGTGGTTTTACTGCATGTGTATTTCATGAAAAGGGAAAAATTAAATAATGAAAAACAATTGCTTTTTATATTTTTATTGACAAATTTTAAAAGAAAAGTTATAATTATAGTTATAGGCATCCGAAAGGCATGAAAGAATAGCAAAGAAAATATCATATAAACCATTCTCATCTCATAATATATACACTTAGTTGCTCATGAGTCGGGTCTAAGTATAATATTAATATTTTTATATTTGTTCAAGTCCTATCTAGCTCGGAACAAGAATATAAAGTTTTGCCCAAATCTATCCATATTTGCAAAAGATTAACCCAAATCTATTTTAAACTCATCTATATTGTTTTTAATTTTTTAAAAATTATTTATATTATTTTAATTTAATATTTAATAATTTTATATATTTTTATTGATTGAAATTTTATATAATTATCTTAACATTATTTTAATGTTTATATTAAAGTAGTATTATATATTTAGTATAGATTTGTTTTTTAAATGTGTTATAAATATATAAAAATAACATAATATATTATAAAACTAAAATGGGTCAAGTAGGGTTCGAGCCTTGAATGTTCAAGCTGAACTCGAACCATATTTTAAACGGATTTAATTTTTACCGAACTCATTTTTCAAGCTTAATATTTTTACCTAAAACCTTTCAAATGTCAAACGAGCCTTTAGACTGAAGCAGATAACTGACCCATGAATAGGTTTATATACCCTACTTCACAAAATTAAAATGTTACAATCATTTTCTTTTTTGCCAAAAATAAAATTTTCATCTTTAGGTATTATAATTCAAATATCAAAATTCACAGTTACTTTAAATTTGTTTTATTTAATTATATACTTTATAATTTCTTAAATGTATATTTATAAATGTAAATTCTTATTTTTTTTAAAAATGTTAATTATTTAAGCTTAAATATTCATTCGATATTTGAAACTTTCTCCTGATTTGATACTTCCAATTTTTTATGATTTATCCTTACTTTTTTCCTTTGACTTTTTAAGTTTACATCTTCTCAAGCCAAGTCTTCCGCTCTCTCTCCACCTAACCCTCCCCTTGCTCTCAGCAAAGAACTCAGGCCTCCTACTCCTTGAGTGGGCCTTGTCCACCCACTTTCACAACAATGCCATTAGCTCAACAGGTTATTTTATTACGCACCCACCTTTTAAGTACAAATATATCTTTAAGTGTGAACATGTTTTAACAACGATTAGGCTTCACTAAAGAATAACAATGACTTGTACTACATGAGCTCACTATGTCTGCACTTGACTACGCTGTATCAGTACATCCACTATAACAGCCTGCCACATCATACTATTCGGACTCCTATAAATACCCCTTCCCTCGATGGAAAAAGGATCAGGACCTTTGTCCCTTTTAGTATCTACCCGTCCTCTTGTCATTAATTTTTAATATATCTATTATAATTGAAAGAGTTTATATTTTAGTGCATTTTAATCTAGTCTTTTATCCAATTTTTTTTCTTTCTAATATATCATAATTACAGGCCCTATTTTATATACCTAATACTTTTAATTTTTAAGTTCTAAATTTCTATTTTCATAGAATGTAATTTGAGAGAAAATCTTTAGATAAAAAGACATGCTCTAGTGAAAAATTTGGATTTGGATTTTATTTTATTATATAAACGATAAAAAATCTATATATTATAGACAAAATAATTGAGATTCAGTTTAATATATATCAATAACGTATAAGCATATGGATTTATGAAATTCAAACATATTTTAAGGATTTTAAATTCATTATTAAATAGGTCTCTAATAAATCCATGGATTCAAAAATTATCATAAATATTATATTTCTAAATAATTTACTACTCAATTTACATTATTTTTAAAATTTAAAATCTTAATTTCCAATCACTACTTAATGAAAATCTCTTCTTTAATTTATTCAATACCATATTCTTATATTTCCACTTAGAAAAAGGAAAAAGAAGAATTTATACCTTTCAAAAATAAAACAGCAAGAAAGGGATAAAAGAAAAAGAAAAAAGAAAAAGAAAAGATTACTTAGAAAGGAAGACAATTTGAGGATTTAAACATTACGCTTACTAAAAGATAATTATTATCATATATTATTGTAAGACCTAAACTTTACTTGGGGCCCAATAAAACCAAATCCAAACATAACCAAATAAATAGCCCATTTACAATATTAAACAGCCCAATTTACATCAGACCCTAGCCCAAATAATAGCCCACTTGCTTAAGGTTTTTTTTCAGCAGTAAACACTTCCCTAAGATGCAGCCACCAAAGTTCAGCCGCATGCCCCTCTGCCTTTGGCCATCACGTGCACCACCCACACCTGACACATCTGCAACAGGGACAAAAACAACAGCAAGAGAAAGCATGCGAGGGATGAGGGAAAGAATAAACAAAAGAACGAAAACAAAAAATAGGAGATGAATGTTTCTTAGATCGGCTTTAAAAAGCCAAAATCTATCATTTGTAAGGGGGGATCGATGGTATTTTGGGGAAGAATCGATCGTATTTTAGGGGAGAACCGTTTGTAAATAGGGGGCTTCTTTTTTCCTTTGTTTTCAAGAAAAAGGGGTATGGATTTTTGAAGATAAAATAAAAAAAAATATTTCTAAGGTGATTACTTGTTACAATTTTTTTTATTCTATTTTTCTTCTTTCATTCGACACAAATACGAAATATAAGAGAGGACGAGAGGCTTACCGGAGTTGCATCGTGTTTTCGCTGTCGAAGGGTCTTGCTTTGTTGGTCGTAATCAGATTTTGGAGGGTGGCTGAGGGCTTGAGATGAGCCTTTCGGCTGAAAAGAAAAGGGGAAATGGGGAGAGTTAGAGAGCATTAAGGATTTTTTTTTCTTTAAAAAAAAGTGGCTAAAGTAAAAAAGATTTTAAAACAGTTTTTTTATTTTAAATAGCACAATAAAACAGCATTGGAAAGGGGAAAGTCAGCATGCGACTTGGGCCATGTGCATTGTCCCTTTAGATGGGGGATTTTCACTTTTAGTCCCTCTCCTTCGCGCCAGCTTCTAAATTGGCCCAGTTCATATTTTATGTTCTTGTAAATTTACCCTGGAATTTGCATACTGTCCCAATTTGGCCCGCGCCCAGGTGCTACATTTAGGAGTTTGGATCTTTTTGCGCTTTTGGTCCCTCCTTATTATTTGCGTGTTCGATTTGGTCCTATTCTCTTTATCTTTATTTCGGATTTGCCCCGAATTTTTGTTTTCAATCCAATTTAATCCTTTTTAGTTAATTTGCCATTTTATTATTAAAATTGATTAATTATATTTATTTATTAATTTTATTATTATTGCTATTATTATTATTATTATTATCATTATTTTTATTCTGTTATTGTTATTATTTCTCTTGTTGTTTTCATTATTATTTATATTATTGTTAGTACTATTAGTACTCTTTAGTTTATTATTATTATTACTATCTCGTCATTATTTTCTATTATTGTTATTAATATACTATTATTATTCTTATTAATGTATTACTATTATTTTTTACTTTATTATTATATTATTACTATTGCTATCATCAAATTATTAAACTAATTAATTTCGTATTGAATTTGTCACATTATATATTTTCATTTTGTATATATTTACATTATTATTGCTATTACTATTATTATTATTATTATTATTATTATTATTATTATTATTAGACATAACATATATTTTATATTATTATCAACTTTAAATACTTTACATATGTTATTTCTTTTAAACTTTTGTATATATCTTTTATATGTTAACGGTTTTAAATTCTTTTATTGTTATTTACTTTGAACTTTGTATACATATCACTTATTTTAAATTTTATCTTAAAGTTTTACTGTGTATTATATTTATATATAAATTTTCATTTAGGCTCTTTTTTTTTAAAAAAATTCTTTAAAACGAAAGAGATGTTTGATATTTGGCAATCTATGGAATCGTGCCCTAACGTGCTGGGTTGCAATTTCTCGTTTGCTCAAATTAATCAAATGTCTATTTAGAATTTCCTTCATGTTTTCTAAAAACTTTTTAAAACGAAGGAAATGTTCGATGTTCGCAATTTGGGGAATCGTGCCCTATCGTCTTTGGGTGGCAATCTCGCTTATGCAAAATAATCGAATATCCCTTTGGAATTTCATTCGTGTTTTCTAAAGCGAGGCAATGTTCAACGTTTGGAAATTCGAGGAATCGTGCCCTACTGTGCTGAGTTTTGATTCTTCGTTGGACTAAATAATTGAGCATCCTTCTGTAGTTCCCAAACCATGAATTCTTAGAAGTCGAAATCTGTCGTGTTTTCGAGGATATGGAGGATCGTGTCCTACTGTGCTGGATGTGATGCTATATTCCTCTGAAACAAGAGGATTTTGACAATAAATTCGGGTTATTCAAATGTAATAAAAAAAGAACTTCATTTCAAAACATTTTAAATCTTAGACACAAGGATGCTTATTTAATAGGGTTAGTACCAATTTTGGGCGCCACGGGTGCTAACCCTTCCTCGTATGTAATCGACTCCCGAGCCCTTTCTCTCAATTTTCAGAGACCAAAATCATTGTTTTAGTAAACCAAAATGTTTTATTAAAACAACCCAAATTTCTAGGTGATCCGATCACACCTAAACAAGAAAAGATTGGTGGCGACTCCATTTTCGCTTTCCAAAAAGTCAATCCATCATTTTTAAATCGGAAAAAAAATGGTTTCGACAGCTTTGCGACTCCATTGGGGACAATAATAGAGTCAAGCCGCAAAATTGATTATTTTCTGTCCTTTTGTCAAAAATTTAAAATTTGGTTTTTAACAGATGATCCTTTTACTTCATTTGTTTTGATTCAAGTCTTATAGAATACTTTTGCATTGCATTGCATGACCGTTGTGGTCACACCTTTTAAGTGGGAGTGAGAAACTATGCTTTCGTGAGGTTTTCACCTCCGCATGGGCTAGGGGATCGCTTCCGGAATACATCTGTACTTATGTCTTCGTGAGGTTTTCACCTCCACATGGGCATAAGGAAATGTATTCCCCTGAACTGAACTCGGTCTGTATGAGCCTATAATGGGTGAGGATCGAGGAATCTGCTGGTTCAGGTACCCTTACTCTAAAACCAAACCACATATAGAGAGACCTAGGAGCCCACCCTAGGTAGAGCCACTCCGAACCTCTAGTGGTCACCCGAATTGCTTTATTTGTTATTTATTCTGCAGTAACGTGTTTTGTTTTTTTGTTTATAATTGCATTGTATTACATCATCCTAGGAAGGAGGTGTTGATTCAAATTTGATTGCTAAATAGAACAGTTTGTCATAAGAAAACAAATTTTTTGATAAAGTGGATTATAACACTGTTGTCTAAATATGGTCCAAGTGAATACATGAAAGAAGGCTGATAGTCCGTGAAGAAATACAAGACTTTGCTTCATTGCCTGAAGACAGAAACTGACAAAGATTATTCGAGAGTCGTCACGTCTTGACTTTCTTAAAGGAGCTGACAAGTATCATAGAAATAAGTGAGCAACGAGTCGAAGCCTGGATCAAGCAAAAAATGAGTTAATATAGACATCTCTTGGAGAATTTGTCAGACTCGACTATAAGATCCAAATATGAAGAGGAAGAAAGGTGTCTTCACTTGGAATATGAGAGAAAGGCCGTATATGTAGTCCGTTTTATGTAAAGGAATTTGTTTTCTAGAAAAGTTGTTCTAATAAAATTAAATTCAGAATCAATGCCTTCCTTTATTTTTGGATTCATGCATTTGCATTACATTACATCAAAGAAAAGAATGTGTTGATTCGAAATTCGATTCCTAAATAGAATAGTTTGTCATAAGAAAACGAATTTCTTGATAAAGTGGATTATAGTGCGGTTGCCTGAATATAGTCCAAGTAAACACGATGAGAGAAAGCTGGTAGTTCACGGAGGAATAAAATGATGTAATTTTCAGAGATTCAAGCCAACAAAGGCATGACGAGAAAAAGCCGAAAGTCCACGAAGGAATACATGACTTGATTTAATTGCCAACGAAGATTATCCAAGAGCCAACACTTTTTGATGAGTATCATGGAGATAAGCAAGCAAGAGATCGAGGCTCAGATTAAGCAGTAAGGAGCTAGCAAAGGCATCTTTTGAAGAATTTACAGGGTTCAACCATGAAGAAAAGATCAGCGTTTACTTGGACTATGAAGGGCAATACCATATATGTAATCTATTTTCATGTAAAGAAATCTGTCTTCTAGAAAAATTGTTCTAATAGAATTGAATTTAGAATCAACGCCTTCCTTTCTTTTGCATTCATTTCATGCATTTGCATTGTATTGCATTATTTTGCATTAGACTTTCCCTAAAAGGACCCTAATTAGGTAAAATTATCCCAGTTAACTTGGGAACCGACAAAAGTCAAATGACTAGGCATCTTTACGTTACACGACAATGAGCAAAGAGTTGTAATGCCTTGAACAAGTCAAAAGCCTGAAAGGAATATCGAGGAATTTCAATGATATATCCGAAAAGGGAACTGAGGAATAAAAGTCTCCAAACTTTTGCATATTTGGGAGTGTTTTGAACAATGGGACTGTGGAAGAGATCCCTGTATTTTTAGAGCTAATCTAGAGTAATATTCAAAACACGTTTGTTGCTTTAAGCCTAGAAAGCAACAAAAGTCTTTTTGTGAAATAGGCTTGTGTCCTAAATCTTTGTTTCAATAAATGCATCTTTGTGAGCAAATATTCTCTTGTTTTATTTCATACTATACGAATAATTGTTCTTAGATTCTTTTGTTCTTTGGAATTTATTTCAAATATTCATTTATTCATAATCATACCATACAAATAATCATCCTTAGAATTATTTATTCTTTGGAATCTGCCTTCGTATCTACAACAGGTCCCCAGATATCAATGATATGAGTAACGCTGTCATTGACTCCGAGTCTCCTTTTGAGCGAAATTTGGGCCTAAAGGGATCTCAACACTTTGAAGATGACAGAGATGTAGACTACTCTCCGATTTGTTAAAGATAGTAGAGTAAGATATAAACAGATCCTCTCTTACAAAAAGACAGTAGACAATAGGCCTAGGACAAGACAAAGTGGCAAACATCGGAGTCTGCATCACCACAAAGGCAAAGCGAGACGTCATTGAATCACTTCCGAGAATTTAAAGATTTTTATCAAGATACGCCTGGCTACTAAGACAGGAGGATGTTGCAGGGTTTTGAATGACATATGCTAATGGTTTTACGATGGCCAAGCTAATCATGAGATTTGGGTTCTGCTGGTCCACCATAGAAAGGGATTGCATAAGTATGCCGTAAATGCCAAATTTTTGGAGACAAAATTCATGTGCCCCTTCATTTCTCCGTAGACTTTCTCTATGTGGGGGCATGGAGGTTTATAGACAGGTCTCATTGAAAGCTTTTAACAGATACGGATTCATCTTTGGGGTCATCGATTACTCCGCAAAAAAGGGTGAAAGTTGTTTCATATGCCAATGTCACTAAGTTGACAGTCATCAAATTCCAAAAAAGGTGCCAACAAAGAATGCCAGAAAATCATATCTAACACAACTGTACAACGTCAAAAGTTTACAGTCTGTTCAAAGATTAGGAACTATATTGCAAAGGCAAAGGCAAAGGTAAAAAAAAAAAAAGAAAAAAAAGAAAAGAAAAGAAAAAAGAAGGGGACCCAACAACAAATTAAAGATCATGGGGAAGATGACCGAGACTTGTAAAGATCGGCATAAGAAGTCATCATGTACCCTCTATGCTCATCGAACATCGGCCAAGACCTCAGTTGGGACAACACATTGCTCGTTGGTTTATGGGACAGAATCGATTTTAAAGATGAGATTCTTTTTCTCCGAGTCTCGTCAGAGCTGAAGTTAGATAAGACAGAATGGATCCAATCTTGATAGGATCAATTGAATTTGAAAAGAAAAGGTCGAAAGCTATCTGTCGAAGTCCAATACACCGAAAATGACTAATGTAAGCTACGACAGAGAGTTTTGTCCTAGAGAATTCCACGAGGGGGACTTAGTGCTGAAAATATATTTTTTATACAAAAGTTCTTCAGATGAAAGTGGACCAAATTGGGAAGGACCTTATGTAGTGAAGAAGGCCTGTTCTAGAGGAGCATCAATTCTAGCCGAAATAGATGGTAAAAATTTGTCCAATCTTGTGAATTCAAATTTTGTCAAGAAGTGTTTCACCTAGAAAGTGAGAAGCCAAGGCAAAAACCAGCAAAGGATGCTTTGAGACATTCCAAAAAAAAAATAAATGAAGAAGAAAAAGAAAAAAGAAAAGAGGAGAGGCCATGGCAAAAACCCGAAAAGGGCGCCTTGAGACCAAAGGGGATTTGAGTTGAAAACCCAAAAGGGACAGCTCAAATTTGGATCAAATTGGGGCATACATCAGTATTGCTATGTCTGAATTAACAATAAAGAAGTATGCTACGTCTTGGGGCATCGACAAAGTACTTCAGATCCCCTAAACACATACTGAGCTCAGAAAGATCCTCAAGAAGTTGATATAGAGAAGCTCAAGCTGCGATATCTGGGGCATCTAGCTTCCATTTTTCCTATTTTGAATTTGTTATCTTTGATTCTTTTCAAGATATGTCCGAATAAATTTTCTTCTTATTGCATTGATATCTTTGATTAACTCATTCATTTTGAGTTAATTTCCTTCTTATTGCATTTGCAATCTTTGATTAATTCATTTCGAGCTATGCTCCCAATCAATTTCCTTCTTGTTCATCGTTTTGATCTTTTTCGAGCATTTTGCATTAAAATAACGATTAATGGACTAATAATACTTGCACAAAAGAAGTTCTGCATATTACTTTGTGAGCTTCTAAATAGTACAGGAGCCTGAAACAGGGCCATTATTCAGAACTCACCGAGCGTAAAGGTTGGAAATATTCAAGCCCAAATTGAAATTATCTCATTGGGTTTTCTGTCAAAGATATTGGTTGAGAAGAAATATTACATTGGTGATATAATCCCGGCAAAGAACAAGCAATGAGATTATTCTTGAGAAAAGGAAAATGGTATTCTGTATTCATACAAATATCAGGCATATACATTTGTTCATTACACCTAAGGAATAGTGTAACAGATCAAATTGATTGAAGATGATGCAAATCCTATACCTTTGAGTTGCAGCAAAATGGATGGAAGAAATCAAATGTTATTCCTCTGAAATTACAGTAGGAGGCACAAACTTTATGTCCCAGAAGGTACAGTGGAAGGGACTCTGAAATTACAGCGGGAAAAGTTTGCTAAGTAAAATGTGATTGTTTCTTTGACTTTTCTGTCAAGAATACCAACCGAACAAGATGGCAGCGTAATACGTCAGTGATAATGTCCTAATGAACAACGAGCAATAATACCTTAAGCTTTTTTTTAAAAAAAAAAAGAAGAAAAAGAAGCTCATGACATTTCTACATTCATAACACATCTAGTTAGGAGCATTTGATTCATTTCAGTCATAGTATCCTAGTTATTTGACACATTCACAACACATCTAGTTAGGAGCATTTGATTCATTTCGATCATAGCATCCTAATCATTTGACATAAGCATAGATACATGAAACTGATTTTACAGATCGTGTTCTTCAGAGGACAGTGTAGTGGAATCAGTGAAATCACAAGCCTTAAACCCCTAAGCAGTAGGGTAACAAGCTGAAAATTACAGATCTTGTCTCCTTAAGGAATAGTGGAACAGATCGAAGACGATGAGCCTTAACCCTCTAAGCAATAGGGTAATAGGCTGAATTACAAATATCTTTTCCCTGAAATGGTGTTGGAGTGGCTAAAAGTCACAGCAGATCTCCTTGAAGTTTCAGTGGATCTATTTTCCCTGAAATGGCGTTGGAGCGGCTAAAAGCCACAGCAGATCTCCTTAAAGTTTCAGCAAATTTTCTTCCTGAAATGGCGTTGGAGCGGTTAAAAGCCACAACAGATCTCCTTGAAGTTTCAGCAAATTTTCTCCCTGAAATGGCGTTGGAGTGGCTAAATGCCACAGCAGATCTCCTTAAAGTTTTAGTGAATCTCTTCTTCCTGAAATGGCGTTGGAGCGGCTAAAAGCCACAACAGATCTCCTTGAAATTTTAGTGAATCTCTTCTCCCTGAAATGGTGATGGAGCGGCTAAAATCCACAGTAGATCTCCTTGAAGTTTCAGCGGACCTCTTCTTCCTGAAATGACGTTGGAGCGTCTAAAAACCACAGCAGATCTCCTTGAAGTTTCAGTGGATCTCTTTTTCCTGAAATGGCGTTGGAGCAGTTATAAGCCACAGCAGATCTCCTTGAAGTTTCAACGGAAGAAGATCAAATTACAGATCTTATCTCTCTGAAGTTGCAGTAGAGTAGGTCGAAGTTACAAGTCTTATCTCCCTGAAGTTGCAGAAGAGCAGACTGATGATAGCAAATCTTATTTCCCTGAAGTTGCAGTGGAATGGATCAAAGCTAAATTACGGACCCTATCTCTCTAAAGTTACAGTAGAGTAGATCAAAACAGATTTGGCGTCTCTGTGTTGATAGAGAGCAGATCGAAGATAATAGATTTGGCGTCTCTGTGTTGATAGAGAGTAGATCGAAGATAGTAGATTTGGCGTCTCTGTGTTGATAGAGAGCAGATCGAAGATAACAGATTTGGCGTCTCTGTGTTGATCGAGAGCAGATCGAAGATAACAGATTTGGCGTCTCTATGTTGATAGAGAGCAGATCGAAGATAATAGATTTGGCGTCTCTGTGTTGATAGAGAGCAGATCGAAGATAGTAGATTTGGCGTCTCTGTGATTAGAGAGCAGATTGAAGATAACAGATTTGGCGTCTCTGTGATTAGAGAGCAAATCGAAGATAACAAATTTGGCGTCTCTGTGTTGATAGAGAGCAAATTGAAGATAACAGATTTGGCGTCTCCGTGTTGATAGAGAGCAGAACGAAAATAGCAGATTTGGCATCCCTGTGCTTATAGGGAACAGATCGAAGATAACGGATTTGGCGTCTCTGTATTGACAGAGAGTAGATCAAAGATAGCAGATATCGCCTTCCTGAGTTGCAGCGAAGCAGATTGAAGCTTCAAGAGGCCATTTAAAGAAGATCAAGGATCAAGAACTCAAGACTCGGCGAGCCCGGGCAAAATTGGTCCTTTTATAGTCCTTACTCCATTCTCGTTACACGACAATGAGTAAAGAGGGGCAGCTGTAAGACCCAAATTTTGCCCGGGGCCCAATAAAACCAAACCCAAACATAACCAAATAAATAGTCCATTTACAATATTAAACAACCCAATTTACATCAGACCCTAGCCCAAATAATAGCCCACTTGCTTAAGGTTTTTTCAAAGATAAACCCTTCCCCAAGATGCACCACCAAAGTTCACCAAGCATTGTACACCCAAAATTGGGTCTAGTCGAACAAGAGTTTGGGACCACAAATCTAAAGTCAAAATAATTATTTTATTATTTTATTATAGTTTACAACATGATAGAATCTTTGTGTGGAAGTTTCAGAAAGAAATTTTACGATTTAAGTGTTTAATTTGGTAAAAAGGATTAAACCGTGTAAAGCGTAAAAGTTGAATTCTATATGTTAAAGGTATTAAATGGTTATGAAAGTAAATAGTGGGAGACCTTAAGTGGTAAATATCCCATAAATGTTGGTAGTGGAATTTTGTGGTTTGTTATTGTTGAAATTATGATGTTATTAAAGGTTAGTTTTGTAAATTGGTTAATAAAGATTAAATAAATAAAACCAAAGCCATTATTTTGGACCCATCCTCATCTTCTTCAACCGATTTTAACCTAGAAAAGCCATGGATACATCCGGCCAAGCTTGTGAGCTAAATTAGAAAGAAGAAGAAAGCTATTGCATGTTAATTTTGAGCTCAATTAGGAGCTGGTTCCATAAGAAATTCGGTGGTAGCAAGAAGAGGAAGGATATTGTTCAAGGGTGGGCTTGATGCATTGTTCAAGAAGTTCTTCAAAGGAAACTTTGTAAAATTTTATATATAAAATATATTTATTACATGCAAGTAATTTTCGGCTAATAGGACTGTTAAGTAGAGTTTAGTAGCTTAAAACACATGTTATTTTTACCAAAATACTGCAGTTAGAAGTGAAGAAAACTTTAGATGAAAAAAATGCATAAGTTTCTGCTGAAATTTGCCGCACGAATGTCTATTGCTTCAGCATGTAGTTGCTGATTTGAAAGTGCAGTAAATTCTGGTGTAATTGGTCTGCTGCTGTTGAAAAAAAAATATTAGTTGTTAAATGTTAACCATATCTCTGTCTGAAAGAGATATTTGCGGTCTGAATGCTGGAAATTTCAGCATTTAATTCCTCTTATCTAAACTGATTAAAAAATGCTGTAAATACAACATCTGTATATGCTAATCACTTACCAATTAATTGATAGTGAGCGTAAAATTAAGTTGTCCGAATATGTTAAATTCACTGTTCAATGCACTACCATTTATGCTGTTTTATTTAGAAAATGTAGCTTTCCGAATCTATTGATTTCACAGTTAAATTTAGATGTTGTTATACGGCCAATTGGTGTTAATTAAGTTGTCCAGTTTGGGTTAGTACTACTATCCGAATGTGATGTTGTTATGTTGATTTAGTAACTTGCATTGTTGATGATTTTACAATGTTAGAAACAGAATATGTATTAAGTATGATTTTACAAATTAAATGTTCTGTAACAATTGATGAGTTGTTATATTAAAAATGTCTTCATTTACATTTGATTTAAATGCTTAATGTGTTGCTGTAAAGTGCTAATTTGTTATCTTAAAAAAAATGTGTTCACTCACGTTAATTTTAGATGCTTAATTTGCTGCTGCAAAGGGCTGATTTGTTGTCTTGAAAATGTGTTCATTTACGTCCATTTTAAATGCTTAATGTGCTTTCCAACAACTTATGTTTAAAGATACTTCCAAGTTGACAATTGAAGTTAAAGAAAGAAGTATAATTCATTTTGTGGAAGGGATTTGACGTTAACTTACAAGTTGTTTAGGTTGTACTGCATGAGGGAGTTAAAGGGGTACTTAATACAGTTTATTGCTAATTAATATGCTACGGTTATATTGTATATCATTGGCTGCCCAATTAGGACAAATTCATGGTGTTTAGCTAATTTAAATATTTTTTATATAACGTGAATCATTGACTGTCCAAATTAGGGCATAATTACGATATTAGTTAATTGAAATACTAATGTTGTGATGTGGATCATTGGTTGACCAATTTAAGACACTTATTGTATTTTAGTTATTAAATGTTGCCATTAGGAGAAGGATTATTGCTGTTCAAAGCATGTAATTATGCTGTCCAAAAGTGGCATTTGTTGTGTCCATTTAGGTTTCAAGATTTGGTCCATTTTTTTTTGTAACTAAATTCCTGACCAAATTAGTAATAAAAATATCTAATACATGATTCAAAATTCTCCCTGAATATGAATGTTATGTACTGGTCAAACTGGTACCGATACTAACTATTTCAAGCTTTAAAGAATTATTCGAATATAATGTTATTCTTAATAATGTTGGTTAATGTATGGATATTTTGAGCAATTGTAAGTTTTGAGTAGTCACCTTTAGTATATAATTGATGATGCCTTGATATGTGTATATTAGATAAATTGTGACCTTTTGGTTCTACTTGAATTAAGTTGTGTGATAAATAATTTATGTATATGATTTATAGTCGATTGGACACTATGGGTTAAGCTTGAATGGTGAAATGGATATGTGATATTTATGTATGACTTTTAAACCGAAATGTAAATGATGGTGCTCATATGGAGCTTATATCCGAATGTAGCAAATGACTACTAATGTGATATGTTGAATGAGATGTGTTAATAGATGATTAAATATGCATGATACTTGATCTGTATCAGGGCTTAAAGACCCGCAGGCTTCATGCTGAAATTGTATCCGGGCTTAAAGACCCGCAGGCTATATGCTGGAATTATATCCGGGCTTAAAGACCCGCAGGCTATATGCTAGAATTATATCCGGGCTTAAAGACCCGCAGGCTATATGCTGAAATTATATCCGGACTTAAGGTCCGCAGGC
Source organism: Gossypium arboreum (assembly GCF_025698485.1). Taxonomy (NCBI): domain Eukaryota; kingdom Viridiplantae; phylum Streptophyta; class Magnoliopsida; order Malvales; family Malvaceae; genus Gossypium; species Gossypium arboreum. The sequence continues at coordinate 126,271,869 of NC_069079.1, read as the reverse complement.
TTCGTGCTAGAATTGTATCCGGGCTTAAAGACCCACAGGCTTCGTGCTGAAATTGTATCCGGGCTTAAAGACCCGTAGGCTTCGTGCTGGAATTGTATCCGAACTTAAGATCCGCAGGCTTCGTGCTGGTACTATATCCAGACTTAAGGTCCGCAGGCTTCGTACTGGTACTATATCCGGGCTTAAAGTCCCGTAGGCTTTGTGTTGGTGATTGAATTTGGGGTTTAAACCTAGGAGGCTTAATGCCGATGGTTCGAATAAGATTATGAATTTGAATGTTCGAGGTAAACTACTACTGATTATGTATGTTACATTATGAGGGCCAGGTACGTATTATGTACTCGTATGCGATTTTGATTTGGATCGAATTATAAGTGTACAAAGTGATGCATATGTGAATAAGTGTTACAACTATAAAAGTGATCGTGATACATTCGGTAAATCTGTGAAGTTATGTGGAAGTATATGATTGTTATATGTGATTATGATCATGAAAAATTAAATGTGGATATGATATTGTATTTTGTTCGTTTTGATTGAATTAAAGTTGATAGTGAAGCATTTTAAATGCCTATGTTATATAAGTTCAATCTTGAATGACATTGTAGCACCCCAAACCCGGCCCAGAAGTTATGGTCGGATCCGGCATGCCACATCAAAAAAGTAAAAAAAAATTCCATTCTAAGTCCAGAAAATCGTACTTGATGTTCAAAAGATTAATTCATTAAGGGTTAAAGTGAATGGAAGTGTACACCGTGCAGAAACCTGAAAAGAGGTGGTGAGTCCATCGGATCGCTATACCAAGCTCCTTCGGATCCAATCCTAGTCATGCATACCGCCATTGCCACACCTTAACGTCATGGATATTTCTAGGAAACCGATTCGATTAAGTCATTTTAGGAAAAGTGATTAATTTTGGAAAATACTTTCATTCGGAAGCTTTGCTTGTTGTCGTGTTATTTTGAAATCAACTGTTGTTTTTGAAAACGCTACCTAAAGCTATCCAATTTCAACAGTTAAAATAAGTATTACCTATATTAGTAATACATATTAAAACCATCAAAATAAATAAGCGGCCTTATTACATTTAAAAGCCCAAAACCTCAAACATAACTAAAAGGATGTCCAGTTCACGAAGAAAATCAAACTTTCGAACGGGTGGCCACTCCGAATTCCCTCACAGCTCCAAGCCCACTATGGTTGGGATTACCTACGGGGATAAAAATAAAAGGGGTGAGTTTGGGGAAACTCGGTGTGTAAATTAACCTAACCATAGCCTATATCACTCAAACCACGAAATAGAATAAGTTGGCCTTAGCCCGAATGAATTGAGAATAAAGCCCATAGGCCCATAGCGTAACGTAACAGATATTACATGTTTATGCGAAACCCCAGATTCATCCATAACACCCCGCATCAGCGTTACACCATGTGGGAGACTACTCGACCCACCCAACCGCTACACACCACGTAATTTGCAAGATGGTCGCAGAAGCAGATAATGTGACAGAGTCACCAGATCTGATAATCGTGGCGGGGCCACCGTATCAGATATATGTGGCGAGCCACGGATCGATATTTGTGGCGAGCCACCAGATCGAATATTTGTGGCGAGCCACCAGATCGATATATCGTGGCGAGCCACCGATCGATATTTATGGCATAGCCACCGTAACGCTTCCTCCATAATATAACCTATGTCCCCATGCAATGTATATAATCATGGCATACATCATACAGAATCAGATCGTCATGCTTTTCAGTCAAAATTAACCCTAGGGGTATAACGGTAATTTTGCACCTAAGGGTATAACAGTAATTTTCCATACATAGGGGTATTATAGTAATTTAGCTACTTTTAGGATTTTCATGCATATCCTAACTATTTACATACTATCAGAACACTTACCGCACATACTTACTGAATTGGGCTCGTTGGCCCATGAACCCGATCTTTGGCCCATTAAGCCCAAATTATCAAAATGTACGAAATCGCGCGTACTGCAGTTTATTACTTTAGATTACCAAATATACAAACCCAACTATCTTACGAGCATTCGCACACTCGCAAATTCCCAAGATACTGACTTTTCGGCATTTCGGCTTTTGCCAATCTAGTCTATGAGAGGGTGTCAGTTACACATTGCTTTGCGACGATATCGACGAGATCCACACACGAACCGCCTACAATTGGATTACTAACACGTTAATCTAACTATTCAAATACAAATTACGATTAATCCCTTACAATATTCGCCAACCACACCTACAGATCATAGTAAGCTTATAAGAAATCAATAAGCAACTCATTAACAAATTTTTGTCAATGTTTACCACATAATCATAATTTCACTGCAAGCTGTCTTCCTGAGCAACAGTCACTAAATCATTTATAACTGGAGCTACAAAACTCCAAATCAAGTTCCGTTAATTTTCCCTGAAAATAGACTCATATATATTCTATCCATAAAATTTTCAGAATTTTTGGTTTAGCCAATCAATACCAGAAATTTCTCAAAGTTTCCCATGTTTCACTGTTTGACTAATCTGACCACCCTTAATTACGAATCAAATTTCTCATTGTACAGAATTCAAAATATGTTCTTGTTTATTTCATTAGAAACTAGACTCAATAATCTTTAATTACATAATTTATTCAGCTTCTAATTCTTCTCCCAAAATTTATGGTGATTTTCCAAAGTCACGTTACTGCTGCTGTCCCAAGCAGATTTATTACCAAGTCACTCTTTCACACCTAACTTGCATGCTTGTTATTTGAACATGTATATCACCAATCAATCATCACATATCTATGATTTTACTTAAGTATAATCTCCATTTCATCATTTTAAAGTACAACATGTTAGCTGATTTTTCCCTTTAACATCTAAGGCACATGCATGCTCATTTGTTTGGCTCAACTTCACCTATCTTCCATTTTTCATCAAAAGAACATGAAACAACAACCATTTCCTTCATTTTAATTCATGACTAAATGCTCACAACACAACTAAAAATCAAAATATATTTCAAGAGTTAAGGTAGAATCAAGAAGAACTCATGAACCTCAAAATAGAAGCAAGGTACCAATAACTTACCTTCAATTTTCCTCCTCCTAATGACGGAATACTCAAGAGCTTTCTCCTCTCCTTTCTCTTCTCTAACTTTCAGCTATGATGAACAAAGATGGACAAAACTTTGTTCTTTTCACCCCTTTTTCTTTTAATAAAACTTCGTATTTCATCCATTTAATTCTTTAATACAAAAGACATGAAATTCTTATCATGAAACATTTACCTAACCCATTATCATGAAACATTTACCTAACCCATTATCATGGAACATTTACCTAACCTATTATCATGGAACATTTACCTAACCTATTATCAATTTGTATCAATTTGTACCATAAATTATGGATATCAAGTGCTCATATTGTCTACAACAACATGATGGCTAGCCACTTCATGTAAAATGAGAGGTTTGTCATGCAAATCCTCCTATTTTGCACTCCTATTTATTTGGCCACTTCAATTTAGCCTATAGCATTTTCAAACATTTTCACATAGGTCCTATTTCATAATTTCACTCCCTTTTTCTTATGGAACAAAAATTAACTAAAATTGTCGGGTTCTATCTTAAGTTTGGGCTTTCTAGAGGCCCACTAACATAATTAAACCTATGCCAACATTCACAGGATTCCCGAAAATTCGGGCGTTACAACTCTACCCTCCTTAAAGAAATTTCGTCCTCGAAATTTACCTAATCCAAACAGATGAGGGTATTGCTGTTACAACGTCTCTTCTGGCTCCCAAACTCAGAAGTTTCCCCTTCCTTAACTTGTTGAAAACGAGCGACCAAAGACTCATCGTTCAACTATTTTTCCTTAATCTGATCCACCTAGGTTGGCCTCACTTGCAACTCACCATGAGACTTCCATCATCATCTGAGACTCAGACGAGCAAACATTGCTCTTAGATCGATCTGACTTACGACTTAGAGCATCGGCTACTACATTAGCCTTGCTTGAGTGATACTCGATCGAACAGTCATAGTCCTTAAGCAACTCAATCCATCTCCTTTGCCTAAGGTTCAGCTCCTTCTGAGTCAACAAATACTTAAGACTCTTATGGTCACTGTATATAATACACCTTTCTCCGTACAAGTAATGTCTCCAAATCTTAAGTGCAAATATCACTGCTGCCAACTCTAAATCATGAGTCAAATAGTTTCCCTCATGAGGCTTAAGCTATCGTGATGCATATGCAACCACTTTACCCTCTTGCATTAAGACGCAGCCCAAACCTACGTGTGATGCATCACTGTACACACTAAAATCCTTCCCAGACTCCGGCTGAATTAACGCAGGTGCTTCAGTCAGAACTTTATTCAACTTCTCAAAAGCTTCCTGCTGCTTCTTAGTCTATACAAACGGTACTCCTTTCCTTATGAGTTTTATCAGGGGTGCTGCCATTACAGAAAAACCTTCTACAAACCTTCTATAGTATCCTGCCAGTCCTAGGAAACTCCATATTTCGATTAATCGACCTAGGCGGCTTCCATTCCAAAATCGCTTCAATTTTTCGACGGTCCACTTTAATCCCCTCAGCAGAGACCACATGTTCTAAGAAAGTTACCTCCCTCAACCAAAATTCACACTTGCTGAACTTCGCAAAGAGTTCCTTCTCCCTTAATACTTACAGCACTATATGGAGATGCTCATCATGTTTTGTTTTAGTTTCAGAATATACCAGGATATCGTCAATAAAGACGACTACGAACTGATCTAAAAATGGTTGGAACACACGATTCATCAGATCCATAAACGCTGTAGGAGCGTTCGTTAGTCCAAATGGCATAACCAGAAACTCGTAATGACCATACCGAGTCCTGAATGTCGTCTTTTAGATATCTGCCTCCTTAACCCTTAACTGATGATATCCAGATCGAAGGTCGATCTTGGAAAATACAGAAGCTCCTCTAAGCTGGTCGAATAGATCGTCAATCCTTGGTAGTGGATACTTATTCTTAATCGTCAGTTTGTTCAACTGGCGATAATCAATGCACATCCGCATCGTACTATCCTTCTTTTTCATGAATAGCACTGGTGCTCCCCATGGAGACACGCTTGGCCTAATAAAGTCCCTATCCAACAACTCTTGAATTTGAGCCTTTAACTCCACTAACTCCTTGATTGCCATCCTATACGGTGCGATGGACACGGCGCCGTTCGTGCAACAAGTCTATTCCAAACTCAACTTCTCGATTCGGAGGCAATCTCGAAGCTCTCCGGGAAAACATCTTGGAACTCCTTTACGGTCCTAACCTTATCCACTGTCAGTCCCTCCTCTTCCGACTGACTTACAAATACAAATTAGGCCTCACAACCTTTCCGAATCCACTTTTCGGCTCTTAATGTCGACACCACATTGGACAAATAATCCATTCTCTCACCTATCACCATAACCTCCTCATCCTTTGTAGTTCTTAACACCATTCGTTTAGAAGCACAATCCAGAGTTGCCTTATGCTTAACAAGCTAATCCATTCCCAGAATGAGGTCAAACTCTCCGAACGGTAACTCCATCAGATCTTCAAGGAAAATCTTACCTTGAGTTTCTAAGGGTATATCCTTATACAGTTTGTCTACCCTAACCGAGTGACCCAAAGGATTTAGTACAGATACCCCACTCACAATCTCTTCAGAGTAGTCCAAGTTGCCCATAATTCGTTCTGTGGCCTCCAACCAATATTCCGCCACATTCGGGGCTATACCAGACACGCCCTTAAAGATCTCCGTTCCGTTAGTCCCGAAGTCATTCAGAAATAGATCCCTGAATTTTGTTGCCCAAACTTGCTCCGGCAACCCTTTCTAGAACACGAAGCATTGCTTGTGACAGGGCATCATCCTTGGCACCGCGGTCATGAGACTCTACCTCTGTTGCCGGTGGTACCGGTGCATCCACCGCCGGCATATGTCTCGAAGATGAAGATCTCGCTCGAGCAATTCCTCAGCTCCGTCCACGGCCCCTTGTACTCATATCGTATTATCTTTATTACGAATTTTTATGCATCAATTAATATTCCAGTATTTATTACAGATGTTTTATGAATCGAATAAGAGTTCGAGTTTGTTTTCACGTAATCAAGTCTAGCTACGATTTCGATCTCTTATCGATTTTCCTATGGTTTCAGTATCATCCTATCTAGAGTATCCTAATAGGGTTTCAGTACAGACAGATAAGTCAGAAAAATATTCAGAAGAGTTCAAAGTAATACTTACAGACTTGAGCCGGAGATTCGGAATGCCACCTTCTAAAGATCTAAATTTTGAAATTTGAGTTTTTCGCATACTTTATAAAATTTTCGTTATCGAAAATCTTTGTTTTTGTAAACCCATTCCACACCGAGTTGTTGCAACCTAAGCTCGATACCACTAAATGTAGCACCCCAAACCCGCCCGAAGTTATGGTTTGGATCCGCATGCCACATCAAAAGTAAAAAATTTTCTATTCTAAGTCCGTAAAATTGTACTTGATGTTCAAAAGATTAATTCATTAAGGGTTAAAGTGAATGGAAGTCGTGCACCGGTAGGAAACAGGAAAAGAGGTGGTGAGTCCATCGGATCGCTAATACCAAGCTCCTTCGGATCCAATCCTAGACATGCATACCGCCATTGCCACACCTTAACGTCATGGATATTTCTAGAAACCGATTTGATTAAGTCATTTTAGGAAAAGTGATTAATTTTGGAAAATACTTTCATTGCGGAAGCTTTGCTTGTTGTCGTGTTATTTTGAAATCAACTGTTGTTTTTGAAAACGCGCCCTAAAGCTATCCAATTTCAACAGTTAAAATAAGTATTACCTATCTTAGTAATACATATTAAAAACCATCAAAAATAAATAAGCGGCCTTATTACATTTAAAGCCCAAAACCTCAAACATAATTAAAAGGATGCCCAGTTCACCAGAAGAAAATCAAACTTTCAGAATGGGTGGCCACTCCAAATTCCCTCACAGCTCCAAGCCCACTATGGTTGGGGATTACCTGCGTGGATAAAAATAAAAGGGGTGAGTTTGGGGAAACTCAGTGTGTAAATTAACCCAACCATAGCCTATATCAGCTCAAACCACAGAAATAGAATAAGTTGGCCTTAGCCCAGAACAGAATTCAAAATAAAGCCCATAGACCCATAGCGTAACGTAATGATATTACATGTTTATGCGTAAACCCAACCCAGATTCATCCATAACACCCCTGCAGCGTTACACCATGTGGGAGACTACTCGACCCACCCAACCGCTACACACCACGAATTTGCAGTATGGCTGCTGAGCAGATAATGTGATGAGTCACCAGATACAGATAATCGTGGCAGGGCCACCAGAACAGATATATGTGGCAGAGCCACTAAATCAGATATTTGTGGCAGAGCCACCAGATCAGATATTTGTGGCATAGCCACCAGAACGCTTCCTCCATAATATAACCCATGTCCCTATGCAACAGATATATAATCATGACATACATCATACAGAATCAGATCGTCATGCTTTTCAGTCAAAATTAACCCTAGGGGTATAACGGTAATTTTGCACCTAGGGGTATAACAGTAATTTTCCATTCATAGGGGTATTATAGTAATTTAGCTACTTTTAGGGTTTTCATGCATATCCTAACTATTTACGTACTATCAGAACACTTACTGCACATACTTACTGAATTGGGCTCGTTGGCCCATGAACCCGATCTTTGGCCCATTAAGCCCAAATTATCAAAATGTATGAAATCGCGCATCGCAGTTTATTACTTTAGATTACCAAATATACAAACCCAACTATCTTACGAGCATTCGTGACGTCGCAAATTCCCAAAATCTGACTTTTCGGCATTTCGCTTTTCGCTTTTGCCAATCTAGTCTATGAGAGGGTGTCGATTACACACATTTTGCACGATATGTTGATGAGATCCACACGAACCACCTACAATTGGATTACCAACACGTTAATCTAACTATTCAAATACAAACTACGATTAATCCCTTACAATATTCGCCAACCACACCTACAGATCATAGTAAGCTTATAAGAAATCAATAAGCAACTCATTAACAAATTTTTGTCAATGTTTACCACATAATCATAATTTCACTGCAAGTTGTCTTCCTGAGCAACAGTCACTAAATCATTTATAACTGGAGCTACGAAACTCCAAATCAAGTTCCGTTAATTTTCCCTGAAAATAGACTCATATATCTTCTATCCATAAAATTTTCAGAATTTTTGGTTTAGCCAATCAATACCAGAAATTTCTCAAAGTTTCCCATGTTTCACTGTTTGACTAATCTGACCACCCTTCATTACGAATCAAATTTCTCATTGTACAGAATTCAAAATATGTTCTTGTTTATTTCATTAGAAACTAGACTCTATAAGCTTTAATTACATAATTTATTCAGCTTCTAATTCTTCTCCCACAATTTATGGTGATTTTCCAAAGTCACGTTACTGCTGCTGTCCCAAGCAGATTTATTACCAAATCACTCTTTCACACTTAACTTGCATGCTTGTTATTTAAACATGTATATCACCAATCAATCATCACATATCTATGATTTTACTTAAGTATAATCTCCATTTCATCATTTTAAAGCACAACATGTTAGCTGATTTTTCCCTTTAACATCTAAGGCACATGCATGCTCATTTGTTTGGCTCAACTTCACCTATCTTCCATTTTTCATCAAAAGAACATGAAACAACAACCATTTCCTTCATTTTAATTCATGACTAAATGCTCACAACACAACTAAAAATCAAAATATATTTCAAGAGTTAAGGTAGAATCAAGAAGAACTCATGAACCTCAAAATAGAAGCAAGGTACCAAGAACTTACCTTCAATTTTCCTCCTCCTAATGACGGAATACTCAAGAGCTTTCTCCTCTCCTTTCTCTTCTCTAACTTTCAGCTATGATGAACAAAGATGGACAAAACTTTGTTCTTTTCACCCCTTTTTCTTTTAATAAAATTTCATATTTCATCCATTTAATTCTTTAATACAAAAGACATGAAATTCTTATCATGAAACATTTACCTAACCCATTATCATGAAACATTTATCTAACCCATTATCATGGAACATTTACCTAACCTATTATCATGGAACATTTACCTAACCTATTATCAATTTGTATCAATTTGTACCATAAATTATGGATATCAAGTGCTCATATTGTCTACAACAACATGATGGCTAGCCACTTCATGTAAAATGGGAGGTTTGTCATGCAAATCCTCCAATTTTGCACTCCTATTTATTTGGCCACTTCAATTTAGCCTATAGCATTTTCAAACATTTTCACATAGGTCCTATTTCATAATTTCACTCCCTTTTTCTTATGGAACAAAAATTAACTAAAATTGTCGGGTTCTATCTTAAGTTTGGGCTTTCTAGAGGCCCACTAACATATTTAAACCTATGCCAACATTCACAGGATTCCCGAAAATTCGGGCGTTACAGACATGATATACATGTTTAAATAATATGAAAGCAAAGAATGTGTGAAAGAGTAGATTGTAATAAATCTGCTTGAGGCAGCAGCAGTAACATGATTTTTGAAAAATCACCATAAATAGTGGGTGTTGAGTTATAGGCTGAATAAATTATGTAATGAAAGATTAATGAGTCTAGTTTCTTATAAAAGAAACTTTGTAAGCAAAAGAGTAGCCGATAATGAGATATTTGAAGTGGCGTAGGATAGAGTCAAAATGACTTCGAGGTCCCCTGTTTTGTTTTTAGAAAATCATTGTAAAATTTTACAATGATGGTTATAAAATAAAATTTATATTCTTAGACTCCTTAACGAGTCTAGTTTCAAATGAAATAAATGAGAATAAATTTTGAATTCTGTACAATGAGAAATTTGATTCGTAGTGAAGAGTGGTCAGATTAGTCAAATAGTGAAACAGGGGAAACATTAAGAAAAATCTGATATTGATTGGCCGAATCAAAATTCTGAAAATTTTATGGATAGATGATATATGAGTCTATTTTCAGGAAAAATTTACGGAAATTGATTTGGAGTTTTGTATCTCCAGTTATAAATAATTTAGTGACTGTTGCTCAGGAAGACAACTTGTAGTAAATTTGTGATTATGTTGTAAACATTGATAAAATTTATTAATGAGTTGCTTATTTTTTTCTTATGAACTTACTAAGTGTAAAGCTTACTCTCCTTTTCTTTCCCATATTCCCTAAGGTTGCCAGATTAGCTTGGATTGGAGGCCATCAGAGATATTATCACATTGTCGAGTCTACGCTATCGGCGTAAGTAAATCTTAGTGTTTCGAGTCTATGGCATGTATAGGGTTGTAAAGTTGAGTATGTAATATTATGATTAAGTCAAAGACTTTAGCTTATTATTAAGGTAGTTTGATTATACATACGCTTGTATGTTATTATCTCCTTTGATGTGGTTTATAGCATGTATATTTAGAATTTGAATTGTGATTCATTGTTGAGTAAGTAAATGATACAAGACTAAGATATTGGTAAATATTTAATAATGCATCATGAATGTTTTGGGTCTTGTAAGCCCGATTAAAGGATAAAATACGTGCGTATGAAAAGTTTAAAATTGATCAAAAATTTTTACAGCCTGGTTTTATATAAATGGATGAGTTTAAATCTGGTAGCACCTCGAACCCTGTTCCGGCGAGGGATATGGGTGAAGGGTGTTACATGCATGCCCCCTCTGCCCTTGGCCATCACGTGCACCACCCACACCTGACACACCTGCAACAGGGACAAAAACAACAGCAAGAGAAAGCATGCAAGGGATGGGGGAAAGAATAAACAAAAGAACGAAAACAAAAAATAGGAGATGAATGTTTCGTAGATCGGCTTTAAAAAGCCAAAATCTATCATTTATAAGGGGGGATCGATGGTATTTTGGGGAAGAATCGATCGTATTTTAGGGGAGAACCGTTTGTAAATAGGGGCTTCTTTTTTCCTTTGTTTTCAAGAGAAACAGGTATGGATTTTTGAAGATAAAATAAAAAAAATATTTCTAAGGTGATTACTTGTTACAATTTTTTTTATTCTATTTTTCTTCTTTCATTCGACACAAATCTGAAATATAAGAGAGGACGAGAGGCTTACGGAGTTGCATCGTGTTTTATTTGTCGAAGGGTCTTGCTTTGTTGGTCGTAATCGATTTTGGAGGGTGGTGAGGGCTTGAGATGAGCCTTTAATTTGAAAAGAAAAGGGAAATGGGGAGAGTTAGAGAGCATTAAGGATTTTTTTTCTTTAAAAAAGTGGCTAAAGTAAAAAGATTTTAAAACAGTTTTTTATTTTAAATAGCACAATAAAACAGCATTGGAAAGGGAAAGTCAGCATGCGACTTGGGCCATGTGCATTGTCCCTTTAGATGGGGATTTTCACTTTTAGTCCCTCTCCTTCGCCTGACTTCTAAATTGGCCCATTCATATTTTATGTTCTTGTAAATTTACCACGAATTTGCATCTTGTCCCAATTTGGCCGCGCCAGTGCTACATTTAGGAGTTTGGATCTTTTTGCTTTTGGTCCCTCCTTATTATTTGCGTGTTCGATTTGGTCCTATTCTCTTTATCTTTATTTGGATTTGCCCCAAATTTTTGTTTTCAATCCAATTTAATCCTTTTAGTTAATTTGTCATTTTATTATTAAAATTTATTAATTATATTTATTTATTAATTTTATTATTATTGGTATTATTATTATTATTATTATCATTATTTTTATTCATTATTGTTATTATTTCTCTTGTTGTTTTCATTATTATTTATATTATTGTTAGTACTATTAGTACTCTTTAGTTTATTATTATTATTACTATCTCGTCATTATTTTCTATTATTGTTATTAATATACTATTATTATTCTTATTAATGTATTACTATTATTTTTACTTTATTATTATATTATTACTATTGCTATCATCAAATTATTAAACTAATTAATTTCGTATTGATTTTGTCGCATTATATATTTTCTTTTGTATATATTTACATTATTATTGCTATTACTATTATTATTATTATTATTATTATTATTAGACATAACATATATTTTATATTATTATCAACTTTAAATACTTTACATATGTTATTTCTTTTAAACTTTTGTATATATCTTTTATATGTTAACGATTTTAAATTCTTTTATTGTTATTTACTTTGAACTTTGTATACATATCACTTATTTTAAATTTTATCTTAAAGTTTTACTGTGTATTATATTTATATATAAATTTTCATTTAGGCTCTTTTTTTTTAAAAAAATTCATTAAAACGAAAGAGATGTTTGATATTTGGCAATCTATGGAATCGTGCCCTAACGTGCTGGGTTGCAATTTCTCGTTTGCTCAAATTAATCAAATGTCTCTTTAGAATTTCCTTCATGTTTTCTAAAAACTTTTTAAAACGAAGGAAATGTTCGATGTTCGGCAATTTGGGGAATCGTGCCCTATCGTGCTGGGTGGCAATCTCTCGTTTGCGCAAAATAATCGAATATCCCTTTGGAATTTCATTCGTGTTTTCTAAAGCGAGGCAATGTTCAACGTTTGGAAATTCGAGGAATCGTGCCCTACTGTGCTGGGTTTTGATTCTTCGTTGGACTAAATAATTGAGCATCCTTCTGTAGTTCCCAAATCATGAATTCTTAGAAGTCGAAATCTGTCGTGTTTTCGAGGATATGGAGGATCGTGTCCTACTGTGCTGGATGTGATGCTATATTCCTCTGAAACAAGAGGATTTTGACAATCAATTCGGGTTATTCAAACGTAATAAAAAAAGAACATCATTTCAAAAACATTTTTAAATCTTAGACACAAGGACAGTTATTTAATAGGGTTGGTACCAATTTTGGGCGTCACGGGGGTGCTAACCCTTCCTCGTGCGTAACCGACTCCCGAGCCCTTTCTCTCAATTTTCGTAGACCAAAATCATTGTTTTAGTAAACCAAAATGTTTTATTAAAACAACCCAAATTTCTAGGTGATCCGATCACACCTAAACAAGAAAAGATTGGTGGCGACTCCATTTTCGCTTTCCAAAAAGTCAATCCATCATTTTTAAATCGGAAAAAAATGGTTTCGACAGCTTTGCGACTCCATTGGGGACAATAATAGAGTCAAGCCGCAAAATTGATTATTTTCTATCCTTTTGTCGAAAATTTAAAATTTGGTTTTTAACAGATGATCCTTTTACTTCATTTGTTTTGGTTCAAGTCCTATAGAATACTTTTGCATTGCATTGCATGACCATTGTGGTCACACCTTTTAAGTGGGAGTAAGAAACTATGCTTTCGTGAGGTTTTCACCTCCACATGGGCTAGGGGATCGCTTCCGGAATACATCTGTACTTATGTCTTCGTGAGGTTTTCACCTCCACATGGGCATAAGGAAATGTATTCCCCTGAACTGAACTCGGTCTGTATGAGCCTATAATGGGTGAGGATCGAGGAATCTGCTGGTTCAGGTACCCTTACTCTAGAACCAAACCACATATAGAGAGACCTAGGAGCCCACCTTAGGGAGAGCCACTCCGAACCCCTAGTGGTCACCCGAATTGCTTTATTTGTTATTTATTCTGCACTAACGTGTTTTGTTTTTTTGTTTATAATTGCATTGTATTACATCATCCTAGGAAGGAGGTGCTGATTCAAATTTGATTGCTAAATAGAACAGTTTGTCATAAGAAAACAAATTTTTTGATAAAGTGGATTATAACACTGTTGTCTAAATATGGTCCAAGTGAATACATGAAAGAAGGCTGATAGTCCGTGAAGAAATACAAGACTTTGCTTCAATGCCTGAAGACAGAAACTGACAAAGATTATTCGAGAGCCATCACGTCTTGACTTTCTTAAAGGAGCTGACAAGTATCATAGAAATAAGTGAGCAACGAGTCGAAGCCTGGATCAAGCAGAAAAGGAGTTAATATAGACATCTCTTGGAGAATTTGTCAGACTCGACTATAAGATCCAGATATGAAGAGGAAGAAAGGTGTCTTCACTTGGAATATAAGAGAAAGGCCGTATATGTAGTCCATTTTATGTAAAGGAATTTGTTTTCTAGAAAAGTTGTTCTAATAAAATTAAATTCAGAATCAATGCCTTCCTTTATTTTTGGATTCATGCATTTGCATTACATTACATCAAAGAAAAGAATGTGTTGATTCGAAATTCGATTCCTAAATAGAATAGTTTGTCATAAGAAAACGAATTTCTTGATAAAGTGGATTATAGTGCAGTTGCCTGAATATAGTCCAAGTAAACACGATGAGAGAAAGATGGTAGTTTACGGAGGAATACATGATGTAATTTCCAGAGATTCAAGCCAACAAAGGCATGACGAGAGAAAGCCGGAAGTCCACGAAGGAATACATGACTTGATTTAATTGCCAACGAAGATTATCCAAGAGCCGGCACTTTTTGATGAGTATCATGGAGATAAGCGAGCAAGAGATCGAGGCTCAGATTAAGCAGTAAGGAGCTAGCAAAGGCATCTTTTGGAAAATTTACAGGGTTCAACCATGAAGAAAAGATCAGCGTTTACTTGGACTATGACGGGCAATACCACATATATAATCTATTTTCATGTAAAGAAATCTCTCTTCTAGAAAAATTGTTCTAATAGAATTGTATTTAGAATCAACGCCTTCCTTTCTTTTGCATTCATTTCATGCATTTGCATTGTATTGCATTATTTTGCATTAGACTTTCCCTAAAAGGACCCTAATTAGGTAAAATTATCCCAGTTAACTTGGGAATCGACAAAAGTCAAATGACTAGGCATCTTTACGTTACACGACAATGAGCAAAGAGTTGTAATGCCTTGAACAAGTCAAAAGCCTGAAAGGAATATCGAGGAATTTCAATGATATATCCGAAAAGGGAACTGAGGAATAAAAGTCTCCAAACTTTTGCATATTTGGGAGTGTTTTTAACAATGGGACTGTGGAAGAGATCCCTGTATTTTTAGAGCTAATCTAGAGTAATATTCAAAACACGCTTGTTGCTTTAAGCCTAGAAAGCAACAAAAGTCCTTTTGTGAAACAGGCTTGTGTCCTAAATCTTTGTTTCAATAAATGCATCTTTGTGAGCAAATATTCTCTTGTTTTATTTCATACTATACGAATAATTGTTCTTAGATTCTTTTGTTCTTTGGAATTTATTTTAAATATTCATTTATTCATAATCATACCATACAAATAATCATCCTTAGAATTATTTATTCTTTGGAATCTGCCTTCGTATCTACAACAGGTCCCCAGATATCAATGATATGAGTAACGCTGTCATTGACTTCGAGTCTTCTTTTGAGCGAAATATGGGCCTAAAGGGATCTCAACACTTTGAAGATGACAGAGATGTAGACTACTCTCTATTTGTTAAGGATGGTAGAGAAAGATATAAACAGATCCTCTCTTACAAAAAGACAGTAGACAATAGGCCTAGGACAAGACAAAGAGGCAAACATCGGAGTCTGCATCACCACAAAGGCAAAGCGAGACGTCATTGAATCACTTCCGAGAATTTAAAGATTTTTATCAAGATACGCCTGGCTACTAGGACAGGAGAATGTTGCAGGGTTTTGAATGACATATGCTAATGGTTTTACGATGGCCAAGCTAATCATGAGATTTGGGTTCTGCTGGTCCACCATAGAAAGGGATTGCCTAAGTATGCCGTAAATGCCAAATTTTTGGAGACAAAATTCATGTGCCCCTTCATTTCTCCGTAGACTTTCTCTATGTGGGGGCATGGAGGTTTATAGACAGGTCTCATTAAAAGCTTTTAACGGATACGGATTCGTCTTTGGGGTCATCGATTACTCTGCAAAAAAGGGTGAAAGTTGTTTCATATGCCAATGTCACTAAGTTGACAGTCATCAAATTCCAAAAAAGGTGCCAACAAAGAATGCCAGAAAATCATATCTAACACAACTGTACAACGTCAAAAGTTTGCAGTCTGTTCAAAGATTAGGAACTATATTGCAAAGGCAAAGGCAAAGGCAAAAAAAAAAAGAAAAAAAAGAAAAGAAAAGAAAAAAGAAAGGGACCCAACAACAAATTAAAGATCATGGGGAAGATGACCGAGACTTGTAAAGATCGGCATAAGAAGTCATCATGTACCCTCTATGCTCATCGAACATCGGCCAGGACCTCAGTTGGGGCAACACATTTCTCGTTGGTTTATGGGACAGAATCGATTTTGAAGATGAGATTCTTTTTCTCCGAGTCTCGTCAGAGCTGAAGTTAGATAAGACAGAATAGATCCAATCCTGATAGGATCAATTGAATTTGAAAAGAGAAGGTCGAAAGCTATCTGTCGAAGTCCAATACACCGAAAATGACTAATGTAAGCTACGACAGAAAGTTTCGTCCTAAAGAATTCCACGAGGGGGACCTAGTGCTGAAAATATATTTTTTATACAAAATTTCTTCAGAGGAAAGTGGACCAAATTGGGAAGGACCTTATGTAGTGAAGAAGGCCTGTTCTAGAGGAGCATCATTTCGGAATAGATGGTAAAAATTTGTCCAATCTTGTGAATTCAAATTTTGTCAAGAAGTGTTTCACCTAGAAAGTGAGAAGCTAAGGCGAAAACCAGTAAAGGACGGTTTGAGACATTCCAAAAAAAAATGAATGAAGAAGAAAAAGAAAAAAGAAAAGAGGAGAGGCCATGCCAAAAACCCGGAAAGGGCACCTTGAGACCAAAGGGGATTTGAGTTGAAAACCCAAAAGGGACAGCTCAAATTTGGATCAAATTGGGGCATACATCAGTATTGCTATGTCTGAATTAACAATAAAGAAGTATGCTACGTCTTGGGGCATCGACAAAGTACTCCAGATCCCCTAAACACATATTGAGCTCAGAAAGGTCCTCAAGAAGTTGATACAGAGAAGCTCAAGCTGCGATATCTGGGGCATCTAGCTTCTACTTTTCCTATTTTGAATTTGTTATCTTTGATTCTTTCCAAGATATGTCCGAATAAATTTTCTTCTTATTGCATTGATATCTTTGATTAACTCATTCATTTTGAGTTAATTTCCTTCTTATTGCATTTGCAATATTTGATAAATTCATTTCGAGCTATGCTCCCAATCAATTTCCTTCTTGTTCATCGTTTTGATCTTTTTCGAGCATTTTGCATTGAAATAACGATTAATGGACCAATAATACTTGCACAAAAAAAGTTCTGCATATTACTTTGTGAGCTTCTAAATAGTACAGGAGCCTGAAACAGGGCCATTATTCAGAACTCACCGAGCGTAAAGGTTGAAAATATTCAAGCCCAAATTGAAATTATCTCATTGGGTTTTCTGTCAAAGATATTGGTTGAGCAGAAAAATTACATTGGTGATATAATCCCGGCAAAGAACAAGCAATGAGATTATTCTCGAGAAAAGGAAAATGGTATTCTGTATTCATACAGATATCAGGCATATACATTTGTTCATTACACCTAAGGAATGGTGTAACAGATCAAATTGATTTAAGATGATGCAAATCCTATACCTTTGAGTTGCATCAAAATGGATGGAAGAAATCAAATGTTATTCCTATGAAATTGCAGTAGGAGGCACAAACTTTATGTCCTAGAAGGTACAGTGGAAGGGACTCTGAAATTACAGCGGGAAAAGTTTGCTGAGCAAAATGTGATTGTTTCTTTGACTTTTCTGTCAAGAATACCAACCGAACAAGATAGCAGCGTAATACGTCAGTGATAATGTCCTAATGAAAAACGGGCAATGATACCTTAAGCCTTTTTTTTAAAAAAAAAGAAGAAAAAGAAGCTCATGACATTTCTACATTCATAACACATCTAGTTAGGAGCATTTGATTCATTTCGATCATAGTATCCTAGTTATTTGACACATTCACAACACATCTAGTTAGGAGCATTTGATTCATTTCGATCATAGCATCCTAATCATTTGACATAAGCATAGATACATGAAACTGATTTTACAGATCGTGTTCCTCAGAGGACAGTGTAGTGGAATCAGTGAAATCACAAGCCTTAAACCCCTAAGCAGTTGGGTAACAAGCTGAAAATTACAGATTTTGTCTCCCTAAGCAATAGTGGAACAGATCGAAGACGATGAGCCTTAACCCCCTAAGCAGTAGGGTAATAGGCTGAATTACAAATATCTTTTCCCTGAAATGGTGTTGGAGCGGCTAAAAGTCACAGCAGATCTCCTTGAAGTTTCAGTAGATCTTTTTTCCCTGAAATGGCGTTGGAGCAGCTAAAAGCCACAGCAGATCTCCTTAAAGTTTCAGCAAATTTTCTTCCTGAAATAGCGTTGGAGCGGCTAAAAGCCACAACAGATCTCCTTGAAGTTTCAGCAAATTTTCTCCCTGAAATGGCGTTGGAGCGGCTAAATGCCACACCAGATCTCCTTGAAGTTTTAGTGAATCTCTTCTTCCTGAAATGGCGTTGGAGCGGCTAAAAGCCACAGCAGATCTCCTTGAAGTTTCAGTGAATCTCTTCTCCCTGAAATGGCGATGGAGCGGCTAAAAGCCACAGTAGATCTCCTTGAAGTTTCAACGGACCTCTTCTTCCTGAAATGGCGTTAGAGCGTCTAAAAACCACAGCAGATCTCCTTGAAGTTTCAGTGGATCTTTTTCCTGAAATGGCGTTGGAGCGGTTATAAGCCACAGCAGATCTCCTTGAAGTTTCAACGGAAGAAGATCAAATTACAGATCTTATCTCTATGAAGTTGCAGTAGAGTAGGTCGAAGTTACAAGTCTTATCTCCCTGAAGTTGCAGAAGAGCAGACTGATGATAGCAAATCTTATTACCCTAAAGTTGCAGTGGAATGGATCAAAGCTAAATTACGGATCCTCTCTCTCTAAAGTTACAGTAGAGTAGATTAAAATAGATTTGGCGTCTCTGTGTTGATAGAGAGCAGATCGAAGATATTAGATTTGGCGTCTCTGTGTTGATAGAGAGCAGATCGAAGATAGTAGATTTGGCGTCTCTGTGATTAGAGAACAGATTGAAGATAACAGATTTGGCGTCTCTGTGATTAGAGAGCAAATCGAAGATAACAGATTTGGCATCTCTGTGTTGATAGAGAGCAAATTGAAGATAACAGATTTGGCGTCTCTGTGTTGATAGAGAGCAGATCGAAAATAGTAGATTTGGCATCCCTGTGCTTATAGGGAACAGATCGAAGATAACGGATTTGGCGTCTCTGTATTGACAGAGAGCAGATCAAAGATAGCAGATATCGCCTTCCTGAGTTGCAGCGAAGCAGATTGAAGCCGTCAAGAGGCCATTTAAAGAAGATCAAGGATCAAGAACTCAAGACTCGGCGAGCCCGGGCAAAATTGGTCCTTTTATAGTCTTTACTCCATTCTCGTTACACGACAATGAGTAAAGAGGTGCAGCTGTAAGACCCAAATTTTGCCCGGGGCCCAATAAAACCAAACCCAAACATAACCAAATAAATAGCCCATTTACAATATTAAACAACCCAATTTACATCAGACCCTAGCCCAAATAATAGCCCACTTGCTTAAGGTTTTTTTTCAGCAGTAAACCCTTCCCCAAGATGCAGCCACCAAAGTTCAGCCGCATTGTAACA
The DNA here is from genome assembly GCF_025698485.1 of Gossypium arboreum. Taxonomy (NCBI): domain Eukaryota; kingdom Viridiplantae; phylum Streptophyta; class Magnoliopsida; order Malvales; family Malvaceae; genus Gossypium; species Gossypium arboreum. The sequence goes on along the minus strand of NC_069079.1, from coordinate 126,252,230 downwards.
GCCCAAAATTGGGTCTAGTCGGAACAGTGGTTTCGGGACCACAAATCTAAAGTCAAAATAATTATTTTATTATTTTTATTAAAGTTTACAACACGATAGAATCTTTGTGCGGAAGTTTCGTAAAGAAATTTTACGATTTAAGTGTTTATTTTGGTAAAAAGGATTAAACCGTGTAAAGCGTAAAAGTTGAATTCTATATGTTAAAGGTATTAAATGGTTATGAAAGTAAATAGTAGGAGACCTTAAGTGGTAAATATCCCATAAATGTTGGTAGTGGAATTTTGTGGTTTGTTATTGTTGAAATTATGATGTTATTAAAGGTTAGTTTTGTAAATTGGTTAATAAAGATTAAATAAATAAAACCAAAGCCATTATTTTGGACCCATCCTCATCTTCTTCAACCGATTTTAACCTAGAAAAGCCATTGATACAACCGGCCAAGCTTGTGAGCTAAATTAGAAAGAAGAAGAAAGCTATTGCATGTTAATTTTGAGCTCAATTAGGAGCTGGTTCCATAAGAAATTCGGTGGTAGCAAGAAGAGGAAGGATATTGTTCAAGAGTGGGCTTGACTGCTGTTCAGTAAGTTCTTCAAAGGAAACTTTGTAAAATTTTTATATATAAAATATATTTATTACATGCAAGTAATTTTCGGCTAATAGGACTGTTAAGTAGAGTTTAGTAGCTTAAAACACATGTTATTTTTACCAAAATACTGCAGTTAGAAGTGAAGAAAAATTTAGATGAAAAAATGCATAAGTTCTGTTGAAATTTGCCGCATACGAATGTCTATTGCTTCAAACATGTAGTTGCTATATTGAAAGTGCAGATAAATTCGTGTAATTGGTCTCTGCTGTTGAAAAAAAAATTAGTTGTTAAATGTTAACCATATCTCATCTCGAAAGAGATATTTGCGGTCCGAATCTGGAAATTTCAGCATTTAATTCCTCTTATCTAAATGAATAAAAATGCTGTAAATACAACATCTCAGATATGCTAATCACTTACCAATTAATTGATAGTGAGCGTAAAATTAAGTTGTCCGAATATGTTAAATTCACTGTTCAATGCAATACCATTTATGCTGTTTTATTTAGAAAACGTTGCTTTTCGAATCTGTTGATTTCACAGTTAAATTTAGATGTTGTTATACTGCCAATTGGTGTTAATTAAGTTGTCCAGTTTGGGTTAGTACTACTATCCGAATGTGATGTTGTTATGTTGATTTAGTAACTTGCATTGTTGATGATTTTACAATGTTAGAAACAGAATATGTATTAAGTATGATTTTACAAATTAAATGTTCTGTAACAATTGATGAGTTGTTATATTAAAAATGTCTTCATTTACGTTTGATTTAAATGCTTAATGTGTTGCTGTAAAGTGCTAATTTGTTATCTTAAAAAAAATGTGTTCACTCACGTTAATTTTAGATGCTTAATGTGCTGCTACAAAGGGATGATTTGTTGTCTTGAAAATGTGTTCATTTACGTCCATTTTAAATGCTTAATGTGCTTTCCAACAACTTATGTTTAAAGATACTTCCAAGTTGACAATTGAAGTTAAAGAAAGAAGTATAATTCATTTTGTGGAAGGGATTTGACGTTAACTTACAAGTTGTTTAGGTTGTACTGCATGAGGGAGTTAAAGGGGTACTTAATACAGTTTATTGCTAATTAATATGCTACAGTTATATTGTATATCATTGGCTACCCAATTAGGACAAATTCATGGTGTTTAGCTAATTTAAATATTTTTTATATAACGTGAATCATTGACTGTCCAAATTAGGGCATAATTACGGTATTAGTTAATTGAAATACTAATGTTGTGATGTGGATCATTGGTTGACCAATTTAAGACACTTATTGTATTTTAGTTATTAAATGTTGCCATTAGGAGAAGGATTATTGCTGTCCAAAGCATATAATTATGCTGTCCAAAAGTGGCATTTGTTGTGTCTATTTAGGTTTCAAGATTTGGTCCATTTTTTTTTGTAACTAAATTGCTGACCAAATTAGTAATAAAAATATCTAATACATGATTCAAAATTCTCCCTGAACATGAATGTTATGTACTGGTCAAACTGGTAACGATACTAACTATTTCAAGCTTTAAAGAATTATTCGAATATAATGTTATTCTTAATAATGTTGGTTAATGTATGGATATTTTGAGCAATTGTAAGTTTTGAGTAGTCACCTTTAGTATATAATTGATGATGCCTTGATATGTGTATATTAGATAAATTGTGACCTTTTGGTTCTACTTGAATTAAGTTGTGTGATAAATAATTTATGTATATGACTTATAGTCGATTGGTCACTATGGGTTAAGCTTGAATGGTGAAATGGATATGTAATATTTATGTATGACTTTTTAACCGAAATGTAAATGATGGTGCTCATATGGAGCTTATATCCGAATGTAGCAAATGACTACTAATGTGATATGTTGAATGAGATGTGTTAATATATGATTAAATATGCATGATACTTGATCTGTATCAGGGCTTAAAGACCCGCAGCTTCGGTTGAAATTGTATCCGGCTTAAAGACCCGCAGCTATATCTTTGGAATTATATCCGCTTAAAGGCCCACAGGCTATATCTTTGGAATTATATCCGGCTTAAAGACCCATGAGCTATATGCTGAAATTATATCCGAACTTAAGGTCCGACCTTCGTGCTAGAATTGTATCCGGCTTAAAGACCCACAAAGCTTCGTCTTTGAAATTGTTCGGGCTTAAATACCCGAGCTTCGTCTTTGGAATTGTATCCGGACTTAAGATCCGCAGCTTCGTCGGTTGGTACTATATCCGGACTTAAGGTCCGCAGCTTCAGATCTTGGTACTATATCCGGCTTAAAGTCCCTTAGGCTTTGTGTTGGTGATTGAATTCGGGTTTAAACCTAGCAGGCTTAACGCCGATGATTCGAATAAGATTATGAATTTGAATGTTCGAGGTAAACTACTACTGATTATGTATGTTACATTATGAGGGCCAGGTACGTATTATGTACTCGTATGTGAATTTGATTTGGACCGAATTATAAGTGTACAAAGTGATGCATATGTGAATAAGGGTTACAATTATAAATGTGATCGTGATACATTCGGTAAATCTGTGAAGTTATGTGGAAGTATATGATTGTTATATGTGATTATGATCATGAAAAATTAAATGTGGATATCATATTGTATTTTGTTCGTTTTGATTGAATTAAAGTTGATAGTGAAGCATTTTAAATGCCTATGTTATATAAGTTCAATCTTGAATGACATTGTAGCACCCCAAACACGGCCCAGAAGTTATGGTCGGATCCGGCATGCCACATCAAAAAAGTAAAATTATCAGAACTATTTACATGCATATCCTAACTATTTACATACTATCAGAACACTTACCGCACATACTTACTGAATTGGGCCCGTTGGCCCATGAATCCGATCTTTGGCCCATTAAGCCCAAATTATCAAAATGTACGAAATCGCGTGTACTGTAGTTTATTACTTTAGATTACCAAATATACAAACCCAACTATCTTACGAGCATTCGCACACTCGCAAATTCCCAAAATACTGACTTTTTGGCATTTTGGCTTTTCGGCTTTTGCCAATCTAGTCTATGAGAGAGTATCAGTTACACACCTGTTTGCGACGATATGCTGACGAGATCTACACACGAACCGCCTACAATTGGATTACTAACACGTTAATCTAACTATTCAAATACAAACTACGTATTAATCCCTTACAATATTCGGCCAACCACACCTACAGATCATAGTAAGCTTATAAGAAATCAATAAGCAACTCATTAACAATTTTTTGTCAATGTTTACCACATAATCATAATTTCACTGCAAGTTGTCTTCCTGAGCAACATTCACTAAATCATTTATAACTGGAGCTATGAAACTCCAAATCAAGTTCCGTTAATTTTCCCTGAAAATAGACTCATATATCTTCTATCCATAAAATTTTCAGAATTTTTGGTTTAGCCAATCAATAACAGAATTTTCTCAAAATTTCCCATGTTTCACTGTTTGACTAATCTGACCACTCTTCATTCCGAATCAAATTTCTCATTGTACAGAATTCAAAATATGTTCTTGTTTATTTCATTAGAAACTAAACTCTATAAGCTTTAATTACATAATTTATTCAGCTTCTAATTCTTCTTCCACAATTTATGGTGATTTTCCAAAGTCACGTTACTGCTGCTGACCCAAGCAGATTTATTACCAAATCACTCTTTCACACCTAACTTGCATGCTTGTTATTTAAACATGTATATCACCAATCAATCATCACATATCTATGATTTTACTTAAATATAATCTATATTTCATCATTTTAAAGCACAACATGTTAGCTGATTTTTCTCTTTAACATCTAAGGCACATGCATGCTCATTTGTTTGGCTCAACTTCACCTATCTTCCATTTTTCATCAAAAGAACATGAAACAACAACCATTTCCTTCATTTTAATTCATGACTAAATGCTCACAACACAACTAAAAATCAAAATATACTTCAAGAGTTAAGGTAGAATCAAGGTACCAATAACTTACCTTCAATTTTCCTCCTCCTAATGACCGAATACTCAGGAGCTTTCTCCTCTCCTTTCTCTTCTCTAAATTTCAGCTATGATGAACAAAGATGGACAAAACTTTGTTCTTTTCATCCCTTTTTCTTTTAATAAAACTTCATATTTCATCCATTTAATTCTTTAATACAAAAGATATGAAATTCTTATCATGAAACATTTACCTAACCCATTATCATGAAACATTTACCTAACCCATTATCATGGAACATTTACCTAACCTATTATCATGGAACATTTACCTAGCCTATTATCAATTTGTATCAATTTGTACCATAAATTATGGATATCAAGTGCTCATATTGTCTACAACAACATGATGGCTAGCCACTTCATGTAAAATGGGAGGTTTGTCATGCAAATCCTCCTATTTTGCACTCCTATTTATTTGGCCACTTCAATTTAGCCTATAGCATTTTCAAACATTTTCACATAGGTCCTATTTCATAATTTCACTCCCTTTTTCTTATGGAACAAAAATTAACTAAAATTGTCGGGTTTTATCTTAAGTTTGGGCTTTCTAGAGGCCCACTAACATAATTAAACCTATGCCAACATTCACAGGATTCCCGAAAATTGGGGCGTTACAGACATGATATACATGTTTAAATAATATGAAAGCAAAGAATGTGTGAAAGAGTAGATTGTAATAAATCTGCTTGGGGCAGTAGCAGTAACATGATTTTTGAAAAATCACCATAAATAGTGGGAGTTGAGTTACAGGCTGAATAAATTATGTAATGAAATCTTAATGAGTCTAGTTTCTTATAAAAGAAAATTTGTAAGCAAAAGAGTAGCCGATAATGAGATATTTGATGTGGCGTTGGATAGAGTCAAAATGACTTCGAGGTCCCCTGTTTTGTTTTTAGAAAATCATTGTAAATTTTACAATGATGGTTATAAAATAAAATTTATATTCTTAGACTCCTTAACGAGTCTAGTTTCAAATGAAATAAACGAGAATAAATTTTGAATTCTGTACAATGAGAAATTTGATTCGTAGTGAAGTGTGGTCAGATTAGTCAAATAGTGAAACAGGGGAAACTTTAAGAAAAATCTGGTATTGATTGGCCGAATCAAAAATTCTGAAAATTTTATGAATGGAAGATATATGAGTCTATTTTCAGGAAAAATTTATGGAAATTGATTTGGAGTTTTATATCTCTAGTTATAAATAATTTAGTGACTATTGCTCAGGAGGACAACTTGTAGTGAATTTGTGATTATGTTGTAAACATTGATAAAATTTATTAATGAGTTGCTTTTTTTTTTCTTATGAACTTACTAAGCGTAAAGCTTACTCTCCTTTTCTTTCCCATATTCCCTAAGGTTGCCAGGTTAGCTTGGGTTGGAGGCCGTCAGAGATATTATCACATTGTCGAGTCTACGCTATCGGCGTAAGTAAATCTTAGTGTTTCGAGTCTATGGCATGTATAGGGTTGTAAAGTTGAGTATGTAATATTATGATTAAGTCAAAGACTTTAGCTTATTATTAAGGTAGTTTGATTATACATACGCTTGTATGTTATTATCTCCTATGATGTGGTTTATAGCATGTATATTTAGAATTTGAATTGTGATTCATTGTTGAGTAAGTAAATGATACAAGACTAAGATATTGGTAAATATTTAATAATGCATCATGAATGTTTTGGGTCTTGTAAGCCCGATTAAAGGATAAAATACATGTGTATGAAAAGTTTAAAATTGATCAAAAATTTTTACGGCCTGGTTTTATATAAATGGATGAGTTTAAATCTGGTAGTACCTCGAACCCTGTTCCGGCGAGGGATATGGGAGAAGGGTGTTACACGCATGCCCCCTCTGCCCTTGGCCATCACGTGCACCACCCACACCTGACACACCTGCAACAGGGACAAAAACAACAGTAAGAGAAAGCATGCGAGGGATGGGGAAAAGAATAAACAAAAGAACGAAAACAAAAAATAGGAGATGAATGTTTCGTAGATCGGCTTTAAAAAGCCAAAATCTATCATTTGTAAGGGGGGGTCGATGGTATTTTGGGGAAGAATCGATCGTATTTTAGGGGAGAATCGTTTGTAAATAGGTGGCTTTCTTTTTTCCTTTGTTTTCAAGAGAAATAGGTATGGATTTTTGAAGATAAAATAAAAAAAAATATTTCTAAGGTGATTACTTGTTACAATTTTATTTATTCTATTTTTCTTATTTCATTCGACACAAATACGAAATATAAGAGAGGACGAGAGGCTTACCGGAGTTGCATCGTGTTTTTGCTGTCGAAGGGTCTTGCTTTGTTGGTCGTAATCAGATTTTGGAGGGTGGTTGAGGGCTTGAGATGAACCTTTCGGCTGAAAAGAAAAGGGGAAATGGGGAGAGTTAGAGAGCATTAAGGATTTTTTTTTTCTTTAAAAAAAAAGTGGCAAAAGTAAAAAAGATTTTAAAACAGTTTTTTTATTTTAAATAGCACAATAAAACAACATTGGAAAGGGGAAAGTCAGCATGCGACTTGGGCCATATGCATTGTCCCTTTAGATGGGGGATTTGCACTTTTAGTCCCTCTCCTTGGCGCCACTTCTAAATTGGCCCGATTCGCATTTTATGTTCTTGTAAATTTACCTCGAATTTGCATCTTGTCCCAATTTGGCCCGCGCCCAAGTGCTACATTTAGGAGTTTGGATCTTTTTGCGCTTTTGGTCCCTCATTATTCGCGTGTTCGATTTGGTCCTATTCTCTTTATCTTTATTTGGATTTGTCCCGAATTTTTGTTTTCAATCCAATTTAATCCTTTTTAGTTAATTTGCCATTTTATTATTAAAATTGATTAATTATATTTATTTATTAATTTTATTATTATTGCTATTATTATTATTATCATTATTTTTATTCATTATTGTTATTATTTCTCTTGTTATTTTCATTATTATTTATATTATTGTTAGTACTCTTTAGTTTATTATTATTATTACTATCTCGTCATTATTTTCTATTATTGTTATTAATATACTATTATTATTCTTATTAATGTATTACTATTATTTTTACTTTATTATTATATTATTACTATTGCTATCATCACATTATTAAACTAATTAATTTCGTATTGATTTTGTCACATTATATATTTTCTTTTGTATATATTTACATTATTATTGCTATTATTATTATTATTATTATTATTATTATTATTATTAGACATAACATATATTTTATATTATTATCAACTTTAAATATTTTAAATATGTTATTTCTTTTAAACTTTTGTATATATCTTTTATATGTTAACGATTTTAAATTCTTTTATTGTTATTTACTTTGAAATTTATATACATATCACTTATTTTAAATTTTATCTTAAAGTTTTACTGTATTATATTTATATATAAATTTTCATTTAGGCTCTTTTTTCAAAAAAAAATTATTAAAACGAAAGAGATGTTTGATATTTGGCAATCCATGGAATCGTGCCCTAATGTGCTGGGTTACAATTTCTCATTTGCTCAAATTAATCGAATGTCTCTTTAGAATTTTCTTCATGTTTTCTAAAAACTTTTTAAAACGAAGGAAATGTTCGATGTTCGGCAATTTGGGGAATCGTGCCCTATCGTGTTGGGTGGCAATCTCTTGTTTGCGCAAAATAATCGAATATCCCTTTGGAATTTCATTCGTGTTTTCTAAAGCGAGGCAATGTTCAATGTTTGGAAATTCGAGGAATCGTGCCTTACTGTGCTGGGTTTCGATTCTTCGTTGGACTAAATAATTGAGCATCCTTCTGTAGTTCCCAAATCATGAATTCTTAGAAGTCGAAATCTGTCGTGTTTTCGAGGATATGGAGGATCGTGTCCTACTATGCTGGATGTGATGCTATATTCCTCTGAAACAAGAGGATTTTGACAATCAATTCGGGTTATTCAAATGTAATAAAAAAGGAACCTCATTTCAAAAACATTTTTAAATCTTAGACACAAGGACAGTTATTTAATCGGTTTGGTACCAATTTTGGGCGTCACGGGGGTGCTAACCCTTCCTCGTGCGTAACCGACTCCCGAGCCCCTTCCTCGTGCGTAACCGACTCCCGAGCCCTTTCTCTCAATTTTCGTAGACCAAAATCATTGTTTTAGTAAACCAAAATGTTCTATTAAAACAACCCAAATTTCTAGGTGATCCGATCATACCTAAACAAGAAAAGATTGGTGGCGACTCCATTTTTGCTTTCCAAAAAGTCGATCCATCATTTTTAAATCGGAAAAAAAATGGTTTCGACAATTATTATTTATTATACTGGTTAAAATATGCTCTAAGTACTTATACTTTTATTACATTTGAAAATTATCTCTCCTACTATATTATATAATGTTCTATCATATCATATATTAATAGTTTATATATATACGCATATATGATTAAACGTTATAATATCATGTAATACTATATCTTTTATTATAATCTATATTTTAATTATAGTAGTATATTGTATATTACTTATTATATATTATTATTTATTACTATACTAGTTGAAATATGATCTAAGCCCTTATACTTTTCATACATTTAAAAGTTAGCCCTTTTACTATATTATATAATGCTATATCATATCATATAATATGTTAATAGTTTATTTATATGCATCAATGATTAAACATTATAATATCATGTAATATTATATTTTTATTATAATCTATATTAGAGTAATAGTTATATATGTATTAATAGTTTTAGTAATAGTAATAGAAATACATTATAATATATTATTATTTTATGTATTAATAATATACTAATTTAGTAAATTGGCTTAAGGTCAAGTTAGATAATTAATCTTGGTTTCGATAATAGTTATATAATATATTATTATGTTATCATTAAATTTTAATTTATAGGTTTAATAATTATTAATTTCATATAATTATATTACATATATAATTATTGTAGCGACGTAAAAATTTAGCTTTACTTGGTCGCTAATTGTGGCGATTTAGTGAAAATTTGAAAACCGAATTGCGATTTTATTAAAAAGGGGAGTCGCCACCGATCTTTTTACTTAGGTGTGATCGGACACCTAATAAATCGTCTTTTTTTAAAAGAAAATTGATTCTTGAACAAAAATGAAGGCCGGGTTTAGGTCTACGTCAAAATTCAGAGAAAATAGGGGTCTGGGAGTCGGTTACGCACGAGGAAGGTATTAGCACCCTCGTGACGCCCAAAATTGGTATCTTATTAAACAAGTGTTGTCTTAATTTTCAAAATTGCAAGTTCAAAGTAACGTTGAATTGTGATCCGATCAAAACACGAGAAATTTCAATTTTTCAGTTTTTTAGAGGGGTTTTCCGTCTTTAACACGAGGCAATTGATATTCACCCAACATAGCGATGAAATCGATGACTTAATGTTAAATCGGCACGTTACCTTATTTATTAAAATTAAAAATTATGAGTAAAACATTATTTAAAATAAGAATTGTAAATAATGCAAAATAACAATGCAATTAATAATAAAATATTAAAATTGAGAATATTAAAACAACAATATTAATATTTGCAAGAAAACAAAAATAATGTACTACCAATATAATAAGAAAAATAATATATATTCATAATGACAATAGAAAATAACAAAATATACATAAAATATACATATACATATATATATATATACATGACATATAAAATGAATATATACAACATATATTAGAAATACTAATAACATAAAAATATATTATATATATTAACAACACTACATGAATATATACCTATATATATTAGAGATATCTACATATATAATAGACATATACTAATAATAATAGTAATAGTAATAATAAAAGATGTATATATACCAAATAATACATGATAATATTAAAATAAAGTAGTAAGTGGCAATACTGAAAATAATAAGTACAATAATGAATATAATGATATATGAAAATGATATTATATGAAAAGTGTATATACACATGTATAATAAAAATATGTACTAATATTAATAATATAATAGGAATAAAATAAATGAAATAACATGTACATAATATGACATTTAAAAATATAGTATTAAAAAAGCATAATATATACATAATGTGGTATTAAAAGGAATTATATAAATGTAATGGTATTTAAGAATATATACAAATAATATGGTATTAAAGGTATATACATAGCTTATATAAAAATACAATATTTAAAGATACATACACATAAAATATATAGAAACATACACGGTATATATATATATATATATATATATATATATATATATATATTAGAAATGATAATAATGAAAAAACTATTAACATACTACATAAATATGTACATATGTAATAAAACATATACTAATAATAATTGTAGCACCCCAAACCCGGCCCAGACGTTATGGTCGGATCCGACATGCCACATCGAAGCGTTCAAAACATTTTATATTGTTGATCCAGAAAAACTTACTTAGTGTTTTAAAAGATGATTATAGGTTAAAGTGGATGGAAGCTAAGCACCAGGTAGGAAACCAGAAAAGAGGAGGTGAGTCCATCGGACTGCTTAAGTACCAAGCTCCCTTCAGATCCAATCCTAGACATGCACACCGCCATTGCCACACCTTAACGTCATGTATATTTCTAGGAAACCGATTTGATTAAGTCTTTTTTAGGAAAAGTGATTAATTTTGGAAAATACTTTCATTGCGGAAGCTTTGCTTGTCATCATGGTATTTTGAAATCAATTGTTGTTTTTGAAAACACGCCCTAAAGCTTTCCAACTTCAACAGTTAAAATAAGTAATACTTATCTTAGTAACACATATTAACACCATAAAAAATAATTAAGCGGCCTTATTACATTTAAAAACCCAAAACTTCAAACGTAAAAAAAAGGATGTCCACTCACCGGAAGAAAATCAAACTTTGAGCGGGTGGCCACTCAATTCCCTCGAGCTCCAAGCCCACTATGGTTGGGGATTACTGCGTGGATAAAAATAAAAGGGTGAGTTTGGGGAAACTCTGTGTAAGGAAAACCCATTCAAAGCCCAAGTCACTTAAGCCTATTGGGCCTAAGCCCATTCAGTAACAAATGTATCGACCGAGCCCTTTTAGATTACAATAAACGGGCCTTAGCCCTTATTCAGATAACAGTATGGCCCATAGACCCATTTCAAAATACATGTGTAACGCCCCAATTTTCGGGAATTCTGTGAATGTTGACAAAATTTCATGCTTTGATTTTGTCATTTGTGAGTGAAATTATGAAATAGGACCTATGTGAAAATGTTTGAAAATGCTATAGGCTAAATTGAAGTGGCCAAATAAATAGGAGTGCAAAATAGGAGGATTTGCATGATAAACCTCCCATTTTACATGAAGTGGCCAACCATCATGTTGTTGTAGACAAAATGTACACTTGATATCCATAATTTATGGTACAAATTGATACAAATTGATAATAGGTTAGGTAAATGTTTTATGATAATAGGTTAGGTAAATGTTCCATGATAATAGGTTAGGTAAATGTTCCATGATAATGGGTTAGGTAAATGTTTCATGATAAGAATTTCATGTCTTTTGTATTAAAGAATTAAATGGATGAAATATGAAGTTTTATTAAAAGAAAAAGGGGTGAAAAGAACAAAGTTTTGTCCATCTTTGTTCATCATAGCTGAAAGTTAGAGAAGAGAAAGGAGAGGAGAAAGCTCTTGAGTATTCGGTCATTAGGAGGAGGAAAATTGAAGGTAAGTTCTTGGTACCTTGCTTCTATTTTGAGGTTCATGAGTTCTTCTTGATTCTACCTTAACTCTTGAAGTATATTTTGATTTTTAGTTGTGTTGTGAGCATTTAGTCATGAATTAAAATGAAGGAAATGGTTGTTTCATGTTCTTTTGATGAAAATGGAAGATAGGTGAAGTTGAGCCAAACAAATGAGCATGCATGTGCCTTAGATGTTAAAGGGAAAAATCAGCTAACATGTTGTGCTTTAAAATGATGAAATGGAGATTATACTTAAGTAAAATCATAGATATGTGATGATTGATTGGTGATATACATGTTTAAATAACATGCATGCAAGGTATGTGTGAAAGAGTGATTTGGTAATAAATCTGCTTGGGACAGCAGCAGTAACGTGACTTTGGAAAATCACCATAAATTGTGGGAGAAGAATTAGAAGCTGAATAAATTATGTAATTAAAGCTTATTGAGTCTAGTTTCTAATGAAATAAACAAGAACATATTTTGAATTCTGTACAATGAGAAATTTGATTCGTAATGAAGAGTGGTCAGATTAGTCAAACAGTGAAACATGGGAAACTTTGAGAAAAATCTGGTATTGATTGGACAAACCAAAAATTCTGAAAATTTTATGGATAGAAGATATATGAGTCTATTTTCAAGGAAAATTAACAGAACTTGATTTGGAGTTTCGTAGCTCCAGTTATAAATGATTTAGTGACTGTTGCTCAGGAAGACAACTTGCAGTGAAATTATGATTATGTGGTAAACATTGACAAAAATTTGTTAATGAGTTGCTTATTGATTTCTTATAAGCTTACTATGATCTGTAGGTGTGGTTGGCCGAATATTGTAAGGGATTAATACGTAGTTCGTATTTGAATAGTTAGATTAACGTGTTAGTAATCCAATTGTAGGCGGTTCGTGTGTGGATCTCGTCAAGATATAAATCATAAGCAGTGTGTAACTAACACCCGCTTTCTTAGTCTAGATTGGCAAAAGCGAAAAGCCAAAATGCCGAAAATCGGTATTTTGTAGATTTTGAGTGAGTGTGCGAATGCTGTGAGGTAAATCGATTAATGTTTTTGGTAAGCTGCAATGTTTGGACTGCAAAGTGCATGATTTACGTGCCCTCGATATTTTTGGGCTTAATGGGCCAAAATTGGAATGATGGGCCAGCAGGCCCAATTCGGTAAGAACCCTCGATGCGTGATTACATTAGTACGTGAAAAGTAGGAATATGCATGAAAAACCCTAAAATAGATAAATTACTGAAATACCTTTAAAAGTGAAAATTTACGCTTTTACCCCTAGGAGATAAATTACCAAATACCCCTAGGGTTAAATTGACCTAAATGCATGTTTGATTGTTGTTATTTATGCATGCCATGTTGTTATTATCGATGCATGGGATTGGGATATTGACGAGGAAGTCTGAAAGTGGCTTGTCCACGTCTTTGGAGGCTTTGCCTCAATTTATCGTTAATCGAGCAGCAAGGTTGCAAGAATGTGGAGTGTTAAGGGTGGGTGGGTTGAGCTATTCCCACATGGAGTGTATGGCTGGTACGGGTGGAGTGTAGTGGTTGGTGGGTTGAGTAGTCTCCCTAAATGGGCTTGCATATGTTTCTTGATGTTGCATGTATTTTGAAATGGGCCTATGGGCCATCATTATCTGAATAAGGGCTAAGGCCCGCTTTATTGTAATCTGAAAAGGGCTCGCCCAAGACCACTGTTACCCAAAAGGGCTTGCATATGTTTACTGATGTTGCATGTATTTTGAAATGGGCCTATGGGCCATATCATTATCTGAATAAGGGCTAAGGCCCGTTTATTGTAATCTGAAAAGGGCTCGCCCAAGACCACTGTTACTGAATGGGCTTAGGCCCAATGGGCTTGAGTGACTTGGGCTTTGAATGGTTTTCCTTACACATCGAGTTTCCCCAAACTCACCCTTTTATTTTCATCCACGCAGAAATCCCCAACCATAGTGGGCTTGGAGTCGTGAGGGAATTCGGAGTGGCCACCGCTCGAAAGTTTGATTTTCTTTCGTGAATGGACATCCTTTTATTTACATTTGAAGTTTTGGGCTTTTAAATGTAATAAGGCCGCTTAATTATTTTTGATGGTTTTAATATGTATTACTAAGATAGGTAATACTTATATTTAACTGTTGAAACTGGATAGCTTTAGGCGCTTTTTAAAAACAACAGTTGATTTCAAAATAACACGACAACAAGCAAAGCTTCCGCAATGAAAGTATTTTTCCAAAATTAATCACTTTTCCTAAAATGACTTAATCAAATCGATTTTCCTAGAAATATCCATGACATTAAGGTGTGGCAATGGCGGTATGCATGTCTAGGATTGGATCCGAAGGAGCTTGGTATAAGCGATCCGATGGACTCACCACCTCTTTTCCGGTTTCCTACGGTGCATAGCTTCCATTCACTTTAACCCTTAATGAATTAATCTTTTGAACATCAAGTACGATTTTACGGACTTAGAAAAGAAATTTTTTTACGTTTTGATGTGGCATGCCGGATCCGGCCATAACTTCTGGGCCGGGTTTGGGGTGCTACAACATGCAACATCAATAACATATGCAATCCCATTTGGGGAGACTACTCAACCCACCAACCACTACACTCCACCCATACCAGCCCTACACTCCATGTGGGGAATAGCTTAACCCACCCATTAACACTCCACGATTCTTGACTTTGTCGCTTAGTTAATAGTAAATTGAGGCAAAGCCTCCAGTACGTGGACAAGCCACTTTCAGTACTTCCTCCGTCAATATCCCAATCCCATGCATCAGATAATAACAACATGACATGCAGTAAATAACAACAGTCAAACATGCATTTAGGTCAATTTAACCCTAGGGGTATTTGGTAATTTATCTACTAGGGTAAAGCGTAAATTTTCCACTTTTAAAGGTATTTCAGTAATTTATCTATTTTAGGGTTTTCATGCATATTCCTACTTTTAACGCATTACGCATCGAGTGTTCTTACGAATTGGGCCGTTGGCCCATCATTCTAATTTTGGCCCATTAAGCCCAAAAATATCGAGGGCACGTAAATCATGCACTTTGCGGTCAAATTTTGCAGTTTACCAAAAGATTAATCGATTTACCTCACGAGCATTCGCGACACTCGCAAATCTACAAAATACCGATTTTCGGCATTTCGCTTTTCGACTTTTGCCGATCCGAGACTAAGAAAGAGGGTGTTAGTTACACACACTGTTTGCGACGATATACTGACGAGATCCACACACGAACTGCCTACAATTGGATTACTAACACGTTAATCTAACTATTCAAATACAAACTACGTATTAACCCCTTACAATATTCGGCCAACCACACCTACAGATCATAGTAAGCTTATAAGAAATCAATAAGCAACTTATTAACAAATTTTTGTCAATGTTTACCACATAATCATAATTTCACTGCAAGCTGTCTTCCTGAGCAACAGTCACTAAATCATTTATAACTGGAGCTATGAAACTCCAAATCAAGTGCCGTTAATTTTCCCTGAAAATAGACTCATATATCTTATATCCATAAAAGTTTCAGAATTTTTGGTTTGGCCAATCAATACCAGATTTTTCTCAAATTTTCGCATGTTTCACTGTTTGACTAATCTGACCACTCTTCATTACGAATCAAATTTCTCATTGTACAGAATTCAAAATATGTTCTCGTTTATTCCATTTGAAACTAGACTCATTAAGCTTTAATTACATAATTTATGCAGCTTCTAACTCATCTCCCACAATTTATGGTGATTTTCCAAAGTCACGTTACTATTGCTGTCCCAAGCAGATTTATTACCAAATCACTCTTTCACACATAACTTGCATGCATGTTTTTTTTTTTTAAACATGTATATCACCAATCAATCATCACATATCTATGATTTTACTTATGTATAATCTCCATTTCATCATTTTAAAGAACAACATATTAGCCGATTTTTCCCCTTAGCATCTAAGCACATGCATGCTCATTTGTTTGGCTCAACTTCACATATATTCCATTTTTCATCAAAAGAACATGAAACAACAACCATTTCCTTCAGTTTAATTCATGACCAAATGCTCACAACACAACCAAAAACCAAAATATGCTTCAAGAGTTAAGGTAGAATCAAGAAGAACTCATGAACATCAAGATAGAAGCAAACTACCATGAACTTACCTTCAATTTTCTTCCCTAAGTGACCGAATATTCAAGAGCTTTCTCCTCTCCTTTCTCTTCTCTAACTTTAGGCTATGATGAACAAAGATGGACAAAACTTTGTTCTTTTCACCCTTTTTTCTTTTAATAAAATTTTATATTTCATCCATTTAATTCTTTAATACAAAAGACATGAAATTCCAATCATAAAACATTTACCTAACCCATTATCATGGAACATTTACCTAACCCATTATCATGAAACATTTACCTAACCCATTATCAATTTGTATCAATTTGTACCATAAATTATGGATATCAAGTGCACATTTTGTCTACAACAACATGATGGCTGGCCACTTCATGTAAAATGGGAGGTTTGTCATGCAAATCCTCCTATTTTGCACTCCTATTTATTTGGCCACTTCAATTTAGCCTATAGCATTTTCAAACATTTTCACATAGGTCCTATTTCATAATTTCACTCACAAATGAAAAAAATTAAAGCATGAAATTTTGCCAACATTCACAGAATTCCCGAAAATTGGGGCGTTACAATAATAATAAGGGTAATATAAAATATATGAATAGTATGATGTTTAAAAGGATATACATAATATATATAGAAATATAATACTAACCATATATATACATAACATATATAACATACATATAAAGTATATACATAACAACAAAAGTATGATATTAAGAACACACATATATATATATATATATAATAAAAAGGTATGTATATGATATAGTATTAGAATACTTATATAATATATAACTAATATGAATATTATTAATATAAAACTTATTAATAATATTATATAAATATATTATAATATTAAAAATATGTACGTCATATATATATATATATATATTAGAAATAATAATAATGGTTATAATAATAATACATTGATAATAAATAATAAGAGGAATAATTAAAAAACAGTAATAATATAAAAATAAAGTAGAAAAATAATATGAAAATGAACTTAAATCTGAAAAATGGACTAAATTTGAAACAAAAACGAAGTTTTGGGGCGATTTAAAAAAAGAAACCAAGAAAAAAAAATTAAAATGTAACACGCGCGCAACTTGGGGGACCAAAATAGCAAATAATCCTTCCCATTAGAACACAGCATATCAGTGGGGACCGAATTGAAAAGCGCTAAAACCTTTAGGGCCAAATTAAAAACGTGAAAATTTTAATTACAAAACTTCAAAAAAGCGGAGGGGTTAAACGCACAAATAACCCCTCCCTTAAAAAACGCGCAGACACTAGGTCGGACGGGTCGGGTCGGATCGGGTAAGGCTTAAACGACGTCGTTTTGGGGCTTAAGTGTAGCCCCCAAAACGACGTTGTTTTGGAGGGCTATAAATAGGCCCATTTTAAGAAAAAAATCATTTGAAGGGAGAAAAGAAGAGAAAAAAAAAGAGAAGAAAGGAGAGGAAGAGAGAGAGAGAGGGAAAGAGAGAGGGGGCAGCCAAGGGGCGGGCACCATCCGATCATCGGAGGCTCTCGGGATCTTCTTGGCCAACCACCGTGCTGATGGGCGAAAAAGGTAAAAATTTTACTTTTTTTTTTTTCGTTTTTTGTATTTTTGTTATGTAATATATATATATATATATATATATATATATATATATATATATATATATAGATTTGTAGTAGATGAAAAAAAAGGAAAGAAAGAAAGATTCAGTTTCTTTTTTAAAGTAAAATCACATTGTGCTTGAATCTAGTTTTTGTTGTTTCACCTTTCGATTTGCTGTTTTGTTCTTGCTCTGGAGTCCCTGTTTATTTGTATTTAGAAATACTATGTTTGTATTGACTGAAAATTTTGGCCGACCCTTTACATTTGTTTTTTGATGGCTTTTATAGCCTTTACAAGACCGTTTTCTATTACTTTCTATCTCTTCATTCTTTGCTTGCGAGGGATGGGTGGTCTTCGCAGAGTGGTAGCAGAACATGACCGTGGCGAGTAAGTGGGGAGAGTGGTTCTGGCCTTAATGAGTTAGGTCGGCGTCAGAGGGCAAGTTGGCATGTGGCTGAGTCGGCTAGGGTTTGTTAGGGTTTGGTGGGATTTGGGCTGATAGGTATTGGGCTGTTAGTTTAGTGGGTTAAGTGTTGGGCAATGGTATTTAGGTTATTGGGCTAAGGTTTGGGTAGTGGTTGGTTTAGGTTTTAAATGGGCCAACCAGGTTTGGGTTTAAAAATGGATTAAGGGGTTTGGGTAAAATTGGGCTTTAGTATTGGCAGGTCTAGTTGATCTTTTTTAGGGTTTTATGTATGTTGGGTTTAGGTTGGAATGTAAACGGGCCCGGGCAATTTGGGCTTCTACAATTATAGTATTAAAAATGTTATATATTAAATTAACATTTTAAAATTATTTCATTTATAATTTAGCATAAAAAATTATTATTAATTACTTTTTCTATCAATAAAATTTTAATATAAATATGTAATGCTTATGAATACATTTTCAAAAAAAAGATTTATCATTTATTTATATTTTAAATAATATCATAAAATTATATTAATTATTAATATCTATTATGGTTGTTCAGTTATAAAGTCTAGGTTGTTCAGGCTTTGAGTCAAATTTATCTTAGGCTCGGGCTATATTTGTATTGGGCTCGAGTCTACTGTGGGCTAGGGTTCTATCAGGCTTGAATTTTTCAGGTTTGGATCTATTACGAGCTTGGGCTTTCTCGAACTTGAATCGTTACAGATTCAGATCGACATGAATGAATTTGGACTTGAACTTATTTTGTCAAAATCTAAGACCAATCAAGTTCAATAATGACATGGCTTGAAAGTGAAGAAAACTTGAGCATTTTTACTTTACTCACAAAAGAAAAAAGCAATACAAATTTTTTTAATATAATGTACTTATATTTTGTTTTTCATATTTTTTTTCTTGTTACTTTACTTTTAACAACCACAAAATAGGCTTAAAAGAATCATATTATAGTTTTGGACAAGTTATACCTATTTAGACATATAAAGAAGAGTTTATTCCTATAAAAGGATATACATAACGAGTTCTTGATAGTTTATTTAAAATTGTTAAGTACAAACATAAACTTGAAGATTGAGTAAAGTAATATTCTTTTCTTAAATGCAAAATTCTTCCAAAAAAATAAAGTAAAGTTTCTTTATAGTAATCTGAAAAAATAGAAACATGGGTTAGAAGTTTCTTTCAAAAATAATTTATAGTTTAAATATAATGATTAAGAAAAATTGAAGTATATATATGAGCTTCTGGTTTTACTAAATCATCAACAACTATCATACCTACAAACTTACATAGAAAGAAAGGAGAGAGAGATGGAAGTTCTTCCACATTTTAGCCATGTTCATCCTTTGGTTTTCAATGATGGGAGAAGCCATAAAAGTGAGGAGGTTTATTGTTGTGCGTGTGGGGAGTTGGTGTCAGGTCCAAGGTTTAGTTACGTGAACTGTGGGTTTCATCTTGACAAGAACTGTGCTGAGGCACCTGTTGAGATGAACCACCCCTTTCATCGCAAACATAACCTTAAGCTTATGACAAGCTCTCCATATGTTGTGTGAAAAATAAAATAGAATAAAATAAATAAAAATAAAGAACACATAAATTTTACGTGGAAACCCTTTAGGAAAAAAACCACAGGCGAGAGGAGAAGAAAATTCACTATGTCGAAAAATTTTTACTCAAATACAAGAGGAATAGACTATGTCTATTTATAGGCTTGCAAAGCCATATTCTAGTAGGATTGAAACACCTTATCCTAATCAATATAAAATAGATGGAGTTTAATAAGGTTTAAAACCTTGTTCTAAAATAAAATAAAAGAAGTCTAGTTCTATATGGATTTTACTTTTATTTTATTTTCCATCGTATTTTATTTAAATAAGAATTTGGGTCACTTAATTCTAACAATCTCCACCTTGACACAAATTCTCAATGAACAAGTTCTTCATCGCGAACTTTCAATAAACAAGTTCTTCACCTCTTCCAAAAACCCCTTAAGGGTTTAACTTCAACAATGAACACCAACCAAGTCTAAGCAATGCTCAAACTTGGTTATAGGAAGTGACTTAGTCATCATATCTGCAGGATTTTCATGAGTGCTAATTTTGCTCACAACAATATCACCACGAGCAATAATATCACGAACAAAATGATACCGAATATCAATGTGTTTTGTTCTCTCATGAAACATTTGATCTTTTGTAAGAAAGATGGCACTGATTGTCACCCTTTGCAACAAGCCTTGCTTTATATCCGGGTTCTTTAACTCCCTGAGTCCCTTCTTTCTTTTTAAACACCCATTTACAACGAATGACCTTTTTACCTTTAGGAAGTTTTACAAGATCCCATGTTCGTTTTTGTGGAGTGATTCCATCTCCTCTTGCATAGCAAACATCCACTTTTACGAG
Organism: Gossypium arboreum; assembly: GCF_025698485.1. NCBI lineage: Eukaryota > Viridiplantae > Streptophyta > Magnoliopsida > Malvales > Malvaceae > Gossypium > Gossypium arboreum. The sequence continues at coordinate 126,231,327 of NC_069079.1, read as the reverse complement.
TCTTCACACTAATCGCCTCGAATAATTAAATGGCTCTTGATTCGCATCTATATCTTCAGCCACATTTAAAGCATAAGCAACTAGATCAACCTCGGCATACTTCTTTGGAGGTTTAATTTCTCTTCTTGTCCTGTTTTTGGCGATAGAGTATTGCGGTGAAGAAGCAACTCTATTCTCAATTTTTGTACTGGCTTGAGGAGTTGATTACAGATTAATCGATGCTCCACCGCTTTTGGTTTTCTTTATTGGAAGAGTCTTTAAGAGATAAGTTAGGTAGCATAGCAGTTTCATCAAAAACAACATCTCTGCTAATCACAACTTTTCTATTTTCAGGACACCATAACTTATAGCCTTTTACACCAGCTTTATAACCAAGAAAAACGCATTTAATGGATCTCGGTTCCAATTTTCCATTATCAACATGAGCATACGCAGACACCCAAAAATCTTTAAATCGAATAATTAGCGGGATTACGGACCATACCTCTTGTGGAGTCTTTTTCTCAATGGCAGCGGATGGAGATCGGTTGATCAAAAACATGCAGAGAGGTCATACGCCCAAAATGACTTCGGTAAGTTGGCATTTGACAACATACATCGAACTTTCTCCATGATCGTTCTGTTCATTCGTTCTGCAACACCGTTTTGCTGTGGAGTATGACGAACTGTCAAGTGTCTCATGATCCCTTCGACTTGCACAATCTATTAAACTCATCGAGCGTAACTCTAAGCCATTTATGCATGCGGAGGTATTTTATCTGTTTTCCCATCTGTTTTTCAATCATAATTTTCCAAGACTTAAATGTGGAAAACACATCGCTTTTCGCTTGGGAAGAACGCCCAAACTTTTCGGAAAAATCATCAATAAAGGTTAGCATATAATTAGCTCCACCTCTCGAAGGCACTCTGGACGGCCCCACGATCGAATGGATATACTCCAACGTTTCCTTCGTGTTATGGATTCCTCTAGTGAATCGAACTCTCTTTGCTTCCCAAAACACAGTGCTCACAGAAATTCGGTTTGCAAATTCCTTGCCCATTAAGAAGTCCTCTTTTGCTTAATTTCGCCATGCCATTCTCACTCATATGCCCTAGGCGCATATGCCAAAGTTTAGTAATATCATCATCGACAAGGAAGAGGAAGCGGCAATTGCATCACCGAATGATAAAACCTCATAAAACATATAACTTGGCAATCTTTCTTTGCCCTTTCATCACAACAAGGGACCCTTTGAAATCTTTTAAACCCCACTTTCGGTGTGTATCTGTGCCCTTTTGAATCAAGAGTACTCAACGAAATTAAATTTCTTTTCAATTCGGAACATGCCGCACGTCACTAAGTGTTCGACAACTCCATCAAACATCTTAACTTTAATTGTTCCAACACTGCGATTTTACATGAAGCATTATTTCCCATCAAAACAACACCTTGAGATCATTGTTTCATAAGTTGTAAACCAATCCCGATTGGGACTCATGTGGAAGGTGCACTGAATCAAGTATCCACTCCTCGCTTACTTTAGAATCATTGATGAAGCAACTAGAAGTTCACCATCATTGTAGTCTTCTACAACATCAACTTCACCGAATTTTCCGTTGTTTTCCTTTTGATTCGCACCTCCCTTTTAATCTTATTTTGTAGCTTATAGCTTTTCGATTTAATGTGCCCTTTCTTCTTGCAGAAGTTGCAAGTTTTACCTCTGTTTGAAGATTTCGATCTACCCTTAGATTTACCACGAGGATTCCGTTCCTGTGTTCTACCACGATCATCATCAACATTCCAGTCTTGTCTCCCACGAACAATGAGACCCTCTCCCTGAGAGTTGGGTTTAACCACAAGATGCTTCATCTTATCATACGAGGTTAAAGAATCATAAACCTCATCAACTGTGAGAGACTCGCGGCTATATAAAATCGTGTCTCTAAAGGTTGAATAAGGCGGGCAACGAACAAAGTAGAATCAACCCTAGATCTTCCTTATCATCTTGAACCTCCATGGCCTCCAAGTTTGAGAGAATTTCTTTAAACAACATTAAGTGTTCGTGTATGACGCACCTTCCTCCAAGCGATGAGCATAAAGACGCTGCTTCATATGCAACTTGCTTGTTAGAGTTTTCGACATACATATTTGTTCTAGCCTCTTCCATAATGCGTGGCAGTTTCTCTTTCATCACATCCTGCAAAATTTCGTTGGACAAATGCGAGATGTAATTGTGTTAATGCCTTTCGATCCTTACGCTTCTTCTCTTCATCTACATTAATGTCGAAGGCATCTTATCTATCCTAGCGGGGCATCCTTTAGATCCATCGTGCAAGAAGCGCTTGCATCTTAATTTGCCACAACGCAAATCGGTGTTGCGATCAACAATGAATTTCATACTTCAAAGACGCCATTACCGTGATCGAGATGAATAACCGGAAGCTCGATACCAATTTGTGAAAAATAAAATAGAATAAAATAAATAAAATAAAGAACACATAAATTTTACGTGGAAACCCTTTCGGAAAAAAACCACAGGCAGAGGAGAAGAAAATTCACTATGTCGAAAAATTTTTACTCAAATACAAGAGGAATAGACTATGTCTATTTATAGGCTTGCAAAGCCATATTCTAGTAGGATTGAAACACCTTATCCTAATCAATATAAAATAGATGGAGTTTAATAAGGTTTAAAAACCTTGTTCTAAAATAAAATAAAAGAAGTCTAGTTCTATATGGATTTTACTTTTATTTTATTTTCCATCGTATTTTATTTAAATAAGAATTTGGGTCACTTAATTCTAACATGTTGAAGGTAACCCTATTTGTGGTTTCTGCAATAACATATGTGAGAAGTTTGTTTATCATTGTTCTTGTAATTTAGTCTTTCACATCAAATGTGCTTTTCTATCATACAAATTTCTTGTGAAAAACTTTAGAGAGCTTGTTCATCAAGACAAGCCTATCTCTTCTGAATATCATTCTCAAGAACTCAAAAGAGTTCAATGTTTTGCATGTCAAAAGTCCTTACTAGAGTCTAATTACAATTCTCATGATTCTGGATTTTACCTGCATAAGAAATGCTTTAAGTTACCTCTAGAAATTAGTCACCTTTCCCATCGTTACCATTCTCTTTTCTTACAATTTAACAGTGATCACCTCCCTTTCCAAATATGCCAAGAAACCCAACATCAAGGATTGGTTTATTGTTGTTCAACTTGCATGTTTGTCCTTCATATTGAATGTGTGTCACCACCATCTACTATTGAGGATCCAAGTAGTCATGAACACCCATTCACAAGGTGTTTAAGACAATTGCCATTCAATTGTGATGTATGTGGCACTTCAGGAAATTATGTTTCTTATATTTGCTTGGCATGTAGCCTAATCATCCATAAGAAATGCATTTCCTTTCCACGCTTCATCAAAAGCATATGGCACGACCATCCTATTTCTCATAAATACTTTGTGGTAGACAATGAGTGTACAACACATGATTGTCTAATTTGTCACAAGGAGGTGAATATAGAGTGCGGGAGTTACTATTATTCTAAGTGCAAGTTCATTATCCATGTAAATTGTGCACTACAGAAGGCTCGGTGGTATTACAAAATAGAGTTAAAAGATGATTTTGATAAGCTGCTTAATGCAATGTTGGAAGTGGGTACTATGAATCCAAGCTTTTCTGTTCGTAAAATGATCAAAGTTGGAGAAAAATTGATAAATATAGAGATAGAACATTTTAGCCATCAACATAATTTAGTATTAAGTGATGAAGTGAAGGAACAAAGGTATTGTGATGGCTGTAGTCAACTCATCTTGACTTCTTTTATGGTTGTTTAGAATGTGATTTCTTTCTCCACAAATCTTATGCTGAGTTACCTAAGAAGAAGCAAATTTGGGGTCATGTTCACCAATATTCCTCTGTCCTCACTCCAAATTGCCTTTTTAGATGCTCAATTTGTCATTTCATATGTAGTGGTTTTGCCTTCAAATGTGAGTTTTATTTGTGCAAAGAACATATATGTCTTCGATGTGTTGAAATTCCTTTGTCTTGCATAAGCGGAGGACAGAAACACCTTCTTCTCTGGTACCGCACGTATTTTGGGCAGTGTTGTAATGCTTGTGGTAACAGTATTGATGGTTGTAATACCTTAATTTTGCCCGGCCCATTGGAAGCCAAGGCATAATCCAAAATATCAAAAAATAATAATAATAAAAGTTTTTTTTAACAGTCCTTTTACAAATAGACCCATTTAGCCTAAACCCAACACCCAGCAGCCCATTTACACTATACCCGTTACACCCTAGCCCAAGACTAAATTGGCCCAATTGGCCCAACATATTTTTAGTTTTGGGAAACCCTAGCTAGGGTTTGCGCCGCAACTCCCAAGCCATACCAAGCATCCGAAAACCTTGCGCCGTTAGCACCAGTACGCAGTCAAGGCCGGGTCCATCGCCACCATCATCGAAGTCTTCATCACCGCCGTGATTTCCGTGTTCACCTGCACATAAATGGAAAGGGAAAACAGCATAGCAACGCAAAATAGGAAGAAATTAAGGGAAATATTTCTTACCAAATGTAAATAGTGGCTATAAAGCCCGAATGCTATTGTTGTAAAAAAAAAAACACAATAGTATACACACATATATCCAATAAAAGAACATTTTTTTAAATCACAAAATAGAGGTGATTCTCCTTTTTATTATTTATATTTTTGTATTTTTTATTTCTCTTTTTCATTTTCCAGTATCTTTTTGTATCTTTTATTTCTCTTTTTCATTTTCCAGTATCAAAGCATATGAATATTTTTTATATATATACATAAAATATTTCAAAAAATAAAGAAGAAAAGGGGCTACCTCTGAAACGCTTGGAAAAAAATAGGGCTTTTGACCTTGACCGGCCATGAATGATGGCGCGTCTTGACAGAGTGTCGTCGGGGTTGGCTGGAATTCGCTTTGCCAGAGAGGAAAAAAGGAGGGTTTTCAGATTTTCTTTGAGGAGAAGTGAAAGAATGAATTTTTTTTTAAAAAAATCAACTTTTATACCCTCCCGAAACGACGCCGTTTAGGGCTAATTTTAATAGCCCTAAAATAGTACTGTTTAAAGGTCGACCCGCACGCGTGTGACCTGACCCGGGGAGGATCTGCGTGTTTCTGTTAAAAGGGATAATTTCCATTTAGGCCCTCCCGCATTTCTGGATTCTTGTAATTATGTCCTTAAACATTTTCTTGTTTTTTTAAATTTAGCCCGGTAGTAAGGTTTTGGTTTCAATTCGATCCCTTAGTCCATTTAAATGCAGGAGACAGAACGCTGCCGTTTTCGGAATAGGGAAATTTCTCAATGAGCCCCCCGTCTTTAAAATGCGTTTCAAAAAGATCCCAAATTCGTTTTTTAAATTTCTTTAAATTATCCCTAAAATTCTGTAAAGATTTAGATTTAATCCTTTCTTTTTTATTTGTATTTTAACTTAGTTTTTGTTATTATCTTTTCATTAAGGTTTTTAAATTATTTTATTACACATATATATTTTATTATCTATTATGTATTGTTTTAAAATTTGCACATTGTATAATTTTTTTGAATATTTATTAAATTTTGTATTGCTCATTTTTAAATAGATATATCATGTTTTTATAAAATTATGTTTAAATTATTATACATTTTTTAAAACCTTAAGTTTTTATTTAAAATACATTTTTATACATATCTTAAAATTGTTTTCCTTTTACCCTTTATTATTATAACATCGATTTGAGATTTTTAATACCCCATGTAGCACCCCAAACCCGGCCCATATGTTATTACCGGATTTGACATGCCACATCGAAGCGTTCAAAACATTTTATATTGTTGATCCAGAAAAACCTACTTAGTGTTTTAAAAGATAATTTCATTATAGGTTAAAGTGAATGGAAGCTGTGCACTAGGTAGGAAACCGGAAAAGAAGAGGTGAGTCTATTGGACTACTTAAGTACCAAGCTCCCTTCGGATCCAATCCTAGACATGCACACCGCCATTGCCACACCTTAACGTCATGTATATTTCTAGGAAACCGATTTGATTAAGTCATTTTTAGGAAAAGTGATTAATTTTGGAAAATACTTTCATTACGGAAGATTTGCTTGTTGTCGTGTTATTTTGAAATCAATTGTTGTTTTTTTTTTTTGAAAACACGCCCTAAAGCTACCCAATTTCAACAGTTAAAATAAGTAATACCTATTTTAGTAATATATATTAAAACCATAAAAAATAATTAAGCGGCCTTATTACATTTAAAAACCCAAAACTTCAAATGTAAATAAAAGGATGTCCAGTTCACCAGAAGAAAATCAAACTTTCAGAACGGGTGGCCACTCCGAATTCCCTTACAGCTCCAAGCCCATTATGGTTGGGGATTTCCTGTGTGGATGAAAATAAAAGGGGTGAGTTTGGGGAAACTCAGTGTGTAAGGAAAACCCATTCAAAGTCCAAGTCAGCTCAAGCCTATTGGGCCTAAGCCCATTCAGGTAACAGTGGTATTGGACCAGAGCCCTTTTCAGATTACAATAAACTAGGCCTTAGCCCTTTATTCAGATAACAGTATAGCCTATAGGCCCATTTCAAAATACATGCAACATCAATAACATATGCAAGCCCATTTGGTGAGACTACTCAACCCACCAACCACTACACTCCACCCGTACCAGCCCTACACTCCATGTGGGGAATAGCTCAACCCACCTAGCCCAACACTCCACAGTTGCAGCCTTGCTGCTCAGTTAATAGTAAATTGAGGCAAAGCCTCCAGTATGTGGATAAGCCACTTTCAGTACTTCCTCCGTCAATTTCCCAATCCCATGCATCAGATAATAACAACATGACATGCAGTAAATAATAACAGTCAAACATGCATTTAGGTCAATTTAACCTAGGGGTATTTGGTAATTTATCTACTAGGGTAAAGCGTAAATTTTCACTTTTAAAGGTATTTCAGTAATTTATCTATTTTAGGGTTTTTCATGCATATTCCTACTTTTCACGTACTAACGAATCACGTCGAGGGTTCTTACGAATTGGGCTCGTTGGCCCATCATTCCAATTTTGGCCCATTAAGCCCAAAAATATCGAGGGCACGTAAATCATGCACTTTGCAGTCCAAATTTTGCAGCTTACCAAAAACATTAATCGATTTACCTCACGAACATTCGCGCACACTCGCAAATCTACAAAATACGGTTTTCGGCATTTCGGCTTTTCGACTTTTGCCGATCCGGACTAAGAAAGAGGTGTTAGTTACACACATTTTGCGACGATATCTTGTGAGATCCACACACGAACTGCCTACAATTGGATTACTAACATGTTAATCTAACTATTCAAATCGAACTACGTATTAACCCCTTACAATATTCGGCCAACCACACCTACAGATCATAGTAAGCTTATAAGAAATCAATAAGCAACTCATTAACAAATTTTTGTCAATATTTACCACATAATCATAATTTCACTGCAAGCTGTCTTCCTGAGCAACAGTCACTAAATAATTTATAACTGGAGGTACGAAACTCCAAATCAAGTGCCGTTAATTTTCCCTGAAAATAGACTCATATATCTTCTATCCATAAAATTTTCAGAATTTTTGTTTTGGCCAATCAATACCAGATTTTTCTTAAAGTTTCCCATGTTTCACTGTTTGACTAATCTGACCACTCTTCATTACGAATCAAATTTCTCATTGTACAGAATTCGAAATATGTTCTCGTTTATTTCATTTGAAACTAGACTCATTAAGATTTAATTACATAATTTATTAACCTTCTAACTCATCTCTCACAATTTATGGTGATTTTCCAAAGTCACGTTACTGCTGCTATCCCAAGCAGATTTATTACCAAATCAACTCTTTCACACATACCTTGCATGCATGTTATTTAAACATGTATATCACCAATCAATCATCACATATCTATGATTTTACTTAAGTATAATCTCCATTTCATCATTTTAAAGCACAACATGTTAGCCGATTTTTCCCTTTAGCATCTAAGGCACATGCATGCTCATTTGTTTGGCTCAACTTCACCTATCTTCCATTTTTCATCAAAAGAACATGAAACAACAACCATTTCCTTCATTTTAATTCATGACTAAATGCTCACAACACAACTAACAACCAAAATATGCTTCAAGAGTTAAGGTAGAATCAAGAAGAACTCATGAACATCAAGATAGAAGCAAACTACCATGAACTTACCTTTAATTTTCTTCCCCAAGTGACCGAACATTCAAGAGCTTTCTCCTCTCATTTCTCTTCTCTAACTTTAGGATATGATGAACAAAGATGGACAAAACTTTGTTCTTTTCACCCCTTTTTCTTTTAATAAAATTTCATATTTCATCCATTTAATTCTTTAATACAAAAGATATGAAATTCCAATCATGGAACATTTACCTAACCCATTATCATGGAACATTTACCTAACCCATTATCATGAAACATTTACCTAACCCATTATCAATTTGTAGCAATTTGTACCATAAATTATGGATGTCAAGTGCACATTTTGTCTACAACAACATGATGACCAGCCACTACATGTAAAATGGGAGGTTTGACATGCAAATCCTCCTATTTTGCATTCCTATTTATTTGGCCACTACAAATTAGCCTATAGCATTTTCAAACATTTTCACATAGGTCCTATTTCATAATTTCATTCACTTTTTCTTATGGAACAAAAATTAACTAAAATTACCGGGTTCTATCTTAAGCTTGGGCCTTCTAGAGGCCCACTAACATAATTAAACCTTTGCCAACATTCACAGAATTCCCGAAAATTGGGGCGTTACAAGTATAATATATATTATTGTTTATTATTATACTAGTTGAAATATGCTCCAAGTCCCTATACTTTTCATACATTTAAAAGTTAACCCTCTTACTATATTATATAATGCTATATCATAACATATATAATATGATAATAATTTATATATATGCATCGATGATTAAACATTATAATATCATGTAATATTATATCTTTTATTATAATCTATATTATAATAATAGTTATTTATGTATTAATAGTTTTGATAATAGTAATACATTATAATATATTATTTTATGTATTAATTATATACTAATTTAGTAAATTGGCTTAAGGTCAAGTTAGGTAATCAATTTCGGTTTTGATAATAGTTATATAATATATTATTATGTTACCATTAAATTTTATTTTTTATACACTTAATAATTATTAAATTTATATATTTATTATACATATATAATTATAGTGTTAAAAATATTTTATATTAAATTAATATTTTAAAATTTTATTTCATTTTATAATTTAACATAAAAATATTATTAATTACTTTTTCTATTAATAAAATTTTAATATAAATATGCAATGTTTATGAATACATTTAAAAAAGAATTATAATTTATTTATATTTTAAATAATATCATAAAATTATATTAATTATTAATATGTATTATGGTTGTTCGTTATAAAATCTAAAAAGATTTTTTAGGTTTTGAGTCAAATTTATCTTGGCTTAGGCCATATTGGTATGCTCGGGTTCTATCATGCTTGGATCTATTATGAGTTCGAACTCGAATCGTTATGGATTGGGATCAACACGAATGAACTTTCGAATTGGAACTTATTTTGCCAACTCTAAAATTAATCAAGGGAGTTAAATAATGCGAGAAGAAGTGAAGAAAATTTGAGCATTTTTACTTAACTGACAAAAGACAAAAGCAATACAAAATTAAAAAAAAATTGCTCTTATATTTTGTTTTTCATATTTTTTTCTTGTTACTTTACTTTTAACAACCACAAAATAGGCGTACAAAGAATCATATTATAGTTTTGGACAAGTTATACCTATTTAGACATATAGAGAAAAGATTATTCCTATAGAAAAGAATACATAACAAGTTATTGATAGTTTATTTAAAATTATTTAGTACAAACATAAACTTAAAGATTGAATAAAGTAAAACTCTTTTCTTAAATGTAAAATTTTTCCAAAAAGATAAAAGTAAATTTTTTTAAAGATAAAAGTAAAATTCTTTTCTTTTACATTTTATTTTCTTAAATGTAAAATAAGATAAAATATTAATACGTCATAATTTTATAGTGATGAAATTTATAAACTTAACTAATGATATATGCGTCGATTCAGTCTTAGTTTGATTAGCATCAATATTTTTGTCGAGTAGAAAGACGTAGGTTTGAGTGCGATGAAGTACATTATCATCCTATTTAAAGGTTGGGGAGAGACTATGAGTAATTTTAGGTATTGTCTAAAAAAGAACAGATATAATAAGAACTTATAATGGTATTAATGTTAAAAGAAATTTAATAGTATCGCTAATTAAATAAATAATTTACTTAAACATTAGATTAACATGTACATAATCCTTTAAATTGGTTTGAATTTACTTTACATGGTGAAGAGTATGTGGTGACAATGATATGCTAAGAAGTTAATAAGAGATTATACCAACTGAAAACATAAATCATTTACTTGATACTTTATAGTAATCTGGGAAAAAGAAACATGGGTTAGAATTTTTCTTTCAAAATTAATTTATAGTTTAAATCTAAAGATTAAGAAAATTTTGAAGTATATTTCTAAACAGGTCTCTAGCAAATCCATGGATTCAAAAATTATCCCTCCTACTATATTATATAATGTTATATCATAACATATATTAATAGCTATATATATATATATATATATATATATATATATATATATATAAATGATTAAACGTTATAATATAATGTAATACTATATCTTTTGTTATAATCTATATTATAATAATAGTTATATATAATAGTAGTATATTATATATTATTGTTTATTATTATACTAGTTGAAATATGCTTTAAGTCCTGTACTTTTCATACATTTAAAAGTTAACCCTCTTATTATATTATATAATGTTATATCATATCATATAATATGTTAATAGTTTATATATATGCATCAATGATTAAACATTATAATATTATGCAATATTATATTTTTATTATAATCTATATTATAATAATAGTTATATATGTATTAATAGTTTTAGAAATAGTAATACATTATAATATATTATTGTTTTATGTATTAATAATATACTAATTTAGTAAATTGGCTTCAATAGTTACAGAGAATGATTTCAGCTTCCAAGTTTATTAATGGTGGAAGTTTATTTGAAAAAGAAGCAGAAACAAGAAACAAGAAGAAGAGAACACACCTAATCATTGTATGCACTCATATCAAAAATACTCCAAGTGGGTATATAATATTTAGGGTTTCGATTTCTTCCCACCAAAGAAGTTACTTTAAACCAATCATCGACCATGATTCCATAACTTCTGGTGTGATGATGGCGTGCGATATTTATGGTGCAAATCACAAGCCTTGGAAGAATTTCAACAAAGATTCCATAGATTTTGTTGTTGCTGTTTGATGATTCCATCGTTTGCTTTCCTCCTTTTCTGAATGTAAGTTCTAATCCTTTTAAAGTTCATGAGTTTCTTAATCTTCTTCACGAGTTCATTTTACGCTCACCGGACCATTACAGAGAAGAATAAGGACAAACCCCTCAAAATGGAGTTTCCTGAGAAAGTTCGGGTCAGATTCTAGGTCAGATTCTAGGTTAGACCCTGGATTGTTTTTACTATAATTGTATAACAATAAGAATCACTACTGAAAATAAAAGTTTACTATAATTGTATAACAATAAAAATCACTACTGAAAATAAAAAGTTTAGGCACTTATAAATTAATTTTGTTTATATTATATATATTTTATCATTATAATATCTATTATATATATATATATTATTATATTGAGAGAGTGAAAGTAAAAACTAATTTATAGATTAATAGTATAGGTATGAACTTATAGCAGGATTTGAAGTAGAGGTTAATAAAGAAGATTAGAAACATTTTGAATGTTAATTTCCACCAATACCTCATTTCTAAGGGAAAAAAAGAATTGCAAAATAATTTTAGTATAATAAAATAAATCATACAACTATTTATAATTTCCAGTCATAATAATTTAGTGATTTTTACTGCATGTGTATTTCATGAAAAGGGAAAAATTAAATGATGAAAAACAATTGCTTTTTATATTTTTATTGACAAATTTTAAAAAGAAAAGTTATAATTATAGTTATAGGCATCTGAAAGGCATGAAAGAATAGCAAAGAAAATATCATCTAAACCATTCTCATCTCATAAGATATACACTTAGTTGCTCATGAGTCGGGTCTAAATATAATATTAATATCTTTATGTTTGTTCAAGTTCTATCCGGTGAAACAAGAATATAAAATTTTGCTCAAATCATCTATATTTGTAAAAGATTAACCCAAATCTATTTTAAACTCGTCTATATTGTTTTTAATTTTTTAAAAATTATTTATATTATTTTAACTTAATATTTAATAATTTTATATATTTTTATTGATTGAAATTTTTATATAGTTATCTTAATATTATTTTAATGTTTACATTATAATAATATTATATATTTAGTATAGATTTGTTTTTTAAATGTGTTATAAATATATAAAAATAACATAATATAAAGTATTATAAAATTAAAATGGGTCAGGCAGGGCTTGGGCCTTGAATGTTCAAGCCCGAACCTGACCCATATTTCAAACGGGCCTAATTTTTTTGCCCAAACTCATTTTTCAAGCCTAATATTTTTACCTAAACTCTTCCAAATTTCAGACGAACCTTCAGACTTGGGCGGGTAACTTAGTCCATGAGTAGGTCTATATACACCAGTTGACAAAATTAAAATGTTACTATTATTTTTTTGCCAATAATAAAATTTTTATCTTTAGGTATTATAATTCAAATATCAAAATTTGCAGTTACTTGAGATTTGTTTTATTTAGTTATATACTTTATAATTGCTTAAATATGTATTTATAAATGTATATTCTCATTTTTTAAAATGTTAATTATTTAAGCTTAAATATTCATTGGAGATTTGAAACTTTCTTCTAATTTGATACTTACAATTTTTTATGATTTTTCTTAACTTGATATCCTTACAATTTTTTCTTTAATTTTTAAGTTTAGACGTATAGTACTACATAAATATATGTTATACCCTTCAAAACTTGGACATGTGTCAACACAATGAGTTACTAGAATTGATCTTTCAACTCCCCTAGTTGGGTCCCCCTCACCTGAACATCCTCTCAAGCCAAGTCTCCCGCTCTCTCTCTCCACCTATCCCTCCCCTTGCTCTCACCAAAGGACTTAGGCCTCTTACTCCTCCTTGAGTGGGCCTTGTCCACCCACTTTCACAATGAGGCCATTTGTAACGCCCCAATTTTGGGAATTCTGTGAATGTTGGCATAGGTTTAATTATGTTTGTGGGCCTCTAGAAGGCCCAAGCTTAAGATAGAACCCGGTAATTTTAGTTAATTTTTGTTCCATAAGAAAAAGGGAGTGAAATTATGAAATAGGACTTATGTGAAAATGTTTGAAAATGCTATAGGCTAAATTGAGGTGGCCAAATAAATAGGAGTGCAAAATAGGAGGATTTGCATGACAAACCTCCCATTTTACATGAAGTGGCTAGCCATCATGTTGTTGTAGACAATATGAGTACTTGATATCCATAATTTATGGTACAAATTGATACAAATTGATAATAGGTTAGGTAAATGTTTCATAATAATAGGTTAGGTAAATGTTTCATAATAATAGGTTAGGTAAGTGTTCCATGATAATAGGTTAGGTAAATGTTCCATGATAATAGGTTAGGTAAATGTTTCATGATAAGAATTTCATGTCTTTTGTATTAAAGAATTAAATGGATGAAATATGAAGTTTTATTAAAAGAAAAAGGGGTGAAAAGAACAAAGTTTTGTCCATCTTTGTTCATCATAGCTGAAAGTTAGAGAAGAGAAAAGAGAGGAGAAAGCTCTTGAGTATTCGGTCATTAGGAGGAGGAAAATTGAAGGTAAGTTCTTGGTACCTTGCTTCTATTTTGAGGTTCATGAGTTCTTCTTGATTCTACCTTAACTCTTGAAGTATATTTGATTTTTAGTTGTGTTGTGAGCATTTAGTCATGAATTAAAATGAAGGAAATGGTTGTTGTTTCATGTTCTTTTGATGAAAAATGGAAGATAGGTGAAGTTGAGCCAAACAAATAAGCATGCATGTGCCTTAGATGCTAAAGGAAAATCGGCTAACATGTTGTGCTTTAAAATGATGAAATGGAGATTATGCTTAAGTAAAATCATAGATATGTGATGATTGATTGGTGATATACATGTTTAAATAACATGCATGCAAGATAGGTGTATGAAAGAGTGATTTGGTAATAAATCTGCTTGGGACAGCAGCAGTAACGTGACTTTGGAAAATCACCATAAATTGTAGGAGATGAATTAGAAGCTTAATAAATTATGTAATTAAAGCTTAATGAGTCTAGTTTCAAATGGAATAAACGAGAACATATTTTGAATTCTGTACAATGAGAAATTTGATTCGTAATGAAGTGTGGTCAGATTAGTCAAACAGTGAAACATGAGAAACTTTGAGAAAAATCTGGTATTGATTGGCTAAACCAAAAATTCTGAAAATTTTATGGATAGAAGATATATGAGTCTATTTTAAAGGAAAATTAACGGAACTTGATTTAGAGTTTCGTAGCTCCAGTTATAAATAATTTAGTGACTGTTGCTCAGGAAGACAGCTTGCAGCGAAATTATGATTATGTGGTAAACATTGACAAAAATTTGTTAATGAGTTGCTTATTGATTTCTTATAAGCTTACTATGATCTGTAGGTGTGGTTGGCCGAATATTGTAAGGGGTTAATACGTAGTTTGTATTTGAATAGTTAGATTAACGTGTTAGTAATCCAATTGTAGGCGGTTCGTGTGGATCTCGTCAAGATATCGTCGCAAACAAGTGTGTAACTAACACCTCTTTCTTAGTCTAGATCGGCAAAAGCGAAATGCCGAAATGCCGAAAACCGGTATTTTGTAGATTTGCGAGTGTGCGAATGCTCGTGAGGTAAATCGATTAATGTTTTGGTAAGTTGCAATGTTTGGACCGCAAAGTGCATGTTTTCTATGCCCTCGATATTTTGGGCTTGATGGGCCAAAATTGGAATGATGGGTCAACGGCCCAATTCGGTAAGAACACTCTGACGTGATTACGTTAGTACGTGAAAAGTAGGAATATGCATGAAAAACCCTAAAATAGATAAATTACTGAAATACCTTTAAAAGTGGAAAATTTACGCTTTTACCCCTAGTAGATAAATTACCAAATACCCCTAGGGTTAAATTGACCTAAATGCACGTTTGATCGTTGTTATTTATCTGCATGCCATGTTGTTATTATCGATGCATGGACCTGGGATATTGACGGAGGAAGTATTGAAAGTGGCTTGTCCACGTCTTCGGAGGCTTTGCCTCAATTTATCGTTAACCGAGTAAAGAAGCAAGGCAAGCAATGTGGAGTGTTGTTGGGTGGGTTGAGCTATTCCCACATAGAGTGTATGGCTGGTACGGTGGAGTGTAGTGGTTGGTGGGTTGAGTAGTCTCCCCAAATGGGCTTGCATATGTTTACCGATGTTGCATGTATTTTGAAATGGGCCTATGGGCCATCTCGTTATCTGAATAAGGGCTAAGGCCCGTTTATTGTAATTTGAAAAGGGCTTTGGCCCAAGATCACTTATTACCCAAATGGGCTTGCATATGTTATTGATGTTGCATGTATTTTGAAATGGGCCTATGAGCCATCTTGTTATCTGAATAAGGGCTAAGGCCCGGTTATTGTAATCTGAAAAGGGCTCGCCCAAGACCATCATTACCTAAATGGGCTTAGGCCCAATGGGCTTGAGTGACTTGGACTTTGAATGGGTTTTCCTTACACATCGAGTTTCCCCAAACTCACTCCTTTTATTTTCATCCACGCAGAAATCCCCAACCATAGTGGGCTTGGAGTCGTGAGGGAATTGGAGTGGCCACCCGTTCGAAAGTTTGATTTTCTTCCGTGAACTGGACATCCTTTTAATTACGTTTGAGGTTTTGGGCTTTTAAATGTAATAAGGCCGCTTATTTATTTTTGATGGTTTTAATATGTATTACTAAGATAGGTATTACTTATTTTAACTGTTGAAACCGGATAGCTTTAGGGCGTTTTCAAAAACAACAGTTGATTTCAAAATAACACGACAACAAGCAAAGCTTCCCAATAAAAGTATTTTCCAAAATTAATCACTTTTCCTAAAATGACTTAATCAAATCGGTTTCCTAGAAATATCCATGACGTTAAGGTGTGGCAATGGCGATGCATGTCTAGGATTGGATCGAAGGGAGCTTGGTACTTAAGCAATCCGATGGACTCACCACCTCTTTCCGGTTTCCTACGGTGCATGACTTCCATTCACTTTAACCCTTAATGAATTAATCTTTTGAACATTAAGTACGATTTTACGGACTTAGAATGGATTTTTTAACGTTTTTGATGTGGCATGCCGGATCCGGCCATAACTTCTGGGCCGGGTTTGGGGTCCTACATTTAGTGGTATCAGAGCCTAAGTTGCAACAACTCGGCTGTGGATCGAGTCTAAAAAGGGTTTTCAAAACTTTATGCCAAAAAAAAAAAACTGACTTTTGAAAATAAATTTTCTGTTTAAAGGAGATAATCTCCGAACTTATTTTTTTTACACAAATATTTGGAAAATGGATTTCAAAAAGTTTAAATCTTTTGAGTTTATTTGAAAACTGATGAGGTGGCACATTGAATCCCCGGCACCAAGGCTGTAAGTACTATTCATTTTATATCTTGAATCGCATCAGTAGTTAGTACTAAACCTTAGAGATAGTACTATAGATAATATAGCATAAAGGCTACGAAACTGGCGAGACTGTAGGGTAAACTAAGCCCTAGGAAACTGAGATAGTAGCTAAACTGTGGTTACGCGAGAACAACTTTGAAACCTTATCTGTTCATAAGATATTCTATAATAAACAGTGGAAACAGTAAACTAACTGCATAAAATTCGTAATCAGATAAATCGATATGAGTACGAGAGCTACTCGGGGAAGAGGCCGTGATCGAGGTTGTGGTCGAGGCCGAGGTAGTACTCAAGCGGGATCTTCATCTTCTGAACACATACCCGTTGGAGTAGCACGACCACCACCGGTGGATGAGAATGGGCCGTATGATCGGGCCGCGGGGGATGGCGCTCTGTCCCAGGCCATGTTAAGAGTTTTGGAAAGGGTGGTGGAGCTAATATCGGCCCATGAATAGGGGTCCATTTCTGAGCGACTCCGGGCCAACGGAGCGGAAGTTTTTAGGGGTGTATCTGGAGTAGCCCCAAATGTGGCTGAGTAATCTTGGTGGAAGCCACGGAGCGGATTATGGATGACTTGGACTGCTCAGTAGAACAAAAGTTAAAAGGAGCAGTATCCTTACTACGGGATGAGGCGTATCAGTGGTGGATCACTATGAGAGAGGTACCCCGGTGAGAGGGTAACACAGGAGTTATTTAAGCGATCCTTCAAGGAAAAGTATGTCTGAGCTAGCTATGTGGATCGTGAAGGAAGGAATTCTTGAACTGACCGTGGTGGTAAGACCGTTCTTGAATATGAGGCGAGTTTCTGCGATTGAGCGGTATGCTAATGGTATTGTCTCTACGAATCTGGAGCGCAGATGTTCGCTTTGAGGATGGCCTCGAGAGATGAGCTAAGGGTGCTCATAGCTCCATAAAGAGAGCGCGATTTTGCTGCTTGATAGAAAAGGCTAAGATAGCGAAGAGGTGAAGCAAGCTGAACGAGGAAGCGTGTGAGGATCGAAATCGATTCAGAGAGATCTTGGACCAACTGGTGCCGCAAACTGGAATGTTAAGAGAGCTAGGATGGAAGAACCGATTCGGCGGTTCCGGTGAATCTTGTTAGACCACAAGCTTGTGGAGATTGTGGTAGAATGCATTTGGGGAATGTTGGAAACGTTCTGGGGCTTGTCTTCGTTGTGGATCAAAGGAACATAAGATCAGGGATTGTCCTAAGAGGCCAGCTCAGGCTCAAGTAGTTGAACAAAGGGCTGTGCAACCCGTGCAAACAGCGCGAGGTGGACCGTCGCCGTTGAGAGGTCATGGCCGAGGTCGCGGTGGCAATGGCCATGGACGTGGGGCACCTGGCAAGGGTACTATTAACACTGAGGCTCGTCAGCCAGCTTTGGTATATCTTTGCTCGTCATCGCTGAGTGAGGGTGGCCTTTTGACGTCATAAGCTGTGCGTTTTTATTTTTAGCATGCCGTATACTATCTTGATGGATGTTGGATCTACTCATTCCTATATTGCATGTGCCATATCTGGGTCGTTGGGTGTGCACTCTGAGGAGATTGTGAGTGGGGTATCTGTACTAAGTCCTTTGGGTCACTCGGTTAGGGTAGACAAACTGTATAGGGATGTACCCTTAGAAACTCAAGGTAAGATTTTCCCTGGAGATCTGATGGAGTTACCATTCGAGAGTTTGATCTCATTTGGGAATGGGTGGCTTGTTAAGCATAACGCGACTCGGATTGTGCCGCTAAACGAATGGTGTTAAGGACCGCAAAGGATGAGGAGGTTATGGTGATAGGTGAGCGAAGGGATTATTTGTCCAATGTGGTGTCGGCATTAAGAGCCAAAAAGTGGATTCGGAAAGGTTGTGAGGTTTATTTGGCATTTGTAAGTCAATCAGAAGAGAAGGGACTGACAGTGGATAAGGTTAGGACCGTAAAGGAGTTCCAAGATGTTTTTCCGGAGGAGCTTCTAGGATTACCTCCGAACCGAGAAGTTGAGTTTGGAATAGATTTGTTGCCTGGAACGGCGTCTGTATCCATCGCACCGTATAGAATGGCACCGAAGGAGTTAGTGGAGTTAAAGGCTCAAATTCAAGAGTTGTTTGATAGGGGCTTCATTAGGCCAAGCGTATCTCCATGGGGAGCACCAGTGCTATTTGTGAAGAAAAAGGACGGGACAATGCGCATGTGCATCGATTACCGCCAGTTGAACAAACTGACGATAAAGAACAAATACCCTCTGCCAAGGATTGATGATTTATTTGACCAACTTAGAGGAGCTTCGGTATTTTCCAAGATTGACCTTCGATCTGGATACCATCAGTTAAGGGTAAAGGAAGTGGATATTCATAAGACAGCATTCAGGACTCGATATGGTCATTATGAGTTTCTGGTTATGCCGTTTGGGTTGACGAATGCACCTGCCGCTTTCATGGATCTAATGAATCGAGTGTTCCAACCTTACTTGGACCGATTCATGGTAGTTTTCATCGATGATATTCTGGTATACTCAGAAGCTGAGGAGAAACATGAGGAACATCTACGTATTGTGCTGCAAGTGCTGAGAGAGAAGGAACTGTATGCAAAGTTTAGTAAGTGTGAATTTTGGTTGCGAAGTGGCTTTTCTAGGTCATGTGGTTTCTTTGAAGGAATTAGAGTGGATCCTCGAAAATTGAGGCGATTCAGGATGGAAGCCACCAAAATCGATGTCGGAAATTCGGAGTTTTACGGGTTTGGCGGCTATTACCGAAGGTTTGTAGAAGGATTTTCTCGATTCTTCGCACTATTGATTTAAATCATTAAGGAAAGGGTAGCATTTATCTCGGACCGAGAGTCGACAAAAAGCTTTTGACCATTTGAAAAGGTATTGGTGAAGCACCGGTGTTGATTCAACCGAGTCTGGGAAGGACTTCACTTTGTGTACAATGATCGTCACATGCGGGGTTAGGATGTGTCTTGATGCAAGAGGGTAAGGTGGTCGCTATGCTTCCCGACGACTTAAGTCTCATGAAGCGAACTACCCTACGCACGACTTAGAGCTAGCGGTGATCTTTGCGTTGAAAATCTGGAGACATTACTTATATGGAGAAAAGTGTATCATATACACAGACCATAAGAGCCTAAAGTATCTGTTAACTCGAAGGAGTTAAACCTTGAGCAACGAATATGGGTAGAGTTGCTTAAGGATTACGATTGATCGATTGAGTACCACCTGTAAGGCTAACGTGGTGGTGATGCGTTGAGTCGAAGGTTGTTTCGATTTGAGAGCCTTGTTTGCACGTTTGAGTCTGTTTGATGATGGAAGTCATTAGCGTAATTGCAAGTGAGGCCTATTTGGATGAACAAATTAAAGAAAAATAGTTGAAGGATAACTCGTTGATTCTTGGTTCAAACAAGTTGAGAAGGGTGAGAATGAGGATTTTGGACCTGAATCTTGAAGGAGTTTTATGCTTCCGAGGAAGAATTTGTGTTCGAAGGACTCGACTTGAGAAAGTCAATATTGAAGGAAGCTCATGGAGGACTTTGTGCCATGCATCCGGAGGGAATAAGTTGTATCACGACTTGCGAGAACTATCTTGGTGGCACAGGCTTAAACGAGAAGAAATGTGAGTTCGTGGGGAAATGTCGACATGCCGACAAGTGAAAGTGAACATCAATTTCCTACGGATTCACGCAACCGGTGAAAATTTCATTGTGGAAGTGAGAGAGAGTCACTATGGACTTTGTGAGTGGGCTACCTTTGACACCCACCAAGAAAGATTCTGTGTGGGTAGTAGTGGATAGGTTAACAAAATCTGCCCATTTCATACCAGTTCGTACTAATTACTCCCTGTAAAAGTTGGCTAGGTTGTATGTGGCAGAGATAGTACGACTACATGGAGTGCCAGTGTCGATTATTTCCGACCGAGACCCTAGGTTTACATCTCGGTTCTGGAAGAAGTTGCAGGAGGCATTGGGTACACGTTTGGATTTCAGTACTGCCTTTCACCCACAAACAGATGGACAGTCGGAGAGGGTTATTCAGATTTTGGAGGATATGTTAAGGGGTTGTATCATCAATTTTCGTGGGAGTTGGGAGGTCTACTTGCCATTGGCGGAGTTTGTATACAATATGACTACCAAGCAAGTATTCAGATGGCTCCATATGAGGCACTTTATGGGCGGAGATGTCGTGACGCCTACGTGTTGGACGAGTTGGGTGAACGACAAGTGCTTGGACCGGAGTTGGTGGTAGATCTTGAAAGTAAGGTTAAGTTGATAAGAGATCGATTAAAAGAGGCATCGATAGACGAAGTCGTATCACGGACCTAAAGGGCAAAGAGATAGAGTTCGCGGTTGGGGATATGGTTTTTTTAAAGGTTTCACCTTGGAAAAAGATCTTGAGATTCGGCAAGAAAGGCAAATTGAGTCCGCGGTTTATAGGGCCTTATCGAGTTCTTAAGCGAGTAGGGCCAGTAGCGTATCAGTTAAAGTTACCACCAGAGTTAGACAGAATCCATGACGTTTTTCATGTGTCTATGTTAAGACAATATCGATTGGATCCCTCACATGTTGTGCCAGTAGAGGAGATTGAAGTAAGGACTGATTTGACCTTTGAGGAAGAACCCATACAAATTTTAGATCGAGAGGTTAAAGTTCTAAGAAGGAAGTCGGTTCCGTTGGTAAAAGTCTTGTGGCGTAATCATGGGAGGAAGAAGCTACTTGGGAATCAGAAGAGACTATGCGTCAACAATACCCTCAACTATTTGGATCAGGTAAATTTCGAGGCCGAAATTTCTTTAAGGGGGGTAGAGTTGTAACGCCCCAATTTTGGGAATTCTGTGAATGTTGGCATAGGTTTAATTATGTTTGTGGGCCTCTAGAAGGCCCAAGCTTAAGATAGAACCCGGTAATTTTAGTTAATTTTTGTTCCATAAGAAAAAGGGAGTGAAATTATGAAATAGGACTTATGTGAAAATGTTTGAAAATGCTATAGGCTAAATTGAGGTGGCCAAATAAATAGGAGTGCAAAATAGGAGGATTTGCATGACAAACCTCCCATTTTACATGAAGTGGCTAGCCATCATGTTGTTGTAGACAATATGAGTACTTGATATCCATAATTTATGGTACAAATTGATACAAATTGATAATAGGTTAGGTAAATGTTTCATAATAATAGGTTAGGTAAATGTTTCATAATAATAGGTTAGGTAAGTGTTCCATGATAATAGGTTAGGTAAATGTTCCATGATAATAGGTTAGGTAAATGTTTTATGATAAGAATTTCATGTCTTTTGTATTAAAGAATTAAATGGATGAAATATGAAGTTTTATTAAAAGAAAAAGGGGTGAAAAGAACAAAGTTTTGTCATAGCTGAAAGTTAGAGAAGAGAAAAGAGAGGAGAAAGCTCTTGAGTATTCGGTCATTAGGAGGAGGAAAATTGAAGGTAAGTTCTTGGTACCTTGCTTCTATTTTGAGGTTCATGAGTTCTTCTTGATTCTACCTTAACTCTTGAAGTATATTTTGATTTTTAGTTGTGTTGTGAGCATTTAGTCATGAATTAAAATGAAGGAAATGGTTGTTGTTTCATGTTCTTTTGATGAAAAATGGAAGATAGGTGAAGTTGAGCCAAACAAATAAGCATGCATGTGCCTTAGATGCTAAAGGGAAAATCGGCTAACATGTTGTGCTTTAAAATGATGAAATGGAGATTATGCTTAAGTAAAAATCATAGATATGTGATGATTGATTGGTGATATACATGTTTAAATAACATGCATGCAAGATAGGTGTATGAAAGAGTGATTTGGTAATAAATCTGCTTGGGACAGCAGCAGTAACGTGACTTTGGAAAATCACCATAAATTGTAGGAGATGAATTAGAAGCTTAATAAATTATGTAATTAAATCTTAATGAGTCTAGTTTCAAATGGAATAAACGAGAACATATTTTGAATTCTGTACAATGAGAAATTTGATTCGTAATGAAGTGTGGTCAGATTAGTCAAACAGTGAAACATGGGAAACTTTGAGAAAAATCTGGTATTGATTGGCTAAACCAAAAATTATGAAAATTTTATGGATAGAAGATATATGAGTCTATTTTCAAGGAAAATTAACGGAACTTGATTTGGAGCTTCGTAGCTCCAGTTATAAATAATTTAGTGACTGTTGCTCAGGAAGACAGCTTGCAGCGAAATTATGATTATGTGGTAAACATTGACAAAAATTTGTTAATGAGTTGCTTATTGATTTCTTATAAGCTTACTATGATCTGTAGGTGTAGTTGGCGAATATTGTAAGGGGTTTAATATAGTTTGTATTTGAATAGTTAGATTAACGTGTTAGTAATCCAATTGTAGGCGGTTCGTGTGTGGATCTCGTCAAGGCATATCATCGCAAAAGCAGTGTGTAACTAACACCCTCTTTCTTAGTCTAGATCGGCAAAAGCCGAAATGCCGAAATGCCGAAAACTGGTATTTTGTAGATTTGCGAGTGTGCGAATGCTCGTGAGGTAAATCGATTAATGTTTTTGGTAAGTTGCAATGTTTGGACTGCAAAGTGCATGATTTCTATGCCCTCGATATTTTGGGCTTAATGGGCCAAAATTGGAATGATGGGTCAACGGGCCCAATTCGGTAAGAACACTCGGTACGTGATTCTGTTAGTACGTGAAAAGTAGGAATATGCATGAAAAACCCTAAAATAGATAAATTACTGAAATACCTTTAAAAGTGGAAAATTTACAATTTTACCCCTAGTAGATAAATTACCGAAATACCCCTAGGGTTAAATTGACCTAAATGCATGTTTGACTATTGTTATTTACTGCATGCCATGTTGTTATTATCTGATGCATGGAATGGGATATTGACGGAGGAAGTACTGAAAGTGGCTTGTCCACGTCTTGGAGGCTTTGCCTCAATTCTTTGATAACCGAGCGACAAAGGTGCAATTGTGGAGTGTGAAATTTGGGTGGGTTGAGCTATTCCCCACATGGAGTGTATGGCTGGTGCGGTGGAGTGTAGTGGTTGGTGGGTTGAGTAGTCTCCCCAAATGGGCTTGCATATGTTTCTTGATGTTGCATGTATTTTGAAATGGGCCTATGGGCCATCATTATCTGAATAAGGGCTAAGGCCCGGTTTATTGTAATTTGAAAAGGGCTTTGCCCGATATCACCATTACCCAAATGGGCTTGCATATGTTATTGATGTTGCATGTATTTTGAAATGGGCCTATGGGCCATCTTGTTATCTGAATAAGGGGCTAAGGCCCGGTTTATTATGTCTGAAAAGGGCTCGGCCCAGTACCATCATTACCTAAATGGGCTTAGGCCCAATGGGCTTAGTGACTTGGACTTTGAATGGGTTTTCCTTACACCTGAGTTTCCCCAAACTCACCCCTTTTATTTTCATCCACGCAGAAATCCCCAACCATAGTGGGCTTGGAGTCGTGAGGGAATTTGGAATGGCCACCCGCTCGAAAGTTTGATTTTCTTACGGTGAACTGGACATCCTTTTAATTACGTTTGAGGTTTTGGGCTTTTAAATGTAATAAGGCCGCTTATTTATTTTGATGGTTTTAATATGTATTACTAAGATAGGTATTACTTATTTTAACTGTTGAAACTGGATAGCTTTAGGCGCGTTTTCAAAAACAACAGTTGATTTCAAAATAACACGACAACAAGCAAAGCTTCGCAATGAAAGTATTTTCCAAAATTAATCACTTTTCCTAAAATGACTTAATCAAATCGGTTTCCTAGAAATATCCATGACGTTAAGGTGTGGCAATGGCGATATGCATGTCTAGGATTGGATCCGAAGGAGCTTGGTACTTAAGCGATCCGATGGACTCACCACCTCTTTCCGGTTTCCTACGGTGCGACTTCCATTCACTTTAACCCTTAATGAATTAATCTTTTGAACATTAAGTACGATTTTCTGGACTTAGAATGGATTTTTTTTAACGTTTTTGATGTGGCATGCCGGATCCGGCCATAACTTCTGGGCCGGGTTTGGGGTGCTACACCATTAGCTCAACAGGTTATCTTATCAGGCACCCTTATTATGTACAAATGCATATTTAAGTGTGGAGATATTTTAATAAAGATTGTGCCCTATTAAAAAATAACAACAACTTCATACTATTTGGGCACATTATGTCTGCATTTGATTATGCTGTATCAATATATCCACTATAACATCCTGTCACATCATACTATAAGACAAACGAACTCCTATAAATACTCCTTTCCTCAATGGAAAGAAAATCAGGACCTTTGCCCCCTTTAGTATCTACCTGTCCTCTTGTCATAATTTTTTAAATATATCTATTATAATTGAGAATGTTTATATCTTAATGCATTTTAATCTTGTCTTTTATCCTCTCTTTTTCTCTCTAATATATCATAATTATAGGTCCAATTTTATACACCTAATACTTTTAATTTTTAAGTTCTAAATTTCTATTTTCAAAGAATGTAATTTAAGAGAAAATCTTTAGATAAAAGACATGCTCGGTTGTAAATTTGGATTTAGATTTCATTTATTATATAAGCGGTAAAATAAAATCTATATATTATAGATAAAATA
This sequence comes from Gossypium arboreum, assembly GCF_025698485.1. Lineage (NCBI taxonomy): Eukaryota > Viridiplantae > Streptophyta > Magnoliopsida > Malvales > Malvaceae > Gossypium > Gossypium arboreum. Next base: position 126,205,933 of record NC_069079.1, on the reverse strand, counting down.
AGTGAGATTCAATCTAATATATATCAATAATGTATAAACACATGAGTTTATGAAATTCAAACATATTTTAAGGATTTCAAATTCATTACTAAACATGTCTCTAGCCAATCCATAGATTCAAAAATTATCATAAATATTATATTTCTAAATAATTTACTACTCAATTTACACTATTTTAAAATTTAAAATCTTAATTTCCAATCACTACTTTATGAAAATCTCTTCTTTAGTTTATTCAATACCATACTCTTATATTCCAACTTAGATGAAAAGAATTTATGCCTTTCAAAAATCAAACAGCAAGAAAGGCATAAAAGAAAAAGAAAAAAAAGATTACTTGAAAAGGAAGACAATTTGAGGATTTAAATATTACTCTTACTAAAAGATAAAAATAGAAAAAAAAATAGAAATAATAAAAAGATAAAATGTATTATTTCATTAATACTAGATCACATATTATAATAGTAGAGTAATATATAATATATTAATTATTATCATATGTTATTATTTATTATACTAGTTGAAATATGCTCTAAGCCTCTATATTTTTCTTACATTTGAAAATTATCCCTCCTACTATATCATATCATATGTTAATAGCTTATATACGTTATAATATAATGTAATACCATATCTTTTATTAAAATCTATATTATAATAATAGCTTTATATAATAGTAGTATATTATATATTATTGTTTATTATTATACTAGTTGAAATATGCTCCAAGTCCCTATACTTTCCATACATTTAAAAGTTAACCCTCTTACTATATTATATAATGCTATATAATAACATATAATATCTTAATAGTTTATATATATGCATCAATGATTAAACATTATAATATCATGTAATATTATATCTTTTATTATAATCTATATTATAATAATAGTTATATATGTATTAATAGTTTTAGCAATAGTAATAGTAATACATTATAATATATTATTTTATGTATTAATAATATGCTAATTTAGTAAATTGGCTTAAGGTCAAGTTAGGTAATCAATTTCGGTTTTGATAATAGTTATATAATATATGATTATGTTATCATTAAATTTTAATTTTATAGGTTTAACAATTATTAATTTTATATAATTATATTACATATATAATTATAGTTTTAAATTAATAATTTAAAAATTTATTTCATTTTATAATTTAACATAAAATTATTATTAATTACTTTTCTATTAATAAAATTTTAATATAAATATGCAATGTTTATGAATATATTAAAAAAGAATTACATTAAAAAAGAATTATCATTTTAAATAATATCATAAAATTATATTAATTATTAATATCTATTATGTTGTTCAGTTATAAAATCTATTTTTTCAGGTTTTGAGTCAAAGTTATCTTGGGCTCATGCCATATTGGTATTGGGCTCGGATTCTATCAGACTTGGATCTATTATGAATTCGAACTTGAATCATTACGGATTCGGATCAACACGGATGAACTTTTAGACTGGAACTTATTTTGCCAACTCTAAGATTAATTAAGGGAGTGCTATAATGAGATAAGAAGTGAAGAAAATTTGAGCATTTTTACTTAATTGACAAAAGACAAAAGCAAACAAAATTAAAAAAAAAATTGCTCTTATATTTTCTTTTTTTAACAACTACAAAATAGGCGTAAACAGAATCATATTATAGTTTTGGACAAGTTATACCTATTTAGACATATAAAGAAGGGTTTATTCCTCTAAAAAAGATACATAACAGGTTAGTGATAGTTTATTTAAAATTTTTAGTACAAACATAAACTTGAAGATTGAGTAAAGTAAAGTTCTTTTCTTATATGTAAAATTCTTCCAAAAAAAAAGTAAAGTTTACTTATAGTAATCTCACGAAAAAAGAAACATGGGTTAGAAGTTTCAAAAATAATTTATAGTTTAAATCTAAGGATTAAGAAAATTTTGAAGTATATATATGGGTTTCTGGTTTTGCTAAATCACCAACAACTATCACACCTACAAACTTACATAGAAAGAAAGGAGAGAGAGATGGAAGTTCTTCCACATTTTAGCCATGTTCATCCTCTGGTTTTCAATGATGGGAGAAGCCACAAAAGTGAGGAGGTTTATTGTTGTGCATGTGGGGAGTTGGTGTTAGGTCCAAGGTTTAGTTGCGTGGATTGTGGGTTTCATCTTGACAAGAACTGTGCTGAGGCACCTGTTGAGATGAACCACCCTTTTCATCGTAAACATAACCTTAAGCTTATGACAAGCTCTCCATATGTTAAAGGTAACCCTGTTTGTGGTTTCTGCAATAATATATGTGAGAAGTTTGTTTATCATTGTTCTTGTAATTTAGTCTTTCACATCAAATGTGCTTTTCTATCATATAAATTTCTTGTAAAAAACTTTAGAGAGCTTGTTCATCAAGACAAACCCATCTCTTCTGAATGTCATTATCAAGAACTCGAAAGAGTTCAATGTTTTGCATGTCAAAAGCCCTTACTAGAGTCTGATTACATTTCTCATGAATCTAGATTTTACCTGCATAAGAAATGCTTTGAGTTACCTTTAGAAATTAGTCACCTTTCCCACCGTTACCATTCTCTTTTCTTACAATTTAACAATGATCACCTCCCTTGCCAAATATGCCAAGAAACCCAACATCAAGGATTGATTTATTGTTGTTTGATTTGCAAGTTTGTCCTTCACATTGAATGTGTGTCACCACCACCCATTATTGAGGATCCAAGTATTCATGAACACCCATTCACTAGGTGTTTAAGAGAATTGTCATTCAATTGTGATGCATGTGGCACTTTAGGAAACTATATTTCTTATAATTGCTCAACATGTAGCTTAATGGTCCATAAAAAATGCATTTCATTGCCACGCTTCATTAAAAGCGTATTGCACGACCATCCTATTTCTCATAAATACTTTGTGGTAGACAATGAGTGTACAACACATGATTGTCTACATTGTCACGAGGAGGTGAACATGGCTTGTGGGAGTTACAATTGCTCTAAGTGCAAGTTCATTATCCATGTGAATTGTGCACTACAGAAGGCTCAATGGTATTACAAAATAGAGTCAAAAGATGATTTTGATAAGCTACTTAAAGAATTGTTGGAGGTGGGTACTATGAATCCAAGCTTTTCTATTCGTAAAATGATCAAAGTTGGAGAGAAAATGATTGTTAGAATTAAGTGACCCAAATTCTTATTTAAATAAAATACGATGGAAAATAAAATAAAAGTAAAATCCATATAGAACTAGACTTCTTTTATTTTATTTTAGAATAAGGTTTTTAAACCTTATTAAACTCCATCTATTTTATATTGATTAGGATAAGGTGTTTCAATCCTACTAGAATATGGCTTTGCAAGCCTATAAATAGACATAGTCTATTCCTCTTGTATTTGAGTAAAAATTTTTCGACATAGTGAATTTTCTTCTCCTCTCTTGCGTGGTTTTTTTCGAAAGGGTTTCCACGTAAAATTTATGTGTTCTTTATTTTTATTTATTTTATTCTATTTTATTTTTCACAAATTGGTATCGAGCTTAGGGTTATTCATCTCGATCACGGTAATGGCGTCTTTGAAGTATGAAATTCATTGTTGGATCGCAACACCAGTTTTATTTGTGGCAAATTAAGATGCAAGCGTTCTTGCGAGATGGATCTAGAGGATGCCCTGAGGATAGATAAGATGCCTTCGACATTAACGGTGAAAGAAGAAGCGTAAGGATCGAAAGGCATTAACACAATTACATCTGCATTTGTCCAACGAAATTTTGCGAGGATGTGATGAAAAGAAAAGCGCCATTGCATTATGGAAGAGGCTAGAACAAATATGTATGTCGAAAACTCTAACAAGCAAGTTGCATATGAAGCAGCGTCTTTATGCTCATCGTTTGGAGGAAGGTGCGTCTGTACACGAACACTTAACAGTGTTTAAAGAAATTCTCTCAACCTTGGAGGCCATGGAGGTTCAGTATGATAAGGAAGATCTAGGGTTGATTCTACTTTGTTCGTTGCCCCCGTCTTATTCAACCTTTAGAGACACGATTTTATATAGCCGCGAGTCTCTCACAGTTGATGAAGTTTATGATTCTTTAACCTCGTATGATAAGATGAAGCATCCTGTGGTTAAACCCAACTCTCAGGGAGAGGGTCTCATTGTTAAGTGGGAGACAAGACCGGAATGTTGATGATGATCGTGGTAGAACACGAGAGCGGAATCCTCGTGGTAAATCTAAGGGTAGATCGAAATCTTCAAGCAGAGGTAAAACTTGCAACTTCGCAAGAAGAAAGGGCACATTAAATTTGAATGCTATAAGCTACAAAATAAGATTAAAAGGAGGCTGCGAATCAAAAGGAAAACTTGACCGGAAAATTCGGTGAAGTGATGTTGTAGAAGACTACAGCGATGGTGAACTTCTAGTTGCTTCATCAATGATTCTAAAGTGGCGAGAGTGGATACTTGATTCAGTGCACCTTCCACATGAGTCCCAATCGGGATTGGTTTACAACTTATGAAACGATGTCTGAAGGTGTTGTTTTGATGGGAAATAATGCTTCATGTAAAATCGCGGTGTTGGAACAATTAAAGTTAAGATGTTTGATGGGTTGTCGAACACTTAGTGACGTGCGGCATGTTCGAATTGAAAAGAAATTTAATTTCGTTGAGTACTCTTGATTCAAAAGGTGCAGATACACAATTTGAAAGTGGGGTTTTAAAGATTTCAAAGGGTCCCTTGTTGTGATGAAAGGGCAAAGAAAGATTGCCAAGTTATATGTTTCTGAGGTTCTCTTTCATTCTTGGTGATGCAATTGTCGCTTCCTCTTCCTTGTCGGATGATGATATTACTAAACTTTGGCATATCGCCTAGGGCATATGAGTGAGAATGGCATGGCGAATTAAGCAAAGAGGACTTCTTAATGGGCAAGGAATTTGCAAACTGAATTTCTGTGAGCCTTTGTGTTTTGGGAAGCAAAGAGAGTTTGATTCACTAGAGGAATCCATAACACGAAGGAAGCGTTGGAGTATATCCATTCGATCTGTGGGGCCGTCCGAGTGCCTTGAGAGGTGGAGCTAATTATATGCTAACCTTTATTGATGATTTTTCGAGAAAAGTTTGGGCGTTCTTCAAGAAGCGAAGCGATGTGTTTTCCACATTTAAGTCTTGGAAAATTATGATTGAAAAAGCAGACGGAAAAGCAGATAAAATACCTCCGTCTGAGACAATGGCTTAGAGTTACATTACGATGAGTTTAATAGATTGTGCAAGTCGAAGGATCATGAGACACTTGACGATTCGTCATACTCCACAAAGAAAAGCGGCATTGCGAGCGAATGAGCAGAGCGATCATGGAGAAGGTTCGATGTATGTTGTCAAATGCCAACTTACGAAGTCATTTTGGGCGTAGCGACCTCTCTGCATGTTTTTGATCAACCGATCTCCATCCGTTGCCATTGAGAAAAAGACTCCACAAGAGGTATGGTCCGTAATCCCGCTAATTATTTCGATTTAAAGATTTTTGGGTGTCCTGCGTATGCTCATGTTGATAATGGAAAATTGGAACCGAGATCCATTAAATGCGTTTTCTTGGTTATAAAGTGGTGTAAAAGGCTATAAGTTATGGTGTCTGAAAATAGAAAAGTTGTGATTAGCAGAGATGTTGTTTTTGATGAAGCGCTATGCTACCTAACTTATCTCTTAAAGACTCTTCCAATAAAGAAAACCAAAAGCGGTGGAGCATCGATTAATAGAATCAACTCCTCAAGCCGATACAAAATTGAGAATAGAGTTGCTTCTTCACCGCAATACTCTATCGCCAAAAACAAGACAAGAAGAGAAATTAAACCTCCAAAGAAGTATGCCGAGGTTGATCTAGTTGCTTATGCTTTAAATGTGGTGAAGATATAGATGCGAATCAAGAGCCATTTAATTATTACGAGGCGATTAGTGTGAAGACTCGAGAAAAGTGGATGTCTGCTATGCAAGAGGAGATGGAATCACTCCACAAAAAGCAGAACATGGGATCTTGTAAAACTTCCTAAAGGTAAAAAGGCTGTTCGTTGTAAATGGGTGTTTAAAAAGAAAGAAGGGACTCTGGGAGTTGAAGAACCCGGATATAAAGCAAGGCTTGTTGCAAAGGGTGACGGATCAGTGCCATCTTTCTTACAAAAGATCAAATGTTTCATGAGAGAACAAAACACATTGATATTCGGTATCATTTTGTTCGTGATATTATTGCTCGTGGTGATATTGTTGTGAGCAAAATTAGCACTCATGAAAATCCTGCAGATATGATGACTAAGTCACTTCCTATAACCAAGTTTGAGCATTGCTTAGACTTGGTTGGTGTTCATTGTTGAAGTTAAACCCTTAAGGGGTTTTTTGGAAGAGGTGAAGAACTTGTTTATTGAAAGTTCGCGATGAAGAACTTGTTCATTGAGAATTTGTGTCAAGGTGGAGATTGTTAGAATTAAGTGACCCAAATTCTTATTTAAATAAAATACGATGGAAAATAAAATAAAAGTAAAATCCATATAGAACTAGACTTCTTTTATTTTATTTTAGAATAAGGTTTTTAAACCTTATTAAACTCCATCTATTTTATATTGATTAGGATAAGGTGTTTCAATCCTACTAGAATATGGCTTTGCAAGCCTATAAATAGACATAGTCTATTCCTCTTGTATTTGAGTAAAAATTTTTCGACATAGTGAATTTTCTTCTCCTCTGCCCGTGGTTTTTTTCCCGAAAGGGTTTCCACGTAAAATTTATGTGTTCTTTATTTTTATTTATTTTATTCTATTTTATTTTTCACAATGATAAATATAGAGATAGAACATTTTAGCCATCATCATAATTTAGTATTAAGTGATGAAGTGAAGGAACGAAGGTATTGTGATGGCTGCAGTCGACTCATCTTGACTTCCTTTTATGGTTGTTTAGAATGTGATTTCTTTCTCCACAAATCTTGTGCTGAGTTACCTAAGAAGAAGCAAATTCGGGGTCGTTTTCACCAAGATCCCTTTGTCCTGACTCCAAATTGCATTTTTATATGCTCATTTTGTCGTGTCCTAATTAGTGGTTTTGCCTACAAATGTGAGGTTTATTTGTGCAAAGAACATTTCTGTGTTCGATGTGCTGAAATCCCTTTGTCTTGCATGAGCGGAGGACACGAACACCTTCTTCTCTTGTACCGTGAGTATCGTGGGCAGTGCTGTAATGCTTGTGGTGGCAGTACTGATGGTTTTTCAGTATATAGATGCAAGGCTTGCAATTTTAATGTGCATTATAGATGTGCCTATTTACTACCACAAACAACTTGGCACAAATCAGACAGACATGGTTTGATCCTCACATACCATGAAGATAATGATTATTCACAATATCATTATTGTGATGTTTGTGAAAAAGAAAGAAATCTCAATACTTGGTTTTACCATTGTCCAATTTGTGATAACTCAGCACATTTTTCTTGTGTTTTGAGAGATGATCGATTTGTCAAGCGCAGGAGTAAAATAAAAGAAAGTGATCATCCACACACTCTCATGTTTGTGGAGAAGGTTTATGATTATCCTGAATGTCACAAATGTGGTGATCGTTGCATGGATTTGGCTCTTGAGTGTTTGGATGCAGAATGCAAATACATTATCCACTTGAAATGCAGCAAAACCTTCCAATTGCTTAAGAACCGCAGAATAAATAGTGTTGCTTTGACAGTCATTTGATGCAGAGGTTGCTGATGATCACAGCAAAAAGTTGTCAGTCGTTTAGTATTTGTTCATCGTCTTCTTTGTAAGTATATATAATTTCATTGTTTTATTGTCATAATTTAATAATGTACAAAATGTTTGCATAATAAAATCTACTTTGTACAGCTTTAATGTAATCTGAATTATATGATTTATAAATGTTATCACTAATTAATGAGTGCAATTTAATGCTATGGTGGTTCCTGAATCTCTATTTTCCAAGTTATCATTGTTTTGGTTGTGAAATTTTCTTTTTGTGTGCACAACATTTTTTTTCATCTACTTTTATTAACATTCCATTATTTCATCTTAGAATTAAAATAAACATGAAAAGGAAATTCCCCGTATTCATTGGACCCTCTTTCTCTCTCGCATGTGCTTTGCTATCTTCAGCGTCTCAGGTTCTTTCTTTCCTTTCCTTTTCTTGATCTGATTTCACAATTTTCTTTTATTTCGTTTTAAAATTGATATATATTTTTTAATGCAGATAAGAGGATATATTATTTTATATTTTTGAATTGGGTTTTTTGCGCGTGGTTTTTGAGGATCAATGGCTGCACCACCAGCTAGAGCTCGTGCTGATTATGATTACCTCATTAAGCTTCTTTTAATTGGTGATAGTGGTAAGTTTTTTTTTAATCCTTTTTTTTGTTGAAGTAATGATTTTTATTGTTATAACTGGAAAACAAAACATGGGTGCTCAGAAATTTTTGAAATCTGTTGTTAGTTTTCGATGGGTATTTAGAATTTTTATTGTTAAATAGACTAGATACTATACGTTTCTTGGTTTGAGATCAGATTGCTTTGATTTTTGTTTTTGAGCTTTTCTTTGGTTTCTAAGAACTGGGTTGTATTCTAACTTTGATTTAGACTACATTTTCACTATACATTAGATATGGTGAGTTTGGATTGGAATAACATGGAGGAGACTTTGTTTGATTGTAACATAGAAAACTATCAAATTCTGGGTTAGTAGGGTCCTTTTTATTATTTATTTTTGCCTTCTGATCAGTGGGTAGGGGATTTTTTATGAGTAATTCATTTATGCTTCTCACTAGCCATGGCCCATGTTATGTGTAAATAGTGTTTGATCATATGGGCTGTTTTAGGATTCTATAGTAAATGTTTAGTTTGCAAGTCTTCTGCACTTCGCAGAAATGGGAATTAGCTGGCTTGAATTGATAGACTCGATTCATGAGTTTTGGTATGGTAAAAGTCAGGGGCAGGCTTCGTTGATTTCTTAATCATAGTGTCTGTGATATAGAACCTTGATGCTGAGACTTGCTTATGGTTATTTGTTGTGAACTTGTGCTTTAACATATGAAATTGGCGTAGTTGTAAATGGGCTGCATTGTTGAACGCGAGGTGTCAGTGAGCTATGCTCATTTGTGTCTCTCGTTAGTTCACTGAACACCTAGGCGAAATGGTGTATGCTAACATGTAAACTCGCAATGTGGTAGATAGTAGGCTTTCTTGTTTGAATCTGCACCTTACACCTTACACTGATGAAATTGATTATTTCTGTTCATGCATTAAAAGCTACTTTTTAATATGAATTTCGTCAAAAACAAAATTTTATTTAGTTTAAAGGTGAATTCTTAGAGTTTCCTCTGGATTTCATTTTCATGCATCATTTATCAATTCCAGCATGGTAGGCAAATAATATGCTATGTTTTTTGTCTTCAAGCTTCGGTATTTTCCTGAATGTGACTTTCTAATGTTTATGCAGGTGTGGGAAAAAGTTGTCTTCTTTTACGATTTTCTGATGCTCCTTTACCACTAGTTTCATAACGACCATTGGGTTTGTCTCCCTGGCAACTCTTGAAAATTATATGCTAAAATTATTTCACGATTTGAGAAGCGTGAATGCAGAGAGGAGCACTTTAACCATGTAGCATTAATACCCCCTCCCTCGATGGAAAAAGGATCAGGACCTTTGCCCCCTTTAGTATTTACCCATCCTCTTGTCATGATTTTTTTAATATATCTATTATAATTGAGAATTTTTATATCTTAATGCATTTTAATCTTGTCTTTTATCCATTTTTTCTTTCTAATATATCATAATTATAGGTCCTATTTTATACACCTAATACTTTTAATTTTTAAGTTTCTGTTCTCAAAGAATGTAATTTGAGAGAAAATCTTTAGATAAAAGACATGCTCTGATTGTAAATTTGGATTTGGATTTCATTTATTATATAAACGGTAAAAAAAATCCATATATTATGGATAAAAATTGAGATTCAATCTAATATATACCAATAATGTATAAACACATGAATTTATGAAATTCAAACATATTTTAAGGATTTCAAATCCATTACTAAACATGTCTCTAGCAAATCCATAGACTCAAAAAATTATCATAAATATTATATTTTTAAATAATTTGTAACGCCCTAATTTTCAGGAATTCTGTGAATGTTGGCAAAATTTCATGCTTTGATTTTGTCATTTGTGAGTGAAATTATGAAATAGGACCTATGTGAAAATGTTTGAAAATGCTATAGGCTAAATTGAAATGGCCAAATAAATAGGAGTGCAAAATAGGAGGATTTGCATGACAAACCTCCCATTTTACATGAAGTGGCTAGCCATCATGTTGTTGTAGACAATATGAGCACTTGATATCCATAATTCATGGTACAAATTGATAACGGGTTAGGTAAATGTTCCATGATAATGGATTAGGTAAATATTCCATGATAATGGGTTAGGTAAATGTTCCATGATAATGGTTTAGGTAAATGTTTCATGATGGGCATTTCATGTCTTTTGTATTAAAGAATTAAATGGATGAAATATGAAATTTTATTAAAAGAAAAAGGGGTGAAAAGAACAAAGTTTTGTCCATCTTTGTTCATCATAGCCTAAAGTTAGAGAAGAGAAAGGAGAGGAGAAAGCTCTTGAATGTTCGGTCACTTGGGGAAGAAAATTGAAGGTAAATTCATGGTAGTTTGCTTCTATCTTGATGTTCATGAGTTCTTCTTGATTCTACCTTAACTCTTGAAGCATATTTTGGTTTTTAGTTGTGTTGTGAGCATTTAGTCATGAATTAAAATGTAGGAAATGGTTGTTGTTTCATGTTCTTTTGATGAAAAATGGAAGATAGGTGAAGTTGAGCCAAACAAATGAGCATGCATGTGCCTTAGATGTTAAAGGGAAAAATCAGCTAACATGTTGTGCTTTAAAATGATGAAATGGAGATTATACTTAAGTAAAATCATAGATATGTGATGATTGATTGGTGATATACATGTTTAAATAACAAGCATGCAAGTTAGGTGTGAAAGAGTGATTTGGTAATAAATCTGCTTGGGACAGCAGCAGTAACGTGACTTTGGAAAATCACCATAAATTGTGAGAGATGAGTTAGAAGCTGCATAAATTATGTAATTAAAGCTTAATGAGTCTAGTTTCAAATGGAATAAACGAGAACATATTTTAAATTCTGTACAATGAGAAATTTGATTCGTAATGAAGAGTGGTCAGATTAGTCAAACAGTGAAACATGGGAAACTTTAAGAAAAATCTGGTATTGATTGGCCATACCAAAATTCTAAAAATTTAATGGATAAAGATATATGAGTCTATTTTCAGGGAAAATTAACGACACTTGATTTGGAGTTTCGTAGCTCCAGTTATAAATAATTTAGTGACTGTTGCTCAGGAAGACAGCTTGCAGTGAAATTATGATTATGTGGTAAACATTGACAAAAATTTGTTAATGAGTTGCTTATTGATTTCTTATAAGCTTACTATGATCTGTAGGTGTGGTTGGCGAATATTGTAAGGGGTTAATCGTAGTTTGTATTTGAATAGTTAGATTAACGTGTTAGTAATCCAATTGTAGGCGGTTCGTGTGTGGATCTCGTCAGCATATCATCGCAAACAGGTGTGTAACTGACACCCTCTCATAGACTAGATTGGCAAAAGCCGAAAAGCCGAAATGCCGAAAAGTTAGTATTTTGGGAATTTGCGAGTGTGTGAATGCTCGTAAGATAGTTGGGTTTGTATATTTGGTAATCTAAAGTAATAAACTGCAGTACGCGCGATTTCGTACATTTTGATAATTTGGGCTTAATGGGCCAAAGATCGGGTTCATGGGCCAACGGGCCCAATTCGGTAAGTATGTGCGGTAAGTGTTCTGATAGTACGTAAATAGTTAGGATATGCATGAAAACCATAAAAGTAGCTAAATTACTATAATACCCCTATGTATGAAAAATTACTGTTATACCCCTAGGTGCAAAATTACCGTTATACCCCTAGGGTTAATTTTGACTGAAAAGCATGACGATCTGATTCTGTATGATGTATGCCATGATTATATATCTGTTGCATTGGGACATTGTTATATTATGGAGGAAGCGTTCTGGTGGCTATGCCACAAATATCTGATCTGGTGGCTCTGCCACATATATCTATTCGGTGGCTCGCCACGATTATTCATATCTGGTGACTCTGTCACATTATTCTGCTCAGCAGCCATGCTGCAAATTACGTGGTGTGTAGCGGTTGGGTGGGTCGAGTTGTCTCCCCCACGGTGTAAGGTTGGTACGGGTGTATACGGTTGGATATGGTTGGGTTTCGCATAAACATGTAATATCATTACGTTACATTATGGGCCTATAGGCTTTATTCAATTCGCTCAGGCTAAGACCAACTTATTCATTTACGTGGGTTGAGCTGATTTAGACTATAGTTGGGTTATTTTACACTGAGTTTCCCCAAACTCATCCCTTTTATTTTCATCCACGCAGTAATCCCCAACCATAGTGGGCTTGGAGTCATGAGGGAATTGAGTGGCCACCCTTTACGAAAGTTTGATTTTCTTCCGTGAACTGGACATCCTTTTAATTACGTTTGAGGTTTTGGGCTTTTAAATGTAATAAGGCCGCTTATTTATTTTTGATGGTTTTAATATGTATTACTAAGATAGGTAATACTTATTTTAACTATTGAAATTGGATAGCTTTAGGTAGCGTTTTCAAAAACAACAGTTGATTTCAAAATAACACGACAACAAGCAAAGCTTCCAATGAAAGTATTTTCCAAAATTAATCACTTTTCCTAAAAATGACTTAATCAAATCGGTTTCCTAGAAATATCCATGACGTTAAGGTGTGGCAATGGCAAGTATGCATGTCTAGGATTGGATCTGAAGGAGCTTGGTACTTAGCGATCCAATGGACTCACCACCTCTTTTCCGGTTTCCTACCGGTGCATGACTTCCATTCACTTTAACCCTTAATGAATTAATCTTTTGAACATCAAGTACGATTTTCGGACTTAGAATGGATTTTTTTAACGTTTTGATGTGGCATGCGGATCCGCCATAACTTCGGGCGGGTTTGAGTGCTACAATATATATATATGCATAAATGATTAAATGTTATAATATAATGTAATACTATATCTTTTATTATAATCTATATTATAATAATAGTTATATATAATAGTAGTATATTATATATTATTGTTTATTATTATACTAGTTGAAATATGCTCTAAGTCCCTATACTTTCCATACATTTAAAAGTTAACCCTCTTACTATATTATATAATGTTGTATCATAACATATAATATGTTAATAGTTTATATATATGCATCGATGATTAAACATTATAATATCATGTAATGTTATATCTTTTATTATAATCTATATTATAATAATTGTTATATATGTATTAATAGTTTTGATAATAGTAATACATTATAATATATTATTTTATGTATTACTTATATACTAATTTAGTAAATTGGCTTAAGGTCAAGTTAGTTAATCAATTTTGGTTTTGATAATAGTTATATAATATATTATTATGTTAACATTAAATTTTAATTTTTATACACTTAATAATTATTAAATTTATATATTTATTATACATATATAATTATAGTATTAAAAATATTTTATATTAAATTAATATTTTAAAATTTTATTTCATTTTATAATTTAACATAAAATTATTATTAATTACTTTTCTATTAATAAAATTTTAATATAAATATGCAATGTTTATGGATACATTTAAAAAAAGAATTATAATTTATTTGTATTTTAAATAATATCATAAAATTATATTAATTATTAATATCTATTATGGTTGTTCGTTATAAAATTTATTTTTTTAGGTTTTGAGCCATATTGATATTGGGCTCAGGCCATATTGGTATTGGGCTCGGGTTCTATCATGCTTGGATCTATTATGAGCTCGAACTCGAATCGTTATGGATTGGGATCAACACGAATGAACTTTCAAACTGGAACTTATTTTGCTAACTCTAAAATTAATCAAGGGAGTTAAATAATGCGATAAGAAATGAAGAAAATTTGAGCATTTTTACTTAACTGACAAAAGACAAAAGCAATACAAAATTAAAAAAAAAAATTGCTCTTATATTTTGTTTTTCATATTTTTTTCTTGTTACTTTACTTTTAACAATCACAAAATAGGCGTAAACAAAATCATATTATAGTTTTGGACAAGTTATACCTATTGTGACGTATAAAGAAAAGTTTATTCCTATAAAAGGATACATAACATGTTACTAATAGTTTACTTAAAATTGTTTAGTACAAACATAAACTTGAAGATTGAGTAAAGTAAAATTCTTTTCTTAAAAGTAAAATTCTAAAAAAAATAAAATAAAGTAAAGTTTCTTTATAGTAATCTGAAAAAAAAAAAAGAAACATGGGTTAGAAGTTTCTTTCAAAAATAATTTATAGTTTAAATCTAAGGATTAAGAAAATTTTGAAGTATATATATGGGCTTCTAGTTTTGCAAAGTAAAATCATCAACAACTATCACACCTACAAACTTACATAAAAAGAAAGGAGAGAGAGATGGAAGTTCTTTCACATTTTAGCCATGTTCATCCTCTGGTTTTCAATGATAGGAGTAGCCATGAAAGTGAGGAGGTTTATTGTTGTGCATGTAGGGAGTTGGTGTCAGGTCCAAGGTTTAGTTGCGTGGACTGTGGGTTTCATCTTGACAAGAACTGTGCTGAGGCACCTGTCGAGATGAACCATCCCTTTCATCGCAAACATAACCTTAAGCTTATGACAAGCTCTCCATATGTTGAAGGTAACCCTATTTGTGGTTTCTGCAATAACATATGTGAGAAGTTGGTTTATCATTGTTCTTGTAATTTAGTCTTTCACATCAAATGTGCTTTTCTATCATACAAATTTCTTGTGAAAAATTTTAGAGAGCTTGCTCATCAAGACAAACCCATCTCTTCTGAATGTCATTCTCAAGAACTCAAGAGAGTTCAATGTTTTGCATGTCAAAAGTCCATACTAGAGTCTGATTACATTTCTCATGATTCTGGATTTTACCTGCATAAGAAATGCTTTGAGTTGCCTCTAGAAATTAGTCACTCTTCCCACCGTTACCATTCTCTTTTCTTGCAATTTAACTGTGACCATCTCCCTTGCCAAATATGCCAAGAAACCCAACATCAAGGATTGGTTTATTGTTGTTCAACTTGCATGTTTGTCCTTCATATTGAATGTGTTTCACCACCATCCATTATTGAGGATCCAATTACTCATGAACACCCATTCACTAGGTGTTTAAGAGAATTGTCATTCAATTGTGATGTATGTGGCACTTTAGGAAACTATGTTTCTTATAATTGCTCAACATGTAGCCTAATGGTCCATAAGAAATGCATTTCATTGCCACGCTTCATCAAAAGCATATGGCACGACCATCCTATTTCTCATAAATACTTTGTGGTAGACAATGAGTGTACAACACATGATTGTCTAATTTGTCACGAGGAGGTGAACATGGCTTGTGGGAGTTACAATTGCTTTGAGTGCAAGTTCATTATCCATGTGAATTGTGCATTACAGGATGCTCAGTGGTATTACAAAATAGAGTCAAAAGATGATTTTGATAAGCTGCTTAATGCAGTGTTGGAAGTGGGTACTATGAATCCAAGCTATTCTGTTTGTAAAATGATCAAAGTTGGAGAAAAAATGATAAATATAGAGATAGAACATTTTAGCCATCAACATAATTTAGTATTAAGTGATGAAGTGAAGGAACGAAGGTATTGTGATGGCTGCAGTCAACTTATCTTGACTTCCTTTTATGGTTGTTTAGAATGTGATTTCCTTCTCCACAAATCTTGTGCTGAGTTACCTAAGAAGAAGCAAATTTGGGGTCGTTTTCACCAAGATCCCTTTGTCCTTACTCCAAGTTGCATTTTTATATGCTTAATTTGTGGTTACCTAAGTAGTGGTTTTGCCTATAAATGTGAGGTTTATTTGTGCCAAGAACATATATGTGTTCGATGTGTTGAAATTCCTCTGTCTTACATGGGCGGAGGGCATGAACACCTTCTTCTCTTGTACCACACGTATTTTGGGCAGTGCTGTAATGCTTGTGGTAGCAGTACTGGTGATGATGCAGTATATAGATGCAAGGCTTGCAATTTTATTGTGCATGGTAGATGTGCCTATTTACTACCAAAAACAACTTGGCACAAATCAGACAGACATTGTTTGATCCTCACATACCATGAAGATAATGATTATTCACAATATCATTATTGTGATTATTAGAATATATCCCATACCTTGCCCATACATTTCCCATACCTACCCATACCTTGGAAAGGTCAAAGTTATGGGCACCAAATATTTATTTAGTGTTGGGCATGGGATAATAGCAATTTTTGGTCCCTAAGTGAATAGGGAATTTGCAAGGTGGCCCTTAAACCTCAACTATAAATAGGCCAACCATTGCTCATTCTCATCATCCCACATTTGCCATTCTCTACTTAAGGCATTGTTCTCTCTCCCTATTTGTAAAGTTTCACTTGTATTTTGGAGTGAAATATAGTTGGTAGTGCCCGAGGACGTAGGCAAGATTTGCCGAACCTCGTTAAAATTCTGGTGTTCTTTACTATTTATTGTTCATATTTTGTGAATGTGATTGTAGTGATTTATTGTGCTATTAAATTACGATAGAGGGATATTCTGGCTAGGAAAGACTTGGTACTTAAGTGATCCTCGTGATCCACCTCTCTTTCCTGGGAATTGAACTTAGTGTGATTTTTTAGTACAATAATTTTACTCTTTCACACGCTTCCGCACAACAATTGGTATCAGAGCTAGATTCGTACTTGGGGAATACGACCGTTTACTACACTATTCACGTATACGGTACTGTTCACATATACAGTAGCTGGGATTGAGGAGAAAAAATGGCAGCAGCATCGTCATCAGCAAGGACTACTGTGACAAATGCAAAATTTGAAGTAGAGAAATTTGACGGTACCAATAATTTTGGTATGTGGCAATGTGAAATCCTGGATGTCTTATGTCAGCAAGAGCTAGATATAGCCCTTGAAGAAAAACCTGACAAGATGGATGACAAGGTGGGCCAAGATCAATAGACAAAGTGTGGTACAATCCGCCTATGTTTGGCCAAAGAGCGAAGTACTCTGTCATGAGGGAGACATCGTGAAGAAGTTATGGGATACACTGGAAGAAAAGTTTCTAACGAAAAGTCTTGAAAATAGGCTTTATATGAAAAAGAAACTTTATCGATTCACGTATGCACCGGTATGTCGATGAATGACCATGTGAACTCATTCAATAAAATTTTAGCAGACTTGATAAATTTGGATGAGAAATTTGAAGATGAAGACAAGGCATTATTGTTGTTGAATTCCTTCCGATGAATATGATCATCTTACCACCACATTGCTTCATGGGAAGGACACGATCACATTTGATGCGATCAGTAGTCGTTGTATAGATCTCGAGACTCGAAAGAAAGATAAAAGAGATCACGAGATACAAGCTGCAGAAGTCTTAACGAAGAAGAGGTCGTTCACACAATGAAGAATCTGGTAGAAGGGAAAAGTCCAAAGGGAGACCCGCCAAAGATGAATGTGCCTTTTGCCGTGAAAAAAGGCATTGGAAAAAGAATTGTCCTAAGCTACAAAAGGGCAAGGCTATTTCTAATGCATATGTAGCGGAGCATGATGAGGAGTCAGACTTTAGTTTGGTTGGCATGGCAATGGCATGTCAAACGGATGAGTGGATTTTGGATTCAGGATGTACTTACCATATGTGTCCTAATAAGGACTAGTTTTCTAGTCTTAAAGAGCTAGAAGGTGGAATTGTTCTTATGGGCAATGATAGTGCTTGTAAGACAATGGGAGTGGGTACAGTCCAATTGAAGAATTACGACGGCTCAATCCAAGTCTTGACAGATGTTCGCTATGTACCTAGCCTGAAGAAAAATCTCATCTCATTAGGGGCCCTAGAATCTAAAGGGCTCACAATCACTTTGAGAGATGGATTACTAAAGGTAGTAGCTGGGCAATTGACGGTGATGAAAGGCACAAGAAGAAATAACTTGTACTTTTTAAATGGAAGTACAGTTATTGGATCAACATCAACAGTTTCTACAAAAGATGTAGATTCAGAGGCTACCAGATTATGGCATATGCGATTGGGACATCTTTGGTGAAAAAGCGTTGCAGACATTGGCGAAGCAAGGCTTGTTGAAAGGTGCAAATTCTTGCAAAATGGAATTCTGTGAACATTGTGTTCTGGGCAAGCAGAAGAGGGTAAAATTTGGTCCAGCAATTCACAATACAAAAGGAATTCTGGACTACGTTCACGATGATGTGTGGGACCTACCAAAGTGGCTTCTTTGGGAGGTATGCACTATTTTGTTACTTTTGTTGATGATTATTCAAGAAAAGTATGGGTGTATCTAATGGAAAGAAAAATGAAGTTTTGGATGCATTTACGAAATGGAAGAAGATGGTGGAGACTCGATCGGTCGAAAGGTCAAACGACTTGATCGGATAATGGTACCGAGTACAAAACGATCCATTTCTACAAGTATGCCAAGATGAGGGCATTGTACGACACTTCACCGTTCGGGATACACCACAGCAGAATGGGGTGGCAGACGCATGAATCGAACTATCCGAGAAAGTTCGATGTATGTTGTCCAATCTTTGGATTGGGCAAGGAATTTTGGTGAGGCGATTACATATGCGTGCCATCTAATTAACCGCTTGCCATCACCGCAATAAATGGAAAAACTCCTATGGAGACGTGGTAGTAAATCACTATCGATTATGATTCTTTACATGTATTTGGTTCCACTGCATATTATCATGTAAAAGAATCAAAGTTAGACCCAAGAGCAAAGAAAGCATTATTCTTGGGTATAACTGATGGAGTAAAAGGATACCGTCTCTGGTGTCCTGATACAAGGAAGATTGTTTTCAGTAGAGATGTGACTTTTGATGAATCAACCATGTTAAAGTACAAGGATTCACAAAAGAAAGACAAAACCAGTAGTACTTTGCAGCAGGTGGAGCTTGAAAAGGTTAACGATGATCCAGCTAATATTGGAGGGACAAATGATGAAGAGGTTCCTACCCAAGAACCTCTACAGCAACAAGATTCAATTGCATATAGGAGGCCAAGAAGAGAGATTCGTAAGCCTGCTCGCTTTGATGATATAGTGGCCTATGCACTTCCAATTGCAGATGATGATGTTCCTTCTACTTACACAGAAGCAATAAGTAACCCTAATGGTGTAAAATGGAAGCAAGAAATGAATGAAGAAATCCAGTCTCTTCATAAAAATAGGACTTGGGAGTTGGTGACACTGCCCAAGGGAAAGAAGGCAATTGGATGCAAATGGGTATATGCAAAGAAGGAAGGATTTCCTGGTAAAAATGAAATTCGATACAAGGCTAGATTGGTAGCAAAGGGTTACGCTCAGAAAGAAGGAATAGACTACAATGAAGTGTTTTCTCCTGTTGTGAAGCATTCGTCTATTCGGATTTTGCTAGCCTTGGTTGCGCAATATGATCTTGAACTAGTTCAACGATGTGAAGACCGCATTTTACACGGTGATTTGGAAGAAGAAATCTATATGACTCAGCCAGATGGATTCAAGGTTGCTGGAAAAGAAAATTGGGTTTGCAAACTGACAAAGTCGCTTTATGGATTGAAGCAATCTCCGAGGCAGTGGTACAAGCGATTTGATCAGTTCATGAAAGGGCAGAGGTACACAAGAAGCAAATTTGATCATTGTGTATATTTTCAGAAGCTACAAGATGGAACTTTCATATACTTACTCTTATATGTTGATGATATGCTAATAGCATCTAAGAGCAGAGTTGAGATTGAAAGATTGAAGGCTCAACTCAATCTCGAGTTTGAGATGAAAGATCTAGGAGAAGCTAAAAGGATTCTCGGCATGGAAATATGGAGAGATAGAGCTCATGATAGAGTTAGCTTGACTCAGAAGCAGTATTTGAAAAAGGTACTACAGCAGTTTGGCATGAACGAGCATACAAAACCTGTAAGTACCCCGTTGGCTTCTCATTTCAAGCTTTCTGCACAACTATCTCCTTCGACGAATACGGAACGAGAATACATGTTACAAGTTCCGTATTCTAATGCAGTGGGTAGCTTAATGTATGCAATGGTGTGTACAAGACCCGACATTTCACAGGCAGTTAGTATAGTGAGCAGGTACATGCATAATCCTGGAAAAAGACATTGGCAAGCTGTGAAATGGATTCTACGGTATATTCAGAAGACCGTAGATGTTGGATTACTATTCAAGCAGGATAATACACTTGGTAAAGGTGTTATTGGGTACGTTGATTCTGACTATGCCGGTGATTTGGACAAGCGAAGATCAACCACCGGTTATGTGTTTACACTTGCTGGAGGACCAATAAGTTGGAAGTCTACATTACGATCTGATTGCGTTGTCAACCACAGAAGCCGAGTACATGGCTGTAACAGAGGCTGTAAAGGAGGCTATTTGGTTACAAGGTATGGCTAAAACCTTGGGGTTGGTTCAGGAGCATATTAACGTGTATTGTGATAGTCAAAGTGCTATTCATTTAGCAAAGAATCAAGTCTATCATGCACGTACAAAGCATATCGACGTACGATTCCATTTTGTGCGGGAAATTATTGAAGAGGGGAAAATTTGTCTTCAGAAGATCAAGACTGCAGATAATCCCGCAGATATGATGACCAAGGTGGTAACAGCAACCAAGTTCGAACATTGTTTGAACTTGATCAATATCCTGCAAGTTTAACAGTTGAAGAAGGCACTATCAAGTATTGTTGTCAAAGGCAGAAAGAATTGTGTGAAGATAAGATTATCCTAATCAAATCTTCATGGTGGAGATTATTAGAATATATCCCATACCTTGCCCATACCTTTCCCATACCTACCCATACCTTGGAAAGGTCAAAGTTATGGGCACCAAATATTTATTTAGTGTTGGGCATGGGATAATAGCAATTTTTGGTCCCTAAGTGAATAGGGAATTTGCAAGGTGGCCCTTAAACCTCAACTATAAATAGGCCAACCATTGCTCATTCTCATCATCCCACATTTGCCATTCTCTACTTAAGGCATTGTTCTCTCTCCTATTTGTAAAGTTTCACTTGTATTTTGGAGTGAAATATAGTTGGTAGTGCCCGAGGGCGTAGGCAAGATTTGCGAACCTCGTTAAAATTTCGTGTTCTTTACTATTTATTGTTCATATTTTGTGAATGTGATTGTAGTGATTTATTGTGCTATTAAATTACAATAGAGGGATATTCTGGCTAGGAAAGACTTGGTACTTAAGTGTTCCTCGTGATCCACCTCTCTTTCCTGGGAATTGAACTTAGTGTGATTTTTTAGTACAATAATTTTACTCTTTCACACGCTTCCGCACAACAGTGATATTTGCGAAAATGAAAGAAATCCCAATACTTGGTTTTACCATTGTCCAATTTGTGATAACTCAGCACACTTTTCTTGTGTTTCGAGAGATGATGATCTATTTCTCAAGCGTGGGATCAAAATCAAAGAAAGTGATCATCCACACACTTTCATGTTTGTGGAGAAGGTTTATGATTATCCTGAATGTCACAAATGTGGTCATCATTGCATGGATTTGGCTCTTGAGTGTTTGGATGTAGAATGCAAATACATTATCCACTGGAAATGCAACACAAGCTTCCAATTGCTTTAGAATGGCATAATAAATAATGTTGCTTTGACAGTCAATTGATGCAGAGATTGCTGATAATCACAGCAAAAAATAGTCAGTCGTTTAGTTTTTTTCATCGTCTTCTTTGTAAATATATATGATTTCCTTGTTTTAAGTCATAATTTAATAATGTACAAAATGTTTGCATAATAAAATTTACTTTGTACAGCTTTAATGCAATCTCAATTATATGATTTATAAGTTTTTTTATTTAATTTTTTGGTACAAAAGAGGATGAGTTATATAAAATAATTATAAAGATAATTGGAGAAATGAGAATATTAAAGATGCAGTTGAAAATCAGAATATAAATTATAAAATGAAGAAAAATATAAAAAAAAATTAAAGACAGGTGGAGGCTAACCACTAAGTTGGATATATTAATCTCAAAATGAAATTTCTTTTAAATATAAAAATAGAAAATATAAGATAAAGCCATTTTCAAATCCAGATTGCTTTTCGTATAATTCTTTTAAAAAAAGTTTTAATTAAATGCTTAATTCAAGACCTAAGCACACGTAAGGTTTTATAAAGAATGGGCGTAAATAAATAAAAAAAATCATTTGAAGCAATAAAAAGCAGCTTTAATCATTACAAATTAATTCAACAGAATAAAACTCAAATACCATAGCTGGGAAAAAAAATTATTTAATAGTTACACAGAAATGAAATCTATTATCAAATTCTTTAAAAACTTTCTTTTGCATGTTGATTTTAGCTTCAATAGTTACACAGAATGATTTCAGCTTCCAGGTTTGTTAACGGTAGAAGTTTATTTGGAAAAGAAGCAGAAGCAAGAAACAAGAAGAAGAGAATACACATAACCATTGCAACTAATATTAGAAATACCCCAATTAGGTATATAAGATTTGGGGTTTCGATTTCTTTCTACCAAAGAAGTTACATTAAACTAATCACCAACCACGATTCCGTAGCTTCTGGTGTGATGATGGCGTGCGATATTTATGGTGCAAATCATGAGCCTTGGAAGAATTTCAACAAATATTCTGTAGATTCTCTTGTTGTTGTTTGATGATTCCATCGCTGCTTTCCCCTTGTTCTGAAAGTGATTTTTGGTCCTTTTAAAGTTAATGAGTTCCTTAATCTTCTTCACGGGTTAATTCCACACTCACCGCACCATTACAGAGAAGAATAAGGACAAACCCCTCAAAATAGAGTTCCTCGAGAGAGTTCGGGTCGGATTCTAGGTTAGACCCCAGGTTCGAATCTTTTTACTATAATTGTATAATAATAAGAATCACTACTGAAAATAAAAGTTTAGGCACTTATAAATTAATTTTGTTTATATTATATATTTTATCATTATAATATCTATTATATATATTATTATATTGAGAGAGTGAAGATAAAAACTAATTTATAGATTAATAGTATAGGTATGAACTTATAGCAGGATTTGAAGTAGAGGTTAATAAAGAAGGATTAGAAACATTTTGAAAATTAATTTCCACCAATACCTCATTTCTAAGCGAAAAAAAAAGAATTGCAAAATAATTTAAGTATAAAAAATAAATCATACAACTATTTATAATTTCCAGTCATAATAATTTAGTGGTTTTTACTGCACGTGTATTTCATGAAAAGGGAAAAATTAAATAATGAAAAACAATTGCTTTTTATTTTTTTTATTGACAGTTATAATTATAGTTATAGGCATCCGAAAGGCATGAAAGAATAGCAAAGAAAATATCATATAAACCATTCTCATCTCATAAGATATACGCTTAGTTACTCATGAGTCGGATCTAAATATAATATTAATAATTTTATGTTTGTTCAAGTTCTGTTCAGCCCGGAACAAAAATATAAAATTTTACCCAAATCTGTCCATATTTGTAAAAGATTAACCTAAATCCATTTTAAACTCGCCTATATTGTTTTTAATTTTTTTAAAAAAATTATTTATATTAATTTAATTTAATATTTAATAATTTTAAATATTTTTATTTATTGAAATTTTTATATAATTATCTTAACATTATTTTAATGTTTACATTAGAGTAATATTTTATATTTAGTATAGATTTGTTTTTAAAATGTGTTATAAATATATTAAAATAACATAATATAAAGTAGTATAAAGTTAAAAACAGCTTGGGCAAGGCTCGGGTTTTAAATGTTCAAGCCCAAACTTGATCCATATTTCAAACGGGCCTAATTTTTTGCCTAAACTCATTTTTCAAGCCTAATATTTTTATCTAAACTCTTTTAAATTTCAGACGAATTTTCAGGCTTGGACAAGTAACTTGGCCCATGAGTAGGTCTATATACGCTAGTTGACAAAATTAAAATGTTACTATTATTTTTTTGCCAATAATAAAATTTTTATCTTTAGGTATTATAATTCAAATATCAAAATTTGCAGTTACTTTAGATTTGTTTTATTTAGTATAATTTCTTAAATATGTATTTATAAATGTATATTCTCATTTTTTAAATGTTAATTATTTAAGCTTAAATATTCATTGGAGATTTGAAACTTTCTCCCGATACTTACAATTTTTTATGATTTTTTCTTAACTTAATATCCTTACAGATTTTTTCTTTAATTTTTTAAGTTTAGGCGCATAGTACTACCTAAAAATATGTTATACCCTGCAAAACTTGGACATGTGTTAACACAATGAGCTACTAGGATTGATCTCTCAACTCCCCCTAGTTGGGTCCCCCTCACCCGAACATCTTCTCAAGCCGAGTCTCCCGGTCTCTCTCCACCTAGCCCTCCCCTTGCTCTCAGCAAAGGACTTAGGCCTCTTACTCCTCCTTGAGTGGGCCTTGTCCACCCACTTTCACAATAAGGCCATTCGCTCAACAAATTATCTTATTAGGCACTCGTCTTTTAGGCACAAACATATCTTTAAGTGTGAACATGTTTTAACAACGATTGGACCCCACTAAATAATAACAACTTTGTACTGCTTGGGCCCATTACGTCCGCATTTGACTACGCTGTATCAGTACGTCCATTATAACGACCTATCACATCACACTATAAGACAAAATGACTGCTATAAATACCCCCTCCCTTGATGGAAAATGGATCAGGACTTTTTCCCCCTTTAGTAGCTACCCGTCCTCTTGTCATAACTTTTTAATATATCTATTATAATTGAGAATGTTTATATCTGAATGCATTTTAATCTTGCCTTTTTATCCATTTTTTCTTTCAATATATCATAATTTTAGGTCCTATTTTATTCACCTAATACTTTTAATTTTTAAGTTCTAAATTTCTATTTTCATAGAATGTAATTTGAGAGAAAATTATTAGATAAAAAGACATGCTCTAGTTGTAAATTTAGATTTAGATTTCATTTATTATATAAACGATAAAAAATCCATATATTATGAATAAAATAATTGGTATTCAATCTAATATATCAATAACATATAAACACATGAATTTATGAAATTCAAACATATTTTAAGGATTTCAAATTCATTGCTAAACATGTCTCTAGCAAATCCATAAATTCAAAAAATTATCATAAATATTATATTCCTAAATAATTTACTACTCAATTTGCACTATTTTTAAAATTTAAATTTAAATTTTAAAATCTTAATTTCAATCCTACTTAATGAAAATCTCTTCTTTAATTTATTCAATACCATATTCTTATATTCCAACTTAGAAAAAAAGAATTTATGCCTTTCAAAAATAAAACAGCAAGAAAGGGATAAAGGAAAAGAAAAAATAAAAAAGGATTACTTGGAAAGGAAGACAATTTGAGGATTTAAACATTACTCTTACTAAAAGATAAAATAGAAAAAGCAAAAAAAAGATAATAGAAATAATAAAAAGATAAAATGTATTATTTCATTAATACTATATCACATATTATAATAATAGGGTAATATATAATATATTAATTATTATCATATATTATTATTTATTATACTAGTTGAAATATGCTCTAAGCCCTATATTTTTCTTACATTTGAAAATTATCCCTCCTACTATATTATATAATGATATATCATATCATATATTAATAGCTTATATATATATATATATACATAAATGATTAAGCGTTAAAATATAATGTAATACTATATCCTTTATTATAATCTATATTATAATAATAGTTATATATAATAGTAGTATATTATATATTATTGTTTATTATTATATTAGTTGAAATATACTCTAAATCTCTATACTTTTCATACATTTAAAAGTTAACCTTCTTACTATATTATATAATGCTATATCATAACATATAATATGTTAATAGTTTATATATATGCATCGATGATTAAACATTATAATATCATGTAATATTATATCTTTTATTATAATCCATGTTATAATAATAGTTATATATGTATTAATAGTTTTGGTAATAGTATATTAATTTATGTATTAATTATATACTAATTTAGTAAATTGGCTTAAGGTCAAGTTAGGTAATCAATTTCGATTTTGATAATAGTTATATAATATATTATTATGTTATACCATTAAATTTTAATTTTATAGATTTAAGATTAGATTTATATATTTATTATACATATATAATTTTAGTATTAAAAATATTTTATATTAAAGTAATATTTTTAAAATTTATTTCGTTTTATAATTTAACATAAAATTATTATTAATTACTTTTTCTATTAATAAAATTTTAATATAAATATGCAATATTTATGAATACATTTTAAAAAAGAATTATCATTTATTTGTATTTTAAATAATATCATAAAATTATATTAATTATTAATATTTATTATATTGTTCAGTTATAAAATCTATTTTTTTAGGTTTTGAGTTAAAGTTATCTTGGGCTCAAGCCATATTAGTATTGGGCTCGGATTCTATCAGGCTTGGATCTATTATGAGTTCGAACTTGAATCATTACAGATTCAGATCAACACGGATGAACTTTTGGGCTGGAACTTATTTTGCCAACTCTAAGATTAATTAAGGGAGTGCAATAATGAGATAAGAAGTGAACAAAATTTGAGCATTTTTACTTAACTGACAAAAGACAAAAGCATACAAAATTAAAAAAAAAAATTGCTCTTGTATTTTGTTTTTCATATATTTTTTTTCTTGTTACTTTACTTTTAACAACCACAAAATAGGCGTAAAAAGAATCATATTATAGTTTTTGACAAGTTATACCTATTTAGACATATAGAGAAAAGTTTATTCCTATAAAAAGGATACATAACAAGTTTATGATAGTTTATATTAATTATTTAGTACAAACATAAACTTAAAGATTGAATAAAGTAAAATTCTTTTCTTAAATGTAAAATTATTCCAAAAAAAGATAAAAGTAAAATTCTTTTTCTTTTCACATTTTATTCTCTTAAATGTAAAATATGATAAAATATTAATATGTCATAGTTTTATAGTGATGAAATTTATAAACTTAACTAATTATATACGCGTTGATTGAGTCTTAATTTAATTAGCATTGGTATTTTTGTCAGAGTAGAAAGATGTGGGTTTGAGTGCGATTAAGTACTTTATCCTCCTATTTAAGGGTGGGGGAGACTATGAGTAATTTTAGGTATTGTCTAGAAAAGAATAGATACAATAATAATTTATAATGAGATTAGTGTTAAAAAATTTAATAGTATGCGCTAATTAAATAAATAATTTACTTAAACATTAGATTAACATGTACATAATCCTTTAAATTGGTTTGAATTTACTTTTCATGGTGAAGACTATGTGGTGACAATGATATGCTAAGAAGTTAATAATAAATTATACCAATTGAAAACATAAATCATTTACTTGATACTTTATAGTAATCTGAAAAAAAAAAAAAGAAACATAGGTTAGAAGTTTCTTTCAAAAATAATTTATAGTTTAAATATAAGGATTAAGAAAATTTTGAAGTATATATGTGGGCTTCTGGTTTTGCAAAGTCATCAACAACTATCACACCTACAAACTTACAAAGAAAGAAAGGAGAGAGAGAGAGAGAGATGGAAGTTCTTCCTCATTTTAGCCATGTTCATCCTCTAGTTTTCAATGATGGGAGAAGCCATGAAAGTGAGGAGGTTTATTGTTGTGCATGTGGGGAGTTGGTGTCAGGTCCAAGGTTTAGTTGCATGGACTGTGGGTTTCATCTTGACAAGAACTGTGCTGAGGCACCTATTGAGATGAACCACCCCTTTCATCGCAAACATAACCTTAAGCTTATGACAAGCTCTCCATATGTTGAAGGTAACCTTATTTGTGGTTTCTGCAATAACATATGTGAGAGGTTTGTTTATCATTGTTCTTGTAATTTAGACTTTCACATCAAATGTGCTTTTCTATCATACAAATTTCTTGTGAAAAACTCTAGAGAGCTTGTTCATCAAGACAAACCCATCTCTTCTGAATGTCATTCTCAAGAACTCAAAAGAGTTCAATGTTTTGCATGTCAAAAGTCCTTACTAGAGTCTGATTACATTTCTCATGATTCTGGATTTTACCTGCATAAGAAATGCTTTGAGTTACCTCTAGAAATTAGTCACCTTTCCCACCGTTACCATTCTCTTTTCTTACAATTTAACAGTGATCATCTCCCTTGCCAAATATGCCAAGAAACCCAACATCAAGGATTGGTTTATTGTTGTTCAACTTGCAAGTTTGTCCTTCATATTGAATGTGTTTCTCCACCACCTACTATTGAGGATCTAAGTAGTCATGAACACCTATTCACAAGGTGTCTAAGAGTATTGCCATTCAATTGTGATGTGTGTGGCACTTCAGGAAATTATGTTTCTTATATTTGCTTGGCATGTAGCCTAATCATCCATAAGAAATGCATTTCCTTGCCACGCTTTATCAAAAGTGTATGGCACGACCATCCTATTTCTCATAAATACTTTGTGGTAGACAATGAGTGTACAACACATGATTGTCTAATTTGTCACGAGGAGGTGAATATAGAGTGCGGGAGTTACTATTGTTCTAAGTGCAAGCTCATTATCCACGTGAATTGTGCCCTACAGGATACTGAGTGGTATTACAAAATAGAGTCAAAAGATGATTTTGATAAGCTGCTTAATGCAATGTTGGAAGTGGGTACTATGAATCCAAGCTTTTCTGTTCGTAAAATGATCAAAGTCGGAGAAAAATTGATAAATATAGAGATAGAACATTTTAGCCATCAACATAATTTAGTATTAAGTGATGAAGTGAAGGAACGAAGGTATTGTGGTGGCTGCAGTCAACTCATCTTGACTTCCTTTTATGGTTGTTTAGAATGTGATTTCTTTCTCCACAAATCTTGTGCTGAGTTACCTAAGAAGAAGCAAATTTGGGGTCGTTTTCACCAAGATCCCTTTGTCCTCACTCCAAATTACATTTTTAGATGCTCAATTTGTGATTTCCTATGTAGTGGTTTTGCCTACAAATGTGAGGTTTATTTGTGCGAAGAACTTGTATGTGTTCGATGTGTTGAAATTCCTTTGTCTTGCATGAGTGGAGGACACGAGCACCTTCTTCTCTTTTACCTCAAGTCTTTTGAGCGGTGCTGTAATGCTTGTGGTCGCAGTACTCGTGATTCTGCAATATATAGATGCAAGGCTTGCAATTTTTATGTGCATGGTAGATGTGTCAATTTACTACCAAAAACAACTTGGCACAAATCAGACAGACATTGTTTGATCCTCACATACCATGAAGATAATGATTATTCACAATATCATTATTGTGATATTTGTGAAAATGAAAGAAATCCCAATACTTGGTTTTACCATTGTCCAATTTGTGATAACTCAGCACACTTTTCTTGTGTTTCGAGAGATGATGATCTATTTCTCAAGCGTGGGATCAAAATCAAAGAAAGTGATCATCCACACACTCTCATGTTTGTGGAGAAGGTTTATGATTATCCTAAATGTCACAAATGTGGTCATCATTGCATGGATTTGGCTCTTGAGTGTTTGGATGCAGAATGCAAATACATTATCCACTGGAAATGCAGCACAAGCTTCCAATTGCTTTAGAATGACATAATAAATAATGTTGCTTTGACAGTCAATCGATGCAGAGATTGCTGATGATCAGAGCAAAAAATTATCAGTTGTTTAGTTTTTTTCATCGTCTTCTTTGTAAATATATATAATTTCCTTATTTTATTATCATCATTTAATAATGTACAAAATGTTTGCATAATAAAATTTACTTTGTACTGATCTCAATTATATGATTTATAAATGTTATCACTAATTAATGAGTGCAATTTAATGCTATGGTGGTTCCTGAATCTCCATTTTCCAAGTTATCATTGTTTTGGTTGTGAAATTTTCTTTTTGTGTGCGCAACATTTTTTTTTCCTTCTAAGTTTATTAACATTCCATTATTTTATCTTAGAATAAAAATAATAAAAAAATCCATTTTTCAATTCCAGATGCAAATATTTGGTATTTTATTGCTTATTTTCATATAGTTCTTTTTAAAAAGTTTTAATTAAGTGTTTAATTCAAACATTTTTTAACAAAAAAGTTGGCTTAAATGAAAAGCAATAATAAAATTATTAAAATTAATTAAATTTTTAATAAATAATAATATTTAATTATCTCTCGAATTATGTTTACATTTAATTAAACTTTTGAAATATAGTTTTATGTTAAAATCTCTGATGAGTTATTAAGTGACCATGTAACTATTGATAAGGTGTTTGACTTGGGTTTTAAAAAAGTTATAATTTTTTAAAAATTATAAAAAGTCTAGATAAATTATTACTGTTAATAAAAATTACTAAAATATTATAAATTTTGTTAGGAATTATAAAAAATATAGGAAATTTATAGAAAATTATTAAAATTTTAAAAATAATAAAAATGATAGAGAAGACAAAAAATTGTAAAAAGATTAGAAAACTATTAGAAAAGAAAATTATATAAAAGTTATTAACAAATTACAACAAAAAAAATAGAAAACATGCAAGGAAATGACATCAAGAACAAAAGTTCAAGTATTTAAAGGCCCATAGGAAATTTCAAGCCCATTTATGGCCCTTTAATACACAAACATATAGGGATTGTAGGAACTAATTTCTTTTTTTTTTTTGAAAAATTATAAAATAATTTTCTGAATTTTATAAAATTGAAGTTAGGTTAGATTTCATCAAGATTTTGGGAATATATCACGAAATCTAATTCATTGAAAATTTGTAACCCTCTCTTTGTTAATGAATTATTTTTCTTCTTTGTAACCATTCTTCAATTTTTTTCTTTAAAATATTATTTGTCTAGTTTAAAATTTAAAACTATTCTATTAAATTTTTTTAATATATTTGATATAAAAACTTATTTGGTACATTATCAGTAGTGTCCAATTGACGAAAGAAAAAAAATACCTAAAAGCATATTTTATTAAATTGTTCTTATTATATATTTTATTTTAATTTTAACTAATTTAATTCTTTTAATATTTTTAATCTCAAATTTCATAAATGATCATAAATTATAAAATTCATTTTTATTACATTAAATTCCACTTAACAACAATTGAATTTTTTATTTAACAATTTAACCTAATTATAATAAATTTTTATATGTCTTAGACAATTTGGCAACTTTTATTTATGAAAATGGAAGTGAAATCAAAATTAAAAAAATATTATCTTTATATATATATACACATATCTATATTAAAACTTGCAATGTGCTTTGATAAAATACTAATAAATTTTGAATAGAATTAAAGATGACTTTTGGGAAAATTAAAATAGTAGTTTTTATTTGCATGAAATTAATTAAAATAATAAAAGCAAAAGATAAAATTATCCAAAATTTTAGAAGCTTTATTTAAGGAAAATGTGACATTGAGATTATCCACTATATTTCAATATTTTAACATTATTGATGATATGTTTTTGTAAACCAAATGCAAAAAAGTAAAAATTTATAAATAAAACGAAACATGTGGCATTATTTGAATTTTATTTGTGGAATTAAAATATTTCAACGACAATACATTAAATATTAATCATATTGATATTAAGAAAATTATTTAATTCACTAATAGTTAGAGGTGTTCATGGATGAGGTTGGTTTGGATTTGTGTTTGGGTTTGGATTAAGTTTTATATGATAATAATACGCTTTATGCTTGCAAAAGCTTGATTTAGTCCAAATATAAGTCTAAAATTTTACCTATACCTATTTATATTTGTAAATGATTAACTCAAACCCACTTTAACCAGTTATGTTATTTTTAAATTTATTTTGAAAATATTTATATCTACCCACGACTTAACAAATATTTAATGTTTACCTTATATATAGTAGTATTATATTACTATAAATTTAATAATTTTATATATTATTAATCACATAATATATAAAAATATTATAATATATTATATTATAAATCTTAAAAGATGAACCCGGGTTTAATTTTTTGTTTGGGACTATTTTCGGGCCTAATCTAATATTTGAATGTTGAAATCCAATGAGGCCAAACCTATATAAACCAGCTATTCCAACCAATTACATTGGAGGAACCGAACCGTGACTAAGTGACAATAGTATCAAAAAAAAAAAAAAAGTGAAGAAACATGAAAAGGAAATTCCCCGTATTCATTGGACTCTCTCTTTCTCTCTCGCATGTGCTTTGCTATCTTCAGCGTCTCAGGTTCTTTCTCTCGCTTCCTTTCCTTTTCTTGATCTGATTTCACAATTTTCTTTTATTTCGTTTTGAAATTGATATATATTTTTTAATGCAGATAAGAGGATATATTATTATATATTTTTGAATTGGGTTTTTTGCGCGTGGTTTTTGAGGATCAATGGCTGCACCACCAGCTAGAGCTCGTGCTGATTATGATTACCTCATCAAGCTTCTTTTAATTGGTGATAGTGGTAAGTTTTTGTTTTTATTTTTCCTTTTTTTTTTGTTGAAGTAATGATTTTTATTGTTATAATTGGAAAATAAAACATGGGTACTCAGAATTTTTTGAAATCTATTGTTAGTTTTCGATGGGTATTTAGAATTTTTATTGTCAAATAGACTAGATACTATACGTTTCTTGGTTTGAGATCAGATTGCTTTGATTTTTGTTTTTGAGCTTTTCTCTGGTTTCTAAGAACTGGGTTTTATTCTAATTTTGATTTAGACTACATTTTCACTATACATTAGATATGGTGAGTTTGGATTGGAATAACATGGAGGAGGCTTTGTTTGATTGTAACATAGAAAACTATCAAATTCTGGTTTAGTAGGGTCCTTTTTATTTTTTATTTTTGCCTTCTGATCAGTGGGTAGGGGATTTTTTGAGTAATTAATTTATGCTTCTCACTAGCCATGGCCCATGTTATGTGTAAATAGTGTTTGATCATATGGGCTGTTTTAGGATTCTATAGTAAATGTTTAGTTGGCAAGTCTTCTGCACTTCGCAGAAATGGGAATTAGCTGGCTTGAATTGATAGACTCGATTCATGAGTTTTGGTATGGTAAAAGTCAGGGGCAGGCTTCGTTGATTTTCTTAATCCTAGTGTCTGTGACATAGAACCTTGATGCTGAGACTTGCTTATGGTTATTTGTTGTGAACTTGTGCTTTAACATGTGAAATTGGCGTAGTTGTAAATGGGCTGCATTGTTGAATGCGAGGTGTCAGTGAGCTATGCTCATTTATGTCTCTGGTTAGTTCACTGAACACCTAGGCGAAATGGTGTATGCTAACATGTAAACTCGCAATGTGGTAGATAGTAGGCTTTCTTGTTTGAATCTGCACCTTACACCTTACACTGATGAAATTGATCATTTCTGTTCATGCATTAAAAGCTACTTTTTAATATGAATTTCGTCAAAAACAAAATTTTATTTAGTTTGAAGGTGAATTCTTAGAGTTTCCTCTGGATTTCGTTTTCATGCATCATTTATCAATTCCAGCATGGTAGGCAAATAATATGCTATGTTTTTTGTGTATTTTCCTGACTGTGCCTTTCTTATGTTTATGCAGGTGTGGGAAAGAGTTGTCTTCTTTTACGATTTTCTGATGGCTCCTTTACCACTAGTTTCATAACGACCATTGGGTTTGTCTCCCTGGCAACTCTTGAAAATTATATTCTAAAATTATTTCAGGATTTGAGAAGCGTGAATGCAGAGAGGAGCACTTTAACCATGTAGCATTAAAGGCCTTATTAACAGGGGAGAATTCAAGATGTTTTGCTTTGCTTGGTTTCATTCCAATAGAACTGCAACATTATAGGGATAGAGTGGAGTTTACAGTACCATAATCTCAGTTTTTTTATTTATCTCTTTTAAGCAATCCCTTGTTAATTGGTATTCGATGTGAATACTAGTATATACTCTTCCAGGGGGTGCTTTTTGAACTATTATGGCACTTCTGCTGCTTCACTCGTTTCTCTGCCTTATTTATGGTCGAGGCATCTACTCATTCGATACTAAGTTATAGAAGTTTGGTTCAAAACTTTTTTGAATATATATATTTCTCTTTTCAACTATTTTATTTTCCTTGACAGCATCGATTTTAAGATAAGAACCATTGAGCTTGATGGTAAGAGGATCAAATTACAAATCTGGGACACAGCTGGTCAAGAGCGATTCCGAACTATTACGACAGGTATCTTTAAGTCTATGCAGGTTGCATTTCTGTTTTCTTTTCATTCTAGTACGAAAAGTATATTTAAGCTTGATGCTTGACTTTGCTGATGGATTCATGCTCTTCCAGCTTACTATCGTGGAGCCATGGGGATTTTGCTGGTTTATGATGTTACTGATGAGTCATCTTTCAACAGTAATTTCTCAAATTTCTTTATTCTGTTTTTTTTTTCTTTTTTGTGAGGTTTTCCGTCATTTCTATGCCTTGTGTGTTTCAGTGGTTTAAGCAGTGAAATTAATTGTCGATCATCCTTTATCAGTGCTTTTGTTGCGATGGATGGCTTAGGATCTCCCTCAGTTGGAATGGAGTTTCTTTCAATGGTTCCTATGTCTCTTGCGAGTCTTATAAAACCTGCTTCTGTTCATGTACAGATATTAGGAATTGGATTCGCAACATTGAACAACATGCTTCTGACAATGTCAACAAGGTACTGGTTGGGAACAAGGCTGACATGGATGAGAGCAAAAGGGTTAGAATTTCCCTTCTGATTATTTATAGAAATTGCTTTTCTTGTTTATGTTCATGGGTTTAGAGTGTGTGTTCTTTGTTGTTGACTTTGGGTACTGACTTTGCTTCTTGTAATAATAAAGTGCTATGAAAAGACGAGTTGTGGCTGAATCTATATATCCTTTACACATTCACACGAGCCTGACATTTCTCTAGTAATAATTCGAAATGATCTCTTTTCCAGGCCGTGCCTACATCCAAGGGTCAAGCTCTTGCTGATGAGTACGGTATCAAGTTCTTTGAAACTGTAAGTCGAATGTTAGCTGCTGTGCAGATATTTGTATTGCAGATAATTATTTTAGGCTAAAAGATAAATAATGTATTTGCAGAGTGCAAAGACGAATTTGAATGTTGAGGAGGTTTTCTTCTCAATAGCCCGGGATATTAAACAAAGGCTCACCGAATCTGATAATAAGGCTGAGGTATTCTCTCTTCTAAAAGACTTTTAATTTTCTTTATTCACCATAAGTAACCCCGTCGATGGCAACACAAATGGGAATGTTATAAACCCTTGCAACTGCTGCTTGTTCGAAATGATGGATTCCTTGTCTTTGTTTTTCGGTTACAGCCCATGGCACTAAAAATTAATCAACAAGACTCTGCAGCAAGTGTTGATCAAGCTGCTCAAAAGTCGGGTTGCTGCGGAGGTTAAAAGGAATTAACAAAAATATGCCAGATTCTTGGTGGAAGCTTCGGCTTTTGGCAGTCCCTCAAATGTAAAATCGAATTGTGACGACATTATGGTGAATTCATGTATTTACTTTTCTGTTGATTCTTTTTTTCCAACTACCAGGCTTAGGCTTTATTCTTCTTGAACTCAAATGACCCTTTGTTTTGTATTTCAGTATTTGTCTTTATAGCTTTGAAAAAAAAAAGTATTTGCTTTATGTAAGATAATCTAAATTCAAGTTTTTTTTTTCCTCTTGAAAAGAAAATAAAAAATAAAAAAATCTGGAATTTCTTAATTCATGTTACATATATGTGTGTGCTTCATGTTGTGATGCTTCGAAATGTCTTCAGAAGTCATTAATTCATGTCATATATATGTTGTGAGGTTGGATGTAAGGTGCAAATCTTTCAATAAGTGAATTTGCTCCATTCATATGAATTGTAATTTGCTTTTTATGTATTGGAATTAAGAAGTTCTATAATTCAATTACAGTAGAGGAAATGCAAGAAGCTCTTATGTAGTGAAAAGTGGTACCTATGTATCTATAAGTTAGTATATATTCTCCCATGAGTAGCTCTTTACCATTCTAGCACTTTGCAGTTTTCCTGCAAGCCGTTAGCTTTTAGTGTGTCTTGACATGGCACTCTTCTAAAACTG
The DNA here is from genome assembly GCF_025698485.1 of Gossypium arboreum. NCBI lineage: Eukaryota > Viridiplantae > Streptophyta > Magnoliopsida > Malvales > Malvaceae > Gossypium > Gossypium arboreum. Next base: position 126,169,684 of record NC_069079.1, on the reverse strand, counting down.
CTCCTCTGCCGTGCCCTAGTCTTCATCATATATTCTTGTTGTTCATTGATTTTGTTCACATCATACGCTAATGATTCCCTTCAATAAAAGATCTCTTCGCCTATTAATGAAAATAAATATACTTTTAATGTTTAATCAGAATCAACTATTAATTACATTAGATCAACAATAACTCATGTAAATTTATTATCGATAAAAAATTAATATAATGTAAATTTATTATCGATAAAAAATTAATATAATTATAATTATGTTACGTGCTATAGTTCAAGAATTAAATTATAGTTGAATAAACAAACAAAAACTTATTAATAAATAATAATTGAGTGATTAATTGTGTAGTTTTCTCAAATATATTTAAAAATAGTGATTTGACAACCTATATTGACATAATTTAAATGATCAATTTCAAATAGTTGAATTGATCAAATTATACTTTTCATAATTGGGTGATCAAAGTGTACAGTTATTAATAGTTGAGTGACCATGGATGTAATATACCCATTAAAAATATCAATATTTTAACCTCGTTTATAAAATTAAAATTCAATTATTTGATTGTTAAAAATAATGAAAAAATAAAAAGGTAATTAAGTTTAGAAGTGACCATTTGACCCTAACTGTCTCCATTTATAAAGGAAAACGCACCACTTAACTATCAACCCCATACTTATCTCCTTAATCCTTTGAACTATAATTTTCAATTTATTATTATTTTTCATACTTAGAAAAAGGAAATTAACTCATTCAATGTTACTCAGTTAATTACTGGGTTCTTTTTTTTTTTTTCCGAATTATTGAAAAATGTCAGTGATTTCAGTGTTCTAAATTATTACTTCACCATTAATATCACTTTTTTTCTTGATTTCCTTCAGTGATTTTGCTGATAGATTTATTTTTTTTGCAATTCTTTTTGGGGTTGCTTGTGGCAAAAGGAATGGCTTGGTTTAGAGCAAGTTCATATCTAGGAAAGTTAGCAATCAAAAGAACCCTTTCCCATAGTGGATCATATGCAATAAGAAGCCAAATCTTTCATCTACGGAGTCGATGTTTTCGTTCCACCGTCTTCAATCCGAAGCAGAAAACGTCACCTGTTCCGCGATCCGTGCCGCTTTCGAGGCTAGCTGATAACTTTCTTGACGGGACGAGTAGTGTGTACTTGGAAGAACTTCAAAGAGCTTGGGAAGCTGATCCGAACAGTGTCGATGAATCTTGGGATAATTTCTTCAGGAATTTCGTCGGACAAGCATCGGGACCGGCAAGAGTTTCGGGCCAAACAATACAAGAAAGCATGCGCTTGATGTTGCTTGTAAGGGGCTACCAAGTTAATGGTCACTTGAAATCAAAATTAGACCCCCTTGGCTTGGAAGAAAGGGAAGTCCCTGATGAATTAGACCCTGCATTCTACGGTTTTACCGAAAGTGATCTTGACCGTGAATTCTTCATAGGTGTATGGAGTATGTCCGGATTTTTATCCGAAAACCGACCAGTTCAGACTCTCAGGTCGATATTGATCCGTCTCGAGCAATCCTATTGTGGGAGCATCGGGTACGAGTTTATGCACATCGAGGAAAGGGAGAAATGTAACTGGTTAAGAGAAAAGATTGAAACTCCGACGCCTATGCATTACAATAAGGAACGCCGAGTTCTAATTCTTGATAGACTTATGTGGAGTACACAATTTGAGAGTTTCTTGGCAACAAAAATGAAAACTGCCAAGAGATTCGGGCTCGAAGGTGGGGAGACATTGATTCCCGGTATGAAGGAGATGTTCGATCGCGCTGCGGATTTAGGGGTCGAGTGTATATGTGTTGGAATGTCTCATAGAGGCCGATTAAATGTTTTAGGTAATGTTTTTCGGAAACCGTTACGACAGATATTCAGTGAGTTCGATAAGAACTCAAAGTTCGAAGATGAAAGCGGGCTATATACAGGCACCGGTGATGTTAAGTACCATTTAGGAACTTCTTATGATCGTCCCACTAGGGGTGGGAAGAGGATTCATTTGTCTCTGGTTGCAAATCCGAGTCATTTAGAAGCCGTAGACCCAGTTGTCATCGGAAAGACTCGAGCAAAGCAATACTTTTCGGACGATTTGGATCGGACTAAGAACATGGCAGTATTGATTCATGGCGATGGAAGCTTTGCTGGACAAGGAGTAGTGTATGAAACTCTACACCTTAGTGCACTACCAAACTATACTACTGGCGGAACCATACACGTTGTAGTGAACAATCAAGTGGCGTTTACGACCGATCCAAGGGCTGGGCGATCTTCGCAGTATTGTACTGACGTTGCCAAGGCCTTAAATGCTCCCATTTTTCATGTTAACGGTGACGACATAGAGGCAGTCGTTCACGTATGCGAGCTTGCAGCACAATGGCGCCAGACTTTCCATTCGGATGTAGTTGTCGATATCGTGTGTTATCGGAGATTCGGACATAATGAAATCGACGAACCGTTTTTCACCCAACCGAACATGTATAAGGTCATCCAAAAGCATCCCTCAGCGCTTGAAATCTATAAAACTAAGCTTTTGGAATCTGGAGAGGTGACTGAAGAAGACATTGATAGGATGCATAAAAAAGTTGATTCCATTCTCAATGAAGAGTTTATGAGTAGTAAAGATTATGTTCAACAAAGAAGGGACTGGCTTTCAACTAATTGGAGAGGATTCAAATCGCCCGAACAGCTTTCCCGAATCCGAAACACCGGGTTGGGCACATATGTTATTGATGTAGTTGTTTTTCAAACTCTGGGGTTTGAGCAGTGACGGAGAACCCGTCATGGTTAAAATTTAGTGATGGAGTTAGTGGCAGTTTTTCTTTTAATACTACTGTTACTAATTTAGTGACAGTTTTCCGTCGCAAAATTTTGAAATTCCGTCACAATTTCCGTCACAAGTTCTCTTACAATTTTTAATTTTCATTTGTTTTCGATAGAGTGTGTCCGGATGTACTAAAGATGGTTGGGAGAGCAATTACAATTCTGCCTGAAGATTTCAAGCCGCATCGAGCGGTGAAGAAGGTGTACGAAGATCGTGCGAAGATGATTGAAACCGGGGAGGGCCTTGATTGGGCGATGGGGGAGGCACTGGCTTTCGGGACGTTGTTGGTGGAAGGTAAGCACGTTAGATTGAGTGGCCAAGATGTTGAAAGAGGCACATTTAGTCATCGGCATGCAATAGTTCATGATCAAGAAACAGGCAAAATTTATTGCCCGTTAGACCATATCATGGAGAACCAAAATGATGAGATGTTTACAGTGAGTAACAGGTACAAAAATTTTGTTAACCTTTAGTACTATTTTTGTCCATTAACTCGAATTTAGGTGTGTTGACATTGGTACGTATTTGACATGGGTATGTTATTTGAAGGGTCGTATCTCCTTATTTATATTTAAGTACGTGTTAGATGTGAATATTTCAAGAAAAACGAAAAGACAAACTGACATAGATGGACTATAATTGCTATTTAGATGTCCTATATGTATTCTAAGACGTCTCTCCCATGTATGGGCTTGGCTCGAGCCAAGGTCCTTCGATTTAAGGGCAAATAGGGGCAATGGTCAAATCTCGAGAACCCGGTTTATTCATCATATATGGTGCTTTAATGGAGGAATATATATCATTGTTGGCAGCTCGCTTTCGGAATTCGGTGTTCTCGGGTTTGAACTTGGATATTCAATGGAAAATCCAGACGCTATTGTTCTATGGGAGGCTCAATTTGGTGATTTCTCTAATGGTGCACAAGTTATATTTGATCAGTTCCTAAGCAGTGGAGAGTCTAAGTGGCTTCGTCAAACGGGGCTTGTAGTACTGCTTCCTCATGGATATGACGGTCAAGGCCCCGAGCATTCGAGCGCAAGGCTCGAACGGTTCTTACAGGTTTGGATTCAAGGATCTATGTTATTCAGATTCGAGTAATGTTGAATATATATATATATATATATAATACGGGTATGTGTTTGATATGGATAATGGCAGATGAGCGATGAGAATCCTTACGAAATTCCAGAAATGGATGCAACGCATCGAAAACAAATACAGAAATGCAATTGGCAGGTTGTGAATACTACAACTCCTGCAAATTACTTCCATGTTATAAGGCGACAGGTGAGTTAGATCATTCTTCTTTACTCTACTTAAAAGGTCAAATTTTAGTATTAATACTTGTACTATATTGAACTTGAGGATTTAGTCCTATATTTTTAACCAAATATATTCATATATTTTAATTTGATATAATTTAATCATCTGTCTATTATTAATGTTATTAAGATCAATCAAACAATACCTTCAAAAAATTCATTTGAACTTCTAAATGATATAAGAAATTTCAAGTTTCAATTTAAAAAAAAATCAACATGAATCGGCAATGAAAAATTTTAATAGTATTAATTATTTGGACTAAAGTGTAATGCTAATAATAATAAAAGACATGAGTATATCGAATTAAAGTATAAAGCTAAATCCTCTAGTTGAGTGTACTATAGAAATCAAAACCATAATTTGATTAGATATATTCAAATCCGATCGTCAACCTTGCATACAAGTATATGTTTGACATTAGCATATTCAATTTTCTCCATGTTTCTCAAGATGATATCCCATATTCGTGCTCAAATATGTATCAGACACTAGTATTTCAAAAAAAGAGAAAAAGAAGTACTCGAGTAATAGTGAAATTGCATTTTTACTCTGCATTCAAGCATCATAGTATAATAATAATAGAGTTTTTCATTTCCAGATGCACAGGGAATTCCGTAAGCCATTGATTGTAATGGCACCTAAGAACTTGCTCCGTTACAAGAACTGCAAATCAAACTTATCGGAATTCGATGACGTTCAAGGCCATGAAGGATTTGACAAACAAGGAACCAGATTTAAACGTCTTATAAAGGACCAAAGCAACCATTCGGATCTCGAGAAAGGTGTTAGGCGACTGGTTCTTTGTTCTGGAAAGGTAACAACGTTTAACTCTTCATATTAACTCGTATCTAATTAAGCATTTGAAAAGTCGTTTATAATTGATGTTTGTATTTTTTTTTTCCAGATATATTATGAGCTTGATGAGGAGCGTCAAAGGCTTAAGGCCGATGATATTGCGATTTGTCGAGTGGAACAGCTTTGTCCCTTCCCCTTTGATCTCATCCAACGAGAGCTTAAGCGTTATCCAAGTATGTACTGTGAATTTATGTGAAAATTTCAGTCCTTTTATGGGTGTGCTGCTTCGGCACTTCATTCTTTTAAGTGTTGGTGTCTGATTTTTGAGTTGGATACATAGATATGAGATATGAGTATAATCGTCTAATTAGTAGAAAAGATTGAAGTAATGCATTTAACATTTATGTGTTACATATATTTGAGTATGGATGTAAGGAAGACTTGTCAATTGGGTTGGAGGGCTTAATATGGATAGCCACAATTTGAATTTTAAAATTTTTGGGTAAAATTGATTTGTGTTAGTTTCTGATTCTAGTTGTTTAAGGCATGATTGATTTCAAGTTGATATCATTTTGAGTATCATTTAGGTTTAAGGTTGGAGTGTTTCAAGTTGGACCATTATGAATTTGGATCATTACATGTTTTAGTCAATTTAAGTTTTAATCATTTTAAGTTTGAGTTTTTTTATAAGTTTGAATTGGATTGGTTCGAATTGTTGACTTTTATGATAACATAGGGTTGAATTGTCTTGGATTTAAGTTGATCGAGTCAAATTTTTATATTTGAATCAAAATTGAATGATCTAGTATAAAAATAATATCTTCTACGCACAATAAAAATACATAAAAGAAAAATCAAAATACCCTTATTATTATGGTAATTGAGTACTCACTCCTAAGTTCGAGTAATGAAGCTTTACTGGTAAAAAAACATTAGTTTTTATTTTTGTATTTTAGTCAATTTAATTCGAGTCATTTTAAATTCTAATTATTTTCTGTTTGATCCATTCCAGATTTAAGTCATTTTAGGTTTTGCTCGTTTGAGTTTAAGATTTGAGTATTTCAAATTTGGTCATTATGGGTCCAGCTTATTTTAAGTTCTAATTACTTTGAGCTCGAGTCATTCTAGGTTATTTGTTCAGATTACTTTGATTTTGATCATTTTGAATTAGGTTTTTTTTTTATTATCATTTTGGGTTAGACTTGGAAGAGTTTGAATTGTTAACTTTCTTTACAATCAAATTAATTTAGATCAATTTGGGTTTAGATTAATCAAATCAAGTTTTCGTGTTCTAATCAAAATTGACTGGTCCGATATAAGGATATGATACTCTAAAAACTCATAATATATAAAAGAAATAGAAAAATCAAACATACCCTGATCAAACATATATTTATAACTGACTTTGAAATCCGGGTAAGGTAGAAAAATGTTATTTGTCATTAATTTGAATCTGTTAACATTGATTTCTATATTGTAACAGATGCTGAGATTGTGTGGTGCCAAGAAGAGCCAATGAACATGGGTGCATACACCCACATTGCTCCTCGCCTTTGGACTGCCATGAGGAACTTAGGTAGGGGATCCCCAGAAGACATCAAATACGCCGGAAGACTACCGTCTGCCGCCACCGCCACCGGTTTATTGCAGATTCATCAAAATGAACAGGCTGATATTATAAACCTTGCAATGCAATCTGAACCAATCAAGTATCCTTACTAAAGCAGCTCATTCAAAGCCTGTTAATATCTAATTATTATAACAATTAAAGCCTCATTTCAGGTTAGAATTCAACAATCCTAGCAAATGGTAACTTTCGCTTCTCTTGTTTTCCCATAAGTTTTGAGTTTTTTTTTTCCTTTCAAATTATTTGATTTGAGAACCAATAGTTGTATTGACATTTATAGATTTATGTTAATTTGTGTCAAAGAGTCTGAAATGTATTTTTTTTGTTTATGTTTTACAATAAATGACTGCATGGTGGTTGACAGGTCGATTTGTCAATAGTGCATAAATTTTCTCTTATGTTTCCTATAGATATTTAATTTTCGCTATGGTTTTAAGAATTTGTGTTATCAAATTCGAAGCAATAGAAATGTTGCTCTTCTTCAAAATAGTTGTTTAGAGCCATCCTTGTTTGAAAATAGTTACGTTTGAAATTTTTTTGCTCAGAATAGTACTTCAGTTTAGAATAACTGTTATCTATTGTAGGTATTATTTGAAAATAACTCTTGTCGAGAAAAGTTAAAATTTGGAACATCTCCTATTTAGAATAATGATGTTTTAAGAATAATTAAGTTTAAAATTAACAACCGTTATTTGAAACAACTTCTATTTAGAATAGTTGTGTTTTTTTGAAAGCCATTATTTAGAACGAGCTCTTCCAAGAAAAATCATTTCCATAGAACTACTCTTGTTCGGATCAACCTCTATGTTGAGAACAACTCATGATTGAAACAAGTCAAAATAACCCATGTTTAGGAATAACCATTGTCTTGTATTTCAAAAGATGTTCTGTAAAAAATATTTTATATGGTACTACTTCACCAAAGTAGAAGTGGAAGTAACTCCAGAATATGACAGAGTTCTTGGGTTATCTTTATTCTTGAGATGTTCTGGAGAGCTTGACTTGGTGGATCGGATATGGAGGTAATAGAAGTTTTCTTTTAACATTTTCATGTAACATTGAGTGCTTCTCCCTTCTTTTGGAAATATAACGAATAAAAATTCTCTATTCGCCATTTCTAACAAAAACCTTTATTAAAAAAAAATTCATGTTTTTGTAATTGAAAAATATCATTCATTACTCCTATTAATTGCCAACTTTATAACTCTCATTCTTCAAACACTATAAGTAAGAGTCTCTCACACTTGTTCCTTTTCTTAGGTTTATCTTTAACCAAATTTGTCTTTCTTCACCTTACTAACCATTACATGCTCTTAATGCTATCGGATCTTCTCTTATCTTCCTCTCTATCTACTTTCAATACATTTAGTTTACTTGTTTGTAGCACTTCTTCTCTTCATGAGAAGAACCTTTTATACTTTCATAACTAGAAACCGAACATTTGATGCAAAAAGAGTAACTCTTTTAAGTTAAAAATGAATCACCCGAAATTCGTATTTTAATTAATTCAAAAGTGATTTTAAGATATACTTTCAATAAAATTGAATATCATTTTAAGAATTAGGAATAACAACTTTATTTTATTTGCATGACTGTTACTCGGATTTTGGGTAGCCTTGAATATTTTTTTATAATTAGGAATGAGGTTACTTAAGATCAAATTCAAGCACTTATGAAACAATATAATACTCATGTCTATAACATAATATCCTTATCACTGGACCAGGAGATTTTGGCAAAATTTATTGAAACTTTTAGTATTTTTATTATCTCGTTAAAACTCTAAATAGTATGAAATACTTCTATTTACTATTTTCTATTTCCTAATAAAACAAAATAAAAAAAATCCAATTGTGCCCTTAAAAAATGCACACTATTGAGTTCTTAATGATAAGAAAATCAATTAGATAGATCCTTCTGTGAATGGAAATCGTTAGTTGATCAATTTGATTATTAATAATATTGACATGGCTGATAGTAGTCACGAAGATTACACATGACATTATAAAAAAATATTGACATGAAAATAGTTATTTAAAAATTCTAAAAATAAAAATATGAAAGAAATTAAAATTAAAAATTAAAAATATAATTTTAAATAGCTTTTGTTTGGGGGGGGGTTGACTTGCTTGTTACATGTTTTGTTAAAACGAGAACAAATTTTCTACTTTGGCCGTGAGTTGTTTCAACCCATACATGTTTGATGTTTTTCTAGCCGACTAAGGAGTGACATGTTTGACAAAACAATAGTTGATTTTTGGTTAAAATTCTTCAGTCCTTTAATTGGTCATATTGGAAGTTCAAAGTGAAGACAATGTTTATCTTTATCTTTTAACAGTGTTTTGGAGCAGTTGGAAGACTAAGTTATGAAGACTTTTGTTTGATAAATACTCAAGATAATTAATGAGATAATTTCTACTTTTAAATAGGAGTTTAAAGCTTAGCAAAACTTTGTTGGATGGACTCTTAGTATTAGCCTATAAATAGGCTGCTTGTGGCGTCACTTAAAGAGCAGTTTTGGAGTATCTTTGTCAATAATTTTGCTCTCTTTTGTGGTTATTTTGTGACACTCTTTTTTGATATTCTTTGAAGAGTTTATTGTTTGTATTGTGAGGTATTTGGGTGAATGATTTGTGATAATTGGGATTGGTGTTGAGGCTACAATTACTTTTTTGTATGAGGGTAGATTGGACTTAAATTAATAGATGATCTGAACAATTTTAGAATAAAATCATTCATTGCGCGAGGCTCCACAAATGTAGGACTATTGTGTCTGAATTGCATTAATAAACATTGCGTGTTATCTCTTCTTTGTGTAAGGGTAGATTTAGGCTACAATTACTTTTTTGTGTAAGGATAGAGTGGGCTTAAATGATATGGTCGTTGAGAGCACCAAAAATATCCTATTCCCTGCAAAATAGTAAAAATAGCAGTAAAGGGGAAGTAGGGTCAAATTCTCAGGGACCGGATTGTACGAATGCTCGTTTCTTGAAATCTTGGACAATTTCTTGGCCAAGAAAACCTGCGTTCCTGAAAAATAAAATAAAAATAGAATTAAGAACCTGGAAAAATAAAAACAGAATTTAAAGTGAATTGAAATTGTGAAATTAAATAAATTGTAGAAATTAAAAAAAAAATAAACAGAGTTTGAAAATAGAGAAAGTTTCTTATGTGGAGAGATTCCAGCCTCTGGTTGTCGCGTTCCACCTTGGGTTCAATCCTTGACTTTTAAGTAACCTTTCTCGAGCAGGATAAGCCAGTTATAGTGGAAGAGGACTCCTATGACCACTAGTTCCAAGGATTTAGACTTAAAATTTGGCGGAGCCTGACTTTAGCCAATAATCGCTTTTGTGGGACTATCTTCTGCTAGATTACCTCTTCCCAACGGTGAATACCATGCCGTTTTGTCTCTTGGATTCACCAACCTCTGACGCAGAAAGCTAACGAATCGACTGTGCAACCTTCCCAAAAAGTACAAAGCGGCTGTTCCTTGCACAAGTTGAAAAGATCACCTATTAAGGGACATGGAAGGAAGCGTCAGTCCCGTAACACGAAAAAGTGATGAATACCCTGTTGAGAAGGCTAAGCGCGGATTCTAAGCCTCATGAACCTTTTTAGGGAATTTTGACAACCTTCGGCTAGATTGGTTTAGTGGCTCATGATTTTTAGAAAAGAAAGAAATATAATATAAATAGGTTTTTTATTGAAGAAAATATGGAGAGAACAAAAAGACAGAGTTTTTGGGAGAGAGAGTGTTTACAGGAAAAAGAGATGTCAAATATGTTCCACTCCATCCCCTATTTATAGTGCTAGAAAACCTAGTCTATTCTTAATGAAATTCTAAAAGATAAATACCAATAAATAAAGATAATTAAAGATAAATGAAAATAAATCCTAAAATTAAATCTAAATAAAAATCCTTAATAATTATCCTAATATAATTAAACATTAAATAGAATATTGTGCTATAAAATCTCTTCTTTTGCGTTTTAGTCCTTGGGTCTACCATGTTTGCATTTTTGGCACAACTTCTCTCTTTCTTTGCATGTTGGCCCATTATATATTCAAATTTTCAATTTTTGCCCTTAAATTTCCTCTTGCCTCCAATTTAGTCCCTAAAAGATAAAAGACCAAAAAATAATCCAAATTAGTAGGATCATACTCAAAATAACCATGCAATTAGGACATAAAATATGTCGTTCTAGAGTATTATTATTAAACCAATAGGTGATCTGGACAATTGTAGAATAAAATCATTCACTGAGCAAGGCTACGCAGGTGTAGGACTTTTGTGTCTAAACTGCATTAATAAACGTTGTATGTTATCTCTCCTTTGCATTTAACCTTTCTGTTCGTTTTATTTTCTGAGTGCGAACTAAAAGCTTTTTTCAATTCCAATTTCAAACATGCAAATTGATAATATTGACATACAAATAAAAATAAGTTTTACTATATTTAATAGATAAATGAGTTTATAATTTTATGTTTTTATAAATTTTAGAATTATTTTTATAATTTCTAAAATTTATATAGTCTTACATTCATAATGAATATGGACAAATGGTTGTTACATTCAAATGAACCTAGACAATATTTGTCTAAGTTCATATGTGCATTTTATTAATTTTATAATTTTATAAATTATTAATAATTTTTATAATTTTAAATTTTTAAATAATTATTAATTTTTTATATTTTTGAACTCATCTAAAATAAATATGGACAATCGGTTGTCTAGGTCCAGATTCAATTCAGATGTAATTTTTATTAACTATTTTTATAATTTAAAAAAATTAAGAAAAATTGCTGATGTAGCACACCATGTGTCATCTCTTGGTGGTTGTTGTCAATCGTATCAGTATTATTAATGATCAAATTGGTCAATTAACAATTTCCGTTACCAATTTAACCAATTACTGAAAGGTTTAATTATTTTTTATCATTAAAGATTTAATATGGTGTACTTTTCTTAGGCTCAATAATTATATTTTATTTTTTATTAAAAGCTTTCTTTAACCATTAAACCTTTCCTATTTTAATTGTATTATTAAAAGGAAAAACATAATGTCCAGGAAGGAGACGTGGAAAGCAATAATTTGTTATAACATAATATTGAGAAAACATAGATATGTCACCACGACAATCATGAAGGTTGAATACCCCTAATATTTTCATTTGTGATTTCCTTTTCTCTAAAGTGGAAGAAAAAAGTGTTTCTTTCAAAAAGGAAAAAAGTGTGCCATAAGTAATTGATAACTTTCGATAAAAGTACTATGAAGGTTCTTATTTCAGAAGTTAAATTGTATTTTACTCTCTATTTGAAAATTGGGTAAATTAGTTTTTCTACGTTAGATCAAAGAGTAAATCAATCATTTTTGTTAAAATTTTCTTCAATTTGTATTATTAAAAACTAATTGGCTAACGGAATAATTAAGTAGCGACATATAGCGTGCTACATATACCTCATGTTGATGTACAAAGATAAGATTTTAATAGTAGAAATGAAAGGATCTTTTAATAAAAAGACCAGTTTGCTCTTTGATCTAATGTATAAAGAAATTTATCTATTTTTTGAGTAGAGGGAGTAACATGCAATCTAGCTTCTAGTACAATGGCCTCAGTATAGAATTTTTAGTACAAAATTATATAAGTGCTTAATTTATATTATAAAATTGTCTGTTTTGTTATTAAAAGTTACTTATTTCATAAATATAATTTTATTAATATAATACTTTATATTATTTTAAATAGTTTTGATAATTCTTTTTGAACAATCTTATTATATGTTTTGGTCATATCTGTTCTTCTTGACATAATGCCTAGAACTACCCATAACCCCTCCCCATCCCCATAAATAGAAGAATAATCGGCTTCAATACATTCAAACCCAGATCTTCCTACATTAACAATAATACCCACGCCAGTCAAATTAAGACTCAATCCATGAGTATTTCAATTTTTAATTAAAAAAGATAATTTATTTTAAATATAGCAAATTTTAAAAATAAAATCAACACAATCCTTTTAATATTAGCTATCTACATAACTATTGAATTTAACATTTTATTGAAAAATTTGAATTAAGTGAATATATTATCAAACCCATTTAAAAATTTTAATGTCTTATTTTGTTGCATACTTGTACGTGCTTCCCAAAATTCTAATTCCACGATTCATTTCTTAGTTGCATACTTATATTTACTTATCAAATTTTGTATACTTATATTTACTTATTCAAATTTTGGTCATTGATTAGCTAATTATCCGAAATAAATTTAGAAAAAAACTACCCATTAAAATAAGGTGGGACTCGAAAGGTCTCAACCTTACCGTTAAATCAATACTTAATTACTTTTTATATACTTATTATTACTTTTCATTATTTGTATTTTTAAGTTTCTATCTATTAAATCAAAATTATATCTATTTTTAAGCAATTCAGATTATTCAAGACAACAAAGCAAGAGACTTGAATTCAGTATTGGTCAGATGAATACATCAGTTGCTGGATAAGACGACACGATGACGAATCCAACAAATACTCAGAGAAAAAAATAAAGTTGTAAATCTTCTTGCAAAAGTGAGTCGTAGTAATGAGGACGTTTTAGTTTTGTTTGAATAACCTCTCCGAGGGGTATTAGTTGAAGTCATTTTAGACTCATTGTTTGGTTTATATTAAGAAGAAAAAAAATTACATCTATTTTTGGAGAAAAAGCTCACAAACCAAAATTTGATTCTTGTTTTTATATTATTGATTTAGTAACATAATTGTAGATATATTTGTTAGAGGTTCACAGATTTTATAGTTATATTCAAACAATTGGAGTACCTAAAAACCAACAATATCAAACTACAAATAACAAAAAAGAAAGAAGATTAGATTTGTTATTTCTTCTAAGCAAAAAATCTATAACATATATTAAAGGAGAATGCATGAGGGACGTGTTGTGGATATGTTGCCCTTAAAGAATGGCAATCGTCTTTGTTTTTGGTGGTTCTGTTATTGGTGTCGTAGGGTTATGAGAGGAAAGAATACAAGAAAATTTTGTATTTTATATTTTTTTTTATATCATTTTATATTATTTTAATTTTAATTTAATATACACTTTTAGATACAATACTTACAAACGTCAAATTTAGTTGGAATGTTGGTTTAATGGTCGATTTATAATCTGTAGAGGATAAATATGCTTTAATTCATATATTTTTACACTTACGACGATATTAATACCAACAATTTTTTTTATTTGTCGTACACACTTAATGATGCAAAATGACTACAAATGGGTTAACGTGGATTTGTTTGTAGTGCACTCATGCTTCCATAACTAGAAACCCAAAATATGTTACATAAAAAGGCTCACTGTTTTAAGTTAAAAATGAAATGGATGGAATTGGAATATTAATTTAATTAGTTCATCAATATTTTGAAAATATATTTTCAACCTTTCCAAAAATTTTGAACTCAATTTTTCCGAAAATTTTAAATTTAATACCAAAATACGTAATCAGATTGTCTACATGTTTATGCTTAAATTCAAATCGAAATATGTATCAAACAAGACGTTTTTTTAGAAAATGAAAATTCGGAAGAACATAAACAAACTAGCACCAAGCAATATTTCTTATTCATGACAAAAGTATGATTACCCGACACTTTTAGCAAGTTTTAAGTTTGTGATGTTGCATGAAACTGTTTTTGTACTATATTGAAGGATGTTTTTACAGTTCACGTTATCCATTTTTGCCACAAAGAAAGTGGCATTTGTCGAGTTGATTGATAGATTCATATACCTGCAAAAAAGTAAAGAATGCTCTCCACGTAATTTACACTAACGCACATGACTGTTCCATTTTTTCATTAGTTTTATATGTTCAATAACAGCAAAGCTTTAATGAAAAGAAATATCAAAACAGAGACACACAATCAATGGAGTCCTGGACTCAACTTTTCAACCATGGGAAACCATTTTTGGCTATGATTTTAATGCAGTCTAGTTATGCCGTGATGTCGATTATCGCGAAATATGCTTTAAATCAAGGGATGAGTCCACATGTATTGGTAGCTTATCGGTTGGCTGTTGCCGCTGTTATCATTACGCCGTTTGCCATTGTTTTAGAAAGGTCTCCCTTTCCCTTCCTCTGTTATGCTTGTTATTTTGCAGTTCCGGATCTTTTTGTCGCCGGTTTTTATGAATCATGGCTTGGTTCTTTTGCAGGAAAACGAGGCCGAAGATGACATTCAATATCTTTATCAAGATAATGTTGATCAGCTTACTCGAGTAATGTAGAATCCATCACCTTTTTAAAAGTTTTCATTATGATCAAATAATCATTTGGTGAATACTTGTTAATAGGCCGGTGCTTGATCATAACTTCTTTTACACCGGGATGAAGTATACGACGGCAACGTTTACGACTGCTATGTGCAACATTCTACCTGCCTTAACTTTTGCATTGGCTTGCATCGTCAAGTAATTTCCTACTCTTACTTGGTTTAGATTCTTTTTATTTCTTGTACGAACTGTCGTGACGATGATTTTGTAAGGCTTGAGAGAGTGGAGACCGGGAAGGTTCGTAGCCAAGCAAAGGTAGCCGGGACTGCGGTGGCGGTGGGAGGAGCGATGATAATGACTCTCATCAAGGGGCCTGTCCTAGAATTACCATGGACAAAAGGGAGGAACCACTACTTGGGTCAACATGGTGCAAGTGGAGCTCACAAACAAGATATGGTGATGGGTGCTCTTTTGCTCCTTGCAGGTTGTTGCTGTTGGGCTTGTTTCGTCATTTCACAAGTAAGAACTCGTTAAAATTTATTCTCGTATTCACATAAAATCAATAATCAAAAGCTAAATGGCCCTTTTAACAGGCAAGGATCCTAAAATCATACCCAGCTAAGCTTTCCCTTACTGCTCTTATATGCATCATGGGCACCTTTGAAGGCACCATTCTCGCATTTGCGGTCGAATGGCGCAACCCTTCAGTCTGGCTCATTGGCTTCGACTCCAAATTGATAGCTTCTCTCTATGGCGTAAGAAATTCTTTCGACTTTCGAGTACATATTCGTTGAACACGGGTGTTTCAGGGAGTAACAGTTGATGTATGTGCAGGGGTTGGTGACTGCCTTCGCATTATACGCAATGGGGTCAGTAATGAAGAGAAGAGGACCAGTTTTTGTGAGTGCTTTTAATCCATTAAGCATGGTTATTGTTGCAATTTTGGGCTCCTTTTTCTTGGCTGAAGACATGTATCTAGGAAGGTTCGAATCAATCTCTCTTCTAAAATATATAAATCCAATTAAAATCTTTGCAATTTTGAAGGTTTTTGGAACTATGGTATTGTTGTTTTGCAGAGTACTAGGAAGCATTGTTATTGTAATCGGCCTGTATCTAGTCTTATGGGGTAAGAGCAAGGACCAACCTCAATCGACACCGGACATCATGGTGGTGCGAGCTGATCAACAGATGGCTATAATTAATGGTCATATTGAGAATCCAGAACCTGAGTTGATTCCGGTGACACGAGCCAGCCAGCAAATGGCTAATATTAAAGGCAATATACAGAATCCAGATCCTAAGTTCATCACTATAGAATGATGATCAGGGGTGAGACCTAAAATCTAATCGAAGTAGCTGTTAGGAATAGATAGGAAGTTTTTCAGTTTTTTTATTTAAGAACATCAGAAATTAACCTCTGCTACATGAAAATTGAATTAAATATGAAATGAAAATTGATTGCAGAGATTTTAGATAAACATCTAATCTAATCTAATGATTTTAGCTTAAGAATTGAATTGAATATTCCAGGTTTCAATTAATAAATATTCCCAACATTTTATCTTCCTGTGCTAGATGATCAAGAAAATAATAAAGGGATTCAATCATAACAGAGACAGAGATAACAAATCTATTTTTCAAATCATATACATGCACAACACATCTCTTTTACTTCAATGATGTATGATGACTCAAAATTCACATTTAGATTTTATGATTAAAGCAAAGTATTAAAAATATTAAATGTTAACAATTTATTTTTAACTTTAAATTTACTAAATATTTAAGAACTAAACTGTCTATTTGCAAACCTCACCTCATAATATTGATTATTACAAATACCAATACAAATATCATAATACATCCCATATAAGGATCTACTTGTCAAAGAGTGTAATCGAATTTAAGCAGTTGATATCGATAAAATTAATTTATTTAAACATGATCGAAAGTTAATAAATGACGATAATATTAAAGGGTGCACATGGTCATACAAAGGTTGTTAACATGAGTTTGTTTGGCATCGAAGGAATAATAATTGATTTTGTAATGTTAATAACACATGACCAATTTATTATTACTAAAAATAAGAATTCAATAATTGATTCTCTTTCTCATGAAAAGTGTCCACTCTGACCATGAAAAAGGAGCAAAAGTTTTCTTCTTTATAACTAATATAAATAATGAATTTTAAACTTTTTTATAATAATCTTAAATTTTAATTTCCACCAATACCTCATTTCTTAAGCTTTCTTTTCATCAAGAACAATTTAAATATAATAAAACAAATCGTATCACCTTTTTATAATTTCCAATCATAATAATTTTATGATTTTTTTCCGTTGGTGCAATTCATCGTCAGGCAAAATTAAATAATGAAAATTTTGTTCTTATATTTCCTGTTGATAAAGTTTGTGATAGGCATCCCAAAGGCATGAGAACTAACCCTAACTTCAAATGTATTAATTTTTTTTCATATAAATTTTGTTCTTATCAACTTTCACGCATTGATATAAAATTCTAGCAGGTTAAATTTTTTCATCTCAACTATAAATCGTGTGTACTAACAATTGATTAATAATTGATACTTGATAGTTGATTGCTGATTGTAGTGACTAGTTTGATCAACTAATTCTATTAATTGATTTGACCAATTAATTTTATTAATTATTTTATAAAAGTATTTGATAAAACTTAACTGATAGTTGTAAGTTAATATGTGTAAAATAACAATTAAGGGCATGACACATGTTATTGTTATGTATTTATTTGTTTATCATACTTTAGTTTTTATTGGGTGAAATTATTGAAATAAAACACTATTACTAAGGAATTAAAATATTCATTACGAAAATTAATTAGTGAATATATTTAAAATTTAAATAAATAAATTTCTTAAGTTCTTTATTCGCAAATATTAACCTTGTGGAAATTGATAAATATTAATAGTGTATCAATATAATTGTAAACTATATTCTTAGTGATAATTATGTCACACTCTGAATAAATTTGTCAAGTAGCATATTTCAATTAATATAAAATTGCATAAGAAATCGTTTTATACAAGTAAATTGAAAATAAATTACGAGAACATAAATATTCAAGAAATAGTTACATGTGGCAAAGGGAGTAATTTTTGAGCAAATATGATCATATATGTCATTCCACATATCTTATTCTCAATCATCTCAAAGTCTTTTTCTTATTTTTTTTGTTTTGGAGATTTTAGCTCAACAAGCTCTTGCAAACCTTCATTCACCAAACACTACAATTAAAGGGTTTAACTACACAATCCTCTATTTGTGCCCAGATCACTAAAAGAGACCCAAAACTCGATTCATCAAATACCCGTGCTAAATTTACTTCATTTGGAATTGTTTGTCACTAAGCAAATGTGTATATGCTATCATGTGTAGGCACTACATGCATCATTTTTGAATTACAGGGCAATTGGGACTCTGAAAGCAAGACATTGTGTCGCACAACCTGAAAGATAAAAAGTGGCCGCATAAAGAGTGATTTGCATTTGCATGGCTTGGACTCTTTTTGGAATAAGACAACTTAAAGTTAATATCTTGTGGGATGAGATTGTATCAAACATTAGATTTCTTTTTTATTTTTATCTTTATTTTGTTTTTTTATTTGCTAATTATTTAAGTGGAATTATAGTTGTAAAATAACACTTTCCTTTAAAAAAAAAAAGTAATCGTAAGAAGGGGGAATTGGCTTTTCATTTTACCTTTTTTTTCGTTTTCTTTTTTTTCTCGTTTTCTTTTTTGACTTAGCTTTTGATTTTGGACTACCTTTATTTTTGTTTCCTTACTTTCAATTTCAATAAAAGGCTTCTGTTTATTATTTTTTTAATTCTCCATTATTACAAGCAGTCAAATTCTAATCTTGTTAGGATGGATAGAAATTCAGTGTTTGAATTGTGAGTATTTATTGTTATTTTTCTTTCTTTGGCATTGGTAGAGATCGTAAGTTCAAGTGCGTTGAAACACATTATTATCCTACTTAAAAGTTGGTGAGGGGCTATGGGTAGTTCTAGGCATCTTATAAAAAAGAACAGATATGATAAGAACTTATAATGAGATTAATGTTTAAAAAAATCACATTTTGTCTTCTTTTCACTTTGATGTTCATTTTTTTCTCCGATTTCTAAATAGATAAGATCGTCTCCTAATATTGTTCTCGAGATTGTTTTGAGAATGATCCCTTATTCACTGTTTGGGATAATAAACAATAGGTAAAAATAATTTGATTAGTAATTGCCTTCTTATTTCACTGAAGAATAAATTAGTGTGGTTCAATTGAGTAAAGCCATGAGATCAAGCAATCTAATTGAGTTGATTTGTTCAATTGAGATCGTTAATGACAGTTGAGTTCTTATTTTCGCAAGGTTGTCAAAGGATTAAATTGCAAGAATTGCTCCTAAAGTTATTCATTTGATAAGAGTTAATTGTAGAGTTATTCCCGCAATTAATTTACCATTAAGGAAGGATTGGTAGTTTGAGGCTAAAGGTTTTATTAATTTAGTTTATTCTACTTATTTCAAATTATTATTTAAATTCTGTTTCATCGTGTTTTGATTCTATTTATTTATTTTCATTATACTTTAAATCTCTTATCTTTATTTTCACATGTTTGCATAAGTCATGGGCACGATTCTGCTCACCACAAATTTTGGTTGCAAGATATCAAAACATTGATCAATCTAATTCAATCTCAATCTCCGTGAAATCAACCTTACTTTCTTATCTACGATTATATGTTTTTAAAAATTAAAAAAGAAATAATTTTGATGATTTCCAAAACCATCAAACTCAATATATTAGTAAAAGAAAAAAATTAAAAATCCTTTATACCTCCCTCAAAGACTACATAACCCTCCAATGAAGCCTCCATGGGCTGGTAGCATTGGTGGTGGTGGAAGACACAAAGTGTAGTTTACTGTTCATGTGAATTTTTCTCACAGTCCCTTCAATCGCAGACAATCCTAAGCCCTTGGATTATAATAATATTAGTATTATTATTTTAGATTTAACATATTTAAAAGTTAATTTAATATTTTTATAAAATTCTAAATCACTAAAATCCTGGACCCTACCATCTTAAATTCTAGACCCTAAAAAATCGTAAGCTTAATTAAAGATATTAAAAAAAAATCTACAACTGGCAATTGTTTGTGAGTACGAATTATCAGCATATCGTTTTCCTTTTAAATATGCATACATAAAGATGATATAAAAAAAAAAAGCAAAGAAATGTTACTTTCAAATAAAAAAAATTAAAAATGTATGCATAAAGATATGAAAAAAATGTTACTTTCAAATAAAAATTTAAAAATGTATGCATAAAGATGATATGAAAGAAAAGAAATGTTAAGTTTAAAAATAGTTTTAAATTTGTTGATAGAGTATTGGCTCGATTGGTATGTGTATTGTTGTTAATGTAGGAAGATTTGAGTTTGAGCGCATTAAAATGCATTATTTTTCTATTTATGGGTTGAAGAAGAATTATGAATAATTATGAATATTGTATCGAAAAGAACAAATATTGTTGGAATCTAATTTTAACAGTCAAATGCAATCATTCTTGAAAATTAGTAATCAACCACATAATGCTATATCTATCAACATTATATAAAAGTAAGAAACATTTGTACTGTAGCAAAGCAATGGAGATGTGCTTACCTCAGCTGCCAACGCCTGCCTTTTTTTCCCCCTTTTTGTTATATAGGAGGGTTTGCTGGATGGCCAAGAAGGAAAGAGGAAATAAAGAAAAGAGAAAAAGGAAAGATATAAAATTTAAAAAAAATGTGTTTCTTATTTATTTCAATTTTTAGGTAATCCATCTTAGAGAAAACTTTTGTATTAATTAATTTAATTTTAAAATAATATATTTAAATTGATTGATTTAAACATTGATTCGCTAATTAATTTAATATTTATATCCATCAAATTATAAAGAAAATAGAAAACAAAAAAATTAAATAATTAAATTGCATACTTCAATTATATTTTTGTCACAAATGGTATTTGGATAATTTTTTTCAAGTTGGTATATTCGTTAATCAAACCACTAAATTTTTTTATCGTAAATGATACTTAAATTATTTTTTTGTTACTCATTTTACACCACAATGTTTTATCCGTCAAAAAATCTAGTCAATAATAATTTACTGCCACATTATATAAACTTAAAAAGAAAACTAAATCTTTTATTTATTTATTTTTTTACATTATTTCTCCTCTTTTTTTATTATTATTATTATTATTATTATTATTATTATTATTATTATTATTATTTATGTTTTCCTTTATGCTCCAATTTCACTCTCCTGAGAGGTTGATGATTAATTTTACTTTTTTGTCGCATGCTAATTTTTACTTGTTATCTTTTTAAAAATAGAATTAACGATTTAACTAATGATTGAACTAACAGAAAAATAAAATTTGAAAAATGTAGTTTAGGTGTCAAAATGGGAAAAATACATATTTTAAATATCAATTTATGGGTTAAGCATTTTCTTTTAAAATCATTAGACTCACCGGTTTGACGAATGGAGATACCAACGTGAAAAAAAGAAGAAGTAATTTATGTATTAATTATGACTAAATAAATTTATGTACCAAGGTAAGGAAAAATAAAATAAATAGGTAGCAATTTATGCAGGGAGATTATAATATAAATTTATCATTGTATCGTATTAATGGCAACTTGTATTGCTCTAGAAACATTCGTAAAGACTAGCTTGTTGGGCACAAAAAAAAAGATTGTGGAGTCGAATTCTGCTTTGTCTATGCCATGGTGCTCTAATTCGGCCCTTAGACCATGGAAGTTGGCTGAAACTTTCAAGAATATTGATCAATTCATTTGTTTGATTCCTAAAATTATATTCGTGTATGCTCCGAAAAGCCTGAATTGTTGGGCTGATGCTCTCGCCAGCTCAAGGGTTGATCGATCGTAATTCGTTCTTTTGTATGTGGGGATGGCTAAGCCCTGATTTGTGAACTTTGTTTGATTGCTTCTATTAATGAATATTGATGATTGAGAAAAAAATAACCACACTATTCCATAATTTTTAAAGAGATTATAAAGAAAATTTATCATTTTAGGGACTAATTTTTAAAGGAATATTAAAAAATTAAAACAGACATATGTCATGTACTAAATTCTATTTATGGAGTTAAAAACCTCCACTAATAATGGACAGAATACTAATCTTTAACGGAAATACAATTTAATATATAAATATGATTTCAGTCATTTTAATTTTTATTATACTTATACACTTTTTTTAATTTAATGTCTTTAATGATCATTTTCTACTTTCACATTATCGTTATTGTTGCGTTCGAATCCAAACATATATTTCACTATTAATTTAATTTTTCTACTATCATAATTAATTTCACCATCACTGCTATTTTTATTCTCACAAAATCAATCTCACCATCCATTCAAACTAAAGCATACTTAATTTGAGTTGCAAGTCTTAACGTATAAGCTTAATATAACCGTGAAGATCTTTTAACTTAGAGTATGTTTGAAATCTAAGGAATCAAAAATTTATAATTTTAAGTAATAAAGTTATAAAATATATAATTTATTTATATTTAATAACTTTGGGTAACATATTATCAATTTATTTTTAGCAAATATGAAATTTAAATTTCCATAATTGATTCTCATGAAAAAGTATCCACTTTTATTGGTAATGAAAAATAAATAAAAATCTTAATATTCACTTATCTTAACATTTAAATTATACTTATTTCTATTTTTTTATAATCAAAAGAACTTTAATTTCGACCAATACCTTATTTCTAAGTAAATTTTATTGTTGCATAAGTTTAGAGCAATTTAAATATAATAAAACAAAGCATATTACCTTTTTTTTTCAATCATAATAATTTAATGATTTTTTCTGCATGTGTAATTTATGGTAAAAGGCAAAATTAGATTATGAAATTTATGATTTTTTCTGCAGGTTTAATTCATGGTAAGGTAAATTTAGATAATGAATTTTTTAGAGGTAAATCTAGGGGTTAGCAAGGTTCTGGCCCAGAAAATTATTATTTAGGCCTTTTAAATTTTTTTAAAATTTTAAATTAGTAAATATAAAATTATACTTTGGCCCCTAAAATTCTAAAAATTTAATTTAATATTTTAAAAATTATAAAAATATAGACTATTAAAAATTAAAATTTCATTTCGGCCTCCCCTAAAAAAATTTTTTGGCTTCACCCCTGGAATTTTTTTGTTTTTATATTCTTTGTTAACATAAAAAATAAAAAGTTAGTTATAAGCATCCCAAAGGCATGAATATTCTATTTACCATTTAACTCTAGTAGGATATAGACATAAAATTAATCAAATTGGTCACCCCACTGTTAAATGGTAATGAAAGATTAATAGTGTATCTATATGAAAAGATTTTGGGTGGAAATTCACTGTTAGGCTTTTGTTACCATTTAACGGTGGAATGACCAATTTGATTAATTTCTATTTGAGTGACCAAAATAATAAAAAATAATTTAAGGTGACCAAAATAGGAACGACCATATTTAGATTGATTAACAAGGTAGTTTACCTGTATGTAATCTTGGAGGAAGACACAAGAGGTAGTCTATTTTTTATGTGGAAAAAGAATTGATTATTTTAAAAAGAGTTAACATGTAGTTTGCCCCATGAATTTGTCCAAAAGTATCAAGTTTGCACTTGAAATTTTTTTTTACTTAGTTGGTATCTGAACTTGTATTCCATCTCCCAGGTTGATACAATGTTAGTGTGTGTGCTGGTGTGGCAGTGATGCCCAATCCTATAGTGACACATGGCAGACATAAATCAAAAAAATATATAAAAACCTTTAAAAATATATATATAAATTAGTTTATGGGTTAATATGTAGTTTACCCCCTTGAAATTGTCCAAAAGTACCTAGTTGGTACTTAAATTTGTATCCCATCACAAATTTGTTATCAACATTAATTTTTTAAGTGTTAACCTATAGTTTGCCCCCTAACTTGTCTAAAAGTACCTATTTGGTACTTGAATTTATCTTAAAAGTACATAGTTGTGCTTGAACTTGTCAAAAAGATCATACTTTTTAAAATTAATATACTTTTTAATTTATATCTGCTACATGTCATACTGAGAGCTGTCATGTGTCACTATAGGATTGACCATCAATGCCACGTCAGTATAAACTAATAGTGTTAGTGCAAAGGTACCAACCTAGGCGATGGAACACAAGTTCAGGTACAAACTAGGTACTTTTGGACAAGTTTAGGGGGGCAAACTATATATTAGCCCTTAATTTTTTTTAAAAAAAGTAGAAGTTTTTGGACAAGTTCAAGTACCAATTAGGTACTTTTTTAACAAATTTAGGCAGAAAATTACATGTTAACCCTTAAAAAATTAAGATTGTTAACAAATTCGGGCAATGTTTGACACAATACAAGTTTAGGTACCAACTAAGTAAAAAAAATCCAAGTACAAATTAAATATTTTTGAACAAATTTAGGGGATAAACTACATACTAACCCTTTTAAAAAGTTGAATTTTCATTGTCTAGTTTAATAATTCACTAATGTTGTTAACGCTAGGTACCATAATAAAACACATATTAATAGTTCATGTACCATATTAAGCATTTTATAAAAGTATAGATACCATAATAAAACACATATTAATAGTTCAAGTACCACATTAGATATTTTATGAAAGTACAAATGCCAAATGTGACATTCTAATATAAAATTATATATATGGATAAAATACATATTTAATCATTTACATATGCTTTAAATTATGTTTTGGTAACTTAACTTGTAACACCCCTTACCCAGTCCGGTCGCCAAACCCGAGTAATAAGGTGCTACAAGCAATTACAACACTTACAAGCACATTAGAATTTAAAATCTCAAATAATTATAGAAATTCATAATAATCAAATTAACATGTGATTCAATTAATTTTGAATTAATATTGAGCCTATGGAAGGTCAAAACTAAGCAGGCAATTGGAAGTTTTAAAAAGAAGGAGAAATCTGCATACAGGGGTCACACGACCATGTGTGAATGCTTAGGCCGTGTGGGATGTACCACACGGCCTTGTTGCCAAACTGTGTACAAGAGTCATGCCTGTGTGAGATAGGCTACATGGCCGTGTGAGTGGGTCACATGGCCATGTGGATAGGTCACACAACTGCGTGAGCAAACCATGTAACTCTCTAAGTCGCGTGCACCAAAATCACTTAAAATTTTACAGACCACATGACCATGCCCTAAGCTCATGTATGGCACACGACCATGTGCCAAGCCACGTCTCAGGCCGTGTGTACCTGAAAAATACTTTCCAATTCAATCCATTCAACCTATATTCACTTAAGCAACACAACCATTTAATCACATCCAAACCAATTCAAAAGCATCAAATAAGAAAAAAAAAAGCAATCATTTAGAACAACCAACCTATGTTCCAAACCAAAATGCCACAATTGACACCTCAATCAATAATCCAAAATAAACTAAAATATTATGTGCATACCATTTTAATATGCCTCCAAGGCACCTCAAACAATGATTCAATTAACAACAAATTACTAACCATTTGAAACAATCTCAAGTTGACTCCTATTCAACTTCATCCCATTTACACCAAAACTACCAAACCATTTCAAGCATAATATGGGTATAAGAATCACTTTTTGCACATCTATTTTATCACACCTTACCTAGTTACAAATTAAGCTATAAACTATGCAATCCAACTACTCAACCAAATACCATTAACATGATCATTTCCATCACTAATTGATGCGGTCGTTGAGAGCACCAAAAATATCCTATTCCCTGTAAAATAACGAAAAAGAAATAGTAAAGGGGAAGTAGGGTCGAATCCTCAGGGACCGGATTATACGAATGCTTGTTTCTCGAAATCCTGGGCAGAATCGTGCCCAAGAAAACCTGCATTCCTGGAAAAAATAAAAAAAAAAACAGAATTTAAGAATTGATTTTGGAAGCGAAAATAAAATAAAAACAGAATTTAAAGTTTACTGAAATTATGATTAAGAAAATAATAAAAATAATAAAGAGAGTTTTAAGAGAAAAGAAATTCTTATGGGAAAGTTCCAGCCTCTGGTTGTCTCATTCCACCTTGGGCTCAATCCTTGGCTTTTGGATTATCCTTCTCAACTCAAGTAAGCCAGTTATAGTGGAAGAGGACGCCTACGACCACCAGCTCCAAAGATTAGACTTACGATTTTTAGGGAACCTGACTCTAGCCAGTAATCTATGCTAGAGCAATGCTTCTTAATGGCGAATCCCATGCCATTTTGTCTCATTGGGTCGCCAACCTCTGACGCAGTAAGTTAACGAACCGACTATACAATCCTTCAAAAACATACAAAGCGGCCGCCTTTGCATATGCTAAAAAGCTTACTTCTTAAGAGCCATGGACGGAAGCATCAGCCCGTAGTGCAGAGAAACGATGAATACTTGGCAAGAAAGCTAAGTACTGATTCTAGGCCTCAAGAACCCTTTTTGGGGAAATATTGACAACTTTTGGCTAGAAGGGTTTTAGTGGCTAATGATAATGGTGGGAAAGCAAATAAAATTATAGAAAAAGAAATTTTATTGAAAGAAAAAAAAATGGAAAGAACAAAAGACTCTTGGGGGGAAGAGTGATTACAGAAAAGATGAATCCCAAATAGAGTCACTTCACCCCCTATTTATAGTGCTAGGGAGATAGTCTAATTGAACTTAAATTCTAAAAAGATAAATATATTTAATTAAAGATAATTAAAATAAAATCCTAAAATTAAATAATCCTAATATTTATCTTAATATTAATTATCCTAATATAAATAAAATAAAATAAAATAGAGTCTTCCAAAATAAAATCTCTTCTATTTGCTTTTAAGTCCTTGTGTCTTCCATGTTAGCACTTTTGGCACCATATTTGTCCCACGTTGCATATTGGCCCATTTAATCTCCAAATTGACGCTTATTTTCTTAAATTTACTTTTCGCCTCCAATTTAGTCCCTAAAAGATAAAAAGACGTAAATAGCTCAAATTAGTAGGCTCAAGCTCAAAATAAACACATGATTAATATATAAAAACACGTCATTTTAGAGTATTATCAAATTCCCCTACTTAGCCCATGCTTGCCCTCAAGTATGGTTCCTATCGATTGTGAAAGCTAGATTTCGCCATAAAAGAAATACCACTCCAAAGTTTCATAAAATTAGTTAAAATGCATATGAAAAATAAAGAGACCTCTAAGCTTGCTTTAAGTAAAAGCAGAAAAAGTATTCCAATTAATTCACACAAAATTAAGATCGACTTGAGTTATGCTATTTAGGTAAATTACCAAACCTACTAAGACACCTTAATTATTTCTTCCTTTAGTCCCCAAGTGCAACTTTTTAGTACTTATTTTTTCTTCTTCTTTTTCCTTTTTGATTTTTTAATTTTTTTAAATTTTATAATTATTTATTTACTTAGGAATATATTAAACCTTTTGACGCGAAGAGAGATGACAACCCAAGCACCCCACCCGGTTACTCATTAACATACTCCTAAAATTATTTATTTCCGGTTAGCGGAGTTTTACCCAACACGTCACACAACCTTTTGACGCAAGTAGAATGACAACCCAAGCACCCTACCCCGGTTACTCAGTCAGTCACGATTTGAGCCATACTCATAACCTTGGCTAGCGGAGTTTTACTTGTCACTTCACACAATCTTTTGACGCGAAGTAGAATGACAACCCAAGTACCCTACCTCGGTTACTCAGTCAGTCACGATCTAAGCTATACTCATAACCATGGAAAACATTTATTAAAAATTAAACGATATTTAAAATTCTTGAGAACTCAGGAAAGAAAAAATTTAAGTGTCAAAAATAAGTTTCAATAATCACCTAATAGACATGAACATTAATTAAGCATGCAATCATTTTAAGTGTTCACTTTATATTAAACTTGATCAATTTTATGAAAAGCAAGATAGAATTAACCCTATTAATCACAATTATTTTTAGCCTAATAAAAATAAAAAAGTAGAGATGGCATCAATTATGGGAAAAATCATAACTTCCTTAGAAGGTAAGAATCATGCTTGTAGGTCAAACAGTAGGCAATTCCTAGTAAAATCTTGGGCATGAAAAGCGGCAGGATATTCTTAAAATAAATGGGCAGAAACGAGTACAAAATAGCAGCAACAACAATATGACAGCAAAAATAGTAGATAATAATAGTAACAACGAAGAATGCCCCTCCCCACTTAAAACACATAGTCCTCGATGTGAAAACAAATAGGTGGAGAAAAAATTTTTTAGAAAAACTCCCCATGTAGTTATCGTCGGTTGGCGCACACGGTGGAGAAGAAGATGGCGAAGCGGCAAGAGGTGTAGACGGGGTGGGTGACGTGTGCAACGGCTATTCAGCTTCGGGTTCTCACCATGGTGGCTAAAAAATCGGCGGTGGGTGGTGGAGGAGAAAGGAGTCGGCGGTTATGGAGAAATTTGGGGAAAAAAATGTAAGGTTTGTGAGTTTTATTTGCTGAAAAGGGGTGTTTGGCTACAGGTTTTGGGGATTCTAGGGCTAGAATAGGACTGTTTGGCTGTAGAGATATGGCATTCTAAGCTAGAATAGAACTGTTTGGTACCATGGATAGGGTTGTTTTGGTGTACACTTTCTGTCTTTTTTTTTTCTTTGTATTTTCGCTCCATTTCACCTAGATGGAAGAAGAGAAATTTATTAATATTTAACTAAAATAAAATAAAATAAAAATAAAATAATAAATAATAAAAGAAAAGAAAGGAAAATAATAAATAAAAAGAAAAAGAAAAATTGGGTTGCCTCTCAACAAGCGCTTGTTTAAAGTCGCTAGCTTGACGCCTCAACTAGAATTGGAATTGTTCCAAATGAATTCTTTCATTTGTATGGGTTTGGAAATTCTCCTTTTTTATCACATCCACCATATTTGGGTTTAATCGTCCTTGTGCATCTTTCCTTGGTTTCATACTTTCCTCCAAGGGGTTGATCCCTTTTAAGTCAGCAATGGTTTCATCATTCTCCAAAAATGTGAATTTGAAACGCTCGAGAAGTGGTTTTAATTTCGGATCTGATGCCTGCACAACAGAAGGTAGAAGTTTAGTATCCATAGGAGCCAATAATTTATTAACAGATTCAAAATCATCAAACATCATTTTAGATTTATCTCCATAAGATGACTCAAAAGTTTTTTCTACTGATGAGTCAATTATGTCGACACGGTTTACGTCCAAGACTTCACTTGGGTGACTAATAGTGCCATAAACGTTAAACTTCATGATCTCCCCGTCAAACTCCACCGTGAGGGTTCCGCTTCGTACGTCAATCTTAGTATTTGCAGTACTAAGGAAAGGTCGCCCAAACAAGATGTCTGAAGACCTAGGAGCATTATCCTCCTCTATTTTTATCACATAGAAATCTGCAGGGAAGATAAGCCCATTGACTTTGACTAATACGTCTTCGAGGACTCCTTCAGGATGCACAATGGACCTGTCTGCCAACTGAATGGTAACACATGTCTTTGTCAAAAAACCTGCGTTAAGTGATTCATAAATAGAAAAAGGCATGACATTTGTGGACGCCCCTAAATCACACATGGCCTTTTTGATCCTCAAATGGCCTATTTTGTATGGAATAGCAAACATACCCCTATCTTTGCATTTAACCGGCATTTTTCGCTGTAGCACTGCGGAAACATTCTCACCAACACTTACCTTTTTATTACCTGTTAGTTTTTGTTTGTCGGTGCAAAGCTCTTTAAGGAACTTGGCATACCACGAAATCTGTCTGATGGCGTCGAACAGTGGTAAATTGATCTCGACATTCCTGAATGTCTCAAGGATCTCCTTGTCTTCCTTACTTTTTCGATACTGATTTAATCGTCCTGGGAATGGAGGTTGGATTTTCGGCAGTGGGGGTTTCGCTGGTACCTGTTCATCGTTTTCGGGTTTTTCCCGGGTACTTTCTTGGCCAAGATCTCTACCAGGAATTGGTTCCAACACCTTTCCACTTCTCAGCGTTACTGCATTTGCATTTTACCTCGGGTTTGGTTCTGTTTGCGATGGCAGCTTCCCTTGAGATTTCATCTTCTCAATTGACGTGGTCAATTCTCTTATAGACGCTTCAGTTTTCTGTTGAAAATCAAACATATTAGCTGCTAATTTATTGACCAAAGTTTCTAGAGAATTACTTAGATCTCGTGGCTGTTGTGGAACTCGGTTCTGGTATGGTTGGTTATATCGTGGGTCGGCCCCATAACTTAAGTTAGGGTGATCCCTCCATCCTGGGTTGTAGGTATTTGCGTAAGGGTCGTATCGCCTTTGTGGTGGCCCAAGAAAATTTCCCACAGCATCTAAATGGGCCATAGTATCATCCCTCAAACTGGGACATGCATCAGTTGTATGTTCAGGGGTAGCACATATTCCACATACTCGAGCTGCTTTGGCTTTTTCTGCAACAAGAGAGCTCATAATATTAGTAAGTCTATCAATTTTATCTTCTAAGGTTGAATTACTTAGTTGGCGAACCCCTCTAGGGGGTTCAGGATTAGCTCGAAATTGCTGAGAATTCGCCGCCATTGTGGAGATCAAGTCTCTTACTTGTTGGGGAGTCATGTTAACCAATGCTCTTCTACTAGCGGCGTCTACCATATTCATTTCCATGGGTTTTAGGCCTTCATAAAAGTACTGGAGCAAAGACTGTTCTGTTATACCGTGTTGTGGGCAACTTGCATATAACTTCTTAAATCACTCCCAATAGTCGTACAGAGTCTCTACGTCTTTTTTCCTTATGCCCACGATTTCTCTTCTTAACTCAGCCGCTCGTGATGCAAGGAAAAACCTGTTAAGAAATAAGCGAGATAGATCAGCCCAAGTTGTAATAGATCCAGGAGGTAAATAAAATAACTATTCCTTAGCTGAATCTGCTAGGGAAAAAGGGAAAGCGCGCAATTTAATTTGATCCTCAGTTACCCCCTGAGGTTTCATACTCAAACAAACCATATAGAATTCTTTTAAATGCTTGTGGGGGTTTTCATTTTGTAACCCACGGAAAGTTGGTAGTAGCTGAATCAAGCCTGACTTTAATTCAAAATCAGTATCCATAGTAGGATACGCGATGCATAGTGGCGGTTGTTCTGTCGGCGCTTCGGCCAATTGCCGAATTGTCTGAGCCATA
Organism: Gossypium arboreum; assembly: GCF_025698485.1. NCBI lineage: Eukaryota > Viridiplantae > Streptophyta > Magnoliopsida > Malvales > Malvaceae > Gossypium > Gossypium arboreum. The sequence goes on along the minus strand of NC_069079.1, from coordinate 126,138,592 downwards.
GGTTGAGGTGCTAAATTAGGGTTTTTGTCAACCCTAGTGTTAAGCACTTCTTCAGGTGAATCGACTTCTTCTTCTTTACTTTCTAACATTTGAGTAGGGTTTTCGTTAACCCTAGACTCTATTTCGTCGTTGATTCTAATTTCTAGCGGTGGATTGCTTTGAGTTCTAACCACCGCTGACTGCTTTTTCCTTAGTTTTGTTTCTTTTTTATTAGCTTTCGCAGTTTTTTCGATTTCTGAGTCGAACGCAAGAGTGCCTGGAGCAGATCTGGTCATAGAAAATAAAGAAAAACAAGATTAGTATGTTGCCGATCCCCGGCAACGACGCCAAAATTTGATACGGTAGTTGAGAGCACCAAAAATATCTTATTCCCTGTAAAATAACGAAAAAGAAATAGTAAAGGGGAAGTAGGGTCGAATCCTCAGGGACCGGATTATACGAATACTTGTTTCTCGAAATCTTGGGCAGAATCGTGCCCAAGAAAACCTCGTTCTGGAAAAATAAAAAATAGAATTTAAAATTGATTTTGGAAGTGAAAATAAAATAAAAGCAGAATTTAAAGTTCTTGAAATTATGATTACGAAAATAATAAAAATAATAAAGAGAGTTTTAAGAGAAAAGAAATTCTTATGGGAAAGTTCCACTCTGGTTGTCTCATTCGCCTTGGGCTCAATCCTTGGCTTTTGGATGATCCTTCTCGACTCAAGTAAGCCGTTATAGTGGAAGAGGACGCCTACGACCACCAGCTCTAAAGATTAGACTTACGATTTTTAGGGAACCTTACTCTAGCCAGTAATCTATGCTAGATCAACGCTTCTCAATGGCGAATCCCGCCATTTTGTCTCTTTGGGTCGCCAACCTCGACGCAGAAGTTAACGAACCGACTATGCAATCCTTCCAAAACATACAAAGCGGCTGCCTTTGCATATCTTTGAAAAGCTTACTTAAGGGCCATGGACGAAAGCGTCACCAGAAAAGTGAGAAACGATGAATACTTGGTGAGAAGGCTAAATACGGATTCGGGCCTCAAGAACCCTTTTTGGGGAAATATTGACAACTTTTGGCTAGAAGGGTTTTAGTGGCTCATGATAATGGTGGGAAAGCAAATAAAATTATGGAAAAAGAAATTTTATTGAAAGAAAAAAAATATGGAAAGAACAAAAGACTTTTGGGGGGGGAGAGTGTTTACAGAAAAGATGAACCCCAAATAAAGTCACTTCACCCCCTATTTATAGTGCTAGGGAGATAGTCTAATTGAACTTAAATTCTAAAAAGATAAATACATTTAATTAAAGATAATTAAAATAAAATCTTAAAATTAAATAATCCTAATATTTATCTTAATATTAATTATCCTAATATAAATAAAATAAAATAAAATACAGTCTTCCAAAATAAAATCTCTTCTATTTGCTTTTAAGTCCTTGTGCCTTCCATGTTCGCACTTTTGGCACCATATTTGTCCCACATTGCATATTGGCCCATTTAATCTCCAAATTGACGCTTTTTCCCTTAAATTTACTTTTCGCCTCCAATTTAGTCCCTAAAAGATAAAAAGACATAAATAGCTCAAATTAGTAGGCTCAAGTTCAAAATAAACACATGATTAATATATAAAAACACGTCATTTTAGAGTATTATCACTAATACACACATATATATATATATGTATACATATAATTTCTCAAAATACCAACACAATCCATATAAACATCATATAAACATAAGACATCCTAGGTACATGCCAATACCAAAATGAACACATCACCAACGTGTGAGTTCGAGATTTTTCATTGGATGTTGAGTCGACAATCGAATCGTAAGGTACCTAACCTGTATACGAAAAACAAAATCATACGCTGAGTATAACTCAGTGGTATTTCTATAATCGAACATTGAAACATAATATAAATTCTATAATGCATATTAACATGTCAATCTATAAATCTTATTACATCACCTAATTATTCAATCTATTTACATATCTTAAATCGAGCTATCATAGTTGCAGCATATACATTTTTCTAGTTGCAGCATATACATTTTTCCCTATCTCAATCGAATTGATTAAATCGTACAATATCAAATCCATAATTCCAAGCTTATAAACTAATATTCACTATCTACCCTTATTTCAATTTCATTTATACTCAATTTCTCAGTTTTACAATATAATTTTATCAACTAATCATTAGATCACACATGTGACAGCATAATTCATGACTAATTTAACTCAATTTCACAATTATAGCAATATATCATATTTTCAAATCTATTCAATTTAGTTCTTAACACAAACAACTAATTCGAATCGATTCAATCTAGCTCGTCCTATCATTTTCAGCTTACATTATATTATTATCATGTAGCACAGTTCATGAATGCAGCAATTGAAAAGGTTCAAGTTATAAAAATACAAACCATAAATTGCGACTTAATTATTAATGGCTTTTTCTTTTTCTTTCTTTTTCGAGGAATCCAAGTCATGAAGCTTCAAACTTATAACCATGGCCGTGCGTTGAAGTTTCTTTCCCCTCTTTTTGGTTTCGGTTTGTTCAAGAAGAAATGGATGAATGAATTTTTTTTATGTTTCCACTATCTTTATTAGATTATAGTTTATGTTTTATTTCATTAATTAATTATTATAACTTTATAACAATTAACACATGTTACCGTCCACTATAATATATGCCTAATAAGTACTTCACAAAAGTTCAATTAAAGATTCCTTAACAAATCAAACTTTTGATACTTTTAAGATTTAGTCTTTATACCTTAATTAAATACTATTTTGATAAATTATTCTATCAAAATTCAATTCACTTTTAATATTTACAAGTCCGATTTATGAAAATCAGGTTCTGATACTTCAATTTCTAAAACTTCTGACTTTATAATCGATACACTTGTACTTTGTCTAACTTTTCAAATAATCAAATTTATTAGACCAAACTTCAGTTTAATAATGTAATACCCTCATAAATATTAATAAATAATATTTATTGACTCTATCATCAGAAAACAAAATCTCGAATCTACCGTTTCCGGTACCACTGACTTTCGAGTTGTTATAGAACTTTAAAAAGCTATAATATAATCACCAACGTTATCGATTTACTATATTTTGATCACTATGTCATTAATTGCCATTAATAATGTAACAACAAGTTGATATGTCACGTTACAAAAATTTTAGATCAAATTACACTTTGATCCTTATACTTTTTTTCTTCTTAAACAATTTAAATCAATTTTTTCCTACTCTTCTTCTCCACTTCGTTTTCTTTTTCTCCTACCCTAAATTTATAATAATAACAAAACAACTTTGATTTCCAAACAAATATATGCATTTAATTTTTATCATTTATATTATAATTAAAATCTAAATCTAGATTTTCAAACAAAACATTAAATTAATTGTTAAATTACATTGGTGGAATATAGATTACAACGAATTTATTTATTAAAATTTGTTGGAATTACTGATCCTTTCTGATTTTACAAAATAAATAACTATTTCTTATTGTTTTCCTTCGATCAATAATATATTATTAATTTCTACCAAAAAAATATTATTAATTTAAAATAAGAATAAAAGAATTACAAAATAAGGAAAAGCTCTTAATCTCGAAGTAGTCTCAATTTTTCATTAATTAGTCGTATTATAATTAAGCAGTAAGAAAATCATATCAAATTCCATAATATTTATATTGGATTAAAACCTTATACTATGTTTTAATAATTAAATCGGTAACTCAATTTATGAGATAATTAATTTTTTTCAAGGTATTTAGCGAGTTCAGTAATTAATTTTTCGTATTCTGTAGACCCATTTTAAAATTGTTTCACACTCAGGTTGAGGATCAAACCCTCGACTATTGATTAAGATAAGAAAACCCTTACATTAATAAATAATAATTCTATATTTAAATAGGATATAAAATAATTTTAAATTTTAAATTACTAAAGAATTATTATATTTAAATTTTAGACCGCGTGATGACTTGCATTGAGTATTAAAGGCTACCAATAAAACATGGGCCGTAAATGATTTTATGCATAAAGCTGTTAGTTTAAGCAACTCATATTAATATATTGTATAAATTTTGGTGACATAAAAATTGTCTATTAATTATTATATTCCATATAATAATTCAATTACACTTTATTTAATTATTATACTTATTTAAATTATTTTATTTAAAAATTAATCACAAAGTTAAACTATATTTTAGAGGTTAATAGTAAGATATTTAATTCCACCCTGAAAATTAAATGCGGGTTGCTTTACTGAATTATACTTTTTCTCGAGTTGGTATTTAATTTTTTAGTCACAAAAGTTATTTAAACTACAGTTTATTATCTAAATTGATACTTAAATTACACTTCACTATTCAATCAATTGTTAAAAAATTTCTTTATCAATCATTTTGTAACACATGATAATTTTAAATTAAAATTAAATTAAGAGGATGGAATTAAATTAAATTAAAACTTTTCAATTTTTTTATACTTTCGTCCCACGCTTTTTTCTTCACTGCTGTTTTTTAATTGTTAGATAATTTTTGTTGCATTTCACTTACCTTTTTTCCTACTAAGCTTCTTCCCAATATTTGGATTTTGTACTTCATCTGTGTTTTTTTTTTATTAGAGAGCTTCACCTAGGATTAAATATTTTTATACAAAATAATAGAAGAGGTCCGAGAAAGTTATTTTTAAGAGAAATAATACTTGTGTTTTAAATCAAGGTGAGAAAAAATCAAAATCAATGTTTAAAAATAAGAAGAAGCTCATCGAAATCAAGGTTTTATTGTTGAAAATGAGTTTGGATGGATTTTTCAACGGGTTCTTAAATTTTGGGTGAAGAACAAATGAGATGAATATTTAATAAAATTTAAAGAAATAATACTTATTTCTTGAATTTTTAGTTAAAATTACTACGTGTCACAAATTGATTAGTTAAAATTTTTCAATGACTGAATAATTTGGATAACAAAATATAATTTAAGTACAATTTATCACTAAAAAATTTTAATCTCAACTTTTGGTATAATTTAAAATGCGTTTAAACCTATAAATTTTAAACAACATTACATAAGAATTAAACGTTAACAACTAATATATGAGCAATAAATGATTTTATGCATAAAGCCATTAATCCGCTCATATAAATATATTCGAATTTAGGCATTCATGTTCCATAGTTCGGTCATTTTAGCCATTCTCGTTAGCATTACAAGTGGCAAGCTGACGTGGTAGTAAAAAAATCGATATAATAACAAATTTAGTCTTTAACTTTTGCATATTATATTAATTTAGTCATAATTCTAAAAATTAACTCTCAAAATTTATAAATGATATTAATTTGATTCTAATTCTAAAAATTTAAAAAATATATAAAAACAAAAAATATATATAAATAAATAATTTTGAAAAAATATAATAAATAGAAATCCCCCACCCCACTATCCCTTTCTTCATAACCATACATAAATTGCAAAACTAGTGGCTGCCCTTGCCATCTTTCATGCAAACCCGAGCTTTTCTTCAGCTTTCTATTATTGGGTTTGTTCTTCAATTCATATTTAACCAGGCCAATAGTGGGTGGATTGTTCTTGCTTATCTGTTCATGATTAGTCTTTGAACTTTTAGATTAGGGTCATCTATTTTTGACTTCCAACAAGTCACTTCAATTTTGGGTACGGTCAAGTGTGAGATTTGAATGTCAAACTTACTGCCTTTACCTTGCTTTATTTACCACATTACGAAGTCTGCATAATTCTTGGTTTTCTGACTGCCTTTCCTTTGGGATTTGAACATTATGTAGTGTGTTTATGGGGAGTTTCTATCGTATAAAAGAATATAGAGTAAAAGAGAGTATGTATTTTATTGATTATTAGAAATATCTTTAAAATCTATATTTATAGAAATAAGAAGTGTAAATGAAATAAATTTCTACTTCTAATGACTATTAGAGTCTTAGAATAAATCAAATTTATCTTGATTTTAATAGACATCCACTGAATAATAAAATATTTATAACAATTAATATAATATTTTTATATTATTTTAGAATGTAGAAAGCAGGTGATTCAAGTTTATTTGATCAATATGCCTTATATATACTAGATATAATGTCACAAATTTGTATTGTCAAATTTTAACACATTGGAGAGGTTGAGAATGTCCAAGCATAATCCATTACTAATCCAACAGTGGTACATATCACTCAGGTAGATGCAAAATGGAGTATAAGCTTGAGCAAATTTAGACTTGGACACATCTGTGCTTATGCATGAACTCTATTTCTTGTCTAATGTGATGCAGGACTATTAAATGGTTCATTTCTTCTTCCTTCCAAAGTTTGCTCCTAAACATTTGTTTCTCAAAATGATTGGACATAGGGTGGGAAGTTTTTTCCGAAGACTAAGAGAAGGCAAAGGAGAAGGATAAGGAAACGACGCCAGGTTCCATCAAGTGCTAATATTATTGCTGGTGACCATATTCGCAATATGTGTGATTTTAGCAATAGCCACAGCTCTGCCTTGGCAATGTATGCATCGGTTAGAAAAGTAGGATGAACAAAACTGATTTTTGTAATATTTTTGCTGTAAATTAATCTTCTCTGCAGAGGAGATACAAAAAGCTTATGACATTTATTTCCATCATATCTATATTTATTGAAAAACAATTTTTTTTAATGGCTGGATGATTAAGATATTTAACTTTGAATAAGATAGTTATTACTATAAGCATAAATTTTAATATTAATTTCTACTCATATCTCATTTCCTTCACTATAATATTGAACTTATATGTTAATCGATGGTTAAAATGTTTACCGTCTTAAGTGTAATTTAAGTTCAAGTCGTCGCATTGCTGTTAGGGCATTATTATTAAGACTTTGCTGCTCGAAAATTTTAATCTTAAGTTTGAATTTCACATTATATAAATGATGGATGAGCTCTTTAGATTTCGTTCTAGTTATCAATCCATAATGTAAAAAGAAATTATAAATACAATTATAAATTTTCTAATATCAAAATAAAATTATAAATTTTAAAAATCAAAATAAAAAAACTTGTATAAAAATAATTTAATTATATTTTCTAGATATCATATTATAATATACCATGATGTCTGAGAAAACTATAGCAAATATAATTCATTTGATATTTGTACATATTTTTATATATGTATATTAATTTTATTTCAAAAATATCAATAAATTCAAAATGATACATTGAAATGGAACATAAAACCAATCTGCTCTAGAATGACAGATCAAAATGCAAAGATAAAAATAAATGTAAATTAGATGATGAATGATGCATCATGTTCATGGCCCCTGGCTGCCTTTCTCTACAATTGACATTTACTAGTTCATAAAACCAAATGTGGTGAATTTTTATCAGGCCTGATTAAATTTGGTTTTTTTTTTTTTTAAATCACCATCTTCTAGCTCCATTTTTTTCTTCTGATGTTTTGAGTTGTTATGTTACAACACAACAATAGAAAAGTATACAATGATTCTTTTCCAAGTAATACAAACATGTAAAACCAGGCCATCTAGAGTGCTACTAACCAAGAACTAGCCAGCTAGAACTGGCATATCCCAAAGATTTCATTGGTGTTTTTGGTTATGAACAAGAAAAATCAGGGATGAAAATGCTCGACATCCATGGAAGGAAAACCAGATTGTGCTATTCTCATACCTCGGAGTAAACTCTTGGCGGTTTCCCTCTCCTAAAATCACAATAGAGATGAACAAAATAAGTAAAACTTGTTAAAAATGGCTAAATGATTTTGAAACAGAAAGAATAAAGGTGAAACACACCGGGCCGGTATAATCTAGAAGACGGGTACAATACACTTCTGCTTCTTCAAATTTCTTCTGTGTTTTGTAGTGCGTAGCAAGAAACATCAGCGCTTCGACTATATTAGGTCCTTCTCTCTCTTCAGCTTCCATTCTTTCTAAATCCTTCTTATAATAGAATGCAGCCTCCTCAGGTTGATCGAGTTCTCTATGTAATATTGCTAGTCGATGCAGGGCGATTGCTTCTGTGTCATTACAATTTGCGGCACGTTTGTAACATTTGATGGCTTCCTCGAGCATGTGCAGCTGCTCAGATTCATAGCATTGAGCCATAGCAATCCATAACCGAGAATCAATAGGCTGAAAGAAAACAGATTTCCGAAAATAATGCAAAGCATAGTGGGGCATGCCCATCATCTCATATGCTTGTCCTAAACCATACCAGGCTCGATAATCCCGAGGGTTTATGTCCACAGCTCGTCTATAGGCATCAACTGCAGCAGGAGTGTTTTTCATCTCGACATACTCATGGCCCATTAAAGTCCAAGCAGATAAATAGTTTTTGTTCAATTTGAGCGCCCTCCTAAAATACACGACTGACTTCTCATGCTGCCCTTTTAAACTGTAGTAATTTCCGATAATGCAACAAGACTCAGGACGGTATTTATCAGTCATAATGACCCTATGAGCAAGATAACTCAAGGCGGAGAAACATTCCTTTGTGTAGAGCACATTAGAATATGTATCCATGTCCTCTACTCGATACGGGTCATTCCTTAAAAGATCTTCAAATATCACTTCAACTTGTTCAAATTCCCTTAGACTATACCGGGCTTTTGCAATTTGACCCTGTATGTAATTACTAAAAGTAAACATACCCTGTAGATTTTCGTATTTTGACAACGATTCATTATGCATCCTGAGTTCTTGGTAAATACTAGCAAGAAAGAACTCCTTCATCCAATGGTTGCTGAGATTGAGTCCGTTCAAGATGTCAACTGTAGTGCATAAGGATTGTAACTCCGACCAGGCACTCCAATTCCAAGGGTAACTATTCACAGATTCCACAAGAACTTTGCGGGCAAGATTTTCATTACCTTTCTCTTTAAGCACAAGACCGTACAAGTACAACCCAAAAGGATCTATTGTGTTATTCTTGCAAAGAGTTGCTAACTCCCTCTCTAGAGAAACCAATTCACGATTAACAGCATCACTCTTACCTAAGGGCCCTTCAAGTTCTATCATTTCTTCTTCTTTCCGTTTTTCTCCAGCCTTCAACGATACAAATAGTAAAGCACAGAAACATAAGATAGTTTGAAGAAATCACATAGCATTGGCATCAGAAATAGAAGGCCTATAAGCAATGTATACTTTATTCAATGCTAAGTGCTAACGATATATGATACAAATATTTCGATATTAGATTACGCATCGATGATAGAAGATTCCTCCCTGTGGATTAGTCTTGATTCCCAGGGGAAGTTGTCAGGCAACAAACTTAAACATCAAAATAAAAGATAAAAGTAAGAAAATCAAAGAGATAAAACTAAAACCCTATTGTAATATTCCTCAGCCACAAACGCACATACAGTCTTAGCCTTTGCATTTCATACCGGCTTTACACTTTTTTCCTTTTTCTTCCTGAAAAAACTTTCCATAGATTACAATAACAAGCCTAAATGTTGTTTCCTAAAATCTTTCTTATGGTCCCTTTCCATTTTCATCCTTCTAGCAACAATAACTCCCCATGCCAACTTAAGATCAACTTCAAAGAAGTAATTACGACATTACAAGTACTAAGTTCAGTATGGGTTCTGATCAGTTTGCTTGGTATTTTTCAATTTCAGGAGCAACTCTACCAACTACATGGCAATATTTTGGTATAGACTGCTTATGATGTATCAAAACTGTATTTTTAATACGATAATCAAGTAAGAAAGGAAGCACCTAAGTTGTTCATCCATGCATGTACTTCTAACATTTTGATCAAGGAATAAGAATGAACTGATAATGACAACAAAAAGATTATGAAAGGGTACTATGGCATAAGTTTAATTTACTGGGGCCAGGAGAACCTATATTTATACAAGACAAATGTCATTTCCTTCCTCAACCTAATCTCAATGTTTCCCCATTAAGCCCAAAAAGAGAAGGAAAAAGGGTAACATAAATGTCCAAATAAAACACTTGCATAACCTCAATTTTCATACTTTGAAGCCAGGTTAAGCTTCTTCATCAATGAAGAAAAATTAATCACCACAACTTATTCTCCTCCACAAGCAAGCTTCCACTGTTATAATAGGTTATAGAGGTACAAACAAAGCACTCATTCACTAAATCCGGTGTTTGTCAAATCTTATTACTCAAGAGAAAGGCGATCAACTAAAGCATACGGAACACAATAATTGACATTTGAACTAGCTGTGACATCATCAGACTCAATTTTACACAATTAAAACCAGGGAGCATAAGAACAGCAAGTCATTTAAAATACTATAAGATAGCGAAATGAGAAGTGAACAAACCAGATAAAGAGCATAACATCGCAAGAACACGGATTTCTTTCCAGTTTGATCCCGAAGCACATGAGCGGCTCTCCTATATTCTCGGCAATCAAAGTATGACTTGGCAAGAAGGTAAAAGTCACCATGTATGGCTTCATCTTCCTCCATCACCGGAGTGGACACATAGGCAACACCAGTGGGAGGTGTGGAAGTAATCTCATTGGTGCGGAACCTTCTGTGTATACTCGAGCTTCCACGCTGAAATCTCGTGTTTGAAGGCGTGAACTTAGCTGGGTCTTGCTCGATTCCGACAAGCTGTTCTGCTGCCCTGTAAATCAAACCGACCAATGATTTATTGCTCCCAGAAGACAGCATAAAAAACATAACTTTATCATTAAAAAAGCACATTGAAAGAAAAAGCAAATCCAAAATTAGCAACCCAGATTAAGGCATTGGACTCCCAAAGAAAAAAGTTCAGTTCTACTTCAAGAAGTCAAATAAAGCACCATTTCCAAAGTGTTCTACAGATCTTCTAAGACCTTCTAAAATGCTAAGAGATTGAGAAAAATGGGTTCATTGTAAAAGAGTAAAAAAAATCCAATCTTTCTTATTCTTCTTCATCAAAAAGCAAAGAGAGAGTAGCGTGGGTTTAGGGTTTTATGAAGGGCTACCATTTGGAAGCAGAGTAAAGGCAACGGTCGCTGAGTTGGCGAATAGCAGTGCGGAGCTCGATTCTGCAACTTTCTTTAGAACTCATTTTTTGAAAAAACAGATTTGGGGACTGAATTGAAATGCTACTAACAATAATGAAGCTGCAGCCCTGCCTTCAGCATCCCTCACTCACTCCAAACAAATTTCAGAATAGAAATCGTAGTTTTTTTAATTTGCCTGATTTGATCCATCCGCGCCTAGCATTTCGAAAAAAAAAACCATTATTTCTTCCAATTGGGCTTTGACAGCCCAAAACGAGAAGCTCGCTGTTATTATTGGGCCGAAAGATAAAGCTCTTTGTTTTGTAACAATGGCGCTGCTTGGGGGGATCTCGTGGGTCTTTCTTCTTAAACTGTAGGGTAAATTACACCATTAGTCTAAACTATGAGTAAATTTTTGTTTTAGTCACTTAATTAAAAAGAATTACAATTTGGTCACTTAACTATTCACAATTTTTTATTTAAGTCACTGGATTGTTAAAATCGATGTTCGATAGCTTTCTTTGTTCGCACTGTCTGCAATAATCGAAAGTTATCTTTCCCCTTCTCTTATACAGTTCAATTTTTTTCTCCAATCAAATAGTTTTTTTTCTCCAATCATCGACACTGACCGTTAGATTAACTTGGATCTAAGGTATGTTCATTTGTCAATGGGTACTGACCACCATACCAATCATTAAATCACCTTTTAGAGCTCATTGGTGGAATTTTTTAAAAAACTTAGCAACTTAGTGACTTAAATAAAAACTTTTAAATAGTTCAATAACTAAATTATAAATTTTCTTAGTTAAGTGACAGAAAAAAAAACTTACCCCTAATTTAATGATGAATGGTGGAATTTACCCTAAATTTGAAGTGTTGTTAAGTTTGTAATTAATGATGTTTAAACTGAACGGGATTAGCCGGTCAAATTGAGAACCCGTTAGGGTACTAATCCGAAGAATGGCATTGAACTGGTTGGATTGGTTAAAAATTGAATGTATTGATTGGGTTCATTTTTTTTTATTTTTTAATATTTTTAAATTTTTTAATAATTTTTTAATCGAGCTAACTGGACTGATAAATTAGTGATTTGACTAGTTCGACTATTGATCAAATTTTAAAAACATTGGTAACACTCATTCTGCCACTCAAAGTGTTGTAACAATTAACAAGGTTATCTCAAAGTAGTCAAAAGAAAAATGGGTATTGATGAAAGATGGATCTCACGGGTCTTATAGAGTTTTTAATGGCATTACCACCGAGATCATTGTATTTTCAAGGGGACAGAAAGGAAAATCTTATATAATAATTTATTATTATCATCATTACAATATCAAGAAAGGAAGATCAGAGATATTTTTAAAAATATTTACTTTTTAATACTTTTTTATTTTTGAATTTAAATTTTTTAAAAAATTTAATTTTGATAAATTTGAATGTAACATGGCACATTCTAATTGGTTAGATGTGTCACATGACATATTTGTGATTAACGCTACGTGTTAATTGGTATTTTAATGCTATTGCAAAAATTAGATTGAACCAGATAACAATGGTAGTTCATATAAAAAATAATTTATTAATAATTGGGGTTAAAATGGAATATAAAATTAAAATGGAATATAAAAATTAAGTTATAAAAGTAAGGTGTTGTTTGATAAATTAAAAATAATATGTTAGAAAATTAAGTATTGAATTTTAGTTGTATATCTATTTAGTATATTAATTAAAATTAACTACAAAATATAATTAAACTATTTAATAAATTTATGAAATTTCACATTTTACATTTTATCTTGATTTTTTATTCATTTTGCATTATTTTAAAAATCAAAATTTAAACATATATTCTTTTAGCTTAATACATAATTTGATATTTGAGTTTGACACTTTTTTCCTTATGTGGTACTTGTGTTAATTTTTGCTCCAATATGGTATTTGTATTTGACAAAATTTTACATTTTGGTACCTGAAGGTAACATTGTTAACTTTTTAGTATTTAGTTCGGGTGTTAGAGTTAATTTGATGAAAATTCATAATTAGCTAATAATATTAGCAACTAACTTTCATCAAATTAACCCTTAAAACCCAAATTAAATATTAAAAAAGTTAATATTATTACCTTTGGGCACCAAAATATATTTGACAAATTAAATGCAAAATTAAATAAATTCACAACTAAATTTAAAATTATTCTATTAACAAAATCATAAAATTCAAACTTAATAATATTAGAAATTAACTATAATCAAATCAACCCTAATACCTGAATTAAATATTAAAAATTAGGACTATTATCTTTAGGTATCGAATATATAACTTTTGTCAAATACAAATATCAAATTGAATGAAAAATGACACAAGTACTACTTTGAAAAAGCTAGCAAATTTCAGGATCAAATGATATATTAAATCTATTCTTTAAAAGGTAATATAATTTTTTAAGTAATAATTGCTTATCTACTTATCAGTTTCAAAATTTTTTTATTAAAATCAATCATTTTATTATAAATTATCAAAGATGCATAAAATAACCTTAAATTAATAAAATATTAATTTTAATTATTTACTGCTTATTTTATGCAAATTTCATCATAAATTTATTTTGAGTTTATATATATATTATGTGTAAATTACCCCAACATCTAGTATTTAAGTAATTGTTATTTATAAAATCTTTAAAAAGGATAAACTATACGGATAGTTTTTTTGTTATTTAATTATTAAAAGTTACAATTTATTATCATCAATTATTCAATTTTATTTTTCTTTTTGATCACTCGTCGTTAAATTGGATAACAAAAAATGATTTGTTAGGTTTTAAAATTGGCACAATAGCAATTTTAGCCCTCAATATATAAATGTTGCCTTGATTCTAAAAAAAAACTAACCTTTAACATTTACACATTGTGTAATTTGATGTATATATATTTACAATTTTACTTTTCTTTATGACATTGAAATTTAATTTAAAAAATGATAAAATAAGAAAATTAATATCTTGGATTTCTTTTATGTTTTATTTTTGGTATATATTTTTTTATCAAATTTAGCTAATAAATTTATTTTTTAGCTTTTAGGTGAAATGGATATAAAGAAAAAAACTGTAAAAAAATCAAATTACACAATGTGCAAATTTTGAAGTTTAAATTTTTAGAATTAAAATTAAATTGGCACAGTGTATAAATATTGAAGATTAAAATTGTTATTATGTAAATTTTAAAAGTTACCGCATCATCATTCCATTAACCATTTAATAACTGATGACCAAAAACGATAAAATTAAATAATTAAGTGATCATTTAATTATTTATGCTTCTATGGGTAGTGAAAACTATTATATTCGGTCGTATTGATCATTGGGCATGTATTTACTTTGATAAATGAGTAACCATATAAATACACTCTTTTCCGCTGCAATTTGAAAAGAATGATATTTTAATAAATCACTGTTTTGATGGATTTGTCATATATGAGAGTGATTTTGTTGCTGCGGGGGAATTGTAAAAAACCAAAATGGGGAGTAGATTATTGGCTTTAATAGATTCTTGAGGAGCTGATCAATGTTTGAGGCTGAATTTTGGAATATCTTGAATGATTTAGGCATTTTAATTGATTTGGGATATGATCACTTGATTATTCAAATTGAGAGAAACCTATGAGAGAATCTAACTCAACCTTGATGAGAAAGATTTTTCAATTATTGTCACAGTTTAATCATTGGAGTATTTTGTATATTCCTAGAGCAGCCAATCGGGAGATGGACATGTTGGTCATGCTGAAGGCTATGGTTTGCGAATCTTTGAAGTATCCCCACTTGGGGGTTCAAGCTAATTTTTTAATATGTAGTTGTTTTAAATTTCATTGTCGCAAAAGAATCACTGTTTTTATTAAAAATAATGTAATTAGTATTTTTAATGATTCAGGTTAAAATAGAACATAAAAGTTTAGTCATGAAAGTAAATTAAAATGATTCTATTGATGATATTGAATGTCAAATGGGATGTTTAATCAGAATTATAGGTCATAATAATTGAAGACAAAAGCCTTCCAATTCGTTTCGCTTTATATACTTAATTATTTTGGATTGTTATTTAATACATTAAGTGTGTTTAAAATTATGATATAAATATTTTTATCAATTATAAGAAATTTGAGTTCAAATGAGTTGAAATCATATTATTCTAAAATTATACATAATTCTAGATATTCTGTATTTTAAAATTATAATGCTATGTTTCTATAAATGCCGAGGTTTTGGGTTGAGGAGGCCCCTCTAAAGGTGAAAGCAGAGGCTAAAAAAGATAGAAAAACTCTGAGATGAAGATGAAATGGGTCGGAAAAATGAGTATCAAGGACTCCGACGGTTTGTATCTACAAGATCCATCGTAATTTATCAGGGCTGATGATCTATGGGAGCAAGACGATGGCAGTAGTGATGCTGTTGAAGGATGGCAAGGAGATGGGGCCGCTGGTTTTTAAATGGCTTGTTGGTTTACTTTTTGTTTATTTTTCCTGGTTCTGTTGGAGGTTTCCTCAGAAATGGTGGGTTTCTTTTGATTGTTTGTTTGGTTTTTCTTTTGTGGTTTTAGTGGTTTTCCTGCAATTTTCATGCAGCCGCCATTTGTTTGTGTCATTTACTTGGCGACACCTGTAATCATGCAGACATGCATTTTGTAAAAACAGCATCTCCTCTTAATAGTGTAATGTTACTTATCTATGCACACAAGTATGTTGCTAACAATGTTCGAGATTTAGTATTACAATTTTTTGCTTACCTTTTTTTTTTTGGCTAATTTTGTTGTTAATTACAAGGCAATGTATCCAAGCTAATGAGTCTAATACTAGAATCAATGGCAACAAAAGAAGTAAATAAGTAAAGAATTTATTCATTAAGCTGAAAAGAGTACAAAGCAGGACTCTGAGAGACAAACCCTGTAAGTAAGCATATACATGTTGCTGCTTCAAACAAGGCAAGCCTTAACAATAAGCTCTCTTAGAAATTTTTACTTGAAACTCATATTACATAGTCATGCATAATGATTGCTTTCAATCAAGTCCTAATAGTTGAATCCTTCGAAGTGAACTTTCTTTTTTCTTAAAGATAAATGGCCATCCATTGTCAGTGGAGAGAGCAAAACGTACCATATCTCCATCTGAGTCTCTCCCGATTTCGTTGCATAAAGCTGGGCATGTTCCATATACTGCGGGGTAGTACTTAAATTTGTAACCAAGAACACCCCCTTCTCTATTCTAAACCAACTGGTCAAAGTGTCGGCACTCGGGTTCCCTTTAATCCCATCGGGTATCACCCACCATTTTCCAGCTGAATGGTCATAATCATCGACCTTCCACACCGTTGTTGTTTGGCAAAGTCTTGTTCTGAGCGGAACGAACTCTATGTTTATGTCAGAGGACAGGCGAACAACTCCATCGTTGGAGTCCGAGCTAGAAAATATCATCGGTATACCGTCATCACCAGATCGTCTTTGAACAATGTTGCGCGGAAGCGTGTAAAAGAGTAAAATTATTGTACTGAAAAATCACACTAAGTTTAATTCCCAGGAAAGAGAGGTGGATTACGAGGATCACTTAAGTACCAGGTCTTTCCTAGCCAGAATATCCCTCTATCATAATTTAATAGCACTCACATTCACAAAATATGCAAAAATAAATAATAAAGAACACCAGAATTTTAACGAGGTTCGGCAAATTTTGCCTACGTCCTCGGACACTACCAAATATATTTCACTCCAAAAATACAAGTAAAATTTACAAATAGGGAGAGAGAATAATGCTTTAAGTAGAGAATAACAAATATGGGATGAAGAAAATGAGCAATGGTTAGGCCTATTTATAGTTGAGGTTCAAGGGCCAACTTGCAAAGTCCCTATACAATTAGGACCAAAATTGCAATTATTCCATGCCAAATTTCAAACCAAATTTCGGTGCCATAAATTCTCTTATTTTCGGTTCCAACTTTCTGACACCTATATCTTTGACTTTTCAAATATATGGGTAGCTTCTAATAAGCAACGACTTCCAGGCATGGGTTTCCGCTAGGCCTGCCTAGGGCAAGCCCCCCACCACTAGCACCCCATATCGCCAACACAACGTAATATTCGGTGCCTGTTTGGACTTCGTTGCCATCAGTGTCGAGCACAAGTTCGTTTGTAGCGTTGGCCACACCAAACAAAAAGGATGATGGTGTGACTGAGAAGATGATGAAAATAAGAAACACAGAAGCTTTTGTGGTTTTCATGGTTATACAGGTCAATTGTGTTTGTTGAAAAGTCAAATTAAAAAAAAAAAAAAAAGGGGTGTTGAAAAGTCAAAATTAGGAGGTGCAAGTGGCACCGAAAGAAAAAAGTGATAGGCAAGTTGTTTAAAGTTGAATGGGATAATTGCAATTTTGGTCCCTAATTTTTTAGGCAATTTGCAAGTTAGTCCCTGAACCTCAACTATAAATAGGCCTAACCATTTCTCATTTCAACCATCCCAACCAATCTTTCTCTCTTAGTTTTCTCTCTTCTCCCATTTGAGAATTCTTAAGGAATTCTATTTGTTTGTAGTATTTTGGAGATAGTAAAGTTATCATCCGGTGTTAGTGCGAGGACGTAGGTATAATTTACGAACCTCGTTAAAACTCTTGTGTTCTTTTTGTCCTATTTTTCTTTCAATATTTGAGGGTATAATAGTAGTATTTAATTGTGCTATTAAATTACGTTAGAAGGAATATTCGACTAAGGAAAGACTTGGTATTTAAGAGATCCTTGTGATCCACTCTCTTCCCGGGAATTGAACTTTGTGTGATTTTTAGTACAATAATTTACACGCTTCCTACCCTATTGGAACAACAAGTGGTATCGAGTAGAAGGTTAATCGTAGTATGCTCGTGGTTGCAGTTTAAACCGATCTTCCACATCGAAAAGATTTCCTTAGGTATATTGAAAGATTATGGAGAAAAGCGGTCGGTGTAGGAGCTTCAACATCGTCCATGTGGACAAGACCGACAATTGCAAATGCAAGATTGGCTGTGGAGATCTTTGATGGCACGGGCCATTTTGGTATGTGGCAAAGTGAGGTTCTAGATGCCCTTTTTCAGCAGGGTCTAGACATTGCCATTGATGAAGAGAAACCAGATGATGTACAGGAGAAAGATTGGAAGGCGATCAATCGGTTGGCATGTGGCACAATTCGATCATGCCTTTCTCGAGAGCAGAGGTATGCATTTTCAAAGGAAACTTCTGCAAATAAGTTGTGGGTGGCACTTGAAGAAAAATTTTTGAAGAAAAACAGTCAAAATAAGCTCCACTTGAAGAAAAGACTGTTTCGCTTTACTTACGTCCCAAGTACCACAATGAATGATCACATCACCAAATTTAATCGTTAGTCACCGATTTCTTTGAATATGGATGAGACATTCAAAGATGAAGATTTGGCTTTGATGCTGTTGGGGTCACTTCCTGAGGAGTTTGAGTTCCTAGAAACTACTCTACTTCACGGCAGGAGTGATATATCTCTGAGCGAAGTCTGTGCGGCCTTATATAGTTATGAACAGAGAAAGAAGGACAAACAGAAAAACTCAATCAGAGATACAGAAGCTTTAGTAGTCCGAGGTCGTTCATACACTCGGAAGAAAACTCAGAAGGGGAGATCAAAGTCAAAGTCCAGGCTCGGGAAAGATGAATGTGCCTTTTGTCATGAGAAAGGCCACTGGAAGAAAAATTGTCCAAAGCTGAAGAATAAGGGAAAAGCTGCTGTAGATGCTTGTGTTGTAAAGCATGATACCAGTGACTCTGAACTATCACTGGTTGCATCATCATCGTCGTTCCATTCAGATGAGTGGATATTGGATTCGGGTTGTACCTATCATATGTCCCCTAACCGGGAGTGGTTCTTTGATTTAGTTGAGCTAAATGGAGGAGTTGTTTGTATGGGCAATGACAATGCCTGTAAAACTGTTGGGATAGGTTCAATCCAATTAAAGAATCAAGATGGATCAACCAGAGTTCTAACTGATGTTCGGTACGTGCCCAGTTTAAAGAAAAATCTCATCTCATTGGGAGCCTTGGAATCCAATGGTTCAGTTGTTACTATGAGAGATGGGGTTTTGAAAGTGACATCTGGCGCACTTGTGATATTGAAGGGCATCAGGAAAAATAACTTGTATTACTACCAAGGTAGTGCAGTTATTGGAGCGATACCGCAGACTTCCAAAGAACAAAGAATTGGACTCAATGCAGTTGTGGCATATGAAGTTGGGACATGCCAGCGAAAAATCCTTGCAAATTCTGGCAAAGCAAGGATTGTTGAAAGGTGCAAAGGCTTGCAAATTAAAATTTTGCGAGCATTGTGTTCTGGGAAAGCAAAAGAGAGTGAAATTCGGCACTGCTATCCATAATACAAAAGGTATTTTGGAATATGTTCACTCAGATGTGTGGGGGCCTTCCAAGACACCTTCATTGGGAGGAAAACACTACTTTGATACTTTTGTTGATGACTTTTCCAGAAGAGTTTGGGTGTATACCATGAAAACTAAAGATGAAGTGCTTGGAGTTTTTCTTAAATGGAAAACTATGATCGAAAACCAGACTGGCAAGAAAATCAAGCGGCTTAGGACGGACAATGGAGGGGAATATAGAAGTGATCCGTTCTTCGATGTGTGCCAAGAGTATGGTATTGTTCGACACTTCACGATTAGGGATACACCACAACAGAATGGAGTGGCAGAGCGTATGAATCGAACATTCTTTGGAGAAAGTTCGATGTATGTTGTCCAATCTTTGAATTGGGCAAGCAATTTTTTGGTGAAGTGTGACATCTACCGCCATCTTGTTAATCGTTTGCCATCATCTGCATTAGAAAGAAAAACTCCTATGGAGGTATGGTGCGGAAAACCGCCTCTGATTATGATTCCTTACATGTGTTTGGATCCACGCATACTACCATGTGAAGGAGTCAAAGTTAGATCCGAGGGCAAAGAAAGCTCTCTTTATGGGAATCACTTACGGAGTGAAGGATTTCGTCTTTGGTGCTTAAGCACAAAGAAAATGATCTGTAGCAGAGATGTTACCTTTGATGAATCGCCACATTGAAAAGGTAGCGAGATGAAGATATTCAGACAAGCGATACTCCACAAGCGGTGGAGTGTACTCCAAAACAGTGGAGTTTGAGCGGATGGGGATTTGCCCAGTTAATAAGTCTAATTCTCCACCACAATGGAGGAATTAGAGGTTGAAGAGGTTCGACCCAAGAACCATTAAGTACACGAAACGATTGCGGTTGTAAGGCCACGGAGAGAAATTCGTAAACACCGCTCGATTCTTGATATGGTGGCCTACGCCCTTCTCGTTGTTGATGATGATATTCCTATCACTTATCAAGAAGCAATGCAAAGCTTAGAAAGTGATAAATGGAAATGCGCCATGGATGAAGAAATGCAG
This sequence comes from Gossypium arboreum, assembly GCF_025698485.1. Classification (NCBI taxonomy): domain Eukaryota; kingdom Viridiplantae; phylum Streptophyta; class Magnoliopsida; order Malvales; family Malvaceae; genus Gossypium; species Gossypium arboreum. Next base: position 126,118,134 of record NC_069079.1, on the reverse strand, counting down.
TCTCTCCGAAAGAACAATACTTGGGAGTTGGCGCAATTACCGAAAGGTAAAAGGGCAATCGGATGCAAATGGGTATTCGCAAAGAAAGATGGATCTCCTAGCAAGAAAGATATTCGCTACAAGGCAAGATTGGTAGCTAAAGGCTACGCTCAGAAGGAGGGAATTGACTACAATGATGTATTTTCCCCTGTTGTGAAGCATTCCTCCATCAGAATTTTGTTGGCCTTGGTAGCACAGTTGAATTTGGAGCTAGCTCAACTTGATGTTAAGACGGCTTTCTTGCATGGTGAGTTAGAAGAGGAGATCTATATGACTCACCGAAGGATACAGATTTGGTGGTAGAAATTGGGTTTGTAAGGTGAACAAATCGCTATATGGATTGAAGCAATCCCGAGGCGATGGTACAAGCGATTTGATAGCTTTATGAGAAAGCAGAAGTACACAAGAAGCAAATATGACAATTGTATGTATTTGCAGAAGCTGCATGACGGATCTTTCATTTATCTACTCTTGTATGTTGATGATATGTTAATCGCTTCGAAGAGCCAAAATGAGATAGATAAGCTGAAGGCTCAGTTGAATCAAGAGTTCGAGATGAAAGATCTAGGTGAGGCCAAGAAGATTCTCGGCATGGAGATAAGTAGAGATAGACCGAGAGGCAAGCTTTGTTTAAATCAGAAGCAATATTTGAAAAAGGTATTACAATGTTTTGGTGTAAATGAAAACACAAAACATGTAAGTACCCCACTTGCTTCTCATTTGAAACTTAGTGCTCAATTATCTCCGAAGACTGAAGATGAAAGAGAATATATGGCAAAAGTCCCATATGCTAATGCAGTTGGGAGTTTGATGTATGCGATGGTGTGTACGAGGCCTGACATTTCACAAGCTGTTGGAGTTGTGAGCAGGTATATGCATGATCCTGGAAAAGGACATTGGCAAGCTGTGAAATGGATTCTACGGTATCTTCAAAAAACCGTAGATGTTGGTTTAATTTTTGAACAGGATGAAGCACTTGGTCAGTTTGTAGTTGGATATGTTGATTCCGACTTTCTTTGGTGATTTAGATAAACGTCGTTCAACTACGGGTATCTATTTACTCTTGCGAAAGCCCCAGTGAGTTGAAGTCTACCTTACGATCTCTGATGTCGTGTCTACTACAGAGGCGAATATATGGCGATTCTGAAGTCATTAAGGAGGCTATTTGGCTTAATGGATTGTTGAAAGACTTGGGAGTTGTTCAAAGTCACATAAGTTTATATTGTGACAATCGAGCGCTATTCATTTAGCGAAAAATCAAGTCTATCATTCAAGAACCAAGCATATCGACGTAAGATATCACTTTGTGCGGAAGTCTTTGAAAAGGAAAAATTCTACTTGAAGATTCCGACAAAGCAGATAATCCGCAGATATGATGACCAAGGTGGTAACAACAATCAAGTTTAATCATTGTTTGAACTTGATTAACATCCTGAGAATTTGAGCACCTTCAGGTGTATGGCGCTCGAGAGCGCATTTGAAGGCACTACAAAAGATAGCTTTATCGAATTTGGGGAGCTGAAGGAAGTATGTGAAGATGTGATTATCCTAATCAAATCTTCAAGGTGGAGATTGTTGAAAAGTCAAATTAAAAAAAAAAAAAGGGGTGTTGAAAAGTCAAAATTAGGAGGTGCAAGTGGCACCGAAAGAAAAAAGTGATAGGCAAGTTGTTTAAAGTTGAATGGGATAATTGCAATTTTGGTCCCTAATTTTTTAGGCAATTTGCAAGTTAGTCCCTGAACCTCAACTATAAATAGGCCTAACCATTTCTCATTTCAACCATCCCAACCAATCTTTCTCTCTTAGTTTTCTCTCTTCTCCCATTTGAGAATTCTTAAGGAATTCTATTTGTTTGTAGTATTTTGGAGATAGTAAAGTTATCATCCGGTGTTAGTGCCGAGGCGTAGGTATAATTTACGAACCTCGTTAAAACTCTTGTGTTCTTTTTGTCCTATTTTTCTTTCAATATTTGAGGTATAATAGTAGTATTTAATTGTGCTATTAAATTACGTTAGAAGGAATATTCGACTAAGGAAAGACTTGGTATTTAAGAGATCCTTGTGATCCACCTCTCTTCCCTGGGAATTGAACTTTGTGTGATTTTTTAGTACAATAATTTACACGCTTCCTACCCTATTGGAACAACAGTGTTGGTATGTGTTGCTTTAGATCTCCATGTCAATTTATAGAGGTGGGAAAGGATGACCAAGTAAATTAATAGAACCACTTTAGAAAATTGAAAATACATTATAATAATTCCTTTTGTTTATTACAATTTTATTTGTTATAGAGAAATGCTATATCTACAACAAAGAAAAGTAAAATTATAAAATGATTAAATTACACAATGTGAAAATATTGAGAGTTAAATATTTTAAAATTAAGATTAAATTAACATAATATATAACTATTGATGATTAAAGTTGTTATTATACTACTTATAAAAATTATTGCAATTAGTCCGGTGCTGATAAAAAAGAAAATAAGTGAATAGTTAAATGACTATTATATATATATATTTTATAGTTAAATAATTATTTCATGATTTTTTATAATTAAATAATATAAAATTACTAACAAATAAGTCACTATTAATATAATTTAGCTAAGGTCGACAATAATTGAAGAGAAAAGCCTTGAAATTTGTTTGGTTTTGTATACTTAATTATAGTTTGTCTTTCTACTCTTAACCATTCAAGCAAATTGACAAATATAAAAACAAATGGACGATTCCAAAAATTTCCACGTGGCAGGAAACATCTTCTTAACATTATTATCATCAATTGTACAAATTAATTTCGCGGGTTCTTATAGTTAAAATATAATTTTATTATTATTAATTTAAAATTTTATAAATTATAAAGAGATTTAAATAATTTTTTTTATTTAGGTGGAGTCAAGCACATATCAACCCAAGTTAAAAAGCTACCAACCATAAAGACAACTATTAATCTCCTAATCACTGCGAATAAACGGACAAATTAAAAAAAATTAATGTGGAGTTAAAACTTTAAAAACAAATATTTGATTCAATTGATATACATTAATAAGAAAATTTATCTTAAACTTAATATATATCATAATCATTAATTAATAATAGGACAGAATATAATAGAGTAAGTCATTAATATTGTTGGGTGTAATTGTAAGACACATTACGTGTTCAAAGGATGATGCAAGTTTAAATTTTGAAAACGGTATTATTGAAGGAGTCCGAACACGGACCAACCCTTCTTTGTCTCTAAAGATAAAATGTCGTAACCATCCAACGACTATTCCACTCATGTTGTCCGTTGAAATCGCTCTGGATAATCCTAGTATTAACATTTTTTACTTGGCACTTGATAGTCTATTTTCCTCTCTCACACACTTTATATATATATAACTTTTTGGTTAATTACAAGGCACTGTATCCGAGTTAATGAGTCTAATACTAGAATCAATGGTAACAAAGGAAGTAAATAAGTAAACAGTTTATTCATTAAGCTGAAAAGAGTACAAAGAGAAGGACTCTGAGAGACAAACCTTGTAAGTAAGCATGTATATATACATGCTGCTGCTTCAAACAAGGCAATCTTAACAATCAGTTCTCTCAGCATTATTTACTTGAAGCTAATATTATATAGTAACTACTACTTCATGCAGAAGGATTGCTTTCAATCTAAATATGAACAACTTGTTGAATCTTCGTGGCTGATTTTTTAACTTTCTTAAAGTAAAATGACCATCCAGGGCCAGTGGAGAGAGCAAAACGCACCATTTCTCCATCTGTGTATTTCCCAATTTCGTTGCATAAAGCTGGGCATGTTCCACATACTGCGGGACAGTACTTAAATGTGTAAAAAGGACTACGCTCCATCTCTATTCTAAACCAACTGGTCAAAGTGTTGGCACCCGGGTTCCCTTTAACCCCATTAGTTACCACCCACCATTTTCCGGCTGAATGGTCGTAATCATCGACCTTCCACACCGTTGTTGTTCGGCAAATGTTGGGTCTGAGGCGAATGAACTCTATGTTTATGTCAGAGGATAGGCGAACAACGCGATCATTGGAGTCTGAATTAGAAAATATCACCGGAATACCATTGTCGACACTGGATTTTCTTTGAGTAACGACTTCAGGGCATGGGTTTCCGCTAGGCCTACCTAGGGCAAGCCCCCCACCACCAGCACCCCGTATCGACGACACAACGTAGTATGGGGTGCCAGTTTGAACCTCGTTGCCATCAATGTCGAGCACTGGTTCGTTTGTAGCGTTGGCTACACCAAACAAAAATGATGATAGTGTGACTGAGAAGATGATGAAAAGAAGAAACACCGAAGCTGTTGTGGTTTTCATGGTTATAGAAATTATGTTGATATGTGTTGCTTTAGTTCTCCATGCGAATTTATAGAGATGGGAAAGGATCAACGTCCAAAATTTATATAGATATTAATATTATTACATATAACACATTTCAAATGTGAGGTAAATTAATAGGACCACTTTTTTTTTCCAATAAACAAATTATTAGGACCACTCCTTTTTTTTTTTTATGAACGCCGAAAATTGGAAAAATATGTAGAATTGATTTTTATTTATAATAACTATAAAATATGAAGTATACCTTTTATTAATTTAAGTCTTTTATCTTAAATTTTAGTAAAATTAATTTTATTTATAAAGAAAATAAAATTAATAAATTTATCTAACATAATATTTCAATGAAATATTTAAATTTTATATAAATTATATTTTATTAAATAAAAATAATATTGGAATTTCGATATTTTTAACTTTTATTAAGTATATATATTGTAATAGCCCAAATTTGACCGGACTTCAATAAAACAAAAGAAAATAAATAAATAAATAAATATTTATTAAAGGTCCAGGTTACAAAGCCCAAAACAATGAGGCCCAACGTCTAAACATAATGGACTGACCCAAACCCCACATCAGGCCCAAGTCCTAAAACACTACTGGCCCAAAATAGCCCAGACCCGTTATACACACACCCAAATAGACCGGTTACACCCTACCTAGCCCAGGACTAAACCAGACCCAAATAATAGAGGCCTAAAACTTAAAATTACCAGCTAGGGTTTCCAACCCTAGCTCTTTCTCCTCGCGCCGCAAATAGAAGATTCCAAAAGCCATCCCAAAGGACGCGTTTGCTCACGTCGTTCCAGTGACCCTCCATCAGTGCCGGGACTCTACCTCCGTAATCAGCGCGCGAATCCACACCAGCACATTCACTGCCAGATTCTCCGTTGATACCTGCAAAAGAAGGAAAGGAAACACAGCAGATACTGAAAAACAAAAAATGGAAACTAAAATAAAGGAATCTCAGTAGATCACGATCAAAGATATGGTGGATACAGTAGACAAGAAATGGAAAGAAATCAGAGATTTCTTTCCCAGTTTATGTAATAAAGCAGTGGCTATAAATGCCCAAATAAAACGATGTAAAAAGGACGGACTTACGTTCTAAAAAATATACACAGAGAATCAATAAAAAAATAGAGATTCAGCAAAAGAGTTATTTCTTGCACATATATACAGCAAGCATCACAATCGATTGAAGATAAAAAGGTGAAATTTTCTTTTAAATACTGCGAACGAAAAGGGGAAAAGGGAGACGAACCTTTTCTGATCTGCGCTGAAATGGGAAATTTCCCAGTTTCAGACCGCCACACGTGGCGACGTTCACTGTGGCGCATGAGCGCGTGAATGCCTGAGAACGGAAGCTCGACGGAGCTCCGGTGTCGGCCCCATATCCTCATTTAGAGGATTTCACCCCTTTTTTTAGAGCCGGGTGTAAATATGAATTTAAAACTAAAGTTTGGCTTATATAGCCTTAACAGAACGACGCCGTTTTAGCTTAATCCAATAAGCTTAAAACGACGTCGTATTAAGATAAGGATCCGCGCGTTGACCCGATTACCTGGGAAGGATCGCGTGTTTTTAAAGATTGGGTTAATTACCCAATTAGTCCTTCCACCTTTTTTGTATTTACAATTATGTTTTATTTTATTTATGATTTAGCCCTAATATTTTGTTGCAGTTTTGATTTAGTCCCTGCAATAGCTATTTTAAGTCTAGAATTAAAACGCTGTCGTTTTGGGAATAGGGCGTTTTGCCCAATGAGTCCCTTTCGTTTTACGCGTGTTTTAGTTAGGACCTTAATTCAGCTTTTTTTTTAATTAGCCCTTGTAATTTTTTTGAACTTTAACTCTAACCCTATATATTTATTTCTATTATTATTATATATATAATTTTTATATTGTTATTTGTTTTATTTTTAACCTTATTTTTATATATTATAATTATTTTATTATATATTATTTATATTATTATTATCTATTGTATATTGTTTTCACAAATTATTATTATTTTACATTATTACTTATATATTATTATTATTATGTCTTTACTTGTATTATATATTTATTAATTATTTATACATATTATATATTATTTTTACATATATACTTTCATATTATATATTGTAATTATTTTATATTATTATGTCATTTTTATACTATTATTTTTTATCTATATGTTATTATCATTAAAAGTTTTAACTTGTATTATATACTTATTTTTATTTATATGTTAATAATTACTTTACTTATATTCTATTATTACACATTTTGAAGATATTATAATATTATAATTTGTATAATACATATATTTCATCATTAATTACTTATTTCATATTATTCTAAACTTATATTTATATATATATTATATAATTATTTTATTAATATAAATCCTTTTACATATTTGATATTTCATACATTATTTTTCTAAACCAATATATTTTATGTTTTTATATAATTATTATTCTTATAAATATTTTTTATTATATATTATATTTTAAATCTCTTATTAAATATCACATTTTATATATGCTCATTCTATTTATCAATTGTTTATATTATACATATATTTAAAAACTTATGTTTTATTATCACACAATATTTGCTTTTACTTTAGAATTAATGTATTATTGCTATGATATGTATTTTATATGTTATGTAATATCCTAGACCTTTATAATTTATTTTCAAATGCATATTTTTTATATATAAGTGTCAAAATTGTATATCATGCATCATTAATGTGTTTAAATATATATTGAATTACATGTTTATAGGTTTTTACCTATTCTTTTTAAATATGTATATTGTGTTTTATGTATAAACTTTGTAGCACCCCAAACCCGGCCCAGACGTTAAGGCTGAATCCGACGTGCCACTTTGAAGTCAAAAACCCGTGTTCCCTTTTTAGCGTTTTAAAAAGCCGACTTTTGTCAAACTAACCAAGTGAATGGAAGCTGGGCACCAAGTAGGTATCCATAACAGAGGAGGTGAGCCATGAAGGCTGCTTAAGTACCAAGCTCTCCAATTGGATCCAATCCTAGACATGCCCACATCCATTGCCACACTTGGTTATAACAAGTTGAAATTTCTTTGAGTGATTATCTTTGGTAAATCGAATATTCGTGACGTCGTGTTATTTAAAAAAAACAAGTATCGTTTTGAAATCACGCCCTAAGTCTAGCCCATTTGAATTAGTATCCATCAATTTAAAGTTGTTTAAAATAATATAATCCCAGAAAATCAAAGAAGAAAATAAAGTTAAAATGGCCTTATTACAACCCAAAAATTAAATAGTAATTAAAAATAACTTAAGAAAACTAGTCTCTTTTTCAAACCCAAAAGTATTCACCATGGCCTCTGAATCCCTCTCGGCTCCAAGTCACCCACATCAAGGCTCACTGCAAGGTCAAAGAAGGGTGAGTTTGGGAAACTCAATGTAAGGAAAACCCATTCAAAGTCCAAGTCAACTCAAGCCCATTGGGCCTAAGCCCATTCAGTAATAATGATATCTTGGGCGAGCCCTTTCAGATTACAATAAAGCGGGCTTTAACCCTTATTCAGATAACAATATGGCCCATAGGCCCATTTCAAAATACATACAACATCAATAAACATATGCAAGCCCATTTGGGAGACTACTCAACCCACCAACCACTACACTCCACCCGTACCAGCCATACACTCCATGTGGGAATAGCTCAACCCACCCAAATTTAACACTCCACGATTCTTGACCTTCTTTGCTCGATTAACGATAAATTGAGGCAAAGCTTCCAGTACGTGGACAAGCCAATTTCAGTACTTCCTCCGTCAATATCCCAGTCCCATGCATCAGATAATAACAACATGGCGTGCAGTAAATAACAACAGTCAACATGCATTTAGGTCAATTTAACCCTAGGGGTATTTTGGTAATTTATCTCATAGGGGTAAAACTATAAATTTTCCACTTTTAAAGGTATTTCAGTAATTTATCTATTTTAGGGTTTTTCATGCATATTCTTACCTTTCACATACTAACAAAATCACTACCGAGGGTTCTTACCGAATTGAGCACGTTGGCCCATCATTCCAATTTTGGCCCATTAAGCCAAAAAATATCGAGGGCACAGAGATCATGCACTTTGCAGTCCAAACATTGCAGCTTACCAAAAACATTAATCGATTTACCTCACGAGCATTCGCACACTCGCAAATCTACAAAATATCGGTTTTCGGCATTTCGGCTTTTGCCGATCTAGACTAAGAAAGAGGGTGTTAGTTACACACATTTGCGACGATATCTTGACGAGATCCACACACGAACGCCTACAATTGGATTACTAACACGTTAATCTAACTATTCAAATACGAACTACGTATTAACCCCTTACAATATTCGGCCAACCACACCTACAGATCATAGTAAGCTTATAAGAAATCAATAAGCAACTCATTAACAAATTTTTGTCAATGTTTACCACATAATCATAATTTCACTGCAAGCTGTCTTCTTGAGCAACAGTCACTAAATCATTTATAACTGGAGCTACAAAACTCCAAATCAAGTGCCGTTAATTTTTCCTGAAAATAGACTCATATATCTTCTATCCATAAAATTTTCAGAATTTTTGGTATGGCCAATCAATACCAGATTTTTCTTAAAGTTTCCCATGTTTCACTGTTTGACTAATCTGACCACTCTTCATTATGAATCAAACTTCTCATTGTACAGAATTCAAAATATGTTCTCGTTTATTCCATTTAAAACTAGACTCAACAAGATTTAATTACATAATTTATTCAATTTCTAATTCATCTCCCACAATTTGTGGTGATTTTCCAAAGTCACGTTACTACTGCTGTCCCAGGCAGATTTATTACCAAATTCACTCTTTCACACATAACTTGCATGCATGTTATTTAAACATGTATATCACCAATCAATCATCACATATCTATGATTTTTTTACTTAAGCATAATCTCCATTTCATCATTTTAAAGCACAACATGATAGCCGATTTTTCCCTTTAGCATCTAAGGCACATGCATGATCATTTGTTTGGCTCAACTTCACCTATCTTCCATTTTTCATCAAAAGAACATGAAACAACAACCATTTCCTTCATTTTAATTCATGACTAAATGCTCACAACACAACTAAAAACCAAAACATGCTTCAAGAGTTAAGGTAGAATCAAGATGAACTCATGAACCTCAAAATAAAAGCAAACTACCATGAACTTACCTTCAATTTTCTTCCCCAAGTGACCGAACATTCAAGAGCTTTCTCCTCTCCTTTCTCTTCTCTAACTTTAGGCTATGATGAACAAAGATGGACAAAACTTTGTTCTTTTCACCCCTTTTTTTTAATAAAATTTCCTATTTCATCCATTTAATTCTTTAATACAAAAGACATAAAATTCCCATCATGGAACATTTACCTAAACCATTATCATGGAACATTTATCTAACCCATTATCATGGAATATTTACCTAATCCATTATCATGGAACATTTACCTAACCCATTATCAATTTGTACCATGAATTATGGATATCAAGTGCTCATATTGTCTACAACAACATGATGGCTGGCCACTTCATGTAAAATGGGAGGTTTGTCATGCAAATCCTCCTATTTTGCACTCCTATTTATTTGGCCACTTCAATTTAACTTATAGCATTTTCAAACATTTTCACATAGGTCCTATTTCATAATTTCACCCCCTTTTTCTTATGGAACAAAAATTAACTAAAATTGCATGGTTCTATCTTAAGCTTGGGCCTTCTAGAGGCCCACAAACATAATTAAACCTATGCCAACATTCACAGAATTCCTGAAAATTGGGGCGTTACAACTCTACCCTCCTTAAAGAAATTTCATCCTCGAAATTTACCTGATCCAAATAGTTGAGGGTATTATTGATGCATAGTCTCTTCTGATTCCCAAGTAGCTTCTTCCCTTCCATGATTACGCCACAGTACTTTTACCAACAGAACCGACTTCCTTCTTAGAACTTTAACCTCTCGATCTAAAATTTGTATGGGTTCTTCTTCAAAGGTCAAATCAGTCCTTACTTCAATCTCCTCCACTGGCACAACATGTGAGGGATCCGATCGATATTGTCTTAACATAGACACATGAAAAATGTCATGGATTCTGTCTAACTCTGGTGGTAACTCTAACTGATACGCTACTGGCCCTACCCACTTAAGAACTCGATAAGGCCCTATAAACTGCAGACTCAATTTGCCTTTCTTGCCGAATCTCAAGATCTCCTTCCAAGGTGAAACCTTTAAGAAAACCATATCACTTACTGAGTACTCAATCTCCTTACGCTTCAAATCTGCATACGACTTTTGCCTATCAGATGCTTCTCTTAACCGGTCCCTAATTATTCTGACCTTATCCTCAGTATCAGCTACCAACTTTGGTCCAAGAACTTGTCGCTCTCCTAGTTCGGTCCAACAACTAGGTGTACGACACATTCGTCCATACAGTGCTTCATACAGTGCCATCCAAATACTCGCCTGGTAACTGTTATTGTATGCAAATTCTGCCAACAGTAAGTAATCCTCCCAACTACCTCAAAAATCAATCACGCATCCCCTCAACATGTCCTCCAGAATCTGAATAACCCTTTCCGATTGACCATCAGTCTAGGGATAGGAAGCCGTACAAAAATTCAATCGTGTCCCCAATGCCTCATTCAACTTTTACCAAAACCGAGATGTAAATCTGGGATCCCGATCAGAAATAATTGAAACTGGGACTCCATAAAGTCGCACAATCTCTGCCACATACAACTTGGCTAACTTTTGAAGTGAAAGGTCAGTACGAACAGGTATGAAATGGACCGATTTGGTCAACCTATCCATAATCACCCACACCGAGTCTTCCTTCGATGGTGTCAAGGGCAGCCCACTCACAAAGTCTATGGTTACCCTCTCCCACTTCCAAAGTGGTATCTTCACTGGCTGTAACAGTCCAAAAGGTAATTGATGCTCAACTTTCACTTGCTGGCATGTCGACATTTCCTACAAACTCGTTATTTCGTTTAAGTCCGTGCCACCGGTACAATTCTCGCAAGTCGTGATACAACTTGTTCCCTCCAGGATGCATGGCACAAAGTCCTCCATAAGCTTCCTTCAATATTGTCTGCCTCAAATCAGAGTCCTTCGGAACATAAATTCTTCCTCAGAAACACAGAACTCCTTCGCCATGTAACCCAAACTCATAAGTTTCCCCTTCTTTAACTTGTTGGAAACGAGCGACCAAAGACTCATCGTTCAACTGCTTTTCCTTAATCTGGTCCACCCAGGTTGGCCTCACTTACAACTCAGCCAACAGATTTCCATCATCATATAGACTCAGACGAGCAAACATTGCTCTCAGATCAGATACAGCTCTACGACTTAAAGCATCGGCTACCACATTAGCCTTGCTTGGGTGATACTCGATCGACCAGTCATAATCCTTAAGTAACTTAATCCATTTCCTTTGCCTAAGGTTCAGCTCCTTCTGAGTCAACAAATACTTAAGACCCTTATGATCAGTGTATATAATACACCTTTCTCCGTACAAGTAATGTCTCCGAATCTTAAGTGCGAATATCACTACTGCCAACTCCAAATCATGAGTTAGATAGTTCCCTTCGTGAGGCTTAAGCTATCGTGATGCATATGCAACCACCTTACCCTATTGCATTAACACGCAGTCCAAACCCACGTGTGATGCGCATCGCACACAATAAAATCCTTCCAGCACTCATTTGAATTAACACAGTGCTTGATCAGAACTTTCTTCAACTTCTCAAAAGCTTCCTGCCGCTTCTTAGTCCATACAAAGCGGTACTCCTTTCCTTATGAGTTTTGTCAAAGTGCGCCATCACGTAAAAACCTTCCACAAACCTTTCAGTAGTATCCCGCCACCCTAGGAAACTCCGTATTTTGATATCTTGACCTAGGCGGCTTCCACTCTAAAATCGCTTCAATTTTTCGAGGGTCTACCTTAATCCCCTCAGCAGAGACCGCATGTCCTAAGAAGGTTACCTCCCTCAACCAAAGTTCAGACTTGCTGAACTTCACAAAGAGTTCCTTCTCCCTTAACACTCGCAGCACTATACGGAGATGCTCATCATGTTTTGTTTCAGTTTCAGAATATACCAGGATATCGTCAATAAAGACGACTACTGAACCGATCTAAAATGGTTGGAACACACGATTCATCGATCCATAAACACCGCAGAGCGTTCGTGGGTCCAAATGGCATAACCAGAAACTCGTAATGACCATACTGAGTCCTGAATGCCGTCTTATGGATATCTACCTCCTTGACCCTTAACTGATGATATCCAGATCGAAGGTCGATCTTGGAGAATACAGAAGCTCCTCTAAGCTGGTCGAACAGATCGTCAATCCTTGGCAGTGGATACTTATTCTTAATCGTCAGTTTGTTCAACTGGTGATAATTAATGCACATCCGCATTACTATCCTTCTTTTTTACGAATAGCACCGGTGCTCCCCATGGAGACACGCTTGGCCTAATGAAGCCCCTATCCAATAACTCTTGAATTTGAGCCTTTAACTCCACTAAATCCTTCGGTGCCATCCTATACGGTGCGATAAACACGGGCACCGTTCCAGGCAACAAATCTATTCCAAACTCAACTTCTCGGTTCGGAGGCAATCCTGGAAGCTCCTCCGGAAAAACATCTTGGAACTCCTTTACGGTCTTAACCTTATCCACTGTCAGTCCCTCCACTTTAGGAACCACGAGACTCAAGAGTTTACACTCAAGCCCCTTGGCTCATCCTTGAGGCCATCCTCAAAGCGAACACTGCGCTCGTATTCGGTAGAGACAATACCATTAGCATACCGGCTCAATTGCAGAAACTCTGCCTCATATTCAGCAACGGTCTTACCACCTCGGTCGTTCAGAATTCCTTCCTTCACAAGATCCACATAGCTAGCTCGACATACTTCGCCTTGAAGGACTGCTTAAACAACTCCCAAGTTACCCTCTCAGCTGGGGTACGCTCTCTCAAAGTGATCCACCACTGATACGCCTCGTCCCGTAGTAAGGATACTGCTCATTTTAACTTTTGCTCTACTGAGCAGTCCAAGTCATCCATAATCCACTCCGTGGCTTCCAGCCAGTACTCAGCCACATTTGGGGCTACTTCAGATGCACCCCTAAAAACTTCCGCTCCGTTGGCCCGGAGTCACTCAGAAATGGATCCCCTATTCATGAGCCCGATATTAGCTCCGGCCACCCTTTCCAAAACTCTTAACATGGCCTGGGACAGAGCGTCATCCCTTGCGGCCCGAATACGGCCCATTCTCATCCATCGGTGGTGGTCGTGCTACTCCAGCGGGTATGTGTTCAGAAGACGAAGATCCAGCTTGAGTACTACCTCGGCCTCGACCACGGCCTCTTCCCCGAGTAGCTCTCGTACTCATATCGATTTATCTGATTACGAATTTTATGCATTTAGGTTACTACTTCCACAGTTTATTACAGAATATCTTATGAACAGATAATGTTTCAAAGTTGTTCTCGCGTAACCACAGTTTAGCTACTGTCTCAGTTTCCTAGGGCTTAGTTTACCCTACAGTCTCAGTTTTGTAGCCTTTACGCTATATTATCTATAGTACTATCTCTAAGGTTTAGTACTAACTACAGTAGAATTCAGTATATAAAACAAAATAGTACTTACAGCCTTGGTGCCGGGGATTCAGTGTGCCACCTCATCAGTTTTCAGATAAACTCAAAAGATTTAGACTTTTTAAAATCCATTTTCCAAACATTTGTGTTAAAAAAAACAAGTTCGGAGATTATCTCCTTTAAACAGAAAATTTATTTTCAAAAGTCAAGTTTTTCCAAAAATACCCTTTTTTTTGGCATAAAGTTTTGAAAACCCTTTTTGGACCCGATCCACGGCTGAGTTGTTGCAACCTAGGCTCTGATACCACTAAATGTAGCACCCCAAGCCTAGCCCAAACGTTAAGGCTGAATCCGACGTGCCACTTTAAAGTCAAAAATCCGTGTTCCCTTTTTAGTGTTTTAAAAAGCCGACTTTTGTCAAACTAACCAAGTGAATGGAAGTCGGGCACCGGTAAGTATCCATAATGAGGAGGTGAGCCATGAAGGCTCGCTAGTACCAAGCTCTCCGATTGATCCAATCCTAGACATGCCCACATCCATTGCCACACTTGGTTATAACAAGTTGAAATTTTTTTTAAGTGATTATCTTTGGTAAATCGAATATTCGTGACGTCATGTTATTTTAAAAAAAAAACAAGTATCGTTTTGAAATCACGCCCTAAGTCTAGCCCATTTGAATAAGTATCCATCAATTTAAAGTTGTTTAAAATAATATAATCCCAGAAAATCAAAGAAGAAAATAAAGTTAAAATGGCCTTATTACAACCCAAAAATTAAATAGTAATTAAAAATAACTTAAGAAAACTAGTCTCTTTTTCAAACCCAAAAGTATTCACCATGGCCACTCTGAATCCCCTCTGGCTCCAAGTCACCCACATCAAGGCTCACTTGCAAGGTTAAAGAAGGGGTGAGTTTGGGGAAACTCAATGTGTAAGGAAAACCCATTCAAAGTCCAAGTCAGCTCAAGCCCATTGGGCCTAAGCCCATTCAGGTAACAGTGATACTGGGCCAGAGCCCTTTTCAGATTACAATAAACTGGGCCTTAACCCCTTATTCAGATAACACTATGACCCATAGGCCCATTTCAAAATACATGCAACATCAATAAACATATGCCAGCCCATTTGGGGAGACTACTCAACCCACCAACCACTACACTCCACCCGTACCACCATACACTCCATGTGGGAATAGCTCAACCCACCCAAATTAACAACACTCCACAGCTTGCCTTTGTCTCAGATTATCATAATTTGAGGCAAAGCCTCCAAGACGTGGACAAGCCACTTTCAGTACTTCCTCCGTCAATGTCTCAGTCCCATGCATCAGATAATAACAACATGGCATACAGTAAATAACAACAGTCAACATGCATTTAGGTCAATTTAACCCTAGGGGTATTTCGGTAATTTATCTCATAGGGGTAAAACTATAAATTTTCCACTTTTAAAGGTATTTCAGTAATTTATCTATTTTAGGGTTTTTCATGCATATTCTTACCTTTCACATACTAACAAAATCACTACAGAGGGTTCTTACTGAATTGGGCTCATTGGCCCATCATTCCAATTTTGGCCCATTAAGCCAAAAAATATCGAGGGCACGTAAATCATGCACTTTGCGGTCCAAACATTGCAGCTTACCAAAAACATTAATCGATTTACCTCACGAGCATTCGCGACACTCAAATCTACAAAATACCGATTTTGGCATTTCGCTTTTGCCGATCTAGACTAAGAAAGAGGGTGTTAGTTACACACTGCTTTGCGACGATATATTGACGAGATCCACACACGAACTGCCTACAATTGGATTACTAACACGGTTAATCTAACTATTCAAATACGAACTACGTATTAACCCCTTACAATATTTGGCCAACCACACCTACAGATCATAGTAAGCTTATAAGAAATCAATAAGCAACTCATTAACAAATTTTTGTCAATGTTTACCACATAATCATAATTTCACTGCAAGTTATCTTCCTGAGCAACAGTCACTAAATCATTTATAATTGGAGCTACGAAACTCCAAATCAAGTGCCGTTAATTTTTCCTGAAAATAGACTCATATATCTTCTATCCATAAAATTTTCAGAATTTTTGGTATGGCCAATCAATACCAGATTTTTCTTAAAGTTTCCCATGTTTCACTGTTTGACTAATCTGACCACTCTTCATTACGAATCAAATTTCTCATTGTACAGAATTCAAAATATGTTCTCGTTTATTCCATTTAAAACTATACTCAACAAGATTTAATTACATAATTTATTCAGCTTCTAATTCATCTCCCACAATTTATGGTGATTTTCCAAAGTCACGTTACTGTTGCTGTCCCAAGTAGATTTATTACCAAATTCACTCTTTCACACATAACTTGCATGCATGTTATTTAAACATGTATATCACCAATCAATCATCACATATCTATGATTTTTTTACTTAAGCATAATCTCCATTTCATCATTTTAAAGCACAACATGTTAGTCGATTTTTCCCTTTAGCATCTAAGGCTCATGCATGATCATTTGTTTGGCTCAACTTCACCTATCTTCCATTTTTCATCAAAAGAACATGAAACAACAACCATTTCCTTCATTTTAATTCATGACTAAATGCTCACAACACAACTAAAAACCAAAACATGCTTCAAGAGTTAAGGTAGAATCAAGATGAACTCATGAACCTCAAAATAAAAGCAAATTACCATGAACTTACCTTCAATTTTCTTCCCCAAGTGACCGAACATTCAAGAGCTTTCTCCTCTCCTTTCTCTTCTCTAACTTTAGGCTATGATGAACAAAGATGGACAAAACTTTGTTCTTTTCACCCCTTTTTTTTAATAAAATTTCCTATTTCATCCATTTAATTCTTTAATACAAAAGTCATAAAATTCCCATCATGGAACATTTACCTAAACCATTATCATGGAATATTTACCTAATCAATTATCATGGAACATTTACCTAACCCATTATCAAATTGTACCATGAATTATGGATATCAAGTGCTCATATTGTCTACAACAACATGATGGCTGGCCACTTCATGTAAAATGGGAGGTTTGTCATGCAAATCCTCCTATTTTGCACTCCTATTTATTTGGCCACTTCAATTTAGCCTATAGCATTTTCAAACATTTTCAAACATTTTCACATAGGTCCTATTTCATAATTTCACCCCTTTTTTCTTATGGAACAAAAATTAACTAAAATTGCAGGGTTCTATCTTAAGCTTGGGCCTTCTAGAGGCCCACAAACATAAGTAAACCTATGCCAACATTCACAGAATTCCTGAAAATTGGGGCGTTACATTCTTCTTATTTAAAATTTGCCGTGTTTTATTTCTTATATATATGTTGGTTAATGTATGATTTTATGCTATTGTGCTTTATTTACCTATTATTATAGTATGTTATCTCGTATGTTATGTTAGTATGCTCCTTCATGCATCGGTTTTAAAAAAGAGACTTCAAAGTTTTCAAAAATAAAAAGCAATGCTTGGTATTTGGAAGCTTCGAGAAAAGTAGTGCCCTAACTTATTGGGTTGCAACGTTCCTCGTTGAGTTCGAATAGTCAAGCACCATTCTAAGTTTTTAAAGGTTTTCAAGATACAAGTAACTGTCTTGGAATTGCAAGGCGTTGTGTCCTAACTTGCTGGATATGGCGTTTTGTGGTTTTTGAGATAGGGATTTCCAAAATGCTAACTTAGTGTCAATATTTTGATACAAGTGAACCCCAATTTTCAAAATCAAAATTTTTAAAAGAGGATTGCATCTTAAAATTTTTAAATTTCCGACCTTAAAGACATTTGATAATTAATTAGGTACCAATTTTGGGCGTTACGAGGGTGCTAATCCTTCCTCGTACGTAATCAACTCCCGAACCCGTTCTTTTTATTTCGTAGACCAAAACTAATGATTTTAAAACAAAATGTTTTAAAGGTGATCCAATCACACCTAAAAAGATTGGTGGCGACTCCTGTTTTTGTTTTTGTCGATTCCCATTTTCCAAAACTCGATTTAAAAATGGTTTCGACATATATATACATATATATATATAATATTAACCATATTTGTTGTAACTTTTTTGAGCTTTATGGTTTATCACAAATTTCATTTTTATTTTTATCTCAAATTTTAAATTTCAAATTCTTTTTGTTTTTTCTAAATTTTTCTTTGGTAGAATAGAATTTCAAATTTATATACCCACACACACCCTTTAAACTATACCATACAAGTAGTGTTGACAAATTAATCTAATAGTCTTGAAATATAGTAAAACCATTAATCAATAGGCCAAATATTAGATTCTAAGATAAAATATGAAATGTGAAATTATCAAAACTGGATTTCAAATATGAAACATTGTTAATCCATATTATATTAAAGAGTTTTAATCAATATTCATATATGGTATATAAATTATTACATCTTATTTAAAAAAGAAGAAAATGTCTAGTTGATTGTTGGGACATTGGGCCCACAAGATTGATATACATGAATAAAAAATTTATCTTAAACTTAATATATATCAAAATTATTAATTAAGAATAGAATAAAGTAAATCGCCAACAATGTTAAACGTAATGGTAAAATACATTATGTGTTTAAAGGATAATGTAGGTTCGAACCTTGAAAACGATATAGTTAAAAAGAACCCTTCCTTAGCTCTAAAGATAAGGTGCCCCAACCACCCAACTATAATTCCATTCCTATTGTGCATTTGAAACCACTCTAAAAAACCCTAGTATTAGAGTTTTTCGCTTGTTATTTGGTAGTCTATTTTCCTCTCTCACTCTCTTTTTCTTTTTTTGATATATATAATTTTTGGGTTAATTACAAGACAAAATATTCAAGTTAATGAGTCTAATACTACTAGAATCAATGGCAATAAAAGAAGTAAATAAGTAGACAGTTCATACATTAAGCTGAAAAGAGTACAAAGAGAAGGACTCTGAGAGACAAACCTTGTAAGCAAGCAAATATATATATATATATTTGCTGCTTCAAACAAGGCAATCTTAACAATCAGTTCTCTCAGGATTATTTACTTGAAGCTAATATTATATAGTAACTACTAGTTCATGCATAATGATTGCTTTCAATCTAATTATGAACAACTTGTTGAATCTCCATGGCTGATGTTTCAACTTTCTTAAAGAAAAATGGCCATCCATGGTCAATGGAGAGAGCCAAACGTATCATTTCTCTATTTGAGTCTCTCTTAATTTTGATGCATAAAGCTGGGCATGTTCCACATACTACGGGGCAGTACTTAAATGTGTGTAATCAAAAGTACCCGCCTTCTCTATTCTAAACCAACTGGTCAAAGTGTTGGCACCCGAGTTCCCTTTAACCCCATCGGTTATCACCCACCATTTTCCGGCTGAATGGTCGTAATCATCGACCTTCCACACTGTTGTTGTTGTTAGGAAAAATTTGGGTCTGAGGAAAATGAACTCTATGTTTATGTCAGAGGACAGGCGAACAACGCCATTGTTGGAGTCCGAATTAGAAAATATCACTGGAATACCATTGTCACTGGATCCTCTTTGAGCAATGACTTCCGGTAATGGCTTTCCTCTAGGCATGCCTGGGGCAATCCCCCCACCACCAGCACCCCATATCGACGACACAACGAAGTATGAGGTGCCTGTGCGGAGCTCGTTACCATCACTATCGATCACAGGAGCGTTTGTAGTGTTGGCCACACCAAACGAAAAGGACGATGGTGTGATTGAGAAGATGATGAAAAGAAGAAACACCGAATGTAGTAGCCAATTTTGGCCCAGACCAACAAACAAAAAAAAACAACAAAATAAAACCCAAATAACCAAATAAAAAGTCCAAATTTTAAGTCCATTTACAACATGTGTGGCCCAACAACACAAAATCCAAATGACCCAAACAATAAAACCCAAGCCAGCCCAAGCCTAAACCCATTTCAGACCCAAAATCCTAGAAACCCTAAAGCCCAACTAGCCCATTACAAAGAAAACATTTCAACAACCCTAGCCACCAAAGTCTGCAGCCGCCGCTCAGCCCCTCCATGCCCGCTGCCTCGCCTCCTCACGAGCCAACCACCACTCACCCACGCCTCTGACACCTGCAAAACGAAGGTTCACACGCAAGACAAAGGCAAATAATGGAGAAAAAGACAAAAAGATAGGATTTAACCGTTTTGTAAACGGCTTTAAAAGCCACCATTTCATCTATGTAGTTTTTTTTTATGAACATCAGAAAATAGAAATAAAAAAAATTCAAAAGGTGATTTTCATCTTTATTCTCGTTTTAGATTCTTGCTTTATCCCTTTTTATTTTATTTTTCTTCACTTTTGCATAAAGATTTAAGTAATAATAAAAGAAAAAAAGGGGGCTTACCGGAGGCACCGCGTGACCACACCATCGAGGAGTTTTTCTCCGTTGCCAAGGCCGGGCTCAAAGGGGAGCTGAGAGTCCCTTTCGTTCAGCACCCTCGGGTGTTGGTATTTTGGCCTTCGGATGCGTTCCAAATGGGGTTAAGTGTAGCACCCCAAACCCGGCCCAAACGTTATGACCGGATCCGACATGCCACATCGAAGTGTTCAAAACATTTTATATTGTTGATCCAGAAAAACTTACTTAGTGTTTTAAAAGATAATTTCATTATAGGTTAAAGTGAATGGAAGTGTGCACCGTAGGAAACCGGAAAAGAGGTGGTAAGTCCATCTGATCGCTATACCAAGCTCCTTGGATCCAATCCTAGACATGCATACCGCCATTGCCACACCTTAACGTCATGGATATTTCTAGGAAACCGATTTGATTAAGTCATTTTTAGGAAAAGTGATTAATTTTGGAAAATACTTTCATTGCAGAAGCTTTGCTTGTTCTCGTGTTATTTTGAAATCAATTGTTGTTTTTGAAAACGTGCCCTAAAACTATCCAATTTCAACAGTTAAAATAAGTAATACCTATCTTAGTAATACATATTAAACCATCAAAAATAAATAAGCAGCCTTATTACATTTAAAAAAACCAAAACTTCAAACGTAAATAAAAGGATGTCCAGTTCACCAGAAGAAAATCAAACTTTCAGAACGGGTGGCCACTCCAATTCCCTCACGACCCAAGCCCACTATGGTTGGGGATTTCTCGTGGATGAAAATAAAAGGGGTGAGTTTGGGGAAACTCGGTGTGTAAGGAAAACCCATTCAAAGCCCAAGTCAACTCAAGCCCATTGGGCCTAAGCCCATTCAGTAATAAAGGATATGGGCCGAGCCCTTTTCAGACATAATAAACCGGGCCTTAGCCCTTATTCAGATAATAAGATGGCCTATAGGCCCATTTCAAAATACATGCAACATCAATAAACATATGCCAGCCCATTTGGGAGACTACTCAACCCACCAACCACTACACTCCACCTGCATTCAGCCATACACTCCATGTGGGAATAGCTCAACCCACCCACCCAACACTCCACAGCTTGTAGCCTTGTCATTGAAGTTATCATAAATTGAGGCAAAGCCTCCAATACGTGGACAAGCCACTTTTAGTACTTCCTCCGTCAATATCCCAATCCTATACATCAGATAATAACAACATGGCATGCAGTAAATAACAACAGTCAAACATGCATTTAAGTCAATTTAACCCTAGGGGTATTTCGGTAATTTATCTCCTAGGGGTAAAACTGTAAATTTTCCACTTTTAAAGGTATTTCAGTAATTTATCTATTTTAGGGTTTTTCATGCATATTCCTACCTTTCACGTACTACGTAATCACGCATCGAGGGTTCTTACGAATTGGGCCCGCTGGCCCATCATTCCAATTTTGGCCCATTAAGCCCAAAATATCGAGGGCACAGAAATCATGCACTTTACAGTCCAAACATTTCAGCTTACCAAAAACATTAATCGATTTACCTCACGAGCATTCGTACACTCGCAAATCTACAAAATACTGGTTTTCGGCATTTCGACTTTTTGGCTTTTGCCGATCTAGACTAAGAAAGAGGGTGTTAGTTACACACCTGTTTGCAACGATATGCTGACGAGATCCACACACGAACCGCCTACAATTGGATTACTAACACGTTAATCTAACTATTCAAATACAAACTACATATTAACCCCTTACGATATTCGGCCAACCACACCTACAGGTCATAGTAAGCTTATAAGAAATCAATAAGCAACTCATTAACAAATTTTTGTCAATGTTTACCACATAATCATAATTTCACTGCAAGCTGTCTTCCTGAGCAACAGTCACTAAATCATTTATAATTGGAGCTACGAAACTCAAAATCAAGTGTCGTTAATTTTTCCTGAAAATAGACTCATATATCTTCTATCCATAAAATTTTCAGAATTTTTGGTATGGCCAATCAATACCAGATTTTTCTTAAAGTTTCCCATGTTTCACTGTTTAACTAATCTGACCACTCTTCATTACGAATCAAATTTCTCATTGTACAGAATTCAAAATTTGTTCTCGTTTATTTCATTTGAAACTAAACTCATTAATCTTTAATTACATAATTTATTCAGCTTCTAATTCATCTCCCACAATTTATGGTGATTTTTCAAAGTCACGTTACTGCTGCTGTCCCAAGCAGATTTATTACCAAGTCACTCTTTCATACACCTATCTTGCATGCATGTTATTTAAACATGTATATCACCAATCAATCATCACATATCTATGATTTTTACTTAAGCATAATCTTCATTTCATCATTTTAAAGCACAACATGTTAGCCGATTTTTCCCTTTAGCATCTAAGGCACATGCATGATCATTTATTTGGCTCAACTTCATCTATCTTCCATTTTTCATCAAAAGAACATGAAACAACAACCAAAAACCAAAATATGCTTCATGAATTAGGGTAGAATCAAGAAGAACTCATGAACATCAAGATAGAAGCAAAGTACCAAGAACTTACCTTCAATTTTTCCCCCTCCTAGTGACCAAAATTCAAGGGTTTCCTCCCCTATTTGCTCTCTCTCAAATTCGGCTATGAAGAACAAAGAATGAACAAAAACCTTCCTTTACTTCCTTTTGTTATTCTTATCACTCAACATTTTATGACACATAAATGATATACTAATATTTGTGCCATACTCATGCCATAATTCCAATAAAAATATGCCATAATGCTTACCATGCCCATCATCCATTAACTATTAAAATGCTAATGCCCATCATCCATTATCATCCATTAACTATTAAAATGCTAAAATGCATACATTATCAACTATCCATCACCTTGGCCGGCCACTACATTAAAAGTGGGGAATTTGACATGCAAATCCTCCTATTTTGCACTACTATTTATTTGGCCACTACAATTTAGCCTATAGCATTTTCAAACATTTTCACATAGGTTCTATTTTATAATTTCACCCCCTTTTTCTTATGGAACAAAAATTAACTAAAATTATCGGGTTCTATCTTAAGTTTGGGCTTTCTAGAGGCCCACTAACATAATTAAACCTATGCCAACATTCACGTAATTCTCAAAATTGAGGCGTTACACTGCTTAACCCATTTCCATAGCAACGCCACCACGCCGCCACGGCGGCAAGAGAGGGCGAGTCTCTAGGGAACCCAATCGACGGAAAGACAAAGAGGGGAGAGAGAGCAAAAAAGGCTCTCTGTTGTTTTTTAAAGTTCTAGGGCTAAAATGGAATGAAAAAAATGGGCCTTTTATACATTTACAAAACTGCAGCGTTTTGGGTTGGGGGTTTAGGTGCCGAAACGGCACCGTTTTGGTGTACCAGCACACGACCCGACTCGCTCCAAGGGGGTCCACGCGTTTCCTTTAAATGGGAAAATACCCACTTTGGTCCCTTCGCCTTTTCTGCTCTTTTATTTAGGCCCGTTTTGCATTTTTCTTTTTTTTTTAAAATCTCACCCTATTATTATTTTTCATTTCTGATTTTATCCCTGGCCTGGACAATTGAAATGCCGCGCATTGGGACCTGAGATATTCTCACATCTGGTCCCCGAAAGTTTATGCGCTTGTTGCTATAGTCCCTGGCAGCTTTTAGTATTTATGGTTATGCCCATTATTTTATGCTGATTTGTAATGTAGTCCCTGACCTTTTAACTTCGTTTTTTTTTTTAAATTGCTCCTGTTCATTTATTTATTTATCCTTTTGTCTTTTTTATTTTATTATTATTTTTATTTGCTCTTTAAACTGTTTAGATTTTTCTTTTACATATTATTTCACTTAAACTATTCTATGTTTATTTTAAGTTTTTATATATATTGAAACTATTTTACCTTTTATTGTTCATTTTAAAATTCTTGTGCATATATATATTTGAAGCTTTCATGTGTTATGTTAAAGGGTGCATGAATTATTTATTTCAATTACTTTATATATTATTGTATTTCTTTTAAAATGTATTAGATATGTTAATTCTTTTAAATCGTTTTATGCTATTTAATTCAAATGGATATATAGTATTTTTTTAAAAAAAACGTTATTACATATTATTTATTTAAAAATCATTTCGATTACCTATTCTAAAATTGTTTTATGTATCTTATTTTGAACTCTATTTATTTTAAGATGGTTTGTTACTATTTAATCTAATTGTTTATACATTATTTATTTCATGCTTTTATGTATATACATCTATACATATATATATATATTATTTGTTTTAAAGTTTTTCATATATATATATCATTCTTTCTTTTTTTTTTTTAAAAAATCGCTTTTGTATATTGTTGATTTAACTTTCTTTTCTCTACATTTTTATTTTAAATTGTTCATTGTCATTTTAAAATTTACTTTGCAATTATTTTATCGTAGCTTGCTTTCAACCCCTTTTTTATTTTATTATTGATTATTTAATTCATTTACCTTTGATAATTAGTTATTAGTATTTGAATGGTGCATATTGTGAAATTATTGCCATTGCGTGTACTTTAATTCACTTACTCGTATTCATATTATTGTCATTTGCTTGTGTAATATTTTATTCATGTATCATCGTTCTACATCGCACTATACCTTCGTTGTAACACCCCTAACCCGTATCCGCTGCCAGAACAGGGTTTCGGAGCATTACTACCATTTACAGATCACTAAAAAAAAATTTAAATACTTACCGATTCAATGCATCATATAAATAAATATATTACCATTCAATCAACAGTTTGACAGTTGTATAAGCATCAAACAGCAACATTGTTAGTAAACTTGCACATATCTCATATAAATTCAACATTGATATATCTATTTTCTCGACATATCGCACTTGAGTTTAATAATAGTCTCAATTACATAATTTCCTTGTATCAACATATCAAAGATAATCATATATGTACATGTCATGAAACATATCATGCTCTTACCATTTCTTCATAAGCATATATCATTCATTTCATTATATCAATATTTCATGCTCCATCATTTCCATATATTTTATGTATATTTATTCCGGTAATAGCTTATATCAAACTTAACATAAATTATATTTCATGTACTTATACTTATTTCGTTTATCTATCTTCATAATTATTTCATATAACCATTCGTCATCTGATACATATTACCTGAATATCAATTGTTCAACGAGATGTTAGGCGTCTCCCATCCACGGTCTTATTTATCTTTGACATGATGCCATAGTGTCTTTCAACTATGGTCTTACTCATTTTCATCATGTTGCCATGGTATCTTTCAACCATGGTCTTGTTCATTTCATATCACGTTGCCATGGTATCTTTCAACCATGGTCTTACACCTTTCATATCAGTTGCCATGGTATCTTTCAACCATGGTCTTACACATTTTATATCAGTTGCCATGGTATCTTTCAACCATGGTCTTACACATTTCATATCAGTTGCCATGGTATCTTTCAACCATGGTCTCACACATTTCATATCAGGTTGCCATGGTATCTTTCAACCATGGTCTTACACTCAGGTTGCCATGGTATCTTTCAACCATGGTCTTACACATTTCATATCGTAGCCATGGTATCTTTCAACCATGGTCTTACACTCAGTTGCCATGGTATCTTTCAACCATGGTCTTACACATTTCATATCGAGAGCACACTCTCATGAACCTCATCCTTAAAGGATTACCAGCTCAAAGCTAAATCTCAGTAATATAAACCGATAGAGTATTATCGGGATTACCACCAAGCTAAATCCTCAGAACGACAATTACTCTAATGAGCTTAGATCTGAATTACTAGTCCAAAGCTAAATTCAGACCCTAATTCGGATTACCCGTCCGGGCTAAATCCATTTTACACATATTCTTCGGAGGGCTATATCAGATAGGATCACCGTCCTGCTAGATCCTTTTACCGTCAATTCCTTTTCGAGAGATCCATCGAATTTTCCTTTCATTCAACCGGGATTTCTTCTCCTTTTATCAAATTTATCAATGTTTCATAAATTTTCATACAATGAACATTCAAATCATATTCACATAAATAACATACAATCTCAAGCATTTAAGAATATAATTCAAGTTACAAGAACTTACCTCATTGCTTGTTTGTGTTTATAATTTCATTAATCTGATATCTTTTCTTTTCCATGATCAAGTCTTATATTTGAGTCGTCCGGATCTTTATAAATAAATTTGATCATCATTTTCATTCATTTCATATTCTAATGCATTTAATTAATGCTCTAGGCAAAATTACCATTTTGCCCTTAAACTTTTAATTAATGACGATTTCATTGTAACACCCCAAACCCGGCCTGGATGTTATGACCGGATCTGATGCGCCACATTGATGCATTCAAAACACTTAGTTTGGAAAAGCTGAGTTGGTGTTGTAAAGACACTTTTAAAAGTAAGTTAAAGTGAATGGAAGCTGCGCACTGTAGGAAACCGGGAAGAAGAGGAGGTGAGTCCGCTTGACCGCTAAGTACCAAGCTCTCTTCGATCCAATCCTAGACATGCACACCGCCATTGCCACACTCTAACATCTCGTATAATTTTGAAAAACCGCTTGATTATGACCACTTAAGAAAATGATTAAGGTTGCAAATCGTTTGCTTAAAATATTTATTTTTCTTGGGAAAACATTTACTTTATGGAAACTTTATGCGTCATCGTGATCTTTTAAAACAAGTAGATTTTATAAACGAACCCTAGTGCTAGCCAGTTTAATAATCCCCACAATAAAAGTAATTAAAAATAGCGGCCTTATTACAACTTTAAGCATAATAAAAAAATAAAAAAATAAAATAACCCAAATTAAAGGCTAAACTTATTTAAAATCGGCAATTAATCTTCATGGCCACTCCGAATCCCGCTTGACTCCAAGTCCACCAATTCTAGGCTCACTGCAAGGATGGAAGAGGAAGGGGTGAGTTTGGGAAAACTCAGTATACAGAAACCCATCCAAAGCCCAATTCACTCGAGCCCATTGGGCCTAAGCCCTATTCAGATAACAAGACACAAGAGGTCAAGCCCTTTTCGAATACAAGAGCAAGGCCTTAGCCCTTTTACATAACAAGTGTGGCCCATAGGCCCAATTCAAGAGCATGAGTAACAACAAGAATAATGAATGCAAGCCCATCCGGGAGACTACTCAACCCACCAACCGCTACATCGCCTGCACCAACCCTACACACCATGTGGGAATATCTCAACCCACCCAAATTACACATTACACAGTTGCAAAGAACGCCTCAAATTCGATCGATTGAGGCAAAGCCTCCAAGACGTGGATGAACCACTTTCAAGATTTCCTCCATTAATACCCCAATCCCATGCAATGATATTAATAAATGCATATCATGCAAAATACAGTAGTAATCAATCAAGCGATTCACCAATTTAAAACCCTAGAGGTATATCGGTAATTTTGCTCTTTAGGGTAATTTCGTGATCTACGCCATCGCACAAGCTAATTGATAATTTTATCGTTTTATGCAATTTGATTCCACCATCTACCTAATGTGCTAATTTGCCCATCTCTTACCCATATTGGTCCGTAAGCCCATTGGGCCCATTTTGGCCCATCGAGCCCCTTTTTCCAAATACACTAAAACGTCACGCGAACGTGCTTACCACCTTGCGGTGCGGATCTAACAATTACTCTATGACTTGAGAGCATTCAGATACCCACATGACCATGAAATGCCGATTTCGGATTTCGGCTTTTGCCGAATTGAACTAAAGAAGGGTGTTCAGACACACTGCTTTCATGACGATCGCTCTTGAGATCCCTTACGATGTCCTACAATTATTCATCACCATTTTTAGCATACAAGTTATGCTTAACAAACTCAAAATCCACCCTACCTTATTCTACCAAAGAACCCTTATTGACCATAAGTTGCTTACCTTCACAGGTCCAATAATACGATTCAAGCTTATCCAAGTCGATACTCCAAGCCTCACGCTCCTTCAAAGTTGTCTATATCACACAGTCCAAGTCAACACTTGCCCACAAGGGCAAAATAGTCATTTAACACCCTAGGGGCAAAATAGTAATTTTACCCCACAAGGGTATTTCAATAATTTTACCCTACAGGGGTATTTTAGTAATTTTTCAAACCATGGGTATTTTGGTAATTTTATAAACAAAGGGTATTTTAGTAATTTTACAAACTAGGGGTATTTTGGTGATTTTATAAACCAAGGGTATTTTGGTAATTCTGTAAATTGAGGGTAAAACGGTAATTCTGTAAATCGGGAGTACTTTGGTAATTTTACAAGTCGAGGCATTTCAAGAATTGGTAAACTAAAGTATTCTAAACATGGATAACAATACGAATGGGCCTAAAGCCTATTCTCTACCTAAATGGGCCCACACTCGTGTGGCCCTTTTAACCCAAACCTAGCCACGATATTCGATTCACCTAGCCTAGTCCAATATTTACTACACAATCAAACAACTTATCCAATTGGGCTCAGAGGCCCATTGGGCCCATATGGCCCCTTTCGCCCATCGCACCAAGTAGCAATCCAACAACAAGAGTAGTGATAAATACACACCGATAGGAGATGGAGTTAATCCCGCCCAAGCACTTCTAGCCGATGCCCAACCCAAACGAGCTCGCCATAACGCGAAAGGGATCACCAAGAAAGGTACCTTTGCTCTCCTCATAGTTCTCTCTATTTAAAGCCACCAGATCCACTCCTATGTTAGCTTACCGATGTGGGATCCTCCATCATCGAGTTTAAATTCAACACCAACTCTTGCCATCCCAACATAGCAAAATAATCAACCTTTGCATGCCAAGGATTCAACCAAAGTCCTCCTATATGCCAACTCACGCCATCACCACTAGGCCACCAACTCATTTGTGTCATAAATCCAACACATTAAACTTTAAAGCGCACCTACTTGCTTCTAGATTTATTGAAAAGAAAAACCAAAATATATTGCAAGAGCCAAGACTTGAACCTTGGACCCTTGCTTCCTCTATGGCGTCACTTCCTTGTCCCCTAAGTGGCGCCACCTTGCCACTACACCACACTCCTTTTTGTGTCACAATTTCTCCAACAATATTCTTAAGGCCTACCTACTACACCTGTGGTTTGATCTACCTTAAATTTTTACTAGAGTCCGTGTTTGAACCCAAGACTTCTCCAACACTTCTCAAGACACTTAACCACTAAAATAAGCCTTCATTAACAAAATTTACATGCACAACAAAATATTAAAAGTCGCCTTCAACCGCTCCCATGCTCAAGGCCCAAAACTTCTAGGCCCAAATTGTGGTGTTACAACTCTATTTCCTTAAAGAAATTTCGTCCTCGAATTTCCATTTAACAGTAGTCATCTAACATCTACCCCACTACGCTATCAATACAAGACTCGATCTAAATAATTTTAATACAACGCAGAACATCTAATTATCAAATAAAGAAACGCTTATCAAGCACGATTCAATTCAGTAACACACACTTAAATAGGATAAACTTGGCAATCCCGAGCTCGATGCTCCTTGGACCCACATCTAAAGTATCCTCCCATCTTCCTAAGGTATTCACCAAGATGACGCCTGCAGTCTTTTGCAGTTGGAAAGTTTGGTCGTGCCTTAACATGTTTCACGTAATCTAAGCTTGGTCTTCGAGAACTAGAATCCTTTCTCTTCTTACATCGCAAGCACCCCGCTTGAAACATTTCCCTAATTTCCTTAACCTTGGTCTCCAATACTTCCTCTATCACTTTCCTTACTAACTCGGCCATTACCTCGTTACCAAGCTCGAGTTATCGCACCCGAAGTTGGCGGACTTTTCTTACCCTCAAAATCCATATCAATACTCTACATTACCAAGACACATCTCAATTAACTACAAAGATCTCAAAATTTTACTATTTATTCACATGTCTTATGCAGAGATAGTATTTTCAAGTTTCTATTTTCACGTAATCATAGCCTAGCTACGCCTCAAGATTCTAGAGTTTTTAGGTTGCCCTAGTTATAATATCATGATATGGTCTCAGTTCTATCTACAATAATATCTTAATACAAAGGTAATATGAGGAATGTAAATACTTACAGACTTGGTGCCGGGATTCAAGATGCCACTTCTTTATCATCCATAAAACCCATGTTTTTGTTTCATGAAAATAAAAAGATTTCATTTGAAAACACTTTTTTTTAAAACTATTGATTTAACCTCGCTCAATAGAAAAATTTGAATATTTTTGAAAAACCTATAGGAAAAACTTTTTTTAAAGATTTTCGGACCCGATCCACACCGAGTTGTTGTAACCAGTGCTCGATACCACTAAATGTAACACCCCAAACCCTACGGATGTTATGACCGGATCGATGCGCCACATTGATGCGCTCAAAACACTTAGTTTGGAAAAGCTGAGTTGGTGTTGTAAAGACACTTTTAAAAGTAAGTTAAAGTGAATGGAAGTGCGCACTGTAGGAAACCAGAAGAAGAGGAGGTGAGTCCGTTGACCGCTAAGTACCAAGCTCTCTTTGGATCCAATCCTAGACATGCACACCGCCATTTCCACACTCTAACATCTCGTATAATTTTGAGAAAACCGCTTGATTATGACCACTTAAGAAAATGATTAAGGTTGCAAATCGCTTGCTTAAAATATTTATTTTCTTGGGAAAACATTTACTTTATGGAAACTTTGCGCGTCATCGTGATCTTTTAAAAACAAGTAGATTTTATAAAATCTAACCCTAGTGCTAGCCAGTTTAATAATCCCCACAATAAAAGTAATTAAAAATAGCGGCCTTATTACAACTTTAAGCATAATAAAAAAATAAAAAATAAAATAACCCAAATTAAAGGCTAAACTTATTTAAAATCGGCAATTAATCTTCATGGCCACTCAATCCCGCCCACCTCCAAGTCCACCAATTCTAGGGCTCACCGCAAGGATGGAAGAGGAAGGGGTGAGTTTGGGAAAACTCGGTGTATACAGAAACCCATCCAAAGCCCAATTCACTCGAGCCCATTGGGCCTAAGCCCTATTCAGATATCAAGACACAAGAGGTCAAGCCCTTTTCGTATCACAAGAGCAAGGCCTTAGCCCTTTTTACATAACAAATGTGGCCCATAGGCCCGTTCAAGAGCATGAGTAACAACAAGAATAATGAATGCAAGCCCATCCGGGAGACTACTCAACCCACCAACCGCTTCACCGCCTGCACCAACCCTACACACCATGTGGGGAATATCTCAACCCACCCAAATTTCACATTATTCACAGCTTGTAAAGAACGTCGCTCAATTTCGATCATTGAGGCAAAGCCTCCAAGACGTGGATGAACCACTTTCAAGATTTCCTCCATTAATACCCCAATCCCATGCAATGATATTAATAAATGCATATCATGCAAAATACAAGAGTAATCAATCAAGCGATTCACCAATTTAAAACCCTAGAGGTATATCGGTAATTTTGCTCTTTAGGGGTAATTTGGTAATTTTGCTCTTTAGGGTAATTTCGTGATCTACGCCATCGCACAAGCTAATTCAGTAATTTTATCGTTTTATGCAATTTGATTCCACCATCTACCTAATAAAGCTAATTTGCCCATCTCTTACCCATATTGGTCCGTAAGCCCATTGGGCCTAGTTTTGGCCCATCGAGCCCCTTTTTCCGAAATACGCTAAAACGTCACGCTGAACGTGCTTACCACCTTGCGGTGCCGGATCTAACAATTACTCTATGACTTGAGAGCATTCAGATACCACATGACCATGAAATGCCGGAATTTCAGATTTGCTTTTCTTGAATTGAACTAAAGAAGGGTGTTAGACACACCGCTTTCATGACGATCGCTAATCGAGATCCCTTACGATGTCCTACAATTATTCATCACCATTTTAGCATACAAGTTATGCTTAACAAACTCAAAATCCACCCTACCTTATTCTACCAAAGAACCCTTATCGACCATAAGTTGCTTACCTTCACGGGGTCCAATAATACGATTAAAGCTTATCCAAGTCGATACTCCAAGCCTCTTGCTCCTCCAAAGTTGTCTATATCACACGGTCCAAGTCGGTCACTTGCCCACAAGGGCAAAATAGTCATTTAACACCCTAGGGGCAAATGGTAATTTTACCCCACAAGGGTATTTCAAGAATTTTACCCTACAGGGGTATTTTAGTAATTTTTCAAACCATGGGTATTTTGGTAATTTTATAAACAAAGGGTATTTTAGTAATTTTACAAACTAGGGGTATTTTGGTGATTTTATAAACCAAGTGGTATTTTGGTAATTACTCAAATTGAGGGTAAAACAGTAATTTCAGAATCGGGAGTACTTTGGTAATTTTACAAGTCGAGGGCATTTCAAGAATTGGTAAACTAAAGTATTCTAAACATGGATAACAATACGAATGGGCCTAAAGCCTATTCTCTATTAAATGGGCCCACACGCTCGTGTGGCCCTTTTAACCCAAACCTAGCCACGATATTCGATTCACCTAGCCTAGTCCAATATTTACTACACAATCAAACAACTTATCCAATTGGGCTCAGAGGCCCATTGGGCCCATATGGCCCCTTTCGCCCATCGCACTCAAGTAGCAATCCAACAACAAGAGTAGTGATAAATACACACCGATAGAGACTGGAGTTAATCCACGCCCAAGCACTTCTAGCCGATGCCCAACCCAAACGAGCTCGCCATAACGCGAAGGGATCACCAAGAAAGGTACCTTTGCTCTCCTCATAGTTCTCTCTATTTAAAGCCACCAGATCCACTCCTATGTTAGCTTACCGATGGGATCCTCCATCATCGAGTTTAAATTCAACACCAACTCTTGCCATCCCAACATAGCAAAATAATCAACCTTTGCATGCCAAGGATTCAACCAAAGTCCTCCTATATGCCAACTCACGCCATCACCACTAGGCCACCAACTCATTTGTGTCATAAATCCAACACATTAAACTTTAAAGCGCACCTACTTGCTTCTAGATTTATTGAAAAGAAAAACCAAAATATATTGCAAGAGCTAAGACTTGAACCTTGGACCCTTGCTTCCTCTATGGCGTCACTTCCTTGTCCCCTAAGTGGCGCCACCTTGCCACTACACCACACTCCTTTTTGTGTCACAATTTCTCCAACAATATTCTTAAGGCCTACCTACTACACCTGTGGTTTGATCTACCTTAAATTTTTACTAGAGTCCGTGTTTGAACCCAAGACTTCTCCAACACTTCTCAAGACACTTAACCACTAAAATAAGCCTTCATTAACAAAATTTACATGCACAACAAAATATTAAAAGCTGCCTTCAACCGCTCCCATGCTCAAGGCCCAAAACTTCTAGGCCCAAATTGTGGTGTTACATTCATCCTTAGAGTCGGAAAATAAAATTCTTGCAATTTAATCCTTATTTCCACTATTATTCTCATATATATTGATAACAATCCATGAATTCTATAAAATATCGAAATTTTTTCATAATTTCAACACTTTTCAATTTAATCCCTAAAACATGTTTTCCCCCGATCTTGAACTAAATTAATCCATTTCATGCAATTTGGTCATTTCTGGCATTTTTACAAAATTACCCATAAAGTTTTACTTTTATTCAATTTAGTCCCTAAGCCTAAAATATGCAAATTAGCCATGCTTAATGAATATTCATATATGTTTTCCTCCTCCTCCTCTCCATTCCACATCCTTGATGTATGTAGCACACTTGTAAGTAACATTATCTATAATCTTTATTATTTACTTTTATGAATATTCAAGCTGTCCATCTGTGTCATAGTCACTAAATTATTTATATTTGGAGCTATAGGACTCCAAATTAAGATCCTCTAATTTTCCCTGAAACTAGACTCATATATCTTATTACCATAAAATTTTCAGAATTTTTTGTTTAGTAACTAAGTACAGTTTATTCTTTAAAGTTACCCCTATTCTTCTGTCTGTCGACAGCCAGACCCTTCTTCACTAAAAATTAATTATCTCCTTGTACGTAATTGAATGATGTTCATATTTATTTCTATTGAAAATAGACTCATTCAGGATTCTAAACATATAAATTTAAGCCCTAATTATTTTTATCCAATTTTTTTATTTTACAAATTCGTAACAGAGAACCCAAATCATTCTCGACCTTGTCTCACAAAATTCATCATATCTCATGATTTAGAATTCCATTTGTTGTAGGCCAATTTTGGGCCCTTTTACTAATACATCAGCCAACCCAAAATTCAAACCCCATTTACAACCAGAACCCAATATCTTTGAACCCATATACCCAAAGCCCAATAACCTAAACTACCAGCCCACTAAACTAACAGCCCATTACACAAAATCAGAAACAAAAAAATACCTAATCCCAAACCCTAGCCCCCCTAGCATTTGGCGCCCACTTGCCTCTGTCACCACCGACGTCTGCCACGCCCCATACCCCACTACAACAGTCCCATACCTCCACAGTCCTCAGACGCCACGCCCACACCCCAACACGATGACAATGACACATTCTCGCAAAAAAAGAAACAACACAACAAAGAAAGAATAAGAGCAAGAGTAATATTTTTGTACTCTTCTTTGGAACATTCGCTATAAAGCCATATAATAACCGTTGTAAGTTTTTAGACGGGCAATAAGAAAAAACAGAAAAGAAATATTGAACTTTGGATCCCGCCTATATCCATATACGAGAATAGCATCGACTAAGCAAGAAAATAGCAAAGATCAAGAATCGAAGTTAAAAACTAAAGGTTATTTCTTTTCATTTCTATTTCGTTTTAAAATTAATTCTATCACCCATTCACATAAAAATCTAATAAACTAATAAAATAAACAAATAACACAAAATTAAAGAAAAAATTAAAATTTTTACCTTTCATGGTTGGCCATATTTGGCCATGACGTTCGACGACCGGATCGGAGCCCTCCCTCGGCGGAAATCGCTCCTGCCCTCTCCTTCTCTCCCTTTTCTCCTTTTTTTTCTTTCTCCCTAACTCAAATGATTTTTTTAAAATTTTTGACTTTTATAGGGGTCAAACGCACTGCTTTGGACCTCGATTTTAATGAACAAACGACGCTGCTTTTACTTGGCCCGACCCGATTCGACCGAACCCGCCTTTAGGATCCGCGTGTTTTTAACTCAATGGGATATTTGTGCAATCGGTCCTTCCGCATTTTTTGTTGTTTGAATCAGTTTATATTTATTTACAAATCGGCCCTAAAATTTAAACCGATTTGTGATCTAATTCCTATTAATGCTACTGCTTTTGATAGAGCGGATATATTGTTGTTTCATCCCCCATGTTTCATGCTGCGTTGCAATTCGGTCCCGTGGCTTATTTTATTTCAATTTCACCTAAAATTCTGCTTTTGAGCTCGATTTAGTCTTTTTTGCTAGATTACGATTTTATTTTCAAATTATTTGTTTCTTATTTTCGTTAATTATTATTATTATTAATTATAATCTTTATATTCTTATTATATTTACTATATTTAATATATGTAGTGGTGTATATTGTATTATGTATGATATGCGTATGTGTTCTATATATATTTATGGAATATTATTATTAGTTATTTTTAATATGTGTATTATGTAAATATTTTAATATTGTATTCTATACATTATTTCACATAATATTACGTAACACGTGTTCTCAATATAACCATGTGCATTTAAATATATACTGTATATATTTGGGGAAGCATTGTCAATAGTTTTTTTATTATCTTTTTAACATGTATGTATCATATAAATATTTGAGTGTTATATTATGTATATATATATATATATATATTTCCAATGTGTATATTTTTTATTGCATTTTTATACGCTATATATATTTTTCAAGCTATATTAAATTTCACATATTATCATATAAATATGTACATATATTTTTAACTACTTTAGGCACATTATTTTTAACTTGACATTATGTATATATTTTGAACACCATACATATTGAGTATTTCTAATGTCCCATTTATTTATACCCACGCATTTAACATATCCATGTAATGTACTAGTAAGTTCAATCTATGTCGTTATCATTTCTAATGTATATGTATATTTCATGCAATATAATTAATAGTTACTCTTTTAACATTATTTTGAAGTACGTGTATATTATATGTATTCTTTTAATATGTATTACATGTATATATATATATATATATTCTGATTCTACATTGTGTATATACATATTTTCAATGTTATCTTTTTAAATCATACGTCGTTTTATATATTTTCCATAGTCTTAACTAGATTTTATATTTTTATATGTATATTATTACATTTATTTTATTCTTATCACATATATTATCAATACATGTACTTTATTATATGTATATATATATCATGTACACATATTAATATTATTATGTAAATCTTTTCATCCCTATTTTTATGTATATATTCGTAATGTCACTTTTACATATGTATATTCAATGTTTTTTCATTTTCGATATTATTGTCATATTTAATCTTGCATGCATGGTTATTGTTTTAATATTTTTGTTATGTTTGTCATTTGCTTAAATATGTATGCCTAGTCCTTTCATTTGTTTATTTATTTCGTATTCGCTTTTGTCTTACACGCTTTAAAAAATCACGCTTTTGTTTCTAAATTAATTTCGATAATCAAAGGCAACATATCGGTTTAATACCAAGTCGACGGTTCCATTGCTATGTTGAGTGGAATTTGTCGGTTCGTGTTTAATCGGTATACCCTTCTCAAAAAAAGGGAAATCAAAAATTGAAAGTTTTCGTGTTTTGAATCGGATCACGATTGAATATTACTTTGAACTCATATTTTGAAAATCAAGACAACACTTGTTTATGAGATACCAATTTTGGGCGTCGCGAGGGTGCTAATACCTTCCTTATGCAGAATCGACTTTTAACCCTAATTTTTCTCTCGCTTTTAACGTAGACCTTAACTCGGCCTTTTTCTCGCTTTTTAAAAAGGAAATCTAATAGGTGTCCGATCACACCTAGAAAAAGGATCGGTGGCGACTCCCGGTTTATTTTAAATCAAATTTTAATTTCCAAGTTTTTAATCGCCACAATTAGCGACCAAAGCTAAAGCTAATTTTTACGTCACATACTGTTGGCGACTCCACTGGGGAACCTTTTTGAGAGTCGTGTCTCGAATTAAGCGCGTGTTGTCAAAATTTTCAAATTTCCATGTTCAAATTAATATTTAATCATGATCCTTAAGTTTTGTTTTTTAAAAAAAATCATACATACATATCTCCTAATTCGTTTTATCTTTCGTTTCAGTTTTGTAGTTTTAAAATAAACGGAAGGATTGCAAATTTCTCCCACACACCGTGCACTTGCATTTTCATAACATAAAGCTCTCTACCCGGCTCATTCGCTTAAGTGAAAGTAAACGCTATGCCTTCGTGAGTTAACTCGCCCTCCGACAAAGTTAGTGAATACTTTCGGGTTACATATGACTTATGCCTTCGTGAGTTAACTTGTCCCTCCGCATAGGCATAAGTAAATGTAATCCCTCGAATTGAACTCGTGAGCCTGTGATGGGTTATGACCGAGGCTTCATGCTGATCTTAGCAGATGATAGTACGAGCAATTCGAGTACCTGTTCTAGAACCAAAACCGCATATAGTGAACCATACGAGCCACCCAACTAGAGCCGTGCCGAACCTCTGTCCGCTTATAGTCACCAAAATGAGTACACGGGGAAAATGCCCTTTGCTTTTCATTTACACTGTTGGATTGGGTAGTTTGATTTGTTTTTCAAATTATATTTGTTGCGTCTACTAACCAAGTTTGCTTGTTTTTATTTTTATCATGCATCATAGGAATCATATTAGGAAGGTGTTGATTAAAGGTTGGTTGCCAAAAAACGAGTTTCTGATGGAGGAGTCAATTACACAAATTACCCAGAAGAATGCCGTGGTACGGGACTGGTCTCTAAAAACTCAGAGGGACAAGGGGGATAGTCTTGTGGAAAGGTGTGCTGCCAATTTGCCCGAACAAATAACTGTGAATGTTCGCCAAAATAACATCGAACATTTGGTTCAAATTTAGAATCAGTGGGATTCAGACACTAGAGACATTTTCACTGAGAGGTATGGAGATATAGCTCACCGATCACCATCCGTAGATGAACAGTTGATTCAAGCCATGGTTGGTTCGGGACCCGGCTTATCGTTGTTTCACCTTCAATCAAGAAGGCATGACTCCAACCATAGAAGAGTATGTCGCTTTACTCCGCATCGACAATGTACAATTCGCAAAATATATGTGAAGGAGCCTAAGCCGATGACCTTCAAGAAAAGTTAGTAAGACCGACAGACATG
The DNA here is from genome assembly GCF_025698485.1 of Gossypium arboreum. Taxonomy (NCBI): domain Eukaryota; kingdom Viridiplantae; phylum Streptophyta; class Magnoliopsida; order Malvales; family Malvaceae; genus Gossypium; species Gossypium arboreum. The sequence goes on along the minus strand of NC_069079.1, from coordinate 126,079,326 downwards.
ACCGATGCATGGGCTGAAAATAGATAAAGAAGAAGAACGAAACCATTTGCATTCCATGGTCCTCCCTACGAGATTTGACTCGAACCATCCCGACATGTCAAAAGGGTAAATCTATTCGCTGGCCATTTATGGTTTGGTTATTTTCCCAAAGGTTCTCGGACATCTCGGTTGCGAGAGTTGATTTCTTGAAAGGTTAAAACAAGGAATCAACCCCGTCCCAACCATCCTAGCCGAGACCTTCGTGTCCCCGAGTAGTTGTCAAGAAAAGGGAGGGACGATTTATCGGATGCACGCATTGCTCAATGTTTGGATTTTGAGTCACTTTAGAAGGTGGAGCGACTCCATTCCATATGTTTTCTAAAACATTCTCCTCGCTAGAAGCTTTCTCAAGAAAGAATGGTCAAGGAAGTCACCGAGCAACATTGGGTATCGTCTTCGAGAATCTTGCGCCGAGGATATAACATGGATAGCACCTCGATCCGCCCTTCGATTCGCTATACAAATGTGGAAGCCAAGATTGGGTACCTTTACTTGGGTTATGGGGAGGAGTTGGATATGCTCGCTATTGGTCCAAAGGCAATTTTTTGCGACAATTCCTCCCATAGAATCGGAGGATTAGCACATTCGAAGTTCGCTTTCACGGGTGAAGGATATATGAAGAGAGTTCAAGACATCGCAAAGTCTTGGAAGGAAATTCATTTCATGGAATTAGCCTTGTATGCTGATACCCTTACCCAAGATTACGACGTATGGAGGAAGCAACGGGTAAATAGTCAACAAATCTCGCCAACAAACCACCCCATCCGAATCTTTTCTCAAGGAAACGCCGTCGAGCTAGAAATGGCAAGACAAGAATTAACGCGAAAAGGCCAAGATGTCTCGGGACCTTAGTGCCCTTCAAGAAGAAAACTATCAATCAAGATTGAAGTTCAAAGTTGAAAGATCCGAATCGAAAAAGTACAAAGAGAAGCCGAGATTGTGAGAAACGACTTAAGGGACCTTCATTTGGAAAACAAGAAATTAAGAAACACTATAAAGAATAGCGGGTTAGGCAAGTCGACAATGCAGAATGGAAGGAAGAAATTAGCAATATCAAGGGAGGAATGGAGTTTTGGAAGGAAAAGCAAAGAAAGAGGAGGAAAAGGTCATGCTACCGTGATAGAGTTAAGAAGGAAGAACGCCGAGTATGAAATAGTGACTGCAGAATTGGCGAATAGTTAGTCTGAACATCAAGAATTAAAAAGGAAAACACGAGATTTAGAAAATATGCCGCAATCTCGTCAACAACAATTAGATAACCTCTCAAGGCTCTAGAAGAAAAGAGTGAGCAAGACGATAGGGACATTCACGCGTATGAAGGAACTCTCAAAGAAAAGAAATGCAACTCGACTTCTTGATCAATGAAATTGCAAAGCGGCTATGCAAGTTGTTCAATTATCGATGAAGCCAAGTTCTCGTTGCCAATTCCTCCGAGTCAAGATCGAGCATATCGAGTTTTTAGAGCAAGTGAAGAAACAAGGCAATGTGGCTAGGAAATTTGTGTAACCGTTGGAAAAATGGAAACTTGGTGTAATAGACTATGTTGATAAATGAAATGCCTAAATATGGGGCTACCTTGAAATTAACACCAATTTTTTGCATTCCTTGCATAATTAACATATTAATATTTTGACATTCGTGCATTCATTCATGCATTCATCCATACATTGCATATCCCATACTCGGTCACGAAGACAAAATATATAATTCGCAGTTGTAATACCACAAGATCGGAACCACGTCATCAAGATAAAACGCTACCGACAAGCTAGAGTGATGGAAGTCAATTCAATGAGAGAATTGAAAGGATGGAAAAGGCTCAAAAGAATTACAAGAGTAATCGCCAAATCGCAACAAGAGACGAGAGACCTAATGGTGAGATCTCGAGAGGAATCACTCGAGCAAAGAGATCAAATGGCCAAGATGATGGAGATGATGTCACTCTAGTTAAAGGAAAAGGACCCATGCGAGCCCTCGACATCGAGGAGTCTCGATCAAGAATTCACCACGATCAGATCCACTCTATCCCCGTGATTCACTCCACCGCCGCATATACAAACACGAGAGGGTATACTCAAGGGAACCTTTGGATTGGAACATCGACCTATGCCATCTGCTCCGCCCACTAATTTGGGGCAAGGAATTTTCGCGTCAAACCCAGGGGCTAATCCTGCTGATCCACTAGTCCCAAATCTGGATGACCCAGCAGAGGTAGCCAAGTTGAAATCGGATAACCATGACGCAAAATATAGGGGTCTAGAGGAAAGACTCAAAGCGATAGAAGGCACTGAAGTCTTCTCCGTACTAGGTGCCAAAGAACTCAGTTTGGTACCCGATCTGATTTTGCCCCCGAAGTTTAAAGTGCCTGATTTTGAGAAGTATGATGGGACAAGATGTCCAAAGGCGCATCTGGTCATGTTTTGCCGAAAAATGACTGGTTATGTGAACGAGGATAAACTACTCATACATTGCTTTCAAGATAGTCTAACAAGGTCGGCTCTCGTTGGTACAATCAACTTAGTAGAGAAAAGATTCGATCCTGGAAGGACTTGGCGCCAAGATTTTGCGATCAAGACAAGCATGTATCGGAGATGGTGCGAACCGTATGACCTTGCAAATGATGGAGAAGAAACCAGCAGAATCCTTTAGACAAGATGCGAAGATGGAGAGATATCTCGGCCCAAGTGGAGCCTCCATCGACTAAGACCGAGATAACGATCCTTTTCATCAATACTCGAAAGCACCATTTTATGACAAGTGGTGGGAAGTGCTACGAAGGATTTTTCTGATATCGTAATATCCGTGAACTCATAGAGAATGCCGTCAAAAGCGGTAGAATGGAAGGATCAAAAGGCTCAAAGAAAGCAAAGAATCAGAAGGAAGAAAGAGCGAAGCCCACATGGTGGGAACTGAAGTCATTACATTCCCAATTCAGTATCCTAACCAACCTCGACCTCAAATTATCCACCCTCAATTTCTATTATCCTCCTCAAACTCCTTACTACCAAGCATCACCTCCTTCCTACCCTGTATACGCCATGAATAACCAAAGGCCCGTCACCACATTCCCACAAAACACTCTACCCACTCAAAGCCAACCCAGAAATGAACCAAGGCCAACAAGGCCCAATCCCGAGAGACATCAATTCACCCCTATTCCTGTATCATATGGGGAACTGTACCCAAAACTTCTGGAGAAGCAATTAATATCTCCCCATTACATGGCACCCCTTAAACCTCCATACCCGAAATGGTACGATCCAAATGCTAGTTGCGCATACCATGCAGGGAACCAGGGGCACTCTACTGAGAACTGTCCTGCTTTCAAAAGAAGAGTTCAAAGACTCATTGACGCGGGTATCCTACGATTCGATAGTGCCAGTAACGCCACGGGGAACCCGTTCCCTAATCATACCGAAGGGAATGTGAGCACAGTGGGGAAAGAGGATGAATGGAAGGACAGAAGATGTGTTTCAGAAATAAGGACTCCTCTGCAGAAAATTTGGGAGGTATTGGTTAAGAAAGGATTGCTCAGTCACTCTGATAGAATTTTTGGAGGAGAAGGTCAAAGTTTTTGCAATTTTCACGGGATTGTTGGACATGACATTCAGTCATGTGAGGACTTTAAAAGGTTCCTTCAAGATCGGATGGATAATAAGGAGATCAAGGTCCTTAACATGAGGGAAGATGCCAACGAAAGAGAAGTATGCGTCTCTAATAGCCAATCATCAGGGCCCCCTTATAATGCTGATCGACCATTGGTAATTTATTACGACACGATGAGAGAGCCATTGAAACCACAGATAGTAATTGAAGTACCGTCTCCTTTCCCGTATAAGGACAACAAAACAGTACCGTAGAGATATGATGTTAATATCGTTACACCGGAAGTTGAAAAGTCCAAAGCCACAATCAAGATGTTGGGGAGGTAGGTCATTTTACTCAAGTGGACGATGCTATTCTAGGAAGTTGAACCCAGAAAGAAAAGTAGTGACTCAAGCAAAAGGGAAAGCAAGTGATGCACGAAGTCGAAGTCGAAAGCAGAAATTCCACCCGCAAGAAACTAAAAGCTCGTAGAATGAGGAAGAAGCTCAAGAATTCTTGAAATTTATTAAGCATAGCGAGTATAGTGTGGTGGAACAATTGAGCAAGCGGCCAAAGACGAATCTCGGTTCTATCTCTATCGTTAAATTGAGCCACATCGGAATGCTTTATTGAAGGTGTTAAATCGCTTATGTGGCCAACAACATATCTGTCGAAAAGCTTGATAGATGGGTAAACAATCGAATGCGGACAATTTCATCTCTTTTAGTGATGATGAGATACCGCTAAATGGTAGAGGCTCGGTGAAGGCGCGATATCACGACTCACCGCAAGGGCTACATAATACCGAACGATTTCATCGATAATGGGTCAAGATTAAATGTTATGCCATTGGCCACGCTTTCCGCCATACCGATGGATTTGTCCTACTTAAGGCCCTCGTCATTCCATGGTAAGGGCATTCGACGACGAGGCGCGAAGTCATAGGAAAGATCAAAATCCCTTTGAAGTGGGCCTTACATCTATGAGGTCGAGTTCCAAGTCATGGACATTACACCTCTTATAAGCGCCTTTGGGAAGACCTTGATCCATTCTGCTGGGCGGTTCCATCATCCCTCCATCAAAAGTTGAAATTTATCATGGATGGCTGTTTGGTCACGATCCGGTGAAGAAGACATTGTCGCATCTATCTCGCTGATGCGCCATACCGGAAGTAAGCAAGGACGCAGTGGAATGTTCCTTTCGATCCCTCGAATTCGTCAATGCTACTTTCATCGCTGAAGGAAACAAAATTCCGATGCCAAAACTGTCAAAAAATACCAGAATGGGTGTCAAGTTGACCGTAGGAAGAGGAGCTCGTGCAAGAAGAGGTTTAGGGAGACATCTACAAGGAATAGTTAAGGCTTTAAGGCCAGTGCACCACAAGGCCCGATACGGTTTGGGGTTCCAGCCTGACATGCGTCAAAGACAAAGACAGTGGAAGAAGGATCAAGAGAGAAGAATTGCAAGAACTTTAGGCCGAGAACCAGAATGGGAACCGATAGAGTACCCTCATTTGTCAAAAACATTTACATATGCGGGAATGTTGTACCCTGGACAAGATGATCCACAAAACATGCTGGGGTTAATTGAAAGGGGTTTTAAGAATGTCAGTATAAGTGTCATTGACAAAGAAGCTGGTGCAAGTAAAGATGTCTCAAGGATACGCCTTTGCCCTCCTGGTTTTATGTTGAACAATTGGACTGCTGAGGAGCTTCTCGTAGTTTATAAGTCTTCAGAGTAATGCTAAATATTAACCTTCTATTGTGTCCTTAGATATAATAAAATTCTTTTGTAAGAGCTTGCATTCGCTCTTTATCATTTAAATGAATATCGATGAAGATGCATTTTGTCACGATTTTTCGCGTTATCACTAATTTCATAATCATTTTCTCATTTCATAGCCTATCCTTACATTTGCCTCATTGCCATGACATAACATTTTGTTTGTTATTTCCAATACTTGGATGTCCCCCTATAGCTTCCTTTTCCATTCAACTTTCAGGTGCTCAGATATTGACGACATGAATAAGCCCGTTAAGAATCTTGAAATTGATTTTGAGAAGGCTGTTTGCTTAGGAGAATTTGAAGCCGAAGAAAATGCTGAAGATTATGTCTCGTCTCCTAAATTGTTAAGAATGGTGGAACAAGAGGATAAACAGATTCTGCCTCATGAAGAATCTGTGGAAACAATAAATTTGGGCACTGAAGAGAGGAAACAAGAAGTGAAGATTGGGACTTCTATTTCAGAGAGTACCTGCATAGTTTGATCACTTTACTCATGAATACAAAGATGTTTTCGCATGGTCATACCAGACATGCCAGGCTAGATGAGGATTTAGTGGTCCATAAGCTCCCATTAAAGCCGAATGCAAGCCCACCCAAAGAAAAATTAAGACGGATGAGACCCAAAATGCTGCTGAAAATAAAAGAGGAAGTCAAGAAGCGCTTTGACGGCTTCCTACAAGCCTCCAAATATCTAGAATGGGTGGCTAACATAGTCCCAAAGATTAAAGAAAGATGGAAAAGTATGAATGTGCGTGGATTATCGCGACTGAATCGAGCAAGCCCAAAAGATAATTTTCCTTGCCACATATTGACGTTGGTGGACAACACGACAAAACATTCATTGTTTTCTTTCATGGACGGATTCTCGGGGTATAATCAGATCAAGATGGCCCCTGAGGATATGGAGAAAACTACCTTCATAACAATGTGGGGAACGTTCTGCTACAAGGTGATGCCATTCGGGTTAAAGAATGCCGGGGCAACATATCAGAGGGCTATGGTAACGTTATTCCATGACATGATGCACAAAGAAATAGAAGTCTACGTCGACGACATGATTGCTAAATCCCGAGGGGAAGAAGAGCATGTAGTGAACCTCAAGAAGTTGTTCGAGAGGCTGAGAAAGTTTCAGCTAAAGCTTAATCTAGCCAAATGTACATTTGGAGCTACCTCGGGAAAGTTGCTAGGCTTCATTGTCAGTGAAAGAGGTATCGAAGTCGATCCAGATAAAATAAAAGCCATCCAAGAATTACCACCCCGCAAGACGCAAAAGGAAGTTAGAGGATTTTAGGAGATTAAACTACATCGCCCGATTTATCGCTCAACTTACCAACCAATGCGACCCAATCTTTCGCTTCTTCAAAACATAACCCGGAGAATGGAACGAGGAATGCCAGTGGCCTTTGATAAGATAAAACAATATTTGTCCGATCCTCCAAAGGTTAGTACCGCCAACTCTCTAAGACCATTGATTTTGTATTTGTTGTGTTTGAAAGTTCAATGGGTTGCATCTTTGGGCAACACGATGAGTCGGGAAAGAAAGAAAAGCGATCTACTACCTCAAGCAAAAGTTCATCAATATGAGGCAAAATATTCGTCCATTGAGAAATATTGTTATACTGGTTTGGGTAGCTCGGAGACTTAGACAATACATGTTGTACCATACGATATGGTTGATTTCAAAGCTGGACCCGATAAAATACATGATGGAATCGCCGACACTATCAGGAAGAATGGCGCTATGGCAGATTCTCCTCTCAGAATACGACATTGCCTATGTAAGTCAGAAGTCGATAAAAGGAAGCGCAATAGCTGATTTTCTAGCAACAGAAGAATATGAGCCTTTAAGATTCGATTTCCCAAACGAAGACTTAATGTGCATCTCAGAAATAGAATCCGAGTCATCAAAAGAGAAGTCATGGAAGATGTGCTTTGATGGTGCGTCGAATGCGTTAGGGCATGGAATTGGAGTAATCCTGGTATCACCAGACAGGAATCATTATCCGTTCACCGCAAGACTGAACTTCTTCTGTACCAATAATATCGCAGAATATGAGGCCTGTATCATGGGGCTTCGTGCAGCTATCAAACGAAACATCGAGATCTTGGAGGTGTACGGGGACTCAGCCCTAGTGATTTACCAAATCCGTGGAGAGTGGGAAGTGAGGGACTCAAAATTGATTAAGTCAACGATTTAGTGGTTGGATTAATCAAGGAATTCAAAGAAATAACTTTTCATTACTTCCCACGAGAAGAGAACCAATGGCGGATGCCTTGGCCACTTTGGCTTCAATGTTCAAAGCAAGTAAAGAAGCGTAAATAATGCCCTCAAAATGAGCATATATGAGGTCCCCGCACTTTGTTGTAGCATTGAGAAAGAGGCGACGACGGCCATGGTTCCATGATATCTTAGAATATATCAAGAATCAAAGCTATCCCGAACAAGTGAATGAGAACGACAAAAGAACAATCAGAAGAATGGCAGCGGGATTTGTTCTTGATGGGAATATCCTATATAAAAGAGGAAAAGATCGAGTACTTTTCAGATGCGTGGATGATGTCGAAGTCAGAAAGATACTTGAAGATGTCCATGAAGGAATCTGTGGGACACATGCCAATGGTTTCAGTATGGCCAGAAAGATTATGAGACTCGGTTACTACTGGTTGACGATGGAAAGCGACTGTATTAGTTTTGCCAGAAAATGCCACAAATGTCAAATCTATGGCGATAAAATTCATGTAGCCCCTTCGTCCCTTCACGTCATGACTTCTCCGTGGCCTTTTTCTATGTGGGGCATGGATGTTATAGGGCCAATTTCTCCAAAAGCATCAAATGGACATCGATTCATTTTTGTGGTTATCGATTACTTCACAAAATGGATAGAAGCTGCTTCATTTGCCAATGTGACGAGGATCGCAGCTTGCAAGTTCTTGAAAAAGGAAATCATTTGCCGATATGGTTTGCTCGAAAGAATCATTTCAGATAATGCCACGAATCGAACAATAAGATGATGAAAGAAATGTGCGAAAGGCCCAAATAAAGCATCATAATTCCTCGCCCTATCGCCCAAAATGAACTGGTCATTGAAGCGACCAACAAGAATATCAAGAGGATCATTGGGAAAATGATCGAGACATATAAAGATTGGCACGAGAAACTTCCATTTGCTTTGTTTGCATATCGTACATCTGTGCGAACATCTACGGGAGCAACTCCTTTCTCTCTAGTCTATGGCATGGAAGCTGTGCTACCTATCGAGGTTGAGATCCCCTCTCTGCGAGTATTGATGGAATCAAAGTTAGAAGAAGCAGAATGGGTTCGAGCTCGATACGATCAGTTGAACCTCATTGAAGAGAAACGTCTAAGGGCAATTTATCACGAGCAAATGTACCAAAGAGAATGATCGCAGCCCATGACAAGAAGGTACGACCAAGAGAATTCCATGAAGGAGAACTCGTGCTGAGAAAGATTCTCCCAATACAAAAAGACCTGCGAGGGAAAAGGGCACCAAACTGGGAAGGACCGTACGTCGTAAAGAAGGCATTCTCAGGAGGAGCTTTGATCCTTACCGAGATGGATGGGAAAGAGTTGTCGAATCCAGTGTGTAGCACCCCAAACCCGGCCTAGAAGTTATGGCCGGATCCGGCATGCCACATCAAAAACTTAAAAAAAAGTTTCCACTCTAAGTCCAGAAAATCGTACTTGATGTTCAAAAGATTAATTCATTAAGGGCTAAAGTGAATGGAAGCCGTGCACCGTAGGAAACCTAAAAGAGGTGGTGAGTCCATCTGACCGCTAATACCAAGCTCCCTTCGGATCCAATCCTAGACATGCATACCGCCATTTTCACACCTTAACGTCATGGATATTTCTAGGAAACCGATTTGATTAAGTCATTTTAGGAAAAGTGATTAATTTTGGAAAATACTTTCATTATGGAAGCTTTGCTTGTTGTCGTGTTATTTTGAAATCAATTGTTGTTTTTTTGAAAACGCGCCTAAAGCTATCCAATTTCAACAGATTAAAATAAGTAATACCTATCTTAGTAATACATATTAAAACCATCAAAAATAATTAAGCGGCCTTATTACATTTAAAACCCAAAACTTCAAACGTAAATAAAAGGATGTCCAGTTCACCGAAGAAAATCAAACTTTCGAGCGGTGGCCACTCCGAATTCCCTCACAGCTCCAAGCCCACTATGGTTGGGATTTCCTGCATGGATGAAAAAATAAAAGGGGTGAGTTTGGGGAAACTCAGTGTGTAAGGAAAACCCATTCAAAACCCAAGTCAGCTCAAGCCTATTGGGCCTAAGCCCATTCAGGTAACAGTGGTACTAGGCTAGAGCCCTTTTCAAATTACAATAAACTGGGCCTTAGCCCCGTATTCAGATAACAATATGGCCCATAGGCCCATTTCAAAATACATGCAACATCAGTAAACATATGCAAGCCCATTTGGGGAAACTACTCAACCCACCAACCACTACACTCCACCCGTACCAGCCATACACTCCATGTGGGGAATAGCTCAACCCACCCAAATTTAACTCCTCCACAGCTTGACCTTGCGCTCATTATCAAAGAATTGAGGCAAAGCCTCCAAGACGTGGACAAGCCACTTTCAGTACTTCTTCCGTTAATATCCCAATCCCATGCATCAGATAATAACAACATGGCATGCAGTAAATAACAACAGTCAAACATGCATTTAGGTCAATTTAACCCTAGGGGTATTTCGGTAATTTATCTACTAGGGGTAAAACTGTAAATTTTCCACTTTTAAAGGTATTTCAGTAATTTATCTATTTTAGGGTTTTTCATGCATATTCCTACTTTTCACGTACTAACATAATCACGTACCGAGGGTTCTTATTGAATTGGGCCCGTTGGCCCATCATTCCAATTTTGGCCCATTAAACCCAAAAATATCGAGGGCACAGAAATCATGCACTTTGCAGTCCAAACATTGCAGCTTACCAAAAACATTAATCGATTTACCTCATGAGCATTCGCACACTCGCAAATCTACAAAATACGGTTTTCAAGATTTCGCTTTTCGCTTTTGCCGATCTAGACTAAGAAAGAGGGTGTTAGTTACACACCTGTTTGCGACGATATGCTCACGAGATCCACACACGAACTGCCTACAATTGGATTACTAACACGTTAATCTAACTATTCAAATACGAACTACGTATTAACCCCTTACAATATTCGACCAACCACACCTACAGATCATAGTAAGCTTATAAGAAATCAATAAGCAACTCATTAACAAATTTTTGTCAATGTTTACCACATAATCATAATTTCACTGCAAGCTGTCTTAGTGAGCAACAGTCACTAAATCATTTATAACTGGAGCTACGAAACTCCAAATCATGTGCCGTTAATTTTCCATAAAATAGACTCATATATCTTCTATCCATAAAATTTTCAGAATTTTGGTTTAGCCAATCAATACCAGAATTTTCTCAAAGTTTCCCATGTTTCACTGTTTGACTAATCTGACTACCCTTCATTACAAATCAAATTTCTCATTGTACAGAATTTGAAATATGTTCTTGTTTATTTCATTAGAAACTAGACTCAATAAGCTTTAATTACATAATTTATTCAGCTTCTAATTCATCTCCCACAATTTATGGTGATTTTCCAAAGTCACATTACTGCTGCTGTCCCAAGCAGATTTATTACCAAATCACTCTTTCATACACCTATCTTGCATGCATGTTATTTAAACATGTATATCACCAATCAATCATCACATATCTATGATTTTTACTTAAGCATAATCTTCATTTCATCATTTTAAAGCACAACATGTTAGCTGATTTTTCCTTTAGCATCTAAGGCACATGCATGCTCATTTATTTGGCTCAACTTCATATATCTTCCATTTTTCATCAAAAGAACATGAAACAACAACCATTTCCTTCATTTTAATTCATGACCAAATGCTCACAACACAACCAAAAATCAAAATATACTTCAAGAGTTAAGGTAGAATCAAGAAGAACTCATGAACCTCAAAATAGAAGCAAGGTACCAAGAACTTACCTTCAATTTTCCTCCTCTTAATGACCGAATACTCAAGAGCTTCCTCCTCTCCTTTCTCTTCTCTAACTTTCAGCTATGATGAACAAAGATGGACAAAACTTTGTTCTTTTCACCCCTTTTTCTTTTAATAAAACTTCATATTTCATCCATTTAATTCTTTAATACAAAAAGACATGAAATTCTTAACATGAAACATTTACCTAACCCATTATCATGGAACATTTACCTAACTTATTATCATGGAACATTTACCTAACCTATTATCATGAAACATTTACCTAACCTATTATCAATTTGTATCAATTTGTACCATAAATTATGGATATCAAGTGTACATTTTGTCTACAACAACATGATGGCTAGCCACTTCATGTAAAATGGGAGGTTTATCATGCAAATCCTCCTATTTTGCACTCCTATTTATTTGGCCACTTCAATTTAGCCTATAGCATTTTCAAACATTTTCACATAGGTCCTATTTCATAATTTCACTCACAAATGACAAAATCAAAGCATGAAATTTTGTCAACATTCACGTAATTCGAAAATTGGGGCGCTATAATTCTACCTCCTTAAAGAAATTTCGTCCTCGAAATTTACCTAATCCAAACAGATGAGGGTATTGCTGTTGTATCGTCTCTTCTGGCTCCCAAACTCAGAAGTTTCCCCTTCCTTAACTTGTTGAAAACGAGCGACCAAAGACTTATCGTTCAACTATTTTTCCTTAATCTGATCCAACTAGGTTGGCCTCACTTGCAACTCAGCCAACAGACTTCCATCATTATACAGACTCAGACGAGCAAACATTACTCTCGGATCGACATCTGACTCTCGACTTAGAGCATCGGCTACCACATTAGCATTGCTTGGGTGATACTCGATTGAACAGTCATAATCCTTAAGCAACTCAATCCATCTCCTTTGCCTAAGGTTCAGCTCCTTTTGAGTCAACAAATACATAAGACTCTTATGGTCAGTGTATATAATACACCTTTCTCTGTACAAGTAATGTCTCCAAATCTTAAGTGCAAATATCACTGCTGCCAACTCTAAATCATGAGTCAAATAGTTTCCCTCATGAGGCTTAAGCTATCGTGATGCATATGCAACCACCTTACCCTCTTGCATTAACACGCAGCCCAAACCCACGTGTGATGCGTCACTGTACACACTAAAATCCTTCCCAGACTCCGGCTGAATCAACTCAGGTGCTTCAGTTAGAACTTTCTTCAACTTCTCAAAAGCTTCCTGCTGTTTCTTAGTCCATACAAACGGTACTCCTTTCCTTATGTGTTTTGCTAGAGGTGCTGCCATCATAGAAAAACCTTCCACAAACCTTCTGTAGTATCCTGCCAGTCCTAGAAAACTCCGTATTTCTGACACTGACCTAGGCGGCTTCCATTCCGAAATCGCTTTAATTTTCTGAGGGTCCACTTTAATCCCCTCAGCAGAGACCACATGTCCTGAGAAAGTTACCTCCCTCAACGAAAATTCACACTTGCTGAACTTCGCAAAGAGTTCATTCTCCCTTAATACTTACAAAGACTATACTGGAGATGCTCATCATGTTTCGTTTCAGTTTCAGAATATACCAGGATATCGTCAATAAGACGACTACAAATTGATCTAAAAATGGTTGGAACACATGATTCATCAGATCCATAAACGCTGCAGGAGCGTTCGTCAGTCCAAATGGCATAACCAAAAACTCGTAATGACCATACCGAGTCCTGAATGCCGTCTTATGGATATCTGACTCCTTAACCCTTAACTAACGATAACCAAATCGAAGGTCGATCTTAGAAAATACAGAAGCTCCTCTAAGCTAGTCGAATAGCTCGTCAATCCTCTGCAGTGGATACTTATTCTTAATTATCAGTTTGCTCAATTGGCGATAATCAATGCACATCCGCATTGTACCATCCTTCTTCTTCACGAATAGCACCAGCGCTCCCCATGAAGACACGCTTGGCCTAATAAAGCCTCTATCCAACAACTCTTGAATTTGTGCCTTTAGCTCTACCAACTCCTTCGGTGCCATTCTATACGGTGCGATAGACAATGGTACCGTTCCAGGCAATAAATCTATTCCAAACTCAACTTCTCGGTTTGGAGGCAATCCTGGAAGCTCCTCCTGAAAAACATCTTGGAACTCTTTTACCGTCCCTACCTTATCCACTGTCAGTCCCTCCTCTTCTGACTGACTTACAAGTTCTAAATAGACCTTACAACCTTTCCGAATCCACTTTTCGGCTCTTAATACTGACACCACATTGGACAAATAATCCCTTCGCTCACCTATCACCATAACCTCCTCATCCTTTGTGGTCCTTAACACTATTCGTTTAGCAGCAGAATCCAGAGTTGCTTTATGCTTAACAAGCCAGTCCATTCCCAAAATGAGATCAAACTCTCCGAATGGTAACTCCATCAGATCTCCAGGGAAAATCTTACCTTGAGTTTCTAAGGGTACATTCCTATACGCTTTGTCTACCCTAACCGAAAGTGACTCAAGGGACTTAGTACAGATACCCCATTCACAATCTCCTCAGAGCAGTCCAAGTTGTCCATAATCCGTTCTGTGGCCTCCAATCAATATTCTGCCACATTCGAGGCGATACCAGACATGCCCCTAAAGATCTCTCGCTCATAGCCCAAGTCGCTCGTAAATAGATCCCCGAACTCCATTGCCCGTACTTGCCCGGCAACCCTTTCCGAACACGAAGCATTGTCTATGACAGGCATCATCCCGACATCAGTCATGAGACTCTACCTACATTGCAGGTGGTACCGGTGCATCCACCGCGGTATATGTCTCAAGACGAAGATCTCGCCGAGCACTTCCTCGGCTTCCACGGCCTCTTGTACTCATATCGTATTATCTTGATTACGAATTTTTATGCATCAATTAATATTCCAGTGTTTATTACAGATGTTTTATGAATCAGACAGTAGTTTAGAGTTTGTTTTCGCAGAATCGAAGTCTAGCTACAGTTTCAGTCTCTTATCAGATTTTCCTATGGTTTCAGTATCATCCTATCTAGAGTATCCTAGCAGGATTTCAGTACAGACAGATAAGTCAGAAAAATATTCAGAAGAGTTCAGAGTAATACTTATAGACTTGAGCCGGAGATTCGGAATGCCACCTTCTAAAGATCTAAATTTTGAAAATCAAGTTTTTCGCATTCTTTATAAAATTTTCGTTTTCAAAAATCTTTGTTTTTGTAAACCTATTCCACAGCCGAGTTGTTGCAACCTAGGCTCTGATACCACTAAATGTAGCACCCCAAACCCGGCCTAGAAGTTATGGCCGGATCCGGCATGCCACATCAAAAACTTAAAAAAAAGTTCCCACTCTAAGTCCAGAAAATCGTACTTGATGTTCAAAAGATTAATTCATTAAGGGTTAAAGTGAATGGAAGCCGTGCACCAGGTAGGAAACCGGAAAAGAGGTGGTGAGTCCATCGATCGCTAGTACCAAGCTCCTTCGGATCCAATCCTAGACATGCATACCGCCAATTCCACACCTTAACGTCATGGATATTTCTAGGAAACCGATTTGATTAAGTCATTTTTAGGAAAAGTGATTAATTTTGGAAAATACTTTCATTGCGGAAGCTTTGCTTGTTGTCGTGTTATTTTGAAATCAATTGTTGTTTTTTTGAAAACGCGCCTAAAGCTATCCAATTTCAACAGTTAAAATAAGTAATACCTATCTTAGTAATACATATTAAAACCATCAAAAATAATTAAGCGGCCTTATTACATTTAAAACCCAAAACTTCAAACGTAAATAAAAGGATGTCCAGTTCACGTAAGAAAATCAAACTTTCGAAGCGGTGGCACTCCAATTCCCTCACACTCCAAGCCCACTATGGTTGGGGATTTCTGCATGGATGAAAAATAAAAGGGTGAGTTTGGGGAAACTCGGTGTGTAAGGAAAACCCATTCAAAGCCTAAGTCACTCAAGCCTATTGGGCCTAAGCCCATTCAGTAATGATGGTACTAGGCCGAGCCCTTTTCAAATTACAATAAACCGGGCCTTAGCCCCAGATTCAGATAATGAGATGGCCCATAGGCCCATTTTAAAATACATGCAACATCAAGAAACATATGCAAGCCCATTTGGGGAAACTACTCAACCCACCAACCACTACACTCCACCCGCATCAGCCATACACTCCATGTGGGGAATAGCTCAACCCACCCACCCAACACTCCACAGATTGTACCTTTGTTTTGCTCGATTATCAAAGAATTGAGGCAAAGCCTCCAAAGACGTGGACAAGCCACTTTCAGATTTCTTCCGTCAATATCCCAATCCCATGCATCGATAATAACAACATGGCATGCAATAAATAACAACAATCAAACATGCATTTAGGTCAATTTAACCCTAGGGTATTTCGATAATTTATCTACTAGGGGTAAAAGCGTAAATTTTCCACTTTTAAAGGTATTTCAAGAATTTATCTATTTTAGGGTTTTTCATGCATATTCCTACTTTTCACGTACTAACATAATCACGCATCGAGGGTTCTTATGAATTGGGCCGTTGGCCCATCATTCCAATTTTGGCCCATTAAACCCAAAAATATCGAGGCACGTAAATCATGCACTTTGGTCCAAACATTGCAGCTACTAAAAACATTAATCGATTTACCTCACGAGCATTCGCAGACACTCGCAAATCTACAAAATACCGGTTTTCAAAGATTTCGCTTTTTCGCTTTTACCGATCTAGACTAAGAAAGAGGGTGTTAGTTACACACCTGTTTATGACATTTATATGCTCACGAGATCCACACACTAACGCCTACAATTGGATTACTAACACGTTAATCTAACTATTCAAATACGAACTACGATTAACCCCTTACAATATTCGACCAACCACACCTACAGATCATAGTAAGCTTATAAGAAATCAATAAGCAACTCATTAACAAATTTTTGTCAATGTTTACCACATAATCATAATTTCACTGCAAGCTGTCTTAGTGAGCAACAGTCACTAAATCATTTATAACTGGAGCTACGAAACTCCAAATCAAGTGCCGTTAATTTTCCCTAAAAATAGACTCATATATCTTCTATCCATAAAATTTTCAGAATTTTTGGTTTAGCCAATCAATACCAGAATGTTCTAAAAGTTTCCCATGTTTCACTGTTTGACTAATCTGACCACCCTTCATTACGAATCAAATTTCTCATTGTACAGAATTCGAAATATGTTCTTGTTTATTTCATTAGAAACTAGACTCAATAAGCTTTAATTACATAATTTATTCAGCTTCTAATTCATCTCCCACAATTTATGGTGATTTTCCAAAGTCACATTACTGCTGCTGTCCCAAGCAGATTTATTACCAAATCACTCTTTCATACACCTATCTTGCATGCATGTTATTTAAACATGTATATCACCAATCAATCATCACATATCTATGATTTTTACTTAAGCATAATCTCTATTTCATCATTTTAAAGCACAACATGTTAGCCGATTTTTCCCTTTAGCATCTAAGGCACATGCATGCTCATTTATTTGGCTCAACTTCACATGTCTTCCATTTTTCATCAAAAGAACATGAAATAACAACCATTTCCTTCATTTAAATTCATGACCAAATGCTCACAACACAACCAAAATTCAAAATATACTTCAAGAGTTAAGGTAGAATCAAGAAGAACTCATGAACCTCAAAATAGAA
The DNA here is from genome assembly GCF_025698485.1 of Gossypium arboreum. Classification (NCBI taxonomy): domain Eukaryota; kingdom Viridiplantae; phylum Streptophyta; class Magnoliopsida; order Malvales; family Malvaceae; genus Gossypium; species Gossypium arboreum. The sequence continues at coordinate 126,062,140 of NC_069079.1, read as the reverse complement.
GCAAGGTACCAAGAACTTACCTTCAATTTTCCTCCTCCTAATGACCGAATACTCAAGAGCTTCCTCCTCTCCTTTCTCTTCTCTAACTTTCAGCTATGATGAACAAAGATGGACAAAACTTTGTTCTTTTCACCCCTTTTTCTTTTAATAAAACTTCATATTTCATCCATTTAATTCTTTAATACAAAAAGACATGAAATTCTTATCATGAAACATTTACCTAACCCATTATCATGGAACATTTACCTAACCTATTATCATGGAACATTTACCTAACCTATTATCATGAAACATTTACCTAACCTATTATCAATTTGTATCAATTTGTACCATAAATTATGGATATCAAGTGTACATTTTGTCTACAACAACATGATGGCTAGCCACTTCATGTAAAATGGGAGGTTTATCATGCAAATCCTCCTATTTTGCACTCCTATTTATTTGGCCACTTCAATTTAGCCTATAGCATTTTCAAACATTTTCACATAGGTCCTATTTCATAATTTCACTAACAAATGACAAAATCAAAGCATGAAATTTTGTCAACATTCACAGAATTCCCGAAAATTGGGGCGTTACACAGTGAACTCAGATGCAGTGAAGAAATATTATGCTTAAGATGAAGACCCGAAAAGGGCATCTAAAAAAAAAAAAAGAAAAAGAAAGAGGAAGGGATCAGAGCGAAAACCCGAAAAAGGCGCTTTGGTTAAACATAAAAGATTAGGATGAAAACCCAAGAGGGCGTTCTAATGAAGCAAATATTCGGCTTACAAGGCAAGGCGTTTTAAACTGTACGACAAACAGTGAGACTACAGTATTTGAAGCATCTCTGAAAGCTCGAAATCTTCTACGCAAGGAGCCAGACTCTAAAAGATTCTTGATTGAGGAACGTGAAGAGTTCATGTGTCGAATATCTAGAGCATTTGTATCCGTTGAATACGATCTTTTCTTTCCTTTGCACATTTTTGTACTATCATTAGTTAACTTTCTTTGTTTGCCACATTTGAAATAAATGGTGAAATGACATGCTCTAAACAAAAGAAATGTTAAGCATTACCTGGATGAAAATTTAATAAGCACAAGAGTTTCAAAGTAGGAACAAAGTTCAATTGGGGACAAAAGAGTGACATCTGAGGAACGTCGATTACTCGTGAAGCTTGAAGACATGTACATGGCGTAAAGAGAAAGTAAAGAGCCGAAGTAATGAATGTGGACCATCACAAGAATCGAGACGAAAAAAGACATACGACAAACATACTTAAGGAGCACTACATAATCATGTAGGCATAAAGGCATTTAAGACAAACATGTGCATATCATGATAACATCATGCATGGTATATACAGGTACTCCAGCAGAGCAAGAAATCTGGAATGAGAGTCGCATTGAATCAAATGAAAAGACACTTGAATTCTACCAAATGACAGGTTTTGATATTTTTGATGTTCAATTTCTGTCCTCCAATTTTGTTTTTTCCAAAAATCAACTCATATCGCGAGAAGTGAGTTGAGCCTCAGGGCACGCTGAGGTATTTTCAATTTCTACTTTTTAATTCATGTTTCCAAGAAAATCAGCTCATATTGCGAGAGGTGAGTTGAGCCTCAAGACACGTTGAGGTAATTTCAATTTATGTTTCAAAAATCAACTCATATCGCGAGAAGTGAGTTGAGCCTCAGGACACGCTGAGGTAATTTCAACTTCTGTTTGTCAAAATCAACTCATATTGCGAGAGGTGAGTTGAGCCTCAGGACACGCTGAGGTAATTTCAATTTCTGTTTTCAAGAATCAACTCATATTGCGAGAGGTGAGTTGAACCTTTTAATTCCTGTTTTTCAAAAATCAGCTCATCTTGGGAGAGGTGAGTTGAGCCTCAAGACACGTTGAGGTAATTTCAATTTATGTTTCAAAAATCAACTCATATTGCGAGAAGTGAGTTGAGCCTCAGGGCATGCTGAGGTATTTTCAATTTCTGCTTTTTAATTCATGTTTTCCAAGAAAATCAGCTCATATTGCGAGAGGTGAGTTGAGCCTCAAGACACGTTGAGGTAATTTGAATTTATGTTTCAAAAATCAACTCATCTTGCGAGAGGTGAGTTGAGCCTCAAGACACGTTGAGGTAATTTCAATTTATGTTTCAAAAATCAATTCATGTTGCGAGAGGATCACATGCCAAGCAAAGACTACAGATTGAAGTTGATGGAAAACACCAGATTTGGATACCCCGAAGTGCGGTGAAGTAGGTCAAAGTTGCAAGTCCAGTCTCCTTGAAGTTGCAGTGGAGCTGATCGAGGATATCAGATCTTGCCTCGCTAGAGTTACAGAAGAGAAGATCATGAATCTCATCTTTCTGAAGCTACATGGAAGCAAATCAAAGCTACAAATCTCATATCCTTGAAGTTACCTTGGAGTAGATTGAAGCTACAAGGCGTATATCAGAAAATGCAGTGGAGTGAACCAAAGCTACAAGATTGCGGCAGACTGAAAGGAGACTACCTGAACAAGAAGAGCACCAAAGAAGTCAATACTTGGCGGCTTTGGGCAAAATTGGCCTTTCTTTGTGTCTTTGCTCTATTCTCGTTACACGATAATGAGCAAAGAAGGCAAATGTTGTAGGCCAATTTTGGGCCCTTTACTAATACATCACCAACCCAAAATTCATACCCCATTTACAACCGTAACCCAATATCTACGAACCCATATACCAAGCCCAATAACCTAAACTACCAGCCCACTAAACTAAAAACCCATTACACAAAATCGAAACAAAAAATACCTAATCCCAAACCCTAGCCCCCTAGCATTGGCGCCCACTTGCCTCTGTCACCACCGACGCCCCGCCACGCCCCATACCCCACTACAACAGTCCCATACCTCCACAGTCCTCGACGCCACGCCCACACCCAAGACGCATGACAACAGACCTGTTCTGCAAAAAGAAACAACACAACAAAGAAAGAAGAAGAGCAAGAGTAATATTTTTGTACTCTTCTTTGGAACATTCGCTATAAAGCCATATAATAACCGTTGTAAGTTTTTAGACGGGCAATAAGAAAAAAAGAAAAAGAAATATTGAACTTTGGATCCCGCCTATATCCATATACGAGAATAGCATCGACTAAGCAAGAAAATAGCAAAGATCAAGAATCGAAGTTAAAAACTAAAGGTTATTTTTTTTCATTTCTATTTCGTTTTAAAATTAATTTTATCACCCATACACATAAAAATCTAATAAACTAATAAAATAAACAAATAACACAAAATAAAAGAAAAAATTAAAAATTTTATTTTTTTCGCCATCAAGATTGGCATGCCATACGGCCACGGTGACGTTCTGACTACCGGATCGGAGCCCTCCCCCCTGGCCGGAAATCGCTCTGGGCTCCCCTCTCCCTTCTCTCCCTTTTCTCTCCTTTTTTTTCTTTCTCCCCTAACTCAAATGATTTTTTTTAAAATTTTTTGACTTTTATAGGGGGTCAAAACGCACCGTTTTGGACCCCCGGTTTTAATGAACAAAACGATGCCGTTTTACTTGGCCCGACCCGATTCCACCCGAACCCGCCTCAGGATCCGCGTGTTTTTAACTCAATGGGATATTTGTGCAATCAGTCCTTCCGCATTTTTTGTTGTTTGAATCAGGTTTATATTTATTTACAAATCGGCCCTAAAATTTAAACTGATTTGTGATCTAATCCCTATTAATGCGCTGCGTTTTGATAGAGCGGATATATTGTTGTTTCAGTCCCCCCATGTTTCATGCGCGTTGCAATTCGGTCCCGTGGCTTATTTTATTTCGAATTTCGCCCTAAAATTCTGTTTTGAGCTCGATTTAGTCTTTTTTGCTAGATTACGGTTTTATTTTCAAATTATTTGTTTCTTATTTTCTGTTAATTATTATTATTAATTATAATCTTTATATTCTTATTATATTTACTATATTTAATATATGTAGTGGTGTATATTGTATTATGTACAGTATATGCGTATGTGTTCTATATATATTTATGGAATATTATTATTAGTTATTTTTAATATGTGTATTATGTAAATATTTTAATATTGTATTCTATACATTATTTCACATAATATTAAAGAACACGTGTTCTCAATATAACCATGTGCATTTAAATATATACCTGTATATATTTGGGGAAGCATTGTCAATAGTTTTTTTATTATCTTTTTAACATGTATGTATCATATAAATATTTGAGTGTTATATTATGTATATATATATATATATTTCCAATGTGTATATTTTTATTGTATTTTTATACGTCATATATATTTTTCAAGCTATATTACATTTCACATATTATCATATAAATATGTACATATATTTTTAACTACTTTACGCACATTATTTTTAACTTCACATTATGTATATATTTTGAACACCATACATATTGAGTATTTGAATGTCCCATTTATTTATACCCACGCATTTAACATATCCATGTAATGTACTAGTAAGTTCATTCTATGTCGTTATCATTTCTAATGTATATGTATATTTCATGCAATATAATTAATAGTTACTCTTTTAACATTATTTTGAAGTACGTGTATATTATATGTATTCTTTTAATATGTATTACATGTATATATATATATATATATATTCGATTCTACATTGTGTATATACATATTTTCAATGTTATCTTTTTAAATCATACGTCGTTTTATATATTTTCCATAGTCTTAACTAGATTTTATATTTTTATATGTATATTATTACATTTATTTTATTCTTATCATATATATTATCAATACATGTACTTTATTATATGTGTATATATATCATGTACACATATTAATATTATTATGTAAATCTTTTCATCCCTATTTTATGTATATATTCGTAATGTCACTTTTACATATGTATATTCAATGTTTTTTCGTTTTCAATATTATTGTCATATTTAATCTTGCATGCACGGTTACTGTTTTAATATTTTTTGTTATGTTTGTCATTTGCTTAAATATGTATACCTAGTCCTTTCATTTGTTTATTTATTTCGTATTCGTTTTTGTCTTACACGCTTTTAAAAAATCACGTTTTTGTTTCTAAATTAATTTCGATAATCAAAGGCAACATATCGGTTTAATACCAAGTCGACGGTTCCATTGCTATGTTGAGTGGAATTTGTCGGTTCGTGTTTAATCGGTATACCCTTCTCAAAAAAAGGGAAATCAAAAATTGAAAGTTTTCGTGTTTTGAATCGGATCACGATTGAATATTACTTTGAACTCATATTTTTGAAAATCAAGACAACACTTGTTTATGAGATACCAATTTTTGGGCGTCGCGAGGGTGCTAATACCTTCCTCGCGCGTAACCGACTCCCGAACCCTAATTTTTCTCTGGCTTTTTAACGTAGACCTTAACTCGGCCTTTTTCTCGTTTTTAAAAAAGGAAATCTAATAGGTGTCCGATCACACCTAGAAAAAGGATCGGTGGCGACTCCCGGTTTATTTTAAATCAAATTTTAATTTCCAAGTTTTTAATCGCCACAATTAATAATCGAAGCTAAAGCTAATTTTTACGTCGCTACACCATTGCTTACATAATTTCTTCTATAAGAAACTAGACTTAATAAGCTTTAATTTCATATTTTATTCATTCTATAATTAGATTTATAAAATTTTAATGATTTTTCAAAGTTAGACTCTGTCTTTGTCCAAATCTGCTTTTGGTACAAGATATTAATTACCATGTTATAACATCCTTATTTTCTTTTCTACACCATTTCTCATCACTTTCTCTTATTTTTCTTCACTAACATATCAAGAACATAGGACCTTATGTAAGAAAACTCTACTATAACATTATTTCCATGCTTTATCAATAATAACAAACTTAAAAACATATTGAAATCTTGATGTACTTACCTTTTCTTATTGACTTCAATCTTTAACTTGATTTTTCTCTCTCCTCCAGCTTTGATTTCTTGAATCCAGCTTGATATTCTCGCTCCCCATCATCTCCTTGCTATCTTTCTCTCTTGATGGCTATGGAAATTCTTTCAATTTTTAGGTAAAAATAATGAATTTTTGATGGAAGGACTAAATTGTAAAGAAAGCAAACTTCTTTTCTTCTTCTTATCTTACGTTAGTTTGCATGGGAAAGGAAATGTGTTGATAATTCTTCATCTTTCCTTCCTTTTATACTAAATAAATAATAATATAATAATAATAAACATCTCATAAAATATTAATAAAATAATATTTATCTAATTAATTAATTTAAAATATCATCAACATAATCATTACATTCTAGAATTCTCTCTCTTACTAATTGACCATTTTGCCCTTAATGATCTTTTAGAATTCCATCATTGAGTCATCACTTAATTTGGTAAAATTGTGATTTAGTCCCTCATAATTTTTTTACCTATTCAATTTGGTCCTAATTCATCAATTTTTCTTGGTTTCTAGATCATTCCACCCTTAAAATATTTTCACCATTAGTCCTTCAACTTTTTTATATTTACACTTCAACCCCTTAAATTTTGAGTATTTACTTTTGTGCAACAAGACTTTTCTCATCTTTGCAATTTAGTCCTTTCTTGAATTAATATATCATAATATACTTCTCAATATTGACATCACTCAAAAATTCCCTTTTTGTCACTTTATTTCCTTATTTTACTATATCACGGATAATATTTTACTGTAAAAATTTTCGGGGTATTACATTCGTATCATATCATTGCCTTATGAATCAAGCCTCGTTGCATTTATCCAATAAATCGTGTTATTTTAATCCAAACAAATAATACACGTCGTTTAAATATTGTACTCGCCATGGTTCAAAAGCAAAATTTTTCAAGTAAGGCAATGTTTTGCATTTTGGAACATCAAGGAATTGTGCCCTAACTTACGGGGTTTCGATTTTCTCGTTGTTTTTAAATAGCCAAATATTCTTTTCGAGTTTTAAAACACACGAAATTCTAATTAAAATTAAAGATAAACTTGCGCTCAGGAGTTCATGGTATTATGTCCTAACTTACGGGATGTGATACTCCGATATCTAGAGACGAGGAAATCTTTAACAATCGTTTTGAGCTAATTCAAGCATTGTTAAAATCGACGTTAATAAAAACGGGTCGTATTTTAAATCCATTCCCGATTTTTAACTTTCAACATTAAGACACTAACTAATCAATTCGGTACCAATTTTTGGGCGTGTCGAGGGTGCTAATCCTTCCTCGCACGTGACCAACTCCCGAACCCATTCTCTCGAGTTTCGTAGACCAAAAACATCGTTTTAGTAAACTAACATGTTTTATTAAAACAAAGGTGATCCGATCACACCTAATAAAGATCGGTGGCTACTCCCGTTTTAATTTTCATTTTCAAACAAAGTCGATTCCCATTTTTCAAAACAAATGGTTTCGACACCGAAGCTGTTGTGGTTTTCATGGTTATACAGATTGTGTTGATATGTGTTGCTTTAGTTCTGCATGCAAATTTATGGAGATGGGAAAGGATGAACGTCCAAAATTGATAAAGATATTAATATTATTACATATAACACATTTCAAATGTGAGGTAAATTAATAGGACCACTTTCCTTTTTCTATAAATAAATTATGAGGACCACTTAATTTTTTTATTTTTATTTTATGAATGTCGAAAATTGGAAATATATTCAATAAGTCTTTTCTATAATTTATTTTTTATATAAAAATATTTTATTATAATAGTTAAGTTTATTTTAGAATTGATTTTTTATGTTTAATATTTATCTTTCATAATATTTTTCATTTATAATAATTATAAAGTATGAACTGCACTTTTATTAATTTAATTCTCTATAAAAAATTATCTCAAATTTTAGGAATATTAATTTTATTCATAAAGAAAATAAAATAATAAAATTTAGCTAACAAACAATGAAATGTTTAAATTTTATATAAAATATATTAATTATATTTTATTAAATAAAATAATATTCAATAAATGAAATTCCTTTTAACTTTTATTAAGTATATATAAAAATAATATTAATCATATTTGTTGTAACCTTCTTTATCACAATTTCAATCTCATTTTTTATTTCGATTAGAAAGATTCAAACATAATAGATTATGACAAAACAATTTTAAAATAAGGTGAATGATTAAGGTAAGGAAAGATAATATGCAATATTTGTTAATGCAGTTTAAATTTCGTCAGTTTTATTTTGTAAAGTTTCGTTTAGAAAATGATTTTAATTTATAATTCGTCTTAATTAACTATTGACTAAAGTCCAAATTACATTTACCCCGATAGGTATTTGCAATCTCAATATTGAACCTAAATTATTACAAATCACCCTCTCCAAAATACCTCACTTATAATCAAGCAAATATCCCCAATAAAACTTAAAAAAGAGTGTTGTGTAGAACACAAGAAAAATTCTCCAAAGTATCCAACTTAAACCCTCCAAAAGCCTATTTTCAATGTGCGGTAATTATGCCATACGAAAGCCCTTCCACTAGAGTCTTCTTAAGTTTAAAACTCCAATATAAAGGTTGAGATTATCTCATGAATTATTTTGATTAGTTATATCATAAAAATCTTTATAAACAAGTAGTTCACAAAAGTTTAAACTCCTCCCGTTCTTCTTCAAGGTAGATGATTGAAAGATAATGATCATCACATGTTATAACACAAAATTACTTCCCCATTTGCTACTTAACGAGATTAAACCATAAGCCATTTCATTAAAAAGTCAAACATGTCAACATAAATTCTTTGAATGCATCAAAGCATTGTTTAATCTACTGTTCGAACATGAAGTGAAATAAGAAAAGAAGTCAAAGTTCAAACAATCTCACCTTTTTGGCATTTTAACAAAACCAATAGCAAATGATTAACACATCATCTAAACAAGTCAAAGGAAACTAGAATACATCTCCCCTTAAGAGGTAGAATCATACTATAATAGTCCGATTTCCAGTGGTGTCGAAAATAATGATTTCAGGACTACAATTTTGACGTGTCAATCTAGAATTATTAATTATTTAATATTTACAAAGTTATCAGTGTCGTATTAAGATTTGGTTTAGAAAATTTAACGTATAGTGAATTGATTAAAGAAAAAGGATTAATTTGTAATAGGTGGAAAATTTGCTCATTATTGATTTATTTTAATATAATAGCTTAAATTAGTAAACTAAGGGGGTTATGTTGTAATTAACCCATAATTAGTTAATATGGAGGGTAAAGAGAGAAAACAATATTAAATTGGTGTTTTATAAAAACTATATATAGCCCTCCTCAATCCATCAATAAGAAGAAAAATCGATTTTTGGAAAAAGAATCGACTTTAAAACGGAGTCGCCACCAATCTTTTTAGGTGTGATTGGATCACCTTTAAAACATTTGTTTTAAAATCGTTGGTTTTGGTCTACGAAATCAAAAGAATGGGTTCGGGAGTCGGTTACGTACGAGGAAGGGTTAGCACCCTCGTAACGCCCAAAAATTGGTACCTAATTGATTATCAAATGTCTTTAAGGTCGGAAATTAAAAATTCTAAGATGTAATCCTCTTTAAAGTATTTGAAAATTTGGGTTTACTTGTATCAAAGTATCGACTATAGGTTAGCATTTAGAAATCTCTATCTCAAAACAGCAAAATGCTACATCCAGTAAGTTAGGACATATCACTTTGCAATTCCAAGACAGTCACTTATATTTTGAAATCCTTTAAAAACTTTAGAAGGGTACTTGACTATTCGAATTTAACGAGAAAAGTTACAACCCAATAAGTTAGGGCACTACTTTTTTCGAAATTTTCAAACACCAAGTATTGCCTTTATATTTTTTTGAAAATTTTGGAGACTTGTCCTTTTAAAGATGATACGTGGAGATTTGTATTGCATTATAAATCATAATAATATATTATTGTACTAGGTAAATAAAAATGAATACTACGATATAAAGAATAATACATATAAAGCAAAAAAAAATGCAAACAAAGATATATAGCATGAATAAACAAGATATATAAACATATGAGATAATATTTAAATGATGCATGATATAAAAACAAACATAATCAAATAATGCATGATATACAAATAGAATAAATGTAATGTCAATATGCATATAATTATAAAAAAATTAACACATACATGAAACATACAATACAAAACATATATAGAAGAACTAATAAAAATGATTGATTGCTAACAAAATATACATACAATTAAAAAGCTAGATATTTCATTTCCATTTTAAAATAGTATCTAATATATAATATAATAAAATAATAAAAGAATAATAATTATATAATAATATATTTGTTTGAAAGTATGTAAGAGATTTCATAATATAACAATATTAGTTTAAAATGAAATAATATATATATAGTAAATAAATAAAAATGAAATGTATATATAATGTGAGTTAAAAATATGATTTAATAATAATAATTTACATTTTAAAATAATATATATGTAAAATAATATAATTTATATACATGATATACATAACATATATATATAAAAAAACAACAAATAATATAAAATAAAACATAATAAAGATTATATAATAAAATGTAATATAAACATATAAGAAAAATAATAAATATAATATAAAGTAATGTATAAAACAATATATATATATATATATATATATAAGTAATTAATAAATATAATATATGTGAAAATATAATAATATATGAAAGAGATGTAAAATAATAATTTAAGGAAAATAATATATATAATAAGTAATAATAATATATAATTAAAAAGAATACTTATAATAAAATAATTTTATAATATATAATATAAAATTAAAATTAAAATAAACAAATAATATATATATATAGAATAATATAAGAAATATAAGACTAAATTTAAAGTTTAACAAAATTATGGGGCAAATTTTGAAAGGGAATAAAAGTGAATTAAGGATTAAAATAATAGATAATAAGTAAGGATTAAAATTAAAACTAGATAGAATATTAGGGTTAATTTAAAAAAACAAAAAAACAATTTGGATTAATTTGGAATGCACGCTAAAAGCTCAGGGACTCACTGGGTAAATAACCCTAGTCCCTAAAACGGTGTCGCTCTCAGGGTTAGCTTTTTAAAGAACAGAGGACTAAATTATAATGAAAACAGAAGATTTGGGCCAATTTTAAATAAAATGAGATTTGAATCAAATGAAATTAAATAATCTAAAAATGCATAATGACCGAGGGAATAAATGTCCCACATAGCGGTAAAACACGCGGACCTTCGGATCGGATCGGGTCGAATTTTGGACCCTATATAAATCTCATTTTGCTCGAAAAAAAAATCATTCTGTAACTCCTTTTAAAAAAAAAACTAAAAAACCTCTGAAAAAAGGGCTCCGACCTTCAGAGCTCCGGCCTCATGGCCGTCCTGGCTCGTCCCAGGGTCTAGCGTGCTTGGTCTCCACGCGCTTAACGAGCCGCCACGAGAGCCACCGTATACGGTGGTTAGGGTTTCAAAAACCCTCCCTTTTCTTTGCCGATTCTCAGGTATCAACCTTCTCCCTCTGTTTTTAGTTTCTATTTTTTAGATCTGGGTGTGTGCATGTTAGTAAATGACCGGATAAGATTAAAAAAGAAGAAAACGATTCGATTACCTTTGAAAAACGAGATTCGCCTTTTATTTCTCTGTTTCAAAAGGATTACAATGGTTCGTGCTATTCTATTAGGTAAATCCCTATACCTTCTTTTTTGTTTCTCTTTGCTTCTAAAAACTCTCTGTTTTTTGATTCCTTGCTATTCTTCTCTCTGCTTTTGTGTGGGTGTATTTCTACTATCGGGTCTCTCTCTCTCGTGTGTGTCCTTTTTTACAGATTAAAAAGAAGGCTTTATAGCCTCGACTACTACAAGTTTTGGAAAGAAATCTTTGATTTCTTTCCGTATTTGCTTTGCATGTCTGCTGTGATTTTCTTTCCTTTTCTTGCAGGTACTTGCAAAAAAATCCGGCAATGGCAAAGGCTTGACGATGGTCCACTGGTGGCGTTGATCTCGGCATGAGTTGGGGCCTAGAATCATGGCCTTGACGGGGTAGCAAGAGCTGAAGAGTCATGAGGCTTGGCTTCTGGAACCTTTTGTTTGCGGCGCGAAGAGAAAGAGGCGAAACCTAAGGTTTCTTGCACGGTCTCTGGATGTTTAGGCCAATTAGGCCTCTGGAAATTTTGGGTTTGTAATGGGTAGAGGTGTTTTGGGCTACCATCAGAATGGGTCCATTGCAACTGTTTGGGACTTAGTTTAGTTGGGCTAGTCTAGTAAAATTTGGTGTTGGGTCTATGTATTTAGGCTTTGTAAAAAACTTTTATGGATCTGTTTAAATTAAATAAATAAATATTTATTTATTTATCTATTAATTTTTAGTTTTAATAATCCGGGCAAATTTTGGTGATTACAGCTGCCCCTATTTGCTCATTGTTATGTAATAGGAATTGAGCAAAGACCATAAAAGACCAAATTTGCCCGGCCTAGCCCAATCTTTGCGATCTTTTCCTCGAATGGTCTTCTACCTTCTCCCTACGACCCCAAGAATGCTATGCTGATATTTTTGATCTGTTTTCTTCTGAACACAGAGACACTGAGTCTGCTTCTTCGATTTGTAAGGATGTCAAATCATCTTGAGTCTGTTTGAGAACATTTGAGAGTCATATCTGCAATGTCCTCGATTTGTTCCTTGTAAGCACAAGGATGCCAAACCATCTTGAGTCTGTTTGAGAACATTTGAGAGTCATATCTGCAATGTCCTCGATTTGTTCCTTGTAAGCACAAGGATGCCAAACCATCTTGAGTCTGTTTGAGAACATTTGAGAGTCATATCTGCAATGTCCTCGATTTGTTCCTTGTAAGCACAAGGATGCCAAACTATCTTGAGTCTGTTTGAAAACATTTGAGAGTCATATCTGCAACGTCCTCGATTTGTTCCTTGTAAGCACAAGGATGCCAAATCATCTTGAGTCTGTTTGAGAACATTTGAGAGTCATATCTACAACGTCCTCGATTTGTTCTTTGTAAGCACAAGGATACCAAATCATCTTAGATATGTCCTCGATTTGTTTCTTGTAAACACAAGAATAAACATAAACATCAAGGTTAGATCTGCTATATTTGAGAACGCTCGAGAGTCAAATATGCTATGTCCTCGATTTGTTTCTTGTAAACACAAGAATACCAAATCATCTTGGATCTGCTTCAGTATAAACATCTGAAGGTTAGATCTACTATATTTGAGAACGTCTGAGAGTCAAATCTGCTATGTCCTCGATTTGTTTCAAGAATACCAAATCATCTTGGATCTGCTTCAGCATAAATGTCTGAAGTCTAGATCTGCTGTCTTCAATTTGTTTCCCAGGGATGCCATGTTGAAATCTTTGATCTTCATTATCCCCTAGAGGACATGACCTGTAAGATGAGTATGTGCTTATGCCTAAGTATGCTATGATTGAAATGAGTCGAATGTCCTTAACATGTTATGATGCAAAGTGCTGTGAATATGACCCCTATCTCAGGTGTCATCATTCATTCCTTCATTTGTCTTTCTCAAAATTTTATTCTTACTCAGCTTGTAGGCCTTCCTCCAATGCTATGATCTACTGAGGATGTCTGTAAGAATTGAATCATCCATTTCTTTTTGGACTGGAAGAAAGAAATCCCTCGAGTTCCTTCATCCCTTACTTACGTGAATTTCTCAAACAATTGTCCTGTTTTAGTTTCTTGTATCATCTAGAAATTCCCAAAGTAATGTGCAAAACTTCATTTGTGAAAATATTTTAGTTCATCTATCATTATTTCAATGCAACATACTTTAAAAATATCGGGAGATGAGTAAATCTTTGAGAATAATTGGATTTGAATTGTTAACAGTGCAAAGGAAATAAGGATGATAGCATATCTTTAAGAAGAAATAGAATCTAAAGATAGCAAACAGGATAAAAATCAGATGCTTTAAATATCGCCGCTTGAGCATCTATAAATTAGTTCCCCGAAGCCTTTCTTGAGTTCGACATGTATTTAAAAGATCCAAAGTACTTTATTGATGCCTCAATGTACACTGTGCCTCACTCTGTCAAGTCAAATATAGCAAGGTTGTCAGATGCCTTTCAAAATTTGAGTCGCCTTTCGGGTTTTCAACTCAAAATCCCTTTGGTCACAAGGTGCCCTTTGTGGGTTTTCACCTTGGCCTCTCCATTTTTTTTTCAAGGCGCCCTTTGCGGGTTTTCACCTTAGATTCTTTTCGCTTTTAGACAAAGTACTTTTTGACTGAGTCTGAATTCACCGGATTGGGTAGGCTTTTTCCATCCATTTCTGTCAAAATCAATGCACCACCAGAAAAAACCTTCTTCACGACGTATGGGCCCTCCCAATTTGGCATCCATTTTCCTCTAAAGTCCTTCTGAATAGAAAGGATTTTCTTTAGCACAAGGTCCCCCTCACGGAATTCCCTTGGACGAACCTTTTTATCATAAGCTCGCATCATACGCTTCTGGTACATCTGACCATGTTGGATAGCCTTCAGCCTCTTTTCCTGAATCAAGTTTAGCTGGTCATATCGAGACTGAACCCATTCAGCTTCATCTAACCTTATCTCTGTTAAAATTCGGAGAGAAGGTATTTCCACTTCAATAGGTAAAACTACTTCCATCCCGTAAACTAACGAGAACGGAGTTGCCCCAGTAGAAGTTCTAACAGACGTTCGATAAGCCAAGAGTGCAAACGGTAGCTTTTCATGCCAATCCCTATAAGTCTCAGTCATCTTTCCCACTACTTTCTTAATGTTCTTATTGGCAGCCTCCACTGCCTCATTCATCTTTGGACGATAGGGTGAAGAGTTGTGATGCTTGATTTTGAACTGGTCGCAAACCTCTGCTATCATTTTGTTGTTCAAATTCAATGCATTGTCGGATATGATCCTCTTAGGCATTCCATACCGACAAATGATTTCCTTCTTCAAAAATCGACTTACAACTGTCTTGGTAACATTTGCGTAAGAAGCAACCTCTACCCATTTTGTAAAGTAGTCAATCACTACGTAAATAAACCGATGTCCATTCGAAGCTTTCGGCGATATTGGTCCGATGACATCCATGCCCCGTATGGAAAATGGCCATGGAGACGTCATGACATGTAAAGGTGAGGGTGGTACATGAATTTTGTCTCCATAAATCTGACACTTATGGCATTTTTTGGCATAGTTGATACAGTCTCCTTCCATAGTGGCCCAGTAGTAGCCAAACCTCATGATTTGTCTTGCCATCGTGAACCCATTTACATGCGTACCACATACACCTTCATGAACCTCTTCTAAAATTAGCTTGGCTTCCACAGCATCAACACATTTCAAAAGTACTTGGTCTTTCCTTCTCTTGTATAGAACATCCTCTTCTAAAACATAGTCACAAGCTAATCTTCTCAGGGTTCGTTTGTCATTTTTGGATGCCTGTGCTGGATATTTACGATCTCTTACATATCGTAATATATCCTGATACCAAGGATTGTCATCCTTTTCTTCCTCTTCAAGGTTACAACAGCTAGCTGGAGATTCATGGACACTCATTTGAATTGGTCTCATCTCTTCCTCTTTGTTTGCCTTAATCATTGAAGCCAAGGTTGCTAAAGCATCTGCCATCTGATTCTCATCTCGTGGGAGATAGTTGAAGGTGATGTCATCGAACTCTCTTAGTAACCCCAAAACTACCATTCGATAATTGATCAATTTAGGGTTTCTTGTCTCCTATTCACCTCTTAGCTGATAGATTACCAACGCAGAATCTCCATATACTTCTAGGGTTTTTATGCCTCTTTCTATGGCTGCTTGGAGCCCCATGATGCATGCTTCGTATTCAGCCATATCATTTGTACAGTGAAAATCCAACTTGCACGTGAACGGGTAATGGTCACCATTCGGGGATACCAAGACTGCCCCAATTCCATTTCCGACTGCATTAGAAGCCCCATCAAAATTTAGCTTTCATGGAGAATCTTCAGTTGCTGCTATACACATTAGCTCCTCATTTGGAAAATCAAAATTCAATGGCTCGTAATCCTCCAAAGCTCTACTGGCCAAGAAGTCTGCCACCGCACTTCCTTTGATAGCCTTCTGACTTACATAGACTATATCGGACTCTGAAAGCAAAATTTGCCATCTCGCCATTCTTCCATTTAAAGCCGTTGATTCCATCATGTATTTTAATGGATCTAATTTTGAGATGAGCCAAGTAGTATGGTATAGCATGTACTGTCTTAATCTCCGTGTGGTCCAAATCAACGCACAACACAACTTTTCGATTGGCGAATATCTCATTTCACAGTCAGTAAATTTCTTACTGAGATAATAAATTGCCTTTTCCTTTTTCCTTGACTTGTCATGCTGACCAAGCACACATCCCATAGAATTGCTAAAAACTGACAAGTATAGTATTAACGGTTTATCTGGACTAGGCGGAGATAACACTGGAGCATTCAACAAATACTGCTTGACTTTCTCAAAAGCATTCTGGCATTCTTCATCCCAAACACCTTGATTGTGCTTTCTGAGGAGACGAAAGATAGGATCACATTTCTTAGTCAATTGTGAAATGAACCGAGCAATGTAATTCAACCTTCCTAGGAATCCTCGAACTTCTTTTTGAGTACGTGGTGGAGGCAACTCTCGTATGGCTCTGACCTTGTCTGAGTCAACTTCAATTCCCTTTTCACTGACTACGAAGCCTAATAACTTCCCCGATCTGGCTCCAAAGGTGCACTTTACTGGATTGAGCTTCAACTGAAATTTTCTCAACCTTAAGAACAATCTTCTCAAGACCTCAATGTGTTCTTCTTCTGTTCGCGACTTGGCGATCATATCATCAACGTATACCTCAATATCCTTATGCATCATGTCGTGAAACAAGTTTACCATGGCTCGTTGGTATGTTGCGCCTGCGTTCTTCAACCCAAATGGCATTACTTTATAACAAAAGGTGCCCCACAATGTTATGAAAGTAGTTTTATCCATATCCTCTGGATGCATCTTTATCTGATTGTATCCTGAGAAGCCGTCCATGAAGGAGAACAACGAATATCCTGCTGTGTTGTCTACTAAAGTGTTAATGTGTGGCAGAGGAAAATTATCCTTTAGGCTTGCTTTGTTTAGATCTCTGTAATCAACGCACATTCGTACCTTCCCGTCTTTCTTAGGGACTGGTACAATATTAGCTACCCATTCAGAGTACTTCACTTCCTGCAAAAATCCTACATCAAACTGCTTCTTGACCTCATCTTTTATTTTCAGGATAATGCCTGGCCGCATTCTTCGCAACTTCTGTTGGACCGGTCTACATTCTTGTCTTATCGGAAGACGATGTACTATAATATCAGTACTCAATCCGGGCATATCCTGATAAGACCATGCAAAGATTCCTTGAATTCCTGAAGCAACTCAATCAAGCTACGCCTTGTGTCATTAGTGATCAGTGTTCCAATTTTCACCTCCTTCCCTTCCTCTAGGGCTATATTCTCTATTGCCTCTTTTTCATGTGGCATGATTTGTTTCTCCTCCTGTCTTACCATTCTTAATAGATCGAGAGATACGTCACAATCTTGAACATCTTCAAAATCCTGAGGCTCCTCTAAACACATGTCTTGCTCACAAGAGAAATCAGGAGCAGCAGTATTAGCGCTCATATCATTGATATCTAGAGACCTGTGAGGGGTATGAAAGAATATACAAAGAATGAATGAATTTAAGAATGATCGTTTATGTGCTATGAATAGAAGAATAAGAGTTGTTAGAATTTAAAGGAATATTTTAAAGGAATATTGGTTGATAAAAATGAGGCAATACTCTTTTAAATTAGTAAAAGTTATGCTTTATTTTAATAATAATAGATGAACATAAGCCTATTTTCACAAATGTAATCTTACTACTCCTAGGCCCTAGAGTAATAAACATGTTTCGAGAATTACTCTGAAATATTTCTAAAGACTACAGGAAGATCCTCCGCAGTCTAATTGTTTAGAGAACTCCCCGGTTCGTAAGGGCGAATACCCTCGAGGTTTTCCTGTCCAAACCACTCACTATGTACAACATTGATCTGATGACTCTCTTCTACCAGCAACCCTCCTAACTTAAAGGTTTTGGATATAGGTGGGAATTTCATCAGTTCCCACTCTACTTCTCCTCCATTCAAACGCGCCTTCCTTCTTGCTTGACGCTTTTCCATCTCCCGTCTCTTTTGTTTATGGTCTGGCTTAAAACCCAAACCAAAACGATCCTTCTTCTCTATCAATTTTGGGACTTGAATCCCTCCTTGCAATTGTCTTCCTAGTCCTTTTCCTGGCAATGCTCATTTCCCCATCATTACTTGCAGGGCCATCCTTGTTGCTCTGGATATTTTGGGAACCGGTACCTCGCTTCCCTCCGAAATGAAGGTAGCATTAATAATTTCCAAGGAACGAAAAGAACACTCGATAGCCTCCTCATTTGTCTCTACATAAGGGGCTTTACTGGTGACAGCTGCTATGATGTCCTCCTCTGCATTGATGGTTATCAAGCGTCCATCTGTCACTAACTTCAATTTTTGGTGCAGTGAAGAGGGCACCGCTCCTACTGAGTGTATCCATGGCCTTCTCAACAAACAATTATCCACATTATGACATGTCTTCATGTGCAAACTGTCGATGGGTAATCTGTTCAATGTAGATAATGGAAGGACATTCAAAGCGGACCCATTATCAACGAGTACACTTGGAAGCGTGTATCCTTGCAACGAGTGGTGATGTGCAAAGCCTTAGTTGACCCTATGCCCCCAGGTGGAATTTCATCATCATTGAAGTAGATGAAATTATCAGCATTGATGTTATTTATCAACCGGTCCAACTTATTGACAGATATATCATGAGTGACATATGTCCCGTTGAGTACCTTCAACAATGCTTCTCGATGCACTTTAGAGCTTAGCAATAAGGCTAAAACCGATATGCGTGCTAGTTGCTTACGCAACTGCTTGACCACACTGTACTCACTATGCTTAAGGAACTTTAGAAATTCCTTTGCTTCCTCCTCCCTCACTGGCTCGTTAACAGGTACTTCACTCTTTTTCTCAATTTCAACATTCTTGGGTTTTGCGAGCTCCACTCTGACGTCCCCCATATCATAACGCTTCCCACTTCGCGTATGGGAACCTTCATCTCGTACATATTTAGATGCGCTGGCTATGTTTCCTTCTCCCAGCACCGTCACGCTACAGTCATAACTCCATGGTACTTTCTTGCTATTCTTGTAAGGGAAAGGAGTAGGTGTATGGATAATAACCTTGGGCGCTGCTGGTGTCCCCATTTTATTATTCCCTGGCAGAGAGATAATGATCTTTGGTCTACTGGTTCTTTGCTATTCATTTTCCAGCACACATACTTGCTTTTCACTAGAGCTACCTTCATAAACCTGTAGCTCTTTGTTGTCTATGAAGCCTTGTACCAAGGCCTTGAATTCCTCGCAATCTTCACAAAACTTACCGTAATCCCACATTCTTTCTTTCGTATTTTTAGAGGTTAACATACCTCTCTTCATCATCTCCTCCCAGATTACCCTCATAGGCATCCTTATCTCATCAACCTTTTCTTTTTCCCTTTTTTCACCGGCTTCACCAATGGCATTTACTCCTTGATTGTCATGGTTCAACAAAGGATTCTCAGTATTTGGGGTACTCTCAAATTTCAAAACCCCATTCTTGATCAACCTCTCTACGGCTTTCTTGAATCCAGACAATTCTCGATTGAGTGCCCGATATTCCAAAGATGATACTCACATCCGGCATTTGCATCATACCATTTAGGATACGGAGGTTGTAATGGTTTTAAGTGGAAAGGGGCTATAGCATGCGCATCATATAGATTTTGATAGAGTTCCCTATACGTCACAGGTATAGGTGTAAATTGCATCCTCTCATGCCTAATGTTGGATTCCTGCTTTTGAGAGTCTTGTTGCCCAACTGTGGCTACTTTGGGCTGGCTAACTGTGACTGCTTTTGAATTGAAACCACTTGTATTGTTTACCTCATTGTCTTTTCTTCTTGGGGCTGATCTTTTGACTACTTCCCCCTCAATTCTTCCTCCTCTTATGGCATTCTCTATCATCTCTCCTGCCATAACTATGTCCGCAAAACTTTTAGTAGTGCTTCCAATCATATGAGTAATAAATGGGGCTTTCAGAGGATTAATAAATAATATAGTGGTCTCCTTCTCCAACAGTGGTGGTTGGACCTGCATCGCTACCTCTCTCCACCTCTGTGCATATTGCCTAAAATTCTCATTAGGCTTCTTCTCTATGTTTTGCAGGGTAATCCTGTCAGGGGTCATGTCTGTTACATGATTGTACTGTTGCATGAAGGCTTGTGCAAGATCCCTCCATGAACCTATTCTAGCCCGGCTCAACTGATTGTACCATCTGGCTGCCGCTCCTATCAAACTATCTTGAAAACAATAGATCAACAGCTGATCATTGTTTACATACCCCGTTATCCTTCTGCAAAACATTGTGATATGGGCCTCTGGGCAAGTGGTGCCATTGTACTTTTCAAATTATGGCATTTTGAATTTGTGAGGTAACACTAGGTTTGGGACCAGACTTAAGTCATTGGCATCAACCCCATGATTATTGCCAATGCCTTCCAAAGCCTTGAACTTTTCTTCTAACCATCTGTAGCGTTCATCCAATTGCCTTGTAGCTTCAACCTTCAAATCCTCCTTTTCCACCATATCTAGATCGGGAACAAGAGGATTAGTAAGATTGTCACTCATATTAAGTCCTGAACCAATCGGGAAATTCACATGGACACCAGCATCAATTGGCCCGTACTGAGGCCTCAGAGTAGTAGATGGTCTTCTAGGAGGTGCCTCAGTTTGCAATGATACATGCGGCGGTGTAAAACCTGGAGGAGGACCCTCATTTTCCTCTTCAGTGATGGCCATAGGAGCTTTTCTTTTATCAGTGGCCCTCAGTAACTGAGCCATTTCAGCCATTATATTCCTCTGAGCTTCCATCATTTGTTCCCTCATCTCATTCTGCATCTTAGCCAACTGCTCTTGCAACTGGTCTTGCATATCCTTTTGCAATTGCTCAAACCTTTGATCCATGTTCTTAGTTTTAGTGCGAGTGCCGTAAGGATATATAATTTCCAGTTTTCTTTTCTACCTTTATAAAGAAAATTTAACTAATTAGGGTCTTTCTATAACCTTAAATGCATATGATATGATATAATGCAAATGTATGAATGCAGTGAAGGAATCAATCTCGATTCAATCTCATTTAGAAAACTTTATTTAGAAAAAGAATATCTTTCCATATAAATGGATTACAAGTATGCTTTCGCCCTAATGCCCAAAGTTTTAACTCTATCTAATAAAAGGGCTAACTCTCTTCCTATGTTTGACGACGACCCACACATCATACTCAATACATCGGCTCGTACAGCCAAGTCTTGTACATATTCGCAACCTCTCGAATCTGAGCTATGGCTTCTTCCATGACATGATCCCTTTCTCTAATTTGCCCTCTAGACTGATGAAGCTCTCCCTTTAGATAATCTCCTTGCGTCTCGAGTTGCTCGATCTGAAGTTTACCTTCCTGCAATACTGCTTCCAAATCTTCAACTTTATTCTTTAGCTCTTTTAACTCGACTGTAGAATCATGGTTGCGATGCCAACGAATGGATCTTCCAAGCTCAGTTACTTTAGACTTCAACCCTTTATTCTCTTCTTCTAATGCCAAATTCCGCAATTGCATCTCCTGAAACTTCTTCTCCCAATACACAGCTCTAGCCTTTCCTTCTTGGACCTCTTTTCAGAATCGATCCAAGACCCTCCTATTTTCGCTCTTCTCAAGGATACCTGTGCCTTCTTGTAGTGTTCCTTCAAGTCATCTCTATCCTCTTCAATCTTCCTCTTTTCCTTTCTTTCTTTTTCGACTTCCATCTTTTGTACATCAATATCTAAACTCAAGTAAATCTTTTCTTCTTCAAGTTTTGCTATCCTTTTCTCGAGCTCTAGATTTTTCCTCTCAAATTCTTCTTCATAATTTCTAACTCCAAGGGCATCACTTACAGATATTCCTCCATCGGTCGAGCTCCTTCCATATTTGGCTCAAGAACGTTATCATTGATCCTTCTACCTCTCCATTCAACATATTTTGGAGTCGTAGCTGGGCCAATAGCTACTCATTTCAACCGACACATCTTGTTCCAAGCACTAGAGATCTCACCGACCCTTTTCTTGTAATTGGCTCCTCTATATGCAAACTCACTTTGAATTAGCCCATGAGTTGTTGGCATGAACTGCCTCAAACCGAATTGTCTTAACACGAGCAAGGGAACATAACCAATGGCACCCCAAATTCCCAATAAAGGGACCCAATTGAAACTGCCGCAACGGTAAAGAACCTCACCAGGAATCATCCACGGAGCTCTCCACTCAACATCTTTTGAGTGAAGATTTTGAAGTAGTGCAATCCAATTCTCCTCTGGAACATCAACTCTCCTAATTGAAATGACTATGTCCTTCAGCAGTGAGTAATCCTCGAAGAAAACCCAACAAACGACCTTATCTATCAACCGAAAATGACTATAGAACCAAGCTAGAAGCAATTGTGCACAACCAACAAACCTGCCTGCACCATCTTTTCTACATGTGCCTAAGGACCTGAATGTCTCTGCCAAAATTGCAGGGACAGAAGTAACCCTCTTACTGAGTCTATGGAAAAGATCCGTGGTTGCCTCATCCACATATCCCAAAGCCCTAGGGAACACCATCAATCCGTACAAACTTAAGGCAAAAACATTTACCCTCTTTGTTTCATCGGGATGCGTCAAAATCAGACCCTTCAAAGCATCCCATGAAATGCACTTGCACTCACCCTTCTCTTTAATTTTGGCCGTAATCCACTACTCACTTATCCCTATAATAGCCATCAATTTCTTCCAAAAGGTAGGGACATTAGCAGCTCTAGAATAGATTCTATCTTCTTGGAACCTGGGATAACGTAACAAAGCAGTGTACTCCTCTACGGTAGGCACTAAATCTACCTCCCCGAAAGTAAAGCAACTGTACGCTGGATTCCAAAACTGAGCGAGGGCTCGAAACAAGTGCTCATCTATTTGAACATCGAGCAAGTAAGGTAAGTCTCCATAATTACCGTAGAATAACTGTTTAGTCTCGTTGCCCCATTGATCCCAAATCTCCTTAAGCTCTTGGAGATTATTCTGTGTAACACTGATGCGAGTATATCCTGACAGCTCCGACATATATCCCGCAGCTATACTATCTCTCTTTTCTAACTGAGTTTACTCAGACCATCTATGGACGTTGGCGTTGCCCTCCACTCTATCAAGAAGTTCGTTCTCCATAATAAAACTCTCTAATTTAGACACTGACCGTGAATCGATCCCTTTGTAAATGCAAAATGTCATGCAAACAAAAGAAGAGAAATAGTCAGTATCACATGATATCAATAAATCTCAACAATAATTTATAAGGGTAATATCTAAAGTTTAACTCTAACTAAGTTGGGCTCTTATGGTTTTTTCTATATGAGGTTGGTTCTAAAGTTTGAGGTACCTGAACCAGCAGATTCCTCGATCCTCACCCATTATAGGCTCATTTGAATCGAGTTCAGTTCAGGGGAATACATTTCCCTATGGCTACACGGAGATGAAAATCTCACGAAATCATAGGTACGGATGTATCCCAAAAGTGATCCACTATCCTGCACGAAGGTGAAAACCTCACGAAGGCGTAGCTTCTCACTCCCACTTAAGGTTGTGACCACAACGGTCATGCAAATGCAATGCGTATTAGAATATAGCAACACATGCAATAATACAAACACATGTAATGCAAAGAGGATTAAATCTTAGAATTTTTTAAATTTCCGACATCAAGACAAGAGATAATCAATTACACGGCTTGACTCTCTTATTGGTCCCCAGTGGAGTCGCTAAGCTGTCGAAACCATTTTCAAATCGAGTTTTGGAAAATGGGAATCGACTTTAAGAAAAATGAAAACGGGAGTCGCCACCAATCTTTTTAGGTGTGATTGGATCACCTTTAAAACATTTGTTTTAAAATCGTTGGTTTTGGTCTACGAAATCAAAAGAATGGGTTCGGGAGTCGGTTACGTACGAGGAAGGGTTAGTACCCTCGTAACGCCCAAAAATTGGTACCTAATTGATTATCAAATGTCTTTAAGGTCGGAAATTAGAAATTCTAAGATGTAATCCTCTTTAAAGTATTTGAAAATTTGGGTTTACTTGTATCAAAGTATCGACTATAGGTTAGCCTTTAGAAATCTCTATCTCAAAACAGCAAAATGCTACATCCAGTAAGTTAGGACATATCACTTTGCAATTCCAAGACAGTCACTTATATTTTGAGATCCTTTAAAAACTTTAGAAGGGTACTTGACTATTCGAACTTAACGAGAAAAGTTACAACCCAATAAGTTAGGGCACTACTTTTTTCGAAATTTTCAAACACCAAGTATTGCCTTTATATTTTTTTGAAAATTTTGGAGACTTGTCCTTTTAAAGATGATGCGTGGAGATTTATATTGCATTATAAATCATAATAATATATTATTGTACTAGGTAAATAAAAATGAATACTACGATATAAAGAATAATACATATAAAGCAAAAAAAAATGCAAACAAAGATATATAGCATGAATAAACAAGATATATAAACATATGAGATAATATTTAAATGATGCATGATATAAAACAAACATAATCAAATAATGCATGATATAAAAATAGAATAAATGTAATGTCAATATGCATATAATTATAAAAAATTTAACACATACATGAAACATACAATACAAAACATATAGAAGAACTAATAAAAATGATTGATTGCTAACAAAATATACATACAAATAAAAACGAGATATTTCATTTCCATTTTAAAATAGTATCTAATATATAATATAATAACATAATAAAAGAATAATAATTATATAATAATATATTAGTTTGAAAGTATGTAAGAGATTTCATAATATAACAATATTAGTTTAAAATGAAATAATATATATATATAGTAAATAAATAAAAAATGAAATGTGTATATAATGTGAGTTAAAAATATGATTTAATAATAATAATTTACATTTTTTAATATATATATATATATATAAAATAATATAATTTACGATACATGATATACATAACATCTATATAAAAAAACAATAAATAATATAAAAATGAAACAAAATAAAGATTATATAATAAAATGTAATATAAACATATAAGAAAAATAATAAATATAATATAAAGTAACGTATATATATATATATATATATATATATATAAGTAATTAATAAATATAATATATGTGAAAATATAATAATATATGAAAGAGATGTAAAATAATAATTTAAGGAAAATAATATATATAATAAGTAATAATAATATATAATTAAAAGAATACTTATAATAAAACAATTTTATAATATATAATATAAAAGTAAAATTAAAATAAACAAATAATATATATATATATATATATATATATATATATATATATAGAATAATATAATAAATATAGGACTAAATTTAAAGTTTAACAAAATTATGGGGCAAATTTTGAAAGGAATAAAACTGAATTAAGGATTAAAATAATAGATAATGAGTAAGGATTAAAATTAAAACTAGAGAGAATATTAGGGTTAATTTAAAAAAATAAAAAAAACAATTTGGATTAATTTGGAATGCACGCTAAAAGCTCAGGGACTCACTGGGTAAATAACCCTAGTCCCTGAAACGGTGTCACTCTCAGGGTTAGCTTTTTAAAGAACAGAGGACTAAATTATAATGAAAACAGAAGATTTGGGCCAATTTTAAATAAAACGAGATTTGAATCAGATGAAATTAAATAATCTAAAAATGCGGAAGGACCGAGGGAATAAATGTCTCACTATAGCGGTAAAACACGCGGACCTTCGGATCAGATCGGGTCGGATTTTGGACCCTATATAAATCCCACTTTGCCCGAGAAAAAAATCATTCTGTAACTCCTTTAAAAAAAAACTAAAAAACCTCTGAAAAAGGGCTCTGACCCTCGGAGCTCCGGCCTCGTGGCCGTCCTGGCTCGTCCTAGGGTTTGGCGTGCGTGGTCTCCATACACTTAACGAGCCGCCACCAAAGCCACCGTATACGATGGTTAGGGTTTCAAAAACCCTCCATTTTCTTTGCCGATTCTCAGGTATCAACCTTCTCCCTCTGTTCTTAGTTTCTATTTTTTAGATCTGCGTGTGTGCATGTTAGTAAATGACCAGATAAGCTTAAAAAAGAAAAATACGATTCGATTACCTTTGAAAAACGAGATTCGCTTTTTATTTCTCTGTTTCAAAAGGATTACAATGGTTCGTGCTATTCTATTAGGTAAATCCCTATACCTTCTTTTTTGTTTCTCTTTGCTTCTAAAAACTCTCTTTTTTTGATTCCCTGCTATTCTTCTCTCTGCTTATGTGTGGGTGTATTTCTGCTATCGGGTCTCTCCCTCCATGTGTGTCCTTTTTTACAGATTAAAAAAAAGGCTTTATAGCCTCGACTACTACAAGTTTTGGAAAGAAATCTTTGATTTCTTTCCGTATTTGCTTCGCATGTCTACTGTGATTTTCTTCCCTTTTCTTGCAGGTACTTGCGAAAAATCCGGCAATGGCAAAGGTTTGACGATGGTCTACTAGTGGCGTTGATCTCGGCGTGACTTGGGGCCTGGAATCATGGCCTTGACGGGGTAGCAGGAGCTGAAGAGTCATGAGGCCTGGCTTCTGGAACCTTCTGTTTGTGGCGCGAGGAGAAAGAGGGCAGAAACCCTAGGGTTTCCTGCCTGGGTCTGCAGATGTTTGGGCCAATTGGGCCTCTGGAAATTTTGGGTTTGTAATGGGTAGAGGTGTTTTGGGCTACCAGTCTGTAACGGGTCCATTGCAACTGTTTGGGACTTAGTTTAGGCTGGGATAGTCTAGTAAAATTTGGTTGTTGGGTCTGTGTATTTAGGCTTTGTAAAAAAACTTTTATGGACTGTTTAAATTAAATAAATAAATATTTATTTATTTATCTATTAATTTTTCAGTTTTAATAATCCGGGCAAATTTTGGTGATTACAATATATTTCAGCACACTCGAACTCACTTTCTCTTATATTGATAACAATATCCATACTAATCGAGTTAAGACTCAATCGATAATTATAGATTTGATTTTTTTTTGTGAAGGGGAGGCAAGACTGATTTGAAGCTAAGCATCAAAACCTCTGAATTTATCAACTTTGTCAAACGTTTCATTGTCAGTTACAGTGACATCTAACTATATACCATTCATTCCACAAACTAAATAAGAATACATTAAATAAGACAACTTGGTAAAGATTTCAAGAAAATCCATTCACATGGAATCCTATGAGGTGGAGAATGATGCTTTATATTTTAGGAATTTACAAAATTTTAAAATTAACATTTATCAATTTTTAATGTTGAAGTTAAATTTATTAAATGTTTTTAAAATTTGAATTAAATTAATAAAATTTGTAAATATTGAGGGTTAAATTTGTTAAATTTTTATATTTAATATCAAATTGATAGAATGTGTAAATATTAAAAGGCTAAATTTATTATTAAATTAATAAAAAAGTCCACATCAATATTTCTGTTAAATTTCAAACTGTTGTTAATATTTAATGACTAAAAAATTTAAATTTGAATAGTTTAATTACTAAAATAGAAAAAAAATTAAAGATTGAATCATTAAAATAGGACCATTTCTAGACTTTACCCAAAAAATACCAGTTGGCTTTATGTGTCAGAATTGAAGATAAATGTGTTATCCACTTAATTATTCTTTGTCTTCTTGCTCTTAACTACTAGTTTTATGTTATCCACTTATTATTATTATTATTATTATTATTATTAGAGAATGACATATATATGAATAAAGTTGTCCATGGAATGGATTCAACTCTAACAAAATTTTAGGTCCGATTTTTAAGTATGGAATTGTCCAGACTTAAAAAATGAGTTTAATTTTTCGCTAAACTCTCATCTCGATCCATATGTTTTAATTTTAATTTTATATAAAATTTAACAAATATAATATACCAAATACACTAAAAATATTAAATTACATATTTTCAATAAATTAAAATAAATTTTAAAAAGTTTTATATTTAAAAAAACTAAGATAAGTACAAGATAACAAACAAATGCCTCTAAATAGTGGCAAAATTAACAATAAAATAAGTGTTATACAATATCCAAACATTAAAAAAATACAATTCACGGGGAAATAAAGAAATCAACGGGTGTTTCCAAGTATATTACTCAAAAATATCTACACAATACGCCCAGTCGATTGGAATTGAATAAATTTTGTCCCTATTTTACAAACATACAATTCACGGGGAAATAAAAAAATAAA
Source organism: Gossypium arboreum (assembly GCF_025698485.1). Taxonomy (NCBI): domain Eukaryota; kingdom Viridiplantae; phylum Streptophyta; class Magnoliopsida; order Malvales; family Malvaceae; genus Gossypium; species Gossypium arboreum. Next base: position 126,033,699 of record NC_069079.1, on the reverse strand, counting down.
TCAAATTAAATGTTCATAGGTCACCACTTCCCGAAAATATGAAAATATGACATTAGATATATAATATATTAAGTATAAGTATATAATTAATTATATATATAACGCATATTTTTATATAGTTTAAATAAGATTAAATTTTAAAAATTTTAAAAATATAAAAATTAAAATCCACCAAAATTAGAATATTCAATTTTAGCATGATAGCAAAAATTCAATCCATATATATTTATAACACATTTCAAATGTGAGGTAAATTATTAGGACCACTTTCTCTCCTTGAGAAATCTGGCCCCATTAGTGATGAATGGGGCACCTCGGAAGCTCAAGGCTGAGCAACATGCTTAACTTTTTATTCCACTTCACGTGTGATTGCAGATTTGTTCAAAAGCATCGCCCCCGCAATTCTCTTATTATTATTATTATTATTATTATTATTATTATTATTATTATTCTTTCCTTCTTTCTTTTCACGTTTTTCTTTTTTGTTTTCCTTTCCATTCCTTTTTTTTAATTGAAAATTTTAGTCACTGTACTCAATAACTATCGATGTTGCCATTTACAATAGCCTTCTGTGTCGATTACGGTATCAAAGAAGAGATTTCCTATTCGTTCACTTCTACAATTTAAATTTCCCAGAAGTCGACTCCAAATTCTTTAAAACAATGACCAAGGCTTCAAACTACTCTTTCTTCGATCTCTGTTTCGCTCCACCAGATTGTCGCCAGTTGGATATATGTTATTCCCTGTAGTTAAACACAGTACCTCATTGTTTGGATCACTGAAATAAATTAAATTAATTCAAACAACATTTTTTAAAAATTTAAATTGGTATCACTTGACACATTAACGGTATCATCTTAAAAATATAATTGAATTAATAATTTTTAATGATTCAGGTTAAAATGGGACATAAAAGTAAATTATCTTGATTGTGACGATGATATTGAATGTAAAATGCGAAGTTTAATAAGAAATATAGGTCATACTAATTGAAGAAGACAAAAGCCTTCCAATTCGTTTGGTGTTTTCTACTTAATAGTTTGTCCTTTTAACTCAAGTGGACAAATATAGAACCAAATGGACAATCTCATAAGTTCCTTGTGCCAGGAAAACAACTTCTATCATTACTATTCATCGTACAATTGTGCCCTTCCACATTTTTTATCAAATTCTTTTAGATTTTTAATTAATTATTCAAAAAATTGATTGGAATTAATTTTGTTGACCCGTACAGTTGTTAAGAGATAAGCTACTGGTTAAGAAACAGTGGTTAAAGGCCAGTTTATCATTTAAGTTCAACAGTGCCGTGAAAAGTATTTTTGAAAAAATTGATAGTATTTATGATTGTTATAAAGTTGAAGATTTAAGGAGGGTTAAAAAGGTTTTTAATTAAAAAATACTTTTTCAAAATGTAAAAGCTATAAGTTTTGGATTGGCTTAAAAATCTAATTTAAAATCAATGTTTGGTAGCATATTTTGGTTTGAAATCATTGTCCAGGTTGAACTATGCTTTTCAACCTTAATGGTAAACATTCTAAGAGAGTGAGCATTCCTTCAAACATTGCGATAAACATGAATAAAATAAGGGATATATTGCTTGTTTATGTAATTCGGCTTCCTTATGTCAATGAAACTTAACTCAGTGAGAAGTATCAACTATCTTCAAAAACTTATAACAAGTGACTCTAAATAAGGCTAAATTTATTATTAAATTAATAAGAAAAGTTCACGTCAGTATTTCTGTTAAATTTCAAACTGCTATTAACATTTAATGACCAAAAAATTTAATTTCAAATAGTTTAATGACCAGAATAGAAAAAAATTAAAAATTGAATGATTAAAATAAAACATCAACAATAATTTAATGACCATTTTTATAATTTACCCAAAAATGACCAGTTGGCTTTATGTGTCAGAATTGAAGATAAATGTTCTCACAGGTCCGATTTTTAAGTTTGGGATTGGCTAGACCCGAAAAATGGGTTTAATTTTTTGCTAAACTCCTATCTCGGTCCGTATTTTTTAATTTTAATTTTATATAAAATTTAACAAATATAATACACCAAATACACCAAAAATATTAAATTACATGTTTTTCAATAAATTAAAAATAAATTTTAAAAGTTTTATACTTAAATAAAAACTAAGATAAGTCAAAGATAACAAACAAATGCCTCTAAATAGTGGCAAAATTAACAATAAAATAAGTGTTATACAATATCCAAATATTAAAAAAAATAGTAGTAGCATAATAGTGAAATGGCAGTAAAATAGTGGCAAAAAGTGAGAAAAGAACATCAAAATATGGAAAAATAGCAGAAAAAACAACAATTTTTTTTTTGAAAATTCAGGTCGAGTTGAGCCTGGACAAAAAAACCTAACCCAAGGCTCAGTTCATTTTCTAAACAGGCATTGTCTTTTTATCCAAGCCCATTTTTTGGACATATATTTTTTTCCAAACCCTCTCATTTTTTTGAGCGGGCATTCCTTGGCTCGATTCATGGATAACTCTATATATGATATAGGTAAAAAGTTTATGTAATAAATTTATGGGATAAATACCAAAACTATACATGAATTATGGTTTAATGTGCAATTATATACATGAAATTTTGATTTGATCTAATTCTTGTAAATTATTAATACAATTATTGATATAACATCATTTTATGTTATATATTTCATATATGAATAATTATATTTACCCAATATAAAAATAAATTGATGTATTTATATGATATAGGTAAAAAGTTTATGTAATAAATTTATGGGATAAATACCAAAACTATACATGAATTATGGTTTAATGTGCAATTATATACATGAAATTTTGATTTGATCTAATTCTTGTAAATTATTAATACAATTATTGATATAACATCATTTTATGTTATATATTTCATATATGAATAATTATATTTACCCAATATAAAAATAAATTGATGTATTTATATGATATAGGTAAAAAGTTTATGTAATAAATTTATGGGATAAATACCAAAACTATACATGAATTATGGTTTAATGTGCAATTATATACATGAAATTTTGATTTGATCTAATTCTTGTAAATTATTAATACAATTATTGATATAACATCATTTTATGTTATATATTTCATATATGAATAATTATATTTACCCAATATAAAAATAAATTGATGTATTTATATGATATAGGTAAAAAGTTTATGTAATAAATTTATGGGATAAATACCAAAACTATACATGAATTATGGTTTAATGTGCAATTATATACATGAAATTTTGATTTGATCTAATTCTTGTAAATTATTAATACAATTATTGATATAACATCATTTTATGTTATATATTTCATATATGAATAATTATATTTACCCAATATAAAAATAAATTGATGTATTTATTTATTTAAATGTGTATGATTAAATCAAAATTAAAGTTTTAAGTATATATTTGAACCAAAATTAGAGTATCACGTGTATAATTGCACCAAATTAAAGTTTATGCGTTACACCCCCTAACCCCAAACTGTTACCGGAACAGGGTTATGAGGCGTTACCGGACTTATACAGTAGCATTTGCATAAAATCGAGTCATAAATTTGCATTCCAAATTAAAACTTCTCAAATTTCACTATAAAGTCCCTAATATGGGCCTACGGGGCCCAATACATACTTTAGAAATAATTCGGGATTAAACCGGTAATTTTGGAAACTTTACCATGAAGATAGGTACACACGCCTGTGTGGCCTGGGACATGGCCGTGTGGCCAGCCCGTGGGGCTCCCATGGCCGTGGGTAGATCTAACTTACACACACGGCCGTGGGAACAGCCCGCGTGACATAAACAGAGAGCCACACGGCCTTAGCACACGCCCATGTGACTTGGCCGTGTGAAAACATGATTTTTGACCATTTTTAAGCTATTTCCACATGCTAAACACATCTAATTCACATCCAAACTTTTACTAATAGTTCTTAAATAAAATATCATTCATTATGCCATTCAAACTTAGCAAATATTCGTTCATTCATTTCAATACCTCTTAAGGATTATATACCACAATTCATTTCAAAATTATATTACATTATCACATTAATTAAACTCATGTAAGTTTAACATCCAAAATATGCATATTTCATACCATGCTTCAATAACTTTCAAGTTTATTCACTATCATGTACAAAATTACACGTTAACAACCTAGATACATGCCATTTTACCAAAAGAAAGTATTCACCACTTTGAGCCCGGGATTGGCTTGGATGTTGAGTCATTAGCTTTCTTTCGTACCTAGTCCTGCACACGAAAACATACCGTGCACTGAGTATACACTCAGTGGTATTTCTATAAACTAATACTTAGAACAATAATAAGTCGTATATATATATTGTAACTCAAAACATTTACTTTCATAATCTTAATAACTTAATCTCTTATCTTCATCTTATAGCTCTTAAATGTAATTAAGCAATTCTTTATATATATTTCATATCGTTCGATATCTTTTAATAATCATATAATGATACAAATACATAACCAATAGTAGTTAATATTTGTCTTCAGTACTTTCATTTACCCCTATTAACATAACTCGGACCTAAATGGATACGCGGATCCAACCCTCACACTGGGGATAATATACAGTGTTTCATTGGTCGAAACTGGAATACACCATAGGGTAGCAGTAACAGTAATAGTAACAGTAACAGTCATAGTCAGGTACAAAGTACCTCTTTGGAACGAATCTAGAACAGTCACAGTAATCGACAGATATAGTGTCTCATCGACACACAGTCGGAATATCCCTGAACACTTTCAATCCTATGGCATGCCAATTGTATCTGACTAGCCCGACACTGTTAATAGGGTATTCAAATTGTTTCATTTCAATACAGAAATATTAATAGTTTCCATCATATCATTCATCATACATTCTAACTATTAAAATAACAATTACATTGTATTAAATCACTAAGCATAGTTTATAGAAATACAAACCAAAATTCTCGGGTTTATTCGATATCCTAGTTCACTTTCTCCTTTCCCTTTTTCGATGATGTTTCCAGTGCTATGTTGGCTACATAAAATTTAACATTTAAAATTATCAATATATGTTATTTTATAACACACTCTTTAATTTCCATGTAACTTTTACTATATTTCCAATTAGGTCCTACCACCATAATTATTCTTTTTCTTCAAATAACCTTATAAATTTTCATTTTATACCTACTTTTAACAGGTTTCAATGCTTATTATTCCATATAAAATATCAATTCTACAATTTAAACAACTTTGTCCCTACTATAATAAAACTTATATCTCTCTTTACAATTTAATCCATCTCCCACTTCTAACTTAAATTCCTTTCAATTAAACCCATATTTCTTCCATTTATTCAACTTAATCAATATCTAAAAATTCAATAACTTTCTAAATTTCAACATAATTCAAAAAATATTTCTTCCTAGGATTCCATAGACACCAAAATTACAAGAAAAGGGATTAAATTGACTTACCAATCAAGCTTGAAATCTTAAAATCCTAATTTTCCCTTTTTTTTTCTTTCCTTTTTTCTTTATTTCTCTCCCTGTTCTGTTCGTGCCCTTCTTTTCCTTTTTCTTTCTTTTTTTCCCTATTCTGTTCGTGCCCTTCTTTTTCCTTTTTCTTTATGTTTTATTTCTTTTATTTATTATAACTATTATATTATATCATTATTATTATTATATTTTAATTATAATTATTATTTCTTAAATCTTAAGTAAATACATATATATTCATACATTTGTACCAATTCAAATAATACACATGTACTTATACATACCATCCACTTGTCTTTTAAGGTTTATTTTCTAACCTAATCCTTTAACTTTTCTATAGTTTATAATTAAAATTTTACCCTTTATTCAATCTAGTCCTTTCACTAACTTAGCCTTAATTCAAACTAATTCACTTAACTAAAGTCTAATCAACTACACTACTAGCTTTGTAAATATTTCTAATAAATATTTACGAATTCATTTTGCAGAAATTATGACTCAAAAATTCAATTTTTCGATGACCTTAAAATTTGGGCCGTTACATTTCTCCCCCTTAATAAATTTCGTCCTCGAAATTTACCTAAAAAGAGATGGGGGTACTATGATCTCATTGAATCTTCTGGTTCTCACGTTGCTTCTTTATATGAAAAACATCACTTGAAAAAACTCGTTTATTACGTAATTCATTTACTTCTTGTGCCAATATCTTAACCGGTTATTCTTCATATGAAAAATCGGGTTGAATCTCTATATCTTCAATTGAAATCACATGAGATGGATCTGATCGGTATTTTCTTAACATAGAAACATGAAAAACATCATGAATCTTCTGTAATTCAGGAGGCAAAGCTAAACGATATGCCACTGGTCCAATTCTTTCTATAATCTCATACGGCCCAATGTAACATGGACTCAATTTACCCTTTCGATCGAATCTCAAAATTCCAAGGAGAGACTTTAAGAAACACTTTGTCTCCAATTGAGTACTCAATGTTTCGCTGTTTCAGATCTGCGTACGATTTTTTCCTATCGAAAGCAGCTTTCAATCGTTCTCGAATATTTCTAACATTGTTTTCTGTTTCTTGAATTAATTCTGGACCAACCACTTTTCTTTCATTCAGTTCTGTCTAACACACTGGTGATCGACATCTCCGACCATAAAAAGCTTCATACGGTGCCATTTGAATACTTGATTAGAAACTATTGTTATAAACAAACTCAGCTATCGGTAAATAACATTCCCAACCTGATTCAAAATCAATGATAATAGCTAAGAGCATGTCTTCTAAAATCTGAATGACTCGTTCTGACTGTCCGTCAGTCTGTGGATGAAAAGCTGTACTAAAATGGAGTCGTATACCAAGAGACTCATGCAATTATTTCCAGAACCTTGATGTAAACCGTGGATCCTGATCAGAAATTACCGATACAGGAATACCATGTAGTCTCACTATTTCCCGGATGTAAATTTATGCCAACTTTTAAAGTGACCAATCCGTTCTGATTGCTATTAATTGAGCTGACTTTGTAAATCAATCAACAATTACCTAAATAACATTTTTCTTACTTGCTGACAGTGGTAACCCGATTACAAAATCCATCGTAATGCAGTCCCATTTCCATTCAGGATATTAATAAGACGAAGTAAACCAGTTGGAACTTGATGTTCAGCTTTGACTCGCTGACATGTTAAACATTTAGACACATATTCCACTATATCTCTTTTCATACCTGGCCACTAATACAGTTCTCGTAAATCACGGTACATCTTCGTTCCTCCAGGATGTAATGCAAAAGAACTATCACTAATACAGTTCTCGTAAATCACGATACATCTTCGTTCCTCCAGGATGTAATGCAAAAGAACTATCATGTACTTCTCGAAGTATTAACTCTTTCAACTCTGAAGTAGTTGGAATACAAAGTCGATTCTGATATCTCAAACAATCATGCTCATCAATGCTAAAATTTTCTATCATATCATTCTGCACCATCTCTTTCTTCTTCATTATCAAACATTACTGGTTTTACTCTCAATTCAGCCAAAAGACTTCCGTCATTAACAATACTGAGCTGTGCAAACATTGCTCTCAATTCAGTTGCAGCCTTCCTACTTAACACATCAGCTACTACATTAGCTTTACCCGGATGATAGTCAATAACACAATCATAATCTTTTAAAAGTTCTATCCACCGACGCTATCTCAAATTCAATTCTTACTGTGACAGAAGATACTTGAGACTTTTATGATCAGTGTAAATATAACACTTTTCGCCGTATAGGTAATGTCTCCAAATCTTCAAGGCAAATATCACTGCTGCTAATTCTAGATCATATATTGGATAATTGTGTTCATGCAGTTTCAATTGCTGTGAAGCATAAGCAATTGCCTTTTCATTTTGCATCAATACACACCCGAGACTATTTAAAGAAGGATCACTGTACACAACGAAATCTTTTCTCGACTGTGGCAAAGTCAATACTGGTGCCTCTGTCAACATTTGCTTCAAAATTTCAAAACATTTCTGACACTGTTCACTTCAAACAAATGAAACATTCTTTTGCAGTAAATTTGTCATCGAAAGCTATTTTTGAAAATCCATTTACAAACCTTCGATAATATCCGGCCAACCCAAGGAAACTACGTACTTCTGACACATTTTTAGGAACTTTCCACTGAAGTATGGCTTCAATCTTCTTTGGATCTACTCTTGGCCCATCTGCTGATACTACATGATTAAGGAACACAACCTCCGTTAACCAAAACTCACACTTATTCAATTTCCCATATAATTGTTTTTCTCGCAATATTTGCAAAACAATTCAAAGATGCTACTCATGTTCAGTTTCAGACTTTGAATATACTAAAATATCATCAATAAAAACTACTACAAATTGATCCAAGTACTATTGGAAAATCTGATTCATAAGATCCATAAAAGCAGCTGGAGCATTAGTTAACCCAAATGGCATCACCAAAAATTCATAATGCCCATATCGTGTACGGAATGCTATCTTCGGTACATTACTCTCCTTTACCTTCAACTGATAATATCTCGGCCTCAAATCAATTTTTGAAAATATAGAAGCTACTTTTAATTGATCAAATAAATCATCAATGCGAGGTAACGGGTATTTATTCTTGATAGTTACCTTATTCAACTGTCGATAATCAATACACAATCGCATCAAACCATCTTTCTTTTTAACGAATAACACTGGAGTTCCCCACGGTGATGTACTAGGTAGTATAAACCCCCAGTCCAATAAGTCTTGCGGTTGTACCTTCAGCTCCTTTAACTCAGAAGGTGACATTCGATATGGAGGTATTGACACTGGATCTGTACCTGGGTATACTTCAATCGCAAATTCAACTTCCCGGTCAGGAGGTAATCCAGGCAATTCCTCAGGAAACATATCAGGAAATTCACATACAGTTCGAATTTTACTGCACTGATTCTCAACTGGATCAAAATTAATAACATATGCTAAGAAAGCAGCACATCCTTGATAAAGAAGCTTACTAGCTTTAATTGCTGAAATAACACGAACAGTCCCACTAGTCCAAATTCCATTTACTTCAATCTGATCACCACTTTCATTCTAAACAGTGAATTTCTTTTTATAACAGTCTAAAATTACTTCATGTTCTGATAGTCAATCCATACCCAGTATAATGTCAAAGTCACCAAATGGCATATCAGCAGGTCAGCAGAAAAGATTTTATCTTGAATCATTAATGGACATCTTCGACATATTTGATTCACTAACACAATTTGCCCCAATGGACTAGGCACTTCTATTGTTGCTTTAGACAATTCAGGTTTTAAATTTCCCGTCTCAACTAGTTTTGTATTAATATAGGAATGTGACGATCCTGGATCTATTAAAACATAAACAGGTTCTAAATGTAATGAGAATATACTTGTCACCACGTCATGGGAATCTCCCTCTTCTCGAGTTCTTACAACATATGCTCGAGCCGGAGCTCTTACTTCAGATTGTTGAGTAGTATTTTCACTAGTTCTTCTAATACCTCCTTTAGCAACTGGACCACTTCGGCTTGATCTTCGACCTCTAGAAGCAGATTCTGATCTCTGAGAAACCGTTGGTGCTTCTTTATTAAGCTTTGGGCAATCCTTTACAAAATGATCAGTGGATCCACAACGGAAACAACCCCCAGTTAACTTTCTACGTTCTTCCCTATGTCTATTTCCACAATATTCACATTCTAGAATTTTAACATTCTGAGCTGGGCTTCTGATACTGCCAGTAGATACAATAGTTTGTCTCTTTCGACTTATGTCTTCTCTTTCTGATCTTGAACTTAATTTTCCACTACCACGAGATTCCCTCGATCGTTTGAATTGTAGACTTTAACTAGTAGTTCCAGGACGTTTTCCAGTTGATTGGGCAATTTCAGACTTTTTACTTTTCCCTAATACTTGCTAAATTATTTTAGCTCTTTCTATTAAGTCTACAAACTCTGTAATCCGTAAAGGTATCAATTTCCGTTGGAATTTATCTCATAGTCCTCTTGGAAATATCTTACATCTGTCAGCTTCAGTTGGTACAAATTCGGTTGCATATCTACTCAGTCTCAAAAATTCCCGTTCATAATCCACTACAGACATATCCCTCTGTTTCAGCATCAAAAACTCCTGTTTACGGTTTTCTGTATATGTCTCACCCAAATGCTTTTTCTTAAATTCTCGTTGAAAGAATTCCCAATTTACCTGTTCTTCTGGTATATTCTGAATCTCTGATTCCCACCATATGTAAGCCTCTTCTTGTAATAGAGAAACAACACATACCAAACTTTTCTGTGGCGTGCATTCTAATTGCTTCAAAATTCTCTTAGTAGTCTCTAACCAATTTTCAGCTATTGTTGAATCAGTTCCCTTTGATCTTAGAAATTCTGTAGCTCCATACTTTTGTAGTTCCTTAATAGAAGCTCGTCCGGTAGCAGGGGTAGAAATAGTAGCAGGCATACTTTCTACCACTCTTTGAAGAGCTTCGACAATCATTCTGAATATTACTGTATTATCCTTTCCAGTATTCGGTGATTGGTTACCTACCGAATTTACACATGGAGTTACAGATTCAAATTTATTTACATTACTTGATTCATCTATACTGTACGTTTCTTGATCAGTACCCTCGATACTTTCGTTAGACATCTTTATGCACTATAAAATTGAATTAATTTATCAATATATAAATCAGCATCCAATCCCAACTCACAGTTAACATAAGAATGACATGTATCTCTAGACTCAATTTCGAGCTCGATTTAGTCCTAGAATCGACTAAACCTGAGTAACTCTGATACCACTAAATGTAACACCCCCTAACACCAAACAGTCACCAAAACAGGGTTACAAGGCGTTACCAAACTTATACAGTAGCATTTGCATAAAACCGAGTCATAAATTTGTATTCCAAATTAAAACTTCTCAAATTTCACTATAAAGTCCCTAATATTGGTCTACGGGGCCCAATACATGCTTTAGAAGTAATTCGAGATTAAATCGGCAACTTTGGAAACTTTACCATGAAGATAAGGGCACACGCCCGTGTGGCCTAGGACATGGCCGTGTAGCCAGCCCGTGGGGCCAAGCAGTGGGCAGATCTGAATTGCACACACGGCTGTAGAAATAGCCCGTGTGACATAAACAGAGAGCCACATGGCCTGAGCACACGCCTATGTGACTTGGCTATGTGAAAACATGATTTTTGACCATTTTTAAGCTATTTTCACATGCTAAAAACATCTAATTCACACCCAAACTTTTACTAATAGTTCTTAAATCAAATATCATTTATTATGCCATTCAAACTTAGCAAATATTCATTCATTCATTTCAACACCTCTTAAGGATTATATACCATAATTCATTTTGAAATTATATTACATTATCACATTAATTAAACTCATGTAAGTTTAACTTCCAAAATATGCATATTTCATACCATGCTTCAACAACTTTCAAGTTTATTCACTATCATGTACAAATTAACACCTTAACAACCTAGATACATGCCATTTTACCAAAAGAAAGTATTCACCACTTTGAGTCCGGGATTGGCTTGGATGCTGAGTCCTTAGCTTTCTTTCGTACCTAGTCCTGTACACGGAAACATACCGTACGCTGAGTATACACTCAGTGGTATTTCTATAAACTAATACTTAGAACAATAATAAGTCGTATATATATAGTAACTCAAAACATTTACTTTCATAATCTTAATAGCTTAATCTCTTATCTTCATCTTATAGCTCTTAAATGTAATTAAGCAATTCTTTATAAATATATATATATTTCATATCGTTCGATATCTTTTAATTATCATATAACAGTCACAGTCACATAATCAATAGTAGTCAATATTTGTCTTCAGTACTTTCATTTACCCTTATTAACATAACTCGGACCTAAACGGTTATGCGGATCCAACCCACACACTGGGGATAATATAAAGTGTTTCATTGGCCGAAACCGGAATACACTATAGGTAACAGTAACAGTAACAATAACAGTCATAGTCAGGTACGAAGTGCCTCTTCGGAACGAGTCTGGAATAGTCACAGTAGTCGACAGATATAGTGTCTCATCGACACACAGTCGGAATATCCTGAACACTTCCAATCCTATGGCATGCCAATTGTATCCGACTAGCCTTGCACTGTTAATAGGGTATTCAAATTGTTTCATTTCAATGCAGAAATATTAACAGTTTCCATCATATCATTCATCATACATTCTAACTATTAAGATAACAATTACATTGTATTAAATCACTAAGCATAGTTTATAGAAATACAAACCATAATTCTCGGGTTTATTCGATATCCTCGTTCACTTTCTCCTTTTCCTTTTTCGATGACATTTCCGGTGCTACGTTGGCTACATAAAATTTAACATTTAAAATTACCAATATATGTTATTTTCTAACACACTCTTTAATTTCCATGTAACTTTTACTATATTTCCAATTAGGTCCTACCACCATAATCATTCTTTTTCTTCAAATAACCTTATAAATTTTCATTTTATACCTACTTTTAACAAGTTTCAACTCTTATTATTCCATATAAAACATCAATTCTACAATTTAAACAACTTTGTCCCTACTATAATAACACTTATATCTCTCTTTACAATTTAATCCATCTCCCACTTCTAACTTAAATTCCTATCAATTAAACCCATATTTCTTCCATTTATTCAGCTTAATCAATATCTAAAAATTCAATAACTTTCTAAATTTCAACATAACTCAAAAAGTATTTCTTCTAGGATTCCATAGACACCAAAATTACAAGAAAAGAGATTGAATTGACTTACCAATCAAGCTTGAAATCTTAAAACCCTAATTTTCCCTTTTCTTTTTCTTTCCCTTTTTCTTTCTTTCTTTCCCTGTTCTGTTTGTGCCCTTCTTTTTCCTTTTTCTTTATGTTTTATTTCTTTTATTTATTATAACTATTATATTATATCATTATTATTATATTTTTAATTATAATTATTATTTCTTCAATAGTAAGTAAATACATATATATTCATACATTTGTACCAATTAAAATAATACACTTGTCTTTTAAGGTTTATTTGCTAACTTAGTCCTTTAACTTTTCTATAGTTCTAATTTTTATATGTAGAATTGATTTTTATTTTTATAATAATTTTTATTTATAATAACTATAAAATATGAAGTATACCTTTTATTAATTTAATTCTCTTATCTTATATTTTAGTAAAATTAATTTTATTTATAAAGAAAGTAAAATTAATAAATTTATCTAACATAATGTTTCAATAAAATATTTAAATTTTATATAAACTATATTTTATTAAATAAAAATAATATTGGAATTCGATATTTTTAACTTTTATTAAGTAAATATATATAAATAATATTAATCATATTTGTTGTAACTTCTTTTGAGCTTTATGGTTTATCACAAATCTCATATTTTATTTTTATCTCAAAATTTCAAATTTCAAATTCTTTTTCGCTTTTTTTCTAAATTTTTCTTTGGTAGAATAGAATTTCAAATTTATATACCCACAGACACCCATTTAAACTATACCATACAAGTAGTGTTGACAAATTAATCTAATAGTCTTGAAATATAGTAAAACCATTAATCAATAGGCCAAATATTAGATTCTAAGATAAAAGATGAAATGTGAAATTAACAAAAACTGGATTTCAAATATGAAACATTTTGAATCCATATTATATTAAAGAGTTTTAATATGGTATATAAATTATTACATCTTATTTAAAAAAAGAAGAAAAATGTTTAGTTGATTGTTGGGACATTGGGCCTACAGTATGGTTGCTTTGTATTTATTGGTATGTGAAAATGTTTTTGGTTTGCACTTGTTAGAAATAGTTCCATTTTAAATTCTGTTGAAAAGGTTGAGACAAAATAGATTATTATAGAACAATTTTGAGATAAGATGTGTTAGAGTAGTTAGTTTGTTATGAGTTGTTAGTCTGGTGCAAATAGTAGTTACGCTAATGAGAGAGGATAGTCAGTAGTATTCTTCTATAAATACCTTCTGTATTCCTTAAAGAGAGGAGGCTTTTGAGAATTCAATCTATGTGTTTCTTCTTAATATTTCTGATGTTTACCTTAGGTTCTTTCATGGTATCAGTCGCCTAATCTTGGTGGTTGATTTCGCTCCGTCTGCATGGATCCGACTGTTGAATCTCCGACTGGTGTTGTTGCTCATGCTTCGTTCTCTAACTCTCAGCTGATCTATAGTTTCTCGCGTCATGACACTGTTAAGCTCGACGAAACAAACTTCTTTCAATGGCAATTTCAGATTTGACTAATTGTTGAAGGCTATGATCTTCAAGGTTTCTTGGATGACTCTATTCCTATTCCGCCGGAGGTTGTGACGATGACCGACGGTACTCTTGCACCGAATCCAGATGCGGTTCTGTTCACGCAGCAGGATAGGTTGCTTGCATCATGGCTTCTATCTATGGTTACTTCCTCTCTTCTCTCTTACTTTATTTCCACTAAAATTGCATGTGATATCTGGAGTACTGCCAGTCATTTGTTTGCAGCGCCTTTTGTTGAGCAAGTAGCTCAGATCCGGCATGATTTTTATGCCGTTCGAAAAGGTGGATCCACAGTCAAAGAGTATGTTTCGAAGATTAAAAATCTTTGTGCGCTGCTTGAGGCTTTGGGATCTAATGTTTCTGAGGCAGAGAAAGTAGAGGTTCTCCTCGGTGGTCTTCCTCCTGAGTTTGATTCGATTTTCATGTTAGTCTTGATCTCGTTTGAGGCATTGACATTTCAAAAGCTAGTGGATGTTTTAATGGCGTTTGAGAATCGACAAATGAGGGCCGTGCGTGATGTTCCTATGGTTGCGCATGTCGTCGAAACTCCTACCAATTTTGAGTCACGAGGTGTGCGTGGTGAGAAATCGCCAGCTGGAGTTTGTGGTGGTCGTGGTTTTCAGACGAGAGTTCAGTGCCAGATTTGTAATCGTCTGGGACATGTTGCATAGCGATGCTACTATAGATTTGACAGAGATTATGGTGGTTTTGATGCGGCTATTGTGGCCGGTGGTAGAGCCGTTCGTGAGCGTGGTTATCAGTCAATACCACGTACTGAAGGTAGGCAGTGGGTATGGCAGAACCCACCTACTGTGTGTGATTATCCACAGCCCAATTGGGCTGGTCTGTCAGCTGGATCGACTGGTGCATATCATGCACCCCGTATGTCAGTGCCTCGTGCCTATGCACCTGGGCCCTATGCTCTTCCTAGCAGGCCTGTTATGGGTCAAGAAGCCCAGTTTTATACTGCAGCTCCTAGGCAGAATGTGACAAGTCCCATGCTTGCCCCAATCAATCAGCAAAATGGGCTGACTCATGGTACTCAGTACGTGTCCCAACAGTCTCCTGGGTCACCTGTAGCGAATTTTGTAGGTGTTCCGACTGCTCCACCTGAGGCTCCGTGGCTTACCAAACCACGTGCTCGAGTTTTTGATGTTGATAATTCTCAGAATATTAGTTTGCCTCGTATTTCAGATTTTTGTGCCTCTGATTTTTCGGACTCGTCTCAATTCGACTCGAGTCATGTGCCTACACAAGTTGGGTCTTCGTCCTGGTATCCCGATTCTGGAGCGTTGTATCATGTTTGCCAGAACGTTGCGGATTTAAATACTACTACTCCTTATTTAGGTACATCTGAACTCTTAATGGGGAATGGATTCCCTACTAAAACTTTGTCTGTTGGTGATACAGTTATTTCTACAAATTCAAAGTTGTTACGATTGACTAATGTGTTGTGTGTGCCAAGTATACGCAAGAACCTGTTGTCTGTGTCTCAGTTTGCTAATGACAACAGTGTGTTCCTTGAATTTCACCCGTCTTACTGTGTCATAAAGGATATTCAGACGCAGGAAATTTTGTTGCGGGGCCAAGTTTGTGATGGATTGTATCACTTCTCTGTTGTATCACCCGGGTCATCAACTAAGGTGGCTCAGGTTCATAGTGTTGGTTTGCAAGCTCCTCAGTTGATTCCTGATATCTTCACACTATGGCATAATTGACTAGGCCATCCGTCAGCTACGATTGTTAACGATGTTTTACATAAATGTTGAATTATGTCTAATAAAAAGAATCTTTCTAATATTTGTGTTGCATGTCAGAAGGGCAAGTCCCATAAACTGCCGTTTCCTAGTTCGAGTACTAAGTATGTGGAGTTGTTTGAGTTAGTCGTTTCTGACTTGTGGGGTCCTGTCTCTGTGGCATGTGAAGGGAATTTGTACTATGTTTTTTTTGTGGATATGAGTAGTCGATTTACTTGGATCTACTTGATTAAACGGAAATCTCAAGCCATAGATTGTTTTCTTCAGTTTCAGAAATTGATAGCTACTCAGTTTGGGAAGCATATTAAGAAGTTTCAAAGCGACTGGGGAGGAGAGTTTCATGTGTTTGCTTCGGTTCTTGCTGAATAAGGGATTATTCATCACCTCTCGTGCCCTCATACTTCTGAGCAAGATGGGGTCGCTGAACGGAAACATCAGCATATAATGGAAACGGGGCTCACGTTGCTTGCTCAGGCAAATCTCTCTATGAAACACTGGGGTTATGTTTTTAGTAGCGCTGTTCACCTTATAAATAGACTGCCCACCTCTGTCCTTCGAGGTCAGTCACCGTATCAAAAGTTATATGGATGTGTTCCACAATATAGTCACCTCAGAGTATTTGGCTGCTGTTGTTTTCCATATCTGGGCCCGTTCGTCGGTCATAAACTGGATTTTTGATCTCAACCATGTACATTTTTAGGTTATACCTCTCAACATAAGGGTTATTTTTTTCTTACACCAGACGGGCGGGTCATTGTTTCTCGTCATGTTGTTTTTGATGAGCATCGGTTTTTATTTTTGTCTTCGTTATCAGATAGTGGTGATCCTTCTCTGCAGTCTGCTACGTATGTTCCTGTTGTTCAAGTTTTTCCCTCTAGTTCACTAAATCCTCAGACTCCTCCTCTACATGTTGCTTCCACACCCTCCCTGTCTCTGATTCCGCATGTGCAGCTGTTAACTCTGGGGTTGATTCTTCGTCTGACACTTGCGTGTCACCAGTAGATGTGACCGCTTCGCCTGGCACTGCTATTTCAGGAGATTTTTGAGACAGTGAATCTGCACCTCTGCTCTCCTCTGAGCGTCTGATACCGGTTCAAGTGCCTTGTGCTTCTTCGGGAAATACACATGCTATGGTTACACGGTCAAAAGCAGGCATTTTCAAACCAAAGGCGTTGACTGCCGAAGCTGTTGATTTTGAGCCAAGTTTTATTGATGAGGCTCTTGCTCACCCAGATTGGAAAGTTGCTGCTCAAGTAGAATTTGATGCACTTATGGCTAATTCGACCTGGGAACTTGTGCCTGCTCCTCTTGGATGAAAAGTGATAGGGTGTAAATGGTTATTCAAGATTAAGAGGAACCCTGACGGGTCTGTTAGTCGCCGGAAGGCTCGGTTGGTTGCTAAAAGGTGTTCGCAAGTAGCAGGTTATGATTTTACAGAAACTTTTAGCCCGGTGGTGAAACCAACTACTATTCGTGTCATTCTGTCTATTGCGGTGTCGAGGCGCTGGCCTCTTCGTCAGGTCGATGTGAATAATGCTTTTCTCAATGGAGAGTTGGATAATGAGGTATTCATGCATCAGCCGCCCGGATTTGTTCAGTTTGATTCGGTTGGGCAGCCACTTGTGTATCGACTGAAGAAGGCTTTGTATGGGCTTCGCCAAGCCCCTAGGGCTTAGTTCGATAAACTCAACCAGTTTCTGGTGTCCATTGGGTTTATCGCCTTTAAGTCTGATGCCTCTCTTTTCATTCGAATTACAACTGAGGTCGTGTTATATATTCTGGTATATGTCGATGATATAATCATAACTGGTAATGACTCAACTGTTGTAGCTAGGTTTGTTGATCAGTTGAATGCTGAGTTTGCTCTTAAAGATATGGGTGATTTGCATTACTTTCCTGGGCTTGAGGTTACCCGCTCGTCTACTGGGTCTCTTCACTTATGTCAGAAGAAATATGTTCGTGATCTTCTTGCTCGTAGTTCACTTTCTAATGCAAAACCAGTTCATACTCCTATGATTAGTTCACCTTGGTTGTCCAAAAGTGATGGCGATCTGCTGAGTGATCCGACTGAATATCGGAGTCTTGCTGGGGCCTTGCAGTATGTTGTACTTACCCGTCTTGATATTGCATATGCTGTTAACCGTATTTGTCAATTTATGCACAGCCCCATTACTCTTCATATGGTTGCTTTGAAACGTATATTGCGATATTTATGTGGTACTCTTGATTATGGTGTTGTGTTTCGTCTTTCTACCCGGTTGTCGCTTGTGGGGTATGCTGATGTTAACTGGGGGTTGGATTTCGATGATCGCCGGTCTACGTCTGGTTACTGTGTATATTTTGGTCATTCACCAGTATCGTGGTGCTCTAAAAATCAGCACGTTGTCTCTCGCTCTACGGCTGAGGCAGCATATCAGAGTCTTGCTGCGGCTACTAGTGACGTCACTTGGTTGCTCTCTTTGCTTCAAGAGTTACAAGTCTCGTCTATTAATACTCCTACTATCTGGTGTGATAGTTCAAATGCCATTGCAGTTGCTGCCAATCCTGTTCTTCACTCTAAGTTCAAGCATGTGGAACTTGATCTGTTTTTTGTTCGTGAGAAGGTTGCCACTGGTACTATTGTTGTTGGTGAAGTACCTGCCTGTGATGAAGTAGTTGATATTCTCACCAAGCCTCTTTCGCATACAGTTTTTACTCAGTTTCGACAGTTCCTTCAGGTCTTACCGATTGAGACGATGGATGCATGTTAGAGTAGTTAGTTTGTTATGAGTTGTTAGTCTGGTGCAAATAGTAGTTACGCTAATGAGAGAGGATAGTCAGTAGTATTCTTCTATAAATACCTTCTGTATTCCTTAAAGAGAGGAGGCTTTTGAGAATTCAATATATGTGTTTCTTCTTAATATTTCTGATGTTTACCTTAGGTTCTTTCAAGGTGAAGCAATGAGTAAAGTAAAATATTTGTTAATTTGGACTAACCAATTTTACTTTATAAATTTATTTTTAGAAAATGATTTTATTCTATAATCCATTTAACTATTAGCTAAAGCCTAAATTATTTTACCCCATAGTTTTTTGCAACTCCAATATTGAATTTAAATTGTTACAAATCACTTACCCAAAGTACTTCACATACAATAAGTAAATCTTCCTAATAAAACTTAAAAGAGTGTTGAATAAAACATAAATATAAAACCCAATGGGCATTTCCATAAATTTCCATGTGGTAAGAAAAATCTTATCATTATTATTATTAATCGTGCAAATGTGCTTCCACATTTTTATCATTTTTAGAAGATTAAAATGTAATTTTATCATTATTAATTTAAAATTTTATAAATTATAAAAATGTTTAATTAAAAAAATTTCATTTAAAACCTTCTTGGCTTCGCCATTGTGTTAAAAGCTACAAACCTCAAAGACAGGCCATCTATCTCCTAATCACCACCAACAAACTAAGAAATTAAAAAAAAGTTAATGTCGGGTTAAAACTTTAAATACAAATATTTGATTTAATTGATATACATAAATAAGAAAATCCATCTTAAACTTAATATATATCATAATTATTAATTAAGAAGAGAATAAAGTAAATCACCAGCAATGTTGAGCGTAATGGTAAAATACATTACATGTTTAAAGGATAATATAGATTTGAACCTTGAAAACGACATAGTTGAAAGAACCCTTCCTTAGCTCTAAAGATAAGGTGCCCTAACCACCCAACGACAATTCCATTCCCGTTGTGCATTGAAACCACTCTAAATAACCCTAGTATTAGAGTTTTTCGCTTGTTATTTGGTAGTCTATTTTCCTCTCTCATTCTCTTTTTCTTTTTTTGATAAATATATATAATTTTTGGGTTAATTACAAGACAAAATATCCAAGTTAATGAGTCTAATACTACTAGAATCAATGGCAATAAAAGAAGTAAATAAGTAGACAGTTTATACATTAAGCTGAAAAGAGTACAAAGAGAAGGACTCTGAGAGACAAACCTTGTAAGCAAGCATATATATATATATATATATATATATATATATTAATATATGCTGCTGCTTCAAACAAGGCAATCTTAACAATCAGTTCTCTTAGGATTATTTACTTGAAGCTAATATTATATAGTAACTACTAGTTCATGCATAATGATTGCTTTCAATCTAATTATGAGCAACTTGTTGAATCTCCATGGCTGATGTTCCAACTTTCTTAAAGAAAAATTGCCATCCATGGTCAGTGGAGAGAGCCAAACGTATCATTTCTCCATCTGAGTCTCTCGTAATTTTGTTGCATAAAGCTGGGCATGTTCCACATACCGCGGGGCAGTACTTAAATGTGTAATCAAGATTACCCATCTTCTCTATTCTAAACCAACTAGTCAAAGTGTTGGCACCCGGGTTCCCTTTAACCCCATCGGTTATCACCCACCATTTTCCGGCTGAATGGTCGTAATCATCGACCTTCCACACCGTTGTTGTTGTTAGGCAAAATTTGGGTCTGCGGAAAATGAACTCTATGTTTATGTCAGAGGATAGGCGAACAACGTCATCGTTGGAGTCCAAATTAGAAAATATCACCGGAATACCATCGTCACCGGATCCTCTTTGAGCAACGACTTCCGGGCATGGCTTTTCTCTAGGCATGCCTGGGGCAAGCCCCCCACCACCAGCACCCCATATCGCCGACACAACGAAGTATGGGGTGCCTGTGCGGAGCTCGTTACCATCACTGTCGAGCACGGGAGCGTTTGTAGTGTTGGCCACACCAAACGAAAAGGACAATGGTGTGATTGAGAAGATGATGAAAAGAAGAAACACCGAAGCTGTTGTGGTTTTCATGGTTATACAGATTGTGTTGATATGTGTTGCTTTAGTTCTGCGTGCAAATTTATGGAGATGAGAAAGGATGAACGTCCAAAATTGATAAAGATATTAATATTATTACATATAACACATTTCAAATGTGAGGTAAATTAATAGGACCACTTTTTCCCTATAAATAAATTATTAGGACCACTTAATTTTTTATTTTTATTTTATGAATGTCGAAAATTGGAAATATATTCAATAAGTCTTTTCTATAATTTATTTTTTATATAAAATATTTTATTATAATAGTTAAGTTTATTTTAGAATTGATTTTGTATGTTTAATATTTATCTTTCATATTATTTTTTCATTTATAATAATTATAAAGTATGAACTGCACTTTTACTAATTTAATTCTTTATAAAAAAATTTATATCAAATTTTAGGAATATTAATTTTATTCATAAAGAAAATAAAATAATAAATTTTAGCTAACTAACAATAAAATGTTTAAATTTTATATAAAATATATTAATTATATTTTATTAAATAAAATAATATTCAATAATGGAATTCCTTTTAACTTTTATTAAGTATATATAAAAATAATATTAATCATATTTGTTTGTAACCTTCTTTATCACAATTTCAATCTCATTTTTTATTTTGACAAAACAATTTTAAAATAAGGTGAATGATTGAGTAAAGTAAGGAAAGATAATATGCAATATTTGTTAATGCAGTTCAAATTCATCAGTTTTATTCTGTAGAGCTTCGTTTAGAAAATAATTTTAATCTACAATTCGTCTTAATCAACTATTGACTAAAATCTAAATTACATTTACCCCGATAGTTATTTGCAATCCCAATATTGAACCTAAATTGTTACAAATCACCCTCTCCAAAATACCTCACTTACAATCAAGCAAATATCCCCAATAAAACTTAAAAAAGAGTGTTGTATAAAACACAAGAAAAATTCTCCAAAGTATCCAACTTAAACCCTCCAAAAGCCTATTTTCAATGTGCGGTAATATGCCATACGAAAGCCCTTCCACCAGAGTCTTCTTAAGTTTAAAACTCCAATATAAAGGTTGAAATTATCTCATGAATTATTTTGATTAGTTATATCACAAAAATTTTTTATAAACAAAAGTAGTCCACAAAAGTTCAAACTCCTCCCGTTCTTCTTCAAGGTAGTTGATTGAAAGATAATGATCATCGCATGTTATAACACAAAATCATTTCCCCATTTGCTACTCAATGAGATTAAACCATAAGCTATTTCATTAAAAAGTCAAACATATCAACATAAATTCTTTGAATGCATCAAAGCATTGTTTAATCTACTGTTTAAACATGAAGTGAAATAAGAAAAGAAGTCAAAGTTCAAACAATCTCACCTTTTTGACATTTTGACAAAACCAATAGCAAATGATTAACACATCATCAAACAAGTCAAATGAATTAGAATACATCTCCCCGTAAGAGGTAAACCATACTATAACAATCCGATTTCCAGTGGTGTCGAAAACAATGATTTCAGGACTACAATTTCGACGTGTCAATCTAGAATTATTAATTATTTAATATTTACAAAATTATCAATGTTGTATTAAGTTTTGGTTTAAAAATTTAACGATAGTGAATTGATTAAAGAAAAAGGATTAATTTGTAATAGGTGGAAAATTTGCTTATTATTGATTTATTTTAATATAATAGCTTAAATTAGTAAACTAAGGGGGGTTATGTTGAAATTAGCCCATAATTAGTTAATATGGAGGCAGGGGCGAAGCCAGGGGCTTGCATGGGGTCGGTCCCGCATAAAATGTAAAATTATTATTTTGACCCTTAAATATTTTTTAAAATTTTAAATTAGTAAAGGTAAAATTACACTTTGGCTCCCCTAAAATTATAAAAATTAGATTTAATCATTTACAAATTATAAAGATATAAACTATAAAAAAATAAAATTTCATCCGACCCTTAAAAATTTTTTTTTGATTTCGCCGTTGTATGGAGGGTAAAGAGAGAAAAACAATATTAAATTGGTGTTTTATAATGTTATAATTTCATTAAATAAAGATTATAATAATAATAAAAGGAAAGTAAAACAAAAGTGGGGTAGTGGTCATCTTCTTTATTTTTCTTAAGTTTGGCCGAAACACCATTGTTCTAAGGCTTGGAAGATTGGTTTTTGTTAGTTTTTAATGCATGTAAGTATTTTCTTGGTTTATTTATCATAAATTTTAAGTTTTGAGCTATTGATAATGGAATTTAGTTAGTTTTGGAGTTTATTTGTGAAGTTATTAAAGTATAAAAATTATGTATTGAAAGTTTCGAAGATTTGTAGTAGTAATTTGTTTGGGTTGAAGCTTGATGGTGATATGTATTGAGTTTGTAAAGTGATTTTTACAAATTTTGATATTTAGTGATTTAATTGAAAGAGACATGTTACTCTTGAAATTTTTAGCATATATGGATTGTTTTGGATGTGGTTAAAATTTATTTCTATGGTTTGAGAATTTAATTGTAGAATTAAGCTTGATTTGGTCATAAGGATTAAATTGAATAGTGTGTAAAAATTTGAATTAATTTTGTAAATTTGTAAATAAGAGATCATATGTATTGAAATGATTAGAATATGAAAATTGAGGCTAATAATTGAAATAAATTATGTTATAGATCAAGATCAAGATCAAGTTGATAATGGTGGAAAAGGGAAGGTTATTGATTAGTTCTTGAACTTTTGTTATTTCTGCAATTTGGCCCTAGTAAGTTCATTAAAGGTATTATCTGTGTTAATTAGTTAAAATGCAGGAGTTCACACATGGCCATGCATGTATACACCATCATCAAGGGCAGGGAGAAACATTTTGTGTGTTTAGAAAATTCAGGGAGTAAGATTTCGTGTTTTTAGGTAATTTTTTTAACAATATTATTATAGGTTTAAATTATTTTTGTTTTTTTTAATACAATGCTTAAAACTATCCATAGCCCCTCCTTAATCCATCAATAGGAAGATAATTTGTTTCAGCACACTCGAACTCACTTCCTCCTATATTGACAACAATACCTATGCTAATCGAGTTAAGACTCAATCGACAATTGTAGATTTGATTTCTTTTTACGGAGGGGAGGCAAGACTGATTTGAAGCTAAGCATCAAAACCTCTGAATTTATCAACTTCGTTAAACCTTTCATTGTCAGCTGCAGTGACATCTAACTATATACCATTCATTCCACAAACTAAATAAGAAGACATTAAATAAGACAACTTGGTAAAGATTTCAAGAAAATCCATTCACATGGAATCCTATGAGGTGGAGAATGATGATTTATATTTTAGGAATTTAATACAAAATTTTAAAATTGAAGTTTATCATTTTTTTAATGTTGAGTATTAATTTTATTGAATTTGTTTAGAATTTGAATTAAAATAACAAAATTTGTAAATATTGAAGGTTAAATTTGTTAATTTTTTATTTTAGTATCAAATTGATAGAATGTGTAAACATTAGAAGGTAAAATTTATTATTAAATCAATAAAAAAAAGTCCACGCCAATATTTTTGTTAAATTTTAAACTGCTGTTAACATTTAATGACCAAAACATTTAATTTCGAATGGTTTAATGACCAGAATAAAAAAAATTAAAAATTGAATCATTAAAATAGAACATGAACAATAATTTAATGACCATTTCTATACTTTACCCAAAAATGAGCAGTTGGCTTTATGTGTCAGAATTGAAGATAAATGTTCTCACAGGTTTTATGTTATCCACTTAATTATTCTTTGTCTTCTTACTCTTTACTACTAGTTTTATGTTATCCACTTATTATTATTATTATTATTATTAGAGAACGACATATATATATATATATATATATATGATTAGAGTTGTCTATGAGGTAGGTTGAGTTCTAACAAAATTTTAGGTCCGATTTTTAAGTTTGGGATTGACCAGACCCGAAAAATGGGCTTAATTTTTTGCTAAACTCCCATCTCGGTCCGCATTTTTTAATTTTAATTTTATATAAAATTTAACAAATATAATACACCAAATACACTAAAAATATTAAATTACATGTTTTTAATAAATTGAAAATAAATTTTAAAAAGTTTTATACTTAAATAAAAACTAAGATAAGTACAACATAACAAACAAATGCCTTTAAATAGTGGTAAAATTAACAATAAAATACGTGTTATACAATATTCAAACATTAAAAAAAAAGTAGTAGCATAATAGTGAAATGGTAGTAAAACAGTGACAAAAAATGAGAAAACAACACCAAAATATGGAAAAATAGCAGCAAAAACAACAAGATTTTTTTTTTGAAAATTCGGGTCGGGTTGAGCCTGGACAAAAAAACCTTACCCGAAGCCCAGTTCATTTTCTAAACAGGCCTTGTCTTTTTATCCAAGCCCATTTTTTGAACATATATTTTTTTCCAAACCCTCTCATTTTTTTGAGCGGGCATTCCTTGGCTCGGTTCATGGATAACTCTATATATGATATAGGTAAAAAGTTTATGTAATAAATTTATGGGATAAATACCAAAACTATACATGAATTATGGTTTAATGTGCAATTATATACATGAACTTTGTTTTTGTGCAATTTTATACATGAAATTTTGATTTGATCTAATTCTTGTAAATTATTAACACAATTATTGATATAACATCATTTTATGTTATATATTGCATACATGAATAATTATATTTACCTAATATAAAATAAATTGATGTATTTATTTAAATGTCTATGATTAAATCAAAATTAAAGTTTCAAGTATATATTTGAACTATAATTAGAGTATCACGTGTATAATTGCACCAAATTAAAGTTTATGTATACAATTGCACATTAAATTAAAGTTATGTATAATTTTGAGATTTATCCCTAAATTTATAAAAATTAATATAAAATTAAATGATTTTAAATGAAATGATATATATATATATATATATATATATATATAATAAGTTGCATACATTAAAATGGTGAGAAGTGGCGCAATTATGCTTTTTCTATTTAATTTTTAGTTATTAATTATCTATTAAATTTATATATTACAAGGTGTTAGACTTGAAGCTGACATATGGAATTTTGATTATTTGACACTTAGCATATTTATCATGTCAATACGCTGCAACTTAATCATTGTATATAATATTTATTTTGTTTTCAAATTAATACAAAATAATAATTTAAAATTATAAAATTTATACGGTTTAATTTATTTTAATTGAATATTATGAAAATAAAATAAAATAAAATAAAATAAAGAACACACAAATTTTACGTGGAAATCCTTTCGGGAAAAAACTACGGCCAGAGGAGAAGAAAATTTACTATGTCGAATTCGAATTAATTACAAGGGGAATAGACTATGTCTATTTATAGGCTTGTAAAGCCATATTCTAGTAAGACTGAAACACCTTATTCTAATCAATATCAAATAGATAGAATTTAATAGTGTTTAAAAAACTTTATTCTAAAATAAAATAAAAGAAGAGTAATTCTATATGAATTCTTCTTTTATTTTATTTTACCACTGTATTTTATTTAAATAAGCATTCAGGTCACTTAATTCTAACAATCTCCACCTTGACATGAATTCTCAATGAACAAGTTCTTCATCGCAAACTCTCAACGAACAAGTTCTTCATCACAAACTCTCAACGAACAAGTTCTCCACCTCTTCCTTAAAACCCCTTAAGGGTTTAACTTCAACAATGAACATCAACCAAGTTTAAGCAATGCCCAAACTTGGTTATAGGAAGTGACTTAGTCATCATATCTGCAGGATTTTCATGAGTACTAATTTTGCTCACAACAATATCACCACGAGCAATAATATTATGAACCAACTGATACCGAACATTAATGTGTTTTGTTCTCTCATAAAACATTTGATCTTTTGTCAGGAAGATTGCACTCTGACTGTCACAAAATATTGTACTGATTTGAAGGTCTTCATTAAGTTCACTAAAGAGTCCCTTCAACAAAATAGCTTCTTTACACGCCTCAGTAATCGCCATGTACTCAACTTCAGTGGTAGACAAAGCGACTGTAGTTTGCAAAGTGGCTTTCCAACTGATTGCACAACCTCCGATTGTAAAAACATAACCTGTGAGAGATCTTCTTCTATCAAGGTCTCCAGCAAAATCAGCATTAACATACCCAATGACTCCATCTCTAGTTCTTCCAAACTGTAAGCAAATATCAATAGTACCTCGTAAGTATCTTAAAATCCACTGAACTACTTTCCAGTGTTCTTTATCGGGATTCGCCATGTATCTGCTAACTACACTGACTGCATATGATAAATCTAGACGTGAACAAACCATAGCATACATGAGAGATCCCACTGCATTAGAGTATGGAACATGTGACATGTACTTAATCTCATCATCTGATTGTGGAGACAAAGCTAATGAAAGTCTAAAATGGGCTGCTAAAGGAGTACTAACAGGCTTAGCACAATGCATATTGAACCTGCAAAGAACTTTCTCAATGTACCCCTTCTGACTTAGGTACAATTTACTTGCTTTTCTATCTCTGAGAATCTCTATACCAAGTATCTTCTTTGCTGGTCCTAAATCTTTCATCTCAAATTCTTCACTTAGTTGGGCTTTGACCTTGCTTATATCTCCTTTATCTTTTGCTGCTATCAACATGTCATCAACATAAAGAAGTAGATACACAAAAAAACCATCACTGTTTTTCTTAAAGTAAACACAACTGTCAAAACTACTTCTTTTGAAATCATGAGAAGTCATAAAGGAATCAAACCTCTTGTACCACTGTCTTGGTGACTGTTTCAAACCGTAAAGGGACTTTTTCAGCAAGCAAACATAGTCTTCTTTTTTTGAGACTATAAAACACTCTGGTTGTTACATGTAAATATCCTCCTCAAGTTCTCCATGCAAAAATACAGTTTTTATATCTAACTGCTCAAGCTCCAAATCATGCAAGGCCACAATACCAAGCAAAGCTCGAATCAAACTATGCTTAACAATTGGGGAGAACACATCTGTGAAGTCCACTCCTGGAATTTGACTGTAACCCTTTGCAACAAGCCTTGCTTTATATCTGGGATCTTCAACTCCTAGAGTCCCTTCTTTCTTTTTAAACACCCATTTACAACGAATAGCCTTTTTACCTTTAAGAAGTTTCCCAAGATCCCATGTTCTGTTTTCGTGGAGTGATTCCATCTCTTCTTGCATAGCAAACATCCACTTTTCTGAGTCTTCACAGCTAACTACCTCAAAATAATTAGATGGCTCTTGATTCGCATCTATATCTTCAGCCACATTTAAAGCATAAGCAACTAGATCAGCCTCGACATACTTCTTTGGAGGTTTAATTTCTCTTCTAGTTATGTTTTTGGCGATAGAGCATTGTGGTGAAGAAGTAACTCTATTCTCAATTTTTGTACTGGCTTGAGTAGTCGACTTTATATTAATCTGATGCTCCACCTGCTTTTGATTTTCTTTATTGGAAGAGTCTTTAATAGATAAGTTAGGTAGCATATCAGTTTCATAAAAAACAACATCTCTGCTAATCACAACTTTTCTATTTTCAAGGCACCATAACTTATACTCTTTTACACCAGCTTTATAACCAAGAAAAACACATTTAATGGATCTAAGTTCCAATTTTCCATTATCAAAATGAGCATATGTAGGACACCCAAAGATCTTTAAATCAGAATAATTAGCAGGATTACCAGACCATACCTCTTATGGAGTCTTTTTCTCAATAGAAACGGATGGAGATCGGTTGATCAAAAAACATGCAGTAGAGGCTGCTTCTACCCAAAACGACTTCGATAAGTTGGCATTTGACAACATACATCGAACCTTCTCCATGATCGTTCTGTTCATTCGTTCTGCAACACCGTTTTGCTGTAGAGTATGATGAACTGTCAAGTTCTCACGATCCCTTTTGACTTGCACAATCTATTAAACTCATCAGAACAGAACTCTAAGTGTAACACCCCCTACCCGTATTCCGAGCCTAGAATAGGGTCGGAGGCATTACCGAACTTAATATGATCAATCAAGTAAAAATCAGCCATAAAATTTCTTCTAAATTAAAAACTTTCATAGATATGTTTAATGTCCCTTATATGGGCCTACGGGGCCCAAAACATACATCCAAGGTGGTTCGGGACCAAACCGTAAACATATGAAACTTTTGCAACACTTAGAAAATTTTCACACTTTGGAGAGTCACACGCCCGTGTTTTCAACCCGTGTATCAGTCATATCTCTGTAATCTAAATATATTTTCATAACAACTTATCTTGATTTCATACTATTTCATATTTAAGCTTAAATAACCAAAGTATTTGAAATATCATCTTTATACAAATAGTACACATGAGGTATATAATTCCATAATTATAAATAAACACATTTATCAAACATTTTCCATATTCATATATCAATGTCTCATGTCTCCATATATCAATAACCGTCATTTTCATGAATTCCGAGTTCAATTTCATAATTATTTGTCTCGTGTTCAATTTATTCCATGTCGGAACTTTATTCATCACAAAACTCACAAAGCAATACATAGTAAGTCTCCCGTTGAACACTTCGGATCAATCCTCGATACTTGGTGGTTTCAGCACATAGCTCCACCCATCATATAGTTCGGCTCTCTTGTACACATGGTGAACACTTAGTACCACCCATGTGACCTAGCCAGTTTATCTCGTAGCTCTCTTGTCTACATGGTGTCTTTCACCTGGAACCACGCATGCGACCTAGCTACATATATCCCGTAGCTCTCTTGTCTACATGGTGTACACATAGTATCACCCATGCGACCTAGCTACATCATAATGTCTCGTAGCTCTCTTGTACACATAATGTGCACTCAGCACCATACATGTGACCTAGCTACATACCATCTGTATCATTCAATCTTTCCGAAGGTTCAACCGGGATTTCTCTCTCTTTTCCAACAATTCATCTTGTCACTGAACTGAAATGCTCAATTTGATCATTTATTCAATTTTCTTGCTTTTACATTATTCACGATTTTATCATCAATACATATGAAATAACACGTCATGAAATTCACAAAATTAACAAATAATCACTAAAATTTAGCCATATAAACCCACAATTTCAATTTTTTTTGTATTATAACGATAATCATAATTTCATAATAAATATTCGAAATAAAACATTATATTATTTCTAATCCAACACTTATCGATTATAATCGGGCATGTGATTAATTTATACACGAGTCATTCATATTTTTTTTCCTCCTCCTCCTCTCCATCCACATCCTTGGTATAAATAACACACTTGTAAGTAACCTTATCCAAAATTTTCACTAGTTACTTATGTGAATATTCAAGCTATCCACCCGTGTCATAGTCACTAAATTATTTATAGCTGGAGCTGTAAAACTCCAAATTAAGATCCGCTAATTTTTCTTGAAACTAGACTCACATATATTCTTACCATAAAAATTTAATAATTTTTGGTTGGGCCAATTAATACAGTTTATTCATTGAATTCTCCCCTGTTATGCTGTCTAACAATTCCGACCCTTCTTCACTAAAAATTAATTATCTCCTCGTACAAGATTCGAATGATGTTCTCATTTAGTTCTCTTGAAAATAGACTCATTAAGGATTCTAAACATATAAATTTAAGCCTATAATTAATTTTATCCAATTTTTGATGATTTTACAAAGTCAGAATAGGGGAACCCAAAATCATTCTGACCTTATCTCACAAAATTTATCATATCTCATGATTTACAATTCCATTCTTACATCATTTCTTCTATAAGAAACTAGACTCAATAAGCTTTAATTTCATGTTTTATTCATCATCTAATTCTATTTCTACAATTTTTGGTGATTTTTCAAACTTAGACTACTGCTGCTGTCTAAAACAGTTTTAGTGCAAAATGTTGATTTTCGTTTTGCCCCAAATTTCACAATTCATACAATTTAGTCCTTGCTCAATTAACCTCTCAATTAAGATAATTTTCTCAATTAATACTTTTCCTAGACATTATAAGTTATTTCATAACTATTGAAATTCAGAATTTCCACATAAAACTCTAACTTCAAACTCTTTTACAATTAGGTCCCAAACATTCACTTTCTATTCAATTCTTTCAATAAAATCAGCATATAAACAATTTAAAGCTATAATTCCTTGAAAAATCATCATATAATTCCAGCTCATATTCATAGCAACTTTCAATTTATTTCATAGAATCAAAAACTAATGAATTCAACAAGTGGACCTAGTTGTAAAAGTCACAAAAACACAAAAATTTCAAGAAATAATCAAGAATTGAACTTAATTGCAGTAAAAATATGAAAAACCAGCTTAAGGGAACTCTTCCATGGTGTTTTTACTTATGAGAATGCAGAAAAATAAAGAGAAATCTAGATAATTCCACTTTAGTCCTAGCTTTATTAAGTAAATTTTGCAATTTTCTAATTTTGCCCTTAATTCTCCTTATTTTCTTGCTGATTTCATGCTCTTGCTGTCCAGCCCAAAGAGATATTGGGTCTATTTTCCTTTTAAACCCTCTTTCTTTTATCATTTAAGCTATTTAATCATTTCTCACAATTTTGCATTTGATACAATTTAGTCCTTTTTGTTCAATTAACTATCAAAACTTTAAAATTTCTTGACGAAACTTTAATGCTAACTTATTAACACTCCATAAAAATATTTATGGCTCGATTTAAAATTCTCGAGGCTCGATACCTCATTTTTTATTCTAATTATTTTAATATTTATTTTTAGTACACTATTCACTATTTCAAAATTTTTCCTAACTTCATATTTAACTTATGCTCACTAAATTAATAATATTTCCTACTCATTTGTCGGATTTAGTGATCTCGAATCACTGTTCCGACACCACTGAAAATTAGGCTGTTACACTAAGCCATTGTCTGTGCAGAGGTATTTTATTTGTTTTCCCGTCTGTTTTTCAATTATAATTTTCTAAGACTTAAATGCGGAAAACACACCACTTTTCTGCTTCAGGAAGAACGCCCAAACTTTTCTGGAAAAATCATCAATAAAGGTTAGCATATAATTAGCTCCACCTCTGGAAGGCACTCTGGATGGCCCCCACAGATCAGAATGAAGATACTCTAACTTTCCCTTCGTGTTATGGATTCCTTTGGTGAATCGAACTCTCTTTTGCTTCCCAAAAACACAATACTCACAGAAATTTAGTTTGCAAATTCATTGCCCATTAATAAATCCTCTTTTGCTCAATTCTACCATGCCATTCTCACTCATATGCCCTAGGCCCATATGCCAAAGTTTTCTAATATCATCATCTGACATGGAAGAGGAAGAGACAGCTGCATCACCAGTAACAGTAGAACCCTGCAAAATATATAACTTGGCAGTTTTTCTTTGCTCTTTCATCACAACAAGGGAAACTTTGGAAATCTTTAAAACCTCACTTTCAGCTATGTATCTGTACCCTTTTGAATCAAGAGTACTCAACGAAATTAAATTTCTCTTCAATTCTGGAATATGTCTCACGTCACTAAGTGTTCTGACAACTCCATGAAACATCTTAATTTTAATTGTTCCAACACCTGCGATTTTATACGAAGCATTATTTCCCATCAAAACAACACCTTCAGACACTGTTTCATAAGTTGTAAACCAATCCCGATTGGGACTCATGTGGAAGGTGCAGCCTGAATCAAGTATCCATTCCTCGCTCACTTTAGAATTGTTGATGGAAGCAACTAGAAGTTCACCATCGTTGTAGTCTTCTACAACATCAGCTTCACCGAAATTTTCTGGTTGTTTTCCCTTTTGATTTTCCCTCTTAATCTTGTTCTGTAGCTTATAGCACTCAAATTTAATGTGTCTTTTCTTCTTGCAGAAGTTACAAGTTTTACCTCTGTTTGAAGACTTTGATCTACCCTTAGATTTACCGCCAGGATTCCTTTCCTGTGTCCTTCCACGATTATCATCAGCATTCCGATCTTGTCTCCCACGAACAATGAAACCCTCTCCCTGAGAGTCGGGTTTAAGCACAAGATGTTTCATCTTATCATATGAGGTCAAAGAATCATAAACCTCATCAACTGTGAGAGACTCGCGGCTATATAAAATCGTGTCTCTAAAGGTTGAATAAGACGGGGCCAACGAACAAAGTATAATCAACCTTAGATCTTCCTTATCATACTGAACCTCCATGGCCTCTAAGTTTGAGAGAATTTCTTTAAACACTGTTAAGTGTTCGTGTACAGACGCACCTTCCTCCAAACGATGAGCATAAAGACGCTACTTCATATGCAACTTGCTTGTTAGAGTTTTGGACATACATATTTGTTATAGCCTCTTCCATAATGCAGCGGCGGTCTTCTCTTTCATCACATCCTGCAAAATTTCGTTGGACAAATGCAGATGAAATTGTGTTAACGCCTTTCGATCCTTACGCTTCTTCTCTTCATCTGTTAAAGTCGAAGGCATCTTATCTATCCCTAGCAGGGCATCCTCCAGATCCATTTGCACAAGAACTGCTTGCATCATAGTCTGCCACAACGTAAATTTAGTGTTGCATCCAACAGCGGAGTTTCATACTTCAAAGATACCATTACTGTGATCGAGATGAACAACCCGAAAGCTCTGATACCAATTTGTAAAAATAAAATAAAATAAAATAAAATAAAATAAAGAACATAAAAATTTTACGTGGAAACCCTTTCGGGAAAAAACCACGGGCAGAGGAGAAGAAAATTCACTATGTCGAATTCGAATTAATTACAAGGGGAATATACTTTGTCTATTTATAGGCTTGTAAAGCCATATTCTAGTAAGACTGAAACACCTTATTCTAATCAATATCAAATAGATAGAATTTAATAAGGTTTAAAAACTTTATTCTAAAATAAAATAAAATAAGTGTAATTCTATATAGATTCTTTTTTATTTTATTTTACCCCGTATTTTATTTAAATAAAGATTCGGTCACTTAATTCTAACAATTATTTTGAATTCAATTAATCGATTAAAGAAAATACCATACTCTCGGTTTGATTCTAAATAGAGATAGAAATCATTGTATTACCTATTCTTATTATTTGCTATTACTATAAATCTATAATGATTTAGTATATTGATTGCAATTGATTTGGTTTTGAGTTAGCAATTTTTATTTCTTTCTTTTTTTTCATTCATTTTTTATTCGCTTTTGATCGGAAAATAGAAAAGTTGGGTGAATTAAAAACTCAAAGGCAGTTCATGGCCAAGAGTAAAGATGTCTGAGTAACAATTGTTTTGGAGTGTACAGATTGTATTCGAAACAACGCTAATAAGGAATCAACAGGTATTTCCAAGTATATTACTCAAAAAAATCGACACAATACGCCCAGTCAATTGGAATTGAAAAAAATTCTATCCCTATTGTTACAAATATACAATTCACGAGGAAATAAAGAAATAAATCGAATTAAATGCTCATATGTCCACTACAGGAAAACAGACTTTTAGTGGCGTTTTTTTTACCTTTAGCGGCGCTTTTAGGTGCCACTAAAACTATTTGCGGCGTTTTTCCAAACGCCGCAAAAAATGCCGCTATACATGACGTCGCTAAAGTTTGCAGCGTTTATTTAAAAAAATGCCGCTAAAGGTCATGACCTTTAGCGGCGCTTTTCACACAAACGCCACTAAAGGTCATGACCTTTAGCAGCGCTTTTACCACAAACGCCGCTAAATGTCATGACCTTTAGCGGCACTTTTCCCACAAACGCCGCTAAATGTCATGACCTTTAGCGGCTCTTTTCCCACAAACGCCGCTAATGGTCATGACCTTTAGAGGCGCAAATCCCACAAACGCCGCTAAAGGTCACAAAATTTTAAAAAAAAATATTATAAAATATTATAAAGGTCATGAAAAATTAAAATTCATTATCAAAATATTGAGAAGAATAATATCCATGATATAAATATAAAAATTTTCTATTAAAATTCATTATCAAATTAAATTTTCTATGAAAATTTAACTTTAAAACTAAATATAAAATTGATTAATTCAAATTTAGAATTTAAAATAATAAATTAAAAACACAATTAAAATCCAAAAGTTAGAACTTAAGTTATTAAATATTAAAATAAAATAAAAATATAGAATCAAAACTAAAATAAATAATAAAAATTAGATTAAATATAAAGATATAAGTAAAATACAACAAGTCTTTTACTAACAAAGAAGTCCAAATACAACATCTTATTTGCAAATCTAAACAACACTGAAAATGCAAAGGTCTTTTATAAAAGACAAATTGCTAAGTTTTGAACTAGGAATTCTAATACCTCGGAGGACAACGCAAAGTTTAAAGCTTGATAAACTACACTCTCATCGGAGAAGATGCCAATGAACCTACAAACAGATGCCAATTTACAACATTTAAGCACTTCAATTTATAGCATTTAAACACTTCAATTTGCAGACTTTAACATCTCAATTAACAACATTTATATAACTCAATTACAGCAATAAAACATCTCAATTTCCAAAGAACTAAACACTTCAATTTGCAGACTTAAACACTTCAATATACAACATTTAAACACGCAATTTACAACATTTAAACACTTCAATTTACAGATTTAAACACTTCAATTTGCAAGATTTAAACAACAAAGATCCATCAATTAAATAAAATGAATTTTAAACATTTAATAGTCATTTCCATTATAATTGATGACAAATTATCCACCATTTAATTAGCTTAGTTTCAAAGATTAATTAGAATGAGCAACAATATACAAAAAGATTGAATCCACCATACAAAGATATTTCAAACATCAATTTTCTCACTTCCGAACCTCATTAATAGCAACAATTTAATGATTTCTTTCATACAGTTCTTGAACCCAAAAAACAAGATTAAACAACCAAGGATTGATCTTACCTAAACCTAATAAGCCATGTTATTAGGATGTTGAAATTTGAAAACCAAGATCATTGCTAGTGCTAATTAATAAAAACAACAAGGTTTATGAGTTACTATTTTAAGGTTTATGAATTATGGTTTAAGGGTTGAGGTTTAAAGTTTAGGAGTTAGGGGTTATGGGTTATGGGTTATGGGTTCAGGGTTAATATCAACCCCTAAAACCTTAAACCCCTAAACCTTAAACCCCTAAAAAATCATAGACACTAGTCTATATAATCCCTAAACCCCTAAACCCAAAAAAACCCTAAACACTAATCTATAACGCCTAAACCTTAAATCCCAAAAAACATCATATGGATGTTGATGTGTATATACATAGATATTAATGTAAAAGCTTATGTTCATAATAAATTACGGAAGCAATACTTAATATTGATTAAATTTATTTTTGGGTTTAGGGTTTAATATTTAAGGTCTATGATTTAAAGTTTTATAGTTTTATAGTTTAAGGTTTAATGGCCATGGGTAGTATGTTAATCTCAAGTGAATCATATTCAATTAAATCCTAAACCCTATAATTAATATATATTTACGGCCATAAGTAGGGGGTTGAAAGGGTCTTTGCCTTTCTAAAATGAAAAATTTTCCATTTCGATTTTTTGAAATTTTTAAAAATTTTAAAGGTAAAATTTCACTTCATCCCTTTGAATAATGGAAAATTTTTGATTTAATCGTTTCAAAATTATAAAATATATGCTAAACTTTAATCGTTAAAGGGTAAAAGTTTAGGGTTTATGTTTTATAATTTAAGGTTAAGGGTTAAGGGTTTAGATTAATACTTTTATTTTCAAAAATATTTAATCTAAACCATTTGATATATTTAAATATTAGATTTAAAAAAATATTGATAAATAAATAAAACATTGATAATAAATAAAATAAAATATAAAAATAAAATGTATAAAATAAAAATTAGTGCAAAAACACTATAAAAGATAAGCAATAAGAGCGTTTTTTTATAAAAACGTCGTAAACAGTCATTTTACTTAAAAAATGGAGCCTTTTTATTCCCAAATTTCCCCTCCCTTCGAAACCCTAAATTTCCCCCTAAAATTGGTATCCTCAAAACATCATTTTCACACACGCCGTTTTCATCGGTTTACCTTGGAACCCATACGATCCCTTCCCCTTCCCCTTTCCCTTTCCCTTTCCCTTTCCCTTTGGTTTTGAAAAACCCATGTTCCATTTCCTTAAACTTATCAAACAGCTTCAGCATCCTGATTCCAAGATGAAAGCTTTGAAGGAATTGGATTTGTTTGCGGTCAAGAATGAAAGAAACAGGAAATACATGGTGGAAGCTGGGGTGCCTAGAGCTATGCTGTTGTTTATTGTAAATTGTTTCAAGGAAGACTGTGTTAGTGGCCTAGAGGAAGCCCTAAGTGCCCTTTTCTTAATTCGAATTCCATCGGCTGAGGCAAAGTTGTTACCCAAACAAAATGATCAGATTATCAAATCATTGATCTGGGTATTAGGATGTGAATTCAACACCCAGGTTATGGTTAAATCCCATGCGGTTTCAGCATTGAAATCCATCATTGAAACAGCAAGTTCGGTTGTACTCGAAAGATTAGAACCCAAGTTCTTCGAGATGATTGTCGGAGTTTTGAAATAATGCATAACCAGGATCACTCAACGGGGAATAAATTCAGCTTTGCATGTTCTTTTAGACGCTTGCCCTTGGGGAAGAAATCGGCTAATGATGGTTGAATCCGGAGCAGTTTCCGCGCTTATCGAGCTTGAATTAGGATCACCCGAAAAGAGAACCACCAAGCTTATTCTGGGTATACTCTTCCATCTATGTTCTTGTGCTGATGGGAGAGCAGAGTTTCTCCGCCATAAAGGCGGCATCGCCGTTGTCACAAAGAGGATCATGAGAGTTTCACCGGCGGCCGATGATCGAGCAGTAATGATACTTTCGTTGATAAGCAAGTTCTCAGCCACCAGTTGGGTTGTTCATGAAATGTTGGAGGTTGGAACTGTAACAAAGCTTTGCATGTTGCTCCAACTCGATTGTGCAGCCTATTTGAAGGAAAAAACTATGGAAATACTTAGATCACATTCCGATGATTGGCTCAAGTTCCCTTGCATCGACAAATCTGTCTTGACCAGGTATATTAAATAGTTTTACTTTTAATTGCTTAATACTATGTAATTCATATCAACTATATTTGCATTCGCAATTTTTACTATTGGTTGCCACTAAATCATTTGTTTACACTAAATATAATATTATTGTCTTTTAAGGTTTGTTGATTAATTGCAAATATTCTCACTTGTTTTTCATCTTCTAATCATATCAAAACCTTGAAGTAACTGGAAGATTTATCCATAAGTGCACCAAACCAATAATTTCTTTTTATTTATTCAATTCTTATATTCATTATTCTGTTCTTAATTTCGGTTTTGATTTTTCTATGTTCTTTCTTCAATACATTACAGAAGCATTTGGCCGTCTCGTCTACTTGTCTCTCCAAACTATTGTTGGTAACTTGGTATGGAGAGTGGAGACTGGAGAATCGGAGATGGCTCTTTAGGGCTTGGGCTAAGGTGAATGGCCATGCTTTTTGTTGCTTGAATTGTCCTTTATTTGCTGTGTTTTTTTTTCGGGTATGTTTTTCTTTATGAGGGAGGTATTAAGTTCAAAATGTTCCATGCACCATTTGTTCAAATTGTTCAGATGTGGACTAAAAGGTGCTGCACTTGGCTGTTAGGGAAGAGTCTGCCTGGCATTTGCTGATGAGGTACTGTGCTGGCTTTACGGAACAGTCAAAGAGAGTAAGATTCTAATTTCCATTTCCATTTCAACATGTGCTTGAACCCCTTTGTTTGTTTTTGATAGAAATGTATAATTGTTTATAAGATTGAATAAAATCAAGTATCATCAGCACCCCTTTGGTCTGCGATGCCAATACAACAACTTCACTACTCTGTGGCTTCAATTTCGCCACTTTGGTTGCTTTTTGGTAGAAATATATAGTAGTTTATATGATTGAATAAAAAATATATACTGTATATAGCTGGCCAAAAATTTGTTAATGATCTATTGATGTTCACTACTCTCTCTATATATAAAAAAATAGCAAATTTGACTTGATGAACTGTTAGGCTATGAATAGGTACAAAATCAGTCTATGGATCACGTCAAGTTGACAGGGAAATTAATATTAAAGAAAATGTTTTACTTCGTCTAATTTATTATTATTACTCCTCTATTTAGGGGATTCCATTATCTGTATTGACAAGTTTGATGAGATTGTTATTTGATATATATATATATATATATAGCGGTGGTTGAGAGGAGAAAATGGGAATATGGGAACCATATTCCTGAATATTTCTCAATCTTTACCCCTTAAATGGATAAATGAACACCGATTAATTGATTAAGTACCTGTTGTTGATTATTTTAACTAGTTTGTTTCACCTCGTGTCAACAGATAATTGATTATATCAATTATATTTTATTTAATTTAAAATGTTTCTTAATTCAAACTTTTATTAAATCAAACAAAAGGTGATTATGTTATACATAAATTATTTTAGGTTATAGTTTATCTACAATATTTAAATTTAAAATTTAAAATTTATATTTAAAATTAATATAATTTAATTCTTTTACATAATATTATTTAACTAATATATTTAATTATTTTAATTAAAATATTGAAGTCAATTTCTTTTTCGACTTATTGATTTACTCTGCAAATTCATTACTTTTTGAATTGTGAAAGAGTTGAGCAACAAAATCTTCATTGAAGACAACATCATACTTGTTGAGAATTTTATTCACTCTTTATTTTTTTAATGACTGTGTGATTGTTCTTTTTCTTTTGTTGGATTCAGATGAGGACTACATACTACAATTCGCACCACCATTCAACCGATTGGAGCTTCTACAAGCACAATCTTGCCCTGATACGATTACTAATCACGTTGAACAATCGTAGTCATCGACAGACTTATTTGTTAGTTTGTAATTCAGATAGTTCAAATACAGGATCAAAACAAAGAGGATGGTTTATATTTTTACTAACTTTGATTTTGCAGATGAACATCACACATGATAAAGTTCCCCCAAGTTCAGCCTTTGTTTGTAAAGGCAAACCCCCCAACTTGGTAGATTCATAAGTTAAAAAATTGTCCTTTGGCAATTAGATTTAAATAGCTCCCATTTTAGTGTATTGATGAAACTCATGAGAGGTAGATGCTATTTCTGCTGTGCTTTTCTAGAAGCATTATTGCTATTAATACAAGTTCCAAATATTAAACTTCAATGGTTTCTAAAAGTAGGAGTTACTATTTAAATTGTTAAGAATTTTAATATTTAATTAAACTTAAATTAAAAAAAAAAAGATTGTCTATTTTTCTGTGGATCTGCTTTGTCTCATGAGGAAAAGGTTAGATTAGATGAAACTCATTTTTCTGTTGAGTAGTTATCTTTTTTAATAATTATATCTTTGACTTGCATATGTGTTTTATTGTGCTGAAAGGTAAACTCGTATACTGATGATATTTTTGCAAGTACTGAAATTTCTCATTAATTGATTCTTTTTGGTGTTAAAAGTTTCATGATTGATGAAATTAGTCTTGACAACCATGGGTGTTGTGATGGTCCTAAAACTGGCAGACTCAAGGTATTGGATAATGTGAGTCTTACTCTTTTGAGCTCAAGTGTGCTCTAGTTTTTCAAGTTGGTAATGTTACTTTTGCAAATAATTAACTTCTTTCTCTTGCAGGCACCAAAGCTCTTTGATTATTTGGCAGAGGGTTAGTGAAGCACAGGATATAGCCACAAAATTAGGTGGACAAGTCATTGGTCACACATGGCTTTTAGAATCAATTGCAGCATGTAAGTTGCAGCCTTTT
Organism: Gossypium arboreum; assembly: GCF_025698485.1. Classification (NCBI taxonomy): domain Eukaryota; kingdom Viridiplantae; phylum Streptophyta; class Magnoliopsida; order Malvales; family Malvaceae; genus Gossypium; species Gossypium arboreum. The sequence continues at coordinate 125,992,880 of NC_069079.1, read as the reverse complement.
GTCAACTAACTAAATAATGATGATTGAATTTTTTTAGCTAAAGAATGACCAATAACTTAATAGGCTAGTCCTGTTTTTGAAGGTAGAACTTGCTCTTTCTCTGTATATCTGTATTGTAATAGTCATATGAGCTCTTTTGAGTTTGTCAGCAACTAATTGAACTTGGATGGGGCATTTTCATCATTACATGAGTAAAGTTATTTTTTACTTGTACAATACCATTATAACAGCCATGAACTGGACTTACATGTGATATTAGTAACTTGTACCATCCCTTAAGGCTTCAAATTTACTTAAAATAGGAATTACATGTGATCTTTGGCAATTTTGCCCAATAGAATTAAGCTAATTTTATGATTCTATCTTTAATTAATGCAGGACTGAGCAATGCTTCCTTTACAGGTCAGTTTCCTGTTTCTTTGTCATGGATGGATGTATTTATTGGAATATGGGACCAAGTAACTTAATACAAAGAAATTTTACATTTGTTTTTCTATGCCTTTTAGATAACCTCTAATTTTAGCATGAAAACAACCCTCTCTGCTGGGTTTTTTCACCATTGTTGCTGCTATTGCTTTCATTTAGGTGTCAACTTTATTTTAACAGATGTTATGCCTTATATCATGCTATATGAGACAAATATATTCCATAGTTTTTCTTATCCTTCTGTTTTTGTGCCGTTATACTCTCTAATCACATGATTTCCCTAAGCCAACCCCGTCAATAATGATTGATTGCTGATGTAACAATGTTTGATTGCTAATCACATGATTTTCGATTTTGTTTTCTCTTCAAAGTCTGCTGTTAAGTTTACAGTAAGCCAGTTGACTGCATTTCTTTTTTCATTTTTTACACTGCTTGCGGGACTCCAAATTATGTTGCTCTGGAGGTTTTCACTCATGAACTCAGAAAATAATTAGCTGTATTGCTGCAACTTTTCTTTTTTTTTTTTTTGCCTTTTCTTTTTGGTATCTGATATTTTTATTTTCAGGTGCTCAAAGATAAAGGTTATGATGGTACATCATCTGATATTTGGTCTTGCGGAGTTATTCTCTTTGTTCTCATGGCTGGTTATTTGCCTTTTGATGAGCCAAGCCTTATAGGCTTGTATAAGAAAGTAAGTACCCTCCAGATTTGGCCAGTCTTTTTAGATGAGAACTTCATTAAAATTGTTTGTACCTTGATAAATTTCAGATCTGGGAGGCTTCTTTCAGCTGTCCATCATGGTTTTCATCTGGTGCCAGGAATTTGATTAGCGTATTCTTGATCCAAACCCTCTTACCGTAAGTTTCAAAAAATTTATGATTACATGCAATCTTTGATCACAATATAAGCTTTAGCGCGTGCATTTTGGTTGAAATTCTGCATGTTCTTTTTGGCAGCGTTTAACTATTCCTAAAATTCTACAAGATGAATGGTTCAAGAAAGGGTACAAGCCACCAAAATTTGAGCAAGATGAGGATGTAAATCTTGATGATAATATCTTATATTTTACATGGTTATGATTTAAGTCCTTATTTCATTGATATCTTTATATTTTAATCTAATTTTTATTATTTATTTTAGTTTTGATTCTAAATTTTTATTTTTATTTTAATATTTTTAGTTACAATTTTAATAGAAAATTTAATTTGATAATGAATTTTAATAGAATATTTATATCATGGATATTATTCTTCTCAATATTTTGATAATAAATTTAATTTTTCATGACCTTCATAATATTTTATAATAATTTTTTTTTTCATTTAATGACTTTTAGCGGCGTTTGTGGGAAAAGCGTAGCTAAAGGACATGACTTTTAGCGGCGTTTGTGGGAAAAGCGCCGCTAAAGGACATGACTTTTAGTGGCGTTTTTTTAAATAAACGCCGCAAACCTTAGTAGCGTCAGCTATAGAGGCGTTTTTATGGCGCTTGTGAAAGCGTCGCTAATAGTTTTAGCGGCGCTTTTAAGCGCCGCTAAAGGCCAAAAAAACACCGCTAAAAGTCTATTTTCTTATAGTGTAACTATTTTTATTATATTGTTAATTTGTGTATTGTTTTAAGAATTGTTTTAGTATTATTTTTATTTGTTTTAATATTTGTTTTTATGTTTTTAAATATATTTGATTTATTAAATTTTTAAATTTTTTATTTAATAAAATAAGAAAAAAATTTAATATGGGCCGGATCGGGCCGGGCTCGGGCTTAGTAATGTTATTTCGGGCCGGGCTTGGACAAAATTTTAGGCCCATATTTCGGGTCGGGCTGGGCCCGAGCCTAGTAGACGGGCTTAAAATTTTATCTTGGCCCGGCCCGAACCCAGCCCGGCCCGGCCCATGATCACCTCTACTCGGCGCCCATGTCAGCCCCCTCTAGATTCGCCATTGCTTGACACTAAAATTATAAAAAAAATAATGTATTTTTAAAAATAAAATCTAAAAGCAATTTTTTCGAAAAAGTTAGAAATTCAACGTTAATAAAAGGTAACGTAGACATTTATATTTCAATATTTAAAATTATGATTTCATAATTTCTGAATTTTTATAACTTATAATTTTTTTCAGTTTTTAAAAATTGTGATTTTTTTTTGTTATTTTCTATTTTCATGCTTGAATTTATTTCGAAAACAAAAGTTTTTTTATGGAATTATGCTTTTGAGTAATGGGTATAAACCTTTTCGAAACTTTAGGTATAATAATAATAATAATAATAATAATAATAATAATAATAATAATAGTAGTAATAATAATAATAATAATAATAATAATAATAATAATAATAATAATAATAATAATAATAATAATAATAATAATAGGAGGAGGAGGCTCCTTGGTGGGAAATATCTTTATTATCCTTTTCTTTTCTTTTCATGATAATAATAACACTTGAAATTACATAATCTTGTAAATTGGATCGAGATTGAGCAGTGAAAAATCAATTCTTGATTTAATCAAATTCAATCAATCGATCTTTGATATGATAGATTCACTATTTTAAAAATTGAAAACTTTAAAAAATCATAAAATTTAAACAAAAAGTATTCAAAAATTTATAAATACATTTAAATAAAATAAGATTTTTATAATTTTTGGTTGTTTGCATATAACTTATGTTATGTTAATATTAACTGACCTAAACGAAGGCTAATATTTAACAAAATTATATATGCAATCGTTCTAATAAACATGTAACACTTATTGTCGGTGTTTAATTACTACATCAACATTTCACTTACAAATTAATATATTTGTCTAAAGATGAAATATTAATGAAGTGATTGGTATCTTAGGGTTTACATTTGTTCGAATTAATTATTATTTTGTTTTATATTTAAAGTCTTAGATGAGATTATTTTGTTTGATTCAACTACAATTATACTTGCCAATATTACTGCATGCATTAATTGTATTCTTCTATTAAATGACACCAACTTCAAGTTATGATAAGAGAATCTTAAGATAGTTCAACAATATTCTCGGCACCTCCTTCCTTTCCCATCGTCTCCTTCAATTTTCTAGTCAGATCCCTCTTAAGGCCCTCCTTTTTATTTCTAATAGAAGCTACCCATCTCACCAAGCCCTTCCTCACACCTTCTAGCTTAGCCAACATACCACCTGAAGTAAACTGTCATATTCGTTTAACCTCCTTCCCAAAAGATTCTTTTATCACCCACCATGCCTCAAACCAAAACATTTTCTACCTCAACCTATTACTCTAAGGATGCCATAGATTCGCCATCGTGCTTCTCATTGCCAGAAATTGGATTACACTCACTATGAGAAAGCATCCAACTAGACAAAGATCATAAACCACCGTCGCAGAATCAAATTCCTTCTATACTTGCAAAATCTCCTCTTTCTCATCTTCCAATGTTAACTCTACCATTTCATCCTCCATATCCATGAATCAAAATGAACTAGATTGATAAGAAACACTCCTTCCTAAGAACCGCGGTCACTAGAACAAAGAGAAATAAGGAAAAAAAACCCTATAGAAAAACCAAAACATGCTAGAGTAGTAGACTAGAGACGTGCTAGAGTAGAATAATTTCAATATGTCGAGTTAAAATTTTAAATACAAATATTTGATTCAATTGATAAACATGAATAAGAAAATCCATCTTAAATTTAATATATTTCATAATAATTAATTAAGAATAGAATAGAGTAATTCACCAATAATATTAGGTGTAATGATAAGACAAATTACATGTTCAAATGATGATACAAGTTCGAACCTTGAAAATAACATTATTGAGAGGAGTAGCCATAAACTCCGAACATATGGATCAACCCTTCTTTATCTCTAACAATAGGGTGCCTTAACCACCCAACGACCATTCCATTCTCGTTGTCCATTGAAACCACTCTGAATAATCCTAGTATTAGCATTTTTCACTTGGTACTTAGTAGTCTAGTTTCCTCTCTCACTATTTTTGTTTTGTTTTGATATATATATATTTAAATTTTTGGTTAAATACAAGACATTGTATCCAAGTTTACGAGTCTAATACTACTAAAATCAGTGGCAACAAAAGAAGTAAATAAGTAAACAGTTTATTCATTAAGCTGAAAAGAGTACAAAGAGAAGGACTCTGAGAGACAAACCTTGTAAGCATATATATATATATATATATATATATATATATACATGCTGCTGCTTCAAACAAGACAGTCTTAACAATCAGTTCTTTCAGCATTATTTACTTGAAGCTAATATTATATAATAACTACTAGTTCATGCATAATGATTGCTTTCAATCTAAACATGAACTACTTGTTGAATCTCCCTGGCTAATTTTTTTGCTTTCTTAAAGTAAAATGGCCATCCATGGCCAGTGGAGAGAGCCAAGCGTATCATTTCTCCATCTGAGTCTCTCACAATTTCATTGCATAAAGCTGGGCATGTTCCACACACCGCGGGGCAGTACTTAAATTTGTAATCAAGATCATTCACCTTCTCTATTCTAAACCAACTGGTCAAAGTGTTGGCACCCGGGTTCCCTTTAACCCCATCGGTTATCACCCACCATTTTCCGGCTGAGTGGTCGTAATCATCGACCTTCCACACTGTTGTTGTTTGGCAAAGTCTGGGTCTGAGGGGAATGAACTCTATGTTTATGTCAGTGGATAGGCGAACAACGCCATCGTTGGAGTCTGAATTATAAAATATCACCGGAATACCATCGTCACCGGATCCTCTTTGAGCAACTACTTCCGGGCATTTTTTTCTGCTAGGCATGCCTAGGGCAAGCCCCCCACCACCAGCACCCCATATCGACGACACAACGTAGTATGGGGTGCCTGTTTGAACCTCGTTGCCATCAATGTCGAGCACAGGTTCGTTTGTAGCGTTGGCTACACCAAACAAAAAGGACGATGGTGTGATTGAGAAGATGATGAAAAGAAGAAACACTGAAATTGTTGTGGTTTTCATGGTTATACAGATTGTGTTGATATGTGTTGCTTTAGTTCTCCATGCGAATTTATAGAGATGGGAAAGGATGAACATCCAAAATTGATAGAATATTCAATATTATTACATATAACACATTTCAAATGTGAGGAAAAAAAAACACATTTCCAAAATTAATAGGACCATATTTTTTATGAATGTTAGAAATTGGAAATAAATTCAATTAATATCTATTTTTTATAAAAACATTTTTATAATAATTAAGTTTATTGTAGAATTGATTTTTTTATGTTTCATATTTATAACAAGTATAAAGTATGAAGTGCACTTCTTACTAATGTATACATTTTTTATCTCAAATTTTAATAAAATTAATTTTATTTGTAAAGAAAATAAAATAATAAAATTTAGCTGACATACTATTTCAATAAAATGTGATATAAAATATATTAATTATATTTTATTAAATAAAATAATATTCAATAAACGAAGTTCCCTTTTTTTTAACTTTTATTAACTATATATAAAAATAATATTAATCAAATTTGCTATAAAATTTTTTTTTGAGCTTTATCACAATTTCAATCTTATTATTTTTTATTTCTGTTGGAAAGGTTGAGATAGAACACATTACGACAAAACAAGTTTAAAACAAGGTGAAGCAATGAGCAAAGTAAGGAAATATAAGATGTAATATTTGTTAACATAGTTGGGATTCAATAATCCTATTCTGCAGAGTTTCGTTCAAAAAATAATTTTATTCCACAATTCGTCTTGATCAACTATTACTAAAGTCTAAATTATCCTTACCTGACAGTTATTTGTAACCCAATATTGAATCTAAATTATTATAGATGACTCTCCAAAAATACCTCACTTACAATCAAATAAATTTCCCCAACAAAACTTAAAAGAGTGTCGAATAAAATACAAAAAAAATACACCAAAGTATCCAGCTTAAACCCTCCAATATAAATCCCTTCTAGTATAGTTTTCATAAGTTTAAAGGTTGAAATTATCTCATGAATTATATATCATTAAAGTCTTCATAAACAAGTATCTTAGCATCTTCAAATACTATGAAAGTCCACAAAAGTTCAAACTCCTCCCGTCCTTCTTCAAAGCCGTTGAGTGAAAAATAATGGTCATCACATGTTATAATAGAAAATCACTTCCTCATTTCTTACTCAACAAAATTAAAGCATAAGCCACATCATTAAAAAATCAAACATGCGAACATAAATTCTTTTAATGCACCAAAGCATTGTTTTATCTATTATTTGAACATGAAGTGAAACAAGAAAATTAGTCAAAGTTTAAACAATCTCCCCTTTATCATTTTGAAAAATACAGTAACAAATAATTAGCACATCATCTAAACAAGTTAAAGGAAACAAGAATACGTCTCCGGTAGAACCATACTCAATTATACACTCCCCTTGTACATATGCTTGTTCACCACATTTTCGTTTAAGCATACACCAAAGTCAACAAAGATAAGTTCAAAGAATACAGAGCATGACGAATAAGTTGAACAAAACAAATATCATAAAGAAGCGACTCAATTTTCGTGAACATTTAAAAGGTGGATTTCGAGGCCGAATTTCTAAATTAAGCTAACTTGAGAATTTACGTGAGGAGTTTGTGTGTTGTACATGAAATTATAAAGTCAAATCATTAATTGATTAAATTGGATAAGTTGTAACTATAGTACATGGACCCAATTGTTTAAGTGACCAAATTAGTGGGAATTGATTAGAGAATTTAGCAAATACTTAAAGTGTAATTAAACCAAGGACCTAGTTGCAATATAACCACGCCCAAAGTTTGATTAGTGGCAAACCATTATCAATGCCACACATTTCCACTAATTTTCTCATGATAAGTTTATGGCCATTAGATCATAACTAATTAAGGTTAATTTGTGAGTTAATTACCTTAATTAATATGTTAATTTTGAAAAGTTTTGTCACTAAAAAAATTAAAAATTCAGTAACCAAAATAAAAGGAGCCTAATAATTTAGTGATCTATGTCTGTATTTTTACTAAAAATGGACGCCTGCCTTTGTGCGTCAGAATTGAAGATAATAATAATAATAATAATAATAATAATAATAATAATAATTATTATTATTATTATTATTATTATTATTAGAGAATGATACATATTTGATGAACTTAAAAGTTTATAAAATAAATTTATTAAAATTAAATGAATTTAGTTGAAATGAGAAATTTATATATACAATATAATAAGTATATACATTAAAAATGTAAAAAGTAGTCATTTTCATGTAATATTCAGTAAAAATCTTATATCATTATAATAAATAGATTTAATGATTACCATTTAAGTAACATGGAATTCCAAAATTGAAAAATATAATGATTGAAAGTGATTAAATTAAAATACATGAATTAAACTCATAATTTATACATAACAACTTACTAATAATAAAGTTTGACTCAACAAATCTAACTATTACAGTTTAAATCAAGATTAAAATTTAAAATTTTAAAATATATAAAAATTAAAATCCACCAAAATTAAAATCTTCAATTTTAGCATGGTAGCAAAAATTTCATCCATATATATATATATTGATAACACATTTCAAATGTGAGGCAAATTATTAGTACCACTCTCTCATTGAAAAATCTGGCCCCATTCGTGATGGATGGGGCGACTCGAAAGACGCAAGGCCGAGCAACATGGTCAACTTTTTATTCCACTTCACGTGCAGTTGCGGATTTGTTCAAAAGCATCGCCCCCACAATTCTCTTTTTATTACTATTCTTTCTTTCTTTCTTTTCACGTTTTTATTTTTGTTTTCCTATCATTTTATTTTATTTATTTCCTTTTTCTTTAATTGAAAATTTTAGCCACCATACTCAATAACCATCTATGTTGCCATTCACAGTGGCTTTTTATGCTGATTGCTGCACTAAAGAAGAGATTTTCTCTTCGTTCACTTTTACAATTTAAATTTTGTAGAAATCGACTCTAAATTTTTTAAAATAATGACCAAGGCTTCAAAATTTTTTTATTTTTTGATACCTGTTTTGCCTAATTGAATATAAATTACTCCTCATGGTTAAATACATTACGTCACCGTTCAGATCATGAAACAGATTCTCAGAGTTCTGAATCTGAACTCAAAGTTCTGTTTTTTTTCTTTTTTTTTTCTTGCTGCTGATTCAATCTAAAAAGTAATTTTTTAAAACAATGAACAATGACTAAGGCTTCAAACTTTTTTATTTTTTGATACTTATTTTGCTCTATCAGATTGTCACTAGTTGAATATACATTACTCCTCATGGTTAAATACACCACATCACCATTCAGATCACTAAATAGATTCTCAGAGTTTTGAATCTGAGCTCAAAGTTATTTTTTTTCTTTTTTCTGACTGTTGATTCAATCTAAAAAGTATTTTTTTAATTTTTTGAAATAATTTTTTTAAAAAATTTAAATCAATGTCGCTTGACAACTACACCATCTTAAAATGATGCAGGTTAAAATGGGACATAAAAGTTTATTCATGAAAGTAAATTACCATGATTGTGATGATGATATGTAAAATGTGATGTTTAATAAGAAATATAAGGTCATACTAATTGAAGAAGACAAAAGCCATCCAATTCGTTTGGTGTTTTCTACTTAATAGTTTGTCCTTTTAACTCTTAAACACTCAAGCAAGTGGACAAATCTAGAGCCAAATGGACGAATCCCATAAGTTCCTTGTGCCAGGGAAACAACTTCTATCATTATTATCATTACTATTCATCATACAAGTGTGCCCTTCCACGTTTTTTATCAAATTCTTTTAGATTTTTAATTAATTATTCAAAAAATTTGATTGGACATCCAAATTCAATATTCGTTTTCATATATACATTAGTTTTATTCGCCCAAACAGTTGCTAGGAGATAAGCTATATGTTAGAAAAGAGTGGCTAAAAGGCCAGTTAAAGGCCAGTTTATTATTTAAGTTTAACAACACTGAAAAAGTGTTTTTAAAAAAATTGATAGTATTTATCGTTGATATTTATAAGTGGTTTTGAAAAAATAAAATATCTATTTCAAGCATAATGTTATAAAGTAGAAAATAAAAAGGTTTTTAATTGGAAAGTATTTTTTTAAAAGGTTAAATTTTAAAAGTTTTGGATTAGTTTAAAATTAATGTTTGGTTTGAAATCGTTGTTTGGGTTGAATGATGCTTTTCAACCTCAATGGTAAGCACATCCTAAAAGAGTGAGCATTCCTTTATGTACCGTGATAAACAATAATAAAATCGGTGATACATTGATTGTTTATGCAATTCGACTCCCCTATGTTAAAGGAATCAAATCGATTTAAATTAAAAAAGTTAAATGTCATAGTTTAAATTTTAAATACAAATATTTTATTTAATTGATATCCATGAATAAAAAATTTATCTTAAATGTAATATATATCATAATTAATTATTAATAATAAAATCAAATCATTAATAAGTGTGGGGTGCAATAGTAAAATAAAGCGAATCTGAGAATAAAGTGATAACATTATTAAAAGCGGTAATCACAAATTTGAAGACTTTGAGAAAAAAAAATTAAATTCTTGATTTGTTTTTTTGGTCGAGGTAGGTTTAGAGATTAAAATATTTTAGAAACATAAAATAGGACATATTGCTAAATTAAAAGAATTTTTATAACCCTGAGACTAAAATTATAAAAAATGTATTTTTAAAATAAAATCTAAAAGCAATTTTTAAGAAAAAGTTAGAAAATGCAACGTTAATAAAAGGTTCTGTACATTTATATTTCTATATTATTTCAGTGTTTTTCTAATTTTTTTATTTTTTACATTTTAGCTATTTTTTATTTTATGTATTTTTAAAATTATATTCTCATAATTTCTGAATTTCTTTATAAATTTTAAAATTTTTCAATTTTTTAAAAATTAAGATTTTTTTGTTATTTCTCTATTTTTATTTTTGAATTTATTTCTAAAAAATAGTTTTTTAATGGAATTAGGCTTTGGAGTACTGGGTATAAACATTTTCAAACTTCAGGTATCAAATTGATGCAATACAATCTTTAAGTACTAAAAATTATTTGGTACAACTTTAGGGACTAAATTATGATTTAACCCTTATATATAACATATTTCACATGTGAGGTTAATTATTAGGTCCACTTTGTTTTCGTCTTTCTTATCTTCTCATAATCAAATGCTGAGTGGCACGTAATAATAATAATAATAATAATAATAATAATAATAATACTTTAAATTACATAATCTTGTAAATTGGGCGGTGAATTAGTGAAATAATCAATTTTGATTGAATTCAATCAATCGATCTTTGATTCGATGGTTTTATTATTCAAAAAATCATGAAATTTAAACAAAAATATTTTAAAATTTATAAATATATTTAAATAACAATAAGATTTTTATAATTTTGGAATTTTGTGCATATATATTAAGTTATGTTAATATTGACGGGCTTAAACAGAGACTAATATTTAACAAAATTACATTTGCAACTGTTGTAATAAACATGTGACGCTTATTGTCAGTATTTAATTACTACACCAAGATATCATTTACAAATTAATATATTTGTCAAAATGTGAAATATTAATGGAGTGATTAGCATCTTAGGATTTGCCTTTATTCGAATTAATTATTATTTTGTTTTATAATTAAAGTCTTACTTGAGATTGTTTTGTTTGATACAACTACAATTATACCTGCCAACATTACTGTATGTATTAATTGTATTCTTATATTAAATGACACCAACTTCAAGTTATGACAAGAGAATCCTAAAATGGTTCACGTTATTGTTATTATTATTATTATTATTGTAGCGACATAAAAATTTTGATTTCGGTCGCTAATTGTGGTGATTTATTGAAAATTTGAAAACTTGAAGTTTGATTTTAAAAATAAACAGGGAGTCGCCACCGATCCTTTTTATTAGGTGTGACCGGACACCTGTTAGACTTCTTTTAAAACAAATAAAAGGGTGAGTTTAGGTCTACATTAAAAGCCAGAGAAAAATTAGGGTTCGGGAGTCGGTTATGCGTGAGGAAGGTATTAGCACCCTCGCGACGCCCAAAAATTGGTATCTCATAAACACAGGTTGTCTTGATTTTCAAAAATACGGGTTCAATGTAAAATTTAGTCGTGATCCGATTAAAAAACAAGAAATTTTAGTTTATTTCGTTTTTCTTTTAGAAGGGTATATCGCTTTAACATGGGTCAATTGACGTTCACCCAACATAGCGATGAACTCGATGACTTAATGTTAAATCGATATATTGCCTTGACTATTGAAATTAATTAGAAGACCGGAACGTAATTTTCAGGAGAATGCAAGACATAATTGATACGAAATGAAAATAAGCAAATGAAATGGCTTGATACATTTGAAACAAATAACAAACATGACAATAATATTAGAAAATAATAACCGTGCATGCAAGATCAAATGCAATGTTAGCATTGAATACGAGAACGTAATAAGAATACAATGAATACACGTATGAAGATAATTAAGAGTATATCGTAAAATATATATATATAAATAGTAGTAGTGTTAGAAATATATTATACGTATAGTGTTTGAAGTACATATAAGATAGTAAAAAGTACATAACTAGCAACAATAAAATAAAATATATACATATATGTGTAAAAAATAATATTACAAAAAGGGTATGTATACATGTATATAAAAAAATAAATGTATTAACAATAAATATAATAGGGTAAGAAAACAAGTATATACACAATATATATGTAACGTGGTACTATGGATATATATATATATACAATACAGTATTTAAAATAATATTTACATAATATAAAAATATAATATTAAAAGGTATATGTACATACGTAATATATATAAATGCATATATAATATAATGTTAAAATATTTACATAATATATATATCATAATAATGTGGAAAACGAATATTAATAATGTTACATAAATATATGCCTATATACATATATATTAAAGATATATATAAACATATACTAATATCAATACAAATAATAAGCATAACATATAAAAAATACATACATGAAATACTATATATAAAAAAATACATAACTAATAATAAAAATATACATACAACGACATAAAAGTATATGAACAGAAGAAATATACAATACATAACATTAAAATATATATAATAATATATACAAATATAATATATATATATATATATTAAAATAATAATATGAAAAGAAAAGCATCGGTACATTATATAAATACATACATGAAGAAACATGTATAAATACTAAGTGAAAATCAATAACATTAATGATGAATATAATAATAATAGTAAATACATATATATATGTAATAGTAAAAATGTGACATTTTAAAGTAATTATACACATATATGTAACTAAATATCATATAATAATAATAACAAAATATTGATGATGTTAATAAAATATAGTAATAGATATAATACAAATAATATCTAAAATACAGTAAAACAACGAAGGTAATATAAAACAACTTAAATTTTTCAAAAAGGACTAAATTGAATTAAAAATGAAATTTGGGGCGAATTCGGAATGAAAAACAGAAGAAGGGGACTAATTCGAACGCGCACTAAACATTGAGGGGCCAAGAGCGCAATATCCCCGTTTATTAAAACACTGCGTAGCAAAGGGGGGACCAAATCGAACGCGGAGCAAAACAACAGGGCCAAATTATAATTAAAACTGAACTTGATTTAAAATACTGAAAATGCGGAAGGGTCGATTGCGCAAATAGCCCTTTCGCTTTTAAAAACACGCGGATCCTTGCTGGGGCGGGTCGGGTCGACCCGACCCACCCTTGAAACGGCGTCGTTTTATTGGTTGGGGGGGACCAAAACGGTGCGTTTTGGTCCCCTATAAAAGTCAACTTTTTTTTTTAAAATTTCATTTGTATCAGGGGGAGAGAAAAAAAGGAGAGAAGGGAGAGGAAGAAAGAGAGAGGGAGAGGAGGAGCTCGTGAGTGATTGATCACGGACGGCCACCTGTAGCGCCCCAATTTTCGGGAATCCTGTGAATGTTGGCATAGGTTTAATTATGTTAGTGAGCCTCTAGAAAGCCCAAACTTAAGATAGAACCCGACAATTTTAGTTAATTTTTGTTCCATAAGAAAAAGGGGGTGAAATTATGAAATAGGACCTATGTGAAAATGTTTGAAAATGCTATAGATTAAATTGAAGTGGCCAAATAAATAGGAGTGCAAAATAGGAGGATTTGCATGACAAACCTCCCATTTTACATGAAGTGGCCAGCCATCATATTGTTGTAGACAAAATGTACACTTGATATCCATAATTTATGGTACAAATTGATAATAGGTTAGGTAAATGTTCAATGATAATAGGTTAGGTAAATGTTCCATGATAATGGGTTAGGTAAATGTTTCATGATAATGGGTTAGGTAAATGTTTCATGATAAGAATTTCATGTCTTTTGTATTAAAGAATTAAATGGATGAAATATGAAGTTTTATTAAAAGAAAAAGGGGTGAAAAGAACAAAGTTTTGTCCATCTTTGTTCATCATAGCTGAAAGTTAGAGAAGAGAAAGGAGAGAAGAAAGCTCTTGAGTATTTGGTCATTAGGAGGAGGAAAATTGAAGGTAAGTTCTTGGTACCTTGCTTCTATTTTGAGGTTCATGAGTTCTTCTTGATTCTACCTTAACTCTTGAAGTATATTTTGATTTTTAGTTGTGTTGTGAGCATTTAGTCATGAATTAAAATGAAGGAAATGGTTGTTGTTTCATGTTCTTTTAATAAAAAATGGAAGATAGGTGAAGTTGAGCCAAACAAATGAGCATGCATGTGCCTTAGATGTTAAAGGGAAAAATCAGCTAACATGTTGTTCTTTAAAATGATGAAATGGAGATTATACTTAAGTAAAATCATAGATATTGATGATTGATTGGTGATATACATGTTTAAATAACAAGCATGCAAGTTAGGTGTGAAAGAGTGATTTGATAATAAATCTGCTTGGGACAGCAACAGTAACGTGACTTTGGAAAATCACCATAAATTGTGGGAGATGAGTTAGAAGCTGCATAAATTATGTAATTAAAGCTTAATGAGTCTAGTTTCAAATGGAATAAACTAGAACATATTTTGAATTCTGTACAATGAGAAATTTGATTCGTAATGAAGAGTGGTCAGATTAGTCAAACAGTGAAACATGGGAAACTTTGAGAAAAATCTGGTATTGATTGGCTAAACCAAAAATTCTAAAAATTTTATGGATAGAAGATATATGAGTCTATTTTCAGGGAAAATTAACGGCACTTAATTTGGAGTTTCGTAGCTCCAGTTATAAATGATTTAGTGACTGTTGCTTAGGAAGACAGCTTGCAATGAAATTATGATTATGTGGTAAACATTGACAAAAATTTGTTAATGAGTTGCTTATTGATTTCTTATAAGCTTACTATGATCTGTAGGTGTGGTTGGCCGAATATCGTAAGGGGTTAATACGTAGTTTGTATTTGAATAGTTAGATTAACGTGTTAGTAATCCAATTGTAGGCGGTTTGTGTGTGGATCTCGTCAGCATATCGTCGCAAACAGGTGTGTAACTAACACTCTCTTTCTTAGTCTGGATCGGCAAAAGTCGAAAAGCCGAAATGCCGAAAACCGGTATTTTATAGATTTACGAGTGTGCGAATGCTCGTGAGGTAAATCGATTAATGTTTTTGGTAAGTTACAAAATTTGGACTGCAAAGTGCATGATTTCTGTGCCCTCGATATTTTTGGGCTTAATGGGCCAAAATTGGAATGATGGGCCAACGGGCCCAATTCGGTAAGAACCCTCGGTAGTGATTCTGTTAGTACGTGAAAGGTAGGAATATGCATGAAAAACCCTAAAATAGATAAATTACTGAAATACCTTTAAAAGTAGAAAATTTATAGTTTTACCCCTAGGAGATAAATTATCGAAATACCCCTAGGGTTAAATTGACCTAAATGCATGTTTGACTGTTGTTATTTCTTGCATGCCATGTTGTTATTATCGATGCATGGGATGGGATATTGACGGAGGAAGTCTCGAAAGTGGCTTGTCCACGTCTGGAGGCTTTGCCTCAATTTATTGATAAGCGAGCAAAGCAAAGGCTTTGTTGTGGAGTGTTAAATTTGGGTGGGTTGAGCTATTCCCACATGGAGTGTATGGTTGGTACGGGTGGAGTGTAATGGTTGGTGGGTTGAGTAGTCTCCCCAAATGGGCTTGCATATGTTTCTTGATGTTGCATGTATTTTGAAATGGGCCTATGGGTCATCTTGTTATCTGAATAAGGGCTAAGGCCCAATTTATTATAATCTGAAAAGGGCTCGCCCGATACCACTATTACTGAATGGGCTTAGGCCCAATAAGCTTGAGTGACTTGGGCTTTGAATGGGTTTTCTTTACACCGAGTTTCCCCAAACTCACCCTTTTATTTTCATCCACGCAGAAATCCCCAACCATAGTAGGCTTGGAGTGTGAGGGAATTGGAGTGGCCACCGTTCTGAAAGTTTGATTTTCTTCCGTGAACTGGACATCCTTTTAATTACGTTTGAGGTTTTGGGCTTTTAAATGTAATAAGGCCGCTTATTTATTTTTGGTGGTTTTAATATGTATTACTAAGATAGGTAATACTTATTTTAACTGTTGAAATTGGATAGCTTTAGGCGCGTTTTCAAAAACAACGATTGATTTCAAAATAACACGACAACAAGCAAAGCTTCATAATGAAAGTATTTTCCAAAATTAATCACTTTTCCTAAAATGACTTAATCAAATCGGTTTCCTAGAAATATCCATGACATTAAGGTGTGGCAATGGCGGTATGCATGTCTAGGATTGGATCCGAAGGAGTTTGGTATAGCGATCCGGTGGACTCACCACCTCTTTTCCGGTTTCCTACGGTGTACGACTTCCATTCACTTTAACCCTTAATGAATTAATCTTTTGAACATCAAGTACGATTTTCTAGACTTAGAATGGAAATTTTTTAACATTTTTGATGTGGCATGCGAGATCCGCCATAACCGGGCGGGTTTGGGGTGCTACATTTAGTAATATCGAGCCTAGGTTGCAACAACTCTACTGTGGAATGGGTTTACAAAAACAAAGATTTTCGAAAACGAAAATTTTATAAAGAATGCGAAAAACTCAATTTTCAAAATTTAGATCTTTAGAAGGTGGCATTTCGAATCTCCGGCTCAAGTCTGTAAGTATTTTGAATTTTTCTAAATATTTTTCTGAATTATCTGTCTGTACTGAAACCCTATTAGGATACTCTAGATAGGATGATACTAAAACCATAGGAAAATCTGATAAGAGATGGGCTATGACTAGACTTCGATTCTGCGAAAACAAACTCTGAACTATTGTCTGATTCATAAAACATCTGTAATAAACACTGGAATATTAATTGATGCATAAAAATTCGTAATCAAGATAATACGATATGAGTACAAAAGGCCGTGGACGGAGCCGAGGAAGTACTCGAGCAAGATCTTCGTCTTCGAGACATATGCCGGCGGTGGATGCACCGGTACCGCTGGCAACAGAGGTAGAGTCTCATGACCGTGGTGCCGAGGATGATGCCCTGTCACAGGCAATGCTTCGTGTTCTGGAAAGGGTTGTCGGGACAAGTTGAACAACGGAATTGAGGATCGATTTCTAAACGACTCTGGGCCAGCGGAGCGGAGATCTTTAGGGTGTGTCGGTATCGCCTCGAATGTGGCGAATATTGGTTGGAGGCCATAGAGCGGATTATGGACAACTTGGACCGCTCCGAGGAGATTGTGAGTGGGGTATCTGTACTAAGTCTTTTGGGTCACTTTCGGTTAGGGTAGACAAAGCTGTATAGGGATGTACCCTTAGAAATTCAAGGTAAGATTTTCCCTGGAGGCGATGGAGTTACCGTTCGAGAGTTTGATCTCATTTGGGAATAGACTAGCTTGTTAAGCATAAGCGACTACTGACTGTCTTGCTAAGCGAATGGTGTTAAGGACCACAAAGGATGAGGAGGTTATAGTGATAGGTGAGCGAAGGATTATTTGTCCAATGTGGTGTCGGCTTTAAGAGCGAAAAGTGGATCGGAAAGGTTGTGAGGCCTATTTGGCATTTGTAAGTCGATCGAAGAGGAGGGATGACGGTGGATAAGGTTAGGACCGTAAAGGAGTTCCAAGATGTTTTTAGGAGGAGCTTCCAAGATTACCTCCGAATCGAGAAGTTGAGTTTGGAATAGACTTATTGCCTGGAACGGCGCCCGTGTCCATCGCACCGTATAGGATGGCACCGAAGGAGTTAGTGGAGTTAAAGGCTCAAATTCAAGAGTTGTTGGATAGGGACTTCATTAGGCCAAGCGTGTCTTCATGGGGAGCACCAGTGCTATTCGTGAAAAAGAAGGATGGTACGATGCGGATGTGCATTGATTATCGCCATTGAACAAGCGGCGATTAAGAATAAGTATCCTTGCCAAGGATTGACGATCTATTCGACCGACTTAGAGGAGCTTCGTATTTTCCAAGATCGACCTTGATCCGGATATCATCGATTAAGGGTCAAAGAGGCGGATATCCAAAAGGCGACATTCGGGACTCGGTATGGTCATTATGAGTTTCTGGTTATGCCATTTGGACTAACGAACGCTCCTGCAGCGTTTATGGATCTGATGAATAATGTGTTCCAACCATTTTTGGATCAGTTCGTAGTCATCTTTATTGACGATATCCTGATATATTCTGAAACTAAAACGAAACATGATGAGCATCTCCGTATAGTGCTGTAAGTATTAAGGGAGAAAGAACTCTTTGTGAAGTTCAGCAAGTGTAAATTTTGGTTGAGGGAGGTAACCTTCTTAGGACATGTGGTCTCTGTTGAGGGGATTAAGGTGGACCCTCGGAAAATTGAAGCGATTTTAAAGTGGAAGCCGCCTAGGTCAGTGTCAAAAATACGGAGTTTTCTAGGACTGGTAGGATACTTAGAAGGTTTGTGGAAGGTTTTTTTTTGTGATAGCAGCACCTCTGACAAAACACATAAGGAAAGGAGTACCGTTTGTATGGACTAAGAAACAGTAGGAAGCTTTTGAGAAGTTGAAGAAAGTTCATGAAGCACTTGTGTTAATTCAATAGAGTGCAGGAATGATTTTCTTGTGTGCGATGGCGCATCACACGTAGGTTTGGGCTGCGTGTTAATGCAAGAGGGTAAGGTGGTTGCATATGCATCACGATAGCTTAAGCCTCATGAGGGGAACTATTTGAATCATGATTTAGAGTTGGGCAGTGATATTTGCACTTAAGATTTGGAGACATTACTTGTACGGAGAAAGGTGTATTATATACACCGACCATAAGAGTCTTAAGTATTTGTTGACTCGAAGGAGCTGAACCTTAGGCAAAGGAGATGGATTGAGCTGCTTAAGGATTATGACTATTCGATCGAGTATCACCCAAGCAAGGCTAATGTGGTAGCCGATGCTCTAAGTCGTGAAGTCAGATGTCGATCCGAGAGCAATGTTTGCTCGTCTCGAGTCTCAGTATGATGATGGAAGTCTTGGTGAGTTGCAAGTAAGGCCAACCTGGGTGGATCGATTAAGGAAAAACAGTTGAAAGATGAGTCTTTGGTCGCTCGTTTTCAACAAGTTAAAGAAGGGGAAACTTCTGAGTTTGGGAGCGGAAGAGACGATGCAACAACAATACCCTCATCTGTTTGGATTAGGTAAATTTCGAGGCGAAATTTCTTTAATGAGGGTAGAGTTATAACGCCCCAATTTTCGGGAATCCTGTGAATGTTGGCATAGGTTTAATTATGTTAGTGGGCCTCTAGAAAGCCCAAACTTAAGATAGAACCCGACAATTTTAGTTAATTTTTGTTCCATAAGAAAAAGGGGGTGAAATTATGAAATAGGACCTATGTGAAAATGTTTGAAAATGCTATAGATTAAATTGAAGTGGCCAAATAAATAGGAGTGCAAAATAGGAGGATTTGCATGACAAACCTCCCATTTTACATGAAGTGGCCAGCCATCATATTGTTGTAGACAAAATGTACACTTGATATCCATAATTTATGGTACAAATTGATAATAGGTTAGGTAAATGTTCAACGATAATAGGTTAGGTAAATGTTCTATGATAATGGGTTAGGTAAATGTTTCATGATAATGGGTTAGGTAAATGTTTCATGATAAGAATTTCATGTCTTTTGTATTAAAGAATTAAATGGATGAAATATGAAGTTTTATTAAAAGAAAAAGGGGTGAAAAGAACAAAGTTTTGTCCATCTTTGTTCATCATAGCTGAAAGTTAGAGAAGAGAAAGGAGAGGAGAAAGCTCTTGAGTATTTGGTCATTAGGAGGAGGAAAATTGAAGGTAAGTTCTTGGTACCTTGCTTCTATTTTGAGGTTCATGAGTTCTTCTTGATTCTACCTTAACTCTTGAAGTATATTTTGATTTTTAGTTGTGTTGTGAGCATTTAGTCATGAATTAAAATGAAGGAAATGGTTGTTGTTTCATGTTCTTTTAATAAAAAATGGAAGATAGGTGAAGTTGAGCCAAACAAATGAGCATGCATGTGCCTTAGATGTTAAAGGGAAAAATCAGCTAACACGTTGTTCTTTAAAATGATGAAATGGAGATTATACTTAAGTAAAATCATAGATATTGATGATTGATTGGTGATATACATGTTTAAATAACAAGCATGCAAGTTAGGTGTGAAAGAGTGATTTGATAATAAATCTGCTTGGGACAGCAGCAGTAACGTGACTTTGGAAAATCACCATAAATTGTGGGAGATGAGTTAGAAGCTGCATAAATTATGTAATTAAAGCTTAATGAGTCTAGTTTCAAATGGAATAAACTAGAACATATTTTGAATTCTGTACAATGAGAAATTTGATTCGTAATGAAGAGTGGTCAGATTAGTCAAACAGTGAAACATGGGAAACTTTGAGAAAAATCTGGTATTGATTGGCTAAACCAAAAATTCTAAAAATTTTATGGATAGAAGATATATGAGTCTATTTTCAGGGAAAATTAACGGCACTTAATTTGGAGTTTTGTAGCTCTAGTTATAAATGATTTAGTGACTGTTGCTTAGGAAGACAGCTTGCAGTGAAATTATGATTATGTGGTAAACATTGACAAAAATTTGTTAATGAGTTGCTTATTGATTTCTTATAAGCTTACTATGATCTGTAGGTGTGGTTGGCAGAATATCGTAAGGGGTTAATACGTAGTTTGTATTTGAATAGTTAGATTAACGTGTTAGTAATCCAATTGTAGGCGGTTTGTGTGTGGATCTAAATCGACATATAAATGCAAAATGTGTGTAACTAACACTCTCTTTCTTAGTCCGGATCGGCAAAAGTCGAAAAGCCAAAATGCCGAAAACCGGTATTTTATAGATTTGCGAGAAAAGCGAATGCTCGTGAGGTAAATCGATTAATATTTTTGGTAAGTTACAAAATTTGGACTGCAAAGTGCATGATTTACGTGCCCTCGATATTTTTGGGCTTAATGGGCCAAAATTGGAATGATGGGCCAACGGGCCCAATTCGGTAAGAACCCTCGGTAGTGATTACATTAGTACGTGAAAAGTAGGAATATGCATGAAAAACCCTAAAATAGATAAATTACTGAAATACCTTTAAAAGTAGAAAATTTACAGTTTTACCCCTAGGAGATAAATTACCGAAATACCCCTAGGGTTAAATTGACCTAAATGCATGTTTGATTGTTGTTATTTCTTGCATGCCATGTTGTTATTATCGATGCATGGGATGGGATATTGACGGAGGAAGTCTTGAAAGTGGCTTGTCCACGTCTTGGAGGCTTTGCCTCAATTCTTTGATAAGCGCGCAGCAAGGCCGCAATGTGGAGTGTTAAATTTGGGTGGGTTGAGCTATTCCCCACATGGAGTGTATGGTTGGTACGGATGGAGTGTAATGGTTGGTGGGTTGAGTAATCTCCCAAATGGGCTTGCATATGTTTCTTGATGTTGCATGTATTTTGAAATGGGCCTATGGGTCATCTTATTATCTGAATAAGGGCTAAGGCCCACTTATTATAATCTGAAAAGGGCTCGCCCAGACCACTCATATTACTGAATGGGCTTAGGCCCAATAGGCTTGAGTGACTTGGGCTTTGAATGGGTTTTCCTTACACTTTGAGTTTCCCAAACTCACCCTTTTATTTTCATCCACGCAGAAATCCCCAACCATAGTGGGCTTGGAGTGTGAGGGAATTCGGAGTGGCCACCGCTCGAAAGTTTGATTTTCTTCGGTGAACTGGACATCCTTTTAATTACGTTTGAGGTTTTGGGCTTTTAAATGTAATAAGGCCGCTTATTTATTTTTGGTGGTTTTTAATATGTATTACTAAGATAGGTAATACTTATTTTAACTATTGAAATTGGATAGCTCTAGGCGCGTTTTCAAAAACAACAGTTGATTTCAAAATAACACGACAACAAGCAAAGCTTCCGCAATGAAAGTATTTTCCAAAATTAATCATTTTTCCTAAAAATGACTTAATCAAATCGGTTTCCTAGAAATATCCATGATATTAAGGTGTGCCAATGGCGATATGCATGTCTAGGATTGGATCCGAAGGAGTTTGGTATTTTAGCGATCCGGTGGACTCACCACCTCTTTTAGGTTTCCTACGGTGCATGACTTCCATTCACTTTAACCCTTAATGAATTAATCTTTTGAACATCAAGTACGATTTTCTAGACTTAGAATGGAAATTTTTTAACATTTTTGATGTGGCATGCGGATCAAGCCATAACTTCGGTAGGGTTTGGGGTCTTTGCCTGCACGAACCTCGCTAGGAATAGTGGCCTAGCACCACCATGAAAGGTAAAATTTGATTTTTTATATTTTATATGTTTTATACTTTTGCACTATATATGTGTATAAATATGAGTAGAAGAGGAAAAGAAAAGAAAATAGAAAATATGAAGCCAATTCAATAAAAATTTAAAGTCACCTTCTTTTTTGATTTTAATTTTCGATCTTGGAGATATCCGATTCGTGTAGTTCCTCTATTATTTTATCACTTTGCTTGTGTATTGAAATTATTTCTCTCTTTTTTACTTAAAAATTGAACCCTTACATCTGCTTTTTCTTGGGCTTTTATAGCCTTTATAAAATTTATTTAATATTGTTGTCCATCTTCTTTCTGGTCTTGCAGGGAATGGGCAAACGGCGGTGGCAGAGGCATGATGGTACAGAGGAGCAGATGGCCGACATGGTGGCATGGAGAGCTGGTGTCAGAAGGTTAGTGGGCAAGTGGGAGACTCGATCAGTGGCAGCTGCTGAGTCAGAGGCCAAGTGGGGCTAGGGTTTTGGTATTGGTTTGGGCTTGTTTTGTTTAGTGGGCTTATTGGGTTAGGGGTTTTTGGATTAGGGTAGGTTAGTTTAGGGTATTGGGCTAATAGTATTTGGGTTTGTAAAAGTGTGAATGGGTTTGGGTTTTAAGGCGTTTAGTGTTTTGTAAATGGAGTTTTAATTTGTAAATGAGATTGGGCCGAAATTGGCCTAGTACAATTATTATTATTATTTCTTTCTTTTCACGTTTTTCTTTTTGTTTTCATTTCCTTTTATTTTCTTTATTTCCTTTTTTTAATTGAGAATTTTAACCGCCGTACTCAATAATAGTCGATGTTGCCATTCAGAATGGCCTTTTATGCCGATTAAGGTGTAGAAGCCCAAATTGCCCGGGCCCGATTTCATCAAAACCCAACCAAACCTCTAAACCCACTAAAACCCTTAACCCATGACCCATTTACATCTACCCAAACCCATTACAAAACCTAAATATTAAACCCAATTCAAAAGCCCATTAAGCCCCCCCTAAAAAACCTAACCCAAAAAAAAAAAAACCTAACCCTAAAA
This sequence comes from Gossypium arboreum, assembly GCF_025698485.1. Taxonomy (NCBI): domain Eukaryota; kingdom Viridiplantae; phylum Streptophyta; class Magnoliopsida; order Malvales; family Malvaceae; genus Gossypium; species Gossypium arboreum. The sequence goes on along the minus strand of NC_069079.1, from coordinate 125,969,554 downwards.
AAAAAAAAAAACCTAACCCCCCCCAAAAAAAACTAAGAAACCCTAGCCACCTAGCCAACTTTCCCACTTGCCCCATTTTTCCTCCCATTTTTGATATCCATTGTCTACCACCACCACCTACAAAATAGAAAAAGAAATAATAGAAAATCATGTAAAAGATGGCTATAAAAAGCCATTCAAAAATCATGTAAGAGAGGGGGGATTTTTAGAAAGATTGAAAAAGGAGACAAACACAAAAATCCCTTCAAATTTTGAACACAAAAGAAACATCAATAAAAAGGTTGCATCTTTTCTTTTTTCCTCTTCTTCGAATCTTTTTTTTTTTTTTGTGCTATTTTTTCTTTCTTTATATATACATATATTGTTAAAAAAATTTTACCTTTTCCGGCCACCGTAGGTAAGGCGGTGGCGGATGATGATGACGAGTGCATGACCGACGATCGACAAGTGACCGCCCCCTTGGCCGGATTTCCTTTCTCCTCCCTCTCTCTTCTTTCACCCTTCTTTTTTTAGGTATTTTATATATATTATGTATATATTTTTTAATACCATTAGTTATATATTTCTTATGTATATATTCTTAAATACTATTATATATACATATATATATCTATATATATATATATTTTTTAATACCATATTGTGTATATATTATTATTACAAATTATTACTATTGCTAGTATTATTATAACTATTATTATATTAGTGTATATTTTATGTACATATGTATATATATATATATATATTTTTTGTACATATCATTATTTTATATTATTGTTGTAAATTTTTATGTATATATTTTTTATGTACGTTTCCTAATATTTTCTTTTATTGTAGATATTATTATTATTATTACATACTTTTATTATATGCATATATATATATATGTATTTTTATGTACATATTATTATTTTATATTATTATTACCAAATATATCATTTTTCCTATTTTATTATTAGTACATGATTTGTTTTTATTTTGTAAATATCATTATTATTGTTATTCTAATATTCTAGTATTCCATGCTAATATTTTTCATTAATGATATCATTTTTTTTCGTCCTTTATCTATTTTAATTTCTCACTTTAGGAATATTTTTCTCATGTTTTAATTAATTTCAAAAATAAGGCAATGTACCGATTTAATATTAAGCTATCGATTTCATCGCTATGATGGGTGAAATTAAATGGCTTGTGTTAAAAAGCAGGACACCCTTTCTAAAAAATCGAAAACTAAAAATTCTCATTTTTCAATCGGATCACGATTAAATATTATATTGAACTCGTATTTTTGAAAATCAAGTCAACACATGTTTATGAGATACCAATTTTGGGCGTCGCGAGGGTGCTAATACCTTCCTCGCGCGTAACTGACTCCCGAACCCCAATTTTTCTCTGGACTTTGACGTAGACCTAAATTCGGCCTTTATTTTTGTGCAAGAATAAGTTTTCTTTTCTAAAAAAGGATGATTTATTAGGTGTCCGGTCACACCTAAAAAAAAAAAAAGATCGGTGGCGACTCCCTTTTTAATAAAATCGAAAGTCAATTTTTAAATTTTCAAATAATCGCCTCAATTAGCGACCGAAAGAGAAATTTTTACGTCGCTACAGCTGGCGACTCCACTGGGGACCTCCATTTTTGAGAGTCGAGTTGAATTAAATGCGTGTTGTCAAAATTTTCAAATTTCCGTGTTCAAATTAATATTTAATCATGATCCTTAAGTTTTGTTTTCGAAAAAATCATACATACGTATCTCCTAATTTGTTTTATCTTTCGTTTTAGTTTTGTAGTTTTAAAATAAATGGAAGGATTGCAAGTTTCTCCCACACACCGTGCACTTGTATTTTGCATAACATAAGCTCTCTACCCGGGCTCTGTCCGTTTAAGTGAAAGTAAACGCTATGCCTTCGTGAGTTAACTCGTCCCTCCGCACAGGCTAGTGAATACTTTCGGGTTACATATGACTTATGCTTTCGTGAGTTAACTTGTCCCTCCGCATAGGCATAAGTAAATGTAATCCCTCGAATTGAACTCGTGAGCCTGTGATGGGTTATGACCGAGGCTTCGTGCTAATCTTAGTAGATGATAGAACGAGCAATTCGAGTACCTGTCTAGAACCAAAACCGCATATAGTGAACCATATGAGCCACCCAACTAGAGCCATGCCGAACCTCCGCTCGTTTAGTAGTCACCGAAATAAGTACACGGAAAAAGCACATCTTACCTTCTATTTCTTTTACATTTGTGCTTTCTAAGCAAGGGAATCGGGTCCACTGGACCAAGTAGCTTAATTTGTTAGATTTTCCACAATTTTTCTCTGTTTATATGTGTTGTGCTAACCAAGGTTGTTTGTCTGTATTTTTATTTTTCATCATGCATCGAAGGCATCTTGTTAGGAAGGTGTTGATTAGAGATTGGTTGCCAAAAACGGGTTTCTAATGGAGGAGTCAATTATACGAGTGACCGAAACGTTGTGTAATACTCCTTTGATTAAGGAAATGCCTAAATAGGGCTATCTTGAAATTAACACCAAATTTTGCATATTCATTCATGATGACATTCATTTGACATTCATGCATTCATTCATACATTGCATATCCCATACTCGGTCGCTGAAGATAAAATATATAATTCGCAGTTGTAATACCATAAGACTGGAACCACGTCATCCGTATAAAACGCGCCGACAAGCTAGAGTAATGGAGGCTGAATTCAATGAGAGAATTGAAAGGATAGAAAGGGGCTCAAAAGGAATTACAAGAGCAATTGGCCAAATCGCAACAAGAAACGAGAGACCTAATGGTGAGATCTCGAGAGGAATCACTCGAGCAAAGAGATCAGATGGCCAAAATGATGGAGATGATGACAACTTTAGTCAAAGGAAAAGGACCCGTCAGAACCCGATGTTATGGAACCTCGGTCAAGAATTCACCACGATCGGGATCCACTCTATCCCCGGATTCACTCCACCACCCGCATATACAACACAAAGAGGGTATACTCAAGGGAACCCACGGTCTTGGAACAACGACCTATGCCACTGTTCCACCCACTAACTGGGGCAAGGAATATTCGTGTTGAACCCGGGGCAAGCCCTGCGATCCACTAGTTCAGATCTGGACGACCAAAGAGAGGTAGCCAAGTTGAAATTGGATAATCATGATGTAAAATATAGAAGTCTAGAGGAAAGACTCAAAGCAATAGAAGGCAATGAAGTCTTCTCCGCACTAGGTGCCAAAGAACTCGATTTGGTACTGATCTAATCTTGCCTCCAAATTCAAGGCACCGATTTTGAGAAGTATGATGGGACAAGGTGCCCAAAAGCACATCTCATTATGTTACGTCGAAAAATGACTGGTTATGTGAACGAGGATAAACTACTCATACATTGCTTTCAAGATAGTCTAACAATTGACTCTTGGTGGTACAATCAACTTAGTAGAGAAAAGATTCGATCTTGGAAGGACTTGGCGTCGACATTTTTGAAGCGATACAAGCATGTATCGGATATGGTGCGATCAGTATGACCTTGCAAATGATGGAGAAAAAGCCATCGAGACTTTTAGGCAATATCTTGCAGAGATGGAGAGCGTCTCACTCAAGTGGAACCCCACTAACAAAAGCGGAGATAACCGTTCTCTTTATCAATACTTTAAAGGCACCGTTTTATGACAAATTAGTGGGAAGTGCCACGAAGGATTTCGCGGATATTGTAATATCCGGTGAACTCATAGAGAATGCCGTCAAGAGCGGTAGAATGGAAGGATCAGAAGGCTCAAGAAAAGCAGCACCCGTAAGGAAGAAAGAGCCAGAAGCCTACATGGTGGGAACTGGGAGTCGTTACATTCTCAATTCGTATCCTAACCAACCCTGACCTCGAAATTACCCACCTCCGAATTTCCATTATCCTCCTCAAACCCCTTACTACCAAACACCGCCTCTTTACTCTTCCTACCCTGTATACGCCACGAATAACCAAAGACCCGTCACCACATTCCCACAAAACACGGTACCCGCTCAAAGCCAGCCCAGAAATGAACCAAGACCAGCAAGGCCCAATCCCGAGAGATGACAATTCACCCTTATTCACGTGTAAATGAGGGAACTGCACCAAAACTTCTAGAGAAGCAATTAATATCCCCCAATTACATGGCACCCCTTAAACCTCCATACCCAAAATGGTACGATCCAAACGCTAGTTGTGCATACCATGCTGGGAATCAGGGGCATTCTACGGAGAACTGTCTTGCCTTCAAAAGTAGAGTTCAAGGACTCATTGATGCAGGCATTTTGCGATTTGATGGTCTTGGCGGTACAACCGGAATCCATTCCCAAACCACAGAAGGGAATGTGGAGCGAGGGAGAGGAAAACAAACGACAAAGTAGAAGATGGGTTTCGAAATAAGAACACCTCTACGAGAAAATCAGGAGGTACTAGTTGAAAAGAGTTGTTCTATCGTCTTGACGGAGTATTGAAGGAAAAGATGCAAAAGGTCACGATTTTGTGAGTTCCATGGCGTTGAAGGGCACGACATACAGTCCTGCGATGAGTTCAGAGGATTACTGCAAAGTATGATGGATAACAAGGAGATTGGGACCTTTTATAAAAGCGAGGAGGCCGATAGAGGAAAGATATGCGCTTCTGACAATCAATCATCAGGTTTCCTATATAGCGCCGACCGACCGTTAATAATTTATTATGACGCGAAGAAAGAGCCAATGAAGCCAAAAATGATAATCAAGTACCATCTCCTTTCCTTATAAGAACAATAAAACAAGTCTGGTGGAATACGATGTTAATATTGTCACAGGAAGTTGGAAATTCCAAAGCCATAACTGAAGATGTGGGAGAGGTAGGTCATTTTACCCGAAGTGGACGGTGCTATTCTAAAGAAATTGAACCGGTAAAGAAAAGTAGTGACTCGAAACAAAAAGGGAAAGCAGTGATGCACGAAGTCAAAGTCGAGCAAGAAATTCCACCCGTGCAAGAAACTAAAAAGCCTGTGAACGAGGAAGAAGCTCAGGAATTCTTGAAATTTATCAAGCATAGTGAGTATAGTGTGGTAGAACAATTAAGCAAGCCGCCAGCACGAATCTCAGTTTTATCTCTACTCTTAAATTTAGAGCCACACCGGAACGCTTTGCTGAAGGTGTTAAATCAAGCTTACGTAGCTAACAACATATCCGTTGAGAAGCTTGATAGGTGGGTTAACAATCTGAATGCGGACAATTTCATCTCTTTTAGTGATGATGAGATACCGCCAAATGGTAGAGGCTCGGTGAAAGTGCTGCATATCACGACTCGCTGCAAGGGCTACATAATACCAAACGTGCTCATCGATAATGGGTCAGCGTTAAATGTTATGCCATTGGCCACGCTTTCCAGAATACCGATGGATTTGTCCTACTTAAGACCCTGTCATTCCATGGTAAGGGCATTTGACGGGACAAGGCGAGAAGTTATGGGAAAGATTGAGATCCCTCTGGAGGTGGGCCCTTATATTTATGATGTTGAGTTCCAAGTCATGGACATTACGCCCTCTTATAATTGCCTTTTGGGAAGACCTTGGATCCATTCTGCTGGAGCAGTCCCATCATCCCTCCATCAAAAGGTGAAATTTATCATGGACGGCTGTTTGGTCACAGTCGAGGGCGAAGAAGATATTGTCGCATCTGTCTCTTCCAATGCACCGTACTTGGAAGTGAACAAAGACGCACTGGAATATTCCTTTCGATCCCTTGAATTTGTCAATGCCACTTTTGTTGTTGAGGGAAATAAAATTCTGGTGCCAAAACTGTCGAGAAATACTAGAATGGATGTCAAATTGACCGTAGGAAGGGGAGCTCGAGCGAGAAGAGATTTAGGGAGATATCTACAAGGAATAGTCAGGGCTTTAAAGCCAGTACACCACAGGGCCCGATACGGTTTGGGGTTCTAGCCTGACATGCGTCAAAGAAGAAGACAGTGGAAAAAAGATCAGGAAAGAAGGATTGCAAGAACTTTGGGCCGAGAACCAGAATGGGAACCAATAGAGTACCCTCCTTTGTCAAAAACATTTACATCTGCGGGAATGATGTACCCTGGACAAGGTGATCCACAAAACATGCTGGGGTTAATTGAAAGGGGTTTTCAGAATGTCAGTATAAATGTCATTGACAAAGGGGCTGGTGCAAGTAAAGATGTCTCGAGGATACGCCCTTGCCCTCCTAGTTTCATGTTGAATAATTGGACTCCCGAGGACCTTCTTGTAGTTTATAAGTCTTCAGAGTAATGCTCAAACATTAACCCTCTATTGTGTCCTTAGATATAATAGAACTCTTTTGTAAGAGCTTGCATTCACTCTTTATCATTTAAATGAATATCAATGAAGATGCATTTTATCACGATCTTTCGCATTATCACTAATTTCATAATCATCTCCTCATTTCATAACCTATCTGTATATTTGCCTTATACCATGCCATAACATTTTGTTTGTTGGTTCCAATACTTGGATGCCCCTCTATAGTTTCCTTTTCCATTCAACTTTCAGGTGCTCAGATATTTATGGCATGAACAAACCCGTTACGAGTCCTGAAATCGATTTTGAGAAGGCTGTTTGTTTAGGAGAATTCGAAGCCGAAGAAAATGCTGAAGACTATGTCTCGTCTCTTGACTTGCTAAGAATGGTGGAACAAGAGGATAAACAAATTTTGCCTCATCAAGAATCTGTTGAAACAATAAATATGGGAACTGAAGAAAGGAAGCAAGAAGTGAAGATTGGGACTTCTATTTCAGGGGGCACCAGGCATAATTTGATTGCTTTGCTCCACGAATACAAAGATGTATTCGCATGGTCGTATCAGGACCTGCCAGGATTGGATGAAGATGTAGCGGTTCATAAGCTCCCATTAAAGCCAGAATGCAAGCCTATTCAACAAAAGCTAAGATGAATGAGGCCTGAGATGTTGTTGAAGATAAAAGAGGAAGTCAAGAAGCAATTTGATCTTTGGCTTCCTACAAGCCTCCAAATATCCGAATGGGTGGCTAACATAGTCCGGTACCAAAGAAAGACGGCAAAATACGAATGTGCGTGGATTATCGTGACTGAATCGAAAGCGATCCTAAAGATAATTTTCCTTACCACACATTGATACGTTGGTGGATAACACGACAAAACATTCATTGTTTTCCTTCATGGATGGATTCTCGGGTACAATCAGATCAAAATGGCCTCGGAAGATATGGAGAAAACTACCTTCATAACGATGTGGGGAACATTCTGCTACAAGGTGATGCCTTTTGGGTTAAAGAATGCAGGGGCAACATATCAGAGGGCTATGGTGACGTTATTCCATGATATGATGCATAAAGAAATAGAGGTCTATGTCGACGATATGATTGCTAAATCCCGAGGGGAAGAAGAGCATGTAGTGAACCTGAAGAAGTTGTTCGACAGACTGAGAAAGTTCCAAAGCTCAATCCGGCCAAATGTACGTTTGGAGCTACCTTAGGAAAATTGCTTGGTTTCATTGTCAGCAAGAGAGGTATTGAAGTTGATCCAGATAAAATAAAAGCCATTCAAGAGTTACCACCTCCGCGCACGCAAAAGGAAGTCAGAGGATTTTTACGGAGATTAAACTACATCGCCCGATTTATTGCTCAACTTACCGGCCAATGCAACCCAATCTTTCGACTCCTTCGAAAACATAATCCCGAAGAATGGAATGAGGAGTGTCAAGTGGCTTTTAACAAGATAAAACAGTATTTGTCTAGTCCTCTAGTACTAGTACGGCCAACTCTGGGAAGACCATTAATTTTGTATCTGACAGTGTTCGAAAATTCAATGGGTTGCGTACTGGGGCAACATGACGAGTCAGGAAAGAAAGAAAAGCTTATCTACTACCTCAGTAAAAAGTTCACTGAATATGAGGCAAAGTATTCATCCATTGAAAAATATTGTTGCGCTCTGGTTTGGGTAGCTCGGAGACTCAGGCAATACATGTTGTATCATACGACATGGTTAATTTCAAAGCTAGATCCAATAAAGTACATGATGGAATCACCTGCACTCTCAAAAAGCATGGCACAGTGGCAGATCTTACTATTAGAGTACGACATCGTCTATGTGAGTCAAAAGTCAATAAAAGGAAGCGCAATAGCTGACTTTTTGGCGACCCGAACAATGGATGAATATGAGCCATTGAAATTTGAATTCCCGGATGAAGATTTGATGTGCATTACAGAAAAAGAATGCGAGTCACCAAAAGAGAAGTCATGGAAGATAAGCTTTGATGGTGCATCAAACGCATTGGGGCACGGGGTTGGAGCAGCCTTAGTATCACCAGAAGGGAACCATTACCCACTCACTGCCAGGTTGAACTTCTTCTGTACTAATAACATAGCGGAATATGAGGCATGTATCATGGGACTTCGTGCAGCTATTGAATGAAACGTCAAAACTTTAGAGGTATACGGAGACTCAGCCTTGGTGATTTACCAAATCCGTGGAGATTGGGAAGTGAGAGACTAAACCGGTTAAATCTGATAACCTAGTGGCGTAATTGATTAAAGAATTGAAGAAATAACTTTTAATTACTTCCCACGAAGAAAACCAGTTAGGCGATGCCCGCCACGTTAGCTTCAATGTTCAAAGCGAGCAGAGCGAAATAATGCCTCTTCAAATGAGCATATCGAATTCCACCCATTGTTTCAACATTGAAAAGGAGCAGACGGACGGCCATGGTTCTATGATATCTTAGAATATATCAAGAATCAAAAGTATCTGAACAAGCAAGCGAGCGACAAAAGAACAATCGGAAGAATGGCGCGAGATTTGTTCTTGATGGGGACATCTGTACAAAAGAGGAAAACATCGGTGCTCTTGAGATGCGAGATCTTTGTTGAGGCTAGAAAAATACTTGAAGATGTCCATGAGGGAATTTGCGGGACGCATGCCAATGGTTTCACTATGGCCAGAAAGACTATGAGACTCGGTTACTACTGGTTGACGATGGAAAGCGACGCATTAGTTTTGCGAAAATGCCACAAATGTCAAATCTCTGGCGATAAAATTCATGTAGCCCTTCGCCCTTCACGTCATGACTTCTCCGTGACCTTTTTCTATATGGGGCATGGATGTCATACTGCCTATTTTCCAAAGCTTCTAATGGACATCGATTCATTTTGTGGTCATTGATTACTTCACAAAATGGATAGAAGCCACTCGTTTGCCAATGTGACCAAGACTGCGGTTTGTGTTTTTGAAGAAGAAATCATTTGTGATATGGTTTGCTCGAAAGAATTATTTCAGATAACGCCATGAATCTGAATAACAAGATGATGAAGGAAGTATGCGAGCAATTCCAAATAAAGCATCATAACTCCTCGCCTTATCGCCTAAAGATGAGCAGGTCATTGAAGCGACCAATAAAAATATTAAGAGGATCATTGGGAAAATGGTGAGATGTTTAAAGATTGCACGAGAAGCTTCCATTTGCTTTGTTTGCATATCGCACATCTATACGAACATCTACGGGACCAACTCCTTTCTCTCTGGTTTATGGAATGGAAGCTGTGCTACCTATCGAAGTTGAGATCCCTTCTCTACGAGTCTTAATGGAATCAAAGTTAGAAGAAGCGAGAATGGGTACAAGCTCAATATGATCACTGAACCTCATTGAAGAAAAGCGTCTCGGGCAATTTGTCACGGCGGATGTACCAAAAAGAATGATCATGACCCATGACAAGAAGGTACGACCAATAGAATTCCATGAAGGAGAACTCGTACTGAGAAAAATTCTCCCAATACAAAAAGATCTGCGAGGGAAATGGGCACCAAACTGGGAAGGACCGTACGTCGTAAAGAAGGCATTCTTAGGAGGAGCTTTGATCCTTACCGAGATCGATGGGAAAGAGTTGTCGAATCCGGTGAACTCGAGATCTTTGTGAAGAAATATTATGCTTAAGATGAAAACCGAAAGGGCATCTTAAAAAAAAAAAGGGATCAAGGCGAAAACACGAAAAGGCGTCTTGATTAGTACAAAAAGATTAGGATGAAAACCCGAGAGGGCGTCCTAATGAAACAATCACGGCATTTTGAGCAATGGGTCAAGCGGTGAGGCTACGAGATTTGAAGCATTTAAAGCTCGAAATCTTCTACGCAAGAAGCGGTAGCTCGAAAAGATTTTGATTGAGGAACGAGGAAGAGTTCATGTGTTGAATATCTAGAGCATTTGTATCCGTTGAATCGATCCTTTCTTTCTTTTTGACATTTTTACTCTCATTGGTTAACTTGCTTTGTTTGCCACATTTGAAATAGATGAATATGAAATATCATTTTGTCTCTATCGACCTTTTCATGCATCTCATTATGTGTTTATTTACATGATAAATGGTGAAATGGCATACTCTAAACAAAAGAAATGTTAAGCATTACGGATGAAAATTTGATAAGCTCAAGAGTCTCAAAGTAAGAACAAAGTTCAATCGGGGCGGAAGAGTGATATCGAGAAACGTCGATTACTCGTGAAGCTTGAAGGCGGTATAAGGCGAAGAGAAAGTCGAGAATCAAAGCAATGAACACAGATCCTCAACAATCGTGGCTAAATGGACATCCGACAAACATGCTTAAGAAGCCTTTGCATAATCGTGTAGGCATAAAAGCATTTAAGACAAACATGTGCATATCATGATAACATCATACATAGCATATCTGGTACTCCAATGAGCAAGAAATCTTGAATGAGAGTCGCTTGAATCAAAGGAAAAGACACCGAGTTCTACCAAAGGGCGTGTTTTGGTATTTTGATGTTTTAATTCATGCTTTTCAAGGAAATCAACTCATATTGCGAGAGATGAGTTGAGCCTCAAGACACGTTGAGGTATTTTAAATTTTTGTTTTCAAAATCAACTCATATTGCGAGAAGTGAGTTGAGCCTTGGGGCACGCTGAGGTATTTTTTAGTTGACTCATATTGCGAGAGGTGAGTTAAGCTTTTTAATTTTTGTTTTTCAAAATCAACTCATATTGCTAGAGGTGAGTTGAGCCTCGGGCCACGCTGAGGTATTTTCAATTTTTGTGTTTTAATTTCAACTCATATTGCGAGAAGTGAGTTGAGCCTCAGGTCACGCCGAGGTATTTTCAATTTTTGTTTTCAATTTACGTTGTTCAAGAATCAACTCATATTGCGAGAGGTGGGTTGAACCTTTTAATTTCTACTTTTTCAAAATCAGCTCATATTGTGAGAGGTGAGTTGAGCTTCAGGTCACGCTAAGGTATTTTCAATTTCTGTTTTCAATTTACGTTGTTCAAGAATCAACTCATATTGCGAGAAGTGGGTTGAACCTTTTAATTTCTACTTTTTCAAAATCAGCTCATATTGCGAGAGGTGAGTTGAGCCTCAGTCATGTTGAGGTATTTTCAATTTGCATTTTCAATTTATGTTGTTCAAGAATCAACTCATATTGCGAGAGGTGGGTTGAACCTTTTAATTTCTACTTTTTCAAATCAGCTCATATTACGAGAGGTGAGTTGAGCCTCAGTCCTGTTGAGGTATTTTCAATTCATTTTCAATTTACATTGTTCAAGAATCAACTCATATTGCGAGAGGTGGGTTGAACCTTTTAATTTCTACTTTTTCAAAATCAGCTCATATTACGAGAGGTGAGTTGAGCCTCGGTTCACATCTTGAGGTATTTTCAATTTCGTCTTTCAAAAAAATTCAACTCATATTGCGAGAAATGAGTTGAGCCTCAAGACACGTTGAGGTAATTTCAATTTCTTTTCAAAATTCAACTCATATTGCGAGAAATGAGTTGAGCCTCAAGACACGTTGAGGTAATTTCAATTTCTGTTCAAAATGAGTTGAGCCTCAAGACACTTTGAGGTAATTTCAATTTGTTTTCAAAATTCAACTCATATTGTGAGAAATTAGTTGAGCCTCAAGACATCTTGAGGTATTTTCAATTTCTTTTTCAAAAAAAATCAACTCATATTGTGAGAAATGAGTTGAGCCTCAAGACATGCTGAGGTATTTTCAATTTCTATTTTTCAAAAAAATCAACTCATATTGCGAGAGGTGAGTTGAGCCTCAGGACACGCTGAGGTAATTTCAATTTCTGTTGTCAAAAAAATCAACTAGTATTGCGAGAGGTGAGTTGAGCCTTGGCTCACGCGCTGAGCTATTTTCAATTTTTGTCTTTAAAAAAAATCAACTCATATTGCGAGAGGTGAGTTGAGCTTTAGATCATACACTGAGGTATTTTTTCAATTTATATTTTTCAAAAAAATCAACTCACATTGCGAGATGTGAGTTAAGCCTCGGGTCACATGTCGAGGTATTTTCAAAATCTGTTTTTCAGATTTTGTTTTCAAAAATCAACTCATATTGCAAGAAGTGAGTTGAACCTTGGCTCACGTGCTGAGCTATTTTCAATTTCTGTTTTTTTTCAAAAAAATTCAACTCATATTGCGAGAGGTGAGTTGAGCTTTTTAATTCTGCGAAAGTTGAGTTGAGTCTTTTAATTTACTTTTTCAAAATCAACTCATATTGCGAGAGGTGAGTTGAACCTTCAGTCACATATCGAGGTATTTTCAAAATCGCTTTTCAAGTTAAGTTTCAAAAATCAACTCATATTGCGAGAGGTGAGTTGAGCCTTGGCTCACGTCTTGAGCTATTTTCAATTCTGTTTTTAATGTCATTTTTAGAGAGTCAATTCATATTGCGAAAAATGAGTTGAGCTCAGGATCACATGCCGAGTAGAGAATAAAGATTGAAGCTGATTGAAGACGTCAGTTCTGTCTCTTTAAAGTTGCAGTGGAGTTGATCGAGGGTATCAGATCTTGCCTTTCTGGAGTCGCAGAAGAAAAGACCACAAACCTTATCTCACTGAAGCGATAAAAGAGTAGATTGAAGTTGTAGATCTCACCTTTCTGAAGTTACAGTGAAGTAGATCAAAGCCATACATTTCATATCCTTGAAGTTACATCGGAATAAATTGAAGCTACAAGGCGTATATCACAAGATGCAGTGGAGTGAACCAAAGCTACAAGATGCGGTGGACTGAAAAGGGACTAACTAAACAAGAAGAGTTCCAAAGCAAGTCAAGACCTAGCAAGACCGAGCAAATTTGGTCTTCCTTGAAAGTCTTTGCTCTATTATCGTTAACGACAATGAGCAAAGAGGGGTATAGAAGCCCAAATTGTCAAGCCCGATTTCATCAAAACCCAACCAAACCTCTAAACCCACTAAAACCCTTAACTCATGACCCATTTACATCTACCCAAACCCATTACAAAACCCAAATATTAAACCCAATTCAAAAGCCCATTAAGCCCCCCAAAAAAACCTAACCCAAAAAAAAAAAGAAAAAAAAACCTAACCCTAAAAAAAAAAAAGAAAAACCTAACCCCCCCAAAAAAACTAAGAAACCCTAGCTACCTAGCCACTTTCCCACTTGCCCCATTTTTCCTCCCATTTTTGATATCCATTGTCTACCACCACCACCTACAAAATAGAAAAAGAAATAATAGAAAATCATGTAAAAGATGGCTATAAAAAGCCATTCAAAAATCATGTAAGAGAGGGGGGATTTTTACAAAGATTGAAAAAGGAGACAAACACAAAATCCTTCAAATTTTGAACACAAAAGAAACATCAACAAAAGGTTGCATCTTTTCTTTTTCCTCTTCTTTCGAATCTTTTTTTTTTTTTTTGTCTTGTTTTCTTTCTTTATATATATATATATTGTTAAAAATTTTTTACCTTTTTCGCCAAGTGGCGATGGTGGCGGTGATGTGACGGTGACAGACATGACGACGATCGATCGGTGACCGGCCCCCCTTGGCCGGATTTCCTTTCCCCCCTCCCTTCTCTCTTCTTTCACCCTTCTTTTTTTTAGGTATTTTATATATATTATGTATATATTTTTTTAATGCCATTAGTTATATATTTCTTATGTATATATTCTTAAATACTATTATATATACATATATATATATATATATTTTAATACCATATTGTGTATATATTATTATTACAAATTATTACTATTGCTAGTATTATTATAACTATTATTATATTAGTGTATATTTTATGTACATATGTATATATATATATATATATATATTTTTTTGTACATATCATTATTTTATATTATTGTTGTAAATTTTTATGTACGTTTCCTAATATTTTCTTTTATTGTAGATATTATTATTATTATTACATACTTTTATTATATGCATATATATATATATGTATTTTTATGTACATATTATTATTTTATATTATTATTACCAAATATATCATTTTTCCTATTTTATTATTAGTACATGATTTGTTTTTATTTTGTAAATATCATTATTATTGTTATTCTAATATTCTAGTATTCCATGCTAATATTTTTCATTAATGATATCATTTTTTCGTCCTTTATCTATTTTTAATTTCTCACTTTAGGAATATTTTTCTCATGTTTTAATTAATTTCAAAAATAAGGCAATGTACCGATTTAATATTAAGCTATCGATTTCATCGCTATGTTGGGTGAAATTAGGTAAACTTGTGTTAAAAAGCAGGACACCCTTTCTAAAAAATCGAAAACTAAAATTCTCATTTTTAATCGGATCACGATTAAATATTATATTGAACTCGTATTTTGAAAATCAAGTCAACACATGTTTATGAGATACCAATTTTGGGCGTCGCGAGGTGCTAATACCTTCCTCCCAGAATCGACTCGAACCCCAATTTTCTCTCGGACTTTGGCGTAGACCTAAATTCGGCCTTTATTTTTGTGCAAGAATAAGTTTTCTTTTCTAAAAAAGGATAATTTATTAGGTGTCCGGTCACACCTAAAAAAAAAAGATCGGTGGCGACTCCCTTTTTAATAAAATCGAAAGTCAATTTTTAAATTTTCAAATAATCGTCTCAATTAGCGACCGAAAGAGAAATTTTTACGTCGCTACATGAGGTACCAAAGAAGAATTTTTGTTCACTTCTACGATTTAGATTTTCTAGAAATCGGCTCGAAATCCTTTAAAATAATTATTAAGGCTTCAAACTACTCTTTCTTCAACCCCTGTTTTACTTCATTGAATTGTCGCTAGTAGAATATATGTTATTCCTTGCAATTAAACATGCCACCTCATCGTTTAGATCATTAAACGAAATCTCGGAGCTCCGAACTCAAGCACAAAGTTGTCTTTTTTCTTATTTTCCTGCTGCTGATTCAATTAAAAAATAAATTTTTTTTTCAGTTTTTTAAAAATTCAAATCCTTATAGCCTGATACATTACCCACACCATCTTAAAAAAATAATTCAATTCGTTTGGTGTTTTCTACTTAATATTTTGTCCTTTTACTCTTAAACACTCGAGCAACTTGGCAAATATAGAACCAAATGGACGAATTCCATACGTTCCTTGTGCCAAGAAAACAACTTCTATCATTATTATCATTACTGTTCATCGTACAAGTGAGCGCTTCCACATTTTTTATCAATTTTTTTAAATTTTTTGAATTCAAACATTCTTTTTAATTAATTATTCAAAAAATTGATTGGATATTCAAATTCAATATTCGTTTTTTCATATTTACATTATTTTTGTTTGCCCAATCTATTGCTAAGAGATAAGCTCTTTGTTGGAAAGGAGTGGTTAAAGGCCATATTGTTATTTAAGTTTAATAGTGGTGTAGAAAAGTGATTTTTGAAAAAAATGATAGTATTTATTATTGTTGTTTATAAGTGCTTTTGGAAAATAAAATTTTTATCTTAGACATTATGTTGTCAAGTAGAAAATTTAATGAGGAATAAAAATGTTTTTAATTGAAAAGCACCTTTCCAAAAGGTAAAAGCTAGAAGTTTTGGGTTGGCTTAAAATTCTAATTTAAAATCAATGTTTGGTTTGAAATAATTGTTTGGGTTGAATGATGCTTTTCAACCTCAATGTTAAGCACACCCTAAAAGAGTGAGCGCTCCTTCAAACACTATGATAAACATGAATAAAATAAGAGATATATTGATTGTTTATGTAATTCAGCTTTCCTGTGTCAAAGGAACCAAATTGATTTAACAATAAGACTTTTATAATTTTTGGGTTTTGTGCATGTAACTTAAGTTATATTAAATATTGACTGGTCTAAATGGAGGCTAATATTACACAAAATGACATTTGCAACTGTTGTAATAAACATGTGACGCTTATTGTTAGTGTTTAATTACTACACCAAGATATCATTTGCAAATTAATATATTTGTCCAAAAATGAAATATTAATGGAGTGATCGGTATCTTATGGTTTACTTTTATTTGAATTTATTATTATTTTGTTTTATATTTGAAGTCTTACGTGAGATTGTTTTGTTTGATACAACTACAATTATACCTGCCAACATTACTGCATGCATTAATTGTATTCTTATATTAAATGACACCAACTTCAAGTTATGACAAGAGAATATTAAGATAGTTCAATAATATTCTCATCATCTCTATCCTTTCTCGTCATCTTCCAATTTTCTAGTTAGATCCCTCTTAAAGTCCTCTCTTTTATTTCTAACAAAACTCACCCATCTCACTAAGCCCTTCCTCACACCTTCTAGCTTAGCCAACATATCACCCGAAGTAAGCTGACATATCGATTTAACCTCCTCCTCAAAAGATTCTTCCATCACCCACCGTGTTTCAAATTGAAACCTTTTCTGCCTCAACCTATTACTCTTCTGCTCCGTATGATTAAGAAGGGGACAATGATCCAAAAAAACAATGTGGTAAATGCTAAATTATTGCATTAGAAAACATGTTCATCCATTCGGCATTCGCCACTCTTCTATCTAGTCGCTCTCTCGTATTCGTTTTCGGGAAGTTTCCTTTTTTCCAAGTAAACCAAGCCCAAAAATATCCAATGTCCATTAACTGACATTCCTCTGAGACTACTCGGAAGACCTTCATTCTCCTCTCCTCTCTTGGCACCCTAACCTTTTCAAAAGAGTACATAATATCATTAAAATCGCCACACACTAGGCAAGGGAACTCTTGAGAGTGTCTTAGATTTCTCAACAAATTCCATGAATCGTCTCTGCTACACGCATACAACGTCCTATAGAAGCCAGTAAACCTCCACTATTTTTCTCCATCAGTCTCCTGAAACACAACATCTACATGACTACTAGAATGACTCCTTAGATTCATTTTAACATTTTCCTTCCAAGCCAGAAAAATACCTCCTCTTGAACCATTGGTCGAAACATCACTACCATTTAAAAATTCACACATTCTATGCACATTCTCCATTCGCACATTACTAATTTTTGTTTACATAAAGAAGACCACTTGGGGATTATACACCTTCAGACTATGCCGAAGCCTTCTTATAGGCCATGGACACCTTAATCCACAGACATTCCAATTAATTATTTTCATTGCGACTGACCATCTTGCCTCTTGGCAGCCGCTGATCAAAAGTGAGTTCGTCCCAACGATCTCCCATCTCCAATCACAAGTGAATTTGTCACAATTGAAACACTGTGATTTCCATTATCCTTTTTAGGTCTTTTCTTCCCATCTCCACCTTCTATAGTGCATTCCTCTAAGTAGCGATCCATATTCGATTAACCCTGTATCTTTAAAGAGTCCTATTGCATACCCGACACAAATTTTAAATCACCTTCCAAATTTAACCCCAACACAAGATCTATGGGAATCCCAGATTCTATCCTTCAATCATACCATAATCCCTACCCTAAATCAAAATGTCCTAGGGTATTTCCCCTTATCTCCCATTCACCTTCCTCCCGTAGCCACACACTGTTCATCGCAGCAGCTCTCCTAGAATGGGCTTTTAGAGACAGATACCATCTTATCTTTACAAATTCTAAGCCTTTAGCTATTCTAACCTGAAAAAATGAGTCATTGTGTCCCAAACAACTATAGAAAAAATAGAACAGGGTCAACCATTTGTATATAAAGTTGACATAGGAACACTTGCCAAGTGAAAACATAATCTTCTTTTTTCACTTAAAGAGCGTCTAACATCCATCTAAACTCGTATATGTAAGAAATTCCTCATGCCTTTACCCAAACTTTTGCCATCAGTCCCAAAAACTTACCCATAAAATCGCCTAACTTCTTTTCTATAGATTCGGTAAAAAACCCTAGGGGTAAATTATGCACTTGTACCTAAAAAGTCGTATAGATTAGCGGTACCTTCATCAGATCCTCACCACCCTCCAAACGATGAATCACTAAAAGATGATTATTGAAAGCCCATGGATCCTTATTTAGTACCCTATCAATATCCATTTTATGAAAAAATCGAAACAAGAACCTTTTATCCCCTAAATCAGAGATCTGAAGTCCTCTTAGAGGATGCCATAGATTTGCCATCGTGCTTCTCATTATTGGAAAGTGGATTACACTCGTTGTGAGAAAGCATCCAACTAGACAAAGATCATAAACCACCATCGTAGAATCAATTTCCTTCTGTACTTGCAAAATCTCCTATTCCTCATCCTTTAATGTTAACTCTGCCAATTCATCCTCCATTTCCATGAATCAAAATCAACCATATTGATAAGAAACACTCTATCCCAAGAACTATCGTCGTTAGAACAAAGAGAAACAAGCCAAAAAAACCCTAAAGAAAAACCAAAACATGCTAGAGCAGCAGATTAGAGACGTGCTAGAGTAGCAGACCTTCGATATGTCGAGTTAATAATTTAAATACACATATTTGATTCAATTGATATATGAATAAGAAAACCCATCTTAAACATAATATATATCAATATTAATTAAGAATGGAATAAAGTAAATCACCAACAATGTTGGGTGTAATGGTAAGACACATTACATGTTCAAAGGATGACACATGTTTAATCCTTGAAAATGGCATTGTTGTGAGGAGTAGTCACGAACTCCGAACATGGACCAACCCTTCATCATCTGAAAGGATAGGGTGCCCTAACCACCCAACAACTATTCCATTCCCGTTGTCCATTGAAACCGCTTTGAATAATCCTCCTTTTGGTGAATTTAGATCGAGCTTCTGATAAAATTTGATTTTTAGCTAACTCGACAATAACCCTTCAAAATATTTCTTATTGGAAGTATCATTCTTCCTATCGATAACGAATGAATAGGATGAAATAATTCGATGGGGGTAGTTTTTGAACCATACCACTCTTGATAAGTAGTCATACTTCCACATATTTAAACCTGGTTTTTGTCACACACAAAAAATGCCATATACCTGGAAATTTAGTATTACCATTTTTCACTTGGTACTTGGTAGTCTATTTTCCTCTCACTTTTTTTTTTTATTTTGATAGATATATACATAACTTTTTGGTTAATTACAAGGTAATGTATTCAAGTTAACGAGTCTAATGCTACTAGAACCAATGGCAACAAAAGAAGTAAATAAGTAAACAGTTTATTCATTAATGTGAAAAGAGTACAAAGAGGACTCTGAGAGACAAACCTTGTAAGCAAGCATATATATATACATGCTGCCGCTTCAAAGAAGGCCATCTTAACAATAAGTTCTCTCAGCATTATTTACTTGAAGCTAATATTATTAGTTCATGCATAATGATTGCTTTCAATCTAAATATGAACAACTTGTTGAATCTCCATTGTAGCGACGTAAATTTTTTTTTGCTTTTCGGTCGCTAATTGAGGCGATTTATTGAAAATTTGAAAACCGACTTTTAATTTTATTAAAAGGGGAGTCGCCACCGATTTTTTTTCTAGGTGTGATCGGACACCTAATAAATTATCTTTTTTTGAAAAGAAAATTTATTTGAACAAAAATGAAGGCCAAATTTGGGTTTACGCGAAAATCCAGAGAAAAATAGGGTTCGGGAGTCGGTTATGCACGAGGAAGGTATTAGCACCCTCGCGACGCCCAAAATTGGTATCTTGTTAAACACGCGTTGTCTTTAATTTCAAAGAACGAATTCAATTTAATGTTTACTCGTGATCCAATTGAAAAATGATAATTTTTAGTTTTCGATTTTTTTAGAAAGGGTGTCCTGTTTTTAACACGAATCGACAAATTTCACCCAACATAGCGATGAAATCGATGACTTAATGTTAAATCGGTACATTGCCTTATTTTTGAAATTAATTAAAACATGAGAAAAATATTCCTAAAGTGAGAAATTAAAATAGATATCATTAATGAAAAATATTAACATGGAATACTAAAATATTAGAATAACAAGAATAATGATATTTACAATAAAAAGAAAATAAAAACAAATCATGTACTAATAATAGAATAAGAAAAATGATATATTTGGTAATAATAATATAAAATAATAATATGTACACAATATATATATGTATATATAAGTTAATAATGGTAATGATAATAATAAAAGAATATAAAAATATAGCTTAATAATATTAAAAATAAAATAATAGGTAATAATAGTAAAAGGGTAAATATATATAATATATACAATATTAAAATAATACTATAAATATAAACGACATACATATAATGAAAACACACAATAATATTAATATAATAAATGTAATAGTGATAATAATATAATAATGATAGTATGAATAATATATACAAAAAATAATAATAATATAATAATAATAACAATATTAAAATACAAAAGCTACTATATATAATAAAAATGTTAAAATAAAGTAATAAAAACATTTATATATATATATATATATATATATATATATATATATATACGTACATAAAATATACACTAACATAATAATAATTATAATAATAATAGCAATAATAATAATTAGTAATAATAATATATACACAACATGGTATTTAAAAAAATAATTTTTTTAATTTTTAAAATAATTTTTAAAAATTTAAATTAATGTCGCTTGAGAACAACACCATCTTAAAATGATCCAGGTTAAAATGGGACATAAAAAGTTTATTCATGAAAGTAAATTACCATGATTGTGATGATGATATCGAATGTAAAATGTGAAGTTTAATAAGAAATATAAGGTCATACTAATTGAAGAAGACAAAAGCCTTCCAATTCGTTTGGTGTTTTCTACTTAATAGTTTGCCCTTTTAACTCTTAAACACTCAAGCAAGTGGACAAATATAGAACCAAATGGACAATCCCATAAGTTCCTTGTGCCAGGGAAACAACTTCTATCATTATTATCATTACTATTCATCATACAAGTGTGCCCTTCCACGTTTTTTATCAAATTCTTTTAGATTTTTAATTAATTATTCAAAAAAAAATGATTGGACATCCAAATTCAATATTCGTTTTCATATATACATTAGTTTTATTCGCCCAAACAGTTGGTAGGAGATAAGCTATATGTTAGAAAAGAGTGGCTAAAAGGCCAGTTAAAGGCCAGCATTATTGTGAAAAAGTGTTTTTAAAAAAATTAATAGTATTTATCGTTGATATTTATAAGTGTTTTTGAGAAAATAAAATATCTATTTCAGACATAATGTTATAAAGTTTGAAAGATTTTTAATTGAAAAACACTTTTCCAAAAGGTAAAACCTAAAAGTTTTGAGTTGGTTTAAAATCCTAGTTTAAAATTAATGCTTGGTTTGAAATCATTGTTTGGATTGAATGATGCTTTTCAACCTCAATGGTAAGCACACCCTAAAAGAGTGAGCATTCCTTTAAGTACTGTGATAAACAATAATAAAATTGGTGATACATTGATTGTTTATGCAATTCGGCTTCCCTATGTTAAAAAGAACCAAATCGATTTAAATTAAAAAAAAGTTAAATGCCATAGTTCAAATTTTAAATACAAATATTTTATTTAATTGATATCCATGAATAAGAAAATTTATATTAAATGTGTAACACCCCAATTTTCGGGAATCCTGTGAATGTTGGCATAGGTTTAATTATGTTAGTGGGCCTCTAGAAAGCCCAAACTTAAGATAGAACCCGACAATTTTAGTTAATTTTTGTTCCATAACAAAAAGGGGATGAAATTATGAAATAGGACCTATGTGAAAATGTTTGAAAATGCTATAGGCTAAATTGAAGTGACCAAATACATAGGAGTGCAAAATAGGAGGATTTGCATGACAAACCTCCCATTTTACATGAAGTGGCCAGCCATCATGTTGTTGTAGACAAAATGTACACTTGATATCCATAATTTATGGTACAAATTGATACAAATTGATAATAGGTTAGGTAAATGTTTCATGATAATAGGTTAGGTAAATGTTCCATGATAATGGGTTAGGTAAATGTTTCATGATAATGGGTTAGGTAAATGTTTCATGATAATGGGTTAGGTAAATGTTTCATGATAAGAATTTCATGTCTTTTGTATTAAAGAATTAAATGGATGAAATATGAAGTTTTATTAAAAGAAAAAGGGGTGAAAAGAACAAAGTTTTGTCCATCGTTGTTCATCATAGCTGAAAGTTAGAGAAGAGAAAGGAGAGGAGAAAGCTCTTGAGTATTCGGTCATTAGGTGGAGGAAAATTGAAGGTAAGTTCTTGGTAGCTTGCTTCTATTTTGAGGTTCATGAGTTCTTCTTGATTCTACCTTAACTCTTGAAGTATATTTTGATTTTTAGTTGTGTTGTGAGCATTTGGTCGTGAATTAAAATGAAGGAAATGGTTGTTGTTTCATGTTCTTTTGATGAAAAATGGAAGATATGTGAAGTTGAGCCAAACAAATGAGCATGCATGTGCCTTAGATGCTAAAGGGAAAAATCGGCTAACATGTTGTGCTTTAAAATGATGAAATGGAGATTATGCTTAAGTAAAAATCATAGATATGTGATGATTGACTGGTGATATACATGTTTAAATAACATGCATGCAAGATAGGTGTATGAAAGAGTGATTTGGTAATAAATCTGCTTGAGACAGCAGCAGTAACGTGACTTTGGAAAATCACCATAAATTGTGGGAGATGAGTTAGAAGCTGCATAAATTATGTAATTAAAGCTTATTGAGTCTAGTTTCTAATGAAATAAACAAGAACATATTTTGAATTCTGTACAATGAGAAATTTGATTTGTAATGAAGAGTGGTCAGATTAGTCAAACAGTGAAACATGGGAAACTTTAAGAAAAATCTGGTATTGATTGGCCATACCACAAAATTCTGAAAACTTTATGGATAAAAGATATATGAGTCTATTTTCAGGGAAAATTAACGGCACTTGATTTGGAGTTTCGTAGCTCCAGTTATAAATAATTTAGTGACTGTTGCTCAGGAAGACAGCTTGCAGTGAAATTATGATTATGTGGTAAACATTGACAAAAATTTGTTAATGAGTTGCTTATTGATTTCTTATAAGCTTACTATGATCTGTAGGTGTGGTTGGCGAATATTGTAAGGGATTAATCGTAGTTTGTATTTGAATAGTTAGATTAATGTGTTAGTAATCCAATTGTAGGCGGTTCGTGTGTGGATCTAACAATATAAATCGCAAGCAGTGTGTAACTAACACCCTCTTTCTTAGTCTAGATCGGCAAAAGCCAAAAGCGAAATGCCAAAACCGGTATTTTATAGATTTGCGAGTGTGCGAATGCTCGTGAGGTAAATCGATTAATGTTTTTGGTAAGCTGCAATGTTTGGACCGCAAAGTGCATGATTTCTATACCCTCGATATTTTTGGGCTTAATGGGCCAAAATTGGAATGATGGGCCAACGGGCCCAATTCGTAAGAACCCTCAAGACGTGATTCGTTATACGTGAAAAGTAGGAATATGCATGAAAACCCTAAAATAGATAAATTCTTGAAATACCTTTAAAAGTGGAAAATTTATAGTTTTACCCCTAGTAAATAAATTACCAAATACCTCTAGGTTAAATTGACCTAAATGCATGTTTGATTGTTGTTATTTCTTGCATGCCATGTTATTATCGATGCATGGGATGGGATATTGACGAGGAAGTCTGAAAGTGGCTTGTCCACGCGTCTTGGAGGCTTTGCCTCAATTCTCGTTGATTAAAAGCGATGAAGGCTACAACCGTGGAGTGTTAAATGGGTGGGTTGAGCTATTCCCACATGGAGTGTATGGCTGGTACGGTGGAGTGTAGTGGTTGGTGGGTTGAGTAGTCTCCCAAATGGGCTTGCATATGTTTCTTGATGTTGCATGTATTTTGAAATGGGCCTATGGGCCATCTTGTTATCTGAATAAGGGCTAAGGCCCGCTTTATTGTAATCTGAAAGGGCTCGCCCAGTACCATATTACTGAATGGGCTTAGGCCCAATGGGCTTGAGTGACTTAGGCTTTGAATGGGTTTTCCTTACACCTGAGTTTCCCCAAACTCACCCCTTTTATTTTCATCCACGCAGAAATCCCCAACCATAGTGGGCTTGGAGTCGTGAGGGAATTGAGTGGCCACCCGCTCAAAGTTTGATTTTCTTCCGTGAACTGGACATCCTTTTAATTACGTTTGAGGTTTTAGGCTTTTAAATGTAATAAGGCCGCTTATTTATTTTTGATGGTTTTATATGTTTTATTAAGATAGATAATATTTATTTTAACTGTTGAAATTGGATAGCTTTAGGCGCGTTTTCAAAAACAACAGTTGATTTCAAAATAACACGACAACAAGCAAAGCTTCCGAATGAAAGTATTTTCCAAAATTAAAATTAATCACTTTTCCTAAAAATGACTTAATCAAATCGGTTTCCTAGAAATATCCATGACGTTAAGGTGTGGCAATGGCGGTGTGCATGTCTAGGATTGGATCCGAAGGAGCTTGGTACTTAAGCGATCGATGGACTCACCACCTCTTTTCCGCTTCCTACCGGTGCATGACTTCCATTCACTTTAACCTATAATGAAATTATCTTTTAAAACACTAAGTAAGTTTTTTCTGGTTCAACAATATAAAATGTTTTGAATGCTTCGATCTGGCATGCCGGATCCGGCCATAACTTCTAGGTCGGGTTTGGGGTGCTACATTTAGTGGTATCAGAGCCTAGGTTGTAACAATTCGGCTGTGGAATGGGTTTACAAAAATAAAGATTTTTGAAAACAAAAATTTTATAAAGAATGCGAAAAACTCGATTTTTAAAATTTAGATCTTTAGAAGGTGGCATTCCGAATCTCCGGCTCAAGTCTGTAAGTATTACTCTGAACTCTTCTGAATATTTTTCTGAATTATCTGTCTGTACTGAAACCCTACTAGGATACTCTAGATAGGATTATTTTGAAACCATAGGAAAATCTGATAAGAGACTGAAACTATAGCTAAACTTCGATTCTGCGAAAACAAACTCTGAACTACTGTCTGATTCATAAAACATCTGTAATAAACACTGGAATATTAATTAATGCATAAAAATTCGTAATCAAGATAATACGATATGAGTACAAGAGGCCGTGGACGAAGCCGAGGAAGTGCTCGAGCGAGATCTTCGTCTTCGAGACAAATGCCTGCGGTGGATGCACCGGTACCACCGACAACAGAGGTAGAGTCTCATGACCGCGGTGCCGAGGATGATGCCCTGTCACAGGAAATGCTTCGTGTTCTGGAAAGGGTTGCATGAGCAAGTTTAGACAACGAAATTCAGGGATCTATTTCTGAATGACTTCGGGACTAACGGAACGGAGATCTTTAAGGGCGTGTCTGGTATAGCCCCGAATGTGGCAGAAAATTGGTTGGAGGCCACAGAACAGATTATGGATGACTTGGACTGCTCTGAGGAGATTGTGAGTGGGGTATCTGTACTAAGTCCCTTGGGTCACTCGGTTAGGGTAGACAAACAATATAGGAATGTACCCTTAGAAACTCAAGGTAAGATTTTCCATGGAGATCTGATGGAGTTACCATTCGGAGAGTTTGATCTCATTTTGGGAATGGACTGGCTTGTTAAGTATAAAGCGACTCTGGATTGTGCTACTAAATGAATGGAGTTAAGGACCACAAAGGATGAGGAGGTTATGGTGATAGGTGAGCGAAGGGATTATTTGTCCAATGTGGTGTCGGCATTAAGAGCCGAAAAGTGGATTCGGAAAGGTTGTGAGGCCTATTTGGCATTTGTAAGTCAGTCAGAAGAGGAGGGACTGACAGTGGATAAGGTAAGGACCGTAAAGGAGTTCCAAGATATTTTTCCGGAGGAGCTTCCAATATTTCCTCCGAACCGAGAAGTTGAGTTTGGAATAGATTTGTTACCTGGAACGGCGCCTGTGTCCATCGCACCGTATAGGATGGCACCGAAGGAGTTAGTGGAGTTAAAGGCTCAAATTCAAGAGTTGTTGGACAGGGACTTCATTAGGCCAAGTGTGTCTCCATGGGGAGCACCGATGCTATTCGTGAAAAAGAAGGATGGTACGATGCGGATGTGTATTGATTATCGCCAGTTGAACAAACTGACGATTAAGAATAAGTATCCACTGCCAAGGATTGACGATCTATTCGACCAGCTTAGAGGAGCTTCTGTATTTTCCAAGATCGACCTTCGATCTGGATATCATTAGTTAAGGGTCAAGGAGGCAGATATCTAAAAGACGACATTCAGGACTCGGTATGGTCATTACGAGTTTCTAGTTATGCCATTTGGACTAACGAACGCTCCTGCAGCGTTTATGGATCTGATGAATCATGTGTTCCAACCATTTTTAGATCAATTCGTAGTCGTCTTTATTAACGATATCCAGGTATATTCTGAAACTAAAACGAAACATGATGAGCATCTCCGTATAGTGTTGTAAGTATTAAGGGAGAAGGAACTCTTTGTGAAGTTCAGCAAGTGTGAATTTTGGTTGAGGGAGGTAACTTTCTTAGGACATGTGGTCTCTGCTGAGGGGATTAAAGTGGACCCTCGAAAAATTGAAGCGGTTTTGGAATGGAAGCCGCCTAGGTCAGTGTCGGAAATACGGAGTTTCCTAGGACTGGCAGGATACTACAGAAGGTTTGTAGAAGGTTTTTCTGTGATGGCAGCACCTCTGACAAAACTCATAAGGAAAGGGGTACCGTTTGTATGGACTGAGACCCAGTAGGAGGCTTTTGAGAATTTGAAGAAAGTTCTAACTGAAACACCTGTATTAATTCAGCCGGAGTCTGGGAAGGATTTTACTGTGTACAGTGACGCATCACACGTGGGTTTGGGCTGCGTGTTAATGCAAGAGGGTAAGGTGGTTGCATATGCATCACGATAGCTTAAGCCTCATGAGGGAAACTATTTGACTCGTGATTTAGAGTTGGCAGCAGTGATATTTGCACTTAAGATTTGGAGACATTACTTGTACGGAGAAAGGTGTACTATATACATGACCATAAGAGTCTTAAGTATTTGTTGACTCGTAAGAACCGAACCTTAGGCAAAGGAGATGGATTAAGTTGCTTAAGGATTATGACTATTCGATCGAGTATCACCCAAGCAAGGCTAATGTGGTAGCCGATGCTCTAAGTCGTAGAGCTATATCTCGATCCGAGAGCAATGTTTGCTCGTCTCGAGTCAGATGATGATGGAAGTCATTGGTGAGTTGCAAGTGAGGCCAACCTAGGTGGATCGATTAAGGAAAACAGTTGAACGATGAGTCTTTGGTCGCTCGTTTTCAACAAGTTAAGGAAGGGAAACTTCGAGTTTGGGAGCCGAAGAGACGATGCAACAACAATACCCTCATCTGTTTGATTAGGTAAATTTCGAGGACGAAATTTCTTTAAGGGGTAGAGTTGTAACGCCCCAATTTTCGGGAATCTTGTGAATGTTGGCATAGGTTTAATTATGTTAGTGGGCCTCTAGAAAGCCCAAACTTAAGATAGAACCCGACAATTTTAGTTAATTTTTGTTCCATAACAAAAAGGGGATGAAATTATGAAATAAGACCTATGTGAAAATGTTTGAAAATGCTATAGGCTAAATTGAAGTGACCAAATAAATAGGAGTGCAAAATAGGAGGATTTGCATGACAAACCTCCCATTTTACATGAAGTGGCCAGCCATCATGTTGTTGTAGACAAAATGTACACTTGATATCCATAATTTATGGTACAAATTGATACAAATTGATAATAGGTTAGGTAAATGTTTCATGATAATAGGTTAGGTAAATGTTCCATGATAATGGGTTAGGTAAATGTTTCATGATAATGGGTTAGGTAAATGTTTCATGATAATGGGTTAGGTAAATGTTTCATGATAAGAATTTCATGTCTTTTGTATTAAAGAATTAAATGGATGAAATATGAAGTTTTATTAAAAGAAAAAGGGGTGAAAAGAACAAAGTTTTGTCCATCGTTGTTCATCATAGCTGAAAGTTAGAGAAGAGAAAGGAGAGGAGAAAGCTCTTGAGTATTCGGTCATTAGGAGGAGGAAAATTGAAGGTAAGTTCTTGGTACCTTGCTTCTATTTTGAGGTTCATGAGTTCTTCTTGATTCTACCTTAACTCTTGAAGTATATTTTGATTTTTAGTTGTGTTGTGAGCATTTGGTCGTGAATTAAAATGAAGGAAATGGTTGTTGTTTCATGTTCTTTTGATGAAAAATGGAAGATATGTGAAGTTGAGCCAAACAAATGAGCATGCATGTGCCTTAGATGCTAAAGGAAAAATCGGCTAACATGTTGTGCTTTAAAATGATGAAATGGAGATTATGCTTAAGTAAAATCATAGATATGTGATGATTGACTGGTGATATACATGTTTAAATAACATGCATGCAAGATAGGTGTATGAAAGAGTGATTTGGTAATAAATCTGCTTGAGACAGCAGCAGTAACGTGACTTTGGAAAATCACCATAAATTGTGGGAGATGAGTTAGAAGCTGCATAAATTATGTAATTAAAGCTTATTGAGTCTAGTTTCTAATGAAATAAACAAGAACATATTTTGAATTCTGTACAATGAGAAATTTGATTCGTAATGAAGAGTGGTCAGATTAGTCAAACAGTGAAACATGGGAAACTTTAAGAAAAATCTGGTATTGATTGGCCATACCAAAAATTCTGAAAACTTTATGGATAAAAGATATATGAGTCTATTTTCAGGGAAAATTAACGGCACTTGATTTGGAGTTTCGTAGCTCCAGTTATAAATAATTTAGTGACTGTTGCTCAGGAAGACAGCTTGCAGTGAAATTATGATTATGTGGTAAACATTGACAAAAATTTGTTAATGAGTTGCTTATTGATTTCTTATAAGCTTACTATGATCTGTAGGTGTGGTTGGCCGAATATTGTAAGGGATTAATACGTAGTTTGTATTTGAATAGTTAGATTAATGTGTTAGTAATCCAATTGTAGGCGGTTCGTGTGTGGATCTCGTCAGCATATCGTCGCAAACAGGTGTGTAACTAACACCCTCTTTCTTAGTCTAGATCGGCAAAAGCCGAAAAGCGAAATGCCAAAAGCGGTATTTTATAGATTTATGAAAGTGTGCGAATGCTCGTGAGGTAAATCGATTAATGTTTTTGGTAAGCTGCAATGTTTGGACTGCAAAGTGCATGGTTTCTATGCCCTCGATATTTTTGGGCTTAATGGGCCAAAATTGGAATGATGGGCCAATCGGCCCAATTCGTAAGAACCTCAAGACGTGATTCGTTAATACGTGAAAAGTAGGAATATGCGTGAAAACCCTAAAATAGATAAATTCTGAAATACCTTTAAAAGTGGAAAATTTATAGTTTTACCCTAGTAGATAAATTACCAAATACCCCTAGGGTTAAATTGACCTAAATGCATGTTTGATGTTGTTATTTATCGCATGCCATGTTATTATCGATACATGGATGGGATATTGACGGAGGAAGTCTGAAAGTGGCTTGTCCACGTCATGGAGGCTTTGCCTCAATTTATTGATAATGAGCAGCAAGGTCGCAATCTGTGGAGTGTTTTGGGTGGGTTGAGCTATTCCCACATGGAGTGTATGGCTGGTACGGTGGAGTGTAGTGGTTGGTGGGTTGAGTAGTCTCCCAAATGGGCTTGCATATGTTTCTTGATGTTGCATGTATTTTGAAATGGGCCTATGGGCCATATCATTATCTGAATAAGGGCTAAGGCCCGGTTTATTGTAATCTGAAAAGGGCTCGCCTAGTACCATTATTACTGAATGGGCTTAGGCCCAATGGGCTTGAGTGACTTAGGCTTTGAATGGGTTTTCCTTACACACCGAGTTCCCCAAACTCACCCCTTTTATTTTCATCCACGCAGAAATCCCCAACCATAGTGGGCTTGAGTCGTGAGGGAATTGGAGTGGCCACCCGCTCGAAAGTTTGATTTTCTTCCGGTGAACTGGACATCCTTTTAATTACGTTTGAGGTTTTAGGCTTTTAAATGTAATAAGGCCGCTTATTTATTTTTGATGGTTTTTATATGTTTTATTAAGATAGATAATATTTATTTTAACTGTTGAAATTGGATAGCTTTAGGGCACATTTTCAAAAACAACAGTTGATTTCAAAATAACACGACAACAAGCAAAGCTTCCGCAATGAAAGTATTTTCCAAAATTAAAATTAATCACTTTTCCTAAAAATGACTTAATCAAATCGGTTTCCTAGAAATATCCATGACGTTAAGGTGTGGCAATGGCGGTGTGCATGTCTAGGATTGGATCCGAAGGAGCTTGGTACTTAAGCGATCGATGGACTCACCACCTCTTTCCAGATTTCCTACCGGTGCATGACTTCCATTCACTTTAACCTATAATGAAATTATCTTTTAAAACACTAAGTAAGTTTTTTCTGGTTCAACAATATAAAATGTTTTGAATGCTTCGATCTGGCATGCCGGATCCGGCCATAACTTCTAGGCCGGGTTTGGGGTGCTACAAAATGTAATATAAATAATAATTACTTATTAATAATAAAATTAAATCATTAACAAGTGTGGGTACAATAATAAAATAAGGCAGATACAGAATAGAGTGGCAACATTATTAAAAACGATAATCACAAATTCTGAAGACTTGAGAAAAAATCAAATTCTTGATTTGTTTTTTGGTCGAGGCTAAACCTTTAGAGACTAAAATATTTTTAGAAACATAAAATAAGAGATATTGCTAAATTAAAAGAATTTTTATAACCCTGAGACTAAAATTATAAAAAAGCATTTTTAAAAATAAAATCTAAAAGCAATTTTTTAAGGAAAAAGTTAGAAAATTCAACGTTAATAAAAGGTACTGTAAACATTTATTTTTCTATATTATTTCAGTGTTTTTCTAATTTTTTAATTTTGTTTTTCTTTTTACATTTTCTCTATTTTTTATTTTATGTATTTTTAAAATTATATTCTCATAATTTCTGACTTTCTTTATAAATTTTAAGTTTTTTTCAATTTTTTAAAATTGAGATTTTTTGTTATTTCTCTATTTTTATTTTTGAATTTATTTGAAAAGAATAGTTTTTTTAATGGAAATAGGCTTTGGAGTAATGGGTATAAACATTTTCAAACTTCAGGTACCAAATTGATGCAATACAATCTTTAAGTACTAAAAAACTTATTTGGTACAACTTTAGGGACTAAATTATGATTTAACCCTTATATATAACACATTTCACATGTGAGGTTAATTATTAGGTCCACTTTGTTTTCGTCTTTCTTATCTTCTCATAATCAAATGCTGAGTGACACGTAATAATAATAATAATAATAATAATACATTCTTGTAAATTAGGCCGGTGAATTAGTGAAATAATCAATTCTTGATTTGATTAAAGTCAATCAATCGATCTTTGATTCGATGAGTTTACTATTCAAAAATTATAAAATTCAAACAAAAAGTATTTAAAATTTATAAATATATTTAAATAACAATAAGGTTTTTATAATTTTGGGATTTTGTGTATGTAATTTAAGTTATGTTAATATTGACTGGCCTAAATAGAGGTAATATTTAACAAAATTACATTTGCAACTATTGTAATAAACATGCGACGCTTAGTCTCAATATCTAATTACTACACCAAGATATCATTTACAAATTAATATATTTGTCCAAAGATGAAATATCAATAGAGTAATTAGTATCTCACAGTTTACCTTTATTTGAATTAATTATTATTTTGTTTTATATTTGAAATCTTACTTGAGATTGTTTTGTTTGATACAGCTACAATCATACCTGCCGCAACATTACTACATGCATTAATTGTATTATTATTATTATTATTATTATTATTTTGTTTTTGTTTTTGTTTTATTTTATTTATTTTCTTTTTTCAATTGAACATTTTAGCTACCGTATTCAATAATTGTCGATGTTGCCGTTCACAATGGCCTTTTGTGCCTATTGCGGCACCAAAGAAGAATTTTTGTTCACTTCTACGATTTAAATTTCCTAAAAATCGGTTCGAAATCCTTTAAAACAATGACCAAGTCTTCAAACTACTCTTTTATCAATTCCTGTTTCGCTCCATCAAATTGTCGTTAGTCGAATATATATTATTCCCCGTGGTTAAACACATCACCTCACAGTTTAGATCACCGAACGAAATCTCAGAGCTCTGAACTTAAACTCAAAGTTCTCTTTTTTCTTATTTTCTTGCTGCTGATTCAATCTAAAAAATAAATTTTTTTTTCGGTTTTTTAAAAATTCAAATCGGTATCCCTGATACATTACCGACATCATCTTAAAAAAAACCAATTCAATTCGTTTGGTGTTTTCTACTTAATATTTTGTCCTTTTAGTCTTAAACACTCAAGCAACTGGGAAAATATAGAACCAAATGGACGAATTCCATAAGTTCCTTGTGCCAAGAAAACAACTTCGATCATTATTATCATTACTATTCATCGTACAAGTATGCGCTTCCACATTTTTTATCAATTTTTTTTAGATTTTTTGAATTCAAACATTCTTTTTAATTAATTATTCAAAAAATTGATTGGACATTCAAATTCAATATTCGTTTTTCATATTTACATTATTTTTGTTGGCCCAAACTATTGCTAAGCTCTTTGTTGGAAAAGAGTGGTTAAAGGCCTGATTGTTATTTAAGTTTAATAGTGCCGTAGTAAAGTGATTTTAAAAAATTAATATCTATAACTGCTTTTGAGAAAATAAAATTTCTATTTTAAATATTATGTTATAAAGTAGAAGATTTAATGAGGAATAAAAAGGTTTTTAATTGAAAAGCACTTTTCCAAAAGGTAAAAGCTAGAAGTTTTGGGTTGGCTTAAAATCCTAGTTTTAAATCAATGTTTGGCTTGAAATAATTGTTTGGGTTGAATGATGCTTTTCAACCTCAATGGTAAGCACACCTAAAAGAGTGAGCACTCCTTCAAACACTGTGATAAACATGAATAAAATAGGGGATACATTGATTGTTTATGCAATTCGGCTTCCCCATGTCAAAAGAACCAAATCGATTTAACAATAAGACTTTTATAATTTTGGGGTTGTGTGCATGTAACTTATGTTAATATTGATTGGCCTAAATGGAGGCTAATATTTAACAAAATTATATTTGCAACTATTGTAATAAACATGTGACGCTTATTGTCGGTGTTTAATTACTACACTAAGATATCATTTACAAATTAATATATTTGTCCAAAAATAAAATATTAATGGAGTAATTGGTATCTTAGGGTTTACCTTTATTTGAATTAATTATTATTTTGTTTTATATTTGAAGTCTTACGTGAGATAGTTTTGTTTGATACAACTACAATTATACCTACCAACATTATTGCATGCATTAATTGTATTCTTATATTAAATGACACCAACTTCAAGTTATGACAAGAGAATCTTAAGATAGTTCAACAATATTCTCATCATCTCTATTCTTTCCCATCATCTTTTCCAATTTTCTAGTCAGATCCCTCTTAAGGCCCTCCCTTTTATTTCTAACAAAACCTCCCCATCTCACCAAGCTCTTCCTTACACCTTCTAGCTTAGCCAACATATCACCTTAAGTAGATTGACATATTCGTTTAACCTCCTCCTCAAAAGATTCTTCCATCACCCACCATGCCTCAGATTGAAACCTTTTCTACCTCAACCTATTACTCACCATCTTCGTATGATTAATAAGGGGAAAATGATCCCAAAAAAAATGTGGTAAATGCTAAATCACTGCACTAGAAAACATGTTCACCCATTCATCATTCGCCACTCCTCTATCCAGCCGCTCTTTCATATTCATTTTTGGTAAGTTTCCCTTTTCCCAGGTAAACTAAGCCCTAAAGTATACAATGTTTATTAACTGACATTCCTCTAAGACTCCTCGAAAGACCTCCATTCTCCTCTCCTCTCTTGGCACCCCAACCTTTTCAAAAGAGTACATAATTTTATTAAAATTGTCACACACTAGCCAAGGGAACTCTTGAGAGCATCCTATATTTCTTAACAAATTCCATGAATCATCTCTACTACACGCATTCAATGTCTCATAGAAGCCAGTAAACCTCCACTATTTTCCCCAACAATCTCCTAAAATACAACACCTACATGACTACTAGAATGACTCCTTAAATTCGTTTTAACATTTTCCTTCCAAGCTACAAAATGACCTCCTCTTGAACTATCGGCTGAAACATCAATACCATTTAAAAATCCATACCTTCTATGCACATTCTCCATTCTCACATTACTATTTTTTGTCTCCATAAAGAAGACCACTTGGGGATTATACACCTTCAGCATATGTCGAAGCCTTCTTTAGCCCGTGGACACCCCAATCAATGGACGTTCCAACTAATTATTTTCATTGCGACGGTTCATCTTGCCCTTTGGCTGCCACAGATAAAAAGTGAGTTCGTTTCAACGATCTCTCATCTCTAATCACAAGTGAATCTGTCATAATCGAAACATTATGATTTCCATTATCCTTTTTGGGTCATTTTTTCCCATCTTCACCTTCTATAGTGCATTCCTCTGAGTCGTGATCCATATTCGATTGTTTCTGTATCTTTGAAGAGTCCCCTTGCATACCCGACACTAATTTCAAATCACCCTCCAAATTTAACCCTAACATAGGATCTATAGGTATCCCAGATTCTTTCCCTCCATCCTCCCACAATCCCTACCCTAAATCAAAATGTCCTAGGGTATTTCCCTTTATCTCCCCTTCACCTTCCTCCAGTAGCCACACACTATTCATCGCAGCAACTCTCCTAGACTGGGCTTTTAGAGACAGATACCATCTCATCTCTACAACTTCTAAGCCTTTAGCCATTCTAACTTGATAGAAAGAGTCATTGTGTCCCAAACAACCATAGAAAAATAGAACAGAGCCAGTCATTCGTATATAAAGTTGACATAGAAACACTTGCCAAGTGAAAACATAATCTTCTTTTTTCGCTTCAAAGAGTGTCTAAATCCATATAAACCCGTATACTTAAGAAATTCCTGAGGCCCTTACCCAAAATTTTTCCATCGATCCAAAAAACTTACCCTTAAAATCGCCTAACTTCTTTACTATAAATTTAGTAAAAAATCCTAGGGGTATATCATGCACTTTTACCCAAAAAGTCTTATAGATTAGCGGTACCTTCATCAGATCCTCACCATTCTTCAAATAATGAATCACCAAAAGATGATTATTGAAAGTCCATGGATTCCCATTTAGTAACCTATCAATATCTATTTTATGAAAAAATTGAAATAATAACCTCTTATCCCCCAAATTAAAGATCTAAACTCCTCTAAGAGAATGCCATAGATTCGCCACCGCGTTTCTCATTGTCGTAAAGTGGATTACACTTGTTGTGAGAAAGCATCCAACCAGACAAAGATCATAAACCACCGTCGCAGAATCAGTTTCCTTTTGTAATTGCAAAATCTCTTATTCCTTATCTTCCAATGTTAACTCTGCCAATTCATCCTCCATTGCCACTAATCAAAATCAACCAGATTGATAAGAAATACTCTATCCCAAGAACTTTCATCGCCAGAACAAAGAGAAATAAGCCAAAAAAACCCTAAAAAAAACCAAAACATGCTAGAGTAGCAGACCTTCGATATGTCGAGTTAAAATTTTAAATACAAATATTTGATTCAATTGATATACATGAATAAGAAAATCCATCTTAAATATACAATATATCATAATTGTTAATTAAGAATATAATAAAGTAAATCACCAACAATGTTAGGTGTAAGGGTAAGATACATTACATGTTTAAAGGATGACACAAGTTCAAACCTTAAAAATGACATTGCTGTAAGGGTTAGTCACGAACTCCAAACATGGACCAACCCTTCTTTATCTAAAAGGATAAGGTGCCCTAACCACTCAACGACTATTCCATCCCCATTGTCTATTGAAATCGCTTTGAATAATCTTGTCCATTGAAATCGCTTTGAATAATCCTCCTTTTTGTGAATTTTAGATTGAGCTTCTGATAAACTTTGATTTTTAGCTAACTCGATACTAACCCTTCATAATATTTTTTGTTGGAAGTATCTTTCTTCCTATCGATAACGAACGAGTAGGATGAAATAATTCGATAGGGGTAGTTTTTGAACCATACCACCCTTTGATAAGTATTCATACTTCCACCTATTTATACTTGGTGTTTGTCACACACAAACAATGCCATATACCTTGTAACAACCCGTTTTTAGTCAAATTAGAATAGTGTTACGAGACCACAAATTTGAAGTTAAAATAATTATTTTTTTTATCATTTTAGTGTCAACAGCATGATAGCATAGTTGTGTGAAATTTTCGTTAAGAAATTTTATTGTTTGAATGGTCAATTTGATAAAAAAGGACTAAATCGCATAAAGCATAAAACTTGTGTTCTAATAGCTAAAGGTGTCTAATAGCTATAGAACTTAAAAGTAGATATCCTTATGTGGTAATCAGCCCACTTATGAGATAGTGGATGATAGTGGCATGGTATTGGTGCAATTAATAAGTATTTTAAATGTTAATAGTGTAAATTGGTAATTAAAGGTAAATTTAATAAAACAAAAGAAATTTTATTCTTTCATTCATCTTCTCCACCAATTTTTAACCTAAGAAAAGCCATGGGAATAGCTTGAAGTATTCAGTTACTTCTCCTAGTGCATGTAAGTCATTTTTGACTCGATTTTTAATGATTTCTATGTTTTCGGGATTGTTACAACTAGGTCTAGCTAGCCTAGGGACTAATTTGCAAAATTTTTAAAGGTTTAGGATGTTTCCATTTATGAATATGTATGAGCTTTAATGATTGATGATGGATTATGAATGTTTGATGATATTTATACAAGTTTTGTTAAGTGATTTTTAGTGAAAATACAAACTAGGGATTAAATTGAGAAATGTCAAAATTTTGTGATTAAATTTTGAAATAAATGAAAAATATAGTCTGCTAGGGATCTAATTGAAATTCGTCTAGCATGGTTATAAGTTGAATTTCATGAATTTTTATTTTCATGAGATAAGGACTAAATTGTAAAAATGTGAAATATTAGGTGCAAAAGTGTAAAATGGTTTTAAAGCGTATTTTGGATTAAATTGAATAAAGAGATTATTAAATAAGTTAATTTTGATTATATTTAGATCAAGAAAGGTGAAATACAGATTTAGATAGCGGAAAGAACAAAGTTTCAGATTAATCGACTTAATTCGCCGTTTTTGCATCTAAGTACGTTCGTATGTAATAAGCTTTGTTTTAATTGTATTTTAATTGTAACGCCCCAATTTTCGAAATTCTGTGAATGTTGGCATAAGTTTAATTATGTTAGTGGGCCTCTAGAAAGCCAAGTTTAAGATAGAACCCGACAATTTTAGTTAATTTTTGTTCCATAAGAAAAAGGGGGTGAAATTATGAAATAGAACCTATGTGAAAATGTTTGAAAATGCTATAGGCTAAATTGAAGTAACCAAATAAATAGGAGTGCAAAATAGGAGGATTTCCATGACAAACCTCCCATTTTACATGAAGTGGCCAGCCATCATGTTGTTGTAGACAAAATGTACACTTGATATCCATAATTTATGGTACAAATTGATACAAATTGATAATAGGTTAGGTAAATGTTCCATGATAATGGGTTAGGTAAATGTTTCATGATAATGGGTTAGGTAAATGTTTCATGATAAGAATTTGATGTCTTTTGTATTAAAGAATTAAATGGATGAAATATGAAGTTTTATTAAAAGAAAAAGGTGTGAAAAGAACAAAGTTTTGTCCATCTTTGTTCATCATAGCTAAAAGTTAGAGAAGAGAAAGGAGAGGAGAAAGCAAATGAGTGTTCGGTCACTTGGGGAAGAAAATTGAAGGTAAGTTCATGGTAGTTGGCTTCTATCTTGATGTTAATGAGTTCTTCTTGATTCTACCTTAACTCTTGAAGCATATTTTGGTTTTTAGTTGTGTTGTGAGCATTTAGTCATGAATTAAAATGAAGGAAATGGTTGTTGTTTCATGTTCTTTTGATGAAAAAAATGGAAGATAGGTGAAGTTGAGCCAAACAAATGAGCCTGGCATGTGCCTTAGATGTTAAAGGGAAAATCAGCTAACATGTTGTGCTTTAAAATGATGAAATGGAGATTATTCTTAAGTAAAATCATAGATATGTGATGATTGATTGGTGATATACATGTTTAAATAACATGCATGCAAGGTATGTGTGAAAGAGTGATTTGGTAATAAATCTGCTTGGGAAAGCAGCAGTAATGTGACTTTAGAATATCACCATAAATTGTGGGAGATGAGTTAGAAGCTGCATAAATTATTTAATTAAAGCTTAATGAGTCTAGTTTCAAATGGAATAAACTAGAACATATTTTGAATTCTGTACAATGAGAAATTTGATTCGTAATGAAGAGTGGTCAGATTAGTCAAACAGTGAAACATGGGAAACTTTAAGAAAAATCTGGTATTGATCGGCCATACCAAAAATTCTGAAAATTTTATGGATAGAAGATATATGAGTCTATTTTCAGGGAAAATTAACGGCACTTGATTTGGAGTTTCGTAGCTCCAGTTATAAATGATTTAGTGACTGTTGCTCAGGAAGACAGCTTGCAGTGAAATTTTGATTATGTGGTAAACATTGACAAAAAAATTGTTAATGAGTTGCTTATTGATTTCTTATAAGCTTACTATGGTCTGTAGGTGTGGTTGGCCGAACATTGTAAGGGGTTAATACGTAGTTCATATTTGAATAGTTAGATTAACGTGTTAGTAATCCAATTGTAGGCGGTTCGTGTGTGGATCTCGTCAGCATATCGTCGCAAACAGGTGTGTAACTAACACCTTCTTTCCTAGTCTGGATCGGCAAAAGTCGAAAAGTCGAAATGCCGAAAACTGGTATTTTGTAGATTTACGAGTGTGCGAATGCTCGTGAGGTAAATCGATTAATGTTTTTGGTAAGCTGCAAAATTTGGACTGCAAAGTGCATGATTTTTGTGCCCTCGATATTTTTGGGCTTAATGGGCCAAAATTGGAATGATGGGCCAACGGGCCCAATTCGGTAAGAACCCTTGGTACGTGATTCTGTTAGTATGTAAAAAGTAGGAAAATGCATGAAAAACCCTAAAATAGATAAATTACTGAAATACCTTTAAAAGTGGAAAATTTATAGTTTTACCCTTAGGAGATAAATTACCGAAATACCCCTAGGGTTAAATTGACTTAAATGCATGTTTGACTGTTGTTATTTACTGCATGCCATGTTGTTATTATCTGATGCATGGGATTGGGATATTGACGGAGGAAGTACTGAAAGTGGCTTGTCCACGTACTGGAGGCTTTGCCTCAATTTATCTGATAACTCGAGCAAAGAAGGTCAGAATGTGGAGTGTTGGGTGGGTGGGTTGACCTATTCCCCACATGGAGTGTATGGTGGTACGGGTGGAGTGTAGTGGTTGATGGGTTGAGTAGTCTCCCCAAATGGGCTTGCATATGTTATTGATGTTGCATGTATTTTGAAATGGGCCTATGGGCGATACTGTTATCTGAATAAGGGGCTAAGGCCCAGTTTATTGTAATCTGAAAAGGGCTTTGGCCCAGTACCACTGTTACCTGAATGGGCTTAGGCCCAATAGGCTTGAGCTGACTTGGGCTTTGAATGGGCTTTCCTTACACACTGAGTTTCCCCAAACTCACCCCTTTTATTTTCATCCACGCAGGAAATCCCCAACCATAGTGGGCTTGGAGTCGTGAGGGAATTTGAGTGGCCACCGTTCTAAAAGTTTGATTTTCTTCCGTGAACTGGACATCCTTTTATTTACGTTTGAAGTTTTGGGTTTTAAATGTAATAAGGCCGCTTAATTATTTTTGATGGTTTTAATATGTATTACTAAGATAGGTATTACTTATTTTAACTGTTGAAATTGGATAGCTTTTTAGGCGTTTTCAAAAACAACAATTGATTTCAAAATAACACGACAACAAGCAAAGCTTCCGCAATGAAAGTATTTTCCAAAATTAATCATTTTTCCTAAAAATGACATAATCAAATCGATTTCCTAGAAATATCCATGATGTTAATGTGTGGCAATGGCGGTATGCATGTCTAGGATTGGATTCGAAGGGAGCTTGGTACTTAAGCAGTCCGATGGACTCACCACCTCTTTTCCGGTTTCCTACCGGTGCATGACTTCCATTCACTTTAACCTATAATGAAATTATCTTTAAAACACTAAGTAGGTTTTTCTGGATCAACAATATAAAATGTTTTGAACGCTTCGATGTGGCATGTCGGATCCGGCCATAACGTCTGGGCCGGGTTTGGGGTGTTACATTAATTGCTTTAATATTGCATAAATTGTGAATACGATATTGCAGACTTATTCGACGAAGATTCGACATTGGAAATCCCGGTTGAACCTTAGGAACAGTTTAGGATACAAATGACATGTCATTAGGGGTTATTATTGTTTTGGGTGCTGGTCCGTACGTCCTACCAGTGGCTGAGATATCCAGCATGTGTTGTTGATTCTCGTCAGCTTGTGTAGCTTCATCATGACCATCAACTTATGTGAGTAGACCTATTTATTAGCTTGAGAATGAGCATTATCGAGATAGCTTCAGCTATATATATTGGCATTTTGGGTGCGAGATTTATTGAGATAGCGTCAGCTATATTTATAATGGCACTTATTGTGCGAGATTCCCAGGTATCTGATATTAATCCAAATGGTTTAACGGGTATATCAAAGATATGAAATGGTGAGAATAGATATGTAACAATACAGGTATGTACGGAAACTATGTGAGCATCGAATTTATGGAAGTTATAAGTTCATGATTATATTTGTAATTGAATACAAGTTAACATTTTGATTTGAATGTTTTGTAGCATATTATGTTTATATTATTTGATTGTGAATAAATGGTGAGTTTGCTTATTAATTCATACAAGCTTACTAAGCTTTATAGCTTACATCATTTATTTTTCTGTGTTTTATAGTGATTTCAAAGCTAGCTCGGATTTGGGAATTGTCGGAGACTTCATCACACTATCCTACTATCACTTTGGTACTTTTGAACTTAAGTATTTTGAGTATATGGCATGTATAGAAGTTTGGTTATTTTGGTATATATGTTAACTATGAATTTAGCCATTTAAGTTGGCTTGTAGATGTTTAATATTTGGTTTTGTATATAGCCATGAAAGTTGGCTTAACTTGATTGGTTTAGTTGTGTATACAATTGTGCATATAGTTCATATTATGTGTTTGAATATGGTTATATGATGCTTGTTGTTATGGATAGCAAATGGTTGAGTTGTGGATATTTGTATGCTAGTGGAATCAGGCAAGTAATGCATATTTGAAATTGGTTATTTTCATAGTTTGTGTAAGAGAATTTTGTAACGATATTGAATAATAAATTATGGTTTATGTGAGACATGTTGTTGTTGGTATTGAAATGGTATGTTTTATGCTTGGTTGAGATTGGATGAGTGCCTATATATGTTATGTTTTGGTGCCAAATGGGTTGGTTTAGGTATGTGCAAGTTGGGTGGCAAATTGGCTTGGTAAATAGCCTATTTTTGTCCACACGGGTAGAGACACGGGGGTGTGTCTCAGCCTTGTGTGATACACAGTCAGGTTGCACGGCCGTGTCTCTCCTGGTGTTGAAATTAAAATCAAGTCAGTATGCTCCACACGGCCTAGCACACGGGTGTGTGACTTGGCCTTGTGACATAAGTCAGTATACCTTACAAGTTTGACACGGCCTAGCAAACGGCCTGCCACATAGGCATGTGTGGCCATTTTGAAGGCACACGGGCTAGCCACACAGGCGTGTGTGTTGGCCGTGTGACCCAAGTCAGAGAGTTACACGGGGTCGAATATGGGCTGAGACATCGCCATGTGATCCCATTTCAAATGTCCATATGGCCTGTGACACGGGCATGTCTTTGGTCGTGTGAGACACACGGCCGGGCCACACGGGCGTGTGTCCCCTATATTTTGCAAACAAATTTCTAAGTGTTCCAAAAGTTTCCTGAGTTATCGGTTTAGTCCCAAACCATCCCAAATGCATATTTTGGGCCTCATAGGCTTATACTAGGGACGATATGAATGTTATTGAATGATGATTACTTGAAACTTGAAAATGTATGTGAAATGTATGTGTAATTGTATAAAATGTTCAGTAATACTCCATAACCCTATTTCCGGAGTTGAATAGGGTGAGGGGTGTTACATACTTGAAAATTTAGTATTACCATTTTTCCCTTGGTACATGGTAGTCTATTTTCCTCTCTCACTCTCTTTTTTTTTGTTTTGATATATATATACATAACTTTTTGGTTAATTACAAGGTAATGTATCCAAGTTAATGAGTCTAATGCTACTAGAATCAATGGCAACAAAAGATGTAAATAAGTAAACAGTTTATTCATTAAGCTGAAAAGAGTACAAAGAGGACTCTGAGAGACAAACCTTGTAATCAAACATATATATATATATATATATATATATATATATATATATACATGCTGTCGCTTCAAACAAGGCAATCTTAACAATAAGTTCTCTCAGCATTATTTACTTGAAGCTAATATTATATAGTAACTACTAGTTCATGCATAATGATTGCTTTCAATCTAATTATGAACAACTTGTTGAATCTCCATGGCTGATTTTTCAACTTTCTTAAAGTAAAATGGCCATCCATTGCCAGTGGAGAGAGCCAAACGTACCATTTCTCCATCAAAGTCTCTCCCAATTTCGTTGCATAAGGCTGGGCATGTTCCACATACTGCGGGCAGTATTTAAATTTGTAACCAATATCACTCACCTTCTCTATTCTAAACCAACTGGTCAAAGTGTTGGCACCTGGGTTCCCTTTAGCCCCATCGGTTATCACCCATCATTTTTCGGCTGAAACCGTAATCATCGACCTTCAACACCGTTGTTGTTCAGCAAAGTTTAGGTCTGAGGGGAATGAACTCTATGTTTATGTCAGAGGATAGGCGAACAACGCCATCGTTGGAGTCCGAATTAGAAAATATCACCGGAATACCATCGTCAACGGATCG
This sequence comes from Gossypium arboreum, assembly GCF_025698485.1. Lineage (NCBI taxonomy): Eukaryota > Viridiplantae > Streptophyta > Magnoliopsida > Malvales > Malvaceae > Gossypium > Gossypium arboreum. Next base: position 125,926,235 of record NC_069079.1, on the reverse strand, counting down.
TCTTTGAGCAACGACTTCCGGGCATTTGTTTTCGCTTGGCCTGGCTAGGGCAAGCCCCCCCACCAGCACCCCATATTGACGACACAACGTAATATGGGGTGCCTGTTTAAACCTCGTTGCCATCAATGTCGAGTACAAGTTCGTTTGTAGCGTTGGCTACGCCAAACAAAAGGATGATGGTGTGACTGAGAAGATGAATAAAAGAAGAAACACTGAAGCTGTTGTAGTTTTCTTGGTTATACAGATTGTGTTGATGTACTGCTTTATTTCTCCATGCGAATTTATAAAGATGGGAAAGGATAAACCTCCAAAATTAATAAAGATATCAAATGTGAGGTAAATTAATAGGACCACCTTTGGACCACTTTTTTTTATGAGCGTCCAAACTTCTAAATATATTCAATAAGTTTTTTCTATAATATTTGTTTTTCTTTTATAAAAATATTTCATTATAACAATTAGATTTATTGTAGAATTGATTTTTTATATTTAATATTTATCGTTTTATAATAACTTTTCATTTATAATGACTATAAATTATGAAGTAATTTTTACTAATTTAATTTTCTATTACATCTTTTTATCTCAAATTTTATTAAAATTAATTTTATTGATAAAGAAATAAAAATAATAAAATTTAGCTAACACTATTTCAATAAAATATTTCAATTTTATATAAAATATAATAATCATGTTTTATTAAATAAAATAATATTCAATAAATGAAATTCCCTTTTAACTTTTATTAAGTATATATAAAAATAACATTAATCATATTTGTTGTAACCTTTTTTTAGCTTTATGGTTTATCAGAATTTAAATTGTAAGGGTCATTGAATTACTTTATTACATGATATTTTAAATTGGACGGTGATTGAACTAGTAAAATAATTAATTCTCGATTTGATTGAATTTAATCAATATGATCTCTAATATGATGGGTTTAATATTTAAATAATTTTGGAAAATTTAAAAATCATAAATTTTTAAAAAGTATTTAAAATTTATAAATATATTTAAATAACAATAAGGTTTTTATACTTTTGGGGTTGTATGCATGTAACTTAAGTTATGTTACTATTGATTGGCGAAACAAATGCTAATGTTTAACAAAATTACATTTGCAACTATTGTAATAAACATATAATGTTTATTGTCGGTGTTTAATTACTACACCTAGATATCACTTACAAGTTAATATATTTATCCAAACATGAAATATTAATGGAGTGATTGGTATCATATGGTTTACTTTTATTGAATTAATTATTATTTTGTTTTATATTTTAAGTCTTACATGAGATTGTTTTGTTTTATTCAACTACAATTGTTTGATTCAAGTTATGGCAAGAGAATCTTAAGATAGTTCTCGAAATCATGGGTCTCGACCTTGCATTAAAGGTTGATTCTTGTCCATTGCTTATATATGAGAGTACCTCTAATGAAAAAGGTGGGAGAGATCAAATCGCATGTGTATGATGATCATGAAGAATGTCATTCTAGAAACATTTAAAGGCGCTATGCTCAATAAGATTACCACAATTAAGGAATTCATGAGCGACATTGAGAAGAGGTTTGTCAAGAATGATTAAGTTGAAATTTACATATGCTTAACAAATCTAATTTCAGTGAAGTATGCAAAGAAAAATAAGAAAGCTATAACATCACAAAAGAAACAAATCAACTAAGGATGATTATTTCTCTTGTGGTGCTTTTATAGGTGCCCTTTTTAATTTTGTTTGTTCTAAGGTTAATTTGACTTTGGTACCTAGACACACTTGGTGGATATAATTTTTGGGCATATATTTTTTCCAAACCCTCTCATTTTTTCAAGCGGGCATTCCTTGGCTCGGTTCATGGACAACTCTATATATGATATAAGTAAAAAGTTTATGTAATAAATTTATGGGATAAATACCAAAACTATACATGAATTATGGTTTAATGTGCAATTGTATACATGAACTTTGATTTTGTGTAATTTTATACATGAAATTTTGATTTGATCCAATTCTTGTAAATTATTAACATAATTATTGATATAACATCATTTTATGTTATATATTGCACACATAAATAATTATATTTACCCAATATAAAAATAAATTGATGTATTTATTTATTTAAATGTGTATGATTAAATCAAAATTAAAATTTCAGGTATATATTTGAACCACAATTAGAGTATCACGTGTATAATTGCACAAAATTAAAGTTTATGTATAATTTTAAGATTTATCCTAAATTTATAAAAATTAATATAAAATTAAATGATTTTAAATGAAATGCTAATATATATATATATATATAAATATATAATTAGTTGCATACATTAAAATGGTGAGAAGTGGCGCAATTATGCTAGTGCTATTTAATTTTTAGTTATTAATTATCTATTAAATTTATATATTACAAGGTGTTAGACTTCAAGCTGACATGGAGGTTTGATTATTTGACACCTGGCATATTTATCATGTTGACACGCTGCAACTAAATCATTGTATATAATATTTATTTTGTTTTCAAATTAATACAAAATAATAATTTAAAATTATAAAATTTATACGGTTTAATTTATTTTAATTGAATATTTTGAATTCAATTAATCGATTAAAGAAAATACCATACTCTATTTTGATTCTAAATAGAGTTAGACATCGTTGTATTACTTACTCTTATTATCCAAGGCAACGCCAGGGGGACTGGCATGGGCCCCGACCCCCCTAAAATGTAAAATTTTATTTTACGCTCTTAAATTTTTTTTAAAATTTTAAATTAGTAAAGCTAAAATTACACTTTGGCTCCCCTAAAATTATAAAAATTCGATTTAATCCTTTATAAATTATAAAGATATAAAATATAAAAAATTAAAATTTCATCCGGCCCCCCTAAAATATTTTTCTGGCTTCGCCCCTGCTTATTATTTGTTATTACTATAAATCTATATTGATTTACTATACTGATTGCAATGAAATTTTTCAGGATATGGTTTTGAGTTAGCAACTTTTATTTCTTTCTTTTTTTCATTCCTTTCTTCTTCGCTTTTGATTGGAAAATAGAAAAGTTGGGCAAATTAAAAACTCAAAGGAGGTTCATGGTCAAGAGTAAAGATGTCGGAGTAACGATTATTTTGGAGTGTACTAGTTGTGTTCGAAACGGCGTTAATAAGGAATCAACGGGTATTTTCAGGTATATTACTCAAAAAAATCGACACAACACGCCCAGTCGATTGGAATTGAAGAAATTTTGTCCCTATTGTTACAAATATACAATTCACGGGGAGATAAAGATATAAATCGAATCAAGTGCTCGTATGTCACCACTTCCTAAGAATATGAAAATATGACATTAGATATAATTTATTAAGTGTATAATTGATTATATATATAACGCATATTTTTTTATATAGTTTAAATCAAGATTTGTTCAAAAGCATCGCCCCCACAATTCTCTTATTATTATTATTATTATTCTATCTTTCTTTATTTCTTTTCACGTTTTTCTTTTTGTTTTTCTTTCCATTCCTTTTTTTTTAGTTGAAAACTTTAGTCACTGTACTCAATAACTATCGATGTTGCCGTTCACAATGGCCTTTTGTGTCGATTACAACACCAAAGAAGAGATTTCTTCTTCGTTCACTTCTACGATTCATATTTCCTAGAAGTCCGCTCCAAATCCTTTAAAATAATGACCAAGGCTTCAAACTACTCTTTCTTTGATCTCTATTTCGTTCCACCAGATTGTCGCCAGTCAGATATATATTATTCCCGGTGATTAAACAAACCACCTCACTGTTCGGATCATTGAATGGAGTCAAAATAATTTAAATAAATTTTTAAAAAATTTAAATTGGTATCGCTTGACACGTTGACGGTACCATCTTAAAGAATTAATTCAATTAATAATTTTTAATGATTCAGAATAAAATGGGACATAAAAGTTTATTCATGAAAATAAATTAAAATGATTGTGATGATGATATTGAATGTAAAATGTGATGTTTAATAAGAAATATAGGTCATACTAATTGAAGAAGGCAAAAGCCTTCCAATTCGTTTGGTGTTTTCTACTTAATAGTTTGTCCTTTAACTCTTAAACACTCAAGCAAGTGGACAAATATAGAACCAAATGAAGGAATCCCAAAATTATAACTTAAATTTTTTTTCAATTTTTTAAAAATTGTAATTTTTTTTGTTATTTTCTCTATTTTTATTTTTGAATTTATTTCGAAAACAAAAAGTTTTTTTATGGAATTATGCTTTGGAGTAATGAGTATAAACCTTTTGAAACTTTAGGTATAATAATAATAATAATAATAATAATAATAATAATAATAATAATAATAATAATAATAAAGAAGAAGAAGAAGAAGGAGGAGAATGAGAAGGAGAAGGAGAAGGAGAAGGAGAAGCAAAAAGAGAAGCAGAAGCAGAAGCAGAAGGAGGAGGAGGAGGTCCAAAAGGCTTCCTTGGGCAAGAAATATCTTTATTATCCTTTTCTTTTCTTTTTCATAATAATAATAATAAGGAGAAGGAGAAGGAGAATGAGAAGCAGGAGAAGAAGAAGGAGAAAAGAATAAGTAGAAGGAGAAGAAGGAGGAGGAGGTCCAAAAGGCTCCCTTGGGCAGGAAATATCTTTATTATCCTTTTCTTTTTCATAATAATAATAATAGTTTAAATTACATAATCTTGTAAATTGGACCGATGATTGAACGAGTGAAATAATCAATTCTTGATTTGATCGAATTCAATCAATTTGATCTTTTATCTGATAGATTCACTATTTAAAAATATTTGAAAACTTAAAAAAATCTATAGCACCCTAAACCCGGCCTAGAAGTTTAGACCGAATTCCAGATGTCGCATTGATCACCGAAGTGATCGTAGGTAAATTTTTACAAAACAAGTTGTCACGTAGAATCGAAACGTTTAATCATTTAAAAGCCAGTCAGAAAAAATTACAGTTATGTTTAAATATATATATATATATATATATATATATATAAAACCAGAATTAATAAGAAAACGAATGGAACTTAAAAAAAATGGAACTTGTACCACAGTTTAATAAAATCTTACAGTCCAGAAACAATTAACAAATAGAAACAAACTGATAATTTTTTCTTTTCTTAGACTGTTCGAGACCTTCGCATACCGAGCCCAGCGTCAGAATTCAGGAATGTACCTGAAAAGGAAACACTAAGAGGGGGTGAGCTACTCAAGCTCAGTATGAGTTCGAATCAAGATAAAGAATAGAAATACAATATTCAAATCAGAAGCGCAACAGAATTTTAAACACACACAGAGTCAGAGAGTATACTTGGAACTAGTATCCCAACCAAACTTATCAATCAAAGCACATCAAGTTCACACAAAAGTCTCAACACAAATGCTGTTCAGACAAACAGATTACAGTCAACTAATCTTACAGAGAGAACTCATAGACAAATGCAAATGAAATGCAGTCAGATGAAAAACCCCACCCATCTAGCCAACACACCCCTCCGTCCCCCAATCACATCCCATAAGAGCTATTAAGCTCATCCAACCGAAACACACCACGTAGGACCTTGACAGGCCCATCCAACCCTACACACCACAAATGTGGACTAAGCCACTCAGATAATAATACGCAACAGAGTTGACGTATATGCAGTATAGTGCAATGCGGTAGTCCGTTGTACAGTCATGTTACAGTTTAAGCTGCCAGAATAGATAATATTAATACACAACAAAGCTGACGTATATGTGGTACAGTGCAATACGATAATCTGCTATACCGGTAAGATGCAGTTAATGTAACACCCCTAACCCGTATCCGTCATCGGAATAAGATTACGAGGCATTACCGGGCTTATACACTAGTATTGATATAAAACTGAGTCAAAAATTTTCTTTCCAAATCAAAACTTTTCATATTTCACCATAAAGTCCCTAATATGGGCCTACGGGGCTCAATACATACTTTGGAAGTGGTTCAGACTAAACCGGCAACTTTGAAAATTTTACCTTGAAGATAGGGGGCACACGCAAGTGTGGCTTGAGACATGGCGGTGTGGCCAGCCCGTAGGGATCCCATGGCCGTGGGGCCAGCCCGTGGGCAGTTCTGACTTGCAATTTCTTAAGCATCAAAGGGCACACGGCCTGGGCACACGCCCGTGTGGCTAGGGCGTGTGGTACACTGATTTTTTCACCATTGTTAAGCTATTTTCACATGTTTTTGACACACGACCATGCTTGAAACTCGTGTTCTTCACACGACCAATACACACGGCCATATCCTTTGTCCGTGTACTAACCTGACTTCATATTTAAGAATGCAGGGGACACACTGTCATTTCACACGCCCGTGGGCTGTCCGTGTGTCACACACGGCCTGGACATATGCCCGTGTGTCTTACCTGTGTGGAAAAATTAGGGCCATTTCCTAGCCCTATTTCTCACCCAAACTTAACTATTTTCCTGCATGAAAACTTACAAGTATATACCTTCCATTTCAACCAATTTCCACAATTCAATCTAACATTTCCAACTCTTGACCATATTTGAAACTTACCTTTACATTGATTTGTAAATCATGTCTTAATAAAGGTGATTTGTATCTTGTTGAACATGAACATACCATATTACCTCAAAATATATATTACTAGCCATTCCAATGGCTAGGTTGTAAACAAATATGTTACATCATCATTTGGCCTCATTAGTCTATACATGCCATTATATCAAAATGGGTTTATCGTTTATACCAAAATTAAGTAGTTGATAGTGTGATGAATGCTCCGACTCAATCCAACCTTCACGAGCTTTGAGCACTATAAAATAGAGAAAAATAAACCTAGTAAGAATTATATGCTTAGTAATTTCATATAACCTACTACACTTACCATCCATATATAGCAAGTAAATTCACACATAAGGAAACTTATCCATCAATTTAGCAAACTAGCAAATATGGCCTATTCACAATCATTCAACCAAATTGGTTAGTACCAAAAACATTAATATGCATAGATGAGCCCATCATGTCATTTCTTCTTATTTCACTTGTTAATACATTTCAGTTGAATCTTTGAATTTTCGATGGACCTTTTCTTTTCTAATTGTACACCCGAGATGTACATTCCTTTTTCAAGTAGTACACATGAAGTGTACATACCCTTTTCAATTTGTACACACAAAGTGCACATAACCTTTTCAAGTGTACACACATAGTGTTCCTTTCCTTTTCAAGTGGTATACACAAAGTATACCCTTCCTTTTTATATGGTATACACAAAGTATACCCAACCTTTCCAAGTGCACACACATAGTGTACATAGCCTTTTCATATGGTATACACAAAGTATACCTTTCCTTTTCATATTCGATAGCCGAAGCTATCCCTTTTCACATGGTACACACAAGGTGTACATTTCCTTTCCATAATGAGATCAAATGATTATCCTTTAAGGACAACCTTTATTGCAACATATGCAAGATCTCATATTCACGGTAATAACCTGTCTAATAGGAAATCAATATTCAAACGGACTCATGCATCATTTCATCATTTTTTTATAAAAATCACAAATCAACATTGGTTTATTACTTGTACATACCAATTACAAATCATAATAAATATAATTCAACAATCAATTCAACACATTTACACGCTTAATTTAGTTATATGAACTTACCTTGATAATTGTTCGTATCTACTAATCCGAGACTTTTTTCTTTCCCTCGATCTTTTTCTTTGTTCGACACTTTCAGATCTATATAAATAAATTTAATCATCTATTCTATGATTTTTTTTACATTCAATCAAGCTCATTTCACATTTTAAGCAAAAGTACCATTTTGTCCCTAAACTTTTAATTAATTCCAATTTCATCCCTAGGTTCGGAAATTGAAATTCATGCAATTTGCTCCTTATTCCAAGCTTATTCAAAATTTTAATATAACTTTTACAGCACATGTATTTCAAAAATTTTAGAATTTTTCCAAGAATTTCACTATTTTGCAATTTAGTCCTTACACATGCTTTCACTAAAAATCACTTTGTAAAAGTGATTTATCTATCAATAATCTTTCATTTTCTATCAAAAACTTTCAATTTACAGCATATTCATCCATGGGTAATTTTCTAAAATTTGGTTTTCTTTCAATTTAATCACTCAAATAAAGAAATTAAGCTTTCCCAATCTCAAAAATATAAAAATTACTAAAAACGAGACATAGAACTTACCAATTCAAGCTTGAGAAGTTTTCTTTCTCTCTCCTAGGGTTTCCATGGAATTTTTGGGGAAGAAGATGATAAAATGATATCTTTTTCATTTAATTTAATTAATATCATTTAAGTTTTCCACTTTCCAATTTGGTCCTTTACATTTTTCCATTTTTTCATAGATGACTCATTAAAAATATCTACATATTTTTCTTCAATGGTCTAATTGCCATATAAAGACCTCACACTTTGAATTCTCTAGCTATATAATCCCTATAGCTATTAATATGCAACTTTAACATTTTATTCAATTTAGTCCTTTTTGCAATTAGATACATAATTGATAAAATTTTTCAATAAAAATTTTCATGCAATATTCCTATCAGAATACTTATCACTTTATGAAATTTAAATAATTTCATTTTTCAGACTCGGATTTGTGATCTCGAAACTACTATTCCGATTTCACTGAAATTGGTCTGTTACAGTTAAACTGCCAGATCAGATAATAGTACGTAGCAAAGCTGACGTACGTACAGTATAGTGTGATAATTCGCTGTACATATAAGTCGCAGTAGAACTGCCAGATCAGATCAAAAACAAACTTCCTTCTCTTCACAACCCAACCCAAAAATAATTTATGCAAGTGTATGCATGCATTCAATCTCACAGGACAGTGACACAGTATTAGACATTCAAACAGAACACATATACACACACACACCCTGGTTAATCGGGTTCAGAGTCAGACATTCCCCACATCAATAAAAAATAACACTTAAGCCGTAGCCCAAAACGGAGTCTTAACTACCCTTGTTTAAGCTTAGCCAAGGGTTAAAGCACGTAAACACATTTTCAAATCAGAACCGCACACAAAACCAATATAAGTGCCTTCAGACCACTTGCTTGTATGCTATGGACGTGTGGAATTGCCTAGGCCATGTGGGAGGTCAAAAGCCCGTGAAAAGGGGCATACAACCATGTGACTAAGGCACACGCCTATGTGAAAGGATGCACATAGCAGTGTGACTAAGGCACACGCCCGTGTGGACCAAGGACATGGCCGTGAGAGCAGGCCGTGTAACTCTCTGTCTATTTGCACTAAATTTGAGTATAGGGCTGACACAGCCGTGTGTCCAAAACACATGCCCGTGTGGAATCCCTAAATCCCCGAATTAGCCACACGGTCGTGTGGCCAGACTGTGTGGCACCGAATCATTCAAACCCTAATCCCTAAACACAAACGCCCATATACCCAAGGGACACAGCCGTGTGGCACCAAAATTGGCCCAAAAACCCTAATTCCCAAAGGAACAGGGCCGTGTGAATTGGCACAAGCCCATGTGGAAACCCCAGTGGCCACGAAACCACCCTAAGACAGCTTGAAAAATGAGTTTTTGGGTCACCAAATCTTCTCAACTGATGGAACTCAGAACCGTACTAACCAAAGTGAATTTCCATACCATTCGGCAGTAATACTGTACTTAAATGATCAATTTCCAATATCCACCAATATTGCCACATTCTAACAAAATTAATTTGCAAATTTTATGGAAAAGTTTTAGAACCCACACCTGTTTCGTGAAGAAAACATCCCGATGCCGACTCGATGACAAAGAAAAATGAAGCTTTGCTGAAACCACCACACCACTGATTCAAAAAGAAAAGAAGCAAAGAAAAGAAAATCAAAGCCAAGAAGAAGAGAGAAAATAAAACGTGAAAAACAAAAGCAAAATAATAAAATAAAAATAAAAATAATTAAGTAAATAATTAAACAACCATATATTAAATTAACACAAAACAAAAATATTCCTCCAAAAAGTTCACATAAGGAATCGAACCAGGGACCAAAGACAAATTAACACACACTCAACCACTAGACCAACAAGCCCATTCTCACAGTTAAACACACGACTAAACACTAAAGCACACCCTTCTCTGTAACCATAACCATAAAACCCCAAAACTTCTAACTCCAAAATTTGGGGTGTTACAAAATCATAAAATTTAAACAAAAAGTATTAAAAAATTTATAAATAAATTTAAATAACAATAAGATTTTTATAATTTTTCCGTTGTGTGTATGTAACTTAAGTTATGTTAATATTGACTGACCTAAATGGAGGCTAATATTATATTACATTTGCAACTATTGTAATAAACATGTGATGCTTATTGTCTGTAACACCTTCTTACCCATATTCAATGCTGGAATAGGGTACGAGGCAACACCGAACTTACACCATAACAATCAAACACATTTCCAAACATAAACTTGCATAAAATTTAAAAATTTTATCAATCATTCAACATTGTCCCTTATAAGCCTCTAAGAGACCTTAAAACATGATTAAAAAGGGTTAAGGACTAAACCGATAACTCAAGAAACCTTTACAAAAATTTGAAAATTTTCTTCACTACAAGGGTCACACGCCCATGTGCCTAGGCCGTGTCACTCACACAGTCAAGTGACACGCCCGTGTCCACTGACCATGTTGGGATCACATGGCCATGTCCCAACCCCATGCCCAAACAAGTGAGCTTACTGACTTATCTCACACGATAAGACCACACGTCGGTGTCTAGCCCGTATGGCTCACACAGCCATCAGACACTCCCGTGCCCAAGCCATGTTGAAACAGGGCTAATACTGACTTGTATCACATGGCCAGACCACACGCTCGTGCGTCCAGCTCGTGTGGCGAATTAAATTCCAAAATTAAGGTGTAGACTTCACACGGCCAGGGTACACACCCATGTCCCTGAGCCTTGTCTCCAACACGGCCAAGACACGAGGTCGTGTATCAGCCCGTATGGCCAATTCGAACCTAAAAATACAAAATGCAGGGAATACATGGCCGGATCACATGCCCATAGACACATGGCCTAGAAACATGCCCGTGTGGACAACATTTAGGCTATTTTCCAAGCCATTTTCCACCTTCAATTCCACATAAACATGCCTACTTCCAATAGCTATTAACATAAAACAATTCAAAGCATAAATTAGACAATCCAACAACTTCATTCATGCTCATTAAAAACCATTTCTAGCATCAATCAACCTTAAGACAATAATGCTACTTCATGCTATCCCAATCAACCTCATTCAATCATACCTATCTATACCTAAGTCCTTAAACATACCAAATAACAATTTAACCATGAACCACATCAATCAATGAGCAACATACATCTATATTTACATGCCATTATAGTTATCAAAATAAGCCAACTTACATGGCTTTATACATCATCAAACTTTAACTATACACAAGCCAAATCACATGGCCACATCTACCAACAAAATATGCCAAAAAGACTCAAGTCTCTATACATGCCATATGACCTAAAATATAGTTTTCAAGATACCAAAAGAATGGTGGATAGTGTGACGATGCTTCCAACGATCCCCGGATCCGAGCTAGCTTTGAAGTCACTAAAAAAATGGAAAATTAACAACGTAAGCTATAAAGCTTAATAAGTTCGCATGAAATAAATTAATTCATTAAGTATGCATAATTCAACAATTTGCATAATCATTAAAAATTAATTCACCTCAATATACAAACCTTTCATTTACTCATTCACAAGGGTAAACATATCATTCTCTACCTTTGTTAACTTAAGGTTTATACAAACTATGCACGTACTTGTACCATTCCATATCAATCTCTCAATCATCCATATCTTCCATTTTCCCATTGAACCATATAGAATAGAAGTCGGATACTCAAGAGTCTCATACGATAGGTACCTATACCATGGCCCGAAGCCAACTCAAGGTAATCTCTGAAATGCCTATACCATGGCTCTAAGCCAACTCAAGGAAACTCACACCCGAAGTGCCGATATCAATACCTTAATGACATGTCACTAGCATCCTAAATTATTCTTAAGGTTCAACCGGGACTTTGCACACCAAAACCATATTAGACATCATCGTCGCTCATCATCGAGTCGATTGCAATTTCTTTCTCAAATCATTATAGAATCTCTCCAGAATAATTAAATATTATCAAACATAAAATTTATGCCATATCAATGCATTTAAACACCACATTAAATAAGTTTATCACATACAAACTTACCTCGGATGCAAAACCGATGAAATTATTTGACTATTCCTCGAATTTGTTCTTTCCATGATCTAAGTCTGATCTCGGCTTATCTTGATCTAAATGTTATCAAATTTAACCCTTTTAGCATTCAATCTATTCAATTAAGCCTATAATTCATAATTTGGTAAATTTACACATTTGCCCCCAATGTTTTGCATTTTTTACAAATTAGTTCCTATCTCGTAAAATAAGAAATTCATGAAATTTAACCCCAACCCATGCTAGCTGAATTATCCTAGCATTCAAATCAGCCCATATTTTTCATCCTTTCATAAATCTACCACATAAATTTCACATTTCACAAATAAAGCCCAATTTCACATTTTCATCAAAAATCCATTAACAAAAATTGTTTAACTTTCAACAAGCATTCATAAACTATCAATAAATTTCAAAAATCACACCAATCCATCAACATAAATATGCTATACTTTTAACAATTTCTCAATTTAATCCCTCCAATAGTTAGCTTAAGTTACAATGATCTAAAAAATGTAAAAATCATTAAAAACGGGGCCAAAATAGACTTACATGCAATGACTCTTGCTTGGCCGAATATCAAGCTTCTCCAATGGCTATTTCCTTTCAATTTTTGGTGGTGTAAGCTTAGTGGAGAAGATGATCCAATATTTTCCATTATTTCACTATGTTATTTAACTATTTCCTTATTTACCCATTTAATTTAATTCATTAAAACTCACCTAACATGCACATAATTGTCCACTAACACTATGAATGGTTTAATTATCATGCAAGTTCTCATAATTTTCCTTTCTATAGCCATTTAGTGCTTTTAACTTCTAGACCTCTAGTTTTGCACTTTACGCGATTAAGTCCTTTTTACAAATTGAGCACTCAAACATTAAAATTTCTTAACGAAATTTTCATGCATTCATACTATCATGGTATCGACCTCATATTAATAAAATAAATATTTTGACTTTGGATTTGTGGCCTCGAAACCACTTTTCTAATTTGACCAAAAATGGGCTGTTACAACTCTCCACCTTAAGGATTTTCGTCCCCGAAAATCTTACCATCGAAAAGGTTAGGGTACTATTTTCTCATAGGTTCCTCAGGTTCCCACATAGCCTCTTCAACACCATAACGATGCCATAATACTTTCACTAGAGCGATACGTTTGTTTCTCAATTCTTTGATTTCTTGAGCTAAAATTCTGATCGGCTTTTCACTATACGACATACCCGGCTGAATCTCTACCTCAGTCGGAGAAATAACTTGAGATGGATCCGATAATATCATCGCAACATTGATACATGAAACACGTTATGAATCTTCTCTAATTTTGTCAGCAAAGCTAATCGATACGCTACCAGCCCTATTATTTCAATGATCTCATACGGTCCAATAAATCTCGGACTCAATTTGCCTTTACGACTAAAGCGAAGAATCTTTTTCCACTGAGACACTTTCAGAAGTACTCTATCACTAATCTAAAATTCAATGTCTTTTCGTTTCAAATCTGCGTATGATTTCTGTCGATTAGAAGCCACTTTCAAGCAATCTCGAATTACTTTCACTTTCTCTTCGGTTTCTCTAACCAAATCGATCCTATGAATCTTTTCTCACTCAACTCGGTCCAATACAATGGAGTTCTACATTTTTGACCATACAATGCCTCGTACTGTAACAGCCTATTTTCAGTGAAATTGGAACAGTGGTTTCGTGACAACAAATCCGAGCTAAAAAGAAAATTTTATTTTAAAATTATGGCATGGTCTATATTATGATAGAAAGGTTGCATGAAAATTTTGATAATAAAATATTATTGATTTTGTAGTTAATTGAAAAAAAATGTATTTTCGGGACTCCGTTCCGGTAAACCAGATTCGTAAATATTTTTAATAAATATTTACGAAGTTAATTGTGTGGTTAATTAGGTTTTGGATAGGTGAATTTGTTAAATTAGGAGCAATTGAGTGGAAGGACTAGATTGAACATAGGGTAAAAGTTGAATTATAGAATAGAGAAAATTCAAGGGACTAAATAAGAAATTACACCATAAATTGACATGTGTGTGGTAAAAATAATTTCCATGTGTATAAATAATATACATATATTAGTAATTATTATATATTTACTTATAATTTAAGTAAATATTATTATTATATTATTATATTATATTAATTAAATAAAGTAAATTAAATAAATTAAATTATGACAATTGTGTGGTAATAATAATGTAAATGTGTAATAAATACATATGTACATTTGCAATACATATATGTATTTATAATAGAAACGAAAAAAAAAACAGGGGAGAAAGAAAGAAAGGAAAAAGGAAAAGAAAGAAAAGGGAGAAATTGCGGTTTAAGGTTTCAAGTTCAATTGGTAAGCCAATTTAGTTCATTTTCTTATAATTTTGATGTTTTTGGAATCCTAGAATAAAATATTACTTAGTATATGTTGAAATTTTGAAAGTCAGTAGATTTTTGGACATGATTTATGTTGAATTAATTGATGAATTAAAGGTTAAATTGATAGAATTTCAAGTTAGAATTAGGTAAAGGATTAAATTGAAGAATAAATTAAAAGTTGTGTAAAAAGGGACTAATTTGTAAACTTGTGAAATTTAAAGAAAAATTCTGAATTTTATGAAATATAAGTGCTGTAAATGTGAGATGTAAAAATCAAATAAGCTTGGAACAAGGATTAATTTGCATAGATATTAATTTCCGAGCCTAGGGACAAAAATGAAATTTATGAAAAGTTTAGGGGTAAAATAGTAATTTTTTCTAGAACATGAGTTGCATTCAAATGAGTATGAAATATGTTGAATTGATGTTAAATTTATTTATATAGACCCAGAAAGATCGAAAAATGAAAGTGATCGTGGAAAAGAAAAGATATCAGATTAAAAGAATTTTGATTACAAGTTGCTATCGGGGTAAGTTCGTATAACTTGAATGAGTATGTAAATATGTTAATTTAAATGTTGTATTGTATTGTATATGATGTATGAAATTGAATATATGAATTATATAAATGTGAAATGAAAGAAATAATACATGTTTGGAAATTAATAAATGGGTGAAATTCCGTTTGAATATTGGTGATCGATGGATAATGGAAATTTCTCGAAATATATGAGGTTCTGCATGTGTTGCAGAAATGGATTGAGCTAGGATGGAAAAATCTGAAAAAAGCCTTCTCGAGAATTAAAAGTGAATAGGATTTATTCCTGATTCACTAAAAGAAATTAAAGTGAATAGGATTTATTCTTGATTCACTAGAAATATATTAATTGGATTGGATTTGTTCCTGATTCACTATGGTAACTCAAGGTGAATAGGATTTTCCCTAAAATGGTAATCCTGATTCGCTACGGTTACTTGATATGTAACTCGAGAGAGTGCTTGATGATTTAACATCCTAAGGGCTAAATCCTAGATATGAATTGACGAAATATGAAAATGTACACTTTGTGTGTACTACTAGAAAATCCATCGATAATTCCAATGATTCAAAGGATGAGATAGTAAAAAAAAACATGAGAAATATGATATGGAATGAGACAATAGCATGATGAGCTCATTTATGCCTATTGGTACGTTTGTTACTAACGTATTTGATTGAAATGTTTATGAATAGGCAAATAACCAAAATGAATGGAAATTATGCTTTTATATGATTTAAATATTAAATATGATTGGTAAGTTTGATTCATGTTATATGAACTTACTTAGCATAAATATACTTATTAGATTTTATTTTCCTTGTCTTATAGTGCTTGAAAGCTCGGAAGAAGTGGAAGACGGGTCGGAGATTTCATCACACTATCATCCTGTCAATTTTGGTATAATGGTTTACTTATTTTGAAAACGGCATGTATAGCTAAATTAGTGAAATGATAAATGTTACACAATGTTTGGAAGTTAGCCATTGGTATGGCTAGCAATGATGTATATATATATAAACATATGAGTTCATAAGGTTATAAATGGTTCTCATACACACATGGATGAAATAGTATAAGTATGGTAAGGAAAAATATGCATATTGATGTGCCATATGGTATATTAATTAAGGATATATGATATTATGTAATAGGTATTTGTGATGTTAAAGTAGAGTTTTCTTACATGAGGAACTATGTTCATAATATGATAGTGAAGGAAAATAAAAGGGAGTGATAGGAAATATTGTAGTGAAAGGAAATAAAGGTGTTATAAACTTAGTCATTAATATTTTGCACTAAAATAGTCTTACATAATAGCTGTAGTCTGACTTTGAAAATCCACCAAAAATTGTGGAAATTGAATTAGAGATTGAATTAAAAATGAAATTAAAGCCTATTAAGTCTAGTTTCATATAAAGGAAACTTTTAAGCAAAAGAATTTCATATTAAGATATATTTGAATTTGTGTAAGACAGAGTCAGGATGATTTTGAAATCCCTTGTTCTGAATTTAGAAAATCATTAAAAAATTTAAAAAAATAATTATAAGTTATAATTTATATGTTTAGAATCCTTGATGAGTCTATTTTCAAAATAAATAAACTAGAACATGATTAAAATCTTGTACTAAGAGATAATAAAATTTTTGTGAAGAGGGGTTAGGACTGTTGGACAGTGAAACAAGGGTGAATTTAAAGAATAAACTGTACTTATTGGCTAGACCAAAAATTCTGAAAATTTTATGGTAAGAAGATATGTGAGTCTAGTTTCAGGGAAATTAGCAGTTCTCAATTTGGAGTTCTGTAGCTCAAGATATAAATAATTTAATGAATATGACTCAGGTGGACAGTTTTGTTATGAACATTGGAAAATTTTTGAAATTATGTGTAATTATTCTATAAACTCTGGTAACATCTTGTAACCCTGTTCTGGCGACGGATATGGGTTTGGGGTGTTACACGTACAGTGTCATTTTTATACTTGACTGGAAACTATTGTTGTACGCGAATTCAACTAATGACAAATATTTCTCCCAATTGCCCTCGAACTCAAGAATACAACATCGAAGCATATCTTCGAGAATTTGAATTACTCTCTCAGACTGACCATCGGTTTGTGGATGAAAAGCGGTACTAAATTTCAACCGCGTATCCAAAGCTTCTTGTAATTTCTTCCAAAATCGCGACGTAAACCTCGGATCTCTATCGAAATAATAGAAATAGGTACCCCTTGCAGTCTCACAATCCCAGAGATATAGAATTCAGCCAATCAATCAAGTGAAAAGTCCGTACGTACCGGAATAAAATGTGCCGATTTCCTCAGTCGATCAACAACAACCCAAGCGGCATCTTTCTTTTTCAGACTTAAGGGTAAACCCGACATAAAGTCCATCGTAACCCGATCCTATTTCCACTCTGGTATCATCACCGGCTGTAACAATCCTGAAGGCACTTGATGTTTGGCTCTCACTTGTTGACAAACTAAGCATTTCAAAACAAACTCCGAAACATCTCGTTTCATCCCCGGCCACTAATACAACTGTTTCAAGTCGTTATACATTTTAGTGCTTCTCGGGTGAATAGACAAGCAACCACTGTGTGCCTCGTGCAAAATTTTTTGAATTAACTCTGGATCTTTCGGTACACATATTCTATCTTGGAACATTAAACAATCATCGGATCTTATTTTGAACTCTGAATCACTAGTCAACTCACATTGTATTCTTTTAGCTTGCAACTCGGTATCACATTTTTGAGCATCACAAATTTGTTGAAGGAAATCTAGTTTAGCTTTCAACTCAGCTAATATCGAACCATCCATAGACAAACTCAACCGTGTATTCATTGCTCTCAAAGCAAACAATGATTTTCTACTCAAGGCATCCGCGATTACATTAGCCTTTCTCGGTTGATAATCAATCACAAATTCGTAATCTTTGAACAACTCGAGCCATATTTGTTGTCGTAAATTCCAATCTTTCTGAGTTATGAAGTATTTTAAATTTTTATGATCAGTAAAAATATGACATTTTTCCCCGTACAAATAATGTCGTCAAATTTTCAACGCAAATACAATCGCGGCCAACTCCAAATCGTGTGTTGGATAGTTCTTCTCATGCGGTTTCAACTGTCTCGAGGCGTGAACTATCACTTTACCCTCTTGCATCAGTACACAACCCAAACCGTTCGATGACGCATCACTGAAAATCACAAACTCTTTTCCTGACTCAGGTTGAACTAAAACTGGTGCCTCTATCAACAATGCTTTCAACTGCTCAAAACTCTGTTGGCATTTATCAGACCACTCAAACTTCACATCTTTTTAAAACAACCGAGTCATCGGCGTAGCAATCATCGAAAATCCTTTTACAAATCTTTGGTAATAGCCAGCTAATCCCATGAAGCTCTGACTTCAGACACATTTCTAGGCGACTTCCAATCCATAACAGTCGAAATCTTACTCGGATCCACTTGTATACTATCCGCTGAGATAATATGGCCTAAAAATCTGACCTCTCGGAGTCAAAACTAACATTTGCTAAATTTAGCAAACAGTTGTTTCTCTCTCAAGGTTTGCAGCATAATTCTCAAATGCTCGGCATGCTCGGATTCATCTCATGAATAGATCAGAATATCATCAATAAACACGACAACAAATCTGTCCAAATACGATCTGAAAATTCTATTCATCAAATCCATAAAAATTGCAGGAGCATTAGTTAATCCAAAAGGCATGACAAGAAATTCAAAATGTCTATACCTCGTTCTGAAAGCTATTTTTGGCACATCCGACTCTTTGACTCTCAACTGATAGTAGCCGAATCTCAAATCTATTTTCGAAAATACAGTCGCCCCTCTCAACTGATCAAACAAATCATCGATCCTCGGCAATGGATACTTATTCTTTATTGTAACTTTGTTGAGCTGACGATGGTCAATACACATTCTCATCGACCCGTCTTTCTTTTTAACAAATAACACCAGCACGCCCCAAGGCAAAAAACTCAATTTCAAACTCAATACCAAACTCTACCTCTTAGGTCTGTGGTAATCTCGAAAACTCTTCAGGAAATACATCTAGATACTCACATACTACCGGTACTAACTCAATCTTCGATTCAAGCACTTTGGTGTAATATCCCGAATTCGGGCTTAATCGGAATAGTGGTTTCGTGACCACAAATTTGAGATAGAAATAATTATTTTATAATTATTTTAAGGTCTATGATATTATTTCATGATTGTGTGAAAATTTCGTGACGAAATTCTATGCATAAAGTGCTTAAGTTGAGATAAGGGACTAAATCAAATAATTTGCAAAACTTGCATTCTAGAAGTTTTTAGTATGAAATTGCTTTGGAATATTAATGAGGAGGCCTTAAATATAAATTTGACCAATTTCTAAGTTTATGGACAAAAATTTGGACATGGATGGAATTTTTGAAAGTTTAGTAAGGAAGGGTATTTTGGCCATTTTGATATTAAATGAAATAAAATGGGAAAAATAACACAAAAATGGTCATCTTCTCCATATGTTGCTGCCAAATTTTGCTCTCTCCATAGCTAGGGTTTCTTCAACTTTCAAGCTTCATAGTAAGTGATTTCAAGCCCCGTTTTTAATGATTTTTATGTTTTTAAAATCCCGATAGCTCGATTTAGCTTATGCTAGCAATAATTCAACCTAGGGTTCATAATTGGAAAAATACCCATAGGTAAATTTTGTGTATTTTGGTGTTTTATGATAGAATATGATGTTTTAAATTATGTTAGACAACTTGTGCTACTCGGTTTTAAGTGAAAACGAGTAAAAGGGCTTAATCGGTAAAAATACCTAATAGTCATAAGTACATGTTAGAGTGAGAATTTGATGTTGTCATAGAAGGGAAAAATGATCAGGATGTCATAAAACATAAGAAAATAGGATGAAGTTTAATTTACGAGCATTGGGGCAAAAGTGCAAATATGTAAAAGTTTAGGGGCAAAATTGTAATTTTGCAAAAATATGATTTTGGCTTGATTTGAATAATATGAGTCCTAATTAGGCTATATTTGAAATGATAGAGCAAGGAAAATCGAAATTTGGGCTAAAATCGACAAAATACCAAGTTGTGGACAAAATGGTAAAAATGACCATTTTCGCATACGAGGTAAGTTCCTGTGTAAATGTAGTAACATAATTGTCATTTTAAGTAATTTAATGTTATTTATATGATATGATGATTAATATCGTGAAATATTATGCTTTGTGGTTATTATTGAGTAATATGCAACTATGCGTACCCGATAACTTCGATCACGTATGTAGTACTAAGTGCAGGCTACTACGTGTATCAGATGGTTAGATCGCGTGTGTAGTACTAAGTGCAGACTACTACGTGTATCAGATGGTTAGGTCACGTGTGTTGTGTAGTACTAAGTGCAGGCTACTACGTGTACCGGATAATTGGTCGCATGTGTAGTACTAAGTGCAGGCTACTATGCGTACCAGATAGCTTGGCTACATATGTGGCACTTTTGTGCAAACTTTCCATGTTTCCGAATTATATTCCAATTGTGTTCAACGGGTAAAATTCTAGTGAAATGGAAGAATTCTCGAGATGAAAGTGACTAGTTGGTAAGTATTGTGGAACGAATACTTTGTACAGGTATGTACTTAACCCTCGGGTTTAGACTTCAATATAACAATAATATGGTAAGATCACGAATGAGAAATATGATATGAATGTTTTGGTGATATTATGCAAATGTGGACTTCGTATTATTGCATGGTTATGTTACTTGCTATTTACATGTGAACTTACTAAGCATTTATGCTTACTCCCTCCCTTCCATTCATTGTAGTTTTGACAAGCCGGCCTGGAGATCAGGACGGTCGGAGGCACGCTCATACTGTCAACGGATCATCTCGATATAGTGGCTTGCATATTTTTGGAATATGGCATGTATAGCATTATAATCCTTTTGTGTATATAATCTTATGATATGGTGAATGAGTGATGTGGAAATGCTTGTTGATGATTAGCTATTGGAATGGCTAATCAAAATTTATATTTAGTGTTATGTATACTTAATGTATTACCCACTCCATGGAAAACCATAAAATGGTGAAATTGCTATAAAACAGTGTCATACAGCAGCAGTGACGTGAATTTGAAAAATCACTAAAAATATTAGAAATGGAAATAAATGATTAATAAGTTATGGAATTGAAGCTTGATGAGTCTATTTTCATATGGAAGACACGAAAAAGTAAATGAGTTATATTTTATGAGATATTTA
Organism: Gossypium arboreum; assembly: GCF_025698485.1. Lineage (NCBI taxonomy): Eukaryota > Viridiplantae > Streptophyta > Magnoliopsida > Malvales > Malvaceae > Gossypium > Gossypium arboreum. The sequence goes on along the minus strand of NC_069079.1, from coordinate 125,904,709 downwards.
AATTTTGGTGGAACAGGGTCAGAGCGATCTCTGAATCCCCTGTTCTGACTTTAAAACTTCACCATAAATTGTAAAAAAACAATTAGGAGTTTTTGCTTACATGTATGAAATCCTTATTGAGTCTAGTTTTATGAGAAATAAATTGCATAGTCATTGAAATTCGGTACAGGGAGATATCTGATTCGTAATACACAGGGGTCAGAGTAGCCGAACCCTGAAATAGGGGAAACTTTAACTAATAAACTGTACTAATTGGCCTGACCAAAAATTCTAGAAAAAAATTAGTAAGTAGATATATGAGTCTAGTTTCAGGAAAAATTTATGGATCTTGATTTCGAGTTTCAGAACTCGAGATATGAATTTTTAAGTGACTGTGATGCAGTTAGCCAGCTTGTCTGAAAATTTTTAAAATAAATTGTATGAATTGTATAATTAGTGATTTAAGTTTAGTAACACCTCAAGCTCGACTCTAGCGACGGTCTCGGGCGTGAGGGTGTTACACTTTGGTATCCGAAACATAAGCTAAATAAGCATCACAACCCTTCTTCACATAACTCTAAGCTAACATCGACGAAATTAAAATAGGTCATTCACTCGATTCATTTGATTCAATTCGAAGAATTTCACTATTTTGACATTTCAATTCAATAACCTTTCGTCTACAACTCACAACAACATCATGCAGAGTCAACCAATCCATACCCAAAATCACATCAAACTCATCAAATGGTAATAGCATTAAGTTAGCTGGAAAATAGTAACCCGGAATCATCAAAGGACAGTTATTGCAAACTTTATCAACTAAAACATACTTGCCTAAGGGGTTCGATACTTTAATAACGAATTTGGTTGACTCAACAAGCAAACTTTTACTAGAAACTAAATTCATACACACATACAAATGGGTTGATTCAGGATCTATCAAAGTAATCACATTAGTGTCATAAAGAGAAAATGTACCAGTGATCACATCCGATGAAGACGCATCTTCGTGAGTGCAAATTGCGTAAGCTTTAGCCGGTGCTCTGGCCTCGAATCTCACAGCTGTATCCCTCGTCACACCTTTGCTACTAGATACATTTACTCCCTCTCATCGACGTACTACTCAGTCTCACAAACTGAGGTTTATCTTTCTCAACTGACTCGGGGCAATCTCGCATAAAATGATCGGGTGAACCACATTTGAAACAAGTTCTACTATTGCCTTTATCCCAGCACTCACGAAATGTCGTCTCCCACATTACGGACATTCCAGTTTATTGTTCTTCACGCTGTCAACACTAGCCATAGAGGTAGCCTGAGCTTTAGGACTCGTATGTTGCTTCCCACGATCTCTATTTGAATAACCCACTGAAACTGCCGCTTGACTAAAGTAATCTTTCGATTTATTTGATAAAGAATGATAAGATTTACTCATCGATCTCTTTCTCGAATATCTGATCTCTAACTCAGCTTTTCTCTTTTCTTTATTGAGATCTTCAGCTTTACAGGCTCTTTCAACCAAAACAACAAATTCTTTCAACTTGAGAATCCCGACTAAAAGTTTTATGACTTCGTTCAACCCATTCACAAACCGTTTGCACATAATCTCTTTAGTAGAAACATACTCTCGGGCATATCTACTAAAACTGAACAAATTCCCTCTCGTATTCAGTAACCGTCATTCGACCTTATTTTAGTTCCAGGAATTCTCTATGCTTTTGGTCGAGGAATCACTGACTTATAAATTTCTTTCGAAATTCTGTTTGAAAGAACTCCCAAGTAACTCGCTCTTTCGGAACCACGGATATTAGTATTTTCTACCATTGATAAGCAGTATCTCTCAACAATGAAACCACAGATTTAATGCATTCGTCAGGAGTGCAAGACAGTTCTTCGAATATGCAGATCGTATTTTTAAGCCAGAACTCGGCTCTTTCAGCATCATCATCCGCCGTAGCCCTGAACTCTTCAGCCCGTGTTTTCATATTTTGTCTACCAGAGGCTTATTCAACTGTACTGGGTTCACCACTGGAGGAATAACAAGGAATTGTTGAGGAATAGGTAGGGGTGGGGGTGGAGGTTGTGGAGCGGTCGGGTTCGTACGAATGAACTATGCAAACCATTCATTCAAAACAGGGAAGAAGGCTTCCTTAGCCTCCTCCCCGATCGCTAGATATCGATCTCGATACATAGGTCTTGCGCCTCTCATCGAGCCGCGCGCATTTTGAACTTCATCATCAACTGCTCAGTTGGGATCCATTTTCTATATAAAAACACATTTTAAACGTCAAGAGTCGTCACACTATCACAGTTCATATATGGCATGTATAACTAGACTCTCACATACGCTACTTTAGTCCGAGAATCGACTAAACCATAGCTCTAATACAAATAAATGTAACACCCCCTTACCCATATTCAACGTCAGAATAGGGTATGAGGCAACACTAGACTTACACCATAACAATCGAACATATTTCCAAACATAAACTTGCATACAATTTAAAACTTTTATCAATCATTCAACATTGTCCCTTATAAGGCTCTAAGAGACCTTAAAACATGATTTAAAAGGGTTTATAAAAATTTGAAAATTTTCTTCACTGCAAGGGTCACACGCCAGTATGCCCAGGCCGTGTCACTCACATGGCCAATTGACACGCCTGTGTCCCCTGACTGTGTTGGGATCACATGGCCGTGTCTCAACCCCATACCCAAACAAGTGTGCTTACTGACTTATCTAACACGGCCATACCACACGCCCGTGTCTAGCCCGTGTGGCTCACACGGCCATCAGACACGCCCGTGTCCAAGCCATGTGGAAATAGGGCATACATACTAACTCGTATCACATGGCCAGACCACACGCTCGTGTGTCCAGCTCGTTTGGCGAATTAAATTCCAAAATTATGGTGCAGACTTCACATGGCCAAGACACACGGCCGTGTCTCAGCCCATGTAGCCAATTCGAACCTAAAAATACAAAATGCAGGGAATACACGGCCGGATCACATGCCCATGGCACAGGTCATGTGTCACACACGGCCTAGACACACGCCCGTGTGTCAACCCATGTGGACAATATTTAGGCTATTTTCTAAGCCATTTGCTACCCTCAATTCCACACAAACATGCCTACTTCCAATAGCTATTACCATGACACAATTCAAAGCATAAATTAGACAATCCAACAACTTCATTCATGCTCATTAAAAACCATTTCTAGCATCAATCAACCTCAAGACAATAATGCTACTTCATGCTATCCCAATCAACCCCATTCAATCATACCTATCTATACCTAAGTCTTTAAACATACCAAAGAATAATTCAATCATGAACCACTTCAATCAAGGAGCAACATACATCTATATTTACATGCCATTATAGTTATCAAAATAAGCCAACTTACATGGCTTTATACATCATCAACTTTAACTATACACAAGCCAAATCACATGGCCACATTTACCAACAAAGTATACCAAAAAGACTCAAGTCTCTATACATGCCATATGACCCAAAATATAGTTTCCAAAATACCAAAAGAACAGTGGATAGTATGACGATGCTTCAAACGATCCCCAGATCTGAGCTAGCTTTGAAGTCACTAAAAAACATGGAAAATTACAACATAAGCTATAAAGCTTAGTAAGTTCGCATGAAATAAATCAATTCATTAAGCATGCATAATTCAAAAATTTGCATAATCATCAACAATTAATTCACCTCAATATACAAACGTTTCATTTACTCATTCACAAGGGTAAACACATCATTCTCTACCTTTGTTAACTCAAGGTTTATACGAACTATGTAGGTACCTGTACCATTCCATATCAATCTCACAATTATCCATATCTTCCATTTTCCCGTTGAACCATACTGAATAGAAGTTGGATACTCAAGAGTCTCATACGATAGGTACCTATACCATGGCTCGAAGCCAACTCAAGGTAACCTAACACCAAAGTACCTATACCAATAACTTCGCTCGAAATACCTATACCATGGCCCAAAGCCAACTCAAGGGAACTCGCACCTGAAGTGTCGATATCAATACATTAATGGCATGTCACTAGCATCCTAAACTATTCCTAAGGTTTAACCGGGACTTTGCACACCAAAACCATATTAGACATCATCATCGCTCATCATCGAGTCGATTGCAATTTCTTTCTCAAATCATTATCGAATCTCTCTCGAACAATTCAATATTATCAAACATAAAATTTATGCCATATCAATGCATTTAAACACAACATTAAATAAGTTTATCGCATACGAACTTACCTCGGATGCAAAAATGATGAAATTAGTCGACTATTCCGCGACTTTGTTCTTTCCACGATCTAAGTTCGATCTCGACTTTTCTTGATCTAAATGTTATCAAATTTAACCCTTTTAGCATTCAATCTATTCAATTAACCCTATAATTCATAATTTGGCAAATTTACACATTTTCCTCTAATGTTTTGCATTTTTTCAAATTAGTCCCTATCTCGTAAAATAAAAAATTCATGAAATTTAACCCCAACCCATGCTAGCTGAATTCTCCTAGCATTCAAATCAGCCCATATTTTTCATCCTTTCATAAATGTACCACATAAATTTCACATTTCACAAGTAAACCCCTAATTCACATTTTCATCAAAAATCCATTAACAAAAATTGTTTAACTTTCAACAAGCATTCATAAACTATCAAGAAACTTAAAAACTCATACCAATTCATCAACGAAAACATCCTATACTTTTAAAAATTTCTCAATTTAATCCCCCAATAGTTAGCTTAAGTTACGACGATCTCAAAAACGTAAAAATCATTAAAAACCGGGAAAAAATGGACTTACATGCAATGACTCTTGCTTGGTCGAATATCAAGCTTCTCCAATGGCTATTTTCTTTCAATTTTTGGTGGTGTAAGCTTAGTGGAGAAGATGATACAATATTTTCCATTATTTCACTATGTTATGTAAACTATTTACTTATTTACCCCTTCAATTTAATTCATTAAAATTCACCTAACATGCATATAATTGTCCACTAACAATATGAATAGTTTAATTACCATGCAAGTGCTCATAATTTTCCTTTCTATAGCCATTTAGTGCTTTTAACTTCTAGACCTCTAGTTTTGCACTTTACACGATTAAGTCCTTTTTACAAATTGAGCACTCAAACATTAAAATTTCTTAACGAAATTTTCACACATTCATACTATCATGGTATCAACCTCATAATAATAATAAAATAAATATTTTGACTTTGGATTGTGGTCTCAAAACCACTATTCCGATTTGACCAAAAACGGGCTGTTACATTGTCAATGTTTAATTACTACATCAACATATCACTTAGAAATTAATATTTGTCTAAAGATGAAATATTAATGGAGTGATTGGTATTTTAGGGTTTACCTCTGTTCAAATTAATTATTATTTTGTTCTATATTTGAAGTCTTATCTAATGAGCTTGGATCTGAATTACCAGTCCAGGCTAAATTCAGACCCTAATTCGGATTACCCGTCCGGGCTAAATCCATTTTCCACATATTCTTCGGGAGGGCTATATCAGAATAGGATCATCCGTTCGGGCTAGATCCTTTTTACCGTCAATTCCTTTTCAGAGATCCATCGGATTTTCCTTTCATTCAACCGGGATTTCTTCCCATTTTATCAAATATATCAATGTTTCATTAGTTTTCATACAATGAACACTCAAATCATATTCACATCAATAACATACAATCTCAAGCATTTAAGAATATAATTCAAGTTACACGAACTTACCTTGATACTTGTTTGTAAACAAGAAAATCTACTAATCCCGAACTTTTCCTTTCCTCGATCAAGCTTCAGATTTGAATCTTATGGATTTAAATAAATAAATTTAATTATCAATTTAATACATTTCATGTTCATATGCAACATTCTCTATAATTCAACTATTATTTATAGTTCATTCAAAGCTGTCTACTTGAGTCATAGTCACTAAATTATTTATAACTTGAGCTACGGAACTCCAAATTAATATCCGTTAATTTTCCCTGAAACTAGACTCATATATATTTTTACCATAAAAGTTTCAGAATTTTTGGTTTAGCCAATCAGTACAGTTTATTCTTCAAAGTCACCCCTGTTCTGTTGTCTAACAGTTCTGACCCTTCTTCACTAAAAATAAATTATCTCTTTATACAGAATTCAAATGATGTTCTCGTTTGTTTCTATTAACAATAGACTCATTAAGAATTATATACATATAAATTTAAGTCCCTAATTATTTTTATTCAATTTTTTATAATTTTTCAAAGTCAGAACAGGGGAACCCGAATTCATTCTGACTTTGTCTCACAAAATTCATTATATCTAAAAATTTACAAATCCATTGCTTACAATATTGCTTCCATGAGAAACTAAACTCAATAAGCTTTAATTCCATATTTTTTTCATCTTCTAATTCGATTCCTACAATTTTTGGTGATTTTTCAAAGTTAGTCTACTGCTGCTGTCCAAACTGTTTTAGTGCAAGCTGTTTATTACCATTTTTCCCCTAAGCTTTTAATAAATGATAATTTCGTCCCTACTCAATTGAGCTGATTTTTCTCAATTAACATTTTATTCTATCACCTTAAACTAGTTTACAACCTTTTGGAATCAGAATTTCAGCAATAGACTTTAATTCCAAACATTTTCACAATTAGGTCCTAAAAATCAATTTCCATTGAAATTGCCTAATAAAATCATCTCATAAACAAATTAAAACTTTAATTTCATTATATTTCATCATAAAATTACAGCACTCAACCATGGTGACTTTCAATTTCATCCATGAAATCAAAAACTAATGAATTTAATAGTAGGACCTAGTTGTAAAAGTCTTAGAAACACAAAAATTACAAGAAAACGGAAAGGATTAACTCACTTGGTGCAAAAATTATGAAATACCAGCTTAGAGAACCCTCCTATGGCGTTTTTAGCTGCTGGAATTGAAGAGAAATGAAGAGAAAGCTCATTAGAGTAATTGTCGTTGCAGGGGATTTAGCCTGGACTGGTAATCCCGACAATACTCTATGAGTTTATATTGCAGGGGATTTAGCCTGGACTGGTAATCCCGCTGCAAGGTTGAGGTTCGCGGGAGTGTGCTCTCTGAAATGGAAATGTGCGCACATGAATATGAATTGACGGACCCGGAATTGTACACTAAAAGTGTACCTCTGAAAATCCATCGAAATTCCGATAAATTCAACGGGATAAATATGGAAAAATAGAAAGGAAATAGAAATCATGGTATTGACGAGCTCATCAATCATGGTATATATTATTGGTACATGGAAATTATTGTACTAACTTGAATGTTGAGTTTGTGCATATTAGGGTAATAATGCATTAAATGGATATATGGATGTTTATTGTATTATATTGAAAATATTAGGTAAGTATAATTCTTGTTACATGAGCTTACTAAGCACAAAGTGCTTACCCCGTTTCCTTTTTCCCTGTTTTGTAGTGTTAAGAGCTCGGAGGTCGGATTTGGTCGGAGACACATCACACTGTCAACCTCAAGATTTCGGTATATAAAGAAACTTTATTTTGGAAATCAATGGCATGTATAAGCTAACAAAGTAAATGTTAACGTGAAATGAATGTAAAGTTAGCCATTAGTATGGTTAACAAACCTGGTTATAGATATGTGATGACGTTATCTTATATAAATGCATGAATCTATCATGAAAATATGTTGAATTGATTTGGTTGATGTGGATTGGTCTCAATTTAATATTACAGAAAAGGTTAGATATTTATAAAAGAGCTATATTAAATATAAAAAAAAAATTTAATTCGTAAACTCCGGTAATGCCTCGTACCCTATTCCGGCAATGAATACGGGTAGGGGTATTACATCTTACGTGAGATTGTTTTGTTTGATTCAACTACAATTATACCTACCAATATTACTGCATGCATTAATTGTATTCTTATATTAAATGGCACCAACTTCAAGTTATGACAAGAGAATCTTATAATAGTTCAACAATATTCTCGACATCTCTTTCCTTTCCCATAATCTCCTCTAATTTTCTAGTCAGATCCCTCTTAAGGCCCTCCATTTTATTTCTAATAGAACCCACCCATCTCACCAAGCCCTTCCGCACACCTTCTAGCTTAGCCAACATATCACCCGAAGTAGACTGACTGACATATTCATTTAACCTCCTCCTCAAAAGATTCTTTTATCACCCACCATGCTTCAAACCAAAACCTTTTCTACCTCAACCTATTACTCTCAGAGGATGCCATAGATTCGCCATTGTGCTTCTCATTGCCGAAAATTGGATTACACTCGCCGTGAGAAAGCATCCAACCAGACAAAGATCATAAACCACCATCGCAGAATCAATTTGCTTTTGTACTTGAAAAATCTCTTCTTTCTCGTCTTCCAATGTTAACTTTACCATTTCATCCTCAATTTCCATGAATCAAAATGAACCAGATTGATAAGAAACACTCCTTTCCAAGAACCGCTGTCACTAAAACAAAGAAAAATAAGCCAAAAAACCCTAAAGAAAAACCAAAACATGAGGGAATAGTAGACCAGAGATGTGCTAGAGTAGCAGACTTTTGATATGTCGAGTTAAAATTTTAAATACAAATATTTTATTTAATTGATATACAAGAATAAGAAAATCTATCTTAAACTTAATGTATATCATAATTATTAATTAAGAATAGAATAGAGTAATTTACCAATAATGTTGGGTGTAATGATAAGACAAATTACATGTTCAAATAATGATGCAGGTTTCAACCTTGAAAACAATTTGGAGGAGTACTCATAAACTCCGAAGATGGACAAACCCTTCTTTATCTCTAACGAAAGGGTGCCCTAACCACCCAACAACCATTCCATTCTCGTTGTCCATTGAAACCATTCTGAATAATCCTAGTATTAGCATTTTTCACTTGGCATTTAGTAGTCTATTTTCCTCTCTCACTCTATTTTTTTGTTTTGATATATATATATATATATATATACATGACTTTTTGGTTAATTACAAGGTAGTGTATCCAAGTTAATGAGTCCAATGCTACTAGAATCAATGGCAACAAAAGAAGTAAATAAGTAAACAGTCTATTCATTAAGCTGAAAAGAGTACAAAGAGAAACTGAGAGACAAACCTTGTAGGCAAGCATATATATACATGCTGCCGCTTCAAACAAGGCAATATTAACAATAAGTTCTCTCAACATTATTTACTTGAAGCTAATATTATATAGTAACTACTAGTTCATACATAATGATTGCGTTCAATCTAACTATGAGCAACTTGTTGAATCTCCATGGCTGATTTTTCAACTTTCTTAAAGTAAAATGGCCATCCATTGCCAGTGGAAAGAGCCAAACGTACCATTTCTCCATCAAAGTCTCTCCCAATTTCGTTGCATAAGGCTGGGCATGTTTCACATACTGCGGGGCAGTACTTAAATTTGTAATAGACATCACTCACCTTCTCTATTCTAAACCAACTGGTCAAAGTGTTGGCACCTGGGTTCCCTTTAACCCCATCGGTTATCACCCACCATTTTCCGGCTGAATGGTCGTAATCATTGACCTTCCACACTGTTGTTGTTTGGCAAAGTCTGGGTCTGAGGGGAACGAACTAAATGTTTATGTCAGAGGATAGGCGAACAACGCCATCGTTGGAGTCCGAATTAGAAAATATCACCGGAATACCATTGTTGAGCAACAACTTCCGGGCATGGGTTTCCTCTAGGCCTGCCTAGGGCAAGCCCCCCACCACCAGCACCCCATATCCACGACACAACATAGTATGGGGTGCCTGTTTGAACCTCGTTGCCATCAATGTCGAGCACAGGTTCGTTTGTAGCGTTGGCTACACCAAACAAAAAGGATAATGGTGTGACTGAGAATATGATGAAAAGAAGAAACACCGAAGCTGTTGTGGTTTGGTGTGACTGAGAATATGATGAAAAGAAGAAACACCGAAGCTGTTGTGGTTTTCATGGTTATATAGATTGTGTTGATATGTGTTGCTTTAGTTCTCCATGCGAATTTATAGAGATGGGAAAGGATGAACATCCAAAATTGATAGAATATTTAATATTATTACATATAACACATTTCAAATGTGAGGAAAAAAGAACACATTTCCAAAATTAATAGGACCACTTTTTTTATTTTTAAATGAATGTCGAAAATTGGAAATAAATTCGAAAATTGGAAATAAATTCAATCAATATCTATTTTTTATAAAACATTTTATTATAATAATTAAGTTTATTGTAAATTTGATTTTTTTATGTTTAATATTTACAAGAAGTATAAAGTATGAGGTGCACTTTTTACTAATGCATACATTTTTTATCTCAAATTTTAATAAAATTAATTTTATTTGTAAAGAAAATAAAAATAATAAAATTTAGCTAACATACTATTTCACAAATTTTAAAGAATTAGAGGAAAAAAATCAAATTCTTGATTTGTTTTTTGGTCCTGACTAAACCTTTGGAGACTAAAATATTTTTAGAAACATAAAATATGACATATTGCTAAATTAAAGAACTTTTATAGCCCTGAGACAAAAGTTATAAAAAATGTATTTTTAAAAAAAATTTCAAAGCAATTTTTAGGAAAAGTTAGAAAATTCAACGTTAATAAAAGGTACTGTAGACATTTATATTTCTATATTATTTCAGTGTTTTTCTAATTTTTTATTTTGTTTTTCTTTTAAATTTTCTCTATTTTTATTTTATGTATTTTTAAAATTATATTTTCATAATTTCTGACTTTCTTTATAAAATTTAAGTTTTTCAATTTTTAAAAATTGAGTTTTTTTGTTATTTCTCTATTTTTATTTTTGAATTTATTTAAAAATAATTTTTAATGGAATTAGGCTTTGGAGTAATGTGTATAAACATTTTCAAACTTCAGGTACCAAATTCATGCAATACAATCTTTAAGTACTAAAAAAATTATTTGATACAACTTTAGGGATTAAATTATGATTTAACCCTTAAATATAACACATTTTCACATGTGAGGTAAATTATTAGTTCCACTTTGTTTTCGTCTTTCTTATCTTCTCATAATCAAATGCTGAGTGACACGTAATAATAATTATCGTAACCATTTTTTTTGAAAAAAACGGGTATCGACTTAGAGAAAAAAAAATGAAAACAGGAGTCGCCACCAATCTTTTTAGGTGTGATCGGATCACCTTAAGTTAACCATTTTAATAAAAGTTAAGATTTACTAAAACGATAATTTTTGGTCTATGAAAATCAGAAAATGAGTTCGGGAGTCGGTTACGCACGAGGAAGGATTAGCACCCTCGATACGCCCAAAATTGGTACCTAGTTGATTAATTAGTGTCTTAGTGTCGAAAATTTGAAAACTTGAAAGAATTTAAAATACGATCCCTCTTTGTAAAGAAAATGCTCAAATGTTAAGGACCTTCTCGTCTCACAATATAAAATGTCACATCCAGTAAGTTAGGACACGACATATTGAATTTTCGAGAACGAGCTTGCCTTTTATATAAAAATTCGTGTATTTCAAAAGGTTATTCAGTTAGTTAAGGTGAACGAGGAAAATCAAAACCCAGTAAGTTAGGGCACGCTTCCTCTAATTCCCAAACACCGAATATTGCCTTTACTTGCAAAAATCTTATTTCGAGGTAACAAAATGCCATACCCAGAAGTTAGGGCACAACACCTCGTATCTCCGAGAATAAGCATTTTCAAAACTCATGTCGCGATTTAAAAGAGTATTCATTATTTAGGTTAAAGGAGAAAATCGAAACCCAATAAGTTAGGGCACAATTGTCTCGAATTACCAAATACGGAATATTACTTTTATGAAAGAATTATTATTGGGTTGGATATAATGATAATAAGAATAATATTAAAGTAAAGTAAACAATAATACTATATATAAATATATATATATGTATATACATAAAAATATACCTAATATATAATAATAAAAGTGATAGCAAAAATAATGAAAATATGAGTAATATTAATAATATATTAGAATACAAAAGTAAAGTAATAACAATAGGGTGATAATAATAATAATAATACAAACAATAATACATATATATATAATAATAGTAGTTAGAAATAAAAATAATAAAAGTAACAATAATGATAGTAATAATATAAATAAATATGGAGAGGGCATATATAATATAATAATAATATAAATAATAATATATACATGAGAAATAATAATAATAATATAAATAATAGTAAAAATAATAAAATAATAAAATAAAGCTCTCAACTCTCTTTCTCTCTCTTTTCTAAATCCGGCCGTTGGTCCGGCTTTGCTTCGGTCATGGACCCCACGGTCACATCTACGCCATCAGACACGCATGCCAGACCTCAAAAAACCTTTTTCGTAATAAAATATGGGTAAGCTTCTTACTTTTATTTTTACTTTCGTATAAAAAAACAAAATAAAATTGAAAGGAAAACAATAAACAAACAAAGAACTAAAGATAAGAATAGACAAAAGAAACCTCTTTTGCTTTGATCTTTGATTAATCTCCAAAACTAGCCTTTCCAAGAAACAAAACAACCTTCTTTCCAAAAAAACAAAAAACACTTCCAAAAATAAAAAACCTCCTCCAAAACAAAGAACAATCCTCCTCCAAAAACCAAAAACCCTCCTAAAACAAAGTCTTGAATGGCTTTATAGCCAAATTTTACAAGTGGAGTGGTTGGGGTGGTTTAGGTGGCCAAGGGTGGTGGAGTTGGTGGCCAAGGTGGGTGGCCAACAAAGGTGGTGGAGTAGGTGGCCAAGGTTTTTATTTATTTATTTTTTTTGTGTTTGGGTTGGGATTAGGTTGGGCCAAAATTGGGTTTGGGCTTGTAACTGGATAATAGGCTAGGTTTAATTCGGGTTTGGTTTTATTGGGTCCCGCAAAATTTGGGTCTTATAATGCCCTCTTTGCTCATTATCGTAACGAGAATTGAGCAAAGACTACAAAAGACCAATTTTGCCGTGGCTCACGAGTCTTAAGTTATTGATCTTCTTTAAAATGGCCTCTTGACGGCTTCAATCGCTTCATCGCAACTCGGAAGGCGATATCCGCTATCTTTGATCTCGCTTCATTGTAAGCACAGGAATGTCAGATTTGCTATCTTCGATCTGTTCCCTATAAGCACAGGGATGCCAAATTTGATGTTTTCAACTTGTTCCCTATAAGCATAGGGATGCCAAATCTGATGTTTTCAACTTGTTCCCTATAAGCACAGGGATGCCATGCTGAAATCTTTGATCTGCTTCACTGTAAGCACGGGAATGTCAGATCTGTTATCTTTGATTTGTTCCTATAAGCATGTGGATGCCAAATCTGTTATCTTTGATTTGTTCCTATAAGCACAGGATGCCAATCGATGTTTTCAACTTGTTCCCTATAAGCGCAGTGGATGCCATGTTGAAATCTTTGATCCGCTTCATCGTAAGCACAGTGAATGTCGATCCGCTATCTTCGATTTGTTTCCTATAAGTGCAGTGGATGCCAAATCTGCTGTTTTCAACTTGTTCCCTATAAGCACGTGGATGCCATGCTGAAATCTTCGATCCGCTTCATCAGTAAGCACAGAATGTCGATCCGCTATCTTCGATTTGTTCCCTATAAGCACAGTGGATGCCAAATGCTGTTTTCAACTTGTTCCCTATAAGCAGTGGATGCCATGCTGAAATCTTCGATCCGCTTCATCGTAAGCATGGGAATGTCGATCTGCTATCTTCGATTTGTTCCCTATAAGCACAAGGATGCCAAATCTGCTTTTCAACTTGTTCCCTATAAGCACAGTGGATGCCATGTTGAAATCTTTGATCCGCTTCCTTTGTAAGCATAGGAATGTCGATCTGCTATTTTCGATTTGTTCCTATAAGCAGTGGATGCCAAATCTGCTGTTTTCAACTTGTTCCCTATAAGCATGTGGATGTCATGTTGAAATCTTCGATCCGCTTCATTGTAAGCACAGGAATGTCGATCTGCTATCTTGATCCGCTCTCTCGTAACTTCGGAGAGATAAGACTTGTTTTGATCTTCTTTCACTGAAACTTCTAGGAGATCTGCTGTGACTTTTAGCCTCTCCAATGCCATTTCTGGAAGAAGAGGTTTGCTGAAACTTCAAGGAGATCTGTTGTGGCTTTTAGCCGCTCCAACGCCATTTCAAGAAGAAAAGATCCTCTGAAACTTCAAGGAGATCTGCTGTGGCTTTTAGCACTCAATGCCATTTCAGGAAAAAGAAATTTGTAATTTCCACTGTTACCCTACTACTTAGGGGTTTAAGGCCCATCATCTTCGATCTATTTCCCAACCGCTTAGGGGTTAAGATCGTAAATTCAACTGTTACCCTCTTGGTTGGGGGTTAAAATTTGTAAATCTTGACTGTTACCCTACCGCTAGGGTTTAAGGTTTGTAAATTCGCTTGTTACCCTCATCGCTTAGGGGTTAAAGCCCATCATCTTCGATCTGCTTCCCCATCGCTAGGGGTTAAGATCTCAAATCTTCGATCTGTTACCCTATTGCTTAGGGGCTTAAGGCTTGTGAATTCACGATTCTAGGGACATCACCGAGAATCGGTTCCATATATCTATGCTTATGTCAAATGATTAGGATGCTATGATCGAAATGAATCAAATGCTCCTAACTAGATGTGTTATGAATGTGTCAAATAATTAGGATGCTATGATTGAAATGAATCAAATGCTCCTAACTAGATGTGTTATTATATGAATGTAGAAATGTCATGAGCCCTTTTTAAAAAGGCTTAAGGTATCATCGTGCGTTGTTCATTAGGACATTATCGCTGACGTATTATGTTGGCATCTTATTCAGCTGGTATTCTTGACAGAAAAGTCAAAGAAACAATCACATTTTGCTCGGAAAGCTTACCCCACTGTAATTTTAGAGTCCCTTCCACTGTACCTTTTAGGACATAAAGTTTGTGCCTCCTACTGCAATTTCAGAGGAATAACATTTGGTTTCTTCCATCCATTCCACTGCAACTCAAAGGCATAGTATTTGTATCATCTTCAATCGGTTTGATCTCATTACACTATTCCCTAGGTGTAATGACCGGATGTACATGAATGCAAAGTATCAATTCTTTTTCGAGAATGACCTCTTTTACACTTAGGTTGACATTACTCGTCATTTGTCGAGGTTGTATCACTGATGAAATGTCTCGTCTTTTGGTTCAACCAATAAAGAGTCCAAAGAGATAATATTTCCAACCTTTAGGCTTGGTGAGTTCTAAACAATAGTCCTGTTTCAGGTTCTTGTATTATTTAGAAACTTCCAGAGTAATATGCAAAACTTCTTTTGTGAAAGTGTTATTAGTCCATTAATCATTATTTCAATGCAAAATGCTTGAAAAATATCAAAACAATTAACAAGAAGGAAATTGGTTATGAGCATAGCTCGAAATGGATAAATTAATCAAAGATTGCAAATGCAATAAGAATGAAATCAACTCAGAACGAATGATTTAATCAAAGATAGCAATGCAATAAGAAGAAAATTTATTTGGACATATCTTGAGAAGAATCAAAGATAAAAAATTCAAAATGGGCAAAATGGAAGCTAGATGCCCCAGATATCGCAGCCTGAGCTTCTCTGTACCAACTTCTTGAGGACCTTTCTGAGTTCAATATGTGTTTAGGGGATCCGGAGTACTTTGTCGATGCCCCGAGACGTAACATACTTCTTCATTGTTAATTAAGGCATAGCAAGACTAATGTATGCCCCACTTTGATCCAAATTTGAGCTGCCCTTTTCGAGTTTTCAACTTGAATCCCTTTTAGTCTCAAGGCTCCATTTGCGGGGTTTCGCCCTAGCTTCTCTTTTTTTCCGTTTTTTTAGAATTTTTTTTTTTTTTTTGTGTTTTTGTGTTTTTGTGTTTTTTTTTTTTTTGCCTTTTCCTTTGCCTTTGCCATATAACGCCTAATCTTTAAACAGACTGCGACCTTTTGATATTGTACAGCTGTGTTAGACATGATTTTCTGGCACTCTTTATTGGCACCTTTTTTGAAATTTGATATTTGTCGACCTAGTGACATTGGCATATGAAACAACTTTTATCCTTTTCTGGGTAAACAATGACCCCAAAGACGAATCAAGATTGGTTAGAAGCTTTCAAAGAGATTGGCCCATAACCTCCATGCCCCACATGAAGGGCACATGAATTTTCTCTATAAATTTGGCATTTACAAGATAATCGATGCAATCCTTTCTATGGTGGGTCACAGAACCCAAATATCATGATTAGCCCGCCATCGTAAAACCATTAGCATATGTCATTCAAAACCCTGCAACATCCTCCTATCTTAGTAGCCAGACGTATCTTGATATGATCATGCAAAAAATCTTTAAATTCTAGGAAGTGACTCAACGACGTCTCGCTTTGCCTTTGTGGTAATGCAGACTCCGATGTTTGCATCTTTCTCTTGTCATAGGCCTACTGTCTACTGTCTTTTTGTAAGAGAGGATCTGTTTTCATCTTACTCTACCATCCTTAACAAATTAGAAAGTAGTCTACATCACTATCATCTTCAGAGTGTTGAGATCCCTTTAGGCCCATATTTCGCTCAAAAGGAGACTCGGAGTCAATGACAGCGTTACTCACATCATTGATATCTGGGGACCCGCTGAAGGCAGATTCTAAAGAAATAAATGATTTTAAGGATGATTATTTGTATGGTATGATCATGAATGAAGAATAAACGAATATTTGAAATAAATTCCAAAGAACAAAAGAATCTAAAAACAATTATTTGTATCGTATGAGATGAAATCAAAGAATATTTACTCAAAAAGATGCATTTTATTGAAATAAAGACTTGGGATACAAGCCTATTTCACAAAAGGGGTTTAATTGCTTCCAGGCTTAAAGCAACAAGCGTGTTTTGAATATTACTCTAGATTAGCTCTAAAAACTACAAGAGGTTCCTCTACAGACTAATCATTCAAAACATTTCCAGGTTTGTAAGGACGAATGCCTTACAAGTTTCTCTACTCAGGATCCGATGCTACTAATCCTCTTCTTATTTTTCTATCTTTGACAGAGTCCTTTAATCATTTGCTCTTATCATCGTGATTTGGTAACGGACTCTTTGTACCAGGGGTATCATCAAACTTCACAATCCCCATCTCGAGGAGTCTTTCAACCGTCTTCTTGAAGGCAGTACAGTTTTCTATTGAATGCCCCGATACTCTCGCATGATAATCACATTGAGCGTTTGAATCATACCATTTGGGGTATGGGGGTTGCAACGGCTTTATATAATATGGGGACACCACGTGTGAATCAAATAAACTTTGATATAACTCCTTATATGACATTGGGATTGGCGTAAATTGGAGCTTTTCAAAATTTTGCCTTACACTTGATTCCTGCTTTGTCGAACTTTGTTGCCCCCTCTTAGTCACCTTTGGTTGATTGACGTTATTGACCTTGAGTGATCTCTATTGTATGAGCTCATCTGTTCACTTCATTCTCCTTTTCTTTGAACCGACCTCTTGGTAGTTTCTCCAACTTCAATCTTGCCACCTCTTATGGCATTCTCAATCATCTCTTTGCCATTACCATATCGTAAAAACTTTTGGTAGTATTCTCAATCATATGGGTGATGAATGGGGCCTTCAAAGTATTAATGAAGAGCATGGTCGTTTCCTTCTCCAAAAGAGGTGGCTAGACTTGCATCGCTATTTCCTCCACCGTTGTGCATACCGCTGAAACTCTCACTCGGCTTCTTTTCCATGTTTTGTAGTGTGATCCTATCTGGCGCCATATCACCACATGGTTATATTGTTGCATGAAAGCTTGTGCAAGATCTCTCTATGAACCGATCTTTGCAGCTCAACTGATTGTACCACCTAGCATTGCTCCCATTAGGTCATCCGAAACAATGGATCAATAGTTGATTGTTGTTCACATAGCCATCATCCTTCTACAAAACATTGTTATGTGCGCCTCGGGCAAGTAGTCCCGTTGTACTTTTCAAACTCGGCATCTTAAATTTATGAGGAAGCACCAAATGGAACCAAACTTAAGTCTTTGGCATCGATCCTCTGATGATTGCCAGCGCCTTCTAAAACCCTAAACTTCTCCTCTAACCACCTGCAACGATCTTCCAATTGTTTCGAGGATTCAGTGGCCATTCTTTCCTTCTCTATTAAATCCAGATCAGGAGTAATAAGGTTGACCGAGCTATCACCCAAATTATTTCCCAACCCAGATGGGAAATTTATGGGGATTCCAGCATCCACTGGCCCATGTTGAGGCCTCACTGTGACAGATGGCCTTCTAGGAGGTACCTTGGTTTGCAGAGGCACATGAGGTGGGGTAAAACCCGGAGGGTAGGTAGGATCTTCATTATCTTCTCCCGCATTGATCAAAAGGCTTTTCCCCTTTTCTAATCCGCCAGCCAATAGACGAGTTAATTGATCCATCATGCTTTTCTGGGACTCTAACATATGGTCCCTCATATCTTGCTGTATCTTAGCCAGTTGCTCTTGCATCTGCTCTTGTAATTGTTCTTGCATCTCCCTTTGCATTTGTTCTATCCTTTCTAATTTCTAGTCCATTGCTTTGGTTTTACGGCGGGTATAGTGGCTGTGTTCGGTTGCTTGATTCTCGTTGGTTTCCAGATTAACTGAAATAATTTTGTTTAATCAGGGTTCTTTAGTGAAAGTTTAATGCAAATGTTGCAATGTAATGCAAATGTATGGAATGAATGCAAAAGAAAGGAAGATGTTGATCTTGAATTCAATTCCATTAGAATAACTTTTCTAGAAAACATATTTCTTTACATGAAAATATATTACATATGCGGTATTGCCCTTCATATCCCAAGTAAACGCTGATCTTTTCTTCATGGTCGAATCTTGTAAATTCTCTAAAAGATGCCTTTACTAGTTCCTTGCTGCTTAATCTGAGCCTCGATCTCTTGCTCACTTATCTCCATGATACTCATCAAAAGTGTCGGCTCTTGAATAATCTTCGTTGGCAATTAAATCAAGTCATGTATTCCTTCGTGGACTTCCAGCTTTCTCTCGTCATGCCTTTGTTGGCTTGAATCTCTGGCAATTATATCATGTATTCCTCCGTGAACTACCAGCTTTCTCTCATCGTGTTTACTTGGATTATATTCAGGCGATCGCACTATAATCTACTTTATCAAGAAATTCGTTTCCTTATGACAAACTATTCTATTTAGGAATTGAATTTCGAATCAACACATTCTTTTCTTTGATGTAATGTAATGCAAATGCATGAACGCAAAAAAAAAGGAAGGCATTGATTCTAAATTTAATTTCATTAGAACAACTTTTCTAGAAAGCAAATTCTTTTACATAAAACGGACTACATATACGACTTTTCTCTTGTATTCTAAGTGAAGACACCTATCTTCCTCTTCATATCCGGATCTTGTGGTCGAGTCTGACGAATTCTCCAAGAGATGTCTATATTAACTCCTTTTTTGCTCGATCCAGGCTGCGACTCGTTGCTCACTTATTACTGTGATACTTGTCAGCTCCTTTAAGAAGGTCAAGATGTGACGGCTCTCGAATAATCTTTGTCAGTTTCTGTCTTCAGGTAATGAAGCGAAGTCTTGTATTTCTTCACGAGCTATCAGTCTTCTTTCATGTATTCACTTGGATCATATTTAGACAACCGTGTTATAATCCACTTTATCAAAAAATTCGTTTTCTTATGACAAACTGTTCTATTTAGCAATCAAATATGAATCAACATCTCCTTCCTAGGATGATGTAATGTAATGCAATTATAAACAAAACAAAAATAAAACACGTTAGTGCAGGATAAATAAATAACAAATAAAGCAATTCGGGTGACCACTAGGGGTTCGGAGTGGCTCTACCTAGGGTGGGCTCCTAGGTCTCTCTATATGTGGTTTGGTTTTAGAGTAAGGGTACCTGAACCAACAGATTCCTCGATCCTCACCCATTATAGGCTCATTTGAATCGAGTTCAATTTAGGAGAATACATTTCCCTATGGCTACACGGAGATGAAAATCTCACGAAACCATAGGTACGGATGTATTCAAAGTGATCCACTATCACGCACGGAGGTGAAAACCTCACGAGGCGTAGTTTCTCACTCCCACTTAAGGGTGTGACCACAACGGTCATGCAATGCAATGCGAGAAGATATATGCATAAAAACTTGAAACAATTAAAGAAAATAGGAATAAAATGATGAAAAACAGACGAAAAACGGGTGAAACGCAATAAAGTGATCGTATATCAAAACCAAATTCTCAATTTTCGAAAAAAGACAAAAGTTAATCAACTTGTGGCTCGACTCTCTTATAAAACTCCCCAGTGGAGTCGCCAAGCTATCGTAACCATTTTTTTTGAAAAAAACGGGTATCGACTTAGAGAAAAAAAAATGAAAACAGGAGTCGCCACCAATCTTTTTAGGTGTGATCGGATCACCTTAAGTTAACCATTTTAATAAAAGTTAAGATTTACTAAAACGATAATTTTTGGTCTACGAAAATCGAAAATGAGTTCGAGTCGATTCACATACGAGGAAGGATTAGCACCCTCGATACGCCCAAAATTGGTACCTAGTTGATTAATTAGTGTCTTAGTGTCGAAAATTTGAAAACTTGAAAGAATTTAAAATGCGATCCCTCTTTGTAAAGAAAATGCTCAAATGTTAAGGACCTTCTCGTCTCACAATATAAAATGTCACATCCAGTAAGTTAGGACACGACATATTGAATTTTCGAGAACGAGCTTGCCTTTTATATAAAAATTCGTGTATTTCAAAAGGTTATTCAGTTAGTTAAGGTGAACGAGGAAAATCAAAACCCAGTAAGTTAGGGCACGTTTCCTCGAATTCCCAAACACCGAATATTGCCTTTACTTGCAAAAATCTTATTTCGAGGTAACAAAATGCCATACCCAGTAAGTTAGGGCACAACACCTCGTATCTCCGAGAATAAGCATTTTTCAAAACTCATGTCGCGATTTAAAAGAGTATTCATTATTTAGGTTAAAGGAGAAAAATCGAAACCCAATAAGTTAGGGCACGATTGTCTCGAATTACCAAATACGGAATATTACTTTTATGAAAGAATTATTATTGGGTTGGATATAATGATAATAAGAATAATATTAAAGTAAAGTAAACAATAATACTATATATAAATATATATATATGTATATACATAAAATATACCTAATATATAATAATAATAGTGATAGCAAAAATAATGAAAATATGAGTAATATTAATAATATATTAGAATACAAAAGTAAAGTAATAACAATAGGGTGATAATAATAATAATAATACAAACAATAATACATATATATATAATAATAGTAGTTAGAAATAAAAATAATAAAAGTAACAATAATGATAGTAATAATATAAATAAATATGGAGAGGGCATATATAATATAATAATAATATAAATAATAATATATACATGAGAAATAATAATAATAATATAAATAATAGTAAAAATAATAAAATAATAAAATAAAGCTCTCAACTCTCTTTTCTCTCTTTTCTAAATCCGCCGTTGGTCCGGCTTTGCTTCGGTCATGGACCCCACGGTCACATCGGCGCCACAGTAAGACATGATGCGGACCTCAAAAAACCTTTTTCGTAATAAAAATATGGGTAAGCTTCTTACTTTTATTTTTACTTTAGATATAAAAAACAAAATAAAATTGAAAGGAAAACAATAAACAAACAAAGAACTAAAGATAAGAATAGACAAAAGAAACCTCTTTTGCTTTGATCTTTGATTAATCTCCAAAACTAGCCTTTCCAAGAAACAAAAACAACCTTCTTTCCAAAAAACAAAAAACACTTCCAAAAATAAAAAACCTCCTCCAAAACAAAGAACAATCCTCCTCCAAAAACCAAAACCCCTCCTAAAACAAAGTCTTGAATGGCTTTTATAGCCAAATTTTACAAGTGGAGTGGTTGGGGTGGTTTAGGTGGCCAAGGGTGGTGGAGTTGGTGGCCAAGGTGGGTGGCCAACAAAGGTGGTGGAGTAGGTGGCCAAGGTTTTATTTATTTTTTTTTTTTTGTGTTTGGGTTGGGATTAGGTTGGGCCAAAATTGGGTTTGGGCTTGTAACTGGATAATAGGCTAGGTTTAATTCGGGTTTGGTTTTATTGGGTCCCGGGCAAAATTTGGGTCTTACAATAATAATACTACTTTAAATTACATAATCTTGTACATTCGGCCGAGGAATTAGTGAAATAATCAATTATTGATTTTATCGAATTCAATCAATCTAAAAAGTATTTAAAAGTTTATAAATATATTTAAATACACGATAAAGTTTTTATAATTTTAGAGTTTTGTGTATGTAATTTAAGTTATGTTAATATTGACGGGCTTAAATGATACTAATATTTAATAAAATTATATTTGCAACTGTTGTAATAAACATACAACGTTTATTGTCAATATTTAATTACTACACTAAAATATTATTTACAAATTAATATATTTACCCAAAGATGAAATATTAATAGAGTGATTAGTATCTTAGCGATTACCTTTATTCAAATTAATTATTATTTAATTTTATAATTGAAGTCTTACTTGAGATTGTTTTGTTTGAGCCAACTACAATTATACCAACTAAAATTACTGCATGCATTACGACAAGAGAATTATCTTAAGATGGTTCACGTTATTATTATTATTTCATTCTTTCTTTTCACGTTTTTCATTTATTTTCATTTCCTTTTATTTTATTTATTTCCAATTATTAATTAAAAATTTTAGCCACCGTGCTCAATAATTATCGATGTTGCCGTTTACAATGGCCTTTTGTGTCGATTGCGGCACCAAAGAAGAATTTTTGATCATTTCTACGATTTAAATTTTTGAGAAATCGACTTGAAATCCTTTAAAACAATGACCAAGGCTTCAAACTACTCATTCTTCAATTCCTGTTTCGCTTCATTAAATTGTCACTAGTTAAATATATGTTATTCTCCGCGGTTAAATACACTACCTTACTGTTCAGATCACCGAACAGAATCTCAGAGCTCCGAACTCAAACTCAAACTTCTCTTTGTTCTTACTTTCTTGCTGCTGATTCAATCTAAAAAATAAATTATTTTTTTCAGTTTTTTAAAAATTCAAATCGGTATCCCCTGATACATTACGGACACCATCTTAGAAAAATAATTCAATTCTTTTGGTGTTTTCAACTTAATATTTTGTCCTTTAACTCTTAAAAGAACCAAATGGACGAATTCCATAAGTTCCTTGTGCCAGGAAAACAACTTCAATAATTATTATCATTACTATTCATAATGTAAGTGTGCCCTTCCACATTTTTTTTCTTTTTTGAATTCAATTGATTAGACATTCAAATTCAATATTCGTTTTCATATATACATTATTTTTGTTGGCCCAAACTATTGCTAAGAGATAAGCTCTCTTGGAAAAGAGTGGTTAAAGGCCAGATTATCATTTAAGTTTAATAGTGTCGTAGAAAAGTGATTTTAAAAAAAAAATTATAGTATTTATTATTGTGGTCTATAAGTGCTTTTAGGAAAATAAAATTTTTATTTTAGACATTTTGTTATAAAGTAAAAGATTTAATGAGGAATAAAAAGATTTTTAATTGAGAGCACTTTTCCAAAAGGTAAAAGTTAGAAGTTTTGGGTTGGATTAAAATCCTAGTTTAAAATCAATGTTTGATTTGAAATAATTGTTTGGGTTGAATGATGCTTTTCAACCTCAATTGAAAGCACACCCTAAAAGAGTGAGCACTCCTTCAAACACTATGATAAACATGAATAAAATAAGGGTTACATTGATTGTTTATGCAATTCGGCTTCTCTATGTCAAAGGAACCAAATTGATTTAACAATAAGACTTTTATAATTTTGGGGTTGTGTGCATGTAACTTAAGTTATGTTAATATTGACTGGCCTAAATGGAGGCTAATATTATACAAAATTACATTTGCAACTGTTGTAATAAACATGTGATGCTTATTGTTAGTGTTTAATTACTACACCAAGATATCATTTACAAATTAATATATTTGTCCAAAAATAAAATATTAATGGAGTGATTGGTATCTTAAGGTTTACCTTTATTCAAATTAATTATTAGTTTGTTTTATATTTGAAGTCTTACGTGAGATTGTTTTGTTTGATACAACTAACCTGCCAACATTATTGCATGCATTAATTGTATTCTTATATTAAATGACACCAACTTCAAGTTATGGTAAGAGAATCTTAAGATAGTTCAACAATATTCTCATAATCTTTATCCTTTCCCATCATCTCCTCCAATTTTCTAGTCAGATCCCTCTTAAGGCCCTCCATTTTATTTCTAACAAAACCCGCCCATCTCACCAAGCCCTTCCTCACACCTTCTAACTTAACCAACATATCACCCGAAGTAGATTGACCTATTTGTTTAACCTCCTCCTCAAAAGATTCTTCTATCACCCACCATGCCTCAGACTAAAACCTTTTCTGCCTCAACCTATTACTCTCCTGCTCTGTATGATTAAGAAGGGCATAATGATCCGAAAAAGAATGTGGTAAATGCTAAATCACTACACTAGAAAACATGTTCATCCATTCAACATTCGCCACTCCTCTATCCAGTCGTTCTCTCATATTCGTTTTATGTAAGTTTCCCCTTTCCCAGGTAAACCAAGCCCTAAAGTATCCAATGTCCATTAACTGACATTCCTCTAAGACTCCTCGAAAGACCTCCATTCTCCTCTCCTTTCTTGGCACACCAACCTTTTCAAAAGAGTATATAATTTCATTAAAATTGTCATACACTAGCCAAGGGAACGTTTGAGAGCGTCCTAGATTTTTCACAAATTCCATGAATTGTCTCTGCTACACGCATACGATGTCCCATAGAAGCCAGTAAACCTTCACTATTTTTCCCTATCAGTCTCCTAAAATATAATATCTACATGACTACTAGAATGACTCCTTAGATTCGTTTTAACATTTTCCTTCCAAGCTAGAAAATGACCTCTTCTAAAACCATTTACCAAAACATGAATACCATTTAAAAATCCACACCTTCTATACACATTCTCCATTTGCACATTACTAATTTTTGTCTCCATAAAGGAGACCACTTGTGGATTATACATCTTCAGCATATGCCGAAGCCTTCTTATAGCCCGTGGACACCTCAATCAATGGGTGTTCCAACTAATTATTATCATTACTACCGATCATCTTGCCCCTTGGCAGCTGTAGATAAAAAGTGAGTTAGTCCCAACGATCTCTCATCTCTAATCACAAGTGAATCTATCACAATCGAAACACTGCGATTTCTATTATCCTTTTTGGGTCTTTTTTTTCCCATCTCTGCCTTCTATAGCGCATTCCTCAGAGTCATGATTTGTATTTGATTGACCCTGTATCTTTGAAGAGTCCCCTTGCATACCCGACACTAATTTCAAATCACCTTCCAAATTTAACCCCAACACAGGATCTATAGTCATCCCAAATTATTTTTTCCGTCCTCCCACAATCCCTACACTAAATCAAAACGTCCTAGGGTATTTCCCCTTATCTTCCCTTCACCGTCCTTTCGCAGCCACACACTGTTCATCGCAGCAACTCTCCTAGACTGGGCTTTTAGAGACAGATACCATCCCATCTCTACAACTTCTAAGCCTTTAGCCATTCTAGCTTGACAAAAATAGTCATTGTGCCCTAAACAAGCACAGAAAAAATAAAACAGATTCAGTCATTCGTAGATAAAGTTGACATAGGAACACTTGCCAAGTGAAAACATAATCTTCTTTTTTCGCTTCAAAGAGCATCTAACATCCATCTCAATCCGTATACGTAAGAAATTCATGAGGCCCTTACCCAATCTTTTGCCATTGATCCAAAAAACTTACCCATAAAATCACCTAACTTCTTCGCTATAGATTCAGTAAACAACCCTAGGGGTAAATCATGCACTTGTACCCAAAAAGTCGTATAGATTAGCGGTACTTTCATCGGATCCTCACCATCCTCCAAACAATGAATCACCAAAAGATGATTATTGAAAGTTCATAGATCCTTATTTAGTACCCTATCAATATCCATTTTATGAAAAAATTGAAAAAAGAACCTCTTATCCCCAAAATTAGAGATCTCAACCCCTCTCAGAGGATGCCATAGATTCGCTATCACGCTTTTTATTGTCGTAAAATGGATTACAGTTGTTGTGAGAAAGCATCCAAATAGACAAAGATCATAAACCATCGTCGCAGAATTAGTTTCCTTTTTTACTTGCAAAATCTCCTATTCCTCATTTTCCAATGTTAACTCTACCAATTCATCCTCCATTGCCACAAATCAAAATCAACCAGATTGATAAGAAATACTCTATGTCATAGCCAGAACAAAGAGAAATAAGCCAAAAAAACCCTAAAAAAAACCAAAACATACTAGAGCAGCAGACCAGAGACGTGCTAGAGTAGCAGACCTTCGATATGTCGAGTTAAAATTTTAAATACAAATATTTGATTCTATTGATATACATGAATAAGAAAATCCATCTTAAACATACTACATGCCATAATTATTAATTAAGAAAATAAAGTAAATCACCAACAATGTTAGGTGTAATGGTAAGACACATTACATGTTCAAAGGATGACACAGGTTCAAACCTTGAAAACGACATTGTTGTGAAGAGTAGTCACGAACTTCGAGCATGGACCAACCCTTCTTTATCTCGAAGGATAAGGCACCCTAACCACTTTACGACTATTCCATTCCTGTTGTCCATTGAAATCGCTTTGAATAATCCTCCTTTTGGGGAATTTTAGATTGAGCTTCTGATAAACTTTGATTTTTAGCTAACTCGACACTAACCCTTCAAAATATTTCTTGTTGGAAGTATCCTTCTTCCTATCGATAACGAATGAGAAGGATGAAATAATTCGATGGGGGTAGTTTTTGAACCATACCACTCTTGATAAGTAGTCATACTTCCACCTATTTATACTTGGTGTTTGTCACACATAAACAATTCTATATACCTTGAAATTTAGTATTACCATTTTTCATTTGGTACTTGGTAGTCTATTTTCCTCTCTTACTCTCTTTTTTTATTTTGATATATATAAACATGACTTTTTAGTTAATTACAAGGTAATGTATCCAAGTTAATGAGTCTAATGCTACTAGAATCAATGGCAACAAAAGAAGTAAATAGATATCAAGCAATTGTTCAAATAGGGGTATTGACAGTATATTGTGATAACACTAATGCAAAAAAAAAACTCCAAAAACCCTGTGTTGCACTCTCGAATGCAGCATCTAGATATCAAGCATCACTTTATACGAAAGCCTATTGAATCAAAAAGGGATATTCTTCAATATATGTCAATAGAAAATCGGATGGCTAATAAATTTATCAAGAGTCTTGGTGCAAAAGGATTTGAAGTGCTAAGAGGAGCATTTATAATCTGTTATGAATCTCTCGAAAGTATAAAGAAGGGCACAACCATTACCTTATCAGTGCGTACATTTGCACTTATTTATTTTATTGGTTTTATTGCCAAATTTATCTCATGTTGGCTAATTTTTATCCTATGGAGAATTTTTAGGGGTGGCATTAAGGGGGCTTTTTGGTGGTTGAGTTAGCCTTAAATACCCCTATTCAGTTAGAAAAGGGAAAACCTTTTTCCCTGTGACTTTTATTTTCTTTTCTCAATTGCTATTTCCTCTTGATTAACTTTTTTTACACTTTCAAGAAATACAAACTTGCTTTATTGGCTCAGAATGGCTAGAGTGAAATGAGAAGTAAAGAAAAAGGTTGGAACCTCTTCTTCTTCCATAGAAATATTTGAAGAAGAGGTAATAAATGTTTAGACTAATGAAACTGTCTAAAAAAATATCCCTCCACTCAATCAAGACACACAAGATGATCAAATTGTTGTGATTGCTGGAGAAGAGAGGAAGAAAATAACAAAATAGGAGGAAGAAGAAGGAGAGAAATAGCAGAGAGAAAAGAGAAGAAGTTGAGAACGCAATATTCTTTTCATAACAACCCAGTACTACGGGCATGCTTAAAAGGAAAAGATTGACGCTGTTGTCATTCGGTTACAACTAAGTGCCCAAAAATCCCCATTTAGTAACTAAGCTTTCGCCTTAAAACGCAACGTATTCATTAAAAGACCCCTCCCCAAAACGTGTCGTTTCAACAAATAGAATAAACAAAATTTAACTATTGTTTTAACCTCTCTAATTATTATCCATAACAATACTGCCTACCTTAAATAGATCATTGTCCTCAAGGATCGAAAGTAGGATACTGCTTCTGAAAGTTTGTCCAATCTTCTCACGTGGAGTCCTCAAGGAAAGTGTCTGCCCATTCGACTAATACTTCAGTGGCTGCCTGATTTCCTTTTTTAACCATCCGTCTTTCAATGATCCTAGTTGGTTCTTTCAAGATTGAACCATCTATTCCTACAGGTGGCAAGGTCGGTGAGCGGACAGCGGAGCCAACATACTTTTTCAGTTGAGACACGTGGAATGTGGGATGTATTTTGGTGCTAGCAGGTAGTGTCAAACAGTAAGCCATCTGACCAACCTTAGCTTCAATAGGATAAAGGGCCATAAAACTGAGGAAAAAGCTTTTGGTTTCGCACCTTCTTCAATGAATGCTGTCGGTAGGGCTGAAGCTTCAAATACACGAGATCTCCTACTGCAAACAATCGATTAGACTTTTTTTTATCTGTCATTTGCTTCATACGGTCTTGAGCTCGTTTCAAGTGGAATCGAAGGAGCTTCCGTAGGGTTTCAAATGTTAGAGGGTTCTATCCACCTTGGCTACAGTGGAAGAGTCGGTCAAGTATGGTAGGTGCAAGGGAGGCTCTTGTCCACAGAGGGATGTGTAAGGAGTATTGTTGATAGCCGAATGGTGTGTGGTTTTTTTACCGCCATTTTGCTGAGGGTAGCCAAAGAGCCCATTCAAAAGGTTTTTCACCAGTCATACAACGCAAATAACTTTCAAGGTATCTATTTAAGACTTTTGTCTGCCCATCTATTTGAGGGTGGTAGGCCGTGGAAAGATAAAGTCGGGTGCCAAGTAGTTTAAAAAATTCTTGCCAAAATGTATTAAGAAAAATTTTGTCTCTGTCGGACACGATGGACTCTGGAACTCCATGAAGTTTATAGACATGGTCCAAGTAGAGTTGAGCAACCGTGGAAGCAGTAAAAGGGTGAGCCAGAGCTAAAAAATGAGCATGCTTGGTTAGTCTGTCAATTACTACCAAGATGGTGCTCTTACCCTTGGATAAAGGAAGGCCTTCAATAAAGTCCATACTGACAGTAGCCCATGCTCGATCAGGTATTGGCAAGGGTTGTAAAAGGCCAGGGTATGTAGCATCGTCACCTTTGTATTATTGGCATGTGGGGCATTCTTGAACCCATTGCTTGACATCCTTCGATAACCCCTTCCAATATAGCAAGCTAGCGATGCGACCCCGAGTAGCATGGGTGCCTGAGTGTCCACCCACGACCTCACTATGGAACAGCTCAAAAATGGCCCTCCTAAGGTCGGTGCTGTGACCGATGACCACCTTCCCGTTTCGCTTAAGAAACTTTCCATCTAAGGAGTACTTGGGATGAGATTGAGGGTTTTGTAATAACTCATTGGACAGCTTTTGGAGCCTCTCATCATTTAACCCTGCCTGTAGAATTTTATCCCATAACTTGACCAGTGAAGTGATACTTCCCCAAAGCATTGGTGAAGTTGGCCGTCATGCAAATGAAGGCGTCGGGATAAAGCATCAGCCACGACATTTTGAGACCATTTGCGATACACAATGGAGTAATTATACCCCAAGCATTTTGGAAACCCATTTCTGTTGAAACGGAGTGATAGCCTGTTGCTTCGAAAGAAATTTTAGACTTTGGTAGTCAGTATTAATAACAAAGGGGTTCCTAACAAGGTATGAATGCCACTTCTTAACAGCAAGCAAAACAGCCAGCATCTCCTTATCGTATATAGATAAAGCTTGGTGTTTAACGCCCAAGGCTCTACTAAAGAATGCCACTGGTCGAGCTTTTTGTTGTAACAAAGCTCCAATTTCGCTACCACAAGCACCTGTCTCCACAAAGAAAGGCTCACTGAAATCGGGAAGAGCAAGGACTGGGGCTGTGCACATTGTGTTTTTTAGAGCTAAGAAAGCAGATTGGGTCGAGTCTGTCCAATGCCGCTATTGATCTTTCTTTAATAATGAGGTGAGGGGCTGAGCAAGTGCGCCATATCAATGAACCGTCTATAGTAGCTAGAGAGACCTAAAAATCCTAGAAGTTCCTTGATGTTCTTAGGTGTAAGCCAAGAGAGAACGCTTTCAACCTTTGAAGAATCCATTCGAACAGTTCCTGCAATGATAATATGGTCGAGATATTCAACCTGAGTAGTAGTAAAACAACATTTGATTTTCTTAGCATAAAGGTGATTAGTCTTTAACAGCTGTAAGACTACTTCCAAATGTCTCAAATGGTCATTCCAATCCTTAGAATAAACGATGATGTCATAAAAAAAAACTAGGACAAATTTTCTCAACACTGGATTGAAAACATTATTCATCAAAGCCTAAAAACTGGATAGAGCGTTGGTTAGGCCAAATGGCATAACCAAAAACTCGTAGTGGCCTTCATGAGTTCGAAACGCTGTTTTATAAACATCTTTGTCCCACATCCAGATTTGGTGATATCTGGATCTCAAATCCAATTTAGAAAACAAGGTAGCTTGGCTAAGCTCATCCAACAATTCTTCAATAACAGGGATAGGGAACTTATCCTTGATAGTCATGCTATTGAGTTGCCTATAATCCACGCACATACGTCAGCTCCCATCTTTTTTCCTTACTATGACAATAAGTGAAGCAAAGGGACTAGTGTTGTCCCTTATAATTCCTTCCTGTAACATTTCCCATACTAGTTTTTCAATCTCATTTTTATGAATAGTAGGGTACATGTAGGGCTTGACTTTGACTGCTCGTGATTCATCCAGCAAGGGAATACGATGATCGTGAAATCAAGTAGGTGGTCGACCGGATGGCATTTGAAAAACATCCTCAAAAGCAGTCAATAACCTGTAGAGCAGTGGATGATCAAGGGACTTTGGAAGAGTAAGGGTGGTCTATTGACTAAAGGATAATAGCATCGGTTGGGGTCCATAGCTAAAAGCCTTGAAACATTTAGTTGCTTGGTTGTCAGATAATAACTGAAGACTGCTAGGCATAATTCCTTGGAGGGTATGATTGCTGCCCCGATGCTCGAACTGCATAGTGAGTGAGGAAAATTTCCAGATAATGGATCTCAAAGAGAAAAGCCACTGGATATCCAATACTATATTAGATCCATTCAACGACAACAAATAGAAATCAGTAATGAATGCGAATTCCTGAGCTCCCTATTGGGCATTTTTGTAGATTCCCTGAGTTGAGAGCGTAACACTATTAGTTACCATGACCCTTAATGTAACAGCCGGCTCAATAGGTAGGTTTAGATGCTTTGCGAGCTTGGAGTCCATGAAATTATGTGTACTCCCAAAGTCCACAAGGATAATGACCTCTGTTTGCTCGATATGAGCTAGAAGCCTCATAGTGTTGTGACCTTGAGAGCCATGCAAGGCATGTAAAGAAAGGACAGATGAAGTAACCTCGGGTTCCTGCTCCACTTATTCCTATTGCTCCTTACAATCTTGGAACTCATCAGTGTTAGGACTATTCGGTTCAGCCTCACCACCAGAAGAAACATTAATCACCAACTGGTACAACTGAGATTTTTGACATTTATGACTAGGGGAATACTTGGATGCACACCAAAAGAAAAGGCCTTTATGTCTCTGATCATCCATTTCAGCCTGTGATAAAGACTTCATAGGACCCTTATGAGCCCCCATGGTGCTAGAGAAGGGAACAGCTTGAACGGGTTTAATATTTGGCAGAAGGGGTCGAGTGAGTCCTCTAGTCCCACCGATATATGTCAATTTTTTAACAGGCCCCGAGATAATGTTTTCCACTCGTCGAGCTAATCGAAACCCATCCGTTAGGGTGGAAGGCAGAAACAACCGCAAATACTGCCCTATCTCTGGTTTGAGATTATTAACAAACACGCTAATCGCATGTTCCTCGGTAAGATCAATTTGGTTGAGTAGAATAACAAATGTATCATGAAATTGGGTCACTGACCCGAGTTGCTTCAATGTAACAAGTTCAAACATAGGATCTAGAAGAGTGTCGAAACAAAAGCGTTCCTGCAGTCCACGGGCATATACCTCCCAGGACAGTTGTGGTAACCCACCACGCCTCTGGACAAAAAAATGATGCCAGTTGAGAGCCTTACCTTCAAGGTGAAGCATGACCATCTTAACTTTTGCCTCGTCTCGGATACATTCAGATGAGAAGAATTGTTCCAATTTCGACCACCAACCTCAAAAATCTGTACCATCAAAACGTGGGCAATCCAACCTGTATAGGTTACTAGTGATGTCCCCAAAAAACCCCTTTTGCAATGATTCTGATTGCCTGAACTCCCGTAACGGAGATAGGATTAACTGCTCCTCTTTCAAAGAATCAAGAGGAACACTCCCTAATATTCCTTTTCCTTTATCCAAGCTGACTTCCATCGGAGTCGTTTTGCTGGTACTAACAACACTGGTTGGTGTTGGCTGCCCCATATATTGCTCAAATAAGGCTTGAAGACCCGTGCGAATCTCGGTTCAAATCTCACCTTTCATCGAATCATTGAAGGTTTGAGACTTGGTATCAATCTTGGCATACAAGTCTGATTTCAACTGGGTGAACTCCTGCTGCAGTTGACTCATTTCTTTTTGAAGCCTGGTGGTTATTCTGTCATTGGCCATGAGGAAGGACTAGCTCTAATACCTTGTTACGGTTGCTGGAGAAGAGAGGAAGAAAATAACAGAATAGGAGGAAGAAGAAGGAGAGCCATAGCAGAGAGAAAAGAGAAGAAGTTGAGAACGTAATATTCTTTTCATAACAACCCGGTACTACGAGCATGCTTAAAAGGAAAAGATTGACGCTTCTCTACAGCTGTCATTCGGTTACAACTAAGTGCACAAAACTCCTCGTTTAGTAACTAAGCTTTCCCCCTAAAACGCAGCGTATTCATTAAAAGACCCCTCCCCAAAACGTGCTGTTTCAACAAACAGAATAAACAGAATTTAACTACTATTTTAACCTCTCTAATTATTATTCACAACACAAATTTATCGTTTGATAGACTCCTTAACACAACAAGCTGATGAAGCATTAGGTGAAACAAACCTGGAGATGAACCTAATGAGATACCTGTTCGAATAGGCGCTTGAATAGAAGATCGAACAGATGAAATAACATTTTGAGAAAAGAGCATTGTTGAGAAGGACTCCAGCTTGTTGTGTTGATACGTATCATTGAGAAGACACCCTGACAAGGGGGAGTATGGTGTGTTTTTGATAAGTGGAGTTTGAGTTTGATGTGTTGTTACTTTTTTGGTTGTTGATGTTTGATGGGCTGTTATTTTTTTGGTTGATGGTTATTGTTTTTAGAGGGAGGAGTTGAGCTATTTTTGAATACTGTTATGAAGTTTTCTTGTTCTTGCTACTTTGGAGATATTTATTTATGCTCCTGTGTGAAATGGTGGATGGTGCTGATGAGCGAATGGATTTGGTTGCTATGGTACTGGTGTAAGGGGGAGTTTGTGCTATCTATTGCTAATGGTCTATCTCTGCCAGCTGATGCTATTTATTGCTAGTTATATAGGTTGTTGCTATTATTTTTCTGTTTCATGCTGAAGTTTAGGGGGAGATTATTGGTTTTATGATTTTACTGCTATGTTTCTACCTTTATACTGCTATTTTTCTGATGATGTATATAACATCTTTCTTGAGTTACTTATTCAATTTATATTTGGTATCTCATGTGGGTTTGTGTCATGGTGATAGGGGAGTGTACCATTTGCTTACGTTTTGTCAAAAAGTCAAAAGAGAAGATTGTTAGGATCGATCAAGACTGTTCAATGCTGATGTTTCAATTCTTGTTCAAACACCCTGTTTAAATAGCGTATTTAAACATGTTTAAACTCCCGTCCAGATAGATTTTTGGGGCAACATAAGTATTTTTTGATGTTCACATTTTTTACTTAGGCCTTCACATCTGTTTTTACCATAAACAAATGGATCCTAGGATGTATTTTATGTTGTCTCAAACCTTGGAGATCAGAATTGATGGCTTAAGGAAGATTGATATCGACATGCCTTATCCAATAAGGCTTACATTTATCCTTTAGCCTCTTTTCTTGGTGATTTATATGTTGATGTTTCTTGATTAATCATAATTTATTTTGGGATAAGTTTTGAAGATTATTTATGTATAATTATTATGTTGTTTATAGTGTTTTAAATTTATCAAACTTTAAAGTGTATAAAAATTTTGATAAATTATTTTTATATTATATTTAAATTTTTATTTTATTTTTGAGCGTTAAATGTGCAATAGTTTAAGAATTTTAAAATCAATTGTTAAAATCGAAAGTTGATAATTGCTTAAGGATGTTTTTATCTCTACTTGTATTATTCGGATAAGCTGCAATATTGAGCCTATAAATAGGTAGCAGATTGCATGGTGAAGATACATTTTTTGGAAGGAGAAATTATTTTATAGATTCTTCCTACCACAATATCTATGATTTCTTTCCAATTATTTAATAACATTTCAACAATATTTTCATGTCATTGATATATATTTTTGGTATTTTCTTTTTACTCTGAACCCCAAACCTTGAACCTAAATCTAAACTCAAATCTTAAACACCGGATCTCAAACCTCTAACTTCAAACCCAAACCTCAAACTCGAACCTTGAACCCAAATTCAAATCTAAAACTCAAAACTTTAGTTTAGGGTTTGGGATTTAAGATTTGAGGTTCGAGTTTGAGGTTTTGGGTTTTGGGTTCAAGTTAAAAAATAGACTATAGATGATGTGATGGGAATGATCCATAAAATAATTTCTCTTTTGGAAGTGTTTTGTGCAGATTTGTTGTGGTACTTCTTGGTGATCTTTCCTTGTATTATTGCACTCATTTCATAGGCATTGTTTGAGAGAGTTTTGTAATTTTTCAAGGATTTTAAAAAATTTTCGAATGAAATCTATATTATCTAGTATTATAATATTTTTATATTATTTTAAAAATATTATTTTATCCTTTTCAATCCGCTTGACTAAAAATATGGGTCAATTAAAATGTTGTCTAAATCTACCCATATTTGTAAGTGGCTAATTCATGTCCATTTTAAATCCACCTATATTTTTTTAAAAATATCTATTTTAATTTTAATTTAATACTTTTATATATTTTTGATGTATTAAAATTTTATATATAAATAACTTAACATTTTTCTAATGTTTACATTATACTATCATATATTATATATAATGTAATATATTATAAATTTTAAAATCAAATCAAAATTTTGAACCCAACCCATATTTTAAATACTCCAACTTTTTATACTTAAACCTATTTTTCTAATCTAATATTTTTACTAACCCATCCAAATTTTCAAACCTTACCCTTAATAGCACTTCACGAAGGATTTTGCTTATAAGACTTGAGTTATGCAATGGCTTTGAGGGTTGGATTTGCTAATTGGCCTATGAATTCATACACACGCGCGCGGACACACACACACACACACACAAATATACATGTATAATATTCACTTTTTTCTCATATTCATTGACAGTATTTTCACCAGTTTCTACCTTTCAATTTATTATTAACTAATTGGAAATAAAAAAATTATAAAAAAACCCAAATGAAGTTGGGGAGTTAATTCTAGTCTAGTATGATACAATTAAAACTAGTCAGCTATTAAAAAACACAAAACCCTCAAGGAAAATTTTCAGTTAATTCAAACCTCACCTTGATGATATCCATCCATTTTATGGCGATCTTCTTCATGTCCTTTATAACAAGGATCACTACAAGCTTGCTCTCCGCCAGATAAATACTGCTCAGAATCTCATTAGCAAGATTTCTAAAGATTATGTCAAGCTGTTAAAGTATGGTGACTCGTTATATCGGTGAAAGTCACTCAAGGTTGCTGCACTTGGTCGTATGTGTACTGTGATAAAGAGGATTGGCCCTAGTTTGGCCTACCTTGAGCAGATTAGGCAACATATTACTAGGTTGCCATCTATTGATCCAAATACTTGAATCATCTTGATTTGTGGGTACCCTATTGTTGGTAAGAGTTCATTTATGAACAAAATCACTAGGGCTAATGTGGATGTTCAGCCTTATGCTTTCACTACCAAGTCACTCTTTGTGGGTCATACGGATTATAAGTACCTTGGATATCAAGTAATTGATACCCCTGGAATTTTGGACAGGCCTTTCAAAGATCGAAACAAGAGGTGCAGCATTACAGCATTGGCTCACCTACGAGCTGCAGTGTTGTTCTTTCTGGATGTATCTGGGTCATGTGGGTACAACATTGCCCAACATGCAGCTCTTTTTCACAACATTAAATCTTAATTTATGAATAAATCGATAGCATGTTTATTTTGCATATATTACGTGCTCAAGTCAACTTGTTCTTGAATTAATTCCTGCCAATTGGTGAATTTTATGTTTAAATCTTGCTAGGAACGAAATTAGGATGCTTTAATGCAAAAACAAATAGAAAATGATTCAATTGGAGCATGAGCAATAGAAGAGGGGTCAAATAAAAAATTTAAGGATATTTAAGAGCTAATCAGATTTTTGACCTTATAAAAGCTAAATTTAGAAAAGAAAATCTGATATTTTATTTCATGTAATTAGTGAGTAAGTAGGATTAGTCTAATTTTAGTATATGATTTATATATAAATATGGGGTATGGTAGACTTGAAAAGACACACATTCATAATTGAATAAAAATCAATTTATTTTCTTTCTTTTTTGCATGAAATATATGGATGCATCCTGCCAACTTTGTTTCTATTTCAATTTTTTGCTTAATTATTTCCTAAGCCCTCCCCCTTTCATCTTTCACTATTTCCATCCAAATCCAATTTCATAATCAATCAAAGCATTATTAAATTCATGCTTCACTAAATTCAAATTAGTTTTAGGTTGGTATTCTTTCTGGTCAGGAACTGTGAGAAACGAATGCGCACTAAAAATCTTTCAAATCGGTATTCACAATTTCTTCGAAATATCAGGATTGACAAATTCATCCCTTAAAGTTAACTTGATTTCAATTCAAAAAGCGCGTTGGGTTGGAATCGTTTTGGCGTACAGTTAGAAATACGAGTCAGTCGTGCTGTATTTGGATTTTCATAAACAATTTAAGGGAGATAGTGATCGAATTTAAACATCCCATGTGGTTGAGGCCGCTAATCTGAGTTGAGTTCGTCAGAATGCAAGACTATCGAAGTCTTGAATCGCGAATGCATTTATCGTGATTAAGTAATTGGTAAGGGTTGGTTTGCAGAGCGTATCGAAATCAACTATGAGAGGAAGAATTGGTGGTTAGGATGTTATTAGTTGCTATAACCAGCTTATTGTTTGGAGGAGAAAACTTATTTTCGAGGATCGATTCAGAAATCGGACTCACCGAGTCTAGGGCTAAAGCTTATTATTTTTGTTCACAAAATTCAAATTTAATTTATAATTCAATTTTATTTTTGATTTCTTTAATTGCTTATTTCTGCTCTCTCGATTATTAAATTTCTAGAAATTTCCAATTGCCTTAATTTATTTAATTTATTTTTCAGCAAATCTATTTGGAGTCATGGACATGACTATTGTCACGATTATCGACTCAACCAAAATTTTGTTCATAAGAAAAACATGGAAGTTGATCATAATATTCAATACCTGTGGACTCGACCTTACTACTTTTTCTTTTTTTTTTGCTCAATCAAGATTTTACAATTTTCAACATTTGCAATAAATGCTAACATACTACCAAATGCAATCATACCTCCAACTAAAATGATCCACACCCAAGTACAAAAATTAAACTCAAACTGATAACCGCAAACAATCACCCACAAGAGCACCAAAATCCCTCCTGTTAAATAGCTCTCTAAGCAAAATACAAAACCAACACAAAAAACCCCCATAAAACCCCATAACAGCATACCTGACACACTTGAACGAACATAACAACATCACTCCAAAATCACCACCATGCCTTAATCATACCAGGCCTTTTCATTCATGTTGCTGTTAATGTATCTGCCATTTCATTGCCATTGGGCTCTGCTTTTGAAATTGTTGCCTCATCCACACAGGCTAGTCTCCTTTCCAAATCTGCAAATGTAACTTGTTGCAACTAAGGTCTCCCGTCTTTATTCAATAACCAATTATATACCTCCAGTGATCCACTTTCAATAATAATCGAGCCAGTTCCCCTCCACCCTAACTCAATTATTACATCCAACACAATAATTACTACTATTTAGAGTTAT
Organism: Gossypium arboreum; assembly: GCF_025698485.1. Classification (NCBI taxonomy): domain Eukaryota; kingdom Viridiplantae; phylum Streptophyta; class Magnoliopsida; order Malvales; family Malvaceae; genus Gossypium; species Gossypium arboreum. Next base: position 125,866,190 of record NC_069079.1, on the reverse strand, counting down.
TTTAATTGTAAAAATTATTTTTGGTAGTTCCGACGCCCATCATAAACCCTTGATCATTGTTTGCAATAAGACTAATTTGCAGCCATTGGATGGCATATATGAGGAAGACAAGAAATTGGTCATGGGGATAAAAGCTGAAGCCATGAAGACTTTGATTGGTCAAGGAGGTGAAGTGGTGTTATTGATTATGAGCACTTTGATTGAGGATGGAGTGATTGGTGTGAAGAATGCAGCCTGCGAAGGGTTATTAAATCAAAGGGTTGAGTTGAAGATGAAATAAAATAAAGATGAACTACTACCTTAATAGGTTTCATGTTGTATTGCGGAAACCACGTGATCAGAAGAAACGACCTCTTTGCATACCTCAAGCAGTTTTGGAAGCTAAAGCTAAGCTGTTCAAAGGTGGCAACTACAGCAGCATGCATGCAACCATGCACGAGCATGCAAGTGACCAAGCAAAGAAGCAACAGCAAGCTTTTGTCCACTATGTAATTCGGTTAATTAGTTCATGTGATAGTTAACCTTTTTTTTTTTGTTGTTGTTTTGAATGTAACTTTTGTATTTGCTAAGGATTAGTTAGATACTTAGCTTATATGGTAGCTTTTGGGTACTCATTATGCTGATTTAACAGCTTAGTTACTTGCACAAGCAAGTTTTATTTTCTCCCAATGAAATTTAGCTACTTAAGTTCGTGTATTATTTTTCTTATTGAAGTAAGGAGAGTTACCAATTTGTTCTCTCAATTGTTCATTCGTTTTTGCTTCTGTTTTGCGCTTTCAAACACAAATTTTTTTAGGTGTTGTTCATTTGATTAAAACTTAACATAAGCAAGTTGCAGAGAAAATTGAAAAGGATTTGGAGGATGAAAATGGTGGCGCTGGTGTGTATTCTGCTAGTTTAAGTAAGAACTATATCTTGGCAAATAATGAATGGAAAGAGGATATAATGACTAAAATTGTTGATGGCCACAATTTGTACAACTTTATTGACCCTGATATTTTGTTAAGGCGTGAAGAGTTGGAACGTGAAGAGAGTCTAGAGGAGGAAGGTGATGACTTTGGGATGGATGGTCAAGAATTATCCCCGGAAGAGCAATAACCACTAGCTGAGATCAGGAAAAAGAAAAGCTTGCTTATTCAACAGCATAGGCTGAAGAAAAGCACTGGAGAAAGTCGGCCCTTTATACCAAGAAAGTTTGACACAGAAAGTTCACAACAGAGAGAATGAGCAATCAGTTATCTTGTTTGGGGCTTGATCCCCCTCTTGCAATTAACCTGCTAGTAGCAAGTCAAGGAGTCAGAAAAGGGAGCGCTAGGGTGCTATGGATATAGATGGCGAACAAGTAAGCAAAAAGCTCCGTGTGAGGTCTACATCTCGGTCAAGGTCACGATCAGCCAGTGAAGTAGCAGCGGGAGAGAGCTTGAAGGATTCTGCACAAAAGGTGAAGGCCATTAAATTGGCAAAGGAATCTGTTAAGAAGAGGAATAAGAACTCATCTTGTTGTGGAGAGTCTGATAGGATTATTCCTACATTGAAACCAAAGCACCTGTTCTATGGTAAAGGTTCCATCGGAAAGACGCATAAACGCTAAGACGGTGTGGCATGCATTATTCTTAGTTCTGTTTAACTTTATCTTGGGTTATTATATGAATTTATAAGGATAGTTTGAATAGTTTGAATGTGGATGAACATGAGGTATGATTAGGACTTGAATGCATGAATTTATTTTTTACTTGGTTTTGCTTTTTTTATGTTTAATTGGTCAAATTATCTTCCAGCAGCTTGGGATTGGGTTCTCAAAGCATCTAACTTCTGCAGCATGAGTTGTACCAACTTTAGACATGAAATCAGCAGCTTTATTCGCCTCAAGGGAAATCTTTACAACCTCAACTTCCCAACTACGCCGATAAAACTCCTGAATATTCCGTACCAGACTTGGTGAACATCGCTCCATCGAATTTCCAGACATCAGCTGAACCATCACATCATTATCACTCTCCACCATCACCTTTCTGTAACCTCTTTGCCATGCAATATTCAAACCCTCCCAAACTACTAGAAGTTCTGCTTGTAAGGCTGAACCAGCTCCCATATCTGTAATAACCAACGATCCAATTGCCAGATTCATCCCTTAGAACACCAGCAGCAGCCCGCCCAAGAAAAATTCGAAGCTACCGCTCCATCCGAGTTAATCTTTATCCAACCAGATGGGGGGAAGATCCAACTCTTCTGATCATTTGAATCATTCCTCTAATCGATGCCAAAAGTGAAATATGAGCGGCATGTTTGGTCAAACACCAACTTTGCTTAATTAACTCCTGTATACTGTAAGACTGATCTGCAAAGATAAACTTCCTAGGCGTTTTCCATATATACCAGCAAATAATTGGAAAATGAAAATGCCATGAAATAGATTCTACACTCCAACCATACCTATTATCAGTTCCATCCATCCACCTTTTAGCCAAATCCAAGGAAATGAAACTTTGTTTACCTTCAACGGAAACAAGTCTTGATCAGACAGACTTTGCAATATAACAGTAGCGTCAAGCATGAAGGATGGCCTCTTGGTCCGCTCCACAAATATGGCACAAAGCTCCGGGGAAAGATGGCGTCTCCTACGTTCCTGATTAGTTAAGAGTCGATTCCTCATAGTTAACCAAAGGAACCATCTGGCACGTTGAGGAATTTGTAATTTCCAAATTCTCTCCCAAGAATTCATATCAAAATTGGCTTGTGCAATCATTTTATAAGCGTTAGTAACAGTGAAAGGTTTCTGGTTTGAACCTATCCACACACAAAATCCTCTCCCGATTCGTTGCATTGTGGAGACGTAATTGCGAAGTGCAGTAAAGCAGAAGAGTCCAACAAATGAGCAAAAACACTCCACCTCCTATTGTCATTATCATCTACCATATCAGCCAAACTAACATCCTCAAATGTCGGTATGCGAAATTATTAAATGGTCCTTAAGTCTCCCCAGGTCCAACACCCACTCATCTGTACAAAATCGCACAGTTTTCCCATTTCCAATTCACCAACAGGTTTGTTCTCCAAATATATTCCAAACTTTTTCCAGTGATCTCCATAGAAAAGAACAGTTGGCTATTAATATCGAACGAGTGCATCGATCCATAATTTTGTATTTGCTCTTCAAAATTCTAGTCCAATAAGCATCAGAATTAGTTATAATGCCAAGACCCCATTTAAACAAAACAAAAGAAAACATTTATTTTGATCCATAAGGCTTCGAATGCCAAGACCGCCATTTTCAACGGATTGGCAACAATTCTTCCATTTAACAAGAGCGACCTTTCTCTCACCATTTATTGAACTCCCCAAAAATTTGTAACAATCTTCTTAATTTTCTTATATACTGTTAAAAACTTGCTATAAAGAAAAACAAAGGTAAGACGAAAGTAGAACTAATTTTTACGGGAAGTGTATGTTTTATTGAATTGTAAACTAATGTTTATATAGGAAAAAAAAATATTACAATCAATGACTAAAAAATAAACTACTAAAACAAATCTTAAAATCAGCAACAAATTGAAAATGAATAAAAATAGCTAGGTTTTTTTAAAGTAGCTAAGGTAGATCTTCAACACTTCTCCTTACTCCAGTTCTTGCAAGTTCCAAGCATTTATATGAGAGATTCAAATTTGCTTAGGCAAAGCTTTGGTAAACATATCTGCTAATTGAAGATTAGTTTGTAGTACTTTAATTCAACTGAAACTTCCTTTTGCACATCTCTATATAAGAATAATTTGATATTGAAATGTTTGGTTTTTCCATGAAAACAAGATTATTTGAGATAGTAATAACTGCTTGATTATCTACTAACACTTCTATATGCTCTTCTTGCTTTAAATTCATATCAAATAACAGTTTCCTAAGCTATAATACTTGATTTGCAGCAGCTGTAGCTGCAATAAACTCAGCTTCAACTTTAGATTGTGCCACAATTTATTTCTTTTTAGAACACCAAGAAAATACCCTTGAACCAAGATTAAAGCAATAACCAAAAGTGCTTTTCATATCATCCGGCGAACCAGCCCAACCACTATCAGAATATCATTGTAGCAAGTATTTTTTTACTTGCATAGAACTTGATTCCAAAATTTAGCATTCCTTTAACATATCTCATCACCCTTTTCACTAATCTAAATGGGTGTTAGTTGTACAATTAGTGAATCTAGATAGAAGACTTACAACATGTAAAATGTTAGGTCTAGTAATTGTAAGATACATGAGAGAGATAACCATCCTTCTATAAAGAGGCTCATACACTCTTTTAACTTCATCATTCTTGCTCAACTCTTCTTTTTGACACATTAGAGTAGTTGTTTCTTTGCAATTTTCCATTCTGAACTTTTTCAATCTCACTTGCATATTTCTTTTGACAGATGAACACTTTATTTTGCTTTTGTTTGATTTTCATTTCCAGAAAATAAATCATTTCTCCTAGGTCTGCCATCTCGAAAGTATGTTGCATATCTCTTTTGAACTTCTTAACAAATTCATCATTGCTTCCAGTAACTAGCAAATCATTTACATATAGCGAAACAATATAAAATTTATTTCATCACCTTAAATGTAGAGAGTAGCTTCACTAAGGCTCTTTCTAAAACCTAGTTGCAACAAATGCTCATCAATTTTGTTATACCAAGTTTTAGGTGACTGCTTTAGCCCGTACAAAGCTTTCTTGAGCTGATACATTTCATTTTCATGCCTTTTGCTTGAAAATATGTAGGTTTCTCAACATATAACTCCTTCTCAAGAAAGTCATTCAAGAAAGCGGATTTAATGTCTAGCTGAAAACACTTTCCAATCCTTCTGTGCAACTATAGGCAGTAATAACCTGATGGTTTCTAATCTATCAACAGGAGAAAAAATATCAAAAAAATTGACACCAAAGATTTGAGCATATCCCTTTTTCAACAAGTCTAGCTTTGTACTTGTTTATAAAGCCATCCACACTTAACTTGGTTCTAAAAATCCACTTCACTCCAATGGCTTTTCTATCTTCTATTCTTTCACAAGTTTCCGAGTCTGATTCTTCTCAATCTTGATGATTTCTTTTCTCGTTGCAGCTATCCATTTGGGATCCTTTTCTGCTTCCCCAAAATCTATTAGCTAAAAAATTGCTACATCATCTTTGATAGATATCAAAAAGTGATCTTGTGCCTTTTACTGGGACATCATCAACAAGTTTATCTTCTTTCAGCTGGAGCTTTTTACTTTGTTTTGGAATTGATATTGGTCTAACTTCTTTCCTATTCCATTGTTCATCCTCCATGAAATGTACATTTTTACTTATAAAAAATTTTCTTGTACGAGGCTAAAAAATTTTTTAAGCTTTGGAAACTTTGTTGTAACCCACAAACATTTTATCTTTTTTCGTTTTGTCCAACTTATCTCTTTTGATCTATGGCACAGAAACAAAACACAAGTATCTAAAAACCTTTAGATTTTTAAAGAAGATTTATAACCATATCAGACTTCAAATAGTGTCTTTCATTCCACTACTTTTACTGGAAGCCTGTTAAGTAGAAAGATTGTAGTATGTACAGCTTCAGCCATTACTCTTTTGGCAAGCACTTCTCAAACAACAATCATCTGGTCATCTCATTTATGGTACGATTCTTCCTCTCACTAAGTCCATTATGCTGTGGAGTATATAGAGTACTAAGTTTATGTCCAATCCCAGCTTCTTCATAAAATAGATTGATTTGATCAGATGTGTACTCATTGTCATTATCAGACCTTAAAAGATTGAATCTTACAACCACTTTGAGTTTCAGCCCATTGCTTGAATTTCCAAAACACGTCAGCGACCTCTTACTTAAATTTGAGGAAAGAAATCCAACACATCCTAGTATAGTTATCAATGAAAACTATGTAATACTTACTCCCATTGAGTGACAAAGTTTTTGGAGGTCTAATTAGGTTTGTGTAGATTAATTGTTTTTCAATAGCTCTCTAGGTTGCTTTTTTTGAAAGGTAGCCTTGTCAGCTTACCAAATTGACAAGTTTTGCAATATAGTATATTTGCTTCAAGGTGAGGTAGCCCCTAAATTTGATCTTTGTAGGTTTATTACAATAACATTATTGAAATGTCCAAGCCTTTTGTGCCATTTTTTTACCTTAGTTGTAGCATAGGCCTTTTGTTCCTACTCTAAAGAATCCAAAACAAAGCTCTTTCCCTTCATCATAACTATAAATACATCTTTTCCTTCCACATCCTTGATTTGACAATGATCGATTTCAAAAAAAACTTTCAAGCCCTTTTTAAGCAAGTGACCAACACTTAACAAATTTTGCTTTATATTAGGTATAAATAACACAATATTGATTAGCTTTGTACCCGAAGGGCATCTAATTTCCATTATGCCTTTGCCTTTAACAACAATATAATCTCCATTACCAATTTGTACTTTGGAAATTATTGAAGTATCTAGCTCTCTGAAGAGATCACAAACAAATGTCATACGGTTTGTGCAATCATTATCGATAAGCCACTTGTCACTAGAGTTGCTAGTTGCAAAACAAATTGCTACAAAGAGTTGTTCATTCTCTTCTTGATCAGCTATCTGTGCAACTTCATTTTGTTGAAAGCTGTTTTTGCAAATATTTTGATGATGTCCCATCTTCTGACATTTCTCACACTACTAGTCTGGCATTTTCTAGCATTTGAATGGTAGATGACATTTTTTTCCATAATGCTTGCAAGGAGGAAAAACACATTTTGTTTCCTCATTGATTTTAGGAGAATCAAAACCTGAGTTTTCCTTATTGTACTTCTTTTTTTTTTTTTCTTTCCTTTATCTCTTTGATTTGATTAAACTCTTGCTGGTAGTGCGCCCTCGACAAACCCTTCAGACTTCAAAAGTCTTCTTTGTTCTTGTGCCCACAAAGCAATCAATAATTCTACCAAACTAATTTTTGACAAATCTTTAGCGTTTTCCAATAAGGAAATAGTTGCTTCAAATCTTTTAGGGACTGTTACAAGAATTTTTTGAACCAATCTAGAATTAAGAAATTTAGATCCAATAAGGAAATAGTTCCTTCAAATCTTACTTTATTGATAATGCTGAGTAATCTGTCAAAATACTCTTTTAATTATCTTAGAGTCTTTCATCTTTTGAAGTTCAAATTCTTTGATCAAGTTGAAAATGGCATTCCCTTATCCTTTCATCTCCTTCATACTTTTCCTTTAGAGAATTTTAGACTTCAAATGTTGATTTTTTTGTCATAATTCTGACTAAGATTTCTGGTGAAACTATAGTAAATAACATAGTTCTAACCTTTGACTTTCTTGTTTTCTTCTCCTACTGATTCTTTGGTTATGCCATGGTTGGATTTGCAAGCAAGGGAGGAACTTCGTAGTCCTCCTCAACAGCTTCACAGAGATCATTTGCCTCCAAATGAGCCTCCATCCTTGCTAACCAAACATGATAGCCTTCTCCATTAAAAATATGTGGTGCAAGTGTCGTGAAAAAGGTTTCTGTAACACCCCTAACCCCAAGCCGTCACCAAAATAGGGCTACGAGGCATTACCGGACTTATACACTAACATTTATATAAAACCGAGTCATAAACTTTAAATTTCAGATCGATTCGTATCAAATTTCATCTTAAAGTTGTTAATATGGGCCTACGGGGCCCTATATATGTTTTAGAAGTGATTTGAGACTAAACCGGAAATTTTTAAAAATTTTCCTTGAAGATAGGGGCACATGCCCGTGTGGCTTGGGACATGCCCGTGTGCTGCAGCCGTGTGATACATAGCTAGCTACTGACTTAAGTCCAAGGCCAAATGACATGCCCGTGTGTCAAGGCCATGTAATAAGTAGAAGGTTACTGAGTTTCTTACACTGCCATAAGGCACGCCCGTGTCCCCTGACCGTGTGGCGCCATGTAGGCATGATTTAAGCCAAGTTGCCGCCCCTTTTTGAGGTAATTTTCACAAGCCATATTATATAACATTTATACCTAAAAATTTTCAACCAAACAATTATTTCAAGCTAAAACAAGTATATTTCATTTTCCAATCATAAAACATCACATTCAACATAATTTGCATGCTTAATTATTCATATAATTACATTACTAAATGAAATCCTATACTTGCCATATAAACTAAAAAGTTATTTAACAAAATCTACCGGAGTAAATCTGGATAGTGTGACCCTTGATGTAGATCCGATCCTCCGTATGTATATAAGTCAATCTACAAAACAAATCACATACACAAGTAAGCTTATAGAAGCTTAGTAAGCTCATAGGCATAATAACACGGATCTTACCAAACACTGTACACAATTATATATGTATTAGTTAAACTATTTCATCCTGCAAATCACAACTTCATTAATAAACTCATTTGAATGATTTTCATGATGCAATTGACGAATTTAATTCTTTTGGGCCCATTTCTTATTTATTTCCATTGTCAAATTAGGGAACAATAATGGAATTGAGTGCTTCATTATCACATTGCCATAGTAAACTATGGACTTTCACATTGTCACACATCACACACCGAAGCCATAGCCCTGCCATGGTCTTACACAGATCACATATCATACCGATGCCATATCCCAAATATGGTCTTATACGGAATCACATTATCACATCACACCGATGCATAGCCCAGCTATGGTCTTATGCGGGAACGCGAATCACATTGTACCGATGCCATAGCTCGGCTATGGTCTTATACAGAAACATATATCACATCTTTTCTGTCAGTTCATTATGGTCATAAAACGAAAGCACTCAAACCATTGTTCCAACTAATTTGTTCTTTTAGTTACACATTATTCATTAGTTAATACAATTTGACAATATTCATCTACAATAAAATACTTTAGCAATCATAAGATTTTCATATCAAACATTGAACTTTGCCATATGAACTTACCTGGGCTAATTTGCAAAACTCGTAGAATTTAAGGGACTATTCTTGAATTTTCCCCTTCCCACGATTCACTTCGTTTTCTTGATCTGTAATTATAAAATTATTCCTCCATTAGCATCTATTTCAATTCCATTCTATTTCACAATTTATGCCCTTAATTTTCAAATTTTCATAATTACCCCAAGCTTTTCAATTTTTACAATTTAGTCCCTATTCAATTTATTCATCAATCCAACTAATTCCTTTCAAATATCATTTTATCTAAACACTACAAACTACTTCACAGCCTTTGACGTTCCAAGCTTCAACACAAAACCCTAATTCCAACAACTTTCATAATTAGGTCCTAAAATAAATTTCTATGCAAATCTCTTCACAAAATCATCATCATATAACAAAATTAAAACCTTAATTCCATGATAAATCATCATAAACTTTCAGCACTTACTCATGGTAACTTTCTAAAATATTCATAAAAGCAAAAACTATTGAATTAGATATTAGGACGTAGTTGCAAAAGTCTCAAAATCACAAAAATCACAAGAAATAATCAAGAATTGAGCTTACATGTAATAGAAATATGAGAGACCAGCTTAAAAGAACCCTTCAATGGTGTTTTTGCTGGAGAAAATGAAGAAAATTGAAGAAAACTCTAGATTTTTACCTAATATATCATATTTTACAATTTAATAATTACCCAATTCCAATTTTGCCCCTTGTTCACACTTGATTTTTATTTTTCCAGCACACACCTGCCGTCCAGCCCAATAATAGGTGTTTAATTGCCTATTTAGTCCTCCTTTAATAATTACTAGAGCTATTTAATCACATTTCACAATTTTACACTTAATTCAATTTAGTTCTTTTTACCCAATTCACTACCAAAACCTTAAAATTTCTTAAAAAAACTTTAATACTAACTTACTAACACTCCATAAATATTTATAAAAATAATTACTGCTCATTTTATGAATTCGAGGTCTCGATACCTCGTTTTTATCTTATTTAATCTACAAATTTCTTTTAATTCATAATTTCACTAATTCGAAATTATTTCTAAAACCACACTTAACTTTTACTTACTAATATCTAAACTCACATGTCAGATTTAGTGATCTCAAATCACTATTCCGATATCACTGAAATTTGGGCCGTTACAGTTTCTGAATCCATAGAAGAAAAAAAAATTCGCTCAAAAAGTCTCTTAAGAAGATAGCTTTGATACCACTTTGTTGGAGTTTTGAGAAAAACTTGCTGTGAGAAAAACAACAAAGGCAAGACGAAAGTAGAAGTAATTTTTATGGGAAATGTATGTTTCATTGAATTGAAAACTAATGTTCATATGGGAAAAAATTCAACAACTAATGAATAGGAATAAGCTACTAAAAGATTCATAATCTCTAAAAAATCTCTAAAAACTAGCAACAAATAAAAAAAAAGCTAAAAATAGCTAGATTATTTTGTTAAAATAGTTGAGGTATAAATTTTCAACACAAACTTAGCAAAAGTAATGCGGCCTGCCATTGGTAGTAATTGTACATTTTATCCACTGAGTCTTTGCTAGGCTTCATCAACAACAAATTGGAAAATGCTTGTTGATATACGACAAACGAAAGTGGAGAAGGAGAGGGAGGTGTTAAAGGAGGCTAGTTTACCCATTCCAAGGTTGAAAGTCGAACAAATAGAGTGATCTAAAATGAATGCTTAATGTATTAGGATTTTGTATGGAGAGAGCTCCTATTTAGTGGTATCTTCTATGATTTAAAGGAGAGTGAGAATTCATATTCAATTATTCCTTTCGGTGGGCTTTAGGCGACTCAACAGAGAGTCCAACTGGGTTCAAGTTGAGGTAGGGCTATAATAAAGCTCCTAATCATCCTTTTATAGAAAAGTGGTACCCTTAAATAACTTCCCAAATTAGTAGCCTTTTGAAAACTTATGAGGTCGCAAATCAAAACTGCTTGTGATTCGGTCACATTCGTAGAGAAAAAAAAACTCAGGTCTTTTGAAGCACTTTATTAACAGTCATTTCTTGTTTATTGTTCGCTTCGTAGAAAAGAATTAAATCATCTAGGAAGAATAAGTGAGAAATATGTGGGCATCCTCTATTAAACCTGATTGATTTCCAAAATCCATGCATGACAGAATCATCAATACTTTGTCCTAATCTTTCCATTTCCAAAACAAAAAGATAAGGGGATCAAGATCTCATTGGTGAATTCCTCTTGTCAGTTTGAAATCTTCTGTATATGAACCATTCCATAAGATTTGCATGGACAACGAGGTAACACAATGCATAACTCTAATCAGATTCATTAGAATTCTAGCATCATACAAAGAGTCCTCTAAGAAATCCCAACAAACTCGATCATAAAATTTTTTAAGGTCATATTGCAATCCAACCTTTCCACCCTTTTCTTGCATGCATGGAATGAATCACATCTTGAGAAATAATAATATTATCAATAACGTTACCTCTACGAACAAAGTTGACTTAAGTTTGGGCAACCAGCATTGGTATAACCAGTTTCAACTTGTAGACTATAACTTTAGTAAAGATCTTGTATGGAACAGTACAGAGGTTGATGAACCAATATAGAGATAAAGACTCTGGACTCACCTCTGTTGGAACCAAAACAATAAGTGTTCTATTCCAATAAGGGTCTAAAGATCCACCACTGAAAACTTCAAAAATCATGTTAGAAATTGAGGCACCCACATGCTTCCACTCCCTCTAATAAATATGTGCATGAAAACCATCTACCCTTAGAGCCTTGAGAGGAGCCATGTCAAAGAGAGCCCGTTTAATGTCATCGTTACTGACAGGACGCTTAAGAGCCTCAATAGTTGTTGGGTCAAGCATAGGAAAATGACTCTTAATACAAAGAACCCCGCCACAATAGTCATTCAAAGTGAAGAGCTTCAGAAGAATGGCTATAGATTTAAGAACATCCTCATCGTAACACCAATATAACCCATCTAAACGCAGAGCCTTGATGTGATTAATCCTTCGTCTCTTGATAGCTTTACTATGAAAATACTTAGTATTACAGTCCCCCTTTGTCTACTAGTCACAACAAGATTTTTGCTTCCAAAAGAGTTCTTCTTGAGAATGCTCTCAAGTTCCCTCCTTAAGTCTTTATCTAAATTCTGTAAATTTTCCGTATGATGCTTCTCCAACGCCATTTGCACCCCCTCTCCAAGTAAGCATTTCCCCGCTGCCAATTTGGGCTATTTTATTTAAGGGTGTTGTAAGGCAGTCAGATTTAAATTAGGGGACAGCTTGAAATTTTGCTAGTTTAGTAGCAAAAATAAAATCAATCTCCATATTAATTTTCTTATTTATTTTTGTTTATTATTGGTTTTAATATTAATTTCTGCTAACGAATCATACAACTTTATTTAATTTCATATCATAATTTCCCATTATAACTTAATGATACAATTAAATGTTTTTATATTTTTATGGACAAATAAAAGAAAGTTATAGGCACCTAAAATTCATGGAATATAAAGTTTTTTTTTTAGATATAGATATTATTAATTTAACTAAAAATATAGGTTTAAACCTATCAAAGTTTCTGCTATTGCCTAAAATTTAAAATTTAGTCCCTATATTTTAATTTTGAGAGATTGAGTCTTTATACTTTTTCTATTTAAAAATCTTTGTCCCTCTGTCAATTTTACTATTAGAATTAGTGATGTAGCTATTACAAAAGAAGAAGGTAAAATAACTCTTGTAGTCTTCAACATTTATAGTTTTTTTTAATTTGGTATTTACACTTTAAAAGTATATAAATAATTACTAAAACATATTTTAAAAATTAATTTTTTTCATATTTCCAATAAAAATTAAATTTTGGTGAAGAACTAAATATTCCTTAAAATTAAAAACAATAAAAATAAATTTTAAATAATTCGTTTTGAATAAAATTTACTCCATTAGCAAAGAACTTCTTAAACAAGTGGACAGGTATAATCTCTATGCTTGTTATCAATTACCATTGACCTTGAGAAGAATATGAACAAATTAAGATGAAAGATATGCTTTCTTTTTTATTATCCCATCAAAGCACAAAACTGCTATCAATAAAATGATGGAAAAAAAATTCACCCTTAAAAACTCGAGTTGTGGTTAAGCATGTTGGCACATCAAAACTCGCATAAAACAATTAAAGAAGTATTTTATCCTCATCAAAGCAAGCATAAAACAACTAAATATTGAGAGTTGAAAGAGCTTTCACAAGGAAAGTTTGATTGGGAGAGAATTCAAGCTAAATATATTAAGTTTAAATAGTTGCTTGTATCATAAGATTTTAAAACAATGCTTAGAACTACCCTGGTCCCTTCTCAATCCATAAATAGGAGGATAATTTGCTTCATCACACTCGAACTCATGTTTTCCTATATTGACAATAATATCCATGTCAATCGAAGAAAGAATCAATTAACTTATATCATAAAATTTAATAATGAAATTCTTCTTTAAATAAAGCCTTACAGACTTTGATTAAATTTAAACTACATAAACAATTCTTTTATTTTTATCGTTATATGTGTTAAATTGTGTACCAAAATGTATTCCCACATCATCTAACACACCAAATTATTGACTAGACTTGACCAGACTTTGGTTATCTAGCTTAGCTTTTTTTTTTAAATCAAACCCAAACTTGACTTCAATTGTGAGATCATGTAAAACGACAAACTGGTGGTAAAAAAAAATAAAATAAAAAACTCTAATAACCTAAATTTTCTAGTTTTAATGTTATAGAAGACTTTTGCTTAAGTTATACTCTTACTTTGGAAGCACAATAATTTATCAGTCTTATATGTGTTAAATTTATAAAAGTTTTATGATTTAATTTGAGGCCTTGCTGTATTTAATCAAAAGTATAGAAAAATAATGTTACTATATATAAATTATTGAATTAAACCAATAATTTTTCCATTCCAAGAGATTTTATAGAAAATTTTAAAATGGTTAGTTTATTAATTATCGAAAATTGGATGAAAAACAAAAAGCATATTCCAAAAGTTTCATTTTCATTGAAGTGGAAAGCTATAAAATAGTAACTATAGCTTAATTAATATATCATATTAAATATGCCAAATTTTGCTTTTAATTAGAGAAAAGCAAAGTTATATCAACTCACAGCTAATTTAATCCTCTATTAAATGTAAACGTTACTTCTAATAATTTCTCATTTTGTCAAATTCCATAAAGGTCCCTTTACTATAATTTGATAGTTCTAATTCATCTTTTTCGAAATATGTAATTTCAATTTCAAGGTTAACTTTTTTCTATTAATTCCATTAAAGTATTTGCCCTAGCTTTTTTTTTTTTGTTAGAAACATACAGTGATGTAGGGGTGAGCGTTCGATCGAATCAAGTGAAAAAACTTCGAGTTAATCGAGTTGACGATTCCTATTTTATCATCCTAACTCGAATTGAAATTTTTCTAATCAAGTCGAGTTGAATCGAGTGAATTTTTCAAGTTAAATTAAAAAGTTAAACATATCAAATTAAAATCTTCTTATAGTATAACTAATTTCATGTTAGAGTACATAAATTTGAAACTATATATATTTGAAAACATTTTCAAAGAAAAAAACATTAGTATGGTAAACTTGAATCATTAATTAACTTATTTACATCCCAAAATTATTATTCTAGAAATTTTTAATTTTTTAACTTTCTTTATATATTTTCTAGAATTTTGTTTGATATTTTGAATTTTAAAATTTATTTTAAATTTTAAAATTATTTTGAATTATTTTGTAATTTTTGTTGAGAGAGAAACCAATTTGCTCATTTTCAAACTTGACAGGGATCAAAAGAGTATTTACACAAATCTGTTATTTGAATTATTCGAGATATTTGAATTATAAAATTCAACTCGATTCAAACTCAAAACTCGAATTACTTATTCGAGTTGACTTGAATAATTTGAATAACTCGATTAAATTAACTAGAAATTAAAAAAAAAATCAATTTTTTCAAATCTAATGGACTCACCCCTAAGATGATATGCCAAATACACTTTGGCATTTTTAGTAAAACAAATAGCAAACTTTTTTCTTTTGGAAAAAAATTTATCTCGGGATTAAAAAAATACATATTTTCAGAAAATACTAAAAATGATCTAGAAGGATTCACCTAAAATGAATAATACATGCAATTTGACCTAAACAAAATATCAAGCCAAAAGAAAGCTCATGAAACATGAAAAGAACTGAACAAACAAGTTATGTTTATCTTCTGGTTAAAGAGTCATGTTGATGTAAACAAATTCACCAAAAAGAAATTATAATCAGAAAATATGTTAATTTAGAATAAAAGAAAAATATAATGATATATATCTCTATATTCATTATACATCTCTATCTGTAAATTAATGAACAAATATATACATGAACCCCTTCTAGAAAATATTAAAAAAAAATCAAAATCATATAGCTAATCAGAAAGGAAGAGTTTAGAAGAAACAATCAATTGGTGGAGTTGCTTTGCCAAGCTTAAACAATTCTAAATCATTCTCCAATGGAGTCAAGTTCAAATCCAAACATAAAACCCTTCTGCTATTCGGTTTCTTCACAATCGGTGTCCTTACGGTCTCTTGAGATGACGTCGAAGAACTCAAAGGTCCATGTTGGTGCTGGTTTTCACTCGAACCACCCCTGTGCCTCCTCATATGTCCCCCCAAGGCTTGTCCGATTGAGAACTCGAGCCCGCAGATCGAACACTCGTGTGTCTTAGGCTTCGCTGGTGGTTGGTTCTCCGTTGATCCGCTATCGAGCAACTTGGGTTTCTTGTGGCTCGCTCGATGACCACCTAGAGCTTGGAATGAAGCGAACTGTCGGTTACATGTTTTGCACTCGAAAACCCTAGTAGGGTTATTGTTGTTGTTATCGTTGAAGATGGTATGATCATATTGGTTTGTTCCTTGTGAAAGGAGCATCAAACAATTTGCCAAAGCCAAATTGTTCTCAATTTCATTAGGAAAGCTTCTCTTCATAGTTTTTTTTGGGGGTATGGTGTGAAAATGGAAGTTGTTTTTGGGGGTATTTGATGATCTATTCAAATAAGAAGTAAGTAAAATGGGATATTTATTTATAGATTGGTTTGATAGGAAATTATAGAGATGGAAGTTTTTGACTTTTATAGTTGACCTTCTGGAATGACGTTTGTATCCCTTCTTTTAGTCATTTTTTTTATTTGTCACTTTAATTGAAATATGGTATTAGCGTGTTGTGAGTTTTGAGTGTGAAATCAGTTCAACTCGTGCATGCGTCAGCATGACCGAGTTGCTGAGTCGAGCGAGTTGCAAGCCTTTTCCTACAAGTTAAGAGTCTTCAATTGTCTAGAAGATTCTAACTTTCTCAGCAAAATGTTGTGACTGGTCATACCCAATAAATATTTCCAAGTAGAATTTATAGTCAATTGAATATTAGGTGGCAGTTGATGATTGGTAGAATGGTTTTACTTAATGTAGGTTCTTTTGTATGCGAACCTAGTAAGGTCATGAGTTACATGGTTGAGATAAGAGTGATAACCTTTATATGTTTTCACACTTTTACTTCTTTTCTTAATTCTTTGGATAATGCAAATGCAAGTGCATCCTTATCACATAACTCAAAAGTCTTTCACAAATAAAATATTATTCAATTTACAAAAAAAAAAAAAGAAATTTATTCAAAGCTCGACTTATTGTATAAATCACATCTTTACAATCGAATGAATAATCGACCTTTGAAATATTTAATTCATATTAATTTAGTGTATTTATATATTTACTTTCAATTTCTAATGAAAAATTCAAATTTATAGAAAAAATTATTCAACATGCTCGACTTCTTATTTATATATATTTATAAAAGATTCAAACTTAAAATTAGTTTAGTTATGAACATAAATTATTTGTCACTCCATTATTGGTTCAGTAATTTTTATATTTTTAAATATTTGAAATAAAAGTTGGTGAAGTCTTAGTTCGGTTGACATCAGTATTGTTGTCAGTGTAAGAGAACGTGAATTCGAGTGTGCTAAAATACATTTATTCTCTTATTTAAAGGTTAAATAGAGGTTATGGATAGTTTTAAGTAATAAACAAAAAAGAATTATTTGTAGATGAAAATGGAAACTTAAATATAATTTTGCACTAACTTTGTAGAGTCAAGATAGTTAAAATGCAGATTGGAATATTGCATAACATGTGTAGGGGAAAGTATAATTTATTTCCATCTTTCGTCATTGCTTATTAGATCTTTCACCGACGAAATTGTAAAAAAAAAAAATACAAAAACAGAACTAATTTTTTTATGAAGAAAGAAAAAACAATTAATTGAATTTCACAAGAATCTTCTGTTTGCCTAAAAAGAAAGTCGGGTCAAACAATCTACAATTATTAGTGACGACGTCATTGAATTTTATGGGAATTACTTGAAAACCACGTATTGCTTTTGAACTTACACCACTTACTTACGTGTCAAACAGCCCCAACTACCTTTTAGCGACGAAATCCTTAAGCTCTTCTGTTGTCGGCTAAAGTGGTCCTTTGTTTCTTTTGCTTGATTGCTTTTACACACTTAAAAAGTGGATTTGAAGCTGATTTTTTTTTTTGTTATACCATGTAATTTGTTAAAATTTGAATTATGAAACCATCTAAAAAGTTAAATTTTGAGGATTTTAAATATATATTATATAACATTTGGTTTGATAAGGGTTTAACTAGAGGAGAAGGTAGGGGCAGGCAAAGATCGGACCCGTAAAAAAATTATTTAACTCTTAAAAATTTATAAAATTTTAAGTAAATAAATGACCCAAATGATAAAATTTTGATCTCGTCTTAAAATCTATTTTATAAAAATATAACTACAAAATTGACTTCAAACTGTATCAATTTTTTCACTTAGGTATTTAAAATTGTTTGGGTTAAAAGTAGTATCTAAACTACTAATATTATTTCATTTTATTCAAAAGAAAATGTGTGATATTCAGTAAGAATATATTATGTGTCACGTTATTATTAGTTGATATCGTATTTTCAGAATAAACTGTGCATTCAATCATTTAAAAAGTAATTATTTGCAAAAATAAAACATTTCTAAATTAAAGAAATGACAAAGGAGGAGAATGAAAGGTGGTTGAACAAAAGATCAAGAAACAACAAATCAGTGGCGGCTAGTCAACTTTGTAGCTGATGATTACTTAACCCAAAAGCTCTTAATTTATTTTAATTATTTTATTAAGTAAGTTTAATTAGTGGCTTTAGTTAATAAATAATTACTTTTTGAGTTAACTCTTTTAGTTGAAAAGGTATTTCCTTTGGTTTTAACAAAATAAGGACGTATACTTTAAACTTTGCCCAAACACAAGTTAAAAGTGTAATTAAATGTAATTTAGAAATTAATTTTCATAAAAAAAAAAGGTTGGAAATGTGCTTTTGTTATAAAATTAGGTAAAATTTATCCATTCCAAATTAGGTAGCATCACTTAATAATATTTCTTTTGGGTAAATTACAAAAGTAATCACTTTTGTTTGCCTTAAATTATATTTTAGTCATTTATATTTGAAATGTTACATTCTAGTCACTTACATTATCGTTTTGTTATGAAGTGGTCACTCTACTATTAAACTCTATTACCTCCCTAACGGCAGTCCTACCTGGCGGTCCAAATGAGTTTTAAATGCCAACTTGGATGTCCAGTTGTTGGGTTAAAAATAGGTTTTTAATTAAATAAATTTAATTTGGACTACCACGTAAGACATCCAAGTTGGCATTTAAAACACATTTGGACCGCTACGTAGGACCGCCTTTAGAGAGGTAACAGAGCTTAACGGTAAAATGATCACTTCGTAACAAAACAATAACGTAAGTGACTAAAATGTAACATTTCAAACATAAATGCCTAAGATGTAATCTGAAGCAAACAAAAGTGACTATTTTTATAGGTTACCTTATTTCTTTTTGGAAGATTAGAAATAATAATTGAGAATATAATAACTTCATCACATTTATTACAATAATTGACAAATAAATCGGTAAGCATCAAATTGTCAAAAAAAATCCCAAAGATTGAAAATTTGTCAAGTTGATAAATACTTTTAAACTTTTGTATTAGGCAAATCAATTTTGTTCTAATTATATCTGTTCTTTTTGAGACAATACTTAGAACTACTTATAGTTTTTTTTCCCAATCCATAAATAAAAAGATAATGCGCTTAACTACACTCAAATTCAGGTCCTCCTACATTAATAACAATACTCATACCAATCGAATTAAAACTCAATGGACAGGAAATTAATTTTTTAAATGGCTGCTGAATTGCTAGACGTGCATGTTACATGCCTATAGAAAATGGAAATGGATTTTGTTTTTCCAATTCAAAGTCTAAATTTCTAGAATAAAATTGAGAGAATAAATTTCCAAAATTGCCGTGGCGTGCAGATAAATCTTATCTAAGTGTTGTTGCTCTAACTTCCAAGTCTTTGTTTACTTAAATTGTCTTCAAATTGAATTGCAAAAACTTATGAAATATTATTTCCTTGTTTCAAGCAAGCATGTATTACTTGGAAATTTATAAATTAATACATAAATACCAAGAAAAAAAAACATATAGGTTATACTTGGCTTTGCAAATTCCTTATTATTTTGGAAATTTCTTGCTTAATGTTTACATCAATATTGAAATCACAACTTTCTCCTTTGGCATTCTAGAAAAGTAAGATAAATCAAGTTTGAGATTTTTTTGTTCTTTCGGTATAATCACATGTATTTTAATTAAATTTATGATTTTATGATTTGAGCCTATTTTTGTTGAAATTCGAGATAGCATTCAAGTAAATTTCTCTTAACATTCTGCAATTTTTAAAAAAATTTGGGAACAAATTAATTAATAAAATAAATTGAATCAACAATACATAGTTTATATGATTTGATATATATTAAATTCTTCGGATTAGGATACAACTTGAAAAACTTGTTTTAAATTTACTTTTTATATTAAAAGAAATAATATTTGATGTCTTGTCGATGTAAAGTCTTATACACCATTATTGAATAATAGCATGACATTTCGTTATTAAATTAAACAAAAATATGAAGAATCTAAAAAAAATACTGATAATTTTATTTGTAACTATTATAAATAAATATTAATGACTCTTGAGTTTAGGATATTTGATTTAAGGGTTTAGCATCTCAAGCTTAGAGTTTAGAGTTTTAGCCTTTATTTAAAATGAATTATGTTAAAAAATTATTAGTATTATCCATAATTCCTCCACTATTTTTATTTTATTTAATGATGAAATATCATATTATTATTTATCGATGGTATCTGAAATTTATATACTAAGAATGTATCAAATATTCTCCAAAAATTTATTATATATGATGAAATTTAATACTTCAACCAATTGAATTCATATTAAGTATTAACTAGTTCTCCAAATACATAATTCTCTTAATATTTACACTATTAAATATTTAAGTTCATATTTTATTTTAAATATTTACTATATTAAATATTTAAATTCTTTTTAAATATAATCAGAATAAACTGATATTGAATTAGGCATGGACCAGGCAACTTGGTCCTGTCTAATCTTTAGACTGGTTAAAATTTACCTAGAACAGATTCAAATTGATTAAAATAATATTTTATTTAAATTCAATTATAATATATGAACAGTAAAATACATATTGTTAGGTCAAATCAAGTTGGGATTTGGAGTTGAAATCATTCTTAAAACTAAAGATTTTGGACCTCAATTCAGTTTTAAAAAATTATATAATTAGATGTTTTTAATAAAATAAAATAAGAAAAATAATGGACCTACCTCTTTTGTATATGTGAATCTGATGTGCTTAGATGAAGGTCTCATTCATGAATTAGTAAACTATATAGTAAAGAAAAAAATTGGTTTGAAATGATATGAATAGTTGATAAATTAACGAATATTTAGAATGTACAGCAATAAGCAAAATTAAATTATTGATATGCACCGACATATATTCATTTGATTTGCTACAGTGACTTAAAGAATTAGAAGATATATATACTCTAGGCATGCTCTACAAGTAAGGGTGGCTTAATTTAATGGTTTGTTGTTAGCTTACTTTTGCTTATAAGATAACTTAAAATGAATAAATAATTAATTGTTGACTTTTTAGGGGGCAATTTGATAAAGTTAACTTAATCAATTTATTATAAATTATAATCAACAACTACTTCACATTATTCCAAAATATGTGGTCTTAGTCACCATTTTAATTGAGATTTGCAAAAACCCAATTGTGAGCTAAAAGTTATAATTTTGTATTATGTTTGTAGTTTTTCATTTATATAAGTTAAATAGTTCCTAATAAAATTAAAATTAAAAAATTTTAGGTTAAAATCTCAGTTAGGGTAGCTAGAATTTTGTCTTTTCTAATAAAATCTTGTTCACCTCTTCAGGTGTGGTTTGGGTTCGAGTTGCGTTAATTACGTTACTGTTAAGGCTTTTTCCTCCTCTTATAATTCAAAAAAAAATATATAAAATATAATAAAAGTTAATTTATTTGATTTTACTGAAAAGAGAAAAATAATAATGCATTATTAATAGTCTGTAACTTTTGATCTTTTAACTCTCCATGCCTATGATATTTAGTGTCTTTGTTTTTAATTTTAGAAATTAATCTCTCTATTTATCTTATTTGAAAAATTAAAATCCCAATTGTACAAGCCCAATTTTGGGCCCAATACTCAAAACCCACTAAACCCAATTACAAACCAACCCCTAACTCAGCCCAACTAAGCCCAAACCCCACCTAACCCTAGCCCACCCTCCTAAACTCCTCCAAGAAACCCTAGCCGTCAGCACATGCTCCCCACCCCTCTGCTCCACCACCGACGCCTGCAAGTGGACTCTGCTCCACCACTGGTACCTGCAAACAATAAACAAGATAGAAAGCAGAGCAAGTTGTAAGGGAAATGCATATAAAAGGCCACACCCGAAACTATTGTACGGGGGGTTTTTTTTAGAAAAGAAAATAAAAAAACAACATTATTATCAAAAAATACAAAGCAAAGAATAGATATCATCAATATATCAAGAGCAGAAAACGAAACTCAAGGAGGAGATCATAACCAGAAATCAAAAGGTTTTCTAAAATTCTCTAAGTTTCGAATCGGTTTTCTTTTTTTTTCTTTTCTTTTTCTTTACTTTTTTCTTCTTTGTTTACATGTATGTATGCATATATATTAAAAACAGTAAAAATATATATAAAAAAAAATTTACCTTTTGAAACTCCGCCATCAGGTGCGGTGGTGGCGACGGTGGCAAAAGGCGCAGGCGCTCGGTGACCGGCGATTCCCCGGCCGAAATCGCCCTCTCCCTCTCTCTCCTTTTTTTTTTTCTTTCCTCAGAAATTGAAATGATTTTTTTAGAAATTTTCAAGCTTTTATAGCCTACCTAACGGCACCGTTTTGGTGCCCGATTTAAAACGCAAAAGCGACGCCGTTTCACATGACCCAAGAACCCGATCCGGCCTGAGGATCCGCGTGTTTTATATAATGGTCTAATTATGCATGTCCTTCCGCTTTTTATACATTTTGCAATCAAGTTTTCATGTCTTTTAAATTAGCCTCAAGTTTATCGCTTTGTGATTTGGTTCTCCTTCAATGACGCCGCTTTTAAGGACTCGGGAAATTTCCTTTTGGCCCTCCAAGGTTACGCGTATTTAAATGGGTCCTCTCTTTATATCTCCTTTCAAATTGGCCCCAAAACTTTGATTTTGTTTGAATTTGGTCCTTTTCGATTTAATTTGATTTCTATATTATTTCTACCTTCTTTTACTAATAACATTATTTATTATCATATTTACTATTATTATTATTACTATTACTATTACTATTATATTTAGCAACATATTACCATTATTATTTATTGTACCATTATTATTTTGTTTCCTTTATCCATTAATATTACTATTATTCATATTAATACATATTAAGGTATGTTTATTTACATATATATGCATATATATTTTATATAGCACTATATTAATTACTTTACTTTAATATTTCCATTACATTTTGTTTGCTCTTTGCATTTCGACATTATATTTATTATTACTATTGTTGTTATATATTAATGTATGCTTTTATATGTATACGTATATATATATTTGTATATAGCATTATTTGTTTATTACTTTGATTTAATATTTTCATTATTATTATTATACTTGCTTTTCGTATTTCTATATTATTATTATATAGTAGTATGTATTTTCATTATATACGCATATATTTATATAGTAATATTAGTTCTTTTATGACATTATTATTTTGATTAATACATTCGTATCCCATATGTACATCCTTTAATATATAATATTCCATATTATGCACGTATATATTGATATCATATTATGCTTATCATTACATTTTACACATATCATGTACATATATATATATTATAAATAGCATATTGCCCATACATTCTATTATGTATATTTTTATAACTATTATGAGCTCATTTTATATATATCCCGTATATTTTTAATATATCATATATTTTTTTCGTTTCGTTATTATATATATTTTAATACCATATGTATTATTATCGTCTTATACTATTATTATTATTTTCGTCATCATCGTCATTTTTCTTTTGTCATTTTTATGCATCTTTATTATTTCATGTATTCATTGGTTTTATTTTCTTCATGCATTTGTTATATTTACACACTACTAGGCTTGCTATCATTTCATTTTATATAATTGCTACCTTATTATTTTTGTTATAATCACGTTTATTATTATACATTATTATTAATACCAAAATTTGCCTTTATAAATCACGTTATATTTTGTCACTCAATATATTCAAACAATTCCTCCATAAAAGTAATATCCTATATTAGGCAATTTGAGATAATCGTGCCCTAACTTACTGGGTTTCGACTTTTCTCGTTTAACCTAAATAACGGAGTATATTCTTTTTAAATCATTATACGAGTTTTGAAAAATGCTTGTTCTCGAAGATGTGAAGTGTTGTGCCCTAACTTACCGGGTATGATATTTTGTCATCTCGAAATAAGAGTTTTGTTTAGAAATAAAGGCAATACTCAGTGTTTGAGAATTCGAGAAAACGTGCCCTAACTTACTGGGTTTCGACTTCTCTCGTTTATTCTAAATAATCGAATACCCTTTTAATAAAATACACAGATTTCATAAAAGGCAAGCTCGCTCTCGAAAATTTAAGATGTCGTGTCCTAACTTACTGGGTGTGACATTTTACATTTTGAGACGAGAGAGTCTTTAACACTTGAGCTTTTTATAAAGAAGGATCGTATTTTAAAATTCTTTCAAGTTTTTTTTAATTTTTGACACTAAGACACTAATTAATCAACTAGGTACCAATTTTGGGCGTATCGAGGGTGCTAATCCTTCCTCGTGCGTAACCGACTCCCGAACCTGTTTTCTCGATTCTCGTAGACCAAAATTGTTGTTTAAATAAACCAAACTATTTATTAAAAACAACCACTTTTATGAGGTGACCTGATCACACCTCGTCAAAAAGGATCGGTGGCGACTCCCGTTCTTTTATTTTCAAAATCCAAGTCGATTCCCGTTTTTTTTTAAAAAATAGTTACGACACCAATAATTTACTTCTTTAAATATATGTTGTCATCTTGTCAATGGGATTTTAATATTAATTTTTCAAAAAAAAAAACCTTAATAGAGTTATCAATTAGACGTGACTAAATTTCAAAGCCCTTCCAATTCTCCTTCTATGAAACTTCCTAATAGATTAAAATAGACTAATTAGCATTAATGTGTGGTCCAAAAACATGGTGTTTTAAGTGGTACGCTGCAAGAAATTTGTAGATTCTATTGTTTTTTCCTGGTCACACGAAATGGAAAAAACTACACTTATTTTGTACGATTTTCCACATGTTAAGACCAAATTGCAGTACAAAAAGGAGGTCAAGGTGTAAAGGGTAATTAAAGAATGGAAATTTATAAAATGCTTGACAAACCCATTTTTCAAGAGATAGTGACAATTTAGATTAAGATTTAAATTTGATTTTTGTTGAGTGTTTTTGTGAATTTATCTCTCTAAGGTTAATTTTTTATTTATATGATACAGTTTTTGGATGTGACGTCTTATGTAAGTCCCCATGCATGCTAACACTGTAACGCCCTAATTTTCGGGAATTCTGTGAATGTTGGCATAGATTTAATTATGTTAGTGGGCCTCTAGAAAGCCCAAACTTAAGATAGAACCCAACAATTTTAGTTAATTTTTGTTCCATAAGAAAAAGGGGGTGAAATTATGAAATAGGACCTATGTGAAAATGTTTGAAAATGCTATAGGCTAAATTGAAGTGGCCAAATAAATAGGAGTGCAAAATAGGAGGATTTGCATGACAAACCTCCCATTTTACATGAAGTTGCCAGCCATCATGTTGTTGTAGACAAAATGTACACTTGATATCCATAATTTATGGTACAAATTGATACAAATTGATAATAGGTTAGGTAAATGTTCCATGATAATGGGTTAGGTAAATGTTTCATGATAATAGGTTAGGTAAATGTTCCATGATAATGGGTTAGGTAAATGTTTCATGATAATGGGTTAGGTAAATGTTTCATGATAAGAATATCATGTCTTTTGTATTAAAGAATTAAATGGATGAAATATGAAGTTTTATTAAAAGAAAAGGGTGAAAAGAACAAAGTTTTGTCCATCTTTGTTCATCATAGCTGAAAGTTAGAGAAGAGAAAGGAGAGGAGAAAGCTCTTGAGTATTCGGTCATTAGGAGGAGGAAAATTGAAGGTAAGTTCTTGGTACCTTGCTTCTATTTTGAGGTTCATGAGTTCTTCTTGATTCTACCTTAACTCTTGAAGTATATTTTGATTTTAGTTGTGTTGTGAGCATTTGGTCATGAATTAAAATGAAGGAAATGGTTGTTGTTTCATGTTCTTTTGATGAAAATGGAAGATATGTGAAGTTGAGCCAAACAAATGAGCATGCATGTGCCTTAGATGCTAAAGGGAAAAATCGGCTAACATGTTGTGCTTTGAAATGATGAAATGGAGATTATGCTTAAGTAAAAATCATAGATATGTGATGATTGATTGGTGATATACATGTTTAAATAACATGCATGCAAGATAGGTGTATGAAAGAGTGATTTGGTAATAAATCTGCTTGGGACAGCAGCAGTAACGTGACTTTGGAAAATCACCATAAATTGTGGGAGATGAATTAGAAGCTTAATAAATTATGTAATTAAATCTTAATGAGTCTAGTTTCAAATGGAATAAACGAGAACATATTTTGAATTCTGTACAATGAGAAATTTGATTCGTAATGAAGTGTGGTCAGATTAGTCAAACAGTGAAACATGGGAAACTTTGAGAAAAATCTGGTATTGATTGGCTAAACCAAAAATTCTGAAAATTTTATGGATAGAAGATATATGAGTCTATTTTCAAGGAAAATTAACGGAACTTGATTTGGAGTTTCATAGCTCTAGTTATAAATAATTTAGTGACTGTTGTTCAGGAAGACAGCTTGCAGTGAAATTATGATTATGTGGTAAACATTGACAAAAATTTGTTAATGAGTTGCTTATTGTTTTCTTATAAGCTTACTATGATCTGTAGGTGTGGTTGGCGAATATTGTAAGGGGTTAATCGTAGTTCGTATTTGAACAGTTAGATTAATGTGTTAGTAATCCAATTGTAGGCAGTTCGTGTGTGGATCTAAATCAAGATATCGTCGCAAGCAGTGTGTAACTAACACCCTCTTTCTTAGTCTAGATCGGCAAAAGCGAAATGCCAAATCCGGTATTTTCTAGATTTGCGAGTGTGCGAATGCTCGTGAGGTAAATCGATTAATGTTTTTAGTAGCTGCAATGTTTGGACTGCAAAGTGCATGATTTACGTGCCCTCGATATTTTTGGGCTTAATGGGCCAAAATTGGAATAATGGGCCAACGGGCCCAATTGAGTAAGAACCCTCGATGACGTGATTACATTAGTACGTGAAAGGTAGGAATATGCATGAAAAACCCTAAAATAGATAAATTATTGAAATACCTTTAAAAGTGGAAAATTTACGTTTACCCCTAGTAGATAAATTACCGAAATACCCCTAGGGTTAAATTGACCTAAATGCATGTTTGATGTTGTTATTTACTGCATGCCATGTTATTATCGATGCATGGGACTGGGATATTGACGGAGGAAGTCTTGAAAGTGGCTTGTCCACGTCTTGGAGGCTTTGCCTCAATTCTTTGATAAGCGAGCGACAAAGGTTTGCAATCTGTGGAGTGTTAAATTTGGGTGGGTTGAGCTATTCCCCACATGGAGTGTATGGCTGGTACGGGTGGAGTGTAGTGGTTGGTGGGTTGAGTAGTCTCCCAAATGGGCTTGCATATGTTTCTTGATGTTGCATGTATTTTGAAATGGGCCTATGGGCCATATTGTTATCTGAATAAGGGCTAAGGCCCGTTTATTATGTCTGAAAAGGGCTCGCCCAGTACCACTGTTACCTAAATGGGCTTAGGCCCAATAGGCTTGAGCTGACTTGGGCTTTGAATGGGTTTTCCTTACACACTGAGTTTCCCCAAACTCACCCTTTTATTTTCATCCACGCAGGAAATCCCCAACCATAGTGGGCTTGGAGCTGTGAGGGAATTCGGAGTGGCCACTCGTTCTGAAAGTTTGATTTTCTTCTGGTGAACTGGACATCCTTTTAATTACGTTTGAGGTTTTGGGCTTTTAAATGTAATAAGGCCGCTTATTTATTTTTGATGGTTTTTGATATGTATTACTAAGATAGGTAATACTTATTTTAACTGTTGAAATTGGATAGCTTTAGGGCGCATTTTCAAAAACAACAGTTGATTTCAAAATAACACGACAACAAGCAAAGCTTCCGCAATGAAAGTATTTTCCAAAATTAATCACTTTTCCTAAAAATGACTTAATCAAATCGGTTTCTTAGAAATATCCATGACGTTAAGGTGTGGCAATGGCAGTATGCATGTCTAGGATTGGATCCGAAGGAGCTTGGTACTTAGCAATCCGATGGACTCACCACCTCTTTTCGGTTTCCTACGGTGCATGACTTCCATTCACTTTAACCTATAATGAAATTAATCTTTTGAACATCAAGTACGATTTTCTGGACTTAGAATGGAATTTTTTTTTTTACGTTTTTGATGTGGCATGCCGGATCCGGCCATAACTTTTGGGCTGGGTTTAAGGTGCTACAAACACATACCCTATTGTAAGACTAACATGTGTTCCCTAAGTATGAGTTCACTTGTATGATAATGCAAACTCATGTAAGCGAACTATGTCGGTAATGACTACTGAAGTAAAGAAGATCAGATCAATTCCAGTCAAATAATTAGGTAGTGGGTTAGTAATGACGAACACCACAACAATTTTAATTTTAAAAAATATGATGTACTAATTTAAAAAAATGAAATTTTAAATATTATGATGAAATTCAAATTTTATGAAAATTTATCTTTTAGGAGAGATGGAATAACCTCAAAATTGAAATTTGATTTAATACAATGAACGAAGACGAATTTAATAAGAAAAATTCCGAGTATTTTGGTCGAAATTTCCCTTACAAAGACATCAATTGAGCCAAAAATTTGAGTTTACTTTTTAAGCCGAAAGGAACTTAATTTCTATGTATTTATCATCATTTATTTGGACCATTTAATTTATTACTATTTTCAAATATTTAGTTAGATTTGTTATTCCGTTTTCAAGAAAAAAAAATTAATTTGGACGGCCTGGCGGCTTTCAACGTAATAAGACTTTTGGTGTTTTTTAACATCTAATTATATATTTTTATCTCTTTATTTTATGAAAATAAAGAATTTTTTTTTTTATAAAGAAAATAAGTCCTCAGTTCAAACATTAAAGCTTCCTTCTTTGTTGGCCTCTACAAGGCAAACCACTTTATAGGGGTGCTTGAACATTATTAACTATGCTTAGGTAGAGTGAATATAAAGAAAATATTTGCTAAATCATTGTTGTAGCGACGTAAAAAATTCTATTTCGGTCGCTAATTGAGGCGATTATTTGAAAATTTAAAAATCGACTTTCGATTTTATTAAAAAAAAGGAGTCGCCACCGATCTTTTTTCTAGGTGTGACCGGACACCTAATAAATCATCCTTTTGTAGAAAAGAAAACTTATTCTTGCACAAAAATGAAGGCCGAATTTAGGTCTACGTCAAAAGCCAAAGTAAAGTTGGGTTCGGGAGTCGGTTACGCGCGAGGAAGGTATTAGCACCCTCGCGACGCCCAAAATTAGTATCTTATTAAACACGTGTTGTCTTAATTTTCAAAAATATGAATTCAATTTGACATTTAAGTGTGATCCGATTGAAGGAAATGAGAAGTTGTAAGTTTTTGGTTTTTTAGAAGGATATCTCGTTTTTAACACGAGCCGACTAACTTCACCCAACATAGCGATGAAATCAATGACTTAATGTTAAAATCGGTACATTGCCTTATTCTTAAAATTAAAATGTAAAAAGTTTCTAAAATGATAGTAAAAAAAATCTAAGAATATTATTGTAAAAAATGCGAATAGTGATGTGAATAATATAAAATATTAAAATATCAAAATATTAGAATAATAATAATTAATATTGACAAATAAAAAAATAAAATAGAAATAAAAAGTGTACATAATATATATATATATATTAGAAATAACAATGATGTTTAAAAATAATACTATTAATAATACTTCATAAATATGTACATATAATAACCCTTTTTAGAATAATAATTAAATATCTGAAAATAATATTATATACACAAAAGGTATATATACACTTATGGTGAAATATATGTACTAACATTAATAATAAGTATAATCGAAATAAAAATAAATACAATAATATATACTCAATATGGTATTAAAAATACATATATATATAATAGTATTTGAGTATGTACATGAGACAATATAAAATATATACATGGAAATATACAAGAAGTATACAACTAATAACATTAAGAATATATATATAATATAAATATAATATATACAATATACACATATGGTAAAAACTATTAACATGTACATGTATATCTACATACACATTAAGTAAAAGTACTAATGCTAACAATATTAATAATAAATATAATAATAGATATATATGCATATAATAGTAAGAAACGGAACATAAAGAAAAATATATATATATATATAGCTAAATATAATATAATAATAACAATATATAAAAATAATAGTGATAACAATATTACATATATAACATGATTAATATTTAAAGCTAAATTAAATAGCAAAATAATATGAAATCCAAGGTAAATCGAAAAATAAATGAAAAGAAGAGAGAGGAAGAGAGAGGGAGGGGGAAGGGAATCGGCGGGGGCGATCAACGGCCGATCGTCGTCACCGTCAATCGATCATGCGTGGCTACCACACATGACGCAGTGGTGAAAAATGTAATTTTTTTATATTTGTTTTGTATATATATTTTTATTATATTTTTTTATTATGATGTATATATATAGATTAATAGATTCGAAAAAAGGAAAAAAAAAAAATAAAAATAAAAATAAGAGTAAAATAATAAAGAAGATAAAATCACCTTTAGGTATTTTTAGAAGATAAATTCTTTGTATTGATCAAAATTCCCCTCCTTACATGATTTTTGAATGGCTTTTTATAGCCATCTTTTACATGATTTTCTATTATTTCTTTTTCTATTTTGTAGGTGGTGGTGGTAGACAATGGATATCAAAATGGGAGGAAAATGGGGCAAGTGGGAAAGTGGCTAGGTGGCTAGGGTTTCTTGGTTTTTTTTTTTTGGGGGGGGGTTAGGTTTTTCTTTTTTTTTTTGGGGTTAGGTTTTTTTGGGGGACTTAATGGGCTTTTAAATTGGGTTTAATATTTGGGTTTTGTAATGGGTTTGGGTAGATGTAAATGGGTCATGGGTTAAGGGTTTTAGTGGGTTTAGAGGCTTGGTTGGGTTTGATATAATCGGGCCGGGCAATTTGGGATTCTCTATTGCCCTCTTTGCTCATTGTCGCAACGATAATAGAGCAAAGACTTTCAAGAAGACCAAATTTGCCGGTCTTGCTAGGTCTTGACTTGCTTTGGAACTCTTCTTGTTTAGTTAGTCCCTTTTCAGTCCACCGCATCTTGTAGCTTTGGTTCAATCCACTGCAAATTCGGAGATATGCCTTGTAGCTTCAATCTGCTCCAATGTAACTTCAAGGATATGAGATTTGTGGCTTCGATCCGCTTCATGTAACTCGGAAAGATAAGATCTACAACTTCAATATGCTCTTCTATCGCTTCGGTGAGATAAGGTTTTGGTCTTCTCTTCTGCCACTTTAGAAAGGCAAGATCTGATATCCTCGATCAGCTCCACTGCAACTTCAATTAGCTTCACTGTAACTTCAGGGATATAAAATCTGTGTCTTCGATTAATTCCAGTCTTTATTCTTTACTCGGCATGTGATCCTGAGCTTAACTCATTTCTCGCAATATGAATTGACTCTTTAAAACTAGACATTAAAAACAGAAATTGAAAATAGCTCAGCACGTGAGCCAAGGCTCAACTCACTTTTCGCAATATGAGTTGATTTTTAAAACAAAATTTGTAAAACAGATTATGAAAATACCTCAATATATGACCCGAAACTCAACTCACCTCTCGTAATATGAGTTGATTTTTGCAAAGCATAAATTAAAAAAAAACATCAATTGAAAATACCTCGGCGTGTGGCCTGAGGCTCAACTCACCTCTCGCAATATGAGTTGATTTTTTTGACAAACATAAATTGAAAAAAAAAATTGAAAATACCTCAACGTGTCCTGAGGCTGAACTCACCTCTCGCAATATGAGTTGATTTTTTTGGAAAAACAAAATTTGAAAAACAGAATTTGAAAATACCTCAGCGTGTGAGTCAAGGCTCAACTCACCACTCGCAATATGAGCTGATTTTTTTGAAACACAGAAATTGAAGAACAGAAATGGAAAACACCTCGGCGTCTTGAGGTTCAATTCACCTCTCATAATATGAGCTGATTTTTTTAAAGATGAAATTGAAAATACCTCAACGTGTCTTGAGGCTCAACTCACCTCTCGCAATATGAGTTGATTTTGAAACTTAACTTGAAAAGCGATTTTGAAAATACCTCGATATGTGACTCAAGGCTCAACTCACCTCTCGCAATATGAGTTGATTTTTGAAAATATAAATTGAAAAAAAATACCTCAGTGTGTGATCAAGCTCAACTCACCTCTCATAATATGAGTTGATTTTTGAAAGACGAAATTGAAAATAGCTCAGTAGCGTGAGCCAAGGCTCAACTCACCTCTCGTAATATGAGTCGATTTTTTTTGAAAGGCAGAAATTGAAAAACGGAAATTGAAAATACCTCGGCGTGTGATCTGAGGCTCAACTCACCTCTCGCAATATGAGTTGATTTTTTGAAAGACGAAATTGAAAATAGCTCGGTAGCGTGAGCCAAGGCTTAACTCACCTCTCGCAATATGAGTCGATTTTTTTTTTAAAGGCAAAAATTGAAAAACGAAAATTGAAAATACCTCGGCGTGTGACACGAGGCTCAACTCGCCGCATAATCTGAGTTGATTTTTTTGACAAGAATTGAAATTACCTCGGCGTGTCACGAGGCTCAACTCACCTCTCGCAATATGAGTTGATTTTTTTTTTTTTGAAAGGCAAAAATTTGAAAAACGAAAATTGAAAATACCTCGACGTGTGACCTGAGGCTCAACTCGCCTCTCGCAATACGAGTTGATTTTTTTGACAACAGAAATTGAAATTACCTCAGCGTGTCCTAAGGCTCAACTCACCTCTCGCAATATAAGTTGATTTTTTTTTAAAATACCTCAGCGCGTCATAAGGCTCAACTCACCTCTCACAATATGAATTGATTTTTGAAACATACGAAAAATTGACAATACCTCAGCGTGTCCCGAGGCTCAACTCACCTCTCGCAATATGAATTGAATTTTGAAATAAAACATTGGAATACCAGAACATGTCATCTGGTGGAACTCATGTGTCTTTTCAGCTATCATCACATCTTCTTGCTCTACTGGAGTACCTGTATATGTCATGCATGATGTTATCATGATATGCACATGTTTGTCTTAAATGATTTTATGCCTACATGATTATGCAGTGCTCCTTAAGCATGTTTGTCGTATGTCCATTTAGCCACGATTGTTGAGGATCTGTGTTCATTGCTTTGATTCTCGACTTTCTCTTCAGGCCTTATACCTGTCTTCAAGCTTCACGAGTAATCGACGTTTCTCGAGATATCACTCTTACGCTTCGATTGAACTTTGTTCTTACTTTGAGACTCTTGTGCTTATCAAATTTTCATCCAAGTAATGCTTAACATTTCTTTTGTTTAGAGTATGTCATTTCACCATTTATCATGTAAATAATGAGATGCATGAAAAAGGTCAGATAGGGACAAAAATGATATTTCATATTCATCTATTTCAAATGTGGCAAACAAAGCAAGTTAAACAATGAGAGTAAAAAATGTCAAAAAGAAAGAAAGGATCGTATTCAACGGATACAAATGCTCTAAATATTCAACACATGAACTCTTCCTCGTTCCTCAATCAAAAATCTTTTCGAGCGGCTTCTTGCGTAGAAGATTTGAGCTTTCGAAATGCTTCAAATCTGTAGCCTCACCGCTTGACCTATCGTTCGACCGCTTGAGTTTGTTTCATTAGGACGCCTCTCGGGTTTTCATCCTAATCTTTTGTACTAATCAAGACGCCCTTTTCGGGTTTTCACCTTGATCCCCCCCTTTTTTTTTTTTAAGATGCCCTTTTCGGGTTTTCATCTTAAGCATAATATTTCTTCACAGCATCTGAGTTCACTGGATTCGACAACTCTTTCCCATCCATCTCGGTAAGGATCAAACTCCTCCTGAGAATGCCTTCTTTATGACGTACGATCCTTCCCAGTTTGGTGCCCATTTCCTTCACAGATCTTTTTGTATTGGGAGAATTTTTCTCAGCACGAGTTCTCCTTCATGGAATTCTCTTGGTCGTACCTTTTTGTCATGGGTTGCTATCATTCTTTTTTGGTACATCTGCCCGTGACAAATTGCCCTAAGACGCTTTTCTTCAATGAGGTTCAGCTGATCATATCGAGCTTGTACCCATTCTGCTTCTTCTAACTTTGATTCCATTAAGACTCATAGAGAAGGGATCTCAACCTCGATAGGTAGCACAGCTTCCATTCCATAAACCAGAGAGAAAGGAGTTGCTCCCGTAGATGTTCGTACAGATGTACGATATGCAAACAAAGAAAATGGAAGCTTCTCGTGCCAATCTTTAAACGTCTCAGTCATTTTCCCAATGATCCTCTTAATATTTTTATTGGCTGCTTCAACAGCCCCGTTCATCTTTGGGCGATAGGGAGAGGAGTTATGATGCTTTATTTGGAATTGCTCGCATACTTCCTTCATCATCTTGTTATTCAAATTCATGGCGTTATCTGAAATGATTCTTTCAGTTAAACCATATCGACAAATGATTTCCTTCTTCAAAAAACGCAAAGCTGCAGTCTTGGTCACATTGGCAAGCAAGCGGCTTCTATCCATTTTGTGAAGTAATCAATGACCACAAAATGAATCGATTTCCATTAGAAGCTTTGGAAAATAGGCCTATGACATCCATGCCCCACATAGAAAAAGGCCACGGAGAAGTCATGACGTGAAAGGCGAAGGGCTACATGAATTTTATCGTTGTAGATTTGACATTTGTGGCATTTTACGCAAAACTAATGCGATCGCTTTCCATCGTCAACCAAGAGTAACCGAAGTCTCATAATCTTTACGCCATCTCGAAACCATTGGCATGTGTCCCATGATTCCTTCATAGACATCTTCAAGTATCTTTCGGCTTCAACATCATCCACGCATCTCAAAAGTACTTGATCATTTCTTCTTTTATACAGGATATCCTCATCAAGAACAAATCCCGCTGCCATTCTTCTGATTGTTCTTTTGTCGTTCTCATTCGCTTGTTCGGGATAGCTTTGATTCTTGATATATTCTAAGATATCATGGAACCATGGTCGTCCGTCTGCCTCTTTCTCAATGCTACAACAGTGTACAGGGACCTCGTATATGCTCATTTTGAGGGGAATTATTTCTGCTTCTTTACTTGCTTTGAACATTGAAACCAAGGTGGCCAGGGCATCAGCCAATTGGTGTTCTTCTCGCGGGAAGTAATGAAAAGTTATTTCTTTGAATTCTTTGATCAATTCAGCTACTAAATCACTGTACTTAATCAATTTTGGGTCCCTCACTTCCCACTCTCCACGGATTTGGTAAACCACTAGGGCTGAGTCCCCGTACACCTCTAAGATTTCGATGTTTCGTTCAATAGCTACACGAAGTCCCATGATACAGGCCTCATATTCTGCTATGTTATTGGTACAGAAGAAATTCTGTCTTGTAGTGAATGGATATTGATTCCCATCTGGTGATACCAGGATTGCTCCAATTCCATGCCCTAAAGCATTTGACGCACTATCAAAGCACATCTTCCATGACTTCTCTTTTGATGACTCGGATTCCATTTCTGTGATGCACATTAAGTCTTCGTCTGGGAAATCAAATTTCAAGGGCTCATATTCCTCCGTCATTCGAGTCGCTAAGAAATCAGCTATTGCGCTCCCTTTTATCGACTTCTAACTTACATAGGCAATGTCATATTCTGACAGGAGGATCTGCCATCGTGCCATTCTTCCTGAGAGTGCCGGTGATTCCATCATGTATTTTATTGGGTCTAGCTTTGAAATTAGCCATGTCGTATGATACAACATATATTGTCTGAGTCTCCGAGCTACCCAAACCAGAGCGCAACAGTATTTTTCAATGGACAAATACTTTGCCTCATATTGAGTGAACTTTTTACTGAGGTAGTAGATCGTCTTTTCTTTCTTTCCTGACTCGTCGTGTTGCCCCAGTACGCAACCCATTGAATTTTCAAACATAGTTAAATACAATATCAATGGTCTTCCCAGAGTTTGTGGTACTAGCACTGGAGGACCAGACAAATATTGCTTTATTTTATCAAAGGCCACCTGGCATTCCTCATTCCATTCTCCAGGGTTATATTTTCAAAGAAGTCGAAAGATTGGGTCGCATTGGTTGGTAAGCTGAGCGATAAATCGGGCGATGTAATTTAATCTCCCTAAAAATCCTCTAACTTCCTTTTGCGTGCACGGAGATGGTAACTCTTGAATGGCTTTTATTTTATCTGGATCAACCTCGATACCTCTTTCACTGACAATGAAGCCTAGCAACTTCCCCGAGGTAGCCCCAAACGTACATTTGGCTGGATTGAGCTTTAACTGGAACTTTTTCAGCCTGTCGAACAACTTCTTGATATTCACTACATGCTCTTCTTCCCCTCAGGATTTAGCAATCATATCGTCGACGTAGACCTCTATTTCTTTATGCATCATGTCATGGAATAACGTCACCATAGCCCTCTAATATGTTGCCCTAGCATTCTTTAACCCGAATGGCATCACCTTGTAGCAGAACGTTCCCCACATTGTTATGAAGGTAGTTTTCTCCATATCCTTAGGGGCCATCTTGATCTGATTATACCCCGAGAATCCATCCATGAAAGAAAATAATGAATGTTTTGCTGTGTTGTCCACCAACGTATCAATATGTGGCAAGGGAAAATTATCTTTTGGGCTTGCTCGATTCAGGTCACGGTAATCCACGCACATTCGTACTTTGCCATCTTTCTTTGGTACCGGGACTATGTTAGCCACCCATTCTGGATATTTGGAGGCTTGTAGGAAGCCAGCATCAAATTGCTTCTTGACTTCCTCTTTTATTTTCAACAGCATTTCGGGTCTCATCCGTCTTAATTTTTCGTTGGATAGGCTTGCGTTCGGCTTTAATGGGAGCTTGTGGACCACTAAATCTTCATCTAGCCCTGACATATCCTGGTATGACCATGCGAAAACATCTTTGTACTTTCATGAACAAAGCGATCAAATTATGCCTAGTGCTCTCGAAATAGAAGTCCCAATCTTCACTTCTTGTTTTCTTTCTTCAATGCCCAAGTTTATTGTTTCCTGATTCTTCATGAGGCAAAATCATTAATCCTCTTGTTCCACTATTCTTAACAATTCAGGAGATGAGACGTAATCTTCAGCATTTTCTTCGGCTTCAAATTCTCCTAAGCAAACAGCCTTCTCAAAATCAATTTCAAGATTCGTAACGGGTTTATTCATGTCGCCAATATTTGAGTACCTGAAAGTTGAATGGAAAAGGAAACTATAGAGGGGCATCCAAGTATTGGAACCAACAAAAGGAATATCATGTCATGGCAATGAGGCAAATGTGAATATAGGCTATAAAATGAGAAAATGATTATGAAATTAGCGATAATGTGAAAAAACGTGACAAAATGCATCTTCATTGATATTCATTTGAATGATAAAGAGCGAATGCACGCTCTTACAAAAGAATTCTATTATATCTAAGGACATAATAGAAGGTTAATGTTTAGCATTACTTTGAAGACTTATAAACTACAAGAAGCTCCTCGGCAGTCCAATTGTTTAACATGAAACCAGGGGGACAAGGGCGTATCCTTGAGACATCTTTACTCGCATCAGCTCCTTTGTCAATAACATTTATACTAACATTTTGAAGACCCTTTTCAATTAACCACGGCGTGTTTCGTGGACCATCTTGTCTAGGGTACATCATTCCCGCAGATGTAAATGTTTTTGACAAAGGAGGGTACTCTATTGGTTCCCATTCTGGTTTTCGGCCCAAAGTTCTTGCAATCCTTCTTTCCTGATCCTTCTTCCACTGTCTTCTTCTTTGACGCATGTCAGGCTGGAACCCCAAACCGTATCGGGCCTTGTGGTGCGCTGGCTTTAAAGCCCTGACTATTCCTTGCAGATATCTACCTAAACCTCTTCTTGCTCGAGCTCCCCTTCCTACGGTCAATTTGACCCTCATTCTAGTATTTCTCGACAGTTTTGGCACCGGAATTTTGTTTCCCTCAACAACAAAAGTGGCATTGACAAATTCAAGGGATCGAAAGGAACATTCCGGTCGTCTTTGTTCACTTCAAGCACGGTGCATCGGCGAGACAGATCGACAATATCTTCTTCGCCTCGACTGTGACCAAACAACGGTCCATGATAAATTTCACCTTTTGATGGAGGGATGATGGGACTGCTCCAGCAGAATGGATCCAGGGTCTTCCCAAAAGGCAATTATAAGAGGGCGTAATGTCCATGACTTGGAACTCAACATCATAAATATAAGGGCCCACCTCTAGAAGGATCTCAATCTTTCCCATAACTTCTCGCCTTGTCCCGTCAAATGCCCTTACCGTGGAATGACAGGGTCTTAAGTAGGACAAATCCATCGGTATTCTAGAAAGCGTGGCCAATGGCATAACATTTAACGCTGACCCATTATCGATGAGCACGTTTGGTATTATGTAGCCCTTGCAGCGAGTCGTGATATGCAGCGCTTTCACCGAGCCTCTACCATTTGGCGGTATCTCATCATCACTAAAAGAGATGAAATTGTCCGCATTCAGATTGTTAACCCACCTATCAAGCTTCTCAACGGATATGTTGTTAGCTACGTAAGCTTGATTTAACACCTTCAGCAAAGTGTTCCGGTATGGCTCTGAATTTAAGAGTAGAGATAAAACTGAGATTCGTGCTGGCTGCTTGCTTAATTGTTCCACCACACTATACTCACTGTGCTTGATAAATTTCAAGAATTCCTGAGCTTCTTCCTCATTCACAGGCTTTTTAGTTTCTTGCACGGGTGGAATTTCTTGCTCAACTTCGACTTCGTGCATCACTGCTTTCCCTTTTTGCTTCGAGTCACTAATTTTATTTACCGGTTCAATTTCTTTAGAATAGCACCGTTCATTTCGGGTAAAATGACCTACCTCTCCCACATCTTCAGTTATGGCTTTGGAATTTCCAACTTCCGGTGTGACAATATTAACATCGTATCTCCACGGTACTGTTTTATTGTTTTTATAAGGAAAGGAGATGGTACTTGATTATCATTTTGGCTTCACGGCTCTTTCTTGGCGTCATAATAAATTATTAACGGTCGATTCGCTTATATGGGAAACCTGATGATTGATTGTCAGAAGCACATATTTCTCCTCTATCGGCCTCCTCGCTTTTATAAAAGATCCCAATCTCCTTGTTATCCATCATACTTTGCAGTAATCCCCTGAACTCATCGTAGGACTGTATGTCATGCCCTTCAATGCCATGGAACTCACAAAAACTGTGACCTTTTGCATCTTTTCCTTCGAATACTCAGTCAAGACGATAGAACAACTCTTTTTCAACTAGTACCTCCCAGATTTTCTGTAGAGGTGTTCTTATTTCAGAAACCCATCTTCTACTTTGTCGTTTGTTTTCCTCTCCTACTGCGCTCACATTCCCTTCGGTGTGGTTTGGGAATGGATTCCCGGTTGTACCGCCAGTACCATCAAATCGCAAAATACCCGCATCAATGAGTCCTTGAACTCTCCTTTTGAAGGCAAGACAGTTCTCTGTAGAATGCCCCTGATTCCCAGCATGGTATGCACAACTAGCATTTGGATCGTACCATTTTGGGTATGGAGGTTTAAGGGGTGCCATGTAATGGGGGGATATTAACTGTTTCTCCAAAAGTTTTGGGTACAATTCCCCATACGACACAGGGATGGAGTAAACTGCGGTCTCTCGGGATTAGGCCTTGCTGGTCTTGGTTCATTTCTGGGTTGGCTTTGAGCGGGTATCGTGTTTTGTGGGAATGAGGTGATAGGTCTTTGGTTGTTCGTGGCGTAAACGGGATAGGAAAGAGGTGGTGCTTGGTAGTAAGGGTTTTGAGGGGGATAATAGAAATTTGGAGGTGGATAATTTCGAGGTCGGGGTTGGTTCGGATATAGATTAGAGGCATAACGGCTTCCCATTCCCACCATGTGGGCTTCTGGTTCTTTCTTCTTCATAGGTGCTGCCCTTTTTTAACCTTCTGAGCCTTCTATTCTACCGCTCTTGACGGCATTCTCTATGAGCTCACCAGATATTACAATATCCGAAAACTCTTTCGTGGCACTTCCCACTAATTTATCATAAAACGGCGCCTTTAAGGTGTTGATAAAGAGAACGGTTATCTCCGTTTTTGTTAGTGGGGGTTCCACTTGGGCGAGACGTCTCTCCATCTCTGCGATACCGTCGAAGGTTTCGATGGCTTTTCTTCATCATTTGCAAGGTCATCCGATGCGGCACCATATCGACACATGCTTGTCTTGCTTTCGCAGAATCTCGACGCCAAGTTCTTCCGGGATCGAATCTTTCTCTCTTGAGTTGGTTGTACCTTTGAAGAGTGACCTGTTAGACTATCTTGAAAGCAATGTATGAGTAGTTTATCCTCGTTCACATAACCGGTCATTTTCGATGAACATAATGAGATGTGCTTTTGGGCAACTTGTCCCATCATACTTCTCAAAATCGGGCACTTTGAACTTGGAGGCAAAATTAGATCGGTACCAAAGCGAGTTCCTTGGCACCTAGTGCGGAGAAGACTTGATGCCTTCTATTGCTTTGAGTCTTTCCTCTAGACTCCTATATTTTGCGTCATGGTTATCCAATTTTAACTTGGTTACCTCTGCTGGGTCATCCAGATTTGGAACTAGTGGATCAGCAGGACTAGCCCCTGGGTTCAACGCGAATATTCCTTGCCCCAAATTAGTGGGTGGAGCAGGTGGCATAGGTCGATGTTCCAAGCCTGTGGGTTCCCCTTGAGTATACCCTCTTTGTGTTGTATATGCGGGTAGTGGAGTGAATCCCGGGGGATAGAGTGGATCCTGATCGTGGTGAATTCTTGACTGAGGTTCCATAGCATCGGGTTTCTGCATGGGTCCTTTTCCTTTGACCAAAGTTGTCATCATCTCCATCATTTTGGCCATCTGATCTCTTTGCTCGAGTGATTCCTCTCGAGATCTCACCATTAGATCTCTCGTCTCTTGTTGCGATTTGGCCAGTTGCTCTTGTAATTCCTTTTGAATCCTT
This sequence comes from Gossypium arboreum, assembly GCF_025698485.1. NCBI lineage: Eukaryota > Viridiplantae > Streptophyta > Magnoliopsida > Malvales > Malvaceae > Gossypium > Gossypium arboreum. Next base: position 125,825,113 of record NC_069079.1, on the reverse strand, counting down.
TCCATCCTTTCGATCCTTTCGTTGAATTCAGCCTCCATTACTCTAGCTTGCCTTCGCGTTTTATACGGATGACGTGATTCCAGTCTTATGGTATTACAACTGCGAATTGTATATTTTATCTTTCAGCGACCGAATATGGGATATGCAATGTATGAATGAATACATGAATGAGTGCATGAATTTCAAAATGTTAGTTATGAATAAATATGCAAGAATTTGGTGTTGATTTCAAGATAGCCCCATATTTAGGGATTTCATTTATCAAAAGAGTCTATTACAAAAAGTTTCCATTTTTCCAACAATTACACGACTTTTCTAGCCACATTGCCTTGTTTCTTCACTTGCTCTAAGAACTCTGATATACTCGATCTTTGGTTCGGAGGGAATTGGAAACTGAGAACTTCGGCTTCATCTGATAATTGAACAACTTGCATCGCCGCCCTGCGAATTTCATTGATCAAGAAGTCGAGTTGCATTTCTTTTGCTTGGAGAGTTCCTTCATACGCGTGAATGTCCCTATCGTACTGATCATTCTTTTCTTCTAGAGCCTTCAGGAGATTATCTAACTATTGTTGATGAGATTGCAGCATATTTTCTAGATCTCGTGCTTTTTCTTTTAATTCTTGATGTTCAGACTGACTATTCACAAATTTTGCAGTCATCATTTCATACTCAGCGTTCTTCCTTCTTAACTCTATCGCAGCGCATGTAGCTTTTTCCTCCTCTTTCTTTGCTTTTCCCTTCCAAAATTCCATTCCTCCTTTGATATTGCTAATTTCTTCCTTCCATTTTGCTGACGACTTACCTAACCCACTATTCTTTATAGTGTTTCTTAATTTCTTATTTTCCAAATGAAGGTCCCTTAAGTCGTTTCTCACGATCTCGGCTTCTCTTTGTACTTTTTCAGTTCTGGACCTTTCAACCTGAACTTCAATCTTCAGTTGATAGTTTTCTTCTTGAAGGGCACTAAGGTCCCAAGACATCTTGGCCTTTTCTCGTTCGAATTCTTGTCTTGCCATCTCTAGCTCAGACGGCGTTTCCTCCGAGAAAGGATTCTGGATAGTGTAGTTTGTTGACGAGATTTGCTGACTATTTACCCGTTGCTTCCTCCATATGTCGTAATCTTGGGTAAGGGTATCAGTATACAAGGCTAATTCCATGAAATGAATTTCCTTCCAAGACTTTGCAGTGTCTCGGACTCTCTTCATATATCCTTCACCCGCGAAAGCGAACTCGAATTGTGCTAATCCTCCAGTTGCGGGTAGGAATTGTCGCGAAGAAAATTGCCTTTGGACCAATAGGCGGAGCATATCCAACTCCTCCCCATAACCAGAGTAAAGGTACCCAATCTTGGCTTCCACATTTGTATAGCGAGGCGAAGGACGGATCCGTGGTGCTCTCCATGTTATATCCCGGCGTAAAGATTACGAAGGCGATACCCAATGTTGTTTCGGTGACTTCCTTGGCCATTCTTTCTTGAGGTAAGCTTCTAGCGGGGCAAATGTTTTTGAAAACATATGGAGCGGAGTGCGCTTTACTTTCAAAAATGACTCAAAATCCAAACATTGAGAAACCGAGCACATCCACTAAATCGTCCCTTTCCAACCCTTCGACAAGTACTCGGGGACCGAAGGTCTCGGCTAGGATAGTCGGGACAGGTTGACTCCTTGTTTTAACCTTTCAAGAAATCAACTCTCGCAACTTCGAGATGTCCGAGAACTTTTGGGAAAATGACCAAACCATAAATGGCCAGCGAATAGATTTACCCTTTTCAAACATGTCGGGATGGTTCGTAACCAAATCTCGTAGGGAGGACCATGGAATGCAAATGGTTTCATTCTTCTTCTTTATCATTTTTCAGCCCATGCATCGTCATGTCATCGGTCTCACTAACTTTTTCTTGAAGGTCATCGGCTTAGGCTCTTTCACATATATTTTGCGAATTGTACATTGTCGATGCGAGCAAGCAAAGCATACTCTTCTATGGTTGGAGTCATGTCTTCTTGATTGAAGGTGAAACACTAATAAGTTGGGTCCCGAATCGAACCTTGGCTTGAATCAACTGTTCGTCTACGGATGGTGATCGGTGAGCTATATCTCCATACCTCTCGGTGAAAATGTCCCTAGTGTACGAATCCCACCGATTCCAAATTGAACCAAATCCTCAAGGTTATTTTGGCGAACATTTACAGTTATATGTTCGGGAAAATTGGCAACACCCCCTTCTACTAGACTATCCCCCTTTTCTCTCTGAGTTTTTAGAGACCAGTCCCGAACCACGGCATTCTTCTCGTTTATTTGTGTAATTGACTCCTCCATCAGAAACCCGTTTTTTGGCAACCAACCTTTAATCAACACCTTCCTAATATGATGCCTATGATGCATGATGAAAATAAAAATAAAAACAAACAAACTTGGTTAGTAAACACAACAAATATAATTTGAAAAACAAATTAAACTACCCAATCCAATTCTTTTGCATAAACAATGTAAATGAAAGGCAAAAGGCATTTTCCCCGTGTACTTATTTTGGTGACTATAAGCGGACAGAGGTTCGGCATGGCTCTAATTGGATAGCTCGTATGGTTCATTATATGCGATCTCGGTTCTAGACAGGCACTTTCGAATTGCTCGTACTATCATACGCTAAGATTAGTACGAAGCCTCGATCATAACCCATCACGAGCTCACGAGTTCAATTGAAGGATTACATTTACTTATGCCTATGCGGAGGGACAAGTTAACTCACGAAAGCATAAGTCATATGTAACCGAAAGTATTCACTAGCTTTGTCTGAGAGGACGAGTTAACTCACGAAGGCGTAGCGTTTACTTTCACTTAAGCGGGACGAGCTGGGTAGAGAACTCATGTTATGCGAAAATGCAAGTGCACGGTGTGTGGGAAAAACTCATAAACCTTTACGTTTTACTTAAAAAACTAAACCAAAATTAAAACCATAAAAATTGAAAAGCGAAAAACAACCAAATAACAAGTTAGAAGAAATATTTACAACACGATACAAATGCATGAATTTTGAAAACGAGATTTTGGATCACGACCAAATATTTACTTTGAACAAAGAAATTTGAAAATTTTGACAAAACGTGTTTAATTCGACTCGACTCATAAGTTTTGTCCCCAGTGAGTCGCCAATATGTAGCGACGTAAAAATTCTCTTCGATTCGCTAATTGAGGCAATTATTTGAAAATTTAAAATCGACTTTCGATTTTATTAAAAAAAAAGGAGTCGCCACCGATCTTTTTTCTAGGTGTGACCGGACACCTAATAAATCATCCTTTTTTACAAAAGAAAACTTATTCTTGCACAAAAATGAAGGTCGAATTTAGGTCTATGTCAAAAGCCAAAGTAAAGTTGGGTTCGGGAGACGGTTACGCGCGAGGAAGGTATTAGCACCCTCGCGACGCCCAAAATTGGTATCTTATTAAACACGTGTTGTCTTAATTTTCAAAAATATGAATTCAATTTGACATTTAAGTGTGATCCGATTGAAGGAAATGAGAAGTTGTAAGTATTTGGTTTTTTAGAAGGATATCTCGTTTTTAACACGAGCCGACTAACTTCACCCAACATAGCGATGAAATCAATGACTTAATGTTATATACACAAAAAGGTATATATACACTTATGGTGAAATATATGTACTAACATTAATAATAAGTATAATCGAAATAAAAATAAATACAATAATATATACTCAATATGGTATTAAAAATACGTATATATATAATAGTATTTTGAGTATGTACATGAGACAATATAAAATATATACATGGAAATATACAAGAAGTATACAACTAATAACATTAAGAATATATATATAATATAAATATAATATATACAATATACACATATGATAAAAACTATTAATATATACATGTATATCTGCATACACATTAAGTAAAAGTACTAATGCTAACAATATTAATAATAAATATAATAATAGATATATATGCATATAATAGTAAGAAAGCGGAACATAAAGAAAATATATATATATATATATATATAGCTAAATATAATATAATAATAACAATATATAAAAATAATAGTGATAACAATATTACATATATAACATGATTAATATTTAAAGCTAAATTAAATAGCAAAATAATATGAAATCCAAGGTAAATACGAAAAATGTAACGCCCCAAAAATTGGGCCTAGAAGAGTTGGGCTTTGAGTCTGGGATTCGGATAGAAGAAAACCTGAATATTGAGAAGTTTTAAATATTACTAGTGTTTAAAAAAAATATATATTGATAAAATATTTATGTTATTACTAATATTTTAATTTTTATGAAAATTATTATCATTATAATTATTAGATACAAATATATTTATAAAATTATTGTTGTTAATTTAGTGTTTAAATTAACATACTATTAGAAAATTTTCTTGTATCTATTTTTATTGATTTATGGAAATTATAATTATTATTAGGAAAATATATATATTATCGTATTTGAAATTTTCATTATTATGGTTATTATTATTATTTTAGTTTTAAATAAATTACAATGTATTTAAAGTGTGGGAAAAATTTGGACCAAGACTTTAGCAAAAATTATTATTTTTGCTCCTTTAGAGATCTGGGCATTAAGGTTTATTAATAAGTTGGCCTACCACTGGACATAAGGAGGAATCTGGCCTAGTGGTTAGGCGTGTTAAGCAGTAAGAAGGGAGCAGGGGTTCGATTCCTTGCGTGCGCAAATGTGAGTTTTATTTTAGAAAAACCAAGGGCTGTCACAGGTAGGCCTTATTAACTATTCAGGCTAATTCATGTCAGAAGCAAGCATCTGGCCTAGTGGCTAAGCACGCTAGGAGGCCGTGGGAAGTGCACAGGTTCAAGGCACGGCGCATAAATTGGGTTTTTTTAGTATGCAGGTTGCGGTTGGAATAGGCCTTAAAGGAAGTTGCGAATGAAGTCGACACAAGGAGAGCACTGTGGCGCGATGGCAAGCAACGTATGTGTGTGTTTAAGAGGTCGCAGTTTGAGATGTACAATGAGCAAAAATTTCCTTTTGTTTCATAAGTAAGGAGATTCAAGACTAAGGTTTATAATTAATCGTGACCGTATATAAGTAAAGAGAGAAGCATGGTGCAGTGGCGATGTAGTACAGGCGAAGGCACAAGGGCGACAGAGGTCGAGGTTCAAGCCTCACCTCACGCACGGAAGGCTTGTATTTTTGCTGCTCACGTGGGGAGAGTCGAGTTTGACCGAAACTCTTTCGAGCAAAGCAGTGAAGCGGTCAAAGCGTGGATAAGGCTGCTAGGTGGTTGGATAAATTTCAAATGCCTAATTCATGGAGCAAAGCAAGGGAATTTGAAATTAGAAAGAATTTTTATTAAGCATTAAGTACCGTATTTTATTCTTTTAATTTTGGCTTTTATGAATTATTCCCTTTTTGTTCATCTTTCCTTCATCGATAATAACCGAACCTATCTTCTTTTACTCTTCTTTTCTTTCTTTTCTTTTAGCTCATCTCTTCCTTCTTTAATTTCCTTCAAAGCCGAATCATCTTGTCATCTCCTCTTTTCTATTTTTCTATTTTCTCTTTTTCATTATACTAAAATCTGAAGCATCCATACTTTAGTGATTCGAGAATTGATTTTTAGATCTATTTCCTACTTGCGATTAAGATAGATTCACAGTGGATCTAAGATTTGAAAAGTGTTGGAAACGCTTCTGACAAGAACGTCTTTGGTGGTAAGCATTCAAATCTTATTTTTTTTATTTAGTAATTCGAGGATAGGCTGAAAACCCCTAAATACTTTAGGGAGACTATCGATTTTTGCCAAGATTAAAATTAAGTATTTTTCATTCAGTTTTTTTTATATGTGCGCATCGAAGGCTAGCGATCAAGATCTATTTGGAGGCTAGTAAGATCAACAAGGTTAATCGTGGGGGAGATCTCGTTAGCGAATCGTCATAAAACAGGTGTGTAAACGACACCCACTCATAGACTAGATCGGTAAAAGCCGAAAAGCCGGCATTTGTGAACTTGCGAGCGTGCGAGCGCTTGTGAGGTGGTTTGGTTGTTAATTTTGGTAATCACAAGCAGTATGATTGTAGAGTGCGAAATTTCGTGCACTTCGGTATATTTGGGCTTAATGGGTCGGAAACGGGTTAGTGGGCCAACGGGCCCAATTCGGTAAAAACACCGGTAAGTGCTTCTGTTAATGTGTTAATGGTTAGAATATGTATGTAAACCCTAAAATATTTAAATTACTAGAATACCCTTAAGTAGGAAAATTATCGTTTTACCCCTAGGTACAAAATGACCGTCATACCCCTGAGGTTAATTTTGACTGAAATGCATGATATTCTGATTATGTTTGTTGTATGCCATGACATGTATATCTGTTGCATGGGGTTGGGTTTTGTTATGGAGGAAGAACCCGTTCTGGTGGCTGTGCCACATATTCCTATATAAGCAACTTTGCTGCGGATTATAGTTAGTGCCGCAACCGGTGCTAATACTGTAAGTGTAGGGATGGCGTGGGTGATTTATTCCCCACAAGAAGTGTAGGGATGGACGGAGGGAAGTGCAGGGTTGGATGGGGTTATCATGCATTAATCATATGAGACTGTTTTATTATGGGCCAACTGTACTGAAGTGGGCCCAACTATGTTAATATGGGCAAGGCCCAATATATCTCGACTTGTAATAGGGCTACGGCCCAGATTGATCTTGATATGGGCTAGGCCCGAGAACTCAGCATTGTAAGGGCTATGGCCCAGATTAATATTGATATGGGCTAAGGCCCAGTTAACACTAAATTCTGAATAGGGCTTAGGCCCAGTAAAGCTTGAACTGATTTGGGCTCTGGTTGGGATACTTTACACACTGAGTTTTCAAAACTCACCCCCCTTTTTCCCATCTTTGCAGGTGAGCCTTAGATCGATGGACTTGGAGCTGGGCGAGATTCAGAGTGGCCACGAAGATTAAGTTTCTGTTTTCTTTAAAATAAGTTTCGATTTATTATTTTGATCATTTTTATTCTGGTTTAAGTTGTAATAAGGTTGCTCTTTTTATTATTTTTAATATTTTGGGTTATTAAATTGGTTAGCTCTAAAGCGCGTTTTATAAAATTACTTACTTTCAAAATATCACGATTTCGAGCAAAGCTTCCATAGCGTAAATATTTTCAAAGGAAAGAAATATTTTAAATAGACTTAAACTTAATTTATTGTTCGTGGACAAGTAATAGGCTTAAAGTGTGGCAATGGATGTGTGCATGTCTAGGATTGGATCATGGAAGAGCTAGGTACTTAAGCAGTCTAATTGACTCACCTCCTCCTTTCTTGATTCCTACCTGGTGCGTAGTATCCATTCACTTTAAGCCATGACAAAGAAGGTTTGATACTTAACTGTTTTTTTAAAATAACATGATTCTGCCACTACAAAGGTTTACAAGTTTTCAAAGTTTCTCATAAAATTTTACAAGGTTGTTAACAATGTTTTGATTATTACAATGAATCACGTTTTGGAAAAAAAAAAGGCTAAGGTTTTATTCAAGTTTAAACGATGAAAGTTTCTAAACATCAAGAAGGGTTTTCAATGAAAACATGGTTTTCGAAAAACACTTCAATGTGACACGCCGGATTCGGTCGTAACGTCTGGGCCGGGTTTGAGGTGTTACATTTAGTGGTATCAGAGCCAGGTTGCAACAACTCGGCTGTGGATCGGGTCCAAAAAGGGTTTTCAAAACTTTATGCCAAAAAGGGTATTTTTGGAAAAACCTGACTTTTGAAAAAAAAAATTTGTTTAAAGGAGATAATCTCCGAACTTGTTTTTTTTTTTAAATGATTGAAAAATGGATTTCAAAAAGTTTAATTCTTTTGAGTTCATCTTAAAACTGAGGAGGTGGCATACTGAATCCCCGACACCAAGTCTGTAAGTACTTCTTTTTCCTATACTGTAATGTACTGAATTAATACTGTAGTTAGAATCGAGCCTTCTGATATGAAACTGTAGATAGGGTAGAACTAAAAACCCTAAAAGATTGAAACCGTGGCTAGGATATGATTCTATAAAAACAAAAACTTTAAAATACTCTCTCTGCATAAGACACATGAATAAATAGTAAAACTTTTTGAGATCTTTGTAATTATTTGATATGTGTACTGGTAATGTAGAGCATTGAGATGGATTCTGAGGGTAAGCAAAGTCTGCCAACATTGGGTAGCGGTAACTCGGAGCTTGGTACTGAGGCACTGGCCGAGATAGTAAGGAAAGTGGTAGAGAAAGTATTGGATACCAAAATTAAGGAAATTAGGGAAACGCTTCAAACAGGGTGCTTGGAGTGTAAAAAGAGGAAGGATCTTAGTTCTCAAAGAGCGAGCCTCGATTACGTGAAACATGTTAAGACACGACCAAACTTTCCAACCTGCAAAGACCGCAACGGGCGTCATCCGGGTGAATGCCATAGGAAGACAGGAGCATGTCTTAGATATGGGTCCAAGGAGCATCGAGCTCGAGATTGCCAAGTTTATTCTATTTAAGTGTGTGCTACGAATTGTATGCGTGCTTGATAAACGTTTCCTTATTTGGTAATTAGATGTTTCGGTCGTATTAAAATTATTTATATCGAGTCTTGTGAGATAGCATATTAGCATAGTGGTTTGACTTGAGTAATCTGAGTTAGTTGATAGTTGGAAATTTCGAGGACGAAAATTTTTTAGGGGATAGAGTTGTAACGCCCCAAAAATTGGGCCTAGAAGAGTTGGGCTTTGAGTGCAGGATTCGGATAGAAGAAAACACGAATATTGAGAAGTTTTAAATATTACTAGTGTTCAAAAAAATATATATTGATAAAATATTTATGTTATTACTAATATTTTAATTTTATGAAAATTATTATCATTATAATTATTAGATACAAATATATTTATAAAATTATTGTTGTTAATTTAGTGTTTAAATTAACATACTATTAGAAAATTTTCTTGTATCTATTTTTATTGATTTATGGAAATTATAATTATTATTAGGAAAATATATATATTATCGTATTTGAAATTTTCATTATTATGGTTATTATTATTATTTTAGTTTTTAAATAAATTACAATGTATTTAAAGTGTGGGAAAAATTTTGACCAAGACTTTAGCAAAAATTATTATTTTTGCTCCTTTAGAGGATCTGGGCATTAAGGTTTATTAATAAGTTGGCCTAACACTGGACATAAGGAGGAATCTGGCCTAGTGGTTAGGCGTGTTAAGCAGTAGGAAGGGAGCAGGGGTTCGATTCCTTGCGTGCGCAAATGTGAGTTTTATTTTAGAAAAACCAAGGGCTGTCACAGGTAGGCCTTATTAACTATTCAGGCTAATTCATGTCGAAGCAAACATCGGCCTAGTGGCTAAGCACGCTAGGAGGCCGTGGGAAGTGCACAGGTTCAAGGCACGGGCCATAAATTGGGTTTTTTAGTATCCAGTTGCGGTTGGAATAGGCCTTAAAGGAAGTTGCGAATGAAGTCGACACAAGGAGAGCACTGTGGCGCGATGGCAAGCAACGTATGTGTGTGTTTAAGAGGTCGCAGAGTTCGAGATGTACATGAGGCAAAAATTTCCTTTTGTTTCAAAAGTAAGGAGCTTCAGCAGACTAAGGTTTATAATTAATCGTGACCGTATATAAGTAAAGAGAGAAGCATGGTGCAATGGCGATGAGCAGACGAAGGCACAAGGGCGCGGAGAGTCGAGGTTCAAGCCTCACCTCACGCACGGAAGGCTTGTATTTTTGCTGCTCACGTGGGGAGAGTCGAGTTTGACCGAAACTCTTTCCAGCAAAGCAGTGAAGCGGTCAAGCGGTGGATAAGGTCGCTAGGTGGTTGGATAAATTTCAAATGCCTAATTCATGAAGCAAAGCAAGGAATTTGAAATTAGAAAGAATTTTTATTAAGCATTAAGTACCGTATTTTATTCTTTTAATTTTGGCTTTTATTAATTATTCCCTTTTTGTTCATCTTTCCTTCATCGATAATAACCGAACCTATCTTCTTTTACTCTTCTTTTCTTTCTTTTCTTTTAGCTCATCTCTTCCTTCTTTAATTTCCTTCAAAGCAGAATCTGTATTGTCATCTCCTCTTTTCTATTTTTCTATTTTCTCTTTTTCATTATACTAAAATCAAGCATCCATACTTTAGTGATTCGAGAATTGATTTTAGATCTATTTCCTACTTGCGATTAAGATAGATTCACAGTGGATCTAAGATTTGAAAAGTGTTGGAAACGCTTCGACAAGAACGTCTTTGGTGGTAAGCATTCAAATCTTATTTTTTTATTTAGTAATTCGAGGATAGGTGAAAACCCTAAATACTTTAGGAGACTATCGATTTTTGCCAAGATTAAAATTAAGTATTTTTCATTCAGTTTTTTTTATATGCAAGATCGAAGGCTAGCGATCAAGATCTATTTGGAGGCTAGTAAGATCAACAAGGTTAATCGTGGGGAGATCTCGTTAGCGAATCGTCATAAAACAGTGTGTAAACGACACCCACTCATAGACTAGATCGGTAAAAGCGAAAAGCCAGCATTTGTGAACTTCTGACGTCGTGAAGCGCTTGTGAGTGGTTTGGTTGTTAATTTTGGTAATCACAAGCAAGTATGATTGTAGAGTCGAAATTTCGTGCACGGTATATTTGGGCTTAATGGGTGGGAAGCGGGTTAGTGGGCCAACGGGCCCAATTCGGTAAAAACACCGGTAAGTGCTTCTGTTAATGTGTTAATGGTTAGAATATGTATGTAAACCCTAAAATATTTAAATTACTAGAATACCCTTAAGTAGGAAAATTATCGTTTTACCCCTAGGTACAAAATGACCGTCATACCCTTGGGGTTAATTTTGAGTGAAATGCATGATATTCTTATTATGTTTGTCGTATGCCATGACATGTATATCATTGCATGGGGTTGGGTTTTGTTATGGAGGAAGAACCCGTTCGGTGGTCGTGCCACATATTCGATATAAGCGACTTTTTTGCGGATTATAGTTAGTGCATAACCGGTGCTAACTGCTTGTAAGTGTAGGGATGGCGTGGGTGATTTATTCCCACGGGAAGTGTAGGATGGACGGAGGAAGTGCGAGGTTGGATGGGGTTATCATGCATTAATCATATGAGACTGTTTTGTTATGGGCCAACTGTATTGAAGTGGGCCCAACTATGTTAATATGGGCAAGGCCCAATATATCTCGACTTGTAATAGGGCTACGGCCCGATTGATCTTGATATGGGCTAGGCCCAGTATACTCATATCGTAAGGGCTATGGCAGATTAATATTGATATGGGCTAAGGCCCGATTAACACTAAATTCGAATAGGGCTTAGGCCCAAGAAAGCTTGAACCGATTTGGGCTCGGTTGGGATACTTTACACATGAGTTTTGAAACTCACCCCTTTTCCCATCTTTGCGGTGAGCCTTAGATCGATGGACTTGGAGTGGCGAGATTCAGAGTGGCCACGAAGATTAAGTTTCTGTTTTCTTTAAAATAAGTTTCGCATTTATTATTTTGATCATTTTTATTCTGGTTTAAGTTGTAATAAGGTTGCTCTTTTTATTATTTTTAATATTTTGGGTTATTAAATTGGTTAGCTCTAAAGCGCGTTTTATAAAATTACTTACTTTCAAAATATCACGATTTCCGAGCAAAGCTTCCGCAACGTAAATGTTTTCAAAGGAAAGAAATATTTTAAATAGACTTAAACTTAATTTATTGTTCGTGGACAAGTAATAGGCTTAAAGTGTGGCAATGGATGTGTGCATGTCTAGGATTGGATCATGGAAGAGCTAGGTACTTAGCAGTCTAATTGACTCACCTCCTCCTTTCTTGATTCCTACAGTGCGTAGTATCCATTCACTTTAAGCCATGACAAAGAAGGTTTGATACTTAACTGTTTTTTAAAATAACATGATTACGCCACTACAAAGGTTTACAAGTTTTCAAAGTTTCCCATAAAATTTTACAAGGTTGTTAACAATGTTTTGATTATTACAATGAATCACGTTTTGGAAAAAAAAGGCTAAGGTTTTATTCAAGTTTAAGCGATGAAAGTTTCTAAACATCAAGAAGGGTTTTCAATGAAAACATGGTTTTGAAAAACACTTCAATGTGACACGGATTCGGTCGTAACGTCTGGGCGGGTTTGAGGTGTTACATTTAGTGGTATCGAGCCAGTTGCAACAACTCGGTACGTGGATCGGGTCCAAAAGGGTTTTCAAAACTTTATGCCAAAAGGGTATTTTGGAAAAACGACTTTTGAAAAAAAAATTTGTTTAAAGGAGATAATCTCCGAACTTGTTTTTTTTTTTAAATGATTGAAAAATGGATTTCAAAAAGTTTAATTCTTTTGAGTTCATCTTAAAACTGAGGAGGTGGCATACTGAATCCCCGGCACCAAGTCGTGAGTACTTCTTTTCCTATCTTGTAATGTCTTGAATTAATACTGTAGTTAGAATCGAGCCTTCGATATGAAAGCGTAGATAGGGTAGAACTAAAAACCCTAAAAGATTGAAACCGTGGCTAGGATATGATTCTATAAAAACAAAAACTTTAAAATACTCTCTCTGCATAAGACACATGAATAAATAGTAAAACTTTTTGAGATCTTTGTAATTATTTGATATATGTACTGGTAATGTAGAGCATTGAGATGGATCTTGAGGGTAAGCAAAGTCGCCAACTTTGGGTAGCGGTAACTTCTGAGCTTGGTCTTGAGGCCTTGGCCGAGATAGTAAGGAAAGTGGTAGAAAGTATTGGATACCAAAATTAAGGAAATTAGGGAAACGCTTCAAATAGGGTGCTTGGAGTGTAAAAAGAGGAAGGATCCTAGTTCTCAAAGAACAGAGCCTCGTTCTGTGAAACATGTTAAGACACGACCAAACTTTCCAACCTGCAAAGACTGCAACGGGCGTCATCCGGGTGAATGCCATAGGAAGATAGGAGCATGTCATAGATATGGGTCCAAGGAGCATCGAGCTCGAGATTGCCAAGTTTATTCTATTTGAGTGTGTGCTACGAATTGTATGCGTGCTTGATAAACGTTTCCTTATTTCGGTAATTAGATGTTCTGGGTCGTATTAAAATTATTTATATCAGAGTGCTCAGGAGAGGTTTAGTGAAAACATCAGCAGCTTGATGTTTTGCTGGAACATATCCAACATGAATTTGATTGTTGAGCACCTTTTCGCGAACAAAGTGAAGATCCAAATCAACATGCTTTGTTTTTGAATAAAGAACAGGGTTGGTAGCCATGGCAACAATACTTGAGTTGTCACACCAAATCTTGGGTGGTTCAATTAAATTGATTTGGAAATCTAATAACAGGGATTGTAACCATATTATTTATGAGGCCGTATCAGCAAGGCTTCTGTATTCTGATTCCACAGTTGATTGAGAGATAAACCTTTGTTTCTTGGAACTCCATGAGATGATGTTGGGTCCTAAAAAAATGCAATGACCAGATGTTGATCTTCGATCATTACCATCGTTTCTCCAGTCAGAATCGGCATATGCTATGAGGTTCACCATTGTACCAGAGGTGAACATCAATCCATAATCTAGGGTACCTCTTAAGTAGCGAAGAATTCGCTTGACAGTAACCTAGTGAGAATCTCTAGGATTTTGCATTTACTGAGCAACCTTGTTGACACTATACGGTATGCCTGGCCTTGAGGACAGAGATACTGCAGTGACCCTACTATGCTTCTATAGTGTTGAGGATTGCTAAGAGCATTACCATCATCTTTAGCTAGTTTCTTGCCGATTGCCATTGGTGTTGTTGCGGGTTGACAATTCATCATGTTAGTTTGAGTAAGCAAGTCCAATGTGTATTTCTTTTAATTGATGAAGAAACCATTACCAATTGATTGAACTTCAATCCCTAGAAAATACTCAGGACTACCTAGATCCTTCAAAAAAAATTATTTATGAAGTTAATCAACTGTATTTTCTATTGTCTCCTGTGAGCTTCCCATTAGTAGTATATCATCAACATACACAATCATATAGGTAATATTTCCCCCATCTTTAAAAATAAATAGTGAGGGTTTGCTTTAGAATGAGTGAAACCAATGGTAAGTAGAAATTGTTGTAATTTGTAAAACCAGTTTTTTTGTGCTTAACGTAAGCCATATAAGGCTTTATAAAGTTTGCAAACCAAAACCTTATTGTTACCACGATATTGCTCAAAATTGAGGGGTTGAGTCATATAGATATCCTTGGATAAATCTCCCTTTAGGAATGCATTGTTGATATCAATGTGTCTTAGATTCCAGCAATTATATGCTGTCAAAGCAAGAAACATGTTAACGATAGCAAATTTAACTGTTGGACTATAGGTTTCACGAAAATCATACCTCGGGACTTGAGAGAAGCCTTAGCTAACAAGTCTTAACTTATAACATGCTACTATACCGTTCAGGTTTTTCTTCAGGTTGAAGAGTTATTTGTACCCTATAGGTTTGTGATCAGGTGGCAATTCAACTAAAGACCATGTGTTGTTTGCAATGAGAGCATTGTATTCTGTCATGACCGCTTCTCTCCATTTTGAATCCATTAAAGCTTCTTCGATGTTCACTGGTTCTCAAGAATGGTAGAATAAAGTTTAGGTTCATAGATGTTGTTTTTGCTATCTGTAATCATGGGGAGCAAATTGGTGGTATTAGTATCTTCAAGAGTATCATCATGTGTGAGTGGTGAATCAAGAGGTGCCTTATATGGAGAAGATGAACGTTGAATGATAGCATTAGAAGAGTCTTCTCGAGCATTGGAGTGACTTATAACTGTAGAAGGGGAAGCATGAATCATTGGCAAGAGAGATAGTGGTAAGGACCCGAACTATATAGTAAAAGAGCTCAAATGAGGGGAGAAAACCAAAAAGAAAGGAGGGGATTCAAACTCAGTAAGAGCATTGGTCATCAAGGATGATTGGCTAGCTGCAAATAGGAAAACATGTTCATTAAATACTACATGTTTGAAGATGTAGACCTTACCAGAGTCTTTGTCGAGGCATTTATATCCATGATGCATTGGACTATATCCTAGAAAAAATGCAAGCTTTGAAACGAAAATTCAACTTGTGTGACATAAATGGACGAATTTGAGGGATGCATTGAGATTTAAAGATGCATAAGAACTCATAATTTGGTGGTCATCCATAAAGTTTCTCATGCGATGAGATTCCACCAAGAACATTGGTTGGAAGCCGATTTATAAGATAAACAATACTAAGAAATACATTTGTCCAAAATTGAAAGGGTAGATTTGCTTAAGCTAATAAGGTAATACCCATCTCAACGATATGCCTATGTTTCCACTTGACAATCCCATTCTATTGAAATGTATGAGAGAAAGTAACACGATGTTGGACACCAAAGTTAGCCAAATATGAAATGAAATTTCAAAATTCACCTCCCCAATTAGTTTGAATATTAGTAATAGTAGTAGAAAATTGATTATAGATGGGTTTCTTAAAAAGATCAAAGGCAACAATGGCTTCATCTTTTGATTTCAGTAAATACAGCCAATAGTTCCTTAAAAAGGCATCAATACAGAACAAGTAATAACAATAACCTGATGAAGGTTCATGAGCTGGTCCCCATAAGTCAAGCTCAACTATAAGAAAAGGCTCAGTGTAAGTGGTGGTGGAGCTGATAAAAGGTAGACGATGGCTCTTCTCCATGCAGCAAGCTTTACATAAGGGAATTTGTTTTCGTACAAACTGAGATTTTTTGCATTTATTCATGATTTTATTTAGCACCTCAACTAAGGGATGACTAGGACGTCTATGCCATAACCAAAATTCAATAGGCAAGGAAGGTAAAGTAGAATAAACAGCATCCATGACAATAGTTTGCATTAGTTGAGGACGAGTTAGTGTAGCGAGAAATTGATATAGACCATCCTATTCCACACCGTGCAAGAGGACTTTGTTTGTATGTTCATCTTTGACAAGACAATAACCAGGATGAAACTTAAAGTAAACAAAATTATCTTTTGCGAATTTGGAAACTGAGAACAAATTGTTAGAAATAGTAAGCATATGTAGTAATTCATTTAATAATAATGGCCAAGATGAAGAAGATATAGTGGAAGTGCCAATATGATTAATTGGGAGGGAAAAATCATTATCCACAGTAACCTTACCAGACCTTGTGTAGGGACTATGAGTTGAGAGTTTGGCAAGGTTATTGGTGATGTGATGAGAAGCACTAGAATTGAAAACCCAGTTCTGCGTGATGGGAGATGATACCATAGCAGTGAGAGTGTTGGTAACTTGTGGGGAATATGTGTTTGTTGGGGGAAGCGTTAGAGAAGAAATGTAAGTGTTGGGGCTTATAGCATCTGATGGAGGTTGAATAAAAGGGCAGTACCTATCTGAAGGAGTATGGATATGAAATACAAGTTCATAGCATTGAGAAGGGTTGTTATAGGTGCAGGTGTTAGGGTTTAGGGTTGCAATGTGTTCAATGTTAGAGATAGAACTTCCATAAGCATCAAGGGCATCGTACACTTCTTTAATTTGGGAGAGATAATCACACATGGAGAGCGCACCTTTGCAGAGAGCGAAGTATACAATGAAGGTGTATCACATTGGTAGTGGACAGAGTCGAGAAAAGACGGGTTAAGGTGGACCAGATGGAGGTTGAGATTTCTACACCAACAAGTTGTGGCAGGATATTAGGGCTAACAGTGGACAGCAGCCATAAGGCAAGGGCACAATCTTGTTTGACAAACTGAGCATAGGCTTTATTTGGGATAGATTCACTAGATATAGTGACAGAAAATTTTAGGAGTGGGGTGGCGAACTATCGAGAAAATGCTTCAAACTATGACCTCGAATAGTAAATAGGATTTGTTGTTTCCAAATGAGGTAAATTTTCTTATCCAACCTGACATTGACATGTTTGGTGGAGAAAAAGGATGACGATTGAGAATCTGATGTAAGGACAGCAGTAAGGGATGGTGGACTATCATCTGAGTCATGCATTATATATAAAGAAAAAAGGTTCAACAGAATCAAGTTGAGGTATAGAGGGTCGGAAAACCAAGTTTTGATACTATATTAACTATGCTCAAGTAGAGTGAATATAGAGAAAATATTTGCTAAATCATTGTATTGCTAAAAAACTTATTCTTTAAAATAACTGTGAATGTGAATATATAATATCATAAGAATGTCATTTGTAATAGAATGGAGAATAGAGACAACGGACATTGCAACAGACTTACGACGTGGCTGTATCATACAACTAATAGGCTTGCAACTTGGCTGTGTTATACAGTTAATAAAGATAATAGCCTCCGGCGAATCTAAAATCTATAACTTAGCTAAAGCATCAAGTGTTCCATTAACACATCTTGAAACATGACTTATAACAACCATTCAAGACCTATGACAAAGCTTCCTTAGATAGTGAAATAAAGTGTCATCCGTATCCTCATTATGTTTCCTTTGTAGCAAGTTAACAAGTTTTAAGTAGTCACCTTCCACTTCAATGTTCTTAAAACCCAAAGCGCATGCTAGCTTAAAACCTTCAATTAATGCTCAAGCCTCAACTTGGATAACAACACAAAATCCTATATTTCAATAATAGCCACAAATCCATCGACCCTCATGATCACACAACAAGCCACAAATAGAGGCTTTCTCTTGTTTAACTGAAACAATAACATCAAATTTAAGTTTGATCCATCCCAAACCTAGTCTCGTCCATCGCAAAATCTTGGAACAACTGGATTCCATTATTGACTTTGCTTCTTGAATATGTTTAGACATCCAATGGACCACTGCCAAGCCAACCCACCCAGCCCTACTTCATTTGAAGGGATAACGATAGTTGCAATCCTTGACAACATATTAATAGGCAAGTTGATGGAAAATAGCTCCCATTTCCAATTTCCATCCTCTAGAACCATGTCTCTAACCACCACATTGCCATCCTCCACTGGAGTTATAAAACAATAACCCCTCAACAATCCTAAGTTTGAAATCCAGGGTTTATTCTGAAAGCTCATTGTTCTCCAATTGCCAAAAGTCCAATATACCCATTTAAGAACATCCGACCAAACATTACATAAGGCCCTCCATAGAAACGAACAATTAGAGCGAGAAATCGATGTCAACCATCTACTAATCACCCTATATTTATTCTTGAAAACTTGAACCTAAAGAGTATCTTTATTAGAAGAAATAATGTTGAAATCCACTTTAAGCAAAAACACTTTATTTTCATTTTGGACTTTCCACAGTCCAAGACCACTATTTTCAATAGGCATATAACATTTATCCCAACTGACAAGAGTCAGTTTTTTACTCCTCAATTTCATACACACACTAATGGGTAAATGCAAAATTTGTATGAAGTAACTTGAAAACGCAAGTAAGATCGACTTTGTAAGGTTTATTCTCCCAATTAAAGAAAAAGACCTTGCCTCTCACCTATTAAGCTTATCATAATTTTTCTTAATGATAAATTGAAAAGTACCAGCATACTTCTTTTGTGAGAAAGTGAAATCCCGAGATATTTCCCTAAGTCCTCAACCTGGTGATACATGTTGAAATAGCACAATCCCACATATAAAAAATATAAGATTGTAGAGTACTTGTACAACTATAAATGAGACCACATCTAAATTATCCCAAAATTTTCCATTTCCTTTATAAGGTAATTTTTCCTCTTATAATTTCACTTGTATTTTTGTAGTGAAATAGATTTGGTTGTAGCACCCCAAACCCGGCCCAGAAGTTATGGCCGGATCGGCATGCCACATCAAAAACGTTAAAATTTTTTTTTTCCATTCTAAGTCCAGAAAATCGTACTTGATGTTCAAAAGATTAATTCATTAAGGATTAAAGTGAATGGAAGCTATGCACCAGGTAGGAAACCGGAAAAGAGGTGGTGAGTCCATCGGACTGCTTAAGTACCAAGCTCCCTTCGGATCCAATCCTAGACATGCATACCGCCATTGCCACACCTTAACATCATGGATATTTCTAGGAAACCGATTTGATTAAGTTATTTTTAGGAAAGTGATTAATTTTGGAAAAATACTTTCATTGCGGAAGCTTTGCTTGTTGTCGTGTTATTTTGAAATCAACTGTTGTTTTTGAAAACGCGCCCTAAAGCTATCCAATTTCTACAGTTAAAATAAGTATTACCTATCTTAGTAATACATATTAATAAAAGACCATCAAAAATAATTAAGCGGCCTTATTACATTAAAAGCCCAAAAACTTCAAACGTAAATAAAAGGATGTCCAGTTCACCAGAAGAAAATCAAACTTTCAGAACGGGTGGCCACTCCGAATTCCCTCACAGCTCCAAGCCCACTATGGTTGGGGATTTCCTGCGTGGATGAAAATAAAAGGGGTAAGTTTGGGGAAACTCGGTGTGTAAGGAAAACCCATTCAAAGTCCAAGTCACTCAAGCCTATTGGGCCTAAGCCCATTCAGTAATGATGGTCTTGGGCTAGGGCCCTTTCAGATTACAATAAGCGGGCCTTAGCCCTTATTCAGATAACAAGATGGCCCATAGGCCCATTTCAAAATACATGCAACATCAATAAACATATGCAAGCCCATTTGGGAGACTACTCAACCCACCAACCACTACACTCCACCCGTACCACCCATACACTCCATGTGGGGATAGCTCAACCTACCCATTTAACACTCCACAGTTAAAACATTCTTTGCTTTCAGTTAATAGTAAATTGAGGCAAAGCCTCCAAGACATGGACAAGCCACTTTCAGTACTTCCTCCGTCAATATCCCAATCCCATGCATCGATAATAACAACATGGAATGCGATAAATAACAACATCAAACATGCATTTAAGTCAATTTAACCCTAGGGTATTTGGTAATTTATCTCCTAGGGGTAAAACTGTAAATTTTCCACTTTTAAAGGTATTTGAGTAATTTATCTATTTTAGGGTTTTTCATGCATATTCCTACCTTTCACGTACTACAGAATCACGTACCGAGGGTTCTTACCGAATTGGGCCCGTTGACCCATCATTCCAATTTTTGGCCCATTAAGCCCAAAAATATCGAGGGCATAGAAATCATGCACTTTGCAGTCCAAATTTTGTAGCTTACCAAAAACATTAATCGATTTACTCACGAGCATTCGCACACTCGCAAATCTAAAAATACCGTTTTCGGCATTTCGCTTTTCGACTTTTGCCGATCCAGACTAAGAAAGAGGGTGTTAGTTACACACCTGTTTGCGACGATATGTTGACGAGATCCACACACGAACCGCCTACAATTGGATTACTAACACGTTAATCTAACTATTCAAATACAAACTACATATTAACCCCTTACAATATTCGGCCAACCACACCTACAGATCATAGTAAGCTTATAAGAAATCAATAAGCAACTCATTAACAAATTTTTGTTAATGTTTACCACATAATCATAATTTCACTGCAAGCTGTCTTCCTGAGCAATAGTCACTAAATCATTTATAACTGGAGGTACGAAACTCCAAATCAAGTACCGTTAATTTTCCTTGAAAATAGACTCATATATCTTCTATCCATAAAATTTTCAGAATTTTTGGTTTAGCCGATCAATACCAGAGTTTTATCAAAGTTTCCCATGTTTCACTATTTGACTAATCTGACCACCCTTCATTACGAATCAAATTTCTCATTGTACAGAATTCAAAATATATTCTTGTTTATTTCATTAGAAACTAGACTCAATAATCTTTAATTACATAATTTATTCAGCTTCTAATTCTTCTCCCACAATTTATGGTGATTTTCCAAAGTCACGTTACTGCTGCTGTCCCAAGCAGATTTATTACCAAATCACTCTTTCACACATACCTTGCATGCATGTTATTTAAACATGTATATCACCAATCAATCATCACATATCTATGATTTTACTTAAGTATAATCCCCATTTCATCATTTTAAAGCACAACATGTTAGCTGATTTTTCCCTTTAATATCTAAGGCACATGCATGCTCATTTGTTTGGCTCAACTTCACCTATCTTCCATTTTTCATCAAAAGAACATGAAACAACAACCATTTCCTTCATTTTAATTCATGACTAAATGCTCACAACACAACTAAAAATCAAAATATGCTTCAAGAGTTAAGGTAGAATCAAGAAGAACTCATGAACCTCAAAATAAGAAGCAAGGTACCAAGAACTTACCTTCAATTTTCCTCCTCCTAATAACCGAATACTCAAGAGCTTTCTCCTCTCCTTTCTCTTCTCTAACTTTCAGCTATGATGAACAAAGATGGACACAAATTTGTTCTTTTCACCCCTTTTTCTTTTAATAAAACTTCATATTTCATCCATTTAATTCTATAATACAAAAGACATGAAATTCTTATCATGAAACATTTACCTAACCCATTATCATGGAACATTTACCTAACCTATTATCATGGAACATTTACCTAACCTATTATCAATTTGTATCAATTTGTACCATAAATTATGGATATCAAGTGCACATTTTGTCTACAACAACATGATGGCTGGCCACTTCATGTAAAATGGGAGGTTTGTCATGCAAATCCTCCTATTTTGCACTCCTATTTATTTGGCCACTTCAATTTAGCCTATAGCATTTTCAAACATTTTCACATAGGTCCTATTTCATAATTTCACCCCCTTTTTCTTATGGAACAAAAATTAACTAAAATTGCCGGGTTTTATCTTAAGCTTGGGCTTTCTAGAGGCCCACTAACATAATTAAACCTATGCCAACATTCACGAGATTCGAAAATTGAGGCGTTACAACTCTACCCTCCTTAAAGAAATTTCGTCCTCAAAATTTACCTAATCCAAACAGATGAGGGTATTGCTGTTGCAACCTCTCTTCTGGCTCCCAAACTCAGAAGTTTCCCCTTTCTTAACTTGTTGAAAACGAGCGATCAAGACTCATCGTTCAACTATTTTTCCTTAATCTGATCCACCCAGTTGGCCTCACTTGCAACTCATATGCAGACTTCCATCATCATCTGAGACTCAAACGAGCGAGACATTGCTCTCGGATCGAGATCTGACTCTCGACTTAGAGCATCGGCTACCACATTAGCCTTGCTTGGGTGATACTCGATCGAGCAGTCATAATCCCTAAGCAACTCAATCCATCTCCTTTGCCTAAGGTTCAGCTCCTTCGAGTCAATAAATACTTAAGACTCTTATGGTTAGTGTATATAATACACCTTTCTCCGTATAAGTAATGTCTCCAAATCTTAAGTGAAAATATCACTGCGCCAACTCTAAATCATGAATCAAATAGTTTCCCTCATGAGGCTTAAGCTATCGTGATGCATATGCAACCACCTTACCCTTTTGCATTAACACGCAGCCTAAACCCACGTGTGATGCGCCACCGCATACAATAAAATCCTTCCAGACTCAGTTGAATTAACACAGTGCTTGAATGAACTTTCTTCAACTTCTCAAAAGCTTCTTACGCTTCTTAGTCCATACAAATGGTACTCCTTTCCTTATGAATTTTGTTAGAGGTGATGCCATCACAGAAAAACTTTCTACAAACCTTCTGTAGTATCCTGCCAGTCCTAGGAAACTCCGTATTTCCGACACTGACCTAGGTGGCTTCCATTCCAAAATCGCTTCAATTTTCCGAGGGTCCACCTTAATCTCCTCAGCAGAGACCACATGTCCTAAGAAGGTTACCTCCCTCAACCAAAATTCACACTTGCTGAACTTCACAAAGAGTTCCTTCTCCCTTAATACTTACAGCACTATACGGAGATGTTCATCATGTTTCGTTTTAGTTTCAGAATATACCAGGATATCGTCAATAAAGATGACTATGAACTTATCCAAAAATGGTTGGAACACACGATTCATCAGATCCATAAATGCTGCAGGAGCGTTCGTTAGTCTAAATGGAATAACCAGAAACTCGTAATGACCATACCGAGTCCTAAATGTCGTCTTTTGGATATCTGTCTCCTTGACCCTTAACTGATGATATCCAGATCGAAGGTCGATCTTGGAAAATACAGAAGCTCCTCTAAGCTGGTCGAATAGATCGTCAATCCTTGGCAGTGGATACTTATTCTTAATCGTCAGTTTGTTCAACTGGCGATAATCAATGCACATCCGCATCGTACCATCCTTCTTTTTCACAAATAGCACTGGTGCTCCCCATGGAGACACGCTTGGCCTAATAAAGCCCCTATCCAACAAATCTTGGATTTGAGCATTTAACTCTACTAACTCCTTGGTGCCATCCTATATGGTGCGATGGACACGGGCGCCGTTCCAGGCAACAAATCTATTCCAAACTCAACTTCTCGGTTCGGAGGCAATCTTGGAAGCTCCTCCAGAAAAACATTTTGGAACTCCTTTACGATCCAAACCTTATCCACTGTCAGTCCCTCCTCTTTCGACTGACTTACAAATGCCAAATAGACCTCACAACCTTTCTGAATCCACTTTTCGGCTCTTAATGCCGACACCACATTGGACAAATAATCCCTTCGCTCACCTATCACCATAACCTCCTCATCCTTTGTGGTCCTTAACACCTTTCATTTAGCAGCACAATCCAGAGTCGCCTTATGCTTAACAAGCCGGTCCATTCCCAAAATGAGATCAAACTCTCCGAATGGTAACTCCATCAGATCTCCAGGGAAAATCTTACCTTGAGTTTCTAAGGGTACATTCCTATACAGTTTGTCTACCCTAACCGAGTGACCCAAGGAACTTAGTACAGATACCCCACTCACAATCTCCTCAGAGTAGTCCAAGTCATCCATAATCCGTTTTGTGGCCTCCAACCAATATTCCGCCACATTCGGGGCTATACCAGACACGCCCCTAAAGATCTCTGCTCCGTTAGCCCGAAGTCGTTCAGAAATAGATCCCTGAATTTCGTTGCCCGAACTTGCTCCGGCAACCCTTTCCAGAACACGAAGCATTGCCTGTGATAGAGCGTCATCCCTAGCACCACGATCATGAGACTCCATTTCCGTTGCCGATGGTACCGGTGCATCTACCGCCGGCATATGTCCCGAAGACGAAGATACCGCTCGAGCACTTCCTCGGTTCCGTCCACGGCCTCTTGTACTCATATCGTATTATCTTGACTACGAATTTTTATGCATCAATTAATATTCCAGTGTTTATTACAGATGTTTTATGAATCAGACAGTAATTCAAGGTTTGTTTTCGCAGAATCGAAGTCTAGCTATAGTTTCAGTCTCTTACCAGATTTTCCTATGGTTTCAGTATCACCCTATCTAGAGTATCCTAGCAGGATTTCAGTATAGACAGATAATTCAGAAAAATATTCAGAAGAGTTCAGAGTAATACTTACAGACTTGAGCCGGAGATTCGGAATGCCACCTTCTAAATATCTAAATTTTGAAAATCGAGTTTTTCGCATTCTTTATAAAATTTTCGTTTTCGAAAATCTTTATTTTTGTAAACCCATTCCACAGCCGAGTTGTTGTAACCTAGGCTCTGATACCACTAAATGTAGCACCCCAAACCCGGCCCAAAAGTTATGGTCGGATTCGGCATGCCACATCAAAAACGTTAAAATTTTTTTTTCCATTCTAAGTCCAGAAAATCGTACTTGATGTTCAAAAGATTAATTCATTAAGGATTAAAGTGAATGGAAGCTATGCACCAGGTAGGAAACCAGAAAAGAGGTGGTGAGTCCATCGGACTGCTTAAGTACCAAGCTCCCTTCGGATCCAATCCTAGACATGTATACCGCCATTGCCACACCTTAACATCATGGATATTTCTAGGAAACCGATTTGATTAAGTTATTTTTAGGAAAAGTGATTAATTTTGGAAAAATACTTTCATTGTGGAAGCTTTGCTTGTTGTCGTGTTATTTTGAAATCAACTGTTGTTTTTGAAAACGCGCCCTAAAGCTATCCAATTTCTACAGTTAAAATAAGTATTACCTATCTTAGTAATACATATTAAAAAAAGACCATCAAAAATAATTAAGCGGCCTTATTACATTAAAAGCCCAAAACTTCAAACGTAAATAAAAGGATGTCCAGTTCACGGAAGAAAATCAAACTTTCGAGCGGTGGCCACTCAAATTCCCTCACGACTCCAAGCCCACTATGGTTGGGGATTTCTGCGTGGATGAAAATAAAAGGGGTGAGTTTGGGAAACTCGGTGTGTAAGGAAAACCCATTCAAAGTCCAAGTCAGCTCAAGCCTATTGGGCCTAAGCCCATTCAGTATGATGGTCTTGGGCCAGGCCCTTTTCAGATTACAATAAAGCGGGCCTTAGCCCTTATTCAGATAATGATATGGCCCATAGGCCCATTTCAAAATACATGCAACATCAATAAACATATGCAAGCCCATTTGGGAGACTACTCAACCCACCAACCACTACACTCCACCCGTACCAGCCATACACTCCATGTGGGATAGCTCAACCCACTCAAATTAACACTCCACAGTTCTTGACATTCTTTGCTCAGTTAATAGTAAATTGAGGCAAAGCCTCCAGTACATGGACAAGCCACTTTCAGTACTTCCTCCGTCAATATCCCAATCCCATGCATCAGATAATAACAACATGGAATGCAGTAAATAACAACAGTCAAACATGCATTTAAGTCAATTTAACCCTAGGGTATTTCGGTAATTTATCTCCTAGGGGTAAAACTGTAAATTTTCCACTTTTAAAGGTATTTGAGTAATTTATCTATTTTAGGGTTTTTCATGCATATTCCTACCTTTCACGTACTACAGAATCACGTACCGAGGGTTCTTACCGAATTGGGCCCGTTGACCCATCATTCCAATTTTTGGCCCATTAAGCCCAAAAATATCGAGGGCATAGAAATCATGCACTTTGCAGTCCAAATTTTGTAGCTTACCAAAAACATTAATCGATTTACTCACGAGCATTCGCACACTCGCAAATCTAAAAAATACCAGTTTTCGACATTTCGGCTTTTCGACTTTTGCCGATCCAGACTAAGAAAGAGGGTGTTAGTTACACACCTGTTTGCGACGATATGTTGACGAGATCCACACACGAACCGCCTACAATTGGATTACTAACACGTTAATCTAACTATTCAAATACAAACTACATATTAACCCCTTACAATATTTGGCCAACCACACCTACAGATCATAGTAAGCTTATAAGAAATCAATAAGCAACTCATTAACAAATTTTTGTTAATGTTTACGACATAATCATAATTTCACTGCAAGCTGTCTTCCTGAGCAATAGTCACTAAATCATTTATAACTGGAGCTACGAAACTCCAAATCAAGTGCCGTTAATTTTCCTTGAAAATAGACTCATATATCTTCTATCCATAAAATTTTCAGAATTTTTGGTTTAGCCGATCAATACCAGATTTTTATCAAAGTTTCCCATGTTTCACTGTTTGACTAATCTGACCACCCTTCATTACGAATCAAATTTCTCATTGTACAGAATTCAAAATATGTTCTTGTTTATTTCATTAGAAACTAGACTCAATAATCTTTAATTACATAATTTATTCAGCTTCTAATTCTTCTCCCACAATTTATGGTGATTTTCCAAAGTCACGTTACTGCTGCTGTCCCAAGCAGATTTATTACCAAATCACTCTTTCACACATACCTTGCATGCATGTTATTTAAACATGTATATCACCAATCAATCATCACATATCTATGATTTTACTTAAGTATAATCCCCATTTCATCATTTTAAAGCACAACATGTTAGCTGATTTTTCCCTTTAACATATAAGGCACATGCATGCTCATTTGTTTGGCTCAACTTCACCTATCTTCCATTTTTCATCAAAAGAACATGAAACAACAACCATTTCCTTCATTTTAATTCATGACTAAATGCTCACAACACAACTAAAAATCAAAATATGCTTCAAGAGTTAAGGTAGAATCAAGAAGAACTCATGAACCTCAAAATAAGAAGCAAGGTACCAAGAACTTACCTTCAATTTTCCTCCTCCTAATGGCCGAATACTCAAGAGCTTTCTCCTCTCCTTTCTCTTCTCTAACTTTCAGCTATGATGAACAAAGATGGACACAACTTTGTTCTTTTCACCCCTTTTTCTTTTAATAAAACTTCATATTTCATCCATTTAATTCTATAATACAAAAGACATGAAATTCTTATCATGAAACATTTACCTAACCCATTATCATGAAACATTTACCTAACCCATTATCATGGAACATTTACCTAACCTATTATCATGGAACATTTACCTAACCTATTATCAATTTGTATCAATTTGTACCATAAATTATGGATATCAAGTGCACATTTTGTCTACAACAACATGATGGCTGGCCACTTCATGTAAAATGGGAGGTTTGTCATGCAAATCCTCCTATTTTGCACTCCTATTTATTTGGTCACTTCAATTTAGCCTATAGCATTTTCAAACATTTTCACATAGGTCCTTGTTGCGACGAAAAAAAATTTTACGCTTGGTCGCTAATTATGGTGATTTATTAAACATTTGAAAACCAACTTCCGATTTTATTAACAAAGGGAGTCGCCACCGATCCTTTTTATAGGTGTGATCGGACACCTAATAAAAGTATTTTAAAACAAAAAGAAGGCCAAATTTAGGTCTACGTGAAAGTTCGAGAAAAATTGGGGTTCGAGTCGATTCTGTGAGGAAGGTATTAGCACCCTCACGACGCCCAAAATTGGTATCTCATAAACATGTATTGACTTGATTTTCAAAATACGAGTTCAATATAATATTTAATCGTGATCCGATTGAAAAATAGGAATTTTTAGTTTTCGATTTTTTTAGAAAGGGTGTCCCGTTTCACAAGCCGACGAATTTCACCCAACATAGCGATGAAATCGATAGCTTAATATTAAATCGGTACATTGCCTTATTTTTGAAATTAATTAAAACATGAGAAAAATATCCTAAAGTGAGAAATTTAAAATAGATAAAGAACATAAAAAAAAATGATATCATTAATGAAAAATATTAACATGGAATACTAGAATATTAAAATAACAATAATAATGATATTTACAAAATAGAAACAAGTCATGTACTAATAATAAAATAGGAAAAATGATATATTTGGTAATAATAATATAAAATAATAATATGTACATAAAAATACATATATATGTATATATATAATAAAAGTATGTAATAATAATAATAATAATATCATGTAATAATAATAATAATAATATCTACAATAAAAGAAAATATTGGGAAGCATACATAAAAAATATATACATAAAAATTTACAACAATAATATAAAATAATGATATGTGCAAATATATATATATATATATATATATATATACATATGTATATAAAATATACACTAATATAATAATAGTTATAATAATACTAGCAATAGTAATAATTTGTAATAATAATATATACACAATATGGAATTTAAAATATACATATATATATGTATATAATAGTATTTAAGAATATATACATAAGAAATATATAACTAATGGCATATATACATAATATATATATATAATACACATAATATATATATATATATATATACATATTAGAAATGATAAAAAATATTAACACACTACATAAGTGAATAAAATATAATAATAATACTAAAATAATTGATTTAAATAGTAAAATAACTAAAAAGGATTAAGTTGAGCTAAAAATAAAATATTTGGGGCAAAATTGAAATAAAAATAAAAGGAAAGGACTATATTAAACACACGCGGAAACATCAGGGGACCAAAACAGCAAATATTCCTACCCATAAAATGCAGCACATCATTGTGGACTAAATTGAAAATCGCGACAAATTCCGGGGCCAAATTAAAAAAACAAAAAATGACTTAATTGTAAAGTAATAAAAAGCGGAAGGGCTAAAAGCGCAATTTGCCCTTCCTTTAAAAAAACACGCGGATCCTAGGCGGGTCGGGTCGGGTCGGGTCGAACCGGTCCAAGTCAAAACGACGTCGTTTTGGGGTTAAATGACAACCCCCAAAACGACGCGTTTTGAGGGCTATATAAGGCCAAAAATAACCCAAAAAATCATTTGGAGGAGGAAAAAAAAAGGAAGAGAGAAGGAGGGGAAGGAAATCCGATTCAGGCGACCGGTCACCGAGGCTTCGGCCGTGGCCGGCGCCGGCTACCGTTACCTGATTCTTTAAAGGTAAAAAAAAATCTTTTTTTTGTTTGTTATTTTATTTTATTTATATTTTATGTTTTAATATATATAGGTTAAAAACTTAAAATCGGATTAAAATTAAATATAAAAAAATCACCTTAGATTTTTTGTTTCTTCAATCTCTAATTTGAATTTGTTTTGGGTCGTTCTATTGTTTTTTTGGTTTTTTTTTGCTGGAAATTTTTTTCGAAATTTTTTTGGTGCTGGAATTTTTGTTGGATTTTTTTTTTGCTTCCCTCTTTTATCTCTTCCTCCTTTCTTGATTAAGGTTTCAACACCCATCATCACCGGCGATTCACCGTCGTGCGAACGGAAAGGGAGCGCCACGTGGTAGATCCGTAATACTCTTTTCTTCCTTGATTCTTTTTCGTTTTAAAGTAAGTTAAAGAAAAAAATAAAACAAAGCAAAGATAAGCAGAAGATTGAGATAATGAGAGAAAAATTGAAGTTCACCTTCGAGCTTTCCTTTTTTTGTGTTCTTGATACAAACTTTTTATCTCTTTTCCCTTTTTTGTTGTTTGGGTGGCTTTATATAGCCTAATTTTTACATACTTTATTATTATTCTCTATTCTTGCTTCTGCTTTTGCTTGTTTGCGGGGCATGGGCATGGACAATGGGGTGTGTGATGGTCTTTGTGCAGACAAAGCATGGGAGAGTGGGAGTGGTGGTGGTGGCGGACAGCATGGGAGAGTGGGAAGAGGCAAGTGGGAGTCTAGGGTTTTGGAATTGGGCTTGGATGTTGGGCTAGGTTAATTTTAGGTTTTGGGTTTGAGGATGGGTTAAATGGTTTAATGGGCTGGGTATTTTGTAAGCAGGCCAAAATTGGCCTACAACAATGCCCTCTTTGCTTATTGTCGTGTAACGGGAATAGAGGAAAGATACAAAGAAAGGCCAATTTTGCCCCGTCTTGCCGAATCTTGACCTCCTCAGCGCTCTTCTTGCTCAGGTAGTCTCCTTCTAGTCCGTTGCATCCTGTAGCTTTGATTCAATCCACTGCACCTTCTGATATGTGCCTCGTAGCTTTAATCTATTCCAAAGTAACTTCGAGGATATGAAATTTGTGGCTTCGATCTGCTTCACTGCCACTTCAGGAAGATAAGATCTACAACTTCAATCTGCTCTTCTATTGCTTCAGTGAAATAAGGTTTGGGTCTTCTCTTCAGGGAGGCCAAATCTAGTGTCTTCCATCAGCTCTAATCTTTATTCTTTATTCAGCATGTGATCTTGAGCTCAACTCATTTCATAATAGGAATTGACTCTTTAAAAGCAAACATTAAAAAGAAATTGAAAATAACTCAAAGACGTGAGCCAAAGCTCAACTCATCTCTCACAACATGAGCTAGTCTTTTGAAACTTAATTTGAAAAGAGATTTTGAAAATACCTCGACATATGACCTAAGGCTCAACTCATTTCTCGCAATATGAGTTGATTTTTGAAAAACAAAAGGTACAACTCACCTCTCGCAATATGAGTTGCTTTTGGAAGACAGAATTATGTGCTCAACTCACCTCTCGCAATGTGAGTTGATTTTTGAAAACAGAATTGGAAAGTAGAGGCTGAAAATACCTCGGCGTGCCCTGAGGCTCAACTCACCTATGAGTTGATTTTTGAAACATAAATTGAAATTACCTCAACGTGTCTTGAGGCTCAACTCACCTCTCGCCATATGAGTTGATTTTGAAACATAAATTGAAAATTGAAATTACCTCAACGTGTTTTGAGGCTCAACTCACCTCTCGCAATATGAGTTGATTTTGAAACATAAATTGAAATTACTTCAACGTGTCTTGAGGCTTAACTCACCTCTCGCAATATGAGTTGATTTTGAAACATAAATTGAAATTACCTCAACGTGTCTTGAGGCTCAACTCACCTCTCGCCATATGAGTTGATTTTGAAACATAAATTGAAAATTGAAATTACCTCAACGTGTTTTGAGGCTCAACTCACCTCTCGCAATATGAGTTGATTTTGAAACATAAATTGAAATTACCTCAACGTGTCTTGAGGCTTAACTCACCTCTCGCAATATGAGTTGATTTTGAAACATAAATTGAAATTACCTCAACGTGTCTTGAGGCTCAACTCACCTCTCGCAATATGAGTTGATTTTGAAACATAAATTGAAATTACCTCAACGTGTCTTGAGGCTCAACTCACCTCTCGCAATGTGAGTTGATTTTCTGTCACTTGGTAGAACTCAGGTGTCTTTTCCTTTGATTCAGTGCAGCTATCATCATGTCCTCTTACTTTACTGGATTACCTGTATATGCCATGCATGATGTCATGATGATATGCACATGTTTGTCTTAAATGCCTTTATGCCTACGTGATTATGCAGTGCTCCTTAAGCATATCTGTCGTATGTCCTTTTCGCCCTGATTGTTGAGGATCTGCGTTCATTGCTTTGATTTTCGACTTCCTCTTCAGGCCTCGTACCCGTCTTCGAGTGATCGACGTTTCTCAGATATCACTCTTCTGCCCCCGATTGAACTTTGTTCTTACTTTAAGACTCTTGCGCTTATTAACTTTTCATCCAGGTAATGCTTAACATTTCTTTTGTTTAGAGCATGTCATTTCACCATTTATCATGTAAATAAACACATAATGAAAATAGTCAGGTAGGGACAAAAAGGATATCTCGTATTCCTTTATTTCAAATGTGGCAAACAAAGAAAGTTAACTGATGATAGTACAAAAAATGTCAAAAAAAAAGAAAGGGTCGTATTCAACGGATACAAATGCTCTAGATATTCAACACATGAACTCTTCCACGTTCCTCAATCAATAATCTTTTCGAGCATGGCTTCTTGCGTAGAAGATTTCAAGCTTTCAAAGATGCTTCAAATAGTAGTCTCACACTGTTTGTCGTACAGTTTAAAACGCCTTGCCTTGTAAGCCGAATATTTGCTTCATTAGAACGCCCTCTTGGGTTTTCATCCTAATCTTTTATGTTTAACCAAAGCGCCCTTTTCGGGTTTTCGCTCTGATCCTTTTTTTTTTTTAGATACCCTTTTCAGGTTTTCATCCTAAGCATAATATTTCTTCACTGCATCTGAGTTCACTGGATTCGACAACTCTTTCCCATCCATCTCGGCAAGGATCAAAGCTCCGCCTGAGAATGCCTTTTTTACAACGTATGGTCCTTCCCAATTTGGTGCCCATTTTCCTCGCAGGTCTTTTTGTACTGGGAGAATCTTTCTCAGCACGGGTTCTCCTTCATGGAATTCTCTTGGTCGTACCTTCTTGTCATGGGCTGCGATCATTCTCTTTTGGTCCATTTGCCCGTGACAAATTGCCCTTAGGCGTTTTTCTTTAATGAGGTTCAACTGATCATATCGAGCTTGAATCCATTCTGCTTCTTCTAACTCTGATTCCATCAATACTCGCAGAGAGGGGATCTCAACCTCGATAGGTAGCACAGCTTCCATTCCATAGACTAGAGAGAAAGGAGTTGCTCCAGTAGATGTTCGCACAGATGTGCGAGATGCAAACAAAGCAAATGGAAGTTTCTCGTGCCAATCTTTATATGTCTCAGTCATTTTCCCAATGATCCTCTTGATATTCTTGTTAGCTGCCTCAATAGCCCCGTTCATCTTTGGGCGATAGGGCGAGGAATTATGATGCTTTATTTTGAATTGCTCGCACATTTCTTTCATCATCTTATTGTTCAGATTCGTGGCATTATCTGAAATGATTCTTTCAGGCAAACCATACCGGCAAATGATTTCCTTTTTCAAAAACTTACAAACTGCGGTCTTCGTCACATTGGCAAGCAAGCGGCTTCTATCCATTTTGTGAAGTAATCGATAACCACAAAATGAATCGATGTCCATTTGATGCTTTTGGAGAAATTGGCCCTATAACATCCATGCCCCACATAGAAAAAGGCCACGGAGAAGTCATGACATGAAGGGGTGAAGGGGCTACATGAATTTTATCGCCGTAGATTTGACATTTGTGGCATTTTCTGGCAAAATTGATGCAGTCACTTTCCATTGTCAGCCAATAATAACCAAGTCTCATGATCTTTCTGGCCATATTGAAACCATTGGCATGCGTTCCGCAAATTCCCTCATGGACCTCTTCAAGTATTTTTCTGGCTTCAACATCATCCACACATCTCAAAAGCGTCTGATCCTTTCCTCTTTTATACAGGATATCCCCATCAAGAACAAATCCCGCTGCCATTCTTCTAATTGTTCTTTTATCGTTCTCATTCGCTTGTTCGGGATACCTTTGATTCTTGATATATTCTAAGATATCATGGAACCAAGGCCGTCTGTCTACTTCTTTCTCAATGTTACAACAGTGTGCAGGGACCTCGTATATGCTCATTTTGAGGGGCATTATTTCTGCTTCTCTACTTGCTTTGAACATTGAAGCCAAAGTGGCCAGGGCATCAGCCAGTTGGTTCTCTTCTCGTGGGAAGTAATGAAAAGTTATTTCTTTGAATTCCTTGATCAATCCAGCCACTAAATCACTGTACTTAATCA
Source organism: Gossypium arboreum (assembly GCF_025698485.1). NCBI lineage: Eukaryota > Viridiplantae > Streptophyta > Magnoliopsida > Malvales > Malvaceae > Gossypium > Gossypium arboreum. The sequence goes on along the minus strand of NC_069079.1, from coordinate 125,791,416 downwards.
ATTTTGAGTCCTTCACTTCCCACTCTCCACGGTTTGGTAAATCACTAGGGTTGAGTCCCGTACACCTCCAAGATTTCGATGTTTCGTTTGATAGTCGCACGAAGCCCCATGATCTGAGCCTCATATTCTGCGATATTATTGGTGCGAAGAAGTTCGGTCTTGCGGTGAGCGGATAATAATTCCCGTCTGGTGATACCAGAATTGCTCCAATTCCATGCCCTAAAGCATTTGACGCACCATCAAAGCACATCTTCCATGACATCTCTTCTAATGATTCGGACTCTATTTCTGTGATGCACATTAAGTCTTCGTCTGGGAAATCGAATCTTAAAGGCTCATATTCCTTTGTCGTTTGAGTTGCTAAGAAGTCAGCTATTGCACTCCCTTTTATCGACTTCTGACTTACATAGGCAATGTCATATTCCGAAAGGAGGATCTGCCATCGTGCCATTCCTCCTGATAGTGCCGGCGATTCCATCATGTATTTTATCGGGTCTAGCTTTGAAATCAGCCATATCGTATGGTACAACATGTATTGTCTAAGTCTCCGAGCTACCCGAACTAGAGCACAACAATATTTCTCAATGGACGAATATTTTGCCTCATATTGATGAACTTTTCTTTGAGGTAGTAGATCGCTTTTCTTTCTTTCTCGACTCGTCGTGTTGCCCCAAAGATGCAACCCATTCAACTTTCGAACACAGTCAAATACAATATCAATGGTCTTCCAGGAGTTGGCGGTACTAGTACTGGAGGACTAGACAAATATTGTTTTATCTTATCAAAGGCCACCTGGCATTCCTCATTCCATTCTCTCGGGTTATGTTTTCGAAGAAGCCGAAAGATTGGGTCACATTGGTTGGTAAGTTGAGCGATAAATCGGGCGATGTAGTTTAATCTCCCTAAAAATCCTCTAACTTCCTTTTGCGTGTCGGAGGTGGTAACTCTTGGATGGCTTTTATTTTATCTGGATCAACTTCGATACCTCTTTCACTGACAATGAAGCCTAGCAACTTTCCCGAGGTAGCCCCAAATGTGCATTTGGCTGGATTAAGCTTTAGCTGAAACTTTCTCAGCCTTTCGAACAACTTCTTTAGGTGCATTACATGCTCTTCTTCCCCTCGGGATTTAGCAATCATGTCGTCGACGTAGACCTCTATTTCTCTATGCATCATGTCATGGAATAACGTCACCATAGCCCTCTGATATGTTGCCCCAGTATTCTTTAACCCGAATGGCATCACCTTGTAACAGAACGTTCCCCACATTGTTATGAAGGTAGTTTTCTCCATATCCTCAGGTGCCATCTTGATCTGATTATACCCCGAGAATCCGTCCATAAAAGAAAACAATGAATGTTTTGCTGTGTTGTCCACCAACGTGTCAATATGTGGCAAGGAAAATTATCTTTTGGGCTTGCTCGATTCAGTCACGGTAATCCACGCACATTCGTACTTTGCCATCTTTCTTTGGTACGGGACTATGTTAGCCACCCATTCGGATATTTGGAGGCTTGTAGGAAGCCAAACATCAAATTGTTTCTTGACTTCCTCTTTTATTTTTAGCGACATTTTGGTCTCATCCGTCTTAATTTTTCTTTGTATGGGCTTGCATTCTGGCTTTAATGGGAGTTTATGGACCACTAAATCTTTATCTAGCCCTGGCATGTCCTGGTATGACCATGCGAAAACCTCTTTGTATTCGCGGAGTAAAGTGATCAAACTATGCCTGGTACTCTCTGAAATAGAAGTCCCAATCATCACTTCTTGTTTCCTTTCTTCAGTTCCCAGATTTATTGTTTCAACGGATTCTTGATGAGGTAAAATCTGTTTATCCTCTTTTTCTACCATTCTTAGCAAATCAGGAGACGAGACATAGTCTTGACATTTTCTTGACTTCAATTCTCCTAAACAAACAGCCTTCTCAAAATCGATTTCGGGACTTGTAACGGGTTTGTTCATCTTTGTTGACATCCGAGCACTGAAAGTTGAATGAAAAAGGAACTATAGAGGGCATCCAAGTATTGAAACCAACAAATGAAATGTTATGGCATGGGATGAGGCAAATGTAAGGATTGGCTATGAAATGAGAAAATGATTATGAAATTAGTGATAATGTGAAAGATTATGACGAAATGCATCTTCATTGATATTCATTTGAATGATAAAGAGCGAATGCAGGCTCTTACAAAAGAATTCTATTATATCTAAAGACATAACAGAATGTTAACGTTTGAGCATTACTCTGAAGACTTATAAACTACAAGAAGTTCCTCGGCAGTCCAATTGTTCAACTTGAAACCCAGGGGACAAGGGCGTATCCTCGAGACACCTTTACTTACACCAGCCCCTTTGTCAATGACGTTTATACTGACATTCTGAAAACCCCTTTCAATTAACCCCAGTATGTTTCGTGGATCATCTTGTCCAGTGTACATCATTCCCGCAGATGTAAATGTTTTTGACAAAGGAGAGTACTCTATTGGTTCCCTTACGGTTCTTGGCCCAAAGTTCTTGCAATTCTTCTCTCTTGATCCTTCTTCCACTGTCTTCTTCTTTGACGCATGTCAGTGGAACCCCAAACCGTGTCGGGCCTTGTGGTGCAATGGCTTTAAAGCCCTAACTATTCCTTGCGATGTCTCCCTAAACCTCTTCTCGCACGAGCTCCCTTCCTACATCAACTTGACACCCATTCGGTATTTCTCGGCAGTTTGGCATTGGAATTTGTTTCCCTCGGCGACGAAAGTGGCATTGGCAATTCAAGGGATCGAAGGAACATTCCATCGCGTCCTTGCTTACTTCGGTATGGGCGATCAGCAGAGATAGATGCGACAATGTCTTCTTCGCCCTCGATCGTGACCAAACACCATCCATGATAAATTTCACCTTTTGATGGAGGGATGATGGGACCGCTCAGCAGAATGGATCCAAGGTCTTCCAGAAGGCAATTATAAGAAGGTGTAATATCCATGACTTGGAACTCGACATCATAAATGTAAGGGCCCACTTCCAAAGGGATTTCGATCTTTCCCATGACTTCGCGCCTCGTCCCGTCGAATGCCCTTACCATGGAATGACAGGGCCTTAAATAGGACAAATCCATCGGTATTCTAGAAAGCGTGGCCAATGGCATAACATTTAACGCTGACCCATTATTGATGAGTACGTTTGGTATTATGTATCCCTTACAACGAGTCGTGATATGCAGCGCTTTCACCAAGCCTCTACCATTTGGCGGTATCTCATCGTCACTAAAAGAGATGAAATTGTCCGCATTCAGATTGTTTACCCACCTATCAAGCTTCTCGACAGATATGTTGTTGGCCACATAAGCTTGATTTAACACCTTCAATAAAGCATTCGATGTGGTTCGAATTTAACAAGAGAGATAGGCGAGATTCGTCTTGGTGCTTGCTCAATTGTTCCACCACACTATACTCATTGTGCTTAATAAATTTCAAGAATTCTTGAGCTTCTTCCTCATTCACGTGCTTTTTAGTTTCTTGCGGGTGGAATTTCTTGCTCGACCTCGACTTCGTGCATTATCGCTTTCCCTTTTTGTTTTGAGTCGCTACTTTTCTTTCTGGCTCAACTTCTTTAGAATAGCATCGTCCACTTCGAGTAAAATGACCTACCTCCCCAACATCTTCGTTATGGCTTTGGACTTTTCAACTTTGATTGTAACGATATTAACATCATATCTCCATGGTAATCGCTTTGTTGTCCTTATACGGAAAGGAGACGGTACTTCAATTACCATCTGTGGTTTCAACGGCTCTCTCATCGCATCGTAATAAATTATTAACGGTCGATCAGCACTATAAGGAGGCCCTGATGATTGGCTATCAGAGACGCATACTTCTCTTTCGTTGCCATCTTCCCTCTTATTAAGGACCTTGATCTCCTTATTATCCATCCGGTCTTGAAGTAACCTTTTAAAGTCCTCACATGACTGAATGTCATGTCCAACAATCCCATGAAAATTGCAAAAACTTTGACCTTCTTCTCCAAAAATTCTATCAGAGTGACTAAGCAATCCTTTCTTAACCAATACCTCCCAGATTTTCTGTAGAGGCGTCCTTATTTCTGAAACACATCTCCTGTCCTTCTATTCATCCTCTTTCCCCACTGTGTTCACATTCCCTTCGGTATGGTTAGGAAACGGGTTCCCCGTGGCGTTACTGGCACTATCGAATCGTAGGAACCCGCGTCAATGAGTCCTTGAACTCTTCTTTTAAAAGCAAGACAGTTCTCAGTAGAGTGCCCCTGGTTTCCTGCGTGATATGCACAACTAGCGTTTGGATCGTACCATTTCGGGTATGGAGGTTTAAGGGGCGCCATGTAATGGGGTGATATTAATTGCTTCTCCAAAGTTTTGGGTACAATTCCTATATGATCTGTGAATAGGGGTGAATTGTTGTCTCTGGATTGGGCCTTGTTGGTCTTGGTTCATTTCGGGTTGGCTTTGAGTGGGTAGAGTGTTTTGTGGGAATGTGGTGACGGGTCTTTGGTTGTTGGTGGCGATCACTGGTAGGACGGATGTGGTGCTTGGTAGTAAGGGGTTTGAGGGGGATAATAGAAATTTGGGGGTGGATAATTTCGAGGTCGGGGTTGGTTAGGATACGAATTGGGAATGTAACGACTCTCAGTTCCCACCATGTGGGCTTCTGGTTCTTTCTTCCTTACGGTTGCTGCTTTCTTTGAGCCTTCTGATCCTTCCATTCTACCACTTTTGACAGCATTCTCTATGAGTTCACCGGATATTACGATATCCGAAAAATCCTTCGTAGCACTTCCCACCAGCTTGTCATAGAATGGTGCTTTCAGAGTATTGATGAAAAGGACCGTTATCTCAGTCTTAGTCAGTGGAGGCTCCACTTGGGCCGAGATATCTCTCCATCTTTGCGCGTACTGTCTAAAGGATTCTACTGGTTTCTTCTCCATCATCTGCAAGGTCATACGGTCTGGCACCATATCCGATACATGCTTGTACTGCTCGCAAAATGCTGACGCCAAGTCCTTCCAAGATCGAATCTTTTCTCTACTAAGTTGATTGTACCACCGAAGAGCTGACCCTGTTAGACTATCTTGAAAGCAATGTATGAGTAGTTTATCCTCATTCACATAACCAGTCATTTTTTGGAAAAACATGACTAGATGCGCCTTTGGACATCTTGTCCCATCATACTTCTCAAAATCAGGCACTTTGAACTTCGGGGGCAAAATCAGATCAGGTACCAAACTGAGTTCTTTGGCACCTAGTGCGGAGAAGACTTCAGTGCCTTCTATCGCTTTGAGTCTTTCCTCTAGACCCCTATATTTTGCGTCATGGTTATCCGATTTCAACTTGGCTACCTCTGCTAGGTCATCCAGATCTGGGACTAGTGGATTAGCAGGACTAGCCCCTGGGTTTGACGCGAATATTCCTTGCCCCAAATTAGTGGGTGGAGCAGGTGGCATAGGTCGATGTTCCAATCCAGTGGGTTCCCCTTGAGTATACCCTCTCTGTGTTGTATATGCAAGCGGTGGAGTGAATCCTGGGGGATAGAGTGGATCCTGATCGTGGTGAATTCTTGATCGAGACTCCTCGATGTCAGGTGTAATACCCTGAAAATCTTTACAGTAATATATTATCCTTGATATAATAAAATAAGGAAATAAAGTGATAAAAAGAGAAGTTTTGAGTTATGGCAACATTGGGAAGTAAATTATGATATCTTGATTCAGGAAAGGACTAAATTGTAAAAGTTAGAAAAGTTTTGTTGTCTAAGAGTAAATACTCAAGACTTAAAGGGTTAAAGTGTAAATATGAAAAAGTTGAAGGACCAATAGTGTAAATATTTTAAGGGTAGAATGATCTAGAAACTAAGAAAAATGGATGAATTGGGACCAAATTGAATAAGTGAAGAACTATGAGGGACTAAATTGCAATTTTACCAAATTAAATGATGACTCAAGGATGGAATTCTAAAAGATCATGAAGGGCAAAATGGTCAATTAGTAAGAGAGAGAATTCTAGAATGTAATGATTATGTTAATGATATTTTAAATTAATTAATTAGATAAATATTATTTTATTAATATTTTATGAGATATTTAATATTATTTTATTATTTATTTAGTATATAAGGAAAGAAAGATGAAGAATTTTCATCATCTTTCCTTTCCATGCAAACTAACGTGAGAGAAAGAGAGGAAGAAAGAAAGTTTTACTTTCTTTACAATTTGGTCCTTTACAAAAATTCACCATTTTCACCCAAAAATCAAATGAATTTCCATAGCTACCAAGAGAGAGAAATGTTAAGGAGAACATGGGGAGTTAGAATATCAAGTTGGATTCAAGAAATAGAAGCTGAAGGAGAGAAAATCAAGTTAAAGATTGGTATCAAGAGAATAAGGGATTTAGCTCGGTGGTAATCCCGACAATACTCTATGCGTTTATATTGCAGGATTTAGCTCGATGGTAATCCATTTGCAAGGATGAGGTTTATGAGTGTGCTCTCGATATGAAATGTGTAAGACCATGGTTGAAAGATACCATGGCAACTGATATAAATGTGTAAGACCATGGTTGAAAGATACCATGGCAACTCGATATGAAATGTGTAAGACCATGGTTGAAAGATACCATGGCAATGTGATATGAAATGAACAAGACCATGGTTGAAAGATACCATGGCAACATGACGAAAATGAGTAAGACCATAGTTGAAAGACACTATGGCATCATGTCAAAGATAAATAAGACCGTGGACGGAGACGCCTAGCATCTGTTGAACAATTGATATTCGTAATATGTATCAAATGACGAATGGTTATATGAAATAATTATGAAGATAGATAAACGAAATAAGTATAAGTACATGAAATATAATTTATGTTAAGTTTGATATAAGCTATTAGGAATAAATATACATAAAATATATGGAAATGATGGAGCATGAAATATTGATATAATGAAATGAATGATATATGCTTATGAAGAAACGGTAAGAGCATGATATGTTTCATGACATGTACATATATGATTATCTTTGATATGTTGATACAAGGAAATTATGTAATTGAGACTATTATTAAACTCAAGTGCGATATGTCGAGAAAATAGATATATCGTTGTTGAATTTATATGAGATATGTGCAAGTATACTAACAATGTTGTTGTTTGATGCTTATACAACATCAAACTGTTGATTGAATGGTAATATATTTATTTATATGATGCATTGAATCGGTAAGTATTTAAATTTTTTAGTGATCGTAAATGGTAGTAATGTTCAAACCCCTTCGGCGGCGGATACGGGTTAGGGGTGTTACATCAGGGCTCCGCATGGGTCCTTTTCCTTTAACTAGAGCTGACATCATCTCCATCATCTTGGCCATTTGATCTCTTTGCTCGAGTGATTCCTCTCGAGATCTCACCATTAGGTCTCTCGTCTCTTGTTGCGATTTGGCCAGTTGCTCTTGCAATTCTCTTTGAGCCTTTTCCATCCTTTCAATTCTCTTATTGAATTCAGCTTCCATCACTCTAGCTTGTCGGCGCGTTTTATACTGATGACGTGGTTCCAGTCTTGTGGTATTACAACTGCGAATTATATATTTTGTCTTCAGCGACCGAGTATGGGATATGCAATGTATGGATGAATGCATGAATGAATGCACGAATGTCAAAATGTTAATATGTTAATTATGCAAGGAATGCAAAAAATTGGTGTTAATTTCAAGGTAGCCCCATATTTAGGCATTTCATTTATCAACATAGTCTATTACACAAAGTTTCCATTTTTCCAACGGTTACACAAATTTCCTAGCCACATTGCCTTGTTTCTTCACTTGCTCTAAAAACTCTGATATGCTCGATCTTCGGCTCGGAGGGAATTGGCAACTGAGAGCTTCGGCTTCATCTGATAATTGAACAACTTGTATAGCCGCTTTGCGAATTTCATTGATCAAGAAGTCGAGTTGCATTTCTTTTTCTTTGAGAGTTCCTTCATACGCGTGAATGTCCCTATCGTACTGCTCACTCTTTTCTTCTAGAGTCTTCAGGAGGTTATCTAATTGTTGTTGACGAGATTGCAGTATATTTTCTAAATCTCGTGTTTTCCTTTTTAATTCTTGATGTTCGGACTGACTATTCGCCAATTCTGCAGTCACTATTTCATACTCGGTGTTCTTCCTTCTTAACTCTATCACAGCGCGTGCAGCGTTTTCTTCCTCTTTCTTTACTTTTCCCTTCTAAAACTCCATTCCTTCTTTGATATTGCTAATTTCTTCCTTCCATTCTACTGTAGACTTGCCCAACTCGCTATTCTTTATAGTGCTTCTTAATTTCTTGTTTTCCAAATGAAGGTCCCTTAAGTCGTTTCTCACAATCTGGGCTTCTCTTTGTACTTTTTCAGTTCTGGACCTTTCAACCTGAACTTCAATCTTCAGTTGATAGTTTTCTTCTTGAAGGGCACTAAGGTCCCGAGACATCTTGGCCTTTTCTCGTTCGAATTCTTGTCTTGCCACTTCTAGCTCAGACGGCGTTTCCTTCGAGAAAGGATTCTGGATGGGGTGGTTTGTTGACGAGATTTGCTGACTATTTACCCGTTGCTTCCTCCATACGCCGTAATCTTGGGTAAGGGTATCAGCATACAAAGCTAATTCCATGAAATGAATTTCCTTCCAAGACTTTGCGTGTCTCGAACTCTCTTCATATATCCTTCACCCATGAAAGCGAACTCGAATCGTGCTAATCCTCCGATTTATGGGAGGAATTGTCGTGAAAAAATTGCCTTTGGACCAATAGCGAGCATATCCAACTCCTCCCCATAACCCAAGTAAAGGTACCCAATCTTGGCTTCCACATTTGTATAGCGAGGCGGAAGGACGAATCCGTGGTGCTCTCCATGTTATATCCTCGGCCAAGATTTCGAAAAGATCGATACCCAATGTTGCTCGGTGACTTCCTTCGGCCATTCTTTCTTGAGGAAAGCTTCTAGCGGGGAGAATGTTTTAGAAAACATATGGAATGGAGTGCGCTCTACCTTCCAGAAGTGACTCAAAATCCAAACATTGAGCAACTCTGCAGCATCCTGATAAATCGTCCCTCCCCTTTTCTTCGACAACTACTCGGGGACACGAAGGTTTCTGCTAGGATGGTTGGGACAGGGTTGACTCCTTGTTTTAACCTTTCGAAGAAATCAACTACTGCCACTTCGAGATGTCCGAGAACCTTTGGGAAAATAACCAAACCATAAATGGCCAAAGCGAATAGATTTACCCTTTTCAGCATGTCGGGATGGTTCAGAGTCAAATCTCGTAGGGAGGACCATGGAATGCAAATGGTTTCGTTCTTCTTCTTTATCTGTCTTTCAGCCCATGCATCGGTCATGTCTGTCAGTCTCACTAACTTTTTCTTGAAGGTCATCGGCTTAGGCTCCTTCACATATATTTTGCCGAATTGTACATTGTCGATGCGGAGTAAAGCAAAGATACTCTTCTATAGTTGAGTCATGTCTTCTTGATTGAAGGTGAAACAACGATAAGTGGGTCCCGAACCGAACCATGGCTTGAATCAACTGTTCATCTACACGGATGGTAATCGGTGAGCTATATCTCCATACCTCTCAGTGAAAATGTCTCTAATGTCTGAATCCCACTGATTCCAAATTTGAACCAAATCTTCGAGGTTATTTTGGCGAACATTCACAGTTATTTGTTCGGGCAAATTGGCAGCACACCTTTCCACAAGACTATCCCCTTGTCCCTCGAGTTTTAGAGATCGGTCCCGAACCACGGCATTCTTCTCGATCATTTGTGTAATTGACTCCTCCATCAGAAACCCATTTTTTTGGCAACCAACCTTTAATCAACACCTTCCTAATATGATGCCTACGATGCATGATGAAAATAAAAAATAAAAACAAACAAACTCGGTTAGTAAACACAACAATTATAATTTGAAAACAAATTAAACTACCCAATCCAATTCTCTTGAAAGGTAAAAGGCATTTTCCCGTGTACTTATTTTGGTGACTATAAGCGGATGAGAGGTTCGTCATGGCTCTAATTGGATAGCTCGTATGGTTCATTATATGCGTCTCGGTTCTAGACAGGTACTCAAATTGCTCGTACTATCATCTACTAAGATTAGCACGAAGCCTCGGTCATAACCCATCACAGGCTCACGAGTTCAATTCGAGGGATTACATTTACTTATGCTTATGCGGAGGGACAAGTTAACTCACGAAAGCATAAGTCATATGTAACCCGAAAGTATTCACTAGCCTGTGCGGAGGGACGAGTTAACTCACGAAGGCATAGCGTTTACTTTCACTTAAACGGACAGAGCCCGGGTAGAGAGCTTTATGTTATGCAAAATGCAAGTGCACGGTGTGTGGGAGAAAAACTCATAAACCTTTGTGTTTTACTTAAAGGAACTAAACCAAAACCATAAAAGTTGAAAACTGAAAAACAAACAAATAAGCAAGTTAGAAGAGATACAAATGCAGGAATTTTGAAAACGAGATTTTCGGATCACGACCAAATATTTACTTTGAACAAGGAAATTTGAAAATTTTAACAACACATGCTTAACTCGACTCGACTCTCAAAAATGCGTCCCCAAGTGGAGTCGCCAGCTGTTGCGACGAAAAAAAATTTTACGCTTGGTCGCTAATTATGGTGATTTATTAAACATTTGAAAACCAACTTCCGATTTTATTAACAAAGGAGTCGCCACCGATCCTTTTTATAGGTGTGATCGGACACCTAATAAAATTATTTTAAAACAAAAAGAAGGCCAAATTTAGGTCTACGTGAAAGTTCGAGAGAAAAATTGGGGTTCGGAGTCGATTCTGTGAGAAAGGTATTAGCACCCTCACGACGCCCAAAATTGGTATCTCATAAACATGTATTGACTTGATTTTCAAAAATACGAGTTCAATATAATATTTAATCGTGATCCGATTGAAAAATAGGAATTTTAGTTTTCGATTTTTTTAGAAAGGGTGTCCTGTTTCACAAGCCGACAATTTCACCCAACATAGCGATGAAATCGATAGCTTAATATTAAATCGGTACATTGCCTTATTTTTGAAATTAATTAAAACATGAGAAAATATTCCTAAAGTGAGAAATTAAAATAGATAAAGAACATAAAAAAAAAATGATATCATTAATGAAAAATATTAACATGGAATACTAGAATATTAAAATAACAATAATAATGATATTTACAAAATAGAAACAAGTCATGTACTAATAATAAAATAGGAAAAATGATATATTTGGTAATAATAATATAAAATAATAATATGTACATAAAAATACATATATATGTATATATATATAATAAAAGTATGTAATAATAATAATAATAATATCTATAATAAAAGAAAATATTGGGAAACGTACATAAAAAATATATACATAAAAATTTACAACAATAATATAAAATAATGATATGTGCAAAAAAAATATATATATACATATGTATATAAAATATACACTAATATAATAATAGTTATAATAATACTAGCAATAGTAATAATTTGTAATAATAATATATACACAATATGGAATTTAAAATATACATATATATATATATATGTATATAATAGTATTTAAGAATATATACATAAGAAATATATAACTAATGGCATATATACATAATATATATCTAATACACATAATATATATATATATATACATATTAGAAATGATAAAAATATTAACACACTACATAAGTGAATAAAATATAATAATAATACTAAAATAATTGATTTAAATAGTAAAATAACTAAAAAGGATTAAGTTGAGCTAAAAACAAAATATTTGGGGCAAAATTGAAATAAAAATAAAAGGAAAGGACTATATTAAACACACGTGGAAACATCAGGGGACCAAAACAGCAAATATTCCTTCCCATAAAATGCAGCACATCATTGTGGACTAAATTGAAAATCGCGACAAATTCCGGGGCCAAATTAAAAAAACAAAAAATGACTTAATTGTAAAGTAATAAAAAGCGGAAGGGCTAAAAGCGCAATTTGCCCTTCCTTTAAAAAAACACGCGGATCCTAGGCGGGTCGGGTCGGGTCGAACCGGTCCAAGTCAAAACGACGTCGTTTTGGGGTTAAATGACAACCCCCAAAACGACGTCGTTTTGGAGGGCTATATAAGGCCAAAAATAACCCAAAAAAATCATTTGGAGGAGGGAAAGAAAAAAAAGGAAGAGAGAGGGAAGAGAGAAGGGAGAGAGAAGGGAGGGGGAAGGGAAATCCGGTCGGGGCGACCGGTCACCGGAGGCTCGCCGGCGCCGGCGCCGGCCACCGTACACGGTTGCCGGAAAGGTAAAAAAAAAATCTTTTTTTGTTTTTTATTTTATTTTATTTATATTTTATGTTTTAATATATATAGGTTAAAAACTTAAAATCGGATTAAAATAAAATATAAAAAAAATCACCTTAGATTTTTTTGTTTCTTCAATCTCTAATTTGAATTTGTTTTGGGTCGTTCTATTGTTTTTTTGGTTTTTTTTTTTTGGAAATTTTTTTCGGAAATTTTTTTGGTGCTGGAATTTTTTTTGGATTTTTTTTGCTTCCCTCTTTTATCTCTTCCTCCTTTCTTGATTAAGGTTTCAACACCCATCATCATTTGGCGATTCACCGTCTCGAAGCGGAAAGGGGCTGCCACGTGGTAGATCCGTAATACTCTTTTCTTCCTTGATTCTTTTTCGTTTTAAAGTAAGTTAAAGAAAAAAAAATAAAACAAAGCAAAGATAAACAGAAAGATTGAGATAACAGAGAAAAAATTGAAGTTCACCTTCTGAGCTTTCCTTTTTTTTGTGTTCTTGATACAAACTTTTTTATCCCTTTTCCCCTTTTTTTGTTGTTTGGGTGGCTTTATATAGCCTAATTTTTACATACTTTATTATTATTCTCTATTCTTGCTTCTGTTTTGCTTGTTTGCAGGGCATGGGCATGGACAATGGGGTGTGTGATGGTGCTGGCGGCAGACAGCATGGGAGAGTGGGAGTGGTGCTGGTGGCAGACAGCATGGGAGAGTGGGAATGGTGCTGGTGGCAGACAGCATGGGAGAGTGGGAAGAGGCAAGTGGGAGTCTAGGGTTTTGGAATTGGGCTTGGATGTTGGGCTAGGTTAATTTTAGGTTTTGGGTTTGAGGATGGGTTAAATGGTTTAATGGGCCTGGGTATTTTGTAAACGGGCCAAAATTGGCCTACAACAGTCCTATTTCATAATTTCACCCTCTTTTTCTTATGGAACAAAAATTAACTAAAATTGCCGGGTTTTATCTTAAGCTTGGGCTTTCTAGAGGCCCACTAACATAATTAAACCTATGCCAACATTCACAGGATTCCCGAAAATTGGGGCGTTACATTGGTAGTGTCTGAGGACATAGGCATAATTTTTTGAACCTTGTTAAAATATTGATGTTCTTTATTATTTCTCTTTCAATTTTTTGTAGGATACATTTGTAATGATATATTGTACTATTCAATTATGTTGGAAGGAGATTCTGTATAAGAGGTTGGGTTTTAAACAAGATCATCTACGACCCTTTCAATCTTTTTTAGGAATTGAACCTAGTGTGATATTCACACAACAAGTGGTATCAGAACTAAAAGTTGCAATTTAAATTGATCTTCCATATCAAAAAAAGATTTTCTTGGGCATATTGAAAGATTATGGCTAAGATGGTGGACAATTCAAGAGCTCCAACATCATCTATGTGGGTGAGGCCGACAGTGGCAAATATGAGATTAGAAATGGAGATCTTTGATGGCATAGACGATTTTGGTATGTGGCAAAAGGTTCTAAATGTCTATTTCAACAAGGTCTAGATGTTGCCACTGATGAGAAGTAGCCAAATGATATGAAGGAAAAATATTGGAAATTATCAATTGTTTAGCATGTTGTACAATTCGATCGTGCTTTTCTCGAGAGCAAAGGTACGCTTTCTCAAAAAAGACTTTTGCAAACAGATTGTGGTCGGCACTAAAAGAAAAATTTTTGGAGAAAAATAGTCAGAATAAGTCTCACATGAAGAAAATGTTGTTTTGTTTCACTTACGTTTCGGGTACCACTATGAATGATCATGTCACCAGTTTTAATCAATTAGTCATTAATCTAGTGAACATAGATGAAATCTTCAAAGATTAAGATTTGACTTTGATATTGTTAGGGTCACTTCTTGAGGAGTTTGAGTTCCTCGAAACGATGCTACTTTAGGGGAAGGTTGATGTATCTCTTAGTGAAGTGTAATTTACTTTATATAGTTGTAAACTGATAAAGAAGGAAAAATAGAGAAATTCAACCAGAGATGCAGAAGATTTGGTAGTCCGGGGTCATTCACACACTCAGAGTAAAGTTCAGAAGTAAAGATCCAAGTTAAAGATTAAACTAAGTAAAAAATAAATCTACTTTCTGTCGAGAAAAAAGACACTAGAAGAAAGATTGCCCAAAGTTGAAAAATAAAGGTAAATATGAAAAAAAAAAGCTTTTATAGAACCAAATGTAGCTGAGTGTGAGGATAAATATTCAAAATTCTCACTTGTTACATTAGTAACTAACCATTCTGATTTATGGATGTTGGATTTAGCTTGTAGCTATCATATGTGTCTTCATTTAGAGTGGTTCTTCGATTTTAAAGAACTAAAGGGTGGAGATGTCTATACAACAAATAATACCCTTCTTACCATATATGAGATTGGTTCTATTCGATTAAGAAATCAAGATGAAACATCTATAGCTTTACATGATGGTCGTTATGTGCCAGATTTGATGAAGAATCTCATTTCTGTGGAACCTTGGAATCAAAAGGTTTTGAAGTTAGAGCTAAGGATGGGTTGATGAAGATTATTTCTGGTGCATGCGTGGTAATGAAGGGGATTTGCAAGAATAATAACTTGTACCATTATCTGAGTAGTATAGTCAATAAGACAATTGCTACGACATTAATTGAAAATTGAGAGTTTGAAGCACATAAGTTATAACATATGCGCTTAGGGCATGCAGGTGAAAAATCCTGAAAAGAGTAAGAACCTGTAAGTTGGATTTCTATGAGCATTGCATCAAAAGGAAGTAGACAAGGATGAAGTTTAGGACAATAATCCATGATACTAAAGGCATCTTGGTTTATGTTCACCCAGATGTTTGGGGTCCCTCTAAAACAAGCTATTTGGGAGGAAACATTGTTATGTAACTTTTGTTAATGATTATTCCTGAAGAGTGTGAATGTATACAATGAAGGCAAATGATGGAGTGTGAACAGTTTTCCTTAAGTGGAGAAAGATGATGGAACTCAAATGGGCAAAAGGATCAAACATATTTGCACAGATAATAGTAGAAAGTATAGAAGTGATCTATTTGTAAAGATTTGTAAAAAAGATGACATCATCAGACACTTCACTGTCAAATCCACACCACAACAAAATGAGATGGTAGAACATATGAATCGAACATTGCAGGAGAAAGTTCGATGTATGCTATCCAATGCCAAATTAGGTAAAAGTTTTAGGCTGAGGCTATAAAATATGCATTCCATCTCATTTATCGTCCACAATACACCACAATTGGAGGAAAAACACCATTAAAGAAATAGAGTGGGAAGCCTACTACAGATTATGATTCCTCACGTGTTTGGTTTCTCTGCATGCTATCATGTTAAGAAATCAAAGTTGAATCCAAGAGTTAAGAAAGCAGTGTTCTTAGGGATCACTTCTAGCATAAAGGGTTTTCACCTATGGTGTCTAGAAATGAAGAAAATTATCTTCAATAGTGATGTCACCTTTAATGAATCGACTATGTTTTCAAAGGAAGAATTTAAATGATACTCATAAGCAAGTGGAGTTTGAAAGAGTGATGATTCCAAAAAATGAAGAAGTTAATGATTCTTTTATGGTAGAAGAAGACTCTAGTAGAGAGGATTCAGTGAAAGAAGGAAACTCTAGTAGAGAGGATTCAGTGAAAGAAGGAGACTCTAGTAGGGAGGATCCAGTGAAAGAAAGAGACTCTGATGAAGAAGAGGTTCATACCCAAAAACTTCCACAACAACCTAAATCAATTGCAACTAATAAGCCAAGAAGAATAATTAGAAAGCTTGTTTGCTTAGCTAATGTGATCGCTTATACATTCTCAATTGTAGTTGATAACATTCCTACTTCTTTTGATGAAGCAATTTAGCTTTAAAAAAGAAAAGTGGAGGATTTCCATGAATGAAGAAATCCAACCCCTTCATAAGAATCAGACTTGGAAGGTAGCTAGTTTGCCGAAGGGAAAGAAGACAATTGGGTGCAAGTGGGTGTTTGCAAAGAAAGAAGGATTTCCTAGCGAAGATAAGGTGTGTTACAAAGAAAGATTGGTGGCAAAAGGTTACACTTAGGAGAGAATTAATTACAATGAGGTATTTTCTCTAGCTGCGAAACACCCCTCTATTAGAATTTTATTGACTTTAGTAGTACAGTTGGATTTGGAACTAGTTCAGTTGGATGTAAAAATTGGTTTTTTACATGGATACTTGGAAGATGAAATCTATATGACTCAGCTAGAAAGTTTCAAGGTTGCTAGAAAAGAAGATTTAGTGAGTAGGTCTATGCATGATCTAAGAAAGGAGCATTAGAAAGCTGTGAAATGGACTTTGTGATATATCCATAATACAATGGACATTGGATTGATGTTTGAGCAGGAAGTTAATCAGGGTGTGGTTGGATATTGTGATGGTGATCTAAAAAAATAATGGTCAACTATTGATTATGTGTTTAATCTTGCAAAGGCACTAGTTTGTTGGAAGTCTACTTTACATTCAATAGTTACCTTATCTACCATAGAAGTGGAGTATATGGTAATCACAGAAGATAAAAAAAGGCAATTTGGCTTCAAGGATTGCTTGGTGAACTGGAAATTAAATAGAAGTATGTTAAAGTGCATTGCAATAGTCAAAGTGTTATTCAGTTAGCAAAAAACCAAGTTTATCATGCAAAGACGAAACACATTGATGTTTAGTATCATTTTGTATGAGAGATTTTGGAAAAGGGTGGAGTAAAGGTCCAAAAAATTTCAACCACTGAGAATTCTACAAAGATGATGACTAAGGTTGTAACTATGGTCAAGTTTCACCTATGTTTGGATTTGGTCGTGTTAAAACTTAAAGAATGGATTTTGAAGGCTTTGCAAGAAGATTGAAGCTGTGGAAATTTGCTAAGGTCGAGATTTGTTGAAATAACACAAACCCACACCTAAAAAAATATAAGGTTGTGGAGTGCTTGTACTACTATAAATAGAGGTAGTCTTCCCACCTCTAAATCATCCCAAAATTGTTCATTTCCTTCATAAGGTAATTTTTTCCTCTTGCAATTTTTCACTATATTTTTGCAATGAAATATATTTGGCAGTGTCCAAGGATATAGGCATAATTTGTCGAACCTCATTAAAATTCTGGTGTTCTTATTTTTTCTGTTTCAATTTTTTTGGGATACATTTGTACTGATATATTGTGCTATTAAATTACGTTGGAGAGAGATTCTATCTAGGAGGTTGGGTTTTAAGTAAGACCATCTGTGACCCTTCTAATTTTTCCTGAAAATTAAACCTAATGTGATTTTCTAGTATAATAATTTACTCATTTTACCGTATTCGCACAACAATACCCTAGTCTACTACATCTGGGTTTTGGCAACACTAACTCGATGACTAGAGAAATGGCAAAACTCATCTTAGATTCTCCTTACAATGTCCGCTTGATGCATGTCAACTCTACAAAAGAGGATAAAGTCATCTGAAAGAAAAAAAGAGAAATTATCGGCCCTCGCCTGTATAGTTGGATCGGAACCCATTCTTTCCTTTCCACTGCTTTCGAAAGTAAATATACTAGTCTCTTCATATCATGTACAAACAGATAAGGTGATAGAGGACCACCATGATCTACCCCTCTTTATGGCTTGAACTCTTCACTCAACTCTTCGTTCCAAAGAATTTGCATAGTTGATGACGACACATAGATCATTATGAACCGATCCCAACATTTGAAACCGTTGGCTTTGATTGTCCACTTCCCATATTACAGTCCAATTTTGGAAAAATTTTTGTAATCGGGGTTTTTAGCACCACTTTCCTCGTAATGTTAAAGGTTGTCTGAAAGTCAAGAAGTTAGTATTCTGTTAGAGCTCGGTGATCATATTTTAAGAAGAATTTGAAGTTAATTCAATTATCGGTAAATACATAAATTCCAACAATTGGTTTTTATTAATTTACTACATATAATTTGGTCAACGGTTGATTTTTCCATTTCTTTTAAAAAGCACATATGGAGTTCGAAGCATTGTTGGTGCCATGAACAATGCAAATAAACAACTTTCTGAGGCAAATTAAAAGTGATTTTGGAAAGCAACTTTTTATCCAAACACAAAAACTATAATTTGTAGTTTTATTATAATTTAAGTTGATATATTTCAAACATACTGATATTAACAAAGTTTAATAGTATTTAAATACGTATTTTTCTTTATAATATCATATTTAAAATGAATATTTTATCTTTTCAAAAGTAATTTTTGATAGCAATACTAATCACTTAAGTCTTAAACTAAACTTTTCATCCGTACTTTTCAAAAATAAAATAAAATAAATATATCCTAATTTTTCACTTTTTAAAGTACGAAAAATAATTTTAACAAATTAAAATAGAAAGAATTTTTTTATTTTGGTAAAATAAAGAAATTAAATTTATAATTAAATCATTTTTCAAGGACAATATAAGTGGATGTTTAATAAATGTGAAATTACAAAGGAAATTTGAGAATGCTAAGAATCTAAATTTAATTCTCATGGCAATCCACTTATTAAGAAAGGGGACTTAAAAAATATTTAAATCACCCGATTTTGCTTTTATTGCCTGCATTATATGTAAGTTGCACATAAATTTTTGTACTTTTGATATTTCAATCCTAACTTAAATTGAAGTAGTTAAATTTGTTAGGTAAAATTGTGTTATTAATTTTACATGTGTAAATTGTGAATATAATATTTTTTCAATTTAATCCCTTTTTTCTAGTCTATATGCTTTTTGAATTTAACATTTTATTTCCAACTCAAATAGGAACCATTAGATCTATTAACTAAAATGTCGTGATTTTTGTGATTATTATGTAAAAATAATAAAATGATATAACATTAAAATGTTAGATGTGATAATATGTTCATTATATAAGATTTTGTGAATAACATAATTGAACTTGATGAATTTAATGGCTCTAATTTAAGTAAGGGACTAAAATTTTAAAATTCAAAAGTATAAGAAATAAAAATAACCAAATCAGAGCATATGGGGTAAGTCTGTAATTCACACATAATACAGAACTAATAGCTAACCAGCTAGAAAGATAGATAGATAATAGGCAAACAAAATCCATAATAAAAAATTCAAGTAAATAATACTTGATTAATTGACTTTAATTTAATGGTAAATTACATAGATAGTCACTTAACTATAAAATAATTTCATTTTAGACACTAAAATAAAAAGCTTACAACTTAAGTACCAACGTTACATAGTTTGGTCATTTTAGTTACTCACGCTAAAAAGCTAATGTGCCAATTAAAATTTTGATATAATAACAAATTTAGCCCTCAAATTTTACATATTATATAAATTTAGACATAATTTTAAAAATTAACCTCAAATTTTATAAATTATTTTAATTTGATAGTGATTCTAAAAAATCAATAAAAATACATAAATATTTTTTAAAAATATAGTAATAAATTTAATTTTTATATTAATATTAAATAAAATTAAAATCCTCTACCCTGTTCCTCTCCCCTTCCCCACCGGACCTCTCCCTGTAAGGAACAAACTCAAGTTTATGAAATAAACGAAACTCACACTATACTATTGCAAACAAAGTACTGGCTTATATATAGCCTTCCAAATGAAACTAGATAAAGATCCACGTCTAACAATCCTGTAAACATGGATGACTACTAATTTAAAATTCAAAGCAATAACTTAGTCCTATAATCTAGGTTTTATTGAAACAGAATCAAAACAACCTACAACAAACATTGATTAATTCAAACATCCTACCACCGTCCCCTACCCCTACAACTTTATTTTGGTATACAGAGGAATGATTGTATGAAACAATAATATTATCTCTTTTTAATAGTTTAATGTCACATTAGTAATTTCATCTTGAATTTAAGAATTTTTATTTTGATTTAATTTTTTCTTTTCAAGATGAAAATGTTAATATAACATTAAACTATTAAAAAAATACATATGACGTGACGTCGTTGTTTCACACAATCCTTTTTCTCGGTATACTATAGTGCAACCTGAGAAAATGGGCATATTTTTCGCATTTAACAGCTTTCTAATGAGAATCTTAGGCTGATAAAACGGTGTGTGTGATGTTAAGCTTTTGAGATTTAAGTACATAATTTTTAGGTTTGGACATAATGAGTTGCCCGAAGTTGTAAAATGAGAAGAGAGAAGGTGCCTAAATTAAATTTTATTATTATTATAATTGAGTGATTCCACACATAGTGTAATTTACCATTAATTTAAAGACATAGAGAAAACGAAAGGAGGGTGACTTAAAGAACAAATCAATTAGATAAGTCAAAGCAAAATTTTGAAGTCAGCAATATGTTCCACATCTATGTTAACCATTTTAATGGTTTTTATCACTTTATTATTTTATTTTCACATGAATTTTATGGTTTCTAGATATAATACAAACATGAAATAAAAAATAATTAAATTACGAAAAATAAAATAAATACTGACATAAATATATAAAATGCCTTAAACCCCGGATTAATTTTCTAGTGAAGTTTACAATTTATTTATATTTTTTTCTTGAAAGAAAATTAGCAGCCTTCTAGATAACTATAGCTTTGAATTTTTTGGAAAATTATTATTAATTATAATTATCAATAATGTCATTAAAATGACTTCTTGAATTGAAAATGGCCACGAATACTGCATTATATTTGCTTTTTTTAAAATGACCAGATATTTCTATTGTTCTAGAAATACACTTAAATTAATTAGGGCTTAATTAATTTAAAAAAAAAAACTCAGACGTCGTGTAATTTCAGTACCTACTTCTGCCTTGTAACCTGCATTCTTTTTAACGCTAAGGTGTTAGATAGAATCCACGTCCGAAAGTTCATTTTTTTAATTAACTTAGTACCTTTCAATTTCAACTGATAAGATTTCAACCTGATTTTATATCAAGTGTGTTGATAAATCCTGTATGAGATAATAGTATATATTGTTGATTCAAGAAGGTTCATTCAGTGGGCGAAAATCTCTAGATGGTTAGAAGTGATTGGAATTTAGGTTCTTAATAAGGCTAAAATTCGAGAGAAGGAAGATGGTTGGGAGTGCAAGTGTAGAAAGAGATTCTCGTTCTTGGTATCTATGGGTCTTAAAAGGGGTGTCTTTATTTAGCTATTGAATAATATGTACCATCAGGGCTGAAATCAGAAATTTTATAATGTAGGGGTCGGAATTGAACTGAAAATTTTGGGGCGGGGAAAATAGAAAATTTTCTATTTATTAACTAAAGTTTAAAATTTTAAAGGCCTAAAAAGGCAAATATACAAAACCAAGAGGCTACAGTCCCTAGCAGTCACCTTGGTGTCATCTCTGGAACCTAGTCGACTTATTGATACCTTATTCCTATAGACAAAGTTTTCCAAACAAGATCGGTGGTCAAATAAGTCAGGTCATCGGTTTGTCAATTTGAATAGTTTGATTAAATAAATCATTAAAAATTGACTCAACTATCAATTCAATTAATTTTTTAGTTTTATTCTACTAGTCCATATCAATTCACGATTCAATTAGTTAAAGTCTTTTTTTCAAACCGATGCTTCAATCGATTCCTGATCTAAGTGATTTGATCTAATTCAAATAATCATACTTATTGATAGAGGTTGTTGGCTCGCAAGATTGATAGGACATGGGTGAAGTCGTAAAATATGAATATAAAATATATCATAATAAACAAAATTATTTATATTTGATTTTAAATTTTCAATAAACTAATATATAAATAAAATATTAATAGAGCCACTTAATTATATATTATTTATGGTTAATATCTTAAAATTTTAAAAAATCAATTAATCAATTCCATCCATAGACTATTTTGAACTTAATTATAAACCTAATGTACCACATGCTTTTGCAAATATATTATCCACATCAAATTATAAATTATTTTACTTTCGAGTTTTAAGTTACATTGTTAAAAGTAGAGGTGTGCATGCCAGAAATGTGGGAGGGTTTGGGCAAAAATATAGGCCCAAAAAATGGGCTTGGGTAAAAAAATAAGGTCCTTTTAAAAAAAAAGAGCCAGGCTTCGGGTAAGGCATTTTTGGCCCGGCCCGCCCTAATTTACTAAATAAAAAAAAGATTCTATTTTTTAATATTATTTTCTTATTATTTTCTTCCTATTTTGTTACTATTTTACTATTATGTTGCTACTATTTTGTTGTTATTGTTTGAATATTATATAAAACTTATTTTATTGTTAATTTTTTTATTATTTTAAAGACATTTGCTAATTTTGTTATTATTTTAGAGGCATTTGCTTGTTAAATTGCATCTATTTTAGTGTTATTTAAGTATACATGTTTTTTAAAATTTATTTTCAATTTGTTGAGAAATATTTATTTTAATGTTTTTAGTATTTTTGATGGTTTATATATATATTAAAATTATATAAAAATAATATAAAAATTAATATGGGCGGGCCGGGTCTGGCTCGGGTTTTAACATTTTTATTTGGGCCGGGCTTGGACAAAATTTTAGGCCCATTTTTCCAGCCGGGCCTGGGCTTAGCAAACGGGCCTAAATTTTTAGTTGGGCCCAGCCTGGCCTATGCACACCTCTAGTTAAAAGTTTATAAATCAAATATCTTTAGATTTTGTTCAATTTTCTCTTAAATCATGGGCATAGAGATGCTTCAATTTGAAAATAATAGTATTAATGTATAGTATTAATGTTATCATACATAATTGTCTAAGCTCGGTTTAATTTGAATGATGAGCTTCAATTTTTCTCAAGTTTTCTTATATTTATAAAGGGTTAATATATTATTTTTATAAAAGAAATACATTTTGGTCCTCTCAATTTTGATATTGAGCAAATTAATCTCTTTTAAAAAATCGGAGAAATTTAATCCTTATCAATTTCGAAAGTAAGCAACTAAAGACAATTAATCATGACGTTAATGCTTTCTATTAATTGTAAATAAATTTAATTGGTATAATAACAAAATTTCCCTTGATGTTTACATACTTTGTCAATTTAATCTTAATTTTAAAAGAATTCAACAAATTTAACCTCAACATTTTACACATTTACACAAATATTGTAAGCTAAATTTGTTAAATCAAGACCAAATTCATAGAATATGTAAACTTTCAGAGATGAATTATTATACCAATCAAAATAACACGATGATTAATTATACTTAATTTACTTTCCAACGAAGGTTTCATTAGATATCTTACAACGAGAATCCTTCTTTTTTCCGATCCAGTTCCTCCACCACCGCGAACCCCGGTTAGATTCAAACATGATACACTTTTTAGGTTACCGGGAGAACCCAAGTACTCTCTTTCGGATTTAGAAATAAAACAATCAATATATTGATATTGGAAGACCCAAAAGATTCTTCCAATGTATCATTTCTAGGTCCAATGGAATTCATAGGTATAGGAATAAGCCCTATTAAATAGAGATTTTTTTCTTTCGACCATCTTTCGATTGTTAATACGATATATAAGGATCACTACTACAAATAGTATTACACCCTTGATCGTGACATATCGATTGCTTGTTGAACCCTATGAATTGCGTAAAAGTAAAATACTCCAAATTTAGGTCTAAAAGTTTTATAATACATTAAATTGGGTAACAACGGTCAATTTGCTTTTTTTCAAATTTAATACTTTTATCTAACTCCCATCTAAATATTTCTAAATATTCCACGCACTTTTGAGTTTTGAAAGATAGCACAACCCTAAATTAAGGGTAATTGAAGAAGAATTAATAGGTTAAGATATCAATCAAATAGAAAGTTAGAACTTTTGGTTGTTGATTGCCCCCCAAGTTATTTTGACATTAAATCTTTGATTGTGCTAACAGTCAACATCATCAAAATTTTCAATATATATCTATCTACCTTGAATATGACTATTTTTTTTTCACTACTAACCTTACTTTTTCATAAGATAATACATTCACTTTTTTTAATAAAAATTACATTAAAAACAATTTGATAAAAAGAACTAGAAACTTAAAAAATTCTCATTGTCACTATCACAATTTTTTGTTTTTTTACATTTCTCAAAAAGAGTTTAATTACAATAAGCAAAGCCTAATTTACACAATAAAAGTTTCTCTTAAGAAAGGGCTAATTTCTTGTGTACTAGGCCAATTTCAGCCCAATCCCATTTACAATTTAAAACCCCATTTACAAAACACTAAACCCCTTAAAAAAACCCCTAACCCAATAAGCCCACTAAGCCTAAACAACTAAACCCGAAGCCCAACTACCCCAGCCCAATAATCCCACTCAGCACTCAGAAACCCTAATCCCATTTGCGCCGCACGCCCCTCTGACACTAGCCCATGCCCTGGCGCCTCAGCTCCCCATGCCACCATGTCGGCCACCACGCACTCCACAGCACCGGCCATACCCTGCAAAAACAACAGACAAGCAATAGGTAGCAAAAAATAATAATAAAAGTGTAACAAAATAGGCTATAAAAAGCCGAATGAAACACTGTAAAAGGGTTCCAAAAAATTCAATCAAAGAGAAAAAAACCTTCGATTTTTAGCAAATACTACATTCATCAGCATTTAAATACCATAACATCATCAAATCAGAGGTTGAAGAAACAAAAAACCCTAAGATTTTTAGGCTATTTATAGCCCAGTGAAACGGTACCGTTTTGGTACCCAGATTTGAATAAAAAACGACGCCGTTTTGAGGCGGGCCGACCCGATCCGATCCGCTCCGGACAAGGATCCGCGTGTTTTTTTATAGAGGGGTTATTTGCGCAATCAGTCCTTCCGCATTTTTTATGTTTTAAATCAGACTTATAATTTTTTGCAAATTGACCCTATTAACTGTTGCGCTTCGCAATTTGGTTCCCCTTGATGCGCACCGTTTTAAAGGCGTTGGAAAATTTCTCTATTGGTCCCCACTACATGCACGCGTGTTCGAATGAGTCCCTCTCTTCTGTTTTTATTCTAAATTTGCCCCAAAAGTTTCGATTATAGTTCTGTTTAGTCATTTTTCTTACTTTTTCTCATTTTTAATGTATTGTATTTATTATTATTATAGATCTTATCATTTATATATATATATATATCTTAATATATATATGTACGTATGTATGTATATATTATTATTGATTTTTACTTTAATGACATTATTACTTTCCTATCATGTTATGATGTAAATATTTCAATATTATATTATATACGTATTTTATAATACTATTTATATATGCTTCTAATATTTTACAGGTATTTTTATGTAAATGTTTAATATTATATATTTTTCATATATGTTATATATAAGTCTTTTAATATATATTTTATATATATTTTTAATATTACTAGTTATATTTTATGTATACCTCTAATATTATATTATATATTTCTAATACTTGTATTTATATATATATGCATGTATGTATTTATGTAATATACTAATGGTCTTCTTTTCATATTATTATTTCTAATGTATGTATATATTTCTATATTTATAAATTATGCATATACATTTTAATGTTCTTTATTGTATACTTCTTTACTATTCATACACTTTTATGTATGTGTATATATCTTTTATATTATTAGTTATGTATTCTTTTTACTATTTCATGTATATTATTATACATGTATACTGTATATGTTCATATTAAATATATTATGTATATATATTTCTCACGACGTTACATACATACTCTTAATACCATTTTTATATATACGTATATTTATTGTTTTCTCGTATCTTATATTATTATTACATTTAATCTTGCATGTATTATTGTTATTTTCTTATATTCTTGTCATACTCGTTGTTCGCTTCCATATATTTCTAGTTCCTTTATTTATTTTTATTTTTATTTCACGTCAATTTGCTTAGCATAAAGACAAAAATCTTATTCTTATTTTTAAATAAGCGAGGCAATGTATCGATGTAACATTAGGCCGTAAGTTTCATCGCTATGTTGGATGAAATTTTTAGGCTCGTGTTAAGACGGCATATCCTTCTCAAAATAAAAAAATTGAAAGTTTTCGTCTTTTGAATTGGATCACGATTGAATATTACTTTGAACTCGCATTTTGAAAATCAAGACAACACTTGTTTATGAGATGCCAATTTTGGGCGTCGCGAGGGTGCTAATACCTTCCTCGCAGAACCGACTCCGAACCCTAATTTTTCTCTGGCTTTTAACGTAGACCTTAACTCGGCCCTTTCCTCGATTTTTAAAAAGAAATCTAATAGGTGTCCGATCACACCTAGAAAATGATCGGTGGCGACTCCCGGTTTATTTTAAACCAAATTTCAATTTCCAAGTTTTTAATCGCCACACTTAGCGACCCGAATTCAAAACAAAATTTTTACGTCGCAACATCTTGGAAAAGAAAAGGAAAAATAAAAACTTTTATGGGGTTAGAAAGTGGGGGAATGACAAAATATCATGCAATTATAGATCAATTTTAAGAAAATAGATTGTTATAGTAATGTAGTTACATCAAAAGAAATAGAACTACAAGTGGTTGGTATACCGATATAAAAGAAAAGGATTGGACTAATTGAATCGTAAATTGAAAATTGAAAATTGAGTAAAAATTGATTTTATCAATTTTATTAAATTAGAATCTAAAATAAAATCACAAGAAAAGAAATTAAAGAAAATTCAGCAAAGGCAAAAATAGAAGAAAAATTTCTCCCATTTATTTTATAATGTTCAACCCTTTTATGGGATTGATCTAAAACTAAAAGGCAACCAAAAATAAGAATTAATCAACCAGCTAGGTACGAACAAACTCCACTTAATCAATAAATTTTTTTATATTTTTGAAAGAGTAATTTAACTGATTTAACTCTTAATTCAGTTCTCAAAACATGTTTAACCTTATTTATGAAGATAAAAAAAAATCATCCTCAAATGTACTAAAAACTTATCCTTCTATTTAATGATACATATAGTTTTATTTGAAATCTTTCGAAGTGATGGTTGGGTGAAAAAGTTTCCTAGAGATGCCAAATAATAATAGAAGTATATTATAAATAAAAGTAAACTTAATGTGATTAGGGATAAGTAAAATTCGATTTGATTTGAAAAATCGAAAAAAATTTAAATTTTGTGTTAATCATCAAGTTATTCAATTTTTTCGAGTCAACTCGAATAAGTAATTCGAGTTCAAGTCAAGTTGAACTTTTCAATTCCAATAACTCAAATAACAGATTGATATAAATACCACTTTGGTCCCTGCTCAATTTTGAAAATGAACAATTTGATCTTTCTCTCAACAAAAAATTAAAAAGTTTCAAAATAGTTTTTAAAAAACCAAATATTTATAAAAATTATAAAAATTATATATATTTTTAAAAAATTATCAAAATTAAAAATAAAAATTCTAAAAATTTCTAAAGAATATATAAAAAGTTAAAAAAATTCTAAAATAATAATTTTGGGACCTAAATAAGTAAATTAACAATTCAAGTTTATCATATTAAAGTATCTTATTTTTCTATTATTTTACTTTGAAAGAGTTTTCAAATATATATGGTTTCAAATTTATATGCTCTAAAATAGAATTAGCTATATGGTAACAAGATACTAATTTGACTTGTTTAATTTTTAAAATTTAACTCGGGCAATTTTACTCAATTAGATGTGACTCAAATTTCGTTTCACTCAACTCGATTCGAAAATCTTTTAAATTGAATTAGGATGATAAAGTGGGACTCATCAACTCGATTAACTCAAAATTTTTTACTTGATTCGATTGAAAGCTCTCCCCTCCATGTAACTATCATCGATTTAATAATTTAATAATTTATGTTATTTTGAATTAAATTGATACATTAATAATTTATGGAAAGAATTCACTTATACCGTGTGAAATTAAAGTAGGTTTATATTATTTCATAACTTTTATATTATTAATGTTCTAACAATCCAATTGACATTTTTGCTCAATTCATGTAGATCATATATGTTAAGTTTGACATTAATTAAAATTCTTAACTATTTGTTTTATATGGAAATTTTAACCATTAAATACATATTAATATAGATAATATATTAATTAACGACCTAATGTTGTCATTTGAATGACCCATTAGCGAAAGCAAAACTCGAACCGCCCAATGGATTCTGAATTCAAAGCGGATTTTTTCTTTTAGATAGTGGATATGGAGCAGTTATGGTAATTACTTGCCCTACATCAACCTGCTTCACTATATGAAATTATCATTTTATCCTTGTATATATAAACTATTAAAAGGGTAATAATGTAATACAGAAAAAGTCCATATATTTTATGTTTAATTTTTTTTGAAGAATTATGTTTAAATATTTACTTAACTTTAAAAAGATTGAAAATATTAAAATAAGTAATGAAATTAAATTGAAGCAAAACGATACGGAGTGGGGCGAGACAGGGATAGATGTATCCAACATCCATAGAGATAATAATGATTTTCAATATTATACATCCAAAGTGGAACAAAGTAAAAAATAGAGCAAAGCATGCCAACTGTGAACCGACGATAAATATAGCAATAATATTTACCTTCACTCCACTCCATAACTATCCCTAATATAGCAATAATATTTACCTTCACTCCACTCCATAACTATCCCTAGATCCAACAAATTGATTTATAATTTGAATTTTCTTATACATACAAAATAAAAATATAAAAAGCATAAACTAAACTAGTGAGATGTGGTAGTTAAGTTGTTAAATTATGAAATCTTGGCTATTAATAAAAAATTAGGTTGTGAGAGAATGACTTGAGTATTATTTTTCCTTTCCTAAGGAAAATTTACAATTAAAAATATAATAAAATATTTAATATGTTAAATTTAAGTTGTTTATATGAAATATTTACGTATATTTAAAATTTAATCATGAATTTTAAATATGTTTCAAGTAATACCTTTAAGCTAATATAAAGACTTAATTCAATTAAAAATAAATCAATTTAAAACTTAGATTAAATTATAAAATGTGAAAGAGAATTATGTGCTAATGACGGTATCTTTAAACTGTTGATGAAAAGAAAGTGGGAAAATGTTGAGTGGTGACTTTGATTATGACATTATTAATAGATCAGTAGCTTTCAAATTAATTAATTGGGTTTTTTTTTTCCAAGGATGCCAATTGCTAGCGATTTCACCAAAAAAACTTCAAACTCTTGTGATTTTGATGACTATAAAATATTGACTCTTGAAATCTGAAATTTCGTGCTAAGCTCTTTCCCTACTCAAATTCGCACGGTATTTTTTTTTATTATAGGTTCTGATTATATTTATTATTTTGACATAAGATCTAGAACAATTTATAGTCTCTCCCCAACCCATAAAAAAGAAGATGATACGCTTCAGCACACTCAACGTTCTCCTACATTGATAACAATATTCATGTTAATTAAACTAAATATTCATGTCAATTGAACTAAGACTCAACTGACAATTTCTTCTCCATTTTCTTCCTACTTTGCATAGGCCTTTTTAACTAGCTATGGTGATATTTTTAATAATTGATAAAAATATTATATTTTTTGATAATTTATATTATATTGATGTTAAGTACAATATATTTATATACAAATTTTCAAATTTAGAATCAGAAAATTTTAAATTGGGATATGTTAGTTTTTGAATTTGGTAATTTTTTCAATTTAACTTCAATTTTTTTGTCCATATTAATCTTTGAATTTGGTATTTTTTTCCAATCTTGATCATTGTGATGATATAATACTCTAAGATTATGTCACATTTATCACCATTCACCTAGCTTTTTTAGAAAAAATATATAACATTTTATGAGATGAGGTGGCATAAAATTCAAGTGACGCGTCTTCACATGAACCAAAATTGAGAAAAGTTGATAAATTTGAGACTAACCTAAAAAAATTACTAAATTACATGACTAGTATAATTATATGAATAAAATAAATTTAGAAACTAAATTAAAAATTATTAAATTTAGAAACTAAATGTTATTTTATTCCTTTCAATTTTCAAAATTTGGGAATGTAATAAATTTCTATAGACTTTATACATATAAGAACATTTCATTTTGTGTGGTTGAATTTTGGATGAATGGTTGATAATGATCTTAAGTGAAGTGTCAAATCTGTTATCAACCATACAATTTTTTGGTAGAGTGGCATGACTTTAAATTTTAATAATCAAATTTCAATTCCTATAATTTCAAATACAGAAAAAGAAGTGTCAAATATTTTTACTTAAAATGTTGTTTTTTCATTTTATGGAGAGGTGAAAGTTTAAAGAAGACAAAATTATTAGAAATGATAGTCAGAAACTTTAAACATGAATCATAGAATGAATCAAATTTTAAACATATATAAATATTTCATATTAATTGCCAGAGCTAAGCCTTTAAGAAGTTAAGCCACGAACTCATAAGAATAATCACGAAATATTATTAAAAATGATAGTTACAAATTTTGAACATGAATCATAAAATAGATTAAATTCTTTTAAATTTACAGTTTGACATTTTTTAAATTATTCTGTTTTTTAACTTTGACTTCAATTAAATACTAATAAAAATAATAAAACATGTATTAAAAATGAAAATAAACGATTAAGCTCAATAGCTGCTCGAACTGAGCATTGAGAAACTCAAACTTTCAAAAACTCAACTTACTCCATAGATTGAGCCTGACTCAACAAGGATTATACCGAGTTTTTATTTCCAGTAACTTACAAGAACAAATACTATGGCAGACATCTAATTGGTTAATAATATATGCATTTTATTAGTGACAAAAATTCTTAATATTGTGCAACGAGCAGCAAAGAACAATTTCGGCAATCTGTTCCTATCGGGCATCCACACTACCCCATGCATTGTTCTCCACGTCTTCTTGAGCCTTGCAAGAGCCATCTCGGCTACCATTCTGGTTCCAGCATGTCGTTTATTGAACTCGATTTGAACATCTGATAGGACTTCCCCTTGATAAGGAGTAAAAAGCCATGGGAATAGGGGGAAAACTTGCATTCCCTATTAGCTACCAGAGCTAAGCCTTCTAAGAGCAAGGGCAAGTTGATCATTTAGAGACAAAGGCTTGCCATTTATATCTGTGTAGCTCGATTGCCTTCTGTTGAATATCATATCTTGAAATTCTGAAAGGAAGAGTTAGAAGAAACAATCTATTGGTAGAGCTGCTTTGCCAAGCTTAAACAATTCCCAGTCATTTTCCAATGGAGTCAAGTTCAAATCCAAGCACAAAACCCTTCTGCTATTCGATTTCTTCACAATTGGTGTCGTCACCATCTCTTGAGACGAGGAAGACGAACTCAAAGGTCCATATTGATGGTGGTTTTCACTCAAACCACCCCTATGCCTCCTCATATGTCCTCCCAAGGCTTGTCCGATCGAGAACTCGAGCCCGCAGATCGAACACTCGTGCGTCTTAGGCTTCGCCGGTGGTTGGTTCTCCGTTGAACTGCCATCAAGCAACTTTGGTTTCTTGTGGCTCGCTCGATGACCACCTAGAGCTTGGAACGAAGCGAACTGTCGGTTACATGTTTTGCACTCGAAAACCCTAGTAGGGTTATTGTTGTTGCTATCGTTAAAGATGGTATGATCATATTGGTTTCTTCCTTGTGAAAGGAGCATCAAACAATTTGCTAAAGCTAAATTGTTCTCCATTTCACTAGCAAAGCTTCTCTTCATAGTTTTTTTGGGTTGTTGGTTTGGGGTATGCTGTGAAAATGGAAGTTTTGGGTATTTGATTTCAATTGAAGTAAAATGGATATATATTATACTTTTTTTCAAGTTTTAAAAAATTGGTATTTTTAATATTTTATTATACCTATAAAATATTTATAAAGTCTAAAAATTCGACTGATATTATAAGTTGATTTGATAGAATTACAGAGACGGAAGTTTTGACTTTTATAGTTGACCTTCTAGAATGTCATTTGTGTCCCTTGTTTTAGTAATTTATTTTTATGTATATCAAGTCTATTGTCACACCTTTTATTTTAGTTTAGTTTTCTTACTTATTTTTTCTTAGTTCTTAATAATCTGGAGACGAGGATGGGGTGGCTCAATCGTTATTGTCGGGGCTGATAACAGCGAGTCGGTATGGGCTATTAAAATTGTTTTGGATATATATATTGGAATGGGATGACATATGAAAACTCCTCTTATTATTGAATTTAGTTCTGGTGTGGTTTTGAAGTGGTTGTTGAATAGGAATGTTAGACCGTGGTTGTTGCGGAACATTCTTTTTTATGTTGAGAAGAGTATTAACCAGCTAATCAATGCTACATTCTCAGTGGTTAAGACGCAAAGTAATAATATGATTGTAGCTTTGGCTAACGTTGAGGTGAGAAGATTAGAGCTATTTAAAGTTTTGTAGTGATATATGTTTGATAGTTATTAAGAGTTAGGTTGAATGACGGATGTTTTTATTCTTTATTTATTTGGATATTTTATTATTTTGACTAGTAAGATGGTCAGATTTTTCCCATTAATTTTTTAGTTTCAATTATGCACATTAACTGAGAAAAAGAAATCTAACCTTTGAAAAGGTTTATTCATACTAGTTTAGTGTATTTATGTATTTACTTTGAAATTCTAATGAGAAATTCAAATCTATAGAAAAATTGATGCTCGATTCTTATGTATATTTATAAAGGATTGTACAAGGATAAAATTTGAAATTAGTGTAAGCTAAAGATTTAAATATAAGTCCTTTGTCACTCCACCATTGATTCATCTAATTTTTATATTAGGGTTGGGAATTAGTGACAGAATTTGAATCCATATTGGACGGATGTTTAATAACAGTTTCAACCACTGTTCTATACAAGTTTAAGATAATAATTTTTATAGTTTTATTTACTTAAATTAAACAAGAAAAATCATTTCTAGATGAAATTATAAATTCAGATATAATTTTCCACTAACTTGGTAGAGTCAAGATAGTTAAAACGTAGGTTGGAATATGATGTAATGAAGGGCCAAACATAATTTATTTCTAACGTTTCGTCATTGCTTATTAGTTATTTTACTGACGAAATTGGAAACGAAAAATAGAACTGATTTTTTTTATGAAAAGGAAAAAAAAACAATTAATTGAATTTAATAACAATCTTCTGTAGTTTGCCTAAAGAAAAGTCGGGTCAAACAATCTACTATTACTAGCGACGGCGTCATTGAATTGATGGGCATTACTTGAAAACCAAGTATTAGTTTTGAACTTACATTACTTACGAACACCCGAAAATGCTTTTAGCGACGAAATTCTTAAGATTTTCATTTGTTGGAAAAAATAGTTTTTTTATATATTTACTCTTTTTGATACAATATTTAAAAGTGTTAAAAGTTTCTCTCTAATCCTTTAATAGGAAAATAATGAACTTTAGTGCATTCAAACCTACGCTCTCTTACACCGACAATAATACCGATGTCAATTGAGCAAAGACTCAATCGGCCAATTTTTTTAAAAATTTTGTTATAAGATGTAATTTGTTAATTTTTGAGTTATGCAACTGTAGCGACGTAAAAATTAGCTTTAGCTTTGGTCGCTAATTGTGGCGATTAAAAACTTGGAAATTAAAATTTGATTTAAAATAAACCGGGAGTCGCCACCGATCCTTTTTCTACGTGTGATCGGACACCTATTATATTTCCTTTTTTTAAAATGAGAAAAAGGCAGAGTTAAGGTCTACGTTAAAAGCCAGAGAAAAAAAAAATTAGGGTTCGGGAGTCGGTTACGCGCGAGGAAGGTATTAGCACCCTCGCGACGCCCAAAAATTGGCATCTCATAAACAAGTGTTGTCTTGATTTTCAAAAATATGAGTTCAAAGTAATATTTAATCGTGACTCGATAAAAAAACGAGAAGTTTTCCATTTTGATTTTTTTGAGAAGGGTATACCGTTTTAACACGAGTCGATTGACGTTCACCCAACATAGCGATGAAGTCGATGACTTAGTGTTAATTCGATATATTACCTTAATTATTGAAGTAAATGAGAAAAACATGGATAATTTTTCGAGATAATGTGAAGCAAGCTGATATGAAATAAACAAAATAAATGGAAGAACTATAAACATATTTAAAACAAATAACAAATATTACAATGATATTAAAGGACAATACTAACAATGCATACAAGATTAAATGTAATTATAGCATTAAGCACGAGAAAATAATGAATATACATACATAAAAACATTAAGAACATGTACGTCAAAACACATATATATAAGCAATGATAACGTTAGAAAGATATCATATATATTATTTGAACTATACATGAAGTGACAAAATGTATATCTATTAATGTTAAAGTATATACATAATAATAGGAATAAGAGTATTTACGATAGTATTGAAAATATGTATATGGAAATGTATGAAAATATACATAACAAGTAATATTATTGAAAAATAGATATATAACTTATAAAGAACATATATATCTGCGTATGTACCCTTAGAAATGATAATAATAATAGGAAAGCTATTTTGTACACTATACGTATACCAAGTACACATATATATATATATATAAATGATGATATTAGAAATATGCAATATAATATTAGAAGTATACATGTAATAGTATATAAGAAATATAACTAATAATATTAAAATGTATAAAATATAATATAAAAAACTTATATACATAATAAAGAAAATACATGTAATATAATATTAAGACATTTACATAATGTACATATTAGGAATAAATAACATCGATAATGTTAATAATAATATTAAAAATAATAATGAAATATATAAAACAAATATGATATAACAATAATATTAAAATAAAGTAATTAAAATAGTACCATATAAATGTATGAATATATACATATATAATATCCATATATTAATATTGATAATAATGCTAAAAACTAGAAATGACAATCATTAGTAATAATAATACTAAAAAATAATTAATATATTAACAAAAATAATAGTGACAATATTAGTAATATGTAAAAGAGGAAAATAAACGAAAAAAGGATTAAATCGGAATAAGAACAGAATTTCAGGGCGAATTTAAAAAGAGATAAAGACATAAAGGACCAAAATGAACACGCGTGAAAACAAGGGGGACCAAAAGCGCAATATTCTCTATTACCCAAAACGCAACGCAGCACCGAGGGACTAAACTGATGAACGGGCAAAACTCTGGGGCCAAATTAAAATATTAAAAACCTGATTATAAAATCATAAGAAAGCGGAGGGGCTGAAAGCGCAATTAGCCCCTTCACTTAAAAAACACGCGGATCCTGAGTGGATAGGGTCGGGTCGACCCGATCCAGGGGCTTAAACGGTGCCGTTTCAAGCTAAATGGGGGGGGACCAAAGCGCACCGTTTTGGTCCCCTATATAAGTTAAAAAATTTTATTTTTTTCATTTGGAACAGAAGAAAGAAAAAAAAAAAGGAAGAGGAGGGAGAGAAAAGAAAGAGCGGGGAAAGAAGAGAGGGGAGGAGGAGCTCCGCCACTGGCCTTGTCCATCGGACGGCCGCACGAGTTGCTGTTGCTGCACCACCATGCACGTGGTTTAAAAGGTAAAAATTTCTGCTTTTTTTTTTTCTTTTATTGTTTTATATATTATGCTTATGTGTTTTTTGTTTATAATATATATAGATGAAAAAAAAGGTTTACAAAAGAAAAATAAAAAAATAGAAAGGAAAATCACCTTATAACACTTGATGCCTGTATTCTGGCTGCTGGATTGTTACAATTTTCGTATTTTTCTTTATATTTCAATCTGTTTGTATATATTAGAATCTGTTCTTGTATTGATGAGAATCCAACAACCCTTTACAAAGTATTTTTCTCTGGTTTTTATAACCATTTGCAACTATTAATCTATTATTCTTGTCTTTTCGTGCGTTTCTTGCAGGGCATGGCAGATGGTGGAGTGCGTGGTGGCCGACATGGTGGCATGGGGAGCTGCGGCGCCAGGGCATGGGCTAATGTCAGAGGGGCGTGCGGCGCAAGTGGGATTAGGGTTTCTGAGTGCTGAGTGGGATTATTGGGCTGGGGTAGTTGGGCTTCAGGTTTAGTTGTTTAGGCTTAGTGGGCTTATTGGGTTAGGGGTTTTAAATTGTAAATGGGATTGGGCTGAAATTGGCCTAGTACAGCTGCCCCTCTTTGCTCATTGTCGTGTAATGGGAATAGAGCAAAGACTAAATGAAAGGCCAATTTTGCCTGGTCTTGCTGGGTCTTGATTTCATGGGTGATAATCTCCCTCCAGTCCGCTGTATCTTGTAGCTTTGGTTCAATCCACTGTATCTTCTGACATATGCCTTGTAACTTCAATCTACTCCAATGTAACTTCCAGGATATGAGATTTGTGTCTTCGATCTGCTCTTTTATCACTTCAGTTAGATGAGATTCGTGATCTTCTCTTCTGTAACTCTAGCGAGGCAAGATCTGATATCCTCGATCAGCTCTACTGCAACTTCAAGAAGACCGGGCTTGCAACTTTGACCTACTTCACCGCACTTCAAGGTATCCAAATCTGGTGTTTTCCATCAGCTTCAATCTTTAGTCTTTGCTTGGCGTGTGATCTTGTGTTCAACTCATTTCTCGCAATATGAATTGACTCTCTCGCAATATGAATTGACTTTTGAAGATAGAATTTGAAAATACCTTAGCGTGCTGCAAGGCTCAACTCACTTCTCGCAATATGAGTTGATTATAGATTTAATAGGAATTGAAATTACCTCGGCAGTGTTTCGAGGTTCAACTCACTTCTCGCAATATGAGTTGATTTTGAAACATAAATTGAAATTACCTCAACATGTCTTGAGGCTCAACTCACCTCTCGCAATGTGAGCTGATTTTCTTGGAAAACATGAATTAAAAAGCGTAAATTGAAAATACCTTAAGCGTGCCTCGAGGCTCAACTCACTTCTCAATATGAGTTGATTTTGAAACATAAATTGAAATTACCTCAACGTGTCTTGAGGCTCAACTCACCTCTCGCAATATGAGCTGATTTTCTTGGAAAACATGAATTAAAAGCGAAATTGAAAATACCTCGCGTGCCCTAAGGATGAAATTGAAAATCAAAAATATCAAAACCTGTCATTTGGTAGAACTCAAATGTCTTTTCATTTGATTCAATGCGACTCTCGTTCCAGATTTCTTGCTCTGCTAGAGTACCTGTATATGCCATGCATGATGTTATCATGATATGCACATGTTTGTCTTAAATGCCTTTATGCCTACATAATTATGCAGTGTTCCTTAAGCATGTTTGTCGTATGTCCTTTTCGTCACGATTCTTGTGATTACTTCGGCTCTTGACTTTCTCTTTACGCCATGTACCCGTCTTCAAGCTTCACAAGTAATCGACGTTTCTCAGGTAACGCTCTTTTGCCCCTTGTTGAACTTTGTTATCGCTTTGAGGCTCTTTATCAAATTTTCATCTAGGTAATGCTTATCATTTCTTTTGTTTAGAGTATGTCATTTCACTATTTATCATTAAATGAACACATAATGAGATGCATGAAAATGGTCAGGTAGGGACAAAAAGGATATCTCATACTCTTTTATTTCAAATGTGGCAAACAAAGAAAGTTAACCAATAATAGTACAAATGTGCCAAGAAGAGATCGTATTCAACGGATACAAATGCTTTAGATATTCGACACATGAACTCTTCACGTTCTTCAATCAAGAATCTTTTAGAGTCTGGCTCCTTGCGTAGAAGATTTCGAGCTTTCAAAGATGCTTCAAATACTGTAGTCTCACTGTTTGTCGTACAGTTTAAAACGCCTTGCCTTGTAAGCCAAACATTGGCTTCATTAGAATGCCCTCTTGGGTTTTCATCCTAATCTTTTATGTTTAACCAAAGCGCCCTTTTCGGGTTTTCGCTCGATCCTTTTTTTTTTTTTTAGATGCCCTTTTCGGTTTTCATCTCAAGCATAATATTTCTTCACTTTGCATCCGAGTTTATGGATTCGTAGCTCCTTCCCATCCATCTCGGTAAGGATCAAAGCTCACTTTGAGAATGCCTTTTTACAACGTCACGGTCCTTCCCAATTTGGTGCCCATTTTCCTCGCAGTCTTTTTGTATTGGGAGAATCTTTCTCAAAGACGAGTTCTCCTTCATGGAATTCTCTTGGTCGTACCTTCTTGTTATGGGTGCGATTATTCTCTTTTGGTACATTTGCCCGTGACAAATTGCCCTTAGACGCTTTTTATTCAATGAGGTTCAATCGATCATATCGAGCTCGAACCCATTCCGCTTCTTCTAACTTTGATTCCATCAATACTGCAGAAAGGGATCTCGACCTCGATAGGTAGCACGACTTCCATTCCATAGACTAGAGAGAAAGGAGTTGCTTAGTAGATGTTCATGACAGATGTGCGATATGCAAACAAAGCAAATGGAAGTTTCCGTGCCAATCTTTATATGTCTCACCATTTTCCCAATGATCCTCTTAATGTTCTTGTTAGTCGCTTCAATGTTCTGTTCATCTTTGGGCGATAGGGCGAGGAATTATGATGCTTTATTTGGAACTGCTCGCACACTTCTTTCATCATTTTATTGTTCAGATTCGTGGCATTATCTGAAATGATTCTTTCAGGCAAACCATACCGGCAAATGATTTCCTTTTCAAAAACTTGCAAACCGCATCCTCGTCACATTGGCAAACGAAGCGCTTCTATCCATTTTGTGAAGTAATCGATAACCACAAAATGAATCGATGTCCATTGGATGCTTTTGGAGAAATTGGCCCTATAACA
The DNA here is from genome assembly GCF_025698485.1 of Gossypium arboreum. Classification (NCBI taxonomy): domain Eukaryota; kingdom Viridiplantae; phylum Streptophyta; class Magnoliopsida; order Malvales; family Malvaceae; genus Gossypium; species Gossypium arboreum. Next base: position 125,752,369 of record NC_069079.1, on the reverse strand, counting down.
TCCATGCCCACATAGAAAAAGGCCACGGAGAAGTCATGACGTGAAGGGGCGAAGGGGCTACATGAATTTTATCGCCATAGATTTGACATTTGTGGCATTTTTCGCAAAACTAATACGATCGCTTTCCATCGTCAACCAAGAGTAACCGAAGTCTCATAATCTTTCCGCCATATCTGAAACCATTGGCATGTGTCCCATGATTCCTTCATGGGCATCTTCAAGTATCTTTTCGCTTCGACATCATCCACGCATCTCAAAAGTACTTGATCTTTTCCTCTTTTATACAGGATATCCCCATCAAGAACAAATCCCGCTGCCATTCTTCTGATTGTTCTTTTGTCGTTCTCATTCGCTTGTTCGGGATAGCTTTGGTTCTTGATATATTCTAAGATATCATGGAACCATGGCCGTCCGTCTGCCTCTTTCTCAATGCTACAACAGTGTGCAGGGACCTCGATATGCTCATTTTGAGGGCATTATTTCGCTTCCTTACTTGCTTTGAACATTGAAGCCAAAGTGGCGTGGCATCACCATTGGTTCTCTTCTCGTGGGAAGTAATGAAAAGTTATTTCTTTGAATTCCTTGATCAATCCAACCACTAAATCGCTGTACTTAATCAATTTTGAGTCTCTCACTTCCCACTCTCCACGGATTTGGTAAATCACTAGGGCTGAGTCCCCGTACACCTCCAAGATCTCGATGTTTCGCTCGATAGCTGCACGAAGCCCCATGATACAGGCCTCATATTCTGCGATATTATTGGTACAGAAGAAGTTCAGTCTTGCCGTGAACGGATAATGATTCCCGTCTGGTGACACCAGGATTACTCCAATCCCATGCCCTAGAGCATTTGACGCACCATCAAAGCACATCTTCCATGACTTCTCCTTTGATGACTCGGATTCTATTTCTGTGATACACATTAAGTCTTCGTCTGGGAAATCGAATCTTAAAGACTCATGTTCCTCCGTCGTTCGAGTTGCTAAGAAGTCAGCTATTATGCTCCCTTTTATCGACTTCTGACTTACATAGGCAATGTCATATTCCGAAAGGAGGATCTGCCATCGCGCCATTCTTCCTGATAGTGCCGGCGATTCCATCATGTATTTTATTGGGTCCAGCTTTGAAATTAGCCATGTCGTGTGATACAACATATATTGTCTGAGTCTCCTAGCTACCCAAACTAGAGCGCAACAATATTTCTCAATGGACGAATATTTTGCCTCATATTCAGTGAACTTTTTGCTGAGGTAGTAGATCACTTTTTCTTTCTTTCCTGACTCGTCGTGTTGCCCCAGTATGCAACCCATTGAACTTTCGAACACAGTCAAATACAATATCAATGGTCTTCCAGGAGTTGGCGGTACTAGCACCGGAGGACTAGACAAATATTGTTTTATCTTATCAAAGGCCACCGGCATTCCTCGCTCCATTCTCCGGTTATGTTTTCAAGAAGTTGAAAGATTGGGTCGCATTGGTTGGTAAGTTGAGCGATAAATCAGGCGATGTAGTTTAATCTCCTAAAATCCTCTAACTTCCTTTTGCATGCGCGAGGTGGTAATTCTTGGATGGCTTTTATTTTATCCGGGTCAACTTGATACCTCTTTCACTGACAATGAAGCCTAGCAACTTTCCCGAGGTAGCCCCAAATGTACATTTGGCTGGATTAAGCTTTAGCTGAAACTTTCTCAGCCTTTCGAACAACTTCTTGAGGTTCACTACATGCTCTTCTTCCCCTCGGGATTTAGCAATCATATCATCGACGTAGACCTCTATTTCTTTATGCATCATGTCATGGAATAACGTTACCATAACCCTCTGATATGTTGCCCCGGCATTCTTTAGCCCGAATGGCATCACCTTGTAGCAGAACGTTCCCCACATTGTTATGAAGGTAGTTTTCTCCATATCCTCAGGGGCCATCTTGATCTGATTATATCCCGAGAATCCATCCATGAAAGAAAACAATGAATGTTTTGCTGTGTTGTCCACCAACGTGTCAATATGTGGCAAGGGAAAGTTATCTTTTGGGCTTGCTCAATTCAGGTCACGGTAATCCACACACATTCGTACTTTGCCATCCTACTTTGGTACCGGAACTATGTTAGCCACCCATTCGGATATTTGAGGCTTGTAGGAAGCCGAGATCAAATTGCTTCTTGACTTCCTCTTTATTTTCAACAAGATTTCGGTCTCATTCGTCTTAATTTTTTGCTGGATGGGCTTGCATTCGGCTTTAATGGGAGCTTATGGACCACTAAATCTTCATCTAGCCCGGCATGTCCTGGTATGACCATGCGAAACGTCTTTGTACTCATGAGTAAAGTGATCAAACTATGTCCGGTACTCTCGAAATAGAAGTCCCAATCTTCACTTCTTGTTTCCTCTCTTGAGGCCCAAATTTATTGTTTCACAGATTCTTCATGAGGTAAAATCTGTTTATCCTCTTGTTCGACCATTCTTAACAATTCAGGGGACGAGACATAATCTTCAGCATTTTCTTCGGCTTCAAATTCTCCTAAGCAAACAGCCTTCTCAAAATCAATTTCAAGATTCGTAACGGGCTTATTCATGTCGTCAATATCTGAGCACCTGAAAGTTGAATGGAAAAGGAAGCTATAGAGGGACATCCAAGTATTGGAAACAACAAACAAAATATTATGTTGTGGCAATGAGGCAAATGTAAGGATAGGCTATGGAATGAGAAAATGATTAGTGATAATGCGAAAATCGTGACAAAATACTTCTTCATTGATATTCATTCAAATGATAAAGAGGGAATGCAAGCTCTTACAAAAGAATTCTATTATATCTAAAGGACACAATAGAAGGTTAATGTTTAGCATTACTCTGAAGACTTATAAACTACAAGAAGCTCCTCGACAGTCCAATTGTTCAACATGAAACCAGGAGGGCAAGGGCGTATCCTCGAGACATCTTTACTTGCACCAGCCCCTTTGTCAATGACATTTATATCGACATTCGAAAACCCTTTCAATTAACCCCAAAGATGTTTCGTGGATCATCTTGTCCAGGTACATTATTCCCGCAGATGTAAATGTTTTTGACAAAGGAGGGTACTCTATTGGTTCCCATTCTGGTTCTCGGCCCAAAGTTCTTGCAATTCTTCTCTCTTGATCCTTCTTCCACTGTCTTCTTCTTTGGCGCATGTCAGGCTGGAACCCCAAACCGTATCGGGTCTTGTGATGCATTGGATTTAAAGCCCTAACTATACCTTGTAGGTGTCTCCCTAAACCTCTTCTCGCACGAGCTCCCCTTTCTACGGTCAACTTGACACCCATTCTAGTATTTTTCGACAGTTTTGGCATCGGGATCCTGTTTCCCTCAGCGACGAAAGTGGCATTGACGAATTCAAGGGATCGAAAGGAACATTCCACTGCGTCCTTGCTTACTTCCAGGTATGGCGTATCGGCAGAGATAGATGCGACAATGTCTTCTTCGCCCTCGACTGTGACCAAACAGCCATCCATGATAAATTTCACCTTTTGATGGAGGGATGATGGAACTGCTCCAGCAGAATGGATCCAAAGTCTTCCCAAAAGACAGCTATAAGAGGGTGTAATGTCCATGACTTGGAACTCGACATCATAAATGTAAGGGCCCACTTCCAAAGGGACTTCAATCTTTCCCATGACTTCGCGCCTCGTCCCGTCGAATGCCCTTACCATGGAATGACAGGGCCTTAAGTAGGACAAATCCATCGGTATTCTGGAAAGCGTGGCCAATGGCATAACATTTAATGCTGACCCATTATCAATGAGTACGTTTGGTATTATGTATCCCTTATAACGAGTCGTGATATGCAGCACTTTCACCAAGCCTCTACCATTTGGCGGTATCTCATCGTCACTAAAAGAGATGAAATTGTCCGCATTCAGATTGTTTACCCACCTATCAAGCTTTTCGACTGATATGTTGTTGGCCACATAAGCTTGATTTAACACCCTCAGTAAAGCATTCCGGTGTGGCTCTGAATTCAACAGTAAAGATAGAACTGAGATTTGCGCTGGCTGTTTGCTTAATTGTTCCACCACACTATACTCGCTGTGCTTAATGAATTTCAAGAATTCTTGAGCTTCTTCCTCATTCACAGGCTTTTTAGTTTCTTGCACGGGTGGGATTTCTTGCTCGTCTTAGACTTCGTGCATCACTGCTTTCCCTTTTTGTTTCAAGTCGCTACTTTTCTTTATCGGTTCAACTTCTTTATAATAGCACCGTCCACTGCGGGTAAAATAACCTACTTCCCCAATGTCTTCAGTTGTGGCTTCAAGCTTTTCACCTTCAGGTGTAACGATGTTGACATCGTACTTCCACGGTACTGTTTTATTGTCCTTATAAGGGAAAGGAGATGGTACTTCAATTATCATTTTTGGTTTCACCGGCTCCTTCTTCGCGTCATAATAGATTATTAACGGTCAGTCGGTGCTATATGGGAAACCTGATGATTGATTGTCAGAGGCACATATTTCTCCACTGTTGGCCTCTTTGGCTTTACAAAAAATCCCAATCTCCTTATTGTCCATCATACTTTGCAGTAAACTTCTGAATTCCTTGCAGGACTGAATGTTATGCTCCCCAATACCATGGAGCTTGCAAAAACTGTGACCTTTTGCATCTTCTCCTTTGGATACTCCGTTAAAACGACAGAGCAACCATTTCTCACTTAGTATCTCCCAGATTCTCTGCAGAGGTGTTCGTACTTCAGAAACCCATCTTCTATTTTGTTGTTTATTCTCCTCTCCTACTGCGCTCACATTCCCTTCGGTGTGGTTTGGGAATGGATTCCCGGTCGTACTACCAGTACCATCAAATCGCAAAATGCCCGCATCGATGAGCCCTTGATATCTCCTTTTGAAGGCAAGATAGTTCTCAGTAGAATGCCCCTGGTTCCCCGCATGGTATGCGCAACTAGCATTTGGATCGTACCATTTTAGGTATGGAGGTTTAAGGGGGGCCATGTAATGGGGAGATATCAATTGTTTCTCCAGAAGTTTTGGGTACAATTCCCCATATGATATAGGAATAGGGGTGAATTGCTGTCTCTCGGGATTGGGCTTTGTTGGTCTTGGTTCATTTCTGGGTTGGCTTTGAGTGGGTAGAGTGTTTTGTGGGAATGTGGTGACGGGCCTTTGGTTATTCATGGCGTATACAGGGTAGGAAGGATGTGGTGCTTGGTAGTAAGGTGTTTGAGGAGGATAATGGAAATTCGGGGTGGATAATTTTGAGGTCGGGGTTGGTTAGGATACGAATTGGGAACGTAACGACTCCCAGTTCCCACCATGTGGGCTTCTAGCTCTTTCTTCCTTACGGGTACTGCTTTTCTTGAGCCTTCTGATCCTTCCATTCTGCCGCTCTTGACGGCATTCTCTATGAGTTCACCTGATATTACGATATCCGAAAAATCTTTCGTAGCACTTCCCACCAGCTTGTCATAGAATGGTACTTTCAGAGTATTGATGAAAAGGACTGTTATCTCAGTCTTAGTCAGTGGAGGCTCCACTTGGGCCGAGATATCTCTCCATCTTTGCGTATATTGTCTAAAGGATTCTGCTGGTTTCTTTTCCATCATTTGCACGTCATACGGTCTGGCACCATCTCCGATACATGCTTGTACTGATCGTAAAATGCTGACGCCAAGTCCTTCCAGGATCGAATCTTTTCTCTACTAAGTTGATTGTACCACCGGAGAGCTGACCCTGTTAGACTATCTTGAAAGCAATGTATGAGTAGTTTATCCTCGTTCACATAACCAGTCATTTTTCGACAAAACATGACCAGATGCGCCTTTGGACATCTTGTCCCATCATACTTCTCAAAATCAGGCACTTTAAACTTTGGGGGCAAAATCAGATCGGGTACCAAACTGAGTTCTTTGGCACCTAGTGCGGAGAAGACTTCAGTGCCTTCTATCACTTTGAGTCTTTCCTCTAGACTCCTATATTTTGCGTCATGGTTATCCGATTTTAACTTGGCTACCTCTCTTTGGGTCATCCAGTGCGGAACTAGTGGATCAGCAGGACTAGCCCCTGGGCTTGACGCGAATATTCCTTGCCCCAAATTAGTGGGTGGAGCAGGTGGCATGGGTCGATGTTCCAAGCCAGTGGGTTCCCCTTGAGTATACCCTCTTTGTGTTGTATATGCGAGTGGTGGAGTGAATCCTGGGGGATAGAGTGGATCCTGATCGTGGTGAATTCTTGATCGAGATTCTTCAATGTCAGGGCTCCGCATGGGTCCTTTTCCTTTAACTAGAGCTGACATCATCTCCATCATTTTGGCCATTTGATCTCTTTGCTCGAGTGATTCCTCTCGAGATCTCATCATTAGGTCTCTCGTCTCTTGTTGCGATTTGGCCAGTGTTTCTTGTAATTCCTTTTGAGACCTTTCCAACCTTTCAATTTTCTCATTGAATTCAGCCTCCATCACTCTAGCTTGTCGGCGCGTTTTGTACTGATGACGTGGTTCCAGTCTTGTGGTATTACAACTGCGAATTATATATTTTGTCTTCAGCGACCGAGTATAGAATATGCAATGTATGGATGAATGCATGAATGAATGCACGAATGTCAAAATGTTAGTTATGCAAGGAATGCAAAAAATTGGTGTTAATTTCAAGGTAGCCCCATATTTAGGCATTTCATTTATCAACATAGTCTATTACACAAAGTTTCCATTTTTTCAATGGTTACACAAATTTCCTAGCCACATTGCCTTGTTTCTTTACTTGCTCTAAAAACTTTGATATGTTCGATCTTTGGCTCGGAGGGAATTGACAACTGAGAACTTCGGCTTCATCTGATAATTGAACAACTTGCATAGCCGCTTTGCGAATTTCATTGATCAAGAAGCCGAGTTGCATTTCTTTTTCTTTGAGAGTTCCTTCATACGCGTGAATGTCCCTATCGTACTGCTCACTCTTTTCTTCTAGAGCCTTCAGGAGGTTATCTAATTGTTGTTGACGAGATTGCAGCATATTTTCTAGATCTCGTGTTTTCCTTTTTAATTCTTGATGTTCAGACTGACTATTCGCCAATTCTGCAGTCACTATTTCATACTCGGCGTTCTTCCTTCTTAACTCTATCACAGCGCGCGCAGCCTTTTCCTCCTCTTTCTTTGCTTTTCCCTTCCAAAACTCCATTCCTCCCTTGATATTGCTAATTTCTTCCTTCCATTCTACTGTCGACTTGCCCAACCCGCTATTCTTTATAGTGTTTCTTAATTTCTTGTTTTCCAAATGAAGGTCCCTTAAGTCGTTTCTCACAATCTCGGCTTCTCTTTGTACTTTTTCAGTTCTGGATCTTTCAACCTACACTTCGATCTTCAGTTGATAGTTTTCTCCTTGAAGGGCACTAAGGTCCTGAGACATCTTAGCCTTTTCTCGTTCGAATTCTTGTCTTGCCATTTCTAGTTTAGACGGCGTTTCCTCCGAGAAAGGATTCTAGATGGTGTAGTTTGTTGAAGAGATTTGCTGACTATTTACCCGTTGCTTCCTCCATATGTCGTAATCTTGGGTAAGGGTATCAGCATACAAAGCTAATTCCATGAAATGAATTTCCTTCCAAGACTTTGCAGTGTCTCGGACTTTCTTCATATATCCTTCACCCGGGAAAGCGAACTCGAACTGTACTAATCCTCCAGTTGCGGGGAGGAATTGCTGCAAAGAAAATTGCCTTTGGACCAATAGCGGAGCATATCCAACTCCTCCCCATAACCCGAGTAAAGGTACCCAATCTTGGCTTCCACATTTGTATAGCAGAACTGAAGGACGGATCCAGGGCGCTCTCCATGTTATATCCTTTGCGCGAAGATTCTGAAAGACTGATACCCAATGTTGGTCGGTGACTTCCTTCGGCCATTCTTTCTTAAGGAAAGCTTCTAGCGGGGAGAATGTTTTAGAAAACATATGGAATGGAGTGCGCTCTACCTTCCGTAAGTGACTCAAAATCCAAACATTGAGCAGCTGCACAGATCCGATAAATCGTCCCTCCCTTTTCTTCGACAACTACTCGGGGACACAAGGTCTCGACTAGGATGGTTGGGACAGGTTGATTCCTTGTTTTAACCTTTCAAGAAATCAACTCTCGCAACTTCGAGATGTCCGAGAACCTTTGGGAAAATAACCAAACCATAAATGACCAAGGCGAATAGATTTACCCTTTTCAGCATGTCAGGATAGTTCAGAGTCAAATCTCGTAGGGAGGACCATGGAATGCAAATGGTTTCGTTCTTCTTCTTTATCTGCTTTTCACCCCATGCATCGGTCATGTCATCGGCCTCACTAACTTTTTCTTGAAGGTCATCGGCTTAGGCTCCTTCACATATATTTTGTCAATTGTACATTGTCGATGCGAGTAAAGCAAAGATACTCTTCTATGGTTGAGTCATGTCTTCTTGATTGAAGGTGAAACAACGATAAGTGGGTCCCAGAATCGAACCATGGCTTGAATCAACTGTTCGTCTACGGATGGTGATCGGTGAGCTATATCTCCATACCTCTCGGTGAAAATGTCTCTAGTGTCCGAATCCCACTGATTCCAAATTTGAACCAAATCTTCGAGGTTATTTTGGCGAACATTCACAGTTATTTGTTCGGGCAAATTGGCAGCACAACTTTCCACAAGACTATCCCCCTTGTCCCTCTGAGTTTTTAGAGACCGGTCCACACCACGGCATTCTTCTCGGTGATTTGTGTAATTGACTCCTCCATCAGAAACCCGTTTTTTGGCAACCAACCTTTAATCAACACCTTCCTAATATGATGCCTATGATGCATGATGAAAATAAAAATAAAAACAAACAAACTTGGTTAGTAAACACAACAAATATAATTTGAAAAATAAACTAAACTACCCGATCCAATTATTTTGCATAAATAGTGTAAATGAAAGGCATTTTCCCCGTGTACTTATTTTGGTGACTATTAGCGGACAGAGGTTCGGCATGGCTCTAATTGGATAGCTCGTATGGTTCATTATATGTAGTCTCGGTTCTAGACAGGTACTCGAATTGCTCGTACTATCATCTGCTAAGATTAGCACGAAGCCTCGGTCATAACCCATCACAGGCTCACGAGTTCAATTCGAGGGATTACATTTACTTATGCCTATGCGGAGAGACAAGTTAACTCACGAAAGCATAAGCCATATGTAACCCAAAAGTATTCACTAGCCTATGCGGAGGGACGAGTTAACTCACGAAGGCGTAGCGTTTACTTTCACTTAAACGGACGGAGCCCGGGTAGAGAGCTCATGTTATGCGAAAATGCAAGTGCACGGTATGTGGGGAAAAACTTCATAAACCTTTACGTTTTACTAAAAAAAACTAAACCAAAATTAAAACCATAAAAATTGAAAACTAAAAAACAACCAAATAAGTAAGTTAGAAGAACTATTTACAACACGATGCAAATGCATGAATTTTGAAAACGAGATTTTCGGATCACGACCAAATATTTACTTTGAACAAGGAAATTTTGGCAAAACGTGTTTAATTCCAGACACGACTCTCAAAAAGGTTCCCCAGTGGAGTCGCCAGCTGTAGCGACGTAAAAATTAGCTTTAGCTTCGGTCGCTAATTGTGGCGATTAAAAACTTGGAAATTAAAATTTAATTTAAAATAAACCGGGAGTCGCCACCGATCCTTTTTCTAGGTGTGATCGGACACCTATTATATTTCCTTTTTTTAAAATGAGAAAAAGGCCGAGTTAAGGTCTACGTTAAAAGCCAGAGAAAAAAAAAATTAGGGTTCGGGAGTCGGTTACGCGCGAGGAAGGTATTAGCACCCTCGCGACGCCCAAAAATTGGCATCTCATAAACAAGTGTTGTCTTGATTTTCAAAAATATGAGTTCAAAGTAATATTTAATCGTGACTCGATAAAAAAACGAGAAGTTTTCCATTTTGATTTTTTTGAGAAGGGTATATCGTTTTAACACGAGTCGATTGACGTTCACCCAACATAGCGATGAAGTCGATGACTTAGTGTTAATTCGATATATTACCTTAATTATTGAAGTAAATGAGAAAAACATGGATAATTTTTCGAGATAATGTGAAACAAGCGATATGAAATAAACAAAATAAATGGAAGAACTATAAACATATTTAAAACAAATAACAAATATTACAATGATATTAAAGGACAATACTAACAATGCATACAAGATTAAATGTAATTATAGCATCAAGCACGAGAAAATAATGAATATACATACATAAAAACATTAAGAACATGTACGTCAAAACACATATATATAAGCAATGATAACATTAGAAAGATATCATATATATTATTTGAACTATACATGAAGTGACAAAATGTATATCTATTAATGTTAAAGTATATACATAATAATAGGAATAAGAGTATTTTACGATAGTATTGAAAATATGTATATGGAAATGTATGAAAATATACATAACAAGTAATATTATTGAAAAATAGATATATAACTTATAAAGAACATATATCTGCGTATGTACCCTTAGAAATGATAATAATAATAGGAAAGCTATTTTGTACACTATCGTATACCAAGTACACATATATATATATAAATGATGATATTAGAAATATGCAATATAATATTAGAAGTATACATGTAATAGTATATAAGAAATATAACTAATAATATTAAAATGTATAAAATATAATATAAAAAACTTATATACATAATAAAGAAAATACATGTAATATAATATTAAGACATTTACATAATGTACATATTAGGAATAAATAACATCGATAATGTTAATAATAATATTAAAATAATAATGAAATATATAAAACAAATATGATATAACAATAATATTAAAATAAAGTAATTAAAATAGTACCATATAAATGTATGAATATATATATATATAATATCCATATATTAATATTGATAATAATGCTAAAAACTAGAAATGACAATCATTAGTAATAATAATACTAAAAATAATTAATATATTAACAAAAATAATAGTGACAATATCGTTAATATGTAAAGAGGAAAATAAGCGAAAAAGGATTAAATCGAATAAGAATGAATTTGGTAATTTAAAAGAAATAAAGACATAAAGGACCAAAATGAACACGCGTGAAAACAAGGGGACCAAAAGCGCAATATTCTCTATTACCCAAAATGCAGTAAAGACCGAGGGACTAAAGCGATGAAGCGGGCAAAACTCGGGGCCAAATTAAAATATTAAAAACCTGATTATAAAATCATAAGAAAGCGGAAGGGCTGAAAGCGCAATTAGCCCCTTCACTTAAAAAACACGCGGATCCTGAGTGGGTAGGGTCGGGTCGACCCGATCCAGGGGCTTAAACGGCGCCGTTTCAAGCTAAATGGGGGGACCAAACGCACCGTTTTGGTCCCTTATATAAGTTAAAAATTTTGTTTTTTCATTTGGAGCAGAAGAAAAAAAAAAAAGAAGAGGAGGGAGAGAAAAGAAAGAGCGGGGAAAGAAGAGAGGGGAGGAGGAGCTCCGGCCACGGGGCCGGTCACCGGACGGCCACGAACTTCGTCGGCGTGCCACTGCACGCGTGGCGGAAAAGGTAAAAATTTTGCTTTTTTTTTCTTTTATTGTTTTATATATTATGCTTATGTGTTTTTGTTTATAATATATATAGATGAAAAAAAGGTTTAAAAAGAAAAATAAAAAATAGAAAGGAAAATCACCTTATAACACTTGATGCTGTATTACGTCATTGGATTGTTACAATTTTCGTATTTTCTTTATATTTCAATCTGTTTGTATATATTAGAATCTGTTCTTGTATTGATGAGAATCCAACAACCCTTTACAAAGTATTTTTCTCTGGTTTTATAACCATTTGCAACTATTAATCTATTATTCTTGTCTTTTAAATGCGTTTCTTGCGGGCATGGCGGATGGTGGAGTGTGTGGTGGCCGACATGGTGGCATGGGAGGCTGGCGCTGTGGCATGGGCTAATGTCGAGGCGTCTTGGCGCAAGTGGGATTAGGGTTTCTGAGTGCTGAGTGGGATTATTGGACTGGGGTAGTTGGGCTTCGGGTTTAGTTGTTTAGGCTTAGTGGGCTTATTGGGTTAGGGGTTTTAAATTGTAATTGGGATTGGGCTGAAATTGGCCTAGTACAGCAACCATAAAGAATTATATTTTTAACTTTGAATTCAAGTATTTTAATATAAATTATGTATATAACTATAAAATTGACTTCAAATTATAATTTTTTTTCAAAAGTCATATTTATTTAAATTATTAAATTCATCGCATTTTTATTTAAAAGATATGCAATCTCTAGTAAAACTGAGCAGCATGTCGTATTCTTATTAGTTAGTATTATGTTTTGAAAGTAAAATGAGACAAATGTGATTCTTTTATAAGTAACTATTTGAAATAAAAATATAAAATATTTTTAAATTAAAGAAATGAGAAAGGAGGAGAATGAGAGGTGGTTGAACAAAAGATCAACAAATCAATGGCGACTACTCAACTTTGTAGCTGATGATTACTCAACCTAAAAGCCCTGAATTTATTTTAATCATTTTATTAAATATGTTTAATTAGTGGTTTTAGTTAATAAATAATTACTTTGTTGAGTAAACTCTTTTAGTTGACAAGGTGTTTGCTTTCGTTTTAAAAAATAAGTAAGTAGACTTTAAACTTTGCCCAAACAAAAGTTAAAAAGTGTAATAAATATAATTTAGAAATTGTAATTTTTTATATATAAAAAAAAGGGTTAGTAATGGGCTTTCGTTAGAAAAATTAGGTAAAATTTACCCATTTTCAAATTAGGTGGCATCACTTAATAATAATTGTTTTTGGAAGATTAAAAATAATAATTGAGATAAATTTTGAAGGGTAAACTATAAAAATAGTCACTTTTGTTTGCCTCAGGTTATATTTTAGTCATTTATGTTTGAAATGTTACGTTTTAGTCACTTACGTTGTCGTTTTGTTATTAAGTAGTCATTCTGTCGTTAAGCTCCATTACCTCCCTAACAGCAATACTATGTGACAGTCCAAATTGGTTTTAAATGCCAATTCGAATGTCCAACTGGGATGAGAATAGGTTTTTAATTAAATAATTTTAAATTAATTACACCTTGAACGGGAAAAGAAAAACCGTTCATCTCTTTTTTCTTTTAGTTTTCTTTTCCATTTTGATTAAAAAAAACTATTCTCATTCCAATTGAACATTCAAGTTGGCATTTAAAACTCATTTGGACTACCATGTAGGATTGCCATTAGGAAGGTAACGGAGCTTAATGGTAGAGTGACTACTTCGTAACAAAACGATAATGTAAGTGATTAAAATGTAACATTTCAAACATAAGTGACTAAAATATAATCCGAAGCAAACAAAAGTGACTATTTTTATAGTTTACCCAATTTTAAATTATAAAATAACTTCATCACATTTAATACAATAATTGACAAATAAATCTGTAGGCATCAAATTGTCAAATAAAATCCCAAAGATTGGAATATTGACAAGTTGATAAATACTTTAAACTTTTGTATTAGTAAATTAATTTTTTTATATGGTTGCTAAATTGCTAGACGTGTGCATGTTGGTTGTTGTATTAGGTAAATTATTATTTTTATACATTAACATATGACTTCAAAAATAAATTTCTAAAAATATCAATTTTGTCAACTTAATTTTATTTAATTCATTTTTATTAATACATTGAATTTCGAATTTTTTTGAAAAATTTCAGACCCACTTTCATATTAATTTTTATTTCATTCAATAATATATTTTTATTTTATATAACTATTGCAGAACAAAATTATTTAAATTGCCGAATATTAAATATATTAACTATTTGAAAATTTAAAATATTACAATACTAAAAACTTTAAACCATAATTAAAGTTCGAACAATAATGAAATTCAAAATTTATTTTGTGATCTTTTAAACTACTAATTGAATGGAATACATAAATGTCTTAATTTTATATTATTGAAAGACATTTTAAATTTTTATATTATTTTTTGTCAAATTCAATAACACATTAAAAAATAATTATGGCAATAATTAATTATTATAAAGCATAATCAAATAATATTTATACATAGTAGGGGTTAGAACATGTGATCTAAAATATTTCAAAGGACTCAACATTACTATTAAGTCAATGCCTCGTTGGCTTTAAAATCATATTTTTATATTATATACTATATAGATTTAAATATAGATATAGAGTAACCAATGGGGCATTAGCTTGTTGGTTAATAGGGAGGCTTTGGAATTTTAAGAACTTAGCTTTGAGTTAATTATGTATAAATTTTGTTCGATTCTTTATTTGTTCTCGTTCGTTATATTTTTTATTGGTTTGATTTTATATTGTAATTTTATTTATTTATTTATTTATTTATTTTTCTCAATCAAAGTAAAATATAGTAAACAGAGAAAAATGTTAGAGAAAACCAACCTTTTTAATGACAACAAGATTACAACACTCGACCTAAGACAAATAACCTTCACTCAAACAATACTAAAAGATAGTAAACAAAATTCACCACCAGACCTTAAAAAATGAAGGTCTCGATATACCTAGTTTCAACCAAGCATCAGCCATACCATTACCTTGCTAGTGAATAATAGTGAATTGAACTCGAACCAGTTGGTTAATGTCGCAGTCTATATCAATAAATAGATTCCGTAACGTCCACGGTCTATAATTCCTATTCATCAGCTACTCCAAAGCAACACACGAACTAGGTTCAATAACTAATGGGACTTTCACTTGCCAACTCAACTCAATATACATTCCACGACTGTTTTAATGGCTATTATCTCAGCCATTTTCGATCCCTTAGCTACTATCAGCCCTGAAAACAAAGCACAAACCACTCTTTTCTCATCTCTCAAAACCCCACCACGTCCCGCTTCGTCCTCCAATGTTATCATTATATTTATGAATATCTTGTAAATGAGAGGGACAACCTAATTAAAGTTTTGGTAATTGAAATTAAATATTTTCTTAGGTGATGTCACAATAAATTGTTAACTTGTTGAACTAGCCTGTGCATATTTACCATATAAAATAAAATGGAAATGGATTTTTTTTCCCAATTCAAAGTCAAAATTCTAGAGAATAAATTTCCAAAATAGCAGTGGCGTGCAGCTTAATCTTTTTAATTCTTATCTAAGTGTTGTTGCTCTAACTTCCAAGTCTTTGTTTACTTAATTGTCTTCAAAATGAATTGCAAAAACTCATGAAACATTATTTCCTTGTTTCCAGCAAGCATGTATTACTTGCAAAAATATAAACTAATAATTAAATACCAAGAAAAAATCGGCTATACTTTACTTTGCAAATTCATTATTATTTTGGAAATTTCTTACTTAATATACACATCAAAGTTGAATTTATGACATTCTAGAAAGGTAAACTTTACCTTGCACAATTTCGAATTTGAGTTAAATATTTTTTATTTAAATTTAATTATAAAATATATTAATATATGAATATCAAAATAATTCTTAGCCCGAATCGATTTGAGATTTAGATTTTGAAATCTTTCTTGAAACTAAAGTGTGGAGTTGCATATTGTTAAAACTAACGTTGATAATGACAAATATAGAATGATCGTAAAGCAAAAGAAAAGAAAATAAATTAAACACAGATTTTACGTGAAAACTCTTTCAGAAAAAACCATATGTAGAGGAGGAGAAATTCACTAATGTTGAAAACTGAATAATAAGATAAGAGTTTCGACTATATTTACTTAGAAGTTGAAAAACTATATTACAATCAATGTCAAATAGAAAAAGTGTAGTTTTATACGGATTCTACATCTATTCGACCCTCGGCCTTAAGCCCTACACAGATCTCCTTTTTTTATCATTGTATTTTCTTTAACAATGATTCGGGTCACACAACTCTAACACATATAAACAAGTTTATGTTGCACTTCCGATTCGGCTTTTAATTAAGTTATATTTTATTTTTAATCAAATAGAAATGAGAGAAATAATTCACCTAATCTGATCTGCTTACATGAAAATCTCACTCATTAATTAGTAACATTTAATTTTTAATATCTACTAGACTTGCTCATTGGTTAGGCTACCTGGCCTGGCCCGAAGGCCGCCTGAAATGTGGGAGGGTTTGGGTAAAAATACAGGCCCAAAAAATGAGCTTGGACAAAAAAATAAGGCCTGTTTAAAAAAAGGACCGGGCCTCGAGTAAGATATTTTTGTCCCGGGTCCAACCCAACCCAGCCCGAATTCACTAAAGGACAAAAAAATCTATTTTTTTAATGTTATTTTTTTAATGTTATTTTCTTGTTGTTTTCTCCATATTTTGCTACCATATTACTATTATGTTGCTACTATTTTGTTGTTATTGTTTGGATATTGTATAAAACTTATTTTATTGTTAATTTTGTTATTATTTTAAAGGTATTTGTTAATTTTGTTATTATTTTAGAGGTATTTGCTTGTTAAGTTGCATCTATCTTAGTGTTATTTAAGTCTATATATTTTTAAAATTTATTTTCAATTTGTTGGAAATATTTATTTTGATTTTTAGTATTGTTGATGTATTATATATATTTAAAATTATATAAAATAATATAAAATTAATACTGGATGGACCGAGTTTTAGCATTTTTATATGGGTTGGACTTGGGCAAAATTTTAGGCCCATTTTTTAGCTCGGCCTGGCCCATGAATACCTTTAATATCTACTAACTGAAAGAATGTTGAAAATGGATGAATAGTTCATAAACAACAAGTATTTAGAACATGTTAAACAAATCAATAAGCAAAATTAATAAGGTTAAAAGTATAAATTTATCATTATATTATAGGTGAATATTGAAATTTACTTATATACTTTGTTTTCATTGATATTTGCCATTATATTTTGAAACCATGAGTAACTTTGTCATAAAACTCTTATGTGATTGAATTTTACTATTAAACTTTATTTTTATTAAATTCTGTCACCAATTTTGACTTATACAGCTCTCCAATTTTATTTTATTTTTACATTTTTTAACCTTTTAAATATCCGTGTTTATCATTTTAACCCAAAATAAATGGAAAATTTAATCTACTGTTAAATACTTGATGTGGTGTCAAGTATGAATAATAATAGAATGACGACATTCCACGTGTGAAAGAAAATTGTGTTTAATATATGTTTAATTCCATGTAGGAGAAAAAGGAGATCAGGCAATTAATCTCTATCCAAGAGAATTGAAAATAAAGTTGGAGGAATAAAATAATATTTTTTCTTTGTAAAGCTGAAGGGCTAAATAAATTATTTTGCCTAAAAAAGTTCTTTCAAATATTTTATTTTAATAGTTAACAATAATTTAACATATAAATATAAAAAATAGTAAACTAAATTAGAATTTTTATTTAATGAAATAATTTTTTTTAAAAAATTTAAGTTTGTTTTATAAAATAATCATTTTATCTAATTTGAATGTTATATTCATTATTGTTAAAAACTGAAGTAAAATATAAATATATTATTTTTTATTAAATTTTATCTTTAAATTATTTTAAATTAAAATTGAATAATTAATACAAAATTTCACTTTAGTGGCAAAATTAAATCAAATAAAAATAAAACCACAAAATTCAATATAGAGTTAAAATATAGTGATAAATTTATTTCTAGTTCATAAAGAAAATAAAAATATCAATTAAAGTAAAGTATAGTGTTAATTTTCAATTTCTATTTATACACATTAACCCAAATTAATATTATTTATATGTACCAACATACATTAATTATGAAATTAATTGATTTACTATAGTTATTTAAAGAATTAGAAGATATCTACTCTAGGCATGCTATAGAAGTAAAGGTGGCTTAATTCAATGTTTTGGTGTGAGCTTACATTAAGTTGCTTATAAGATAACTTAAAATGAATAAATAATTAATTGTTGACTTTTTAGGGCAATTTGATAAAGTTAACTGATTTTATTATAAATTATAATCAACAACTACTTCACATTATTCCAAATATAGTCACCATTTTAATTGAGATTGCACAAATCCAATTGTGTACTAAAAAGTATTGGCCAATTTATAATTTTGTATTATATGTGTAATTTTCATTTATACAAATCAAACAGATCCTAATAAATTTTAATTTTAAAAGTTTAAAGTTAAAATCTCAATTAGGGTGGCTAGAATTTAATATATTTCTAATAAGATCTTATGATGTTGATTGAGTATTAACTTGATTGGCATAGACATTGTTGTTAATGTAAGAGGACGTGGGCTTGAATGCGTTGAAGTATATTATCCTCCTATTTATGGGTTGGAGAGAGATTATAAATAATTCTAAGCATCGTCTCAAAAGAGATCTTGTAATAATGAATTAAATTACATTAACAAATTTAAATATTGATGAAATATTAAATAATTCTTACTAGAATCAAACAAAATTAAAATTTTATATATCGTTACAAACAAATATGTAAGAACCATAAAATTTTCATAACTCAAGAACCATAAAATTTTCATAACTCTTCGATTTTAGTTTCAAAAATTTAATCTCTCTATATATCTAATTTAAAATTTTAAATTTAAATAATTGACTTTTGTTAATATTTAAATGTGTGTTGTCGATTAGATTTTAATTTGAAATCAAGTTTTCTAATATTAAAATGTCATGTGTTCAAATTTAATGAAAGTTCATTAACGGTGTTATCAATTGGACTTTAATGTTTAAATCAAACAAATTGAGGGTTAAATTTCTAAAATTAAAATCAAAAGACCTAATTTTTTTAGAACAATCTCATTATAGGTTCTAATCATATCTGTTATTTTTTACATAATACTTAGAACTACCCATAGTGCCCCTAACTCATAAATAGAAGGATAATGTGCTTTAGCGCGTTCTAACCCATGCCTTCCTACATTTATAACAATACCCATGTCAATTGAACTAAGACTGAATCTAACAAAACAACTAAATTTCAATTCTCATTTATGAAACTTCCTAATAAATTAAAATAGACTAATTAACATTAATGTGTGGTCCAAAAAATGGTGCTTTAAGTGGTACCCCGCAAGAAATTTGTTTCTTTGTTTTTTTCCTGGTCACACGAAATAGATTTTGTACGATTTTCCACAATGTTAAGACCAAATTGCAGTACAAGTATTAAAGGGTAATTAAAGAATTGAAATTTATAAAATGCTTGACAACCCCAATTTTGGAGAGATAGTGACCATTTAGATTAAGATATAAATCTTAGAATAACCATAAAATTGAGATTTGATTCAATACATTGAACTAATACCAATTTAGTAAGCAAAATTCTGAATTTTGGTAGAAAAATTGAGCCTAAAATTTCGAGTTTACTTTTTAAGGCTAGAGGGAACTTAATTTCATTTATTTGGACCATTTAATTTATTACTACTTTGAAATATTTTTGTTAGATTTGTTGTCCCATTTTCAAGGAAAATATTTAATTTGGACGGCCTGGCGGCTTTCAACAAGTTTTTGTGTCACCATGTCCAAAAATTAAATAAGACTTTTGGTGTTTTTTAACATCTAATTATATATATTTTATATCTCTATTTTGTGAAAATAATTGAGTTTTTCATTTTATTTTTATTTGTTAGAACTCCGTCATCATATTTTATAAAAATTAATTCAGTTGTTGATAAATAAATGAATTTAAATATTTGGATTTGTAAAATCGTTTTTGGAGTCAAAATATTTTATTCAAAAATGAGTTTAAAATATAGATCGAGATCGAGTTTAAACATTCAAGGTCTAAGTCCAGTCCATTTTAAGTTTATAATACTTTATATTATGTTATTTTTATATATTATGTAATTTAGAACACATTAAAAATAAACTTATACTAAATATATAATACCAATCTAATGTAAACATTAAAATAATGTTAAGATGACTATATAAAATTTTCAATAAATAAAAATAAAAATTATTAAATATTAAAATAATATAATATAAATATTTAAAAAAAATTATATGGGTTGGCCTAAAATGAGTTTAGGTTAGTTTTTTTGTAAATATGAGTGGATTTGGGCAAAATTTTAGGCCCATATTTCGAGCTGAGTTTAGACAAGCATAAAATATGTTAATATCATGCTTAAGCTCGGCCCGACTCATTCCATGAGTACCTCTAAAATATAAAGACTAAAGATAACCAAATTAGAGCATAGGGGCTAAATTTGTAACACACGCACAGTATAGGGACTAATAGTGAAATTTAAAAAATTTCAAGTAAAGTAATACTTTAATTAGTTAGCTTTAATTTAAAAATTATAGAAAAGGAAAGGAGGGTGTCTTAAAGAACAAATAAATTAGGGAAGTCAAAGCAAAGTTTTAAAAGTCAGTAATATGTTCAACATTCTATGTTAACCGTTTTAATGGTTTTTATCACTTTTATTATTTTATTTTCACTTGACTTTTATGGTTTCTAGACAATTTTTCTAATTTAGCAACATAAAGTATTGAATCCTAATTACGGGAATTAGGTGATATGATAAAAATTTCTTCTACCCAAATTAATGGTTAAGGGTTCGATCCTCACCTTAAGTATGAAGTAACTTCAAAACTTTTAGTTAGCGTTTACCTTTTAATGGGCTTACTGAATACAAAAAATTAATCATTGAGCTCGCTCCAATGAATACTTTTGACAATCAAAAAAATTATTAAATCCTATAGTTCTAGATATAATACCAACTTGAAATAAAAATTTAATTTATGAAAAATATTATAAAATACGACATAAATATATAAAAATCTAAATTGATATAAAAAGAAAGACATAAAACGCCTTGAACCCTGCATATATTTTCCGGTGAAGATTAAAACCTATTTACTTTTTTCTCGAATGAAAATTAGCAGCCTTCTAGATAACTACAGCTTTGGAATTTTTGGAAAATTATTATTAATTATCAATTATCGATAATGTCATTAAAATGACTTCTTGAATTGAAAATGGGCACAAATGCTGCATTACATTTGCTTTTCAAAATGGCCAGACATTTCTATCATAGTAGAAATGCTTCTTTTTTTTTTTAAATTTTATTGTTCTACTGATTGATTTTTAGCTCGATTGACATGAGCATGATTGTCAATATAGGAGGATATGCATTCGAGTGCGCTGAAATGCATTATAATTATAACCTATAATGAGATTGTTTAAAAAATTTATCATTCTAAAAATACACTTAAATTAATTAAGGTTTAATTAATTTTTCAAAGAAAATTCTCAAATGCCGTGTCATTTCAGTACCTACTTCTGCCTTGTTATTATCTTCGATTTTAACGTACAATTTCAACTGATTAATTTTGAACCTTTTTTTTTTGTAGAGAAAAATAACACTCCTATTAGCTAGGAATGAATAAAAACAGTGTTTCCTTTATATAAGGAATCATAAGTTTCCTTTTCTAGTAGTCGTATAACATACTGTGGTGAAATTGGGAATAGAACTACTTGGTTTAGC
Organism: Gossypium arboreum; assembly: GCF_025698485.1. NCBI lineage: Eukaryota > Viridiplantae > Streptophyta > Magnoliopsida > Malvales > Malvaceae > Gossypium > Gossypium arboreum. The sequence goes on along the minus strand of NC_069079.1, from coordinate 125,730,917 downwards.
TTTCCTATTGTCGCCTTTGCCAAATAATCAGCTACCTTGTTACTTCCTCGCAATACATGCCTAAACTTCACTTTTCAATCCTTATTACACCATTCATGAATTAACCAGACTTCTGCAATGTTACTAATTGATGCAAACCCATTACAGATAGTATCTATAAGCATTACATTGTCACAATTAATCTCAACCTGTTTATAACCCTTCAACCAAGCCCGTTTCATCCCTTCAACAATCACTTGTACTTCAGTCCTAAATATCTCATCTATCCCTGTTACCATATTAAAACCCGTCAACCACTCTCCATCTGAATTTCGCACAGCTCCTCCAATCGCTACTTTGGTGTTGTTTTTTGAAATAGAACCATCAACGTTAATCTTGACCCAACCTGAATCGGGACGCTGCCATCTTTGTTTAGTTTTAGAAGAGTAAGCCAAATGAACCATCTTGTCACTATACCCACAAGACTTTGTCCAAGCAAGAGTCGATGCAATGAGTTTATGACTACTGCTACTAGCATTTTTAAAAATTAAGGGACATTGCGATTTTTCCAAATGAACCAAGTCACTATTGAAAAGAAGGTCAACCATTCACCACCATTAACATTAAACATCCCTTTATTCATGATATTCCAGTGTATCCATTCCCCAATATGAAAGTTGAAAAAAACATTCCAAGCATTCTTAGGTAATAAGGACTTCCACACCAATTGGGCAAAATCACAATCTCTCATAGCATGGATCGCTGATTCAATTGACTTGCCATACTGTTCACAAAAAGGACAAAAGACATATCTCTTCGTGCGCGCTCCTCATTTGTCAAAATATTATTTCGAACAAGCATCCACAAGAAAGTCCTAACTCTTTGAGGAATTTTTATTTTCCAAATGTCTTCATCATCCCCGAGCTTATTAGATGAGATGGGGCAACAAAAATATTTGTATGACTCATGCATAGAAATTTTCTCAACAGCCATCCACTTCTAAGAGAGATGATCTGCTCTTGACTCCCTTAGAGGAGGGTTGCAAGTTTGTATTCAGTTAACCACCTCTCTAGGGAGGACTGTTAAGAGCCAAGTGGAATTCTATTCCCCTTCCGCATTTATTACATCACAAATGTGAATGGTTTCATCAAGAGTGCCACTACCATTGAAATGGAATTTTAGAGGCCCTAAATCATGTAGCCAGACATCATTCTAGAAATTAACCATTCATCTATCATGAATTATCAAAACGAGCCCCTTCTTCACTTCACTCCAAACATTTGTAATGGATTGCCAGATGTAGGAACAATTACTGCGATGCAAATCCCTAAAAATGATCCTATGAATATTATATTTGTTCCTAAGAATCCTTACCCATAGTGCATCCGTATTAGTCACCAAATTAAAGCCTAGTTTTAAAAGAAATAACATGTTCTAGTCATACAATCGCTGAATATCAAGACCGCCTTTATCAACTGGTCTACAAACATCACTCCAACTTACTAGAGCCACCTTTCTCCTTTCATTATTAGAACCCCAGAGGAAATTCCGAGCAATCTTTTCAATCTCCTTACAAATCATAATTGGAATTCGGGCCATTGTCATAAAATAATTTGGGATTGACAAAAGAACCGACTTCACTAAAGTGAGCATTCCAGCAAAAGATAGCTTACAAGCATCCTATCCATTTAAACGATTTCGAATTTTATCCAACACAAAGGAGAATGTAGTCCTTCCAACCCTACAATGAAAGAGAGGCATGCTAAGATATTTTCCCAAATCCTCCACTCTAGAAAAACCCAAATTGGCAAGTTGCTTGAGAAAAATATGTGTCTTTTGCCTATTAACTTTATGGCCAGAAAACCAACAGAATCTATCCAACACTTGTCTAAGGCATTCTATTCCTTGTACCGTTACTCTACCAAAAAGTAAAAGATCATCAGCAAAAAAAAAGCTAAGAGATACTCAGGCCTTGGCGTGAAAGCATAATTGGTTCCCAAACCCCCTCTTCAATCGATGTCTTAATTAGATGCCCCAGATGTTCCATGCCAAGAACAAACAAATAGGGAGATAAAGGATCCCCTTGTCTCACACCTTTAGATGGGATAAAATCTTCTGAGAGAGTTCCATTCTAGAGCAGTTGCAATGAAGATAATGAGATGCAGTGCATAATAGTTCTCACAAAAGCTGTGTAATGACAACTTAAAATTGACTAATCGTGAATGAGATGATATATTTTGTTGATATAAAATTGAAATTACGGTGGTTTACGATGATTTTAAAAGATGGAAAGTAATAGATGATTATGGGTGACCGAAATTTAAGTTTTTATAATAAATAGAATTTGAGAGAAGGAAGAAAAGTATGTTAAATATAACTCCTATTTTCAGTCAAATTTGAGAAATAATATTTCAGTTAAACTCTGTTTACTTGTTTCAATCAAACATTGATTAGTTTAGATTATTTTATTATTATTTGACTTATGAATTTAACCTATAAATACGCTCTTTTACAACCTTAGAATTCATAGCCATTAGAGATTAGAACTCATAACACATTTAGAGAATTTTGTGTTTACGTTTTGTAGGTTCTTTATTTTCGGGTTTTCGGGGTTTAGTTTTTATCTCTATCTTTTGTACTCTTCTTTCTTTTGCCATTATAGTAAAACTATCTTTGCCCGTGATTTTTTATCCTCTTTGGAGGGGTTTTTCCACGTTAAATTTGTGTGTTCAATTTCTCAATTTATTTCGCTATTTTCTTGTTTATTGTTTAGTCAGGTCGAAATCCTATCAAGTGGTATCAGAGCTAGTTCAATTTTCATAAATCAGCCTGTTCAGAGATGGCAGCAACAAGATTTGAAATTGAGAAGTTCGATGGTGAGACAAATTTCAATCTGTGGCAAGTTCAGATGATGGCAATTCTAGTTCAATCTAGTTTGAAAAAGGTTGTTACTGGGAAAAAGCCTGAGAATCTAAATAAAATAGAATGGGAAGAGCTTAATGAAAAGGCTTTGTCTGCAATCCAGTTGTGTCTCTCGAAACACGGTATTGCAAGGGTATTGATTGAGAAGACCTCATCCGCCTTGTGGAAAAGGTTAGAAACTATTTATGCAACTAAGTCTCTGGCTAATCCTTTAGTGTTGAAACAACGTCTATTTATGTTTCGCATGAACGAAGGTGAGCCTCTTAGAGATCACATCAGTCAATTTATTACTCTTTTAAATGATTTAAAGAATGTTAAGGTTCATATTGACGATGAAGATCAGGCTATGCTATTATTATGCTCTTTACCCCCTTAGTACAAATCTTTCAGGGAGACCTTGATTTATGGCAGAGACAAACTATTGTTCGAAGATGTGAAGGGTCATTTGTTGAGTAGAGACAAACTCGACAATGAGCTTCATTTGGATAGCAAGACAGATAGGCAAGCTTTCGTTTTGCTAGCATCAAACAAATAAGATAAAAGGTGTCGTTATTGTAAAAAGTTAGGTCACACCAAAGTAGATTGTTATAAACTGCGAAATAAAAAAGCTGCTGATAGTAACGAGGAAGATGTAGCTGGTGCTAATTTGGCCGATGAAAATGGTGATGATTTTTTGTTAGTGTCAATAAGCGATAACACCAAGCTCACGTCTGAGTGGATCCTAGATTCAGGATGTTCTTTCCACATGTGTCCCAATAAAGAATGGTTCTCCACATACAGTTCGATTGAAGGTGGAGTTGTACGCATGGGAAACGATTCATCTAGTAAGGTAATTGGTATTGGTACTGTTAAAATTAAGATGCACGATGAGACGATTAGGACACTCTCAGATGTCAGGTATGTACCTGATTTACGAAAGAATCTCATCTCCTTAAGCATTTTAGACTTGAAATGATGCAAAATCAATATCGAGTCGAGCAGCATTAAAGTATCTTGTGGAGCTCTGGTTTTGTTAAAAGGTAAAAAAATTGGTAGTCTTTATATTCTAGAAGGTTCTATAGTGACCGGTGAAATCGGACGTCCCTCGTCTGTTACGGAGTTGAAGTCAACTTGTTTGGAGCGGAGTCAACTTAGTCATAGGAGGGAAAAATGTATGACCGTTTCTTTGAAGAGAGGTTCTCTTTTGGATGCAGGTTTTGAAAAGTTAGGGCATTTTGTTCGTGAAAATCAGACCCGGGTTAGTTTTGATTTGGCAGTGTACAAGTCGAAGGCTAGAAGTCTTCCAGTTTCTAAGCACAAATTCAACCCAGTTAATTCCCTGCATAGTTCAAGATAGACTCGTGGCGGGCTTTGGCAAAGATGGCGTTGTGGAAATATGAGTCAAGGTGGAGATTTGTTAAATATGACTCATATTTTCAGTCAAATTTGAGAAATAATATTTCAGTTAAACTCTGTTTACTTGTTTCGATCAAACACTGATTAGTTTAGATTATTTTATTATTATTTGACTTATGAATTTAGCCTATAAATAGGCTCTTTTACAACCTTAGAATACATACCCATTAGAGATTAGAACTCATAACACATTTAGAGAATTTTGTGTTTACATTTTTTGGGTTCTTTGTTTTCGGGGTTTAGTTTTTATCTCCATCTTTTGTACTCTTCGTTCTTTGGCCATTATAGTAAAATTATCTTTGCCCGTGGTTTTTTATCCTCTTTGGAGGGGTTTTTTCACGTTAAATTTGTGTGTTCAATTTCTCAATTTATTCCGCTATTTTCTTGTTCGTTGCTTAATCGGGTCGAAATCCTAAGAAAGTAGTTGGGAGTGTGAGTGTAGAAAGAGATCCATGTTCTTTGGTATCTGTGGGTCTTAAAAAGGGGTGTCTTTGTTCATTCCCAAAGCACCACGTGTCATTTCGATATTAGTTTCGTACTCCTTAGAATCTAGTCTACCTATTGGTATCTTGTCCGCGTAGATACGGAATACCGTGTCAAAACAATGGATAAATATGATGTAAAGGTGGCAACTATTTTATCCATGTAAAGCCTTGCGAGGTCTTGGCCTTATAGGTGCACTTAGCTCGCACAATAATTCTTAGTTTGATATATTGACTTGCAAGGTTGGTAGGACATGGTGTTAGCTTGCGAGATGTACAAATAACACATATTATCAAAAATAAATTATTTATATTTTATTTTAAAATTTTAATAAACATACACATTACCAAAACAAAAAATCATCACATTTAAAAATTGATAACACATCTTGAATGGCAACTTCAAAAAAAAAGTCATAAGTTCATGTCACTGTATGTTTGATGCCAAAACTTACCTCTTAAAAAATTGGTGGGAAACTTTTTTGTAATGCCTCGGCAAAATTGTGATGATAAAAATCAATACTAATGTAAATTTTTATTAGTGATGAATTATTATCTTCTTTAAAAGATTTTTTTGAAAAAAAATTATGATTAATAGGCTTTGCTCACGAGAATGTGATTCATTGTATTTATGATACATAAAAGGTGACATTATTTTTTGTCACAAAAATTAATTTAACGTGGTTAACAAAGTAATTTGTTACTCTTTATTATTTTCTTATATTTTATATGACCACATAGATTTGTGTCACTTAATTTTTAGTGCCAAAAATTATCACCAAAAATCGGTGGGAAAACTATTTTAGTGGCATTTTATTTTTATTTGACATTTTATTTTTGTCACTAGTTCAAAAATTTATAAAGCAGTTTTAAATGTGTTGTTTTATGATGAAATTTATAATCTAGCACCATTATCATAAATATATTTTATCATCGATACTTTTAGCTTATCATTATTATGAAGAAAATATAGTGACACTCATTAGTGTCACTAAAAGTGTATTATTAATGATAATTAAACTACCTTCCAAAAATTTAACTTTAATTACATATATCCATGGGGTGGGGTGAATTTATTTTTTCTTTTGAGAACTTTCTATGCTATTTAGATAAATATCATGGCAAATTTAAGTGTCTATGTTTGGAATTTTGTGTTGAATAATTTTGGATATTTCTTCAAGTTGGTGTATTTCATGTAAAATTTATTTGGGTTTTTAATGTTTGATTTGCTAACTATTTATGTGAAAATTGATGTTGTAATTTAGAAAAGGGAAAAAGAGAGCTGGGGAGACATTTACAAAGCTCTATAGTTGGCATTTTGCTCATAAGGAGATGTGCATTTTAATGGTGAGCCTTGATGAAGCTGTTAAAACTATTATTTTATATAAGCTTAAGCTCGACAAAATCGTCACCACAATCCAAATCATTGGTGAGTGAACGTCAAGAATTCACTTTTCCCATTGAACTTGTAGTAGGTAATTTCATTAAATTCAATGGCTAGCTTGTTATCAATTATCAAGCGTGAATTGATGAAATCATATAATTATATATTTAAATCTGTTGCCGATTGAGTGTTAATTCGATTGGTATGAGAATTGTTGCCAATGCAAGAGGACATGGGTTCGAGTGCGTTAAAATGCACATTATGTTCTTATTTATAAGTTGAGAGGTGTTATGGGTAGTTCTAGACACCGTGTAAAAAAAAAACAGATATGATCAAAACCTATAACAAGTATATCCCATACTTTTTTTACTTATTAGATCTTGACTTGATCATGGGCTTGGACAAAAAAGGCCTGTTTTCTAAACAAACCTGGCCTTGGTTAAGGTTTTTTGGCCCAACTTGGCCCGAATTTGCAAAAAAAAAATTGCTGCCTTTTGCTTCTATTTTGGTGTCGTTTCGCTATTATACCACTACTATTTTGTTATGATTGTTTGGATATTGTATAACTCTTATTTTATTGTTAATTTTGTTACTATTTTTGAGGTTTTTGCTTGTTAAGTTGCAGATATCTTAGTGTGTTTTTAAATTTATTTTCAATTTGTTGAGAAACATTTATTTTAATGTTTTTATGTATTTGATGTATTATATTTTTAAATTTATTTTATATAAAAATAATAATATAAAAAAATTAATATGAGCAAGCTAGGTTGGGCTCAGATTTTAGCACTTTTATCCGGACTAAATTTAAACAAAATTTTAAACCTATTCTTTTAGTCGAATTTGGGCCTAAAATTTTATTGAGGCTAGACCATAATTACCTCAAATTAGACCATGATTATAAATTGAGACTGTTCAAATTTCTGTTATTAAAGAGCATTTGAAGGCTCATATTTAAGATTTTATCATATATTAGAAGCGAAATACATAATACTATTTGGTTAGTCTTTTTATGGCTCATAATCTTCGAATTTATGCAAATGATAAAGTTGGAAATTTTTACATGAAAAAGGTAATAAAATAGGAAAATCTTTGGAAATTAATTATATTGAAGGTAGCAAGCAAAGTCTCGTTTTGATTTGTCATCAGACTGCTTTCTTCACCGGTTTTAAATATTTGATGATGATGGAAGACTAAAATATTAGATGCCATTACTAGGTGACAGGTCATCTCTGTTCACTCCATTGCTCCATGTCATTTCATTTCACTTTTTTACTCCATATCATTTCAAATATTTACATCAGTAAAAAGAAAAACATAAAATCTTAAATAATAGCCTAACAAATTTAAAAGGGTAGACATAAAATTAATTTTATTAATGTTAGGTCGAGTCCGAAATTAGGCAATAAGTGGAGTTGATAGGTTATTCTTGTCTAAGATAAACATCAAAGGTGGTGAATCTAACCCTTTAAACACATCTCTACTTTAGCATGCTTACTACTCGGTCTGCAGCATTGTTAGCGTCTCTTCTTATCTTTTAGATTAAAAAGTTGTTCACCTGATTTTTCAAAGTATTTAGAATCAGTTTACACTTTTTTTCAGAATTTTTTTTAATTTTAGAAAAAGACAATAAGAGAATCAATTTCTAGAAGCACATTCTCCCGTATGTTTTTAACAGCAAATTCAACCCCTTTAGTGACCGTCATAGCTTCAACAACCTAGCCTCTACAACCTAGCCTCATCCTCTATCACCCTCTCAGTTGCTCCATCAAGAACCATTCCTCTACAATCTCTACAAATGACACCTACATCAGCTTTACCATTTTTAACATCGAATGCCCCATTCACAGTTAATCTTAATCCATCCTTCAGTTTACAATAGAAAATTAACCATAACTAGTCTTTGTTTATAATCGAGATATAAAAAGTAAAAAAAAAAAAGTCTGGGACATAGACAACAAATTAGCTCATGAATAGAACACTAATCTGCTGAAACAAGTTGAAATATAATGAAACAAATTGGTCTATTTTTTTTCAAAGTACTTTGGGGAGTTGGAAGCCTTTGCTCAACTAGCCATCCCACTAGCGAACCATAAAACTACTCATCTTTATGATAAAACATAAGAAGATTTAAATATGTAATTATATCAATTCATTAATTTAGGCTTGATGATAGATAATCAACTGGACATTGAATATGAAATTACTTACTACAAGTCCATTGGGGAATGTGAATTTGCCATACACTTACCAATGGTTTAGATTGTGGTGAACATTTTACCGTGCTTACGTTTGTATAAAATAATGACTTTTGAAATATCCCAAAATTTTCAATGTCTTTATACATTACTATTCCGGAAATTGAACAGAAAATTCTCAGAAAAAAGTTTTGATTAATTATTGATTCAAGGTAAGATATTAGAGGATTTATTATTGAGAAATGATAAAAGTGATAAGGGATTTTAGTGGGATTGTGTCAAAAAAGTGAAATTAGTGGTGAAGCGAATATGAAAACTATTATAACGGTATTTTGGTCATTGCTTAGGTTTTTTAGAATTTTGAATCACGAGTGATTATGAGAAAAATTGCAAAGCATTAGATTTAATTTTGAGCATGTATTGTCGATTGAGTCTTAACTCGATTGATATGGGCATTGTTGCTAATGCAGGAGAATGTAGGTTTGAATGTGCTGAAGCATATTATCCTCCTATTTTTAATAGCACCTCATGAATCAAAATTGAAAAAAGTTGTTAGATTTAAAAATTAAATGTTGATTTAATATTTTTTCTTTTGAAACATATTTTAATCACATATTTATTCGTATTGCATAAAATTAGATAAACGCGCAACGGGCACAACAAGAAGCGGCTCCGCCTTCGACAACACCAATTGTAGCTTCTCTTTTACATCAGGTTTTCTCCCATTTGGCAATTCCCATTCGAAACAATGCAACAATGTCGCCAAAATCTGCATCATAATTTTCTCTGCCAATGGAATCCCAACACAAATCCTTCTCCCAGATCCAAACGGGAAAAAATGGAAACTATTTCCTGTATAATTCCTTTTCTCAGTGTCTTTCAAGAACCTCTCTGGCTCGAATCGAAGAGGGTCTTTCCAGAACTCAGCGTCCCTTTGTATTGCCCACACATTGAAGAAAATATTGGAATTTTTAGGGATGGTGTAACCAGCTACGACTGTGGTCTCGCTTGACATGTGCGGAAATAACAAGGGAGCCGGTGGGTGAATTCGAAACGTTTCTTTCACCACTGCTTCTAAGTAGAGCAAGCGAGGAAGATGGGACTCTTCAACGCTGGTTTGGTCCCCAATTATTGCATCCAATTCCTCGGTGACTCTTTGTAGTTTATTTGGGTGCCGTAGTAATTCCGTCATCGCCCATTCCATTGTTGTAGATGTTGTGTCTGTACTGCCAATTATCATATCCTATACCCACAATTAGAAAAATTTAATTAAAACTAAGAAAAATTTAATTAAAACTGAATTAATCGATCAAATTGAGATAGTTTTAATTAACTTTTATTTTGATTAGAGGATTCAATTAAAGTATACCAGGATGGTTTCACCCAACTAGGTTTTCGGTTATTTATTTATTGACTAATTTATAGAGTAAAAATTTAAAGGTTATAATATGTTTCAAATTTTTGTACTCTTTGTATATTTAGAATTTAGTATACATACATTTTTAGGATTTAGTCCTAATTTTGAATTAAAAATTCAGATCCAATTATTTACACTACTAAAATTATTCATTAAAGTTAATGTAATGTTTTTTAATGTAATGTTTAAAAAACAATACCCACTCAATATCCATATTTTTAAAAATGTCATTTTAATGAACCCAAATTTAATAAGAGTATTTTAACAAGATCAACACTTCTTAAAAGTCACATCAATATTTTAATCAAAATAAAATATTTAAACCAACTAATGACATTATAAAATTTAAGATATCAAATTAGGTCAAAATCAAAATATAGAGATTAAATTTCAAATCTTAATTAAGTGTAGGATCAAAATTAAAATTTAATAATCTCAAAAAAAAAGAACAAAGAACAAAGAAGAAGTAGGACTAACTAAAATTTAACTATTATATTAAAAAGTACAGCAATGGACAGGTGTTATATAAGAAAAGGTTTAGTCTTCTTTTGATATTTTTCATATTTGTTTTACAATTTATATTGAAGTAAAGTCCTCCTTTTATATACAGTACTATAAATTAGATAGGTTAATTGTTTGTTTTTAATCATTAGCACCTTTAGTATTTTCATTTAAATTTTATTAACCTAAGGGTTTTTTTTCGTCAATTATTATCACATCATATTGATATAACAACACTCTACTTAACATTTTTTATTTAAAAATGATGTTAAGTGTTATCGGTGTTAAATTTAAATTTGAATTTTAAAATTTAAAAATAAATTCTTAAATTTTTAAAAATAAAAACATATAAATTAAATTTTAAATTTACAAAAACTAGAAAGACTTTTGATATATTATTGTAAATTTAAAATCTTGGTAAATTTAGAATTTAATCCATGATATTTCAAAATTCAATCCCCTACTTACCAGCAGCAAAGCCTTTATTTCCTTGATGGATATTGAAGTTTTGGCATCTCCTCTTTGGTTTAGTTCCAACAATTGCTGCAAAAAATCCTTGCTGCCCGCCATTTTTGGTCCCTCTCCGAGCTTCGTTCGCTGCTCTATCACCGATTCAAAAAACCCATAAAACCACGACATATGCTTCTTGGTTTTGGATTCAATTCCTTGCAAATCCAATGGCTTCAGCACCGGGAAAATATCAGAAACGTTGGGTTCTCCGAACAACCCCACAAATTCCTCTACTCGATCCTTAAATTCAAGCCCAAGCTTCGCTTCTTCTCCGTTCAACGAACCACCCCATAGCATGCTGATTGTAACGCTCAGCATTGTTAAAAATATTTGTTCGCTGAGGTTGATGGGTAACCCAATTTTCCCAAGGATATTCTTCACCGTATGCCGGATCTCTCGTCGTCGAAACTCGTAGCAGGAATCGAGGCCTTCTTTGCTCATTATTTCTCGCACGACGAGCTTACGCAGCTTGTGTAATCCTGGGCCATTGGGTCTCCACAGGATATCGAGTCCGCCGTAGGTTCCGGTCACGGCCGCCGCCGGAACATCGCGGTTGGCGAAGATGGCGTCGTGGTCTTTGAGGATTTGTTTGGCGATTGATGGTGAGCTTATGATGACGTAAACTTTTCTTCCCAACTGAAGCTTGATGATAGGGCCATGGATTTTGGATTGTTTGGTTACATACTGGAGGAAATCGGGTTTGATGAAAAGGAGGTGGCCGAGTATTGGCAAGCCTGGCGGGCCTGGCGGCAGCGGCGGAGGCTTGGTTTTGATGATGAATTTCTTAACCAACCGTGAGAAATAGATAATTACTAGCGTCGCCACAGCGAGAGTGGCTGCCACTTCGGTAATAGTGAACGCAGCAAGTCCGTCGCGGCCGGGCAACCAGCTATTGCTGACCTTAACGTAGAAGTTGGACATTGGTGGGTACTCTTGTTCGAATAGAAAAAAAGGCAAGAGGAAACGGAGGACTTAGGCTCCCTATACACGCCAAATAATAATAGGAGGTATACTCGATATATAACACTAAACCAATCTAATAATTTATGTATTTATGTTATTTTCGTATTAAATTAATACATTAATAATATTTATTATTAGTTATTTTTTCATAATTTTTTGTATAAATAAAGTATCTTATCTTTTCGTATTATGTCGACTATAATTTAAACAAATGTCAGCTTGGATATTATGTGAAGTAGGAGGCGGCACCAAAGGAGTAGACAGAAGCATTGGTCCCTCTTGGTTTACCAAATTACTTGTTTAGGCCTTCATGTTTTGGTAAATTTTAATTAATAAGAGAGTAAATTTTTGTTTCCCAAAATAAATATCAAGTTTAGCTTCGGTCCCTATTATAATTTTTTTGTTTGAAATATATTTAAAATGTGTGAATTAAATTAAATATATATATCTATTATATGGAAAAATTGTGAGAGCTGTATATAATTTTTAATATATAAGATGTTAATTATTCATAAAAAAATTGTCACGTATTAAATATTTGATAAACGTATCTATATGTTTGAGTGTAAAATTGGTAAAATGTGGAAATTATTATGTTATAGTGGCGGTCTCTTTAAACTGTTGACCAAAAGAAAAGTGGAAAACACTGAGTGGTGACTTTGATTAAGCCATTATTCTTTTAAATTATTTAATTCTAATAATCAAATTTCAATTTCCTATAATTTCATATACCGGAAAAAGAAGTGTCAAATATTAGCTGAATTACATATAAATGCTGATTTTTTTTTTTGAGAAATTAGGTTGAAAATTTTAAAATCTATCGATTAATATTCTTTTCGAGAGAGAAAGGAAAATGTATTCTGTAGGACACATTTTCAGGCCAATGATAACAAATCCCTCAACAGTCACAATTCCAATGACTATAGGATACCAACAGTCATATTTTTTCCTATATAAACCCCTTCAAACCTCATTCTTTTCAACTCAATTCTAAATTCTCACTTTTTGATTCTCAATTTTTTTTATTCTAAATTGTCAATTCTTGATTTTTTTTATTCAAAATTCTCAATTCTTAAAGTTTTTTAAAAATTTTTCTTTGAACCCTTCGATTTTATTTTAGTCCTTGAAGTTGTAATCGAGGGGCAAAATTGATTAATGTATTGCCATTGATAACGGTTCCGTAGTGTCTTGGTATGAGCTTTGCAGCAATGATGTGAATCCACCACACAGCCGTGTGGTCAGACTTTTTGCTTCTTGATCTGGCGTGGAATTTGGAGGATATGGTGTAATCAAGCTCAGGCCACCTTCATCCTTTTTGACGAAGTTAGCATATAACTTTTTGACGAAGTTAGCATATAACTCTAGTACAACATTTCTACTAGAGCAATAGGATTCGATCACTATCTCCAACTCGTTGTTCCCGGTGATCTAAAAAAAGACACATCTAACGAAGTTGAATTATGTTTGATATCTGCATTTTAGACTTGAAATTCTTCTGCAGATCCCCACTTTGTGCCTAATTCTTGCCTCAAGCTCTTTTAACATTATGCTCCGATTGAATGCCAGATCTTCAGATTGGGCTGATACAAAAATGGGCCAATCTCGATCTCACAAATTTGACTGTTGTAATGGATAATAGCTCTGAATCGTCTCATTTTGAAGCAAATAGCATGTTCCAAATGTTCAAAATTGAGAAAATAGTAAAAATATATAGTTATCATCGCCCAAATTAAATTACCTACACATAATTTAACGAATTACCTTTGCTTACACAACTAACATGAAATTCAAGTCTTTGACAACAACCCACTTCTCATAATGCCAGGAAGCCTTATGGAAACAATCTACTTGAAAGGTCAATATGGAAACTCAAGGCATAGAGTTGAAGTTGAAAATTGCAAGGGAGACAACGCTCCTTGTAGGGTGCGTTTTCAATAAAGCAATACAAACATGTTCTATAATATCATGTATTTCCTGGGTTGTAGTGTTTGAAGTTGAAAATGGTGGGGGAGAAAACACTCCCCTGTAGCGACGTTTTCAGTAAGGCAGCAATAATAAAATTTATCTTGGGAATCCTGGGTTGTAATTGGCTCAGAAGCAGAACTAATCAAGTTAGGGTTAAGGTTTAAACATTTAGATCTTAATTGAAAACGCTTCCTACAGGGCACGTTTTCATGCCACATGTCTGACATGTCAATTGAAAACGTGTCATGCAGAGAATGTTTTCTCTCTAAGCGTTTCAACCTTAACCCTAACTTGATTGCTTCTGTCTTTGAGCCAATTGTAACCCGAGATTCCCTGTAACCTCCCTAACCCAATCCAAAAGTTATGGATGGGTTCTAAAGGCCACATTGACCACCAAAATGTCCTAGACAAAAACGATTAGATTTTTAGATTTTTAGAAATTTACTTATAAAATATCTTATTATTTTTCAGAAAACTGTAATGGGTTTCTCTCGATGTTATAAAAACATTAATTTTTTTGCCAAGTTTATTTAAAATCCAATTAAAAAGATTTAAAAAACATATTTTACCATTAATTTGTTATTTAGAATTTCAAAAACAAGTTTTCGTAGCGGAAAATCCATTGTGTTTAATTTGTTAATAAAAACATAACTCATAATTTTAATAACCAATTACTTAACTAGTCTAGTTATTTATATTGTCCAATCTAGCGTCCATGCAATATACTAAATTATCCCCAAAACTAAACCCATACAGTAAAATAAATTTTTACAACTCGATTAAATAAAATTATAAAATAAAAAATCGATAATTTGATATGAGACCTCGGAATGTCAAGTCTAAGTCCTAACTTCTCAATTAACTGTAAAATGTTAAACTAATGGGATGAGCTATGAAGCTTATTGTGAGTCTTAATCAATAGTAAATAGTATACCAAAGACCATAAAATCATTTATGAACACAGAAATATCAGATACAACAATATCACCAATCACCAATCACCGTATTATCAGAGTATATCACATCCCAAAATTTATGCACATATACGTGAACTTTAATGTAGTTTTCCTACCCAACCATCTGCTACACACCATATCCAACCATACACACCATATCAGAAGGAGCCTTAGCTTATTATTAAACCACCAGTAACAAAAAATAATCGTAGTTATACTACGAGTCAAATTATGTGGATAAACCACCAGAACTGTGTTGTGAACGAATCGCCAGAACAATATGCGAGCAAATCGCCAGAACTCCAAACATAACTCTAAAATTGCAGATTTACCGCCAGAACTCCATTAATTGTGAATATACCGCCAAAACTCCATAGATCTCCTTTGTCTCCAATCAACCCAACATTATATCAGAATAGTAGAATCAGATACAGTATAATACAGAAGCATGCCATAATCACGCGATCAATAATCAAAACAGTGGCATGCTTTACAATCATGCAAACAAGAGATACATAAAATAACAACATGTTTAACATGCATTCAATGAAGCAGAACAGTGGGTATGCACTTAGGCAATTGACGGTTATAATTAAAGACTGATCGACAAACACACAACAAGCTAAAACAACAAGAAATTAAAGTTAATTGGCACCCAAACAGTAGGTAGCACATTTAGATGGCAAACGGTGCAAAGTTGAGCAACAAAATTGAAGCAAACTAAGTAGCAAGTCAGTAACGAGAGTAACCAGTAATGGCTAATTGGAGGTTGATCAATAAGTATTTGGTACAACAACATTAGTCAGCCAACATGAAAAATAATACACACATATACACTGTTTACAATTGATTTAAATCCCACACCTTAAATCCGCAAATCTGAAAAAGTCCGCACTTCCCCACTATAAATCTAGCTAACCCTAGATTGGATCTGCAGTTAATACAATTAAACACAATAAAAATCAACCTTGGAACACCTCTATAGGGTTCAGCCATATAGTGATCAAGAAGGAAAATGAAATCTAATTGATTAGATCAACTTACGCTACATCGGTTTGAAGGTCCGAGATGATGATTCAAATGAAATTAGATGCACACTTAAATAGCAAGATTAGGGGTTGATTTAACAAGGGAAAAGTGAATAAAATGGAAGTAAGGATGTGCAACAAGTGGAAAGAAAACCAACAGCCTCATTTGATGTTTCTAAAGGGCAACATCACCATAAAAGTTAGCAGCAAAGAGGATTGTTTTGTGTGAGAATAAGAAGATTAAATCAACAGAAAAAAAGGACAGTTTTGGTGATCAAAACAGTAGCCAAAGGGGTTGGAAAAATGCCAGTAAAAAGAAGGAAATAGATGCAAAGTGAAAACTTTTGGGGCAATATCGCAACAGAAAAATCAGCAACAAAAAGGACTACAATGGTGTAGTAATGGTAGTAAAAGATTCAACCAAGAAAGGTGTAGAAAATTGGCAGCAACCAAAAGGAATAAACACTAAGAATGGAGGAGAAAGGGGCAGCACAATAATAGAGAAAACTAGGTTGTAGGGGCCGCACAAGTGACGAAGGAAGAAGTTTTTTTAGAGAAAAGGAAGAGGGAAAGTGAAAGGGACAGAAAAGAGAGGAAAAAAAATAAAAAAGAACCCAACAAAAATTTAGTTTAATCTTTATAATTGTGTTTTAGCCAAACTGAAATCTGAACAGATTGGCTAGAATATGGATGGAAAAAAGATCAGCTGAAAAAAGATATGGGAGCGAAGGGAATCAAACTTAATCTTCATGATAGTTACACTACTTCTTAACCACTAAACCATAATTCATTTTTACATAAATTCTTACAACATTTATTTTTAAAACAAAGCATGACACTTACTAGGGTTTGAAGCAAAATTTGCAAAACAATAAAAATAATATGAAAGAAGAGATTCAAACATGGGTTTTAAGGACAATTTTATTAACATTTAACCATTAAACAAATAACTCATTTTATATATTAAATGCATAAAGATAATCTTAAAAATAGGGGTGTGACCACTCTCGGGTCACAAATCTGATTTTACTAACCCGTTTTTTGGGATGTGACATTCTTGAGATAAATTTCATGCACTGCAACCCGGGATACCCAAGATAAAATTAAAATTTTTCTTTTTTACCCCGCCCCATCCCCTATATCAGTGGTCATTCCTTCATCATATCTCTGTCTCCTATAAATTGTTTTTTTTTCTTTTTCTTACATGTTGGAATTTTCAGGTGTAAAGATTTATTTCTCATTTTTCTATGAGGGAGACATTGTCATAGTTTTAGGTTGTGTTTGAGTTTACGATGATGTCCTAGAGCTCGATAACCTACAAATTTCACCTGCTGTGTGAGTATTAAGCAATCACCTAAAAAGTTAGGATCGCATTGCAACTCGAGGTCCAAGTTAGCGATGATTATACGATCTCAAGTTGAAGTGTAACTAAGGCTTCAAGTTTACAAAAGTTATGTTGTCAAGGGACGTGGCATAACTGTGGCCCTAGTTGACGGTGGTTATGCGGGCATGAGAACGAGTTTCTTCTCATTAGAGGAGCATGCTTTATAAAACCCATATAGAAGTGTGAGGAAGAAAAACGTAGTGTCATTCCAGTATAATCAAGTAATTCACGTTATTCATCTCCATCGAAGGTGGTGACCTTGTTAGTAAAACCTATTACACCCCAATTCTGTCGCAAGTTATAGTAATGGGGTCATCGCCTTCGGTGGACATGGATAAAACGAATTTCTTTGTTATACTTGTCGAAACCACCCCTTTTTTCAATTAAAATTTTAATTTTAATAAAAAAACGGGGGATCGACTTTTTGGAAAACAAATACATGGAGTCGCCACCGATCTTTTTGTTTTGGTGTGATCGGGTCACCTAAGAATTTGGTTATTTTAATAAAACATTTTCGGTTTACTAAAACACCGATTATGGTCTACAAAAATTTTAAAAAATGGGTTCGGGAGTCGGTTACGTATGAGGAAGGGTTAGCACCCTCACTACGCCCAAAATTGGTACCCAATCGATTAAATACTGTCCTTATGTCTAAGATTAAAAATGTTTTTGAAATGTGGTTTTTTTTAATAACATTTGAATAACCCGAGTTGATTGTCAAAAAATCTTCTTGTTTTGACGTCTGAAAATTTATAATTTGAAAATCACAAAAGGATGCTCAACTATTTAGTCCAACGGAAAACTGAAACCCAGCACAGTAGGGCACGATTCCTCGAATTTCCAAACATTGACCATTGCCTCACTTTAGAAAATACGAGTGAAATTCCGAAGAGATATTCGATTGTTTTGAACAAACGAGAGATTGCAACCCAGCGCGATAGGGCACGATTCTTGAATTGCCAAACATCGAACATAGCCTTTGTTTTAAAGGGTTTTCTTAAAAGACATGAGTGAAAACCTAAAAGAATATTCGATCGTTTTGAACAAACGAGAAATCACAACCCAACACGATAGGGCATGATTCCCGAATTGTCAAACACCGAGTATTGCCTTCGTTTTAGAGGATTTTTAAAAGACCTGAATGGAATCTAGAAGGGATATTTGATTATTTTGAACAAACAAGAAATTGCAACCCAACACGTTAGGGTACGATTCCGCGAATTGCCAAATATCAAACTTTGCCTTCGTTTTAAAGAATTTTTAAAAGGCATGAGTGAAAGTTTGAAGGGATATTCGATTATTCCGAGTAAACGCGAAATTGCAACCCAACACATTAGGGCACTATTCCGCGAATTGCCAAATATCGAATCTCGTCTTCGTTTTAAAGAATTTTTAAATGTATAATCATAAAACTGGCTTAAAACGTCTTAATGCGTTTTGAAATAAGACGAAATTGGTCATAAAGATTTGAATTTTATAAAACCACATTTCATAAACCAAATGAAAAATAATGATAGAGGATAATGTGCACACATAAGATACAATCAATTAACGAACTAAAAATTAAATACAACTAACCAAAAAATATAATCCGATTACAATCATGCATGGGAAATAATTGGTATCATAATACAATGACGGAAATAATAATGTAACAATTCAACACAACCAAAACAATACACACAATAACATGCCACAATAATATACATTGCATGATATAAAATAATCAATGCAAGATGTAGAAAAACAACATAGCAATTAGAAGCTAATGCGCCATAACGATTTTAAAATAATAATGAATAAATGGACACATAATATATAAGTTGACAAACTTGTATAAAAACTAGGAATAGATATATAATTTTGAAATGAATATTATAGAACAAAAGTTTAAATCAAATTGCATGTAAAATATTTTAGACACAAATTCATTTAAAAGTTGACACAAGACATGATAATTTAAATAATATATGTGCAAAAGAATAAAAAGGGTACAAGACGAGACATAACGCACAAAAGATTTAAAAGGCGTATGTACATGTATAAAATAGTATTTAAATGTGAAATTTTAAACTAAAACAATGTGTAGTAAAATGTGTCTTTTAAAAAGGGTGACTTATGTACGTAAAGGAATATATATATATATAGAAAAATTTAAGAGAATTCATAAAATAACTTTAGTATGGGACTAAATATGTACATAGAACTAAGTTCTTAACCATTTAGGAACAAATATACATGAAATATTTGAACAAGTGTTACATAAATATTTTAAATAATATAGTATAAAAAGAACTACAAAATGGTGGTGAAAAATATGTGAAAAGGTTATTGAAATAGTTCAACAAATATATAAAAATATTAAGCACTTTAAAGTAACAAATATTACAAATTACAAATTACAAATTACAAACCTTGATTTAAAAAATGTACATGAAACATATATAGAATATTTAAAGAAATATCATATAAACATCGAAATAACATGATAAAAAGAACCTTGAACTCATTACACAAAGAAGACTATAGGCATAAAATCATGGATCTAATAAAGCATATAGATCAAATATATGTACCAATATATATAAGTATTTAATCAAAATGTTATATAAAAGCGCTAAAATAATTTAACGTGAAAAGAATTTTAAAACGATGATTTTATAAACAAAATAAAGTTTTCAAATGGACTCAACGCATATACACACGTATATAAAAATATTAGGAACTTTAAAAGAGTAAGCATTACGAGTCAAAACTCAATTACATGTACAAATATATATATTATCTAAAATATTATTGCACAAGAATGTTAAAATAATCCAAATAAAAATCTTCAAAAACAAATGTACAAATATAACCAAACAAAATGATTAAAATAGATCGGTATAGAAATATTAAATATGTTTAAAAGGTAAGTTATACAAATAGAAAACTAAAATAAAAATGAATTAAAATAAGATGAATAGTTTATAAATAAAAAAATCGAAAATTGGATCAATAAATAATCCGTGCAGATATGTAGGGACTAGAAATAGAAATATCCCTTAGACCAAAACGCTGTGCTGAGCAGCGGACTAAAACGAAAATACATGCAAATTAAAGAGCTAATTTAAAAAAAGAAAAAAAAAGGTTCGATTGAATGCACTCGCAAAAGGGGAGGACCTATGGCGTAAATTTCCCATTCAGAACAAAAGGGCGCGGATCCGGCCTGCCCATCAGGTCAACGCGCGGACCCTTACCCATCCAAACGGTGCCGTTTTATGTTGTATATAAGGAAAAGAAACCCTAAAAAAGATCACTTGGCCATTTGAAAAGGAAACAACAGATCCTAAAGCCCCTTTTCCCCTCTCATTCGGCCGAACTCTAATGTCATCGTGCAAACACCGATCCTGGGTTTCATCGGCGTTAACGCCTCCACCTCCGCCATGGTACTTGACCCGAGTTACGGCAAAACGAGAGGACACTTCCTTTGGTTCTATATCCAAGTCGAAAAATGGTCTCCGAAGATCGAAACCGCCGGTAAGTATCTCTGACAACTCTCATTTACTTGTTTTCAACGAGAAATATTAAAAGCAAAATAAGAATAGGCAGACTATGAATTAAAATCACCTTCTAGTATTGGTTGCTTTTGTATTCAATATGCGTTTTTTTGTGCCCGTAAAAAAAAAGAACCCCTTACAATCAAAAATCAAAAAGGCTTTATAGCCGAAATCAAAATGAAAATAAAAATAAAATACAATTTTCTTTTTTTGTCCTATTTGTTGTTGTCGCTCTCGTTTGTTTCTGTGTACGGAAAAGGCCACCATGGCGTCTGTGGTCTTTGCGTCTGAGGTCTGAGAGGCCTTGGAGGTTCTTTGTTATGGCGCTAAGGTTTCTACCCTAACTTGTGTTCTTGGGCCAGGGTAGTTGGGTTTAGGAATGGGTTTGGATTTTGGGCTATTGAGTTGTATTAGGTTTAGGTTTTAAGTTTGGGTCATGTAATTTGGACTTGTGGACTGTTAATAATATTTATTGGGCTTTTATTTTGGGATTAATTTTCGGTTGTTGAGCTCGGACGGATTTGGCTCATTACAGCTGCCCCTCTTTGCTCATTGTCGTGTAACGAGAATGGAGCAAAGACTTTAAAATGAGCCAAATATGTCTGGTCTTGCAGGATCTTGACTTCTTTGGTGCTCCTCTTCTTCAAGTAGCCCACTGCATTTCCAGAGGTGTAAGAATTGTTGCTTTGATCTACTCCACTGCGACTATTTGAGGCTTGTGGCTTTAATCTATTCTTCTGCAATTAGCTTGATCTGTTCTATTGCAGCTTCAAGGAGATAAGATCTTTAATTCAATCTTCAGCCTACTACTACAACTTTAGGGAGCTAGGATGGTGGCTTAAATCTGCTTCACGGCAACTTCAGGAAGCCAAGATTCATCGTCTTCGATTTGCTCCACTGTAATACAGAGATGCCAAATCTGTCATCTTTGATCTGCTCTCTATCAACGCAGAGATGCCAAATCTGCTATCTTCGATCTGTCCTCTGACAATACAGAGACGCCAAATCTGCTATCTTCAATTTGCCTTTTGACAATACAGAGACGCCAAATCTGCTATCTTCGATCTGCCCTCTGACAATACAGAGATGCCAAATCTGCTATCTTCGATCTGCTCTCCGCCAATACAGAGACGCCAAATCTGCTATCCTCGATTTGCTCTCAGCCAACACAAAGACGCCAAATCTGCTATTTTCGATCTGCCCTCTGACAATACAGAGACGCCAAATCTACTATCTTTGATCTGCTCTCTGCCAATACAGAGACACCAAATCTGCTATCTTCGATCTGCTCTCCGCCAACACAGAGATGCCAAATCTGTTATCTTCGATCTGCTTTCTGTCGCTACAGAGACGCCAAATCTGCTATCTTTGATCTACTTTCTGCCTCTATAGAGACGCTGAATTTGTTATCTTCTATCTGCTCTCCGCCGCTACAGAGACGCAAAATCTGTTATCTTCGATCTGCCATCTGACAATACAGAGACGCCAAATCTGCTATCTTCGATCTGCTCTCCGCCGTTATAGAGACGCCAAATCTGTTATCTTCGATCTGCTCTCCGCCGCTACAGAGATGCTAAATCTGCTATCTTTGATCTGCTCTTCGCCGCTACAGAGAAGCCAAATTTGCTATCTTCAATCTGCTCTCTACCGCTATAGAGACGCCAAATCTGTTATCTTCGATTTGCTCTTCGCCGCTATAGAGACGCTAAATCTGCTATCTTTGATCTGCTCTCCGCCGCTACAGAGACGTCAAATCTGCTATCTTCGATCTACTCTTTGCCACTACAGAGACACCAAATCTGTTATCTTTGATCTGCTCTCAGCCGCTATAGAGACGCCAAATCTGTTATCTTCGATCTGCTCTCCGAAGCTACAGAGACGCCAAATCCGCTATCTTCGACCTGCTCTCCGCCGCTATATAGACGCAAAAATCTGCTATTTTCGATCTGCTCTCCGCCGATACAAAGACGCCAAATCTGCTATCTTCGATCTGCTCTCTGTCAATACAGAGACGTCAAATCCGCTAGCTTTGATCTGCTCTCCGCCAATACAGAGACGCCAAATCTGCTATCTTTAATCTGCTCTCTGTCAACACAGAGATGCCAAATCTGCTATCTTTAATCTGCTCTCTGTCAACACAGAGATGTCAAATCTGCAGGATTCGTCAATGTCGCTACACTGTCTTCTAAAGACATGATATGTAAAATGGGTTTCCTGTATCTATGTATGTCAAATAACTAGGATGCTATGATCGAGAAGAATCAAATGTCCCTAACTAGATATGGTGTTTATGTCAAATAATTAGAATGCTATGATCAAAATGAATCAAGTGCTCCTAACTAAATGAATGATTATGAATGTAGAAACGTCATGAGAGTGATTCCTTTTTAAACGCTTAAGGTGTCATTGCTCATAATTAACCCAGGTTCTATCATTGATGTGCTATCATGCCCTTTTGCTTAGCCTTTATCTTCGAAAATTTGAAGAAATAATTACAATCAAGACTTTTCTTTTTCGAATGTTTCCAACTTTGAACCTGGTTAGTCCTGACTAGTGGCCCTGTTTCAGGTCCTTGTACTATTTAGAAGCCTCCCGAGTAATATGCAGAACTTCTTTTATGAAAGTATTATTGGTCCATTAATCGTTATTTTAATGCAAAATACTTGAAAAAGATCAAAATAATGGCCAAGAAGGAAATTGAGTAAGAGCACAGCTCAAAACAAATAAGTTAATCAAAGATTGAGAATGCAATAAGAAGGCAATTAACTCACATGAATAAGTTAATCAAAGATAGAAATGCAATAAGAAAGAAGTTTATTAGGAGCATATTTTGAAACAAATATAGTGATCAAAGATAGTAAATTCAGTATGGGTGAGATGAAAACTAGGTGCCCCAGATATCGCAGTCCGAGCTTCTCTGTACAAACTTCTTGAGGTCTATTTTGAGCTCAATATGTATTTAGGGGATTCGGAGTACTTTATCGATGCCCCGAGACGTAGCATATTTCTTCATTGTTATTCAGGCATAGCAAGACTACTGTATGCCCCATTTTAATCCAAATTTGAGCCACCCTTTTCGGGTTTTCAGCTCAAATCCCTTTTGGTCTCAAAGCGCCCTTTGCAGGTCTTCGCCTTGGCCTCTCCTTTTCTTTCTTCTTTTTGGCGTACATTTCCCATTCAGAATAAAAGGGCGCGGATCTGGCCTGCCCATCAGGTCAACGCGCGGACCCTTACCCATCCAAACGGTACCGTTTTATGTTGTATATAAGGAAAAGAAACCCTAAAAAAGATCACTTGGCCATTTGAAAAGGAAACAACAGATCCTAAAGCCCCTTTCCCCTCTCATTCGGCCGAACTCTAATGTCATCGTGCAAACACCGATCCTGGGTTTCATCGGCGTTAACGCCTCCACCTCCGCCATGGTACTTGACCCGAGTTACGGTAAAACGAGAGGACACTTCCTTTGGTTCTATATCCAAGTCGAAAAATGGTCTTCAAAGATCGAAACCGCCGGTAAGTATCTCTGAAAACTCTCATTTACTTGTTTTCAACGAGAAATATTAAAAGCAAAATAAGAATAGGCAGACTATGAATTAAAATCACCTTCTAGTATTGGTTGCTTTTGTATTCAATATGCGTTTTTTTGTGCCCGTAAAAAAAAAGAACCCCTTACAATCAAAAATCAAAAAGGCTTTATAGCCGAAATCAAAATGAAAATAAAAATAAAATACAATTTTCTTTTTCTGTCCTATTTGCTGCTGTCGCTCTCGTTTGTTTGCAGGTACGGAGAAGGCCGGTGGCGTCTTGATCATCGCTGCGTCGGAGGTCTGAGAGGCCTTGGAGGTTCTTTGTTCGGCGCTAGGGTTTCTACCCTAACTTGTGTTCTTGGGCCAGGGTAGTTGGGCTTAGGAATGGGTTTGGATTTTGGGCTATTGAGTTGTATTAGGTTTAGGTTTTAAATTTGGGTCATGTAATTTGGACTTGTGGACTATTAATAATATTTATTGGGCTTTTATTTTGGGATTAATTTTCGGTTGTTGGGCCCGGACGGATTTGGCTCATTACAATACTAAAATGTCATTGCATTTTTTTCCTCGTACTTCTGTTTGGATTTTATAAAGCATCCTCCTCTGACGATGAGAAAATCGTTGTCGTGCCCGCATAACCATTTTCAAGTGAGGCTCCATTTATGCTCCATCCATTGGCAGTATAACCTTTCTAAATTTGAGGCCCTAGTTACACTTCAATTTGAAACCGTATAATTATCGTCAACTGGGACCTTGAGTTGAAATGCGATCCAGCTTCTCGGGTGATGACTCCACATGTACGTGCCAAATGAAATTTGTAGGTCACGCAGCTCCACGACACCATCATAAATTCAAACACACCTTAAAATTATAACAATGTTTATCTCAAACACGGATAAAAAATAAATCTAAGAACTTTTAATTTCCACCTGCAAGGAAAAAAAATAATTTTTAGCAAAGTGAAAACATGTTTTCCTTTCTCTATCCAAAAACAATATTAATCGATAAATTTCAAAATTTTCATCTTAGTTTCTCAGAAAAAAAAAATTCAGCATTTATATGTAATTCAGCTGCCAAATATTGTTACCTAAGATGTTTTCAGACCAAGAATGGATTTCATGGAATTATAGATATATTTCTATCTAAAATAAATCATAGTTGACATTTTGAAATTAAAATTTTAAACTTTAACTTCAATTAAATATTTAATTAATTAAATTTTATGAAAATATATTTAAAAATATTTCATTGAATATTGCATATGATTTTACCAATTTAATATTTAAATATTATTTTAAATAATTATATTTTTAATCGTAGTAATTAGTGAATAATGATATTTTATTTGAATTATTGAATATAATTAAAATATATCAACTTATCAATTCAAATATTATAATAAAAATTTTCAAATAATAATTAAAATGTTTTATCATATTCAACATCCAATATAATTTTTTTGAATAAATTGGCGGGCTTTTATTAATAAAACCAAACAAACTAATACCCAAAGTATTGGACTTAGGTCTACTGAGACACAAAAATAAACTGATAAAACTCTAGAACGGCATATTTTATGTGCTAATTACATGTTTATTTTGAGTATGATCCTAGTAATTTGGGCTATTTATGGTTCTTTATCTTGTAGGGACTAAATTGAAGGCAAAAGAAAATCTGTGGGCAAAAAGCATGAAATTAAAGATGAATTGGGCCAGCATGCGAAATAGGAGAGAAGTGGTGCCGAAAATGCAAAGTATGAAAGATTTTTGGGGAAAAAATACAAAAGAAGAGATTTTATAGCACAAGACTCTATTTTAATTTTAATTATATTAGGATAATTATTAAAGATTATTATTTAGATTTAATTTTAAGATTTATTTTCATTTATCTTTTATTATCTTTAATTATCTTTA
Organism: Gossypium arboreum; assembly: GCF_025698485.1. Lineage (NCBI taxonomy): Eukaryota > Viridiplantae > Streptophyta > Magnoliopsida > Malvales > Malvaceae > Gossypium > Gossypium arboreum. The sequence goes on along the minus strand of NC_069079.1, from coordinate 125,704,857 downwards.
TTTATTTGTATTTATCTTTTAGAATTTAATTAGGAATAGACTAGGTTTCTTAGTACTATAAATAGGGGATGAAGTGATACAAATTTTGGCCATCTTTGCTGTAAACACTCTCTCCCCCATAAATTTAATCTTTTTGTTCTTTCCATATTTTCTTTGAATAGAAATTCCCTTTCCATTATTTTTGTTTTTTCCCAAAAATCAAGAGCCACTAAATTTAATCTAGCCAAAGGTTGTTGAAATTCCCCAAAAAGGTTCATGAGGCTTAGAATCCGCGCTTAACCTTCTCAACAGTGTATTCATCGCTTCTCTGCATTACGGGGTTGACGCTTCCATCCATGTCCCTTATAGGTGATATTTTCAACTTGTGCAAGGAACGACCGCTTTGTACGTTTTGGGAAGGTTGCACAGTCGGTTCGTTGGCTTTCTACGTCAAAGGTAGGCGAGTCCAAGAGACAAAATGGCTTGGTATTCGCCATTGGGAAGTGATGATCTAATAGAAGATAGTCCCACAAAAGCAATTATTGGCTAGAGTTAGGTTCCACCAAATCTTAAGTTTAAATTCTTGGAGCTGGTGGCGTAGGCGTCCTCTTCCACTATAACTGGCTCACTCTACTTGAGAATGGTCACTTAAAAGCCAAGGATTGAACCGAAGGCAAATCGAGATAACCAGAGGCTGGAAATCTGCCATAACAAATCTTTTTCTCAACTTTATTTTTACTTTTAATTTCTGAAATTTCAATTCAAATTTTAATTTCGTTTTTATTTTATTTCACTCCCAGATCAAAAACTTTAAAATTTTGTTTTTTATTTTTTTCAGGAACACAAGTTTTCTTGGGCACGATTCTGCCCAGGATTTAGAGAGACAAGCATTCGTGCAATCCGGTCCTTGAGGATTCGACCTTACTTCCCCTTTACTGTTCTTTTTCATTATTTTGTAGGGAATAGGATATTTTTGGTGCTCTCAACAACCGCATCAAATTTTGGCGTCGTTGACGGGGACTGGCAACGTACTAATCTTGTTTTTTGTTTGTTATGACCAGATCTGCTACAGGTACTCTTGTGTTTGATTCAGAGATTCAAAAGACTACGAGAGCTAACCATAAGGAAACAAAGCAAAGGAAAAAGCAGTCAGCAGTGGTTGGGACTCAAAGCAATCCACCGCCAGAAATTGAAATTTACGATGAAGTAAGGTCTAGGGTTAACGAAAACCCTACTCCAACATTTGAAAGTGAAAAAGTAGAAGTCGATTCACCAGAAGAAGTGCTTAACTCTAGGGTTAACGAAAACCCTAATTTGGCACATCAACCAATGGCTTAAATAATTCGGCAACTAGCCGAAGCTCCGACAGAACAATCGCCATTGTGCATTGCGTATCCTACTATGGATACTAATTTTGAATTGAAGTCGGGCTTAATCCAACTTCTGCCAACTTTTCGTGGGTTGCAAAATAAAAATCCCCATAAACATCTGAAAGAGTTTCATATGGCTTGCCTTAGTATGAAACCTCAAGGGGTAATTGAGGATCAAATCAAATTACACGCTCTTCCTTTCTCCCTTGTAGATTCTGCTAGGGAATAGTTATTTTATTTACCTCCTGGATCTATTACAACTTGGGCTGATCTTTCTCGTTTGTTTCTCAACAAGTTTTTTCCATCATCATATGCAGCTGAGTTAAGAAGGGAGATCGTCGAAATAAGGCAAAAAGAAGCAGTCTCTTTATGACTATTGGGAGCAATTTAAGAAGTGTGCAAATTGCCCACAATATGGTATAACAGAGCAATATCTCATCCAATACTTTTACGAAAGCCTGAAACCCATGGAGATGAATATGGTAGATGCCACTAGTGGAGGAACGTTAGTCAACATAACTCCTCAGCAAGCAAGAGACTTGATCTCCACGATGGCTGCAAATTCTCAGCAAGTTTGAGCCAATCTTGAACCTCCTAAAAAGGTTCACCAGCTAAGTAATTCTACCGTTGAGGATAGACTTGATAGACTTACAAATATTGTGAATTCTCTTGTTACAGAAAAAGCAAAACCGGCCTGAGTATGTGGAGTATGTGCTGCACCTGAACATACAACTGATGCATGTCCCAGTCTGTATGGTGATACTATGGCTCATTTAGATGCTGTTGGAAATTTCCCTAGGCCACCACAAAGACGATACGACCCTTACGCTAATGCTTACAACCCAGGATGGAGGGACCACCTTAACTTAAGTTATGGGGTCAATCCACGATACAACTAGCCATACCAAAATCAGGTTCCACAACAGCCGCAAGATTCAGCTAATTCTCTAAAAACTTTGGTTAATCAATTAGCAGCTAATGTCCTTGATTTCCAGCAGCAAACTCTTAATTTTCAAAAAGAAACGAAGGCGTCTATAAGAGAATTGACCATATCAATTGAGAAAATGAGTTCTCAAGGGAAGCTGCCGTCACAAATAGAACCTAATCCAAGACAACACGCAAATGCAATGACATTGTGAAGTGGAAAGGTACTGGAACCAATTCCTGGTAGGAATCTTGGCTAAGAAATAGCCCAAAAAAATCCCGAAAGTGACGAACAGGTCCAAGAAAAACCCCCATTGCCGAAAATTCAAAATCTATTTCCAGGACGATTAAATCAATGTCAAAAAGGTAAAGAAGACAAGGAGATCCTCGAAACATTTAGAAATGTCGAGATCAATTTACCACTGTTGGATGCCATAAGACAAATTCCGTGGTATGCCAAGTTCCTTAAAGAACTCTGCACCAATAAACGAAAATTAATAGGTAATGAAAAGGTAAGTGTTGGTTAGAATGTATCTGCAGTGTTACAGCGGAAAATGTCAGTGAAATGTAAAGATAGTGGCATGTTTGCAATACCATGCAAAATAGGCCATTTAGGAATTAAGAAGGCTATGTGTGATTTAGGGGCCTCTATAAATGTCATGCCTTTTTCTATTTATGAATCACTTAACGCCGATTTTTTGACAAAGACAGGGGTTATCATTCAGTTGGCAGACAGGTCTATTGTGCATCCCGAAGGAGTCCTCAAGGACGTATTAGTCAAAGTCAATGGGCTTATCTTCCTTGCAGATTTCTATGTGATAAAAATGGAGGAGGATAACGCTTTTGGGTCTTCAGACATCTTGTTGGGGCGACCTTTCCTTAGTACTGCAAATACTAAGATTGACGTACGAAGAGGAGCCCTAACGATGGAGTTTGACGGGGAGATCGTAAAGTTTAACATTTATGACACTATTAGTCACTCAAGTGAAGTCTTGGACGTAAACTGTGTCGACATAATTGACTCATCAGTAGAAAAAACTTTTGAGTAATCTTATGGAGATAAATCTAAAATGATGTTTGATGATTTTGAATCTGTTAATAAATTATTGGCTCCTATGGATACTAAACTTCTACCTTCTGCTGTGCAGGTACCAGATCCGAAATCAAAACCATATCTCGAGCATCTTAAATTCACATTTTTGGAGAATGATGAGACTATTACCGGCTTAAAAGGGATCAACCCCTTGGAGGAAAATATGAAACCAATAAAAAAGGCGTAAGGACGATTAAACCCAAATATGGTGGATGTGATAAAAAAGAGGAATTTCCAAACCCATACGAATGAAAGAATTCAGCTGGAACAGCCCCAATACTAGTTGAGGCATCAAGCTAGTGACGTTAAATAAGCGCTTGTTGGGAGGTAACCCAACCTTTATTTTTTACTTTTCTTAATTTTTATTATTTATTATTTATTATTTTATTTTATTTTATTAGTATTTATTATTTTATTTCATTTTATTAGTATTTATTATTTTATTTTATTATTTATTACTTTATTTTTAGATATTGATAAAATTAATTTCTTCTGTCTAAGTAAATCGAAGCGAAAATAGGGAGAAAAAAGAGAGAAACAAAATATTTGCATGCAAACAGCCCTTATCCTACCTCTATTCCAACCAGGAATAAGCTATCCCTACTTTATGACTACCTTAATCCTGCAGCCAAACACCCACCTTTCAGCTTAATATAACCCAAAACCTTAAATTTTTTTTTACCATTTTTTTCCCAAATCCCCTAGCCACCGAAACTTCTCCACCACCCCTCCCATCACCGATTTTAAGCCACAATGGTGAGAACCCGAAGCCGAGCCGCCACCACACGCGTCACCTACCCCATCGCCACCTCTCGCCGATTCGCCTTTTTCTTCCCTTCCGCACGAAACCACCACACCATCACCCTCCTTTCCCCGTGCGTTGTCCTCTCTGAAAATAATTACACGGGGAGTTCTTCTAAAATTTTCTTCCACCTATTTAATAATTTATTCCACATTGAGGACTATGTGTTTTAAGTAGGGGGAGGCATTCCTCATTATTTCTGTTGTTTTAGATGTTGATTTTTTATTGTTGCTGCTGCTTTGGTCGTTGTTGTCCATATAATTTTTTTTAAGAATATTCTGCCTCTTTTCATTCCCAAGAATGTGACCACGACTTGCCCACTGTTTGACCCCCATGCATGATTTTTGTCTACTGAGTTAGTTATGATTTTGTCTGTTTAATTGCATCTCCATTGTTTTATTTCTTTTAGGCTGAATAATTATGATTAATAGAGTTAACCTTAATTTACTTTTAGTAAATTTGATTAAGTCTAAATGAAAAAAGGACCCTTAATACAATTGCATGCTTAAAATATGTTCATGACTATTAAAGTGGTTGCTGAAACTTATTTTTGACACTTGATTGTTGGTCCTAAGTCTTCCAAAATTAAAAATTAGTTAAAAAATAATAATGTTTCCGTGGTTATGAGTACAACTTAAGACGTGACTAGCTAAGTAACCGAGGTAGGGTGCTTGGGTTGTCATCCTATTTCACGTCAAAAGGTTGTGTGACGTGTTAAGTAAAACTCTGCTAGCTAGAATTAATTTTTAAGAATATGTTGGGCTGAGTAACGAGGGTGAGGTGCTTGGTTGTCATCTCTTTTCATGTCAAAAGGTTCGATATGTTCTTAAGAAAAATAAAAATTAGGAGTATGTTGGGCTGAGTAACCGGGGTAGGGTGCTTGGCTGTCACCTCTGTTCGCATCAAAATGTTCAATATATTCCTAATTAAAAATAAATAAATTAAGTTAAATTAAAAAAAGAAAGAAAAAAAGACATATTAATAAAGTGTGGGGACTAAAGGTAGAAACGAATAGGGTGTCTTGATAGGTTTGGTAAATTACCTAATTTTCATGAAATAATCCAAGTCGATCTTAATTTTTGTGTGTGTTAATTGGAATACATTTTCAATTTTACTTAAAGAAAGCTAAGGGTTCTCTTTATTTTTCATATGCATTTTGACTAATTTTTATAAAACTTTGGAGTAGTATTTCTTTCATGGCAGTATTTAATTTTCACGGTGGACACGAACCATACTTGGGGGCAAGCATGGGCTAAGTAGGGGGAATATGATAATACTCTAGAATGACATATTTTATGTGCTAATTACATGTTTATTTTGAGTATGATCCTACTAATTTGGGCTATTTATGGCTCTTTTTCTTGTAGGGACTAAATTGAAGGCAAAAGGAAATTTGTAAGCAAAAAATATGAAATTAAAGATGAATTGGGCCAGAATGCGAAGTAGAAGCGAAGTGGTGCCAAAAATGCAAAGTATGGAAGACTTTTGAGGCAAAAATACAAAAAAAGAGATTTTATAACACAAGACTCTATCTTAATTCCAATTATATTAGGATAATTATTAAGAATTATTATTTAGATTTAATTTTAGGATTTATTTTCATTTATCTTTTATTATCTTTATTTATTTGTATTTATCTTTTAGAATTTAATTAGGAATAGATTAGGTTTCTTAGTACCATAAATAGGGGATGAAGTGACACAAATTTTGGCCATCTTTTGCTGTAAACACTCTCTTCCCCATAAATTAATATTTTTGTTCTTTCCATATTTTCTTTCAATAAAAATTCTCTTTCCATTATTTTTGTTTTTCCCCAAAAATCATTAGCCACTAAATCTAATCTAGCCAAAGGTTGTTGAAATTCCCCAAAAAGGTTCATGAGGCTTAGAATCCGCACTTAGCCTTCTCAACAAGGTATTCATCGTTTCTCCGCATTACGGGGCTGACGCTTCAGTCCATGTCCCTTAATAGGTGATCTTTTCAACTTGTGCAAGGAACGACCGCTTTGTATGTTTTGGGAAGGTTGCACAGTCGGTTCGTTAGCTTTTTGCATCAGAGGTTGGAGAGTCCAAGAGACAAAATAGCGTGCTATTCACCATTGGGAAGTGATGATCTAGCAGAAGATAGTCCCACAAAAGTAATTATTGGCTAGAGTCAGGTTCTGCCAAACCTTAAGTCTAAATTCTTAGAGCTAGTGGTCGTAGGTGTCCTCTTCCACTATAACTAGTTTACTCTACTTGAAAAGGGTCACTTAAAAGCCAAGAATTGAAACCAAGGCGAATGGAGATAACCGGAGGCTGGAAATCCACCATAACAAATATTTTTCTCAACTTTATTTTTACTTTTAATTTCTAAAATTTCAATTCAACTTTTAATTTCGTTTTTATTTTATTTCACTCCCAGATCAAAAACTTTAAAATTCTATTTTTTATTTTTTTGGGAATGCAAGTTTTCTTCGGTACGATTCTACCCAGGATTTCGAGAAACAAGCATCCGTGCAATCCGGTCCCTGAGGATTCGACCGTACATCCCCTTTGCTGTTCTTTTTCATTATTTTGTAGGGAATAGAATATTTTTGGTGCTTTCAACGACCGCATCATAAACAGATATGGGCTTCACTATTTATTTTTAGTGAGTAGCCTGGTACTAAAAATTAAACAGAAGAAGAAGTAAAACAATTAATGCAATAAATAAATAATTAATAAAAGGAAACCTAATGTTTTTTCCTAGTCACATCGAATAGCCTATACACCATTTATCTTTTCTTCTTTTCATGTCAACAAAAGCGTCTGTTCAACAGATAGCTTTTCCCCAAAAAATTTCTTTTACCTGCTATCTTTTACTTCATTTCTTCCCCAAAACAATTTCAGTTTAGCCTTATTCTCCATCTTCCTTTCGGAGCAAGATCACTGTGGTTCAACGCTTCCCTCACTAGGTACGCTAGTTTTGCTAATGCTTCTTTTGCTAGTTTATGAGCCCGAGTATTCTCTGATCTGTGGATAAACTGGAAAGAAATCTCTTGAATACTAGTTCTTTTACTCTGAATGTCTCTAATAAAAGCTTTAATAACTAATTTATCCATTTTGTTTATTGGCATTTCTTGATTATTGTTTTCGAGTCTCCCATTATTGTTGCTGAAGTTAAACCCATTAAGGATACTAACTTGATGGCTTGTAAACCTGCATGAGTTTCTGCTGTGAACGGGGATGAGACGTTATAATGAAGAGTCGTCTTTGAGGCTTTAAACTCACCCATTTGATCCTGAACACTGAAACCGATGCCGATCTAGAATTTCTGTTGTCAAAAGTTGCATCAAACTGAATCATCACACTCGTTGTCCCTCCCATTTGGTTGTGAACTCTTTCAGTATTAAAGTTAAGCTATTTTTCTCGTACCTCTTCAAGTTCTGCTAAAATGGTTTTTCCTTCATGAACATGCTGATTCTATGAGCTCTAGATAGACCATAAAGTACAGCAAAAAGTTTGACACTGTTCCTTGGTACCCTCTTTAAAAACCCATGTTAACAACTCTCAAATATTATGATTTATATGAGTTGTGACCCAAGAGAGATTAAGATTTTGCCATACTTCTATGATTGTAGGGTATTGTCAAAAGACATGGTGGTTGTCCTCTTCTCCGACAAAACAATGAGGACATCTGACATTTGTGGTCGCTTGTGTCTAAAGTTGACTAGTGTAAGGATATAATTCCATGAGATCTGCCATACTGATAATGTAATTTTTTATGGTAGTTTTAAATCCCATAATTTTCTGCAGAAGTCTTTAATTTCGGCCTGTATTAAATAACTATTAGGAATCAAGCTAGCATCTTGTAATAGTTTATAAGCACTTCATACTGAATATTCTCCGGAAGGTTCTCCTTTCCACACTTCAAAATCTTCATGATTTGCTTCTGCAAGATCTTTTGGGCAATGTCCGTTTAGAAGGTATTGTATATTAATTTCGTTTTCCATATCTTGTTTATGCTATCAATTAGATCTACTACTATTTGCAATTCTTCATGGTCTTCTCTGTTTTGCCAACCATCTGTTTCAATCCCTGGGATCCAACAATCATTCCATATAGAAATTTTATTCGCTCTTCCAACTCTCTAGCATAGCCCATTCCGAAGAAGACCCTTTGCTGCCTAAATGCTCTTCTAGGTAAATGAAGGTAAATTTCCCAACTGTGCGTTTAGAAAATTCAAATGCAGATAATATTTTGCTTTAAGGACTCTGGCTAATAAAGAATTCGGGTAATTAAAAAGGCGCCAGCCCTGCTTGGCTAATAACGCAATATTGAATTGCCTAAAATTTCGAAAACCCAAACCTCCGTTTTCTTTTAAAATGCAAATATTTTTCCAAGAACACCAGTGAATTCCCTTCTTCCCACTTCCCTTTTGCCACCAAAAATTAGCAATAATACCTTCCAATTCATCACAGAATGATTTTGGTAATAAGAAGCAAGCTATTGAATATGTCGGTATGGCTTGTAAAATAGCCTTTATGAAAATTTCTTTTCTACCCTGAGACAAATATCTAATACTCCAGTTATCAATGTGCTGTTTTAGTTTATCTTTCAAAACTTGAAAAGATTCCTTTTTTTCTTCTACTAACTATATTCGACAACCCTAGGTAACGTTCTGGATCACTTGAACTTCGTACTCCCAACAAATTAACAACCAATCGTCTATCATCCTCCATTGTATTTTTGTTAAAAAAGATAGTTGATTTGTCAAATTTTACACACTGGCCCAAACATTTTTTGTACTCACGTAGAATCTCCTTGATTACGGAAGCTCCCATTCTTGTTGCCTTCCCAAATAATATGCAATCATCTGCAAATAATAAGTGTGACACATGTGGGCCACTTCTACTAACCTTGACACCTTTTAAGAATCCTTCTCTTATTGCTGGTCTCATTAGACATGATAAACCCTCTCTACATATTAGGAATAAAAACGGACTCAAAGGATCACCTTGTCAAAGCCCCCTAGTTGGGCAAAAAATTTCTCCAATATTTCTATTCACCACTACTAAATAAGAAATAGTAGACATACATTTCATAATAGAATCAATTCATTTTTAGCAAATCCCATTCGTATCATTATGTCCCTAACAAAATTCCACTCAACCCTATCATATGCCTTACTTATATCTAATTTGACAACCATAAAACCCTTTTTTCCCCAATCTCTTTTGTTTCAGTATATGTAGAATTTCATAGGCTAGCAATATATTATCCAATATTAATCTTCCTGGCACAAAAACACTCTACACCTTATCAATTATCAATAACTCCTCTAAATCTATTTGCTATAGCCTTTGCCAGTATTTTATAAATAACATTACATAAGCTAATAGGTCGAAAATGTGTCATATTAGAAGGTTGGTGATTTTTGGAATAAGCACAATATGTGTTAAATTTATTGGACTAACCTTCATATCTCCATTCAAAAGTTGAAGACAAAAAGAAACTACTTCTTCCCCAATGATATGCCAACATTTTTGATAAAATAAAGCTGGGAATCTGTCTTCCCCCTGTGTCTTTGTAGATCCCATTTCGAACAATGCCTCTTTAATCTCCTCTTTAGTATATTGTGCTGTAAATTTTCTATTTTCCTCCTCATAGACACAATGATCGATACCCAAACGTAAATGTTCATAATTGTCTTTATTCCTGTTGTGAATAAGTTCTAAAAATAAGCTCATGCAATACTCCCGATTTCTTAAAGGTCTTCCGTTTCCCATCCACTTTCATTTTGTAGCTTATTAATCAGATTCCTTTATCGCCTCTGTGGTGCTTGCATATGAAAAAACGTTGTATTTCTATCGCCAAATTTCAACTAGTTCAGTCTAGCCTTTTGTTCCCAATAATATTCATCCTTTTCGATCTCAAAGTTCAGCTGGATCTTTGTATCAATCATCTCAACCAAATTCCTATCATCCTTTTCAGCTTCAACTAGTTCTGATAATTTTACTCTCAAGAACTTCTTTCTCCTATTCCTTTTCATTTGTATTCGCCCAGCCCATTTTTTTAAGCCCCTTTTTAAAAATTCCAACTTTTGCAATAAGTCTCCTGATGCCATTACCCATACGTGTTTGACTTCATCAACAAAAGAGTCCTCCAACGTCCACCAAGCTTCAAATTTGAAACTATTTCCTTTTCGTTGTTCTTTTTCCCTTTTTGTAACAACTAAAAGTGGACAATGATCAGAAAAAGAATGTACCAAGTGTTGAATTTTTTCCTCGGGAAACATTAGCATCCATTTCGCATTGGCCACACCCCTATCCAGTTGTTCTTGTATGTTTGTCTCTGGTAAATTTCATCTCTCCCAAGTAAACCAGCTACCAAAAAACCTACATCAATCAATTGACATTCCTCCAATGTTTTTCGAAACAGTTCCATTCTTTTTTCATCTCTAGGCAAACCTCCTTTTTTTTCAAACCCATACATAATTTCATTGAAGTCTCCACATACAAACCAGGGGATATCTTCATCATTATATAGATTTTCCAAAACAGTCCATGAGTCTTGTAACACCTCAAACCCGGCCCAGACGTTATGACCGAATTCGGCGTGTCACATTGAAGTGTTTTTTGAAAACCATGTTTTCATTGAAAACCCTTCTTGATGTTTAGAAACTTTTACCGTTTAAACTTGTATAAAACCTTAGCCTTATTTTTTTTCCAAAATGTGATTCATTGTAATAATCAAAACATTGTTAACAACCTTGTAAAGTCTTATGGGAAACTTTGAAAACTTGTAAACCTTTGTAGTGGCAGAAACATGTTATTTTAAAAATAGTTAAGTATTGAAAAATCAAACCTTCTTTGTTATGGCTTAAAGTGAATGGATATTACGCACCAGGTAGGATTCAAGAAAAGAGGAGGTGAGTCAATTAGACTGCTTAAGTACCTAGCTCTTCCATAATCCAATCCTAGACATGCACACATCCATTGCCACACTTTAAGCTTATTACTTGTCCACGAACAACAAACTAAGTTTAAGTCTATTTAAAATATTTATTTCCTTTGAAAACATTTACGTTGCGGAAGCTTTGCTCGGTTATCGTGATATTTTGAAAATAAGTAACTTTTATAAAATGCGCCCTAGAGCTAACCAATTTTAAGGAATCAATTTAAGTGATGTGAATCTCAAGTTGAAAATGATTTAAGTAATTTAAAAACCCAAAATAAAAATAATAGAGCGACCTTATTACAACTTTAACCAAAATAGAAACAATAAAAAATAAATGCGAAATTTGAAAGGAAGCTAATCGAAACTTATTTAAAAACCAGAGATTTAATCTTCGTGGCCACTCTGAATCCCGCCTAGCTCCAAGTCCACTGATCTAAGGCTCACCTGCAAAGATGGGAAAAAGGGGGGGTGAGTTTGGAAAACTCAGTGTGTAAAGTATCCCAACCAGAGCCCAAATCAGTTCAAGCTTTACTGGGCCTAAGCCCTATTCAGAAATTAGTGTTAACTGGGCCTCAACCCATATCAATATTAATCTGGGCCATAGCCCATTACAGAATCAGAGTATACTGGGCCTAGCCCATATCAGTATCAATCTGGGCCCATTTCAATACAGTTGGCGCATAACAAAACAGTCTCATATGATTAATGCATGATGACCCCATCTAACCCTGCACTTTCCCCCGTCCATCCCTACACTTACTGTGGGGAATAAATCACCCACGCCATCCCTACACTTACAGTGTTAGCACCGGTTGCGGCACTAACTATAATCCGCAGCAAAGTTGCTTATATCGGAATATGTGGCACAGCCACCAGAACGGGTTCTTCCTCCATAACAAAACCCAACCCCATGCAACAGATATACATGTCATGGTATATAACAAATAGAATCCGAATATCATGCATTTCAGTCAAAATTAACCCTAGGGGTATAACGGTCTTTTTACACCTAGGGGTAAAATGGTAATTTTCATACTTAGGGGTATTTTAGTAAAATTCACTATTTTAGGGTTTACACACATATTATAATCATTAACGCATTAACAGAAACACTTACCGAGCATTTTTACCGAATTGGACCCGTTGGCCCACTACCCTGTTTTCGGCCCATTAAGCCCAAATATACCGAAGTGCACGAAATTGCGCACTCTGTAATCATACTGCTTGCGATTACCAAAATTAACAACCAAACCACCTCACAAGCGCTTGCACGCTCGCAAGTTCACAAATACCGGCTTTTCGGCTTTTCGACTTTTACCGATCTAGTCTATGAGTGGGTGTCGTTTACACACCTGTTTTATGACGATTCGTTGACGAGATCCACGCACGAACTACCTACAATTGTATTACTACCACGTTAATCTAACTATAAAAAATGAACTACATATTAACCCCTTACCATATTCGGCCAATCCTACCTTTGCCGAAGTTAGCGACTAGGTTTAGATCCAGTTGTTCCACTTGTCCAAGCCCTTGATCAACAGCCTCTAGACCACACTATTATCAAAATAACGTAATTATCACAACCCTTAGGGCTATAAACCCAAATCGACAGCCTCCCTAACCTTTAGGGGCTTCGGCTTTTTCTAAAATACGAAATAAAGACTAGGTTGGAAAGACTTACCACCGATTCCTTCAGTCAACGATTCCCCTTAATTCCTACTTGATTCTGATGCAGTTATAAGCCCTCAAATGATAACAAAAGTTGAGCCTTCAGTGATCTTAAAATTCGGCTATGTCCCTATGGCTATGCGTTTTCGGCTTTTTGTAACAGTGAAGAAAAGATGAGGATTTTGTAATGGCTTTGTCGACAGAAACTTGGGGTTTAGAGGACTAGAGAATCGGTCAAGAATGATGAAGAGAAGTAAAAAGATTTGGCTAGGAAAAATTGACTCAGAAGAAAATATAGGCTTTCGGGATTTCGGCTTTTTATGGCAAATGGTTATGAAGGTTTAGAAACGACTGATAAAAGATGGAGATGTACAGGATGATAGGAAGATTCGGCTATAGAGGAAAAAAGAAAAAGAAAAGGAGAAAGTAGATGGAGAGAAAAAGAAAAGAAAAGAAGAAGGAAAGAGAATGGAAGAAGAGAGGAGAAACGATGAAGGTCGATATCAAAAATAACAATAGCTATGAATGGCCCCAACCTAAATCAATTAATTACTTAAAAATACCCAAGACTAAATAAATAAATAAAGAAAAGAAAGACAACCCAAACACCAAAGTTTTAAGAGTTTTTCGGCATTTAATTGCCTATAGCCGAATTGGTACTCTGCCATAAATCTTATTTCGGCATAAATTCCTTCCCAAATTCAAATTCCATACTTTTCTCCTAAATTTCAGCCCCCACCAATTTAAATCCCATCCAACCTCTTGGTACCACTAGCAGCAGTCCACCGCTTGATCGACTCAAGCCAATGCTAGGAGAGTTTCGGTCAAACTCTGAATCTCCCCCACGTGAGCAGCAAAATTCCCAACCTTACGCGCGAGATGAAGCTCGAACCCTAGACCTCCGTCCGTCTTGCGGCGCCCTTGCGCCTTCGCCCGAGTTGCTGGCCACTGCACCACGCTTTCTTCTTTGGTAATATATGGTTACAATTAATTATAAACCTTACCTGCTGAAGCTTTGGTCCGCTTAAAAATAAAAGAGAATTTCACCTTCCACGCGACTTGAACCTACGACCTTCTAACCCCACACACCCGTTACTTGCCACTGCACCAAAGTTCCTTTCATGACATAATCCTTTCACATTTAATTTTAACCTTTACCCGCTTCAGTTCTGGCTTGCTGAAAATAAAACAGAATTCGCCTTCCCCTGGAATCTAACCCACAACCTCTTGGCAAGCCTAGCACGCTGCTGCCACTGTGCCACAGACGCTCATTGTGTTAAATTATACTCGCAACCCCTCTTAACCCTTATTCCAATCGCGATCTGCATACTAAATAAAACTCCCAAATTGCACGCACCGTGCCTTAAACCCAGGCACCTCCCAGCCTTCCAAGCGTGCTTAGCCACCAGGCCCGGTGCTCCTTTATGCTAAAACGCAGCCCAAATTATTATTAAGGCCTACTGCCCCGATTCCCTAAGGTAGCATAAAATTAAAATTTTTCTAGAGTCTTAAACACCAAAACAACAATACTTTTATAATATATATATATATATATATATATATTTTCCCTATCTAATAATAATTATAATAATAATAATTTTATAAATATATCTAATAATAAAAATTTCAAATATCAATAATATAGTAAATAATAAAAATTTTCATAAAATTTTTCAAACATACATCAGAATATTTTTCTAATAATAATAATTTTATCTCATAATACTAATTAAAATTTCGTAAAATTTAAAATATCCGTAATAATAAATACAATAAAAATTTTCTAGTAGTAATTTAATTCAAAATTTTTCTTAAACGATAATATTTAAAATTTCTTAATTATTCAGGTTTTCTTCTATTCGAATCCCAGACTCAAGGCCCAATTCTTTCTAGGCCCAATTTTTGGGGTGTTACAAGTCTTCTCTATCTTGAGCATACAAGGTTCCATAAAAACCTGTAAATCGCCATTTATCATGTATTTCATTATCTTCCACTATCACATTAATATGTCTTTTAGGAAAATTTTGAAGCGTGATAATAGTGTCATTTTTTCATGCCAAACACAGTCCTCCTCTAGTACCCTCCAATCCAATTTTGATGCAATTCACAAAATCACAACTCCGTCGAACTCTTTCCATCGAAATTTTGTAAAGTTTAATCTCCATAAAGAAGACTATTTGGGGATTATAAATCTTCCGCGAATGCCAAAGTCTTCGAACTGTCCATGAACTTCCCAATCCATGGACGTTCCATCTTAAGATTTTTATTGCGCCCGATCGACTTGCCTCTTGGCAGCTGCCGATAATAAATGATTAAGTTCCACCATTCTTCTATTCCTTGGTATTACATTGCTGATCTCATCTTTCCCTGTTAAGTCGTCAATTTCCCTTCTAGATCTCTTCTTCCCCTCCTCTCCTATTATTACTGCATCTTCCAAATCATGATCCATCATAGTATGGGCCTGATCTACCAAAGCGTTTTCCATCCGTTTACCAAGAACTGAATCCACATTCTTCTCGTATCTCATTTTATTTTCCATCTTCCACTGACTATTCCCTAATCTTCTATTATTTTCACAAATTCCTCCCAATTCCCCCTCCCCTTCCTTACGTAGCCAGATACTATTCATAGCTAAAGCTTTTCGAGACTGAGCCCGCAAAGATAAATCCCAACCCATTTCAGCAACTTCCACTCCAAGTGTCATATTTGCTTCACAAAAGGAATCGCTATGGCCTAATCTACCATAATAGAAACAGAATAATGATAATCTCTCATATTTAAACCTGACAAATGAACGTCTCCCACAAAACATAATATGTTTCTTTCTTTTCAAATGACGCCTTACATCAATTTGGACTATAATTCTCATGAAATTTCTATTCTCTTTTCCCAAATTCGATCCATCATATTCCAGAAAATTCCCTAAAAAAATTCCCCAGTTGCACCGCCAAAATCTTAAAAAACATACCAATAAAAACATTATGGATCTGTACCCAAAAAGGTGTCATGACTAAAGGCACTTGTAATGGATCCTCCCCCCATTGCAGTTTATAAAGAACCAACAGATGGTCATTAACGGTCCAAGGGGAACCCTTTATAACCCTTTCCATATCCATAATGTGAAAAAATTGAAGCAAATACCTTTTCTTCCCCAGATCTCGAATTTGAACACCCTGAACAAGATGCCACAGATTCGCCATAGTACTATTCATTACTAAAAAGTGAATTATGTTGGCTGTTAAGAAGCAACCCACTAGTTGTAAAATCTCCCCGCTCTTTCCTTGTTCAGATATGTTTGTATTTGAATAACTTCATCTTCTTCTTTATTAACCGTCAATTGAGCTAAATCGTTTTCCATCGATGCAGGTGCAGCTCACGATCGTGACTGTCTTTCTTCAAATTGTAGAAGAAAATTGTGCGTGAGGCGCAGCCTTCAAGAGACAAAACTAAAGAATTCAAAAAAAAAAAACCTAAAATTCCTACCAGAGACGGCAGACAATAACGTGCTAGGGTAGTAGACTTTTTTTGAACATCCAATATAATTTTACTTTATGTAATTAATATAAAAATTAACATTATTAAAATAATAACTAATTAACATAATTAACTCTAATATTAATTAAATGTTATTTAAAATACTTAAAATTTTATTCAATTAATAACTTTATTTTATATTAATAAAATTAGCATAATTTAAAAAAATTACCACACTTTATTCATGTCAAAATTTTAAACTAATAATCATAAATTATATGATTATAATTATCACAACTATATTATATTTTATGCATAGAATTTTATTCAAGTAGTAACACTATTTTAAAATCAATATGTATTTTTTAATTAATAATTATAATTATAATTTTATTTATTTTAAATGTACAATTATCACTTCAATTATATTACAACTTTTAATTAACAATTATAATTTAAATTCTATTTATTTTTAAATGTATAATTATCACTTCTATTTTATTTCAACTTTTAATTAATAATTCTAAATTAATCATTATAATTATTTTTAAATGTAAATTTAATAATATGATAAAATAAAAGAAGTTTATCCAAACTCGTGCTTTAATATATATTATGATACCATTTTTCAAGTTTTTGTCAAAATTTAAAAATAATAAAATAAAATACTAGAAATCAAAAGTGAGAAATTTAGTGGACAAAAGAGTACTTTAAATTATTGAATCTAAGCTCTATTTCTATAATAATAATAATAATAATAATAATAATAATAATAATACTAATAATAATAATAATAAACAATTAAGCTTACGAGCTACTCCAACTAAGCATTGACAAAATCCAACATTCTCAAACTCAGCTTGCTCCATTGATTGAACTTGACTCAACAAGGACTACAGCTTTAAATAATCATCCATGTCTGCACAATTTGAAGAATATCAGAAATTACAAACAACATGCTACGCTATCAAAGCGGAAAATAGATAAGCTGCTTCGGAATAGTACTTTCTGGTTCGACTAATAGACATAAATCAACAGAAATTTATGTCTTGGAACTCGTTTCATTTTCGAGTTAAAATAGATAACCTTGATGTGCAATCGAAATACCTGGGAAAATTATCGAGGTACTTTCAAGGTGGCAATTTTCCTGTTAAGTAGAGAGAAAGTTTGTCTCTCGTGATCGAGGCAGATTGGTCGAATGATTCACAATTTTGTCGATGATAATCAATGTCATGCTGATGGGACAATGACATATCATCCAGCACTTCGTCCTCAAGATCGATAAGAATGTTGTGCAACAAGCAGCAAACAAGAATGATTCTCGGCAATCTGTTCCTATCGGGCATCCACATCACCCCATGTATTATTCTCCACATCTCCTTGAGCCTTGCCAGAGCCATCTCGGCTACCATTCTGGTTGCAGCATGTCGTTTATTGAACTCAATTTGAAGATCTGAGAGGCTTTTCCCTTGATAAGGAGTAAAAAGCCACGGCAATAGGGGAAAACCTGCATCCCCTATTATATATTCTCTTATTTCTGTTCCTTCTGAAATGTTTAGCTTCTTTCCGTTTAGCCTCTTTCCTTCTTCGGAAAGTCTGAATAAACCTGAGCTCTGTAGGACAACGGCATCACTTAAACTTCCTGGCCACCCAACAATCACATCACGGAATCTCATCTCAGGGTCCACAACTGCCTGCAAGACCATGCTGTAGTTCTTCTCCCGATCAAACCAGACATGATTCGAAGGGTCCATTGTAGGCAGAGTCATGACAATGTGTGTGATGTCGATCGCACCGCAGCAATTAGGAAGGCCCCGTATTTTCTCGAACTTTGACTTAATTTGTTCCATCTCTTCTTCGGTTGAAGGCCAACTGAGATGATGCAGCCCTCTTTCCTCCATTGATTCCACAAACCGCCAGGTTATCTGAGAAACAGTTGATTGATTCATCCCAAAAGTATCACCAATTATCGATAATGACTCACCAGAGCTAAGCCTTCTAAGAGCAACGGCAACTTGATCATTTAGAGACAAAGGCTTGCCATATATATCAGTGTAGCTCGATTGCCTAGCCATCAGATCGTCCTTCACTAGCGAACAGATGTAGTTGAATGTCTTTCTCGAAATTCTGAAAACCGATTCAAAACTTTGTGAACCCTTTGATTGGGATAAAGGACCTAAACAGTGACAAAAGACAATTAAACTCAAACCATAAGTCTCACTGCTCCCGGCATATATCAATGACATTGCATTTGTAATCTTAAATTCAAACAATATCCGATACCCCAGCATATAAGTTCAAAGAGCTCAACTGTTCCGGCATATCTACAAGCTTTGTTCTCTCATTAACAACAGAGACACATTTAAAGCACATTATATGACTAAGAGAAATCGATGACAATAGAACCATAGCCCGAGCCACTTGCAGTCATTACGTAAGCAAAAGTACCACTTAAATGGAGATATCAACATCGATATTCAGATGTGTTATGGTCTTCTGGACCACTACCTATGCTGCTAAATATCACCTAGTTTCGAGATGATCCGTATATGCATAACATATTCGTTCTCCATAAAATACTTAATAGATTACTTCATAACAACAAAACCAAGGTTCGATCAAAATGACATATTGCAATAAGAAATTTATCCGAGCATGGATATCAATCATCTGATTGCAGTTCAATGAAGAGACATTTTACATTCAAGCAACAAGCAACACCGAAAAAGAAGTTAATTGTGCAGTGACTCAAAAATTTGTTCTGCAAATGTGAGTAAAAGGGTCAAAATAGAGCTCGGAAGACCCGTTGCTTAGCCTTTCAAGATGCACATACTTAATTTCTAATGCTTAATCCATACAGGTTTATATCCTAGTAACTCTAAACATATGGATTGAACTCATGTCCTTAAGAAAACAACGCCTGTCATGATAAACCATCGACGAACAGAGCAGGTGAAAAGCATAACATCACAGGCAGACAAAGCACGAATACAAACTGCATTATACCCAAAATATCTCAAAACATCAATCTAGTCACTACAGTTGTGTTTTCAACCTATGTCCTAAAACAGAAATTTTGTCAGAAAACTTTTTAGACAAAAAACCTAACAAATGCCTCTTGGAGCACTACATAGGACAACCCAAATTCCCAGCAATGAAAGCAATCCATAAAACCAAAATACCATATAGATAAAAAGCTTCAAATCTTGCAGATAATTTAAACCCAGCAAAGCTCCATCTCACACCATTCAATCAAATTAAAAGAGACCCATTTGGACCCAAGTCATGAAATTTCATTAAACATAAAGCAAAACCCAACAGCAGCCTTTCTAATAATCATTTATATATATGTTTAAGCAAAACAGAATCAAATGCCTTAAAAACATTGAGGAACAGTAGGGAAGTATGTTATTTACAATACCTGAAATCCTGTTGGAGAACTCATCCCACCAATCCAAAGGCTGAGGTTGAGACCCTAAAGAAGAAGGCAAGACATTGTGGTCAACCACCTTCTTGTCTGCTGTTTTTTTCCTTCTCTTGAACCCTTTAATGGGTCCCATTGGAAGAAACCCAACCTCTCAGATGAGTGTTTAAACTTAAAAGGAACTTGAAAGAACCTAACAACAAAGATCAAAGGAACTTGTGCAATGATAAGTGGGTGAATGAAGAAGATTGAAGAACTGAAATAAAGGTCTTTGAGCAAACAAAAAAAAGAAGGAAAAACCAAAGACAAGAAGAGTTCTAGCCTTCTAGGTACTATGTAGGAATTAGGCAACTGACGTTAAGTGATTTCTTTTGTTGTTTAAGGAAAGACATAGTTCATAACCTTTCAATGGGTCATTGACCTCAAGCACCACCAGCTTGTTACTTTATTTTTTTGTTCTTTTTCAATTTTCTTATTAGTGAATATTTTTGGGAAGGTTTATTTTTTAGTTTTTAATATAAATGAAATGTTATATAAATCAACAACAATATGTTATCAGTTCGAATTTAAATGAAATAAAAAAATCTAATTTAAGTTAATAACATAAAAGAATAACGTTTAAGTCCATTATTAACACTTCAAAAGTTATAATTTAAATTTTACCGTCGTCTTGTAGTATGTATCAATTGTTAGATACAAATTTGGTTACCATGAATATATTTAATTTAAAAAAATTCATGATCCTTCAAAATATTATATTATAGCCCATACCTAAGTATATAGTAAATACAAATATATGAATATGATTATTTCCTTTAAAAGGATAAAGGTATTGCCATATTGGTCCTAGCCATTGAGTCTAAGTAGCCATCTCTGTGGCTCAGGCTTAGAACAACCCAACTCTATTTCTTGAAGCCCAAATGCTATTCCTTCCATATAACAGTGCAAAAACAGAATTCATAAATGGTGTTTATGGTTTTAATTGGGTTTAACTATGAGATTGATGTACATTATACTTATTTAAGTTGGGTTTAAAATATGGACTTAAATTTTTTAAATTTATTTATATTTGTAAACGATTAATTTAAGTTTATTTTAATATTAAACAATTATATTTATAGTAATATTTTTCTAATATTTAAATTATATTATCATATATTACTATAGTTTAGTTTTTGTATTATAAATTATATAATATTTAAAAATAATATAATATATTATAAACATAAAATAAATCAGAATAGGTGTCTAATTTTTTTGTCTAATCCTATTTTTGAACTAATGTTTTTGTTGAAATCTTTTCGGATTTTGGATGTAATTTCGTATTCAAACAAATAACTCGAATAGATTTACTGCCGAAAAAGAAAATTGGAAATATAGCAAATAATTACACCACAAGATAATCAAGAACACAAGACACTATCCAAAGTTCTAGTCTTAATCCATTATCTTGCTCTTCAAATAACATTGTATTTAAATAGAAGATGTAACATCCCAAAATAAGGCCTAAACGGAACAGTGGTTGCGAAACCACAAATTTGAGGTAGAAAAATTTATTTTATTATTATTTTGAGGTTTATAGTATGATTGCATGATTGTGTGAAAATTTCGTGATGAAATTCTATGCATAAAGTGCTTAAGTTGAGGTTAGGGACTAAATCGAATAATTTGCAAAACTTGCATTCTAGAAGTTTTTAGTATGAAATTGCTTTGGAATATTAATTAGGAGGGTTTAAATAACAATTTGACCAATTTTAAGTTCATGGACAAAAATTAGGACATGGAAGGAATTTTTGAAAGTTTAGTAAGGAGGGGCAATTTGGTCATTTGGATATTAAATGAATTAAAAAGGGAAAAATAACACAAAAATGGTCATCTTCTCAATTAGTTTCTGCCGATTTTTTCTCTCCTCCATAGCTGGGGTTTCTTCAACTTTCAAGCCTCATAGTAAGTGATTCTAAGCCCCGTTTTTAATGATCTTTACGTTTTTGGAGTCCCGGTAACTTGATTAAGCTTATTCTAGCAATAATTCAACCTAGGGTTCATATTTGGAAAAATACCCATAGCTGAAATTTTTTTATTTTGGTGTTTTATGATAGAATATGAGGTTTTAAATTATGTTAAACAACTTATGCTACTCGATTTTAAGTGAAAACGAGTAAAAAGGCTTAAATCGGAAAAAAAAAATACCAATAGTCATAAGTATATGTTAGAGTGTGATTTTGATATTGCCATAGAAGGGAAAAATGATCAGCATGTCATAAAACATAAGAAAATAGGATGAAGTTTAATTTACGAGCCTTGGGGCAAAAGTGCAAATATGTGAAAGTTTAGGGGTAAAAATACAATTTTGTAAAAGTTTGGGTCACGGACTGTTTTAATAAATGTGAATATTAAATAAGTTAAATTTGCTATTATAGATCAAGAAGAACGAAATTCGGGAGTAGATCGGGGAAAAGAAAAAGTAAAGGACTAAATTGTAAAGTTTAGTCACATTTTGTATCAAGGTAAGTTACAGCAAATAAATGCAATATTATTTTATTTTACATTATTATTTTCAATTTCCAGCATTTATATATTTATGTTATGAAAATATTTAAAGTCGAATTTAAGGTGAAGTGATAGACGAAAAGTGTTAGAAAGCCCTGGTTGAACCCTAGGAATGTTAGGATATTAGGGTTGACAGGACAGAACAGAAATGAGCCATGTAAGTCCATATTAGAAATATGGCTTTGGAGACAGGATTGAGCCATGTAAGTCCATATTATATATGGCATTGGAGACAGGAATAATTCATGTAAGTCCATGTCAAAGACATGGCATTGGCAGGATATTGAAAGACAGGAACGACCCTAGTATTCTTAGTATTCCGAATGGTTCAACAGGTCAGGGTACGAGTTAAATTACACTGAATTAACAGCAAAGGAAAAGTAGATTATATTTATGAAAAAGGAAAGGTCAGGTAAGAAAGAAGGTAAGGGAATAAAGAAGAAGATAGAAATTGAGAAGTAAAGAAATTTATGATGTTAGATGATACTATGCATAATTATCCATTATGTTGAATGTTGTGATTTATTTGCTTGTAAGCTTACTAAGCCTAGTGCTTAATCTCTTTATTTTCTTCTTCTTATAGTACTTATCTAGCCACTCGGGGATCGAAGGAAACGTCGGAGGCCGATCACACTATCAAAGAAATAACTCGGTATAATTAGACGTTTTGTTTTGGGTATGGCATGTATAGAAACTTAGCTACTTTTGGTATAATATGAAAAATGAATGATGTGTAAATACTTGCTAGTGATTAGCTAATAAAATGGCCGATGATATACATGTTTATTAATATGTATGATTGAATGGTGATTATCACATGAAAATTATGAAAAATGTGAAAGTAACAGAAATGACGTAAATTTGAAAAATCACTAAAAATTGTAGAAACATATTTTGAAGATGAATAATATATGAAATTAAATCTTATTATGTCTATTTTCTTATGGAATAAGCAAAACAGGTAAAGGTATTATATTTTATGAGATATCTGAGTTTTAGTGAAACAGGGTCAGAGCGATTTCTAGATCCCCTATTTCAACTTTGGAAATTCACCATAAATTGTCCAAAACTAATTAGAATGTTTACTTTATATGGTTAGAATCCTTGTTGAGTCTAGTTTTAAGAGAAACAAACGGCTTAGTCATATGAATTTCGTACGGGAAGAAACATGGTTCGTAGTAAGAAGAGGTCAGTGCAGTCGAGTTTTGAAACAGGGGAAACTTTAACTAATAAACTGTACTAATTGGCCAAGTCAAAAATTCTAGGAAAAAAAATAGTAGATAGATATATGAGTCTAGTTTCAGGAAAAATTTACGGATCTTAATTTCGAGTTTTGAAACTCGAGAAATGAATTTTTAAACAACCATGACGCAGAAAAATAGTTTATTCTGAAAATTAAAATAAGTGGTTTAAAGTTGTTTAAAAGGTAAGATAAGTTTAGTAACAGCTCAAGCTTGACTCCGGTGACGGTTTCAGGCGTGGGGGTGTTACAGAAGATGGTGTAGGCAACATTTCTTTTTACCTTCATGAAACTGAAAAAAGAGAACATTTTAACCATTTTTGCATCATGATTCATAGCATATTACTAGTTTCTCTCATCAACTCATCAACCCCTAATTTCCATTGATTCCAAATCCTTGACTCTCTTTGATCCACAAGCAATCAATTGCATTAAAACCGCAGCTGCTTTGATCCTCCCACTAGGACGATCATTTTCAACGCTTTGATCTCTAATATCTGCTGCTATGTTCATACTTTTCAGAATTTCCGAATTCGAATTCGAAGACGGCCTAGAATCCTCCTGCACTTGATTGCTTCCCATTTCATGTTCTGTCTGTGTTGATACACTGTTGCCTTTGCTGCTAAAATCCCTACTGGTTTTAGCCTTATAGATTTTGTGTTCATCATCAAGCTCCTTGAATTCGCTCCATGAATGATATTTCCTTCTAGTTTTTCCAGCAACATTGGAATCTTCACTTGAACTGTATGTCTCTGAAGAATTTTTTGATATTGATGAAGTTGAAGAAACTGTTTCATAAGAACGAAAGCTTAGAGAAGATTCTAACAATAGTGAGCCTTTGAGAATGTATTCACGTCCATTACAAGGGTATATGTAGTCGTTCTCTGATAAATCTTGCCACACAAATCCATTCTTGTAGCTCCTGTAATGAAATCTTTACATTATTAGATTACAGTATTTTACCATGTCTGAATATGTGTCTGTTACCTTTTTGAAGACCAGGAGAACCTGTTAGCCATGCCATCACCTCGGAGGGTGTTTAGTTTATTTATAACATCTGTAAAAATAGATCAGATTACAATTTACAACATATCAGAAAAAGTTCATTAAATTTCTAGAGAACCCGGTTTTTACCTTTGAGAAACAGTCCTTGAGGAGAAGAAAGAGGGACTTCTAAGAAATGAGGATGTTCAAGATGGCCATTGCGGGACAAGTAGTAAACAACAGGAACTTTCTGATCATTGTTTGGTTTTTTTCTTTCGAACCAAACAAGGGTTCTGTCAGGACTGGTTTCTTGATATCTCTTGTTCATTGGTAACTCTGTTTTGCCTCTTGAATTGGTTGTTGCCATTGCTTTTTACACAAAAGCTCAAATGAAGATGATGATGAGAGAACTTAACTAAACATAAAATATGGGGCATTCAAAAGTTCAAAAATTTGAAAGAAAGAAGAAAGTTAGAGGGCAGGTAAAGTTAGAGTAGTAGTAGGTTTTAATTGAATCAAAGCCAAGGGAACAGGTGACAGGAAAAGTGGGGGATTCTGCATATTTATAAAGAGAAGACAAAGTACTAGCAAACATAAGGAAACTGTGTTATGGTTATTTGCAGTGGAATTGTTGATATTTTGGTTATAGAGAATTCTCACTTACAGAGGATAGATGGCACATTTCCACATGAATTTGAACTTTTTTAATTTTAGGTTTAGTTTTTGTTATATAATTTTTATCTCTTATACTACATATTTTTATAATTTTAGTCCTATATTATTAATTTATAATTATATGCATTTATTTTAGTTATTTAGCTTTAATAAGCTTTCATTTTGATCACACATTTTCTTTTTAAAAATTAATATTATTTATAAGAAAACATGAATTTTAAGGGAACTGAGTTATTCAATTACTGAGATGAAACACAAGTTTTTAGCTCGGGTTTTTCCCTATAAAAACATAATTAATCCCCTTTAAACCCTAGGTTTTTCCTCTTATTCAACAACATAATTAATTGAAGAAAAAAAAGGGAAATGAAAAAGATAATTTATATTTCCAATAAAAATTCAAGCTTTTCCTGTAAAATTCTAGGTTTTTCTATAAAAAAAACTAAAATTAATTTTGAAAAGAAAAAAAATTGATTGAGCCTTAACTCAATTGACTTCGGCATTGTTGCAAATACAGGAAGATGTGGATTCGACTACGTTGAAATAAATTATTTTTCTATTTAAGGGTTAGGAAGGGGTTATAGATAGCTCTAGATTTTGAATCAAAAAAAGCAAATATATCAAAACCTGTAATGAGATTAAAATGATAGAAGTATGCAAAAGTAGTGATTAAAATGATAGAAGTATGTAACGGCAATACCCATATCGCAAACCTTTCATTTTTTATGCCCAACATGAAAATTATAAAAGTTGAGAGACCAACTTTGTAATTTACCCTAACATATAAATAAGTTTCGGTTCTTTAATATATGATCAAATTGCATGGATTAAAATAAGGCGGGCAAACTTTGAAAAAATCATGATTGATTAAGCTATGCAAGGGGTTGTTAGAAAATGGATATTTTATTTTTTAGAGTTTAAACCAACACCTATATAACAATTGCTTCAGTTGTAGGACCAAATCCCAGCATGTTGTTTAGATAATTTGTCAAAGCTCACGGATCAAAGTGAAAAGAGGACAATTTCCATTTTCAACATGAAAAGTCAAAGCCAGTCCCGTGAAACAATGATGCTGAAAACATGGAAACATTTTGACAGCCTTTGAAGCTTCCAAAAATTCAATGGTTGAAGCTCATATAAATAGCATCTATTTTTTCCTCAAAATTTTACCAATTTGTAAGTACAGCAGGACTCACATGTAAATAGTAGCAGTAATTCAAGTGATAGGAGAAAAAAAATAAAAAACCTTCCATTAATGGTCAATTTGTGTTTGTATTTGTTGTTTCTGCAGATTTCTTATTTGGGCAAGCAGAAGAGATATGACCCTTTTGTCCGCACTCGTAGCATGTCCTTCTCCTCAATTTCCCGCTGCTAACGGTCAAGCCATCATTAGCAACTTCGTTAACCGTAGGTGCTTCATTAACCGTTGAACCACCGTTGCCAACTTCATTAACTGTAGGTGCTTTGACACTCACAGTTGCTTTGACACTCGCAGATCCTTTTGGACAAGCAGAAGAAATATGGCCCTTTTGTCCGCACTCATAGCATGTCCTTCTCCTCAACTTACCACTGGTAATGCTTGAGCCACCGTTATCAACCTCATTAACCGTAGGTGCTTCATTAACCATCGAACCACCAACTTCATTAACTGTATGTGCTTCAACACTCACAGATCCTTTTGGGCAAGCAGAAGAAACATGGCCCTTTTGTCCGCACTCATAGCACGTCCTTCTCCTCAACTTACCACTGATAACACTTGAGCAACCATCATCAACTTCATTAACCGTAGGTGCTTCGACACTCACAGGTGCTTCAACACTAAAAGCTCCTTTGTCCTTTTTACGGACTTCATTACTTGTAGGATCAGACCTTGATTGAGTTTTAACTCCATTCTTAGGAACTGCACAACTTATCTTGGCAGGTCTACCACACACAATTTCTTGGTCCAATTTCAATGCCATGGCTACCGAGACACTATCAGAGAAATCCACATGAGCATAGCCTCGGAATTCCTCTGTTTCCTTGTTCGTGCCAAAGCGTATAGATGATATGTTGCAATCTGAGAAAAACCTCTTCAAATCATCCTCAGTAATATCCCAAGATAAATTTCCAACATATATTCTGTTGTATCCCTCCACCATCTTCGGGGCAAAACCAGTCGCTTTATTGGCTCGAGTGGATTTGTAAGGCTGAATTGTTAGCTGCATTCCTCCCCTGAGGAAAACATCAGAAAACCATAAGCATGTTTTAACAATAGGAAATAATGAGAGACATCGACAACTGAAGATCATAACATTGACTCACATTTCAGCTCTATCAAGAGCCAAGGCTTCTTTTGCTGCTGCTTCTGTCTGTACGTAGTGATGATAAAAAATGTCAACAAACTCAATCGATAGTCGAGTAACTACAATAAGATATACATATACATATATACATGAAAATTCCATTTTCAAAAGTACAAACAGAGCCGACTTTTAATGTCAAGAATATTGTTAAAAAACTTCAGCTTCTACTCCTTTTAAATTCCATAAGATCTAAACATGTCATAACAATAACCGTAACTCAATAGATGATACTAATACAAAGAAACTGGTCTACCCCAAGCATCACAGATAATTACCTCGAAACTAATAATTGCAATTCCTCTAAACTTCCCGGTGTCAGGGAACTTCATACAATCAACATCAGTTATGGTGCCACAACTTTCAAAATAATACCGAATATCATCCTCGGTATAGCGATATGGAATGCCTCCAACATATACTTTTGTGGCCACATCCATCCTCACCTGGCTGCATAAACACACACAGCATAACAGCTACGAAATTTGAAACAATAACCCCATTTATAAGCAAATGGAGGAAGAAGAAAACATTATCAATCGACTACAGAACACATCATAGAAAGCAAAAAGATATAAAAGTTTTGTTTTTCGTCCAAAGGTCCTTCACTTTTTGGACATAATTCCTAAATGGACAACACACATCAACTAAGTTAAAACTTATAAGATAAACCTATTCTTTTTCTTATAGAATAGAGTGGATGCAGCAGATTGAGCTTCAAAAGCAACATTGAGAATTCAATTTTTCTTACTTCCGTCCCCATTTTTTTTCAGCTTTCCAGTTGACTGTAAAAATTACAATATCTTTACAGATTGCAAATCATATAAAAAAGAAATACAAACACAATTCTGCTAACAGGATGAAACAATCAATAGCAACTAAATGATACTTTGCTAAAATAAGCAAAATTTATCTTAAGAAACTTAAAAAATATACTTCTTTTTAAATTTCCAAAATGCAAACAGGAACACCGATCACCAAAAGCACAATCAATCTGAAATACCAAACATTAAAACTCAATTTTTTAAAAAAAAAACCAAATTTATGAAAGGGTATTCTAAAAATTACCTTTCAGTCGCATTTTCAAACTGCACAAACCCTTGCTCTTCACTCACAATCTTCGGCTTCTTTTTCTTCTTATTCTTTGCCTTCTTCTTCTTACTATTCTTATTATTTTCCTTATTCTCCGACGTCGTTTTATCCTCTTTCACCTTCTCCTCTCTCTTCCTCTTCTTTTTCTTCTTATTTTCAACCTCCTCACTGTTACCTTGTACTTTATCTTCTTCACCCTCTTCTCCATTTTCTTCAGCTTCCTGGTTGGACCCTATTAAAAAAGGAATGTTTTTTCTTCTTTTTTCTCGCTTTGACAACCTGGGTTTCTGAGTTACTGAGTCTAGGAGTGATTTCAGGGATTGGGGCTCCGAATTCGAATCTGGTTTTTTCTTATCCGTTTCGGATTCGGCTACCCTTTTTGCCAATAGTTCTGCTCTTAGCTTTTGCTTCAGCTTCTTATTCGACAACACCATTTTTGTTTCTCTTAACTTCTCAGTTCTCACAGATGGTTAAAACCCTAGACCAAGGTTCTTGATTTTGAAGTAAATGAGAATACCAGCTATACGACATCGTTTAATTTTTGTATTATTTTTCGGCTTTTCTAGTTTAATTTTTTTTTATTTTGGCTTAATACATCATTTAGTCTTTAAAGTATACCCTTTTTATGCTTAGGTCCTTAAAACTTTTTCTCCGAATTCAGAACCTAAAGTTAGACGCCGGTTCTTTTTGGGGTTTAAATGAAAACTAACACTCTAACTGGCCAGTTAATGACAAAAAGAAACTGATTAAATGTCATCTCACTTTTTCATTACAGAAAGTAGCTTAAAAAATTAATTTGTTATTTTTAAAAGTTGAATGATTAAATTAAAATTAGAATGACTATTTTATTAGTTGCATCAAATTTAAATAATTATTGTTGTAATTTATCCTTAAAAATACTAGTTGTGGCTTTCAGAAAAGTGTTTTCTGCCATTTAATAAAACTTATAATTTAACATCAAAGTTATATTTTAAGTTTTAAGATAAATAGTTTAAAAGATACAAATAACTCTACTAGTCTATTTATACTTTTATATATATATATATATATATATATATATAAAAGGCTGATTTGATTTTTCTTATTTGGAAATTAATTACACAGTTAATTAATAAAGGAGACAAAATTAAATTTTCAATAATATATACTCATCAAGGTTAAATTTTATCATACTAAAATTTATTTGATGATTAATTAAGTACATTTAATTATCATACTAAAATTTAAGAAAATTATTAATACCTTCAAAATTAAAGAAAAATAATAATTAAATATAGTTGGTGAAGTCTTAGCTCGATTGGCATTAGTATTATTGTCAGTGTAGGAGTACGTGATTTCGAGTACGTTAAAGTATATTTATTGTAACGCCCCAAAATTTTGAGAAGTTAATTGTGAGATTTTGCAATAATTAATTTTTATTCCTTCTCTTTTTCTTTTTTTTTTTCTCCTTTCATTTTTTTTCTTGTTTGTATATCGTTTGAACGTGTTGTTGTTGATCGTTGAACTTCTCATCCTAATCTATGGTATGAGTCGAGTGAGTACGTCTCCTGTGATGTTAATTGTGATAATTCGTTAAAAGTTCTAAGAAACGATAGTACCGTATCATTGATAGCTTGCGCTAATGGATGAATTCTCATTGTTAAATAATGTTGGTTCCTTATTTTAGGAATTGGTGTTGGAAGTAACGAATCTCGGCATGATAATTCAAGTAATAGCAGTTAATCTTTCTTTAAGTGTCGATTCCGTTGAAGGTTTTATGTTGAAGTTTTCGACATAAGTTTCTGTGTATAATTGTGCTTCATTGTTGTTAATTTTTGTTGATTGATCAATTGGATGGTTGTTTTAGGCTTTGGAGTCTCTCTACGTTCTTATCGCTTCAAAATCTCTTCAGGTGCGTACCAAAAAACACCTAATTTTGCAAATTTTAGACGCCAAAAAACGTAGTTGTCGACATCACATGGCTAGGGACATAGTCGTGTGCCCAAGTCATGTGAGCCACACGAACGTGTGTTAGGCCGTATGGTTGGCCGTATAACTCATTGTTCATCGAATTTGAGCCACATGGGCAAGGGACACAGACATATGTCTAGGCCGTATATGGCCATGTTAGTGCAGGGTTCACACGGGCAAGGGATACGGACGTGTGTCTAGGCCGTGTAACTCACTGTTTATGACTTAGGACCACACGGCCAAGGACATGGGCATGTGCCCAGGCCATGTGAGGCACACGGGAAAGGACATGGGTGTGTGTCCAGGCAGGTGAGCCATTTGGGTAAGGACATGGGTGTGTACCTAGGTCGTGTGGCATATAAATAGGATTCAAATCTTATTTCTGAGGCCGTATGATTTGAAATTTGATTGTATGAAGACTCTCTGATGCTCTAAAGTTGATATATGGATGATATAAATGTATGTGTACTGTGATGGTTATTTTTTATATTGATCTGTATTATCTATTTGTGAAATGAATTGGAATGACTGAACGCATGTTGTGGATATTTGTAATTTTCATTTGCACGGGTTGGGATATTGTAAAGAAGAAAGTAATTTGTTCTGAATCAGTGGCTAAGCCACAATGTGTATAAATATGAATCTGGCACTTTGTCGTATTTTGACCTAGCAACTAGGTTGCGTCTTTGTAAACGTGTCAGACAGACACTTTATGGTGTGTAGGGTTGGTTGGGTATTGAACACCCTTAACGGTGTGTTGGGATGACCAAAGATGGTGTGTAGCTGATGGAAGTAGGAATAACTACATATGAATCTGATCTGTTCTGTATATGAAACTGAAATTGTTTCTATGTATGTAACTAATCTATTCTGTATCTGGGCTGAAATTGCTTCTGTTATCTAACTGAATCTTGGGATTTGAGAACTATCTTATAACTGTGTTTTAATTGAACGAACGTATTTTACACACTGAGCTCACAACTCATTTCGTTGTTAATTGGATTTCAGGTGGCTCTCAGACTTGAACGGGTTGGCGCTGCAGGAGCTTGATCAAACCATTTCATCTTTTCATTAAATTCTACTATTAGTAATTCCAGTATCCTATGCTATTATGATTTTGGGAAGATTATGTAGTTAGTTAATTGTTGTGATGAATATAATATGTTGAATGATTTCACTGTGAACGTGTTATAAATGTGGTTTTCCTAATATTGATAATGTAATTATTTGGACTTGGTCTGGACGTCTAGGCCAGGTTTAGAGTGTTATGTTTATTTTCTTGATTAAGGATTAGGAAGGAATTTTTGGTAGTTTTAGAAATTATATAAAAAAAAATCTTTAATTTTAAGCATGCAACAACTGATCTTGACATACGTATTTGTTGTATAAAATCACCATAAAAACAATAAGAAATATTTCCAAGTGATAGAAATGTTGAGATGATGAATTTAAATTAATCGAGTTATGAAGGAATAAAGGGACTTATAATTTTCTTTCTGCGACTATAGGTTTAAATTTGGGACTTATTATTTTCTTTCTGTGAATATAGGTTTAAATTTTGCATGTTGCTCATACTTGAGATTTGGGATTTAGACCTAGGATGATTTGATTTTATATAATTGTATTAAGAATTAAATTTATATATATATATATATATATATATATATATATATATATATGATTTCACGTAAATTTATGAATTTTAGAATATTTTTAATTAATATATTTTATTTGGATATTTTATTTTTTCTTTTAATTGTTAAACAAGTACCTTTAAATTTTCTAATTTGTATTGTTATAGATAAAATTTTCATTAAAAGATATATGGTTTAAAATTAAATTTATTAGTAATGTCGTTATAATAACATATAATAAATCATGTATAAATCATTTGTGAAATGTGGTAAGTATAACACAAGTTATCGTATTATTAAATTAATATATTCTGTCATTACTATATTATCTTACCATTAAAGTTTAATTTTATAAATTTTAATAATTATTAATTTTATACATTTATTATACAAATATAATTATAGTATTAAAACATTTCACATTAAATAAATGTTTTAATAATTTTTATACTTTATAATTTAACATAAAAATTATTATTAATTACTTTTTCTATTAATAAAATTTTAATATAAATTATGCAATACTTATGAAAACATTTTCATAAAACAAAGATTGTTTTATTTTAAATAACATCACAAAAGTATATTAATTATTAATGGCTATTGTCGTAACCATTTTTTTGAAAAAACGGGAATCGACTTGAATTTTGGAAATGAAAACGAAAAAACGGGAGTCGCCACCAATTCTTTTTGGTGAGGTGTGATTGGGTCACCTCAAATTAATCATAAAAGTTAAGATTTACTAAAACGATGATTTTTTGTCTACGAAAATCAGAAAATGAGTTCGGGAGTCGGTTACGCACGAGGAAGGATTAGCACCCTCGATACGCCCAAAAATTGGTACCTAGTTGGTTAATTAGTGTCTTAGTGTCGAAAATTTAAAAACTTAAAAGAATTTAAAATACGATCCCTCTTTGCATTAACGCTAATTAAAAATGATTGAATAAATTAAAACGGATATTAAGGACCCTCTCATCTCGAGGTAATAAAATATCATGCCCAGTAAATTAGGACACGACGTCTCGAACTTTGAGACTGAGCTTGTCTTTTAATTTAAAATTAAAAGGGTATTCGATTATTTAGTGTAAGCGAGAAAAATCGAAACCCAGTAAGTTAGGGCACGATATCTCGAATTTCCAAATGTCGAATATTGCCTTTGTTAGCAAAAATCTTATCCCGAGGTAACAAAATGTCATACCTGGTAAGTTAGGGCACAACACCTCGTATCTCCGAGAATAAGCATTTTTCGAAACTCGTATTGTGATTTTTTTAAAAGAATATTCCGTTATTTAGATGAGATGAGAAAAATTGGAACCCAGTAAATTAGGGCACGATTCTCGAATTTCTAAATACAAAATATTACTTTTATGAAGGGATTATTTTTGTTAGGTAAAAGATGATATAACATAAATTTGTAAAAACGAAAAGAAATAAATCATGATATTAACAAGCATAAAAATAGGTAGTATGAATGACAAAAGCGAAAGGAATAAACAAGCTATGTAACTTAAGAAGAAAATAATAAGTAAAAAATAATAATGAATGATAAAAATAAAAATAAATAAGAATGATAGGAACAAGTAAAGGAAACTTAGTAAACCGATAAATAAATGAGTAACATATAAAATAGTAAAACAAAAATAATAATAGTGTTGACAAAGGATAAAAATGTGTTAATAAGGATAATAAAAATAATATGCTAATGATATAATAGTGATGATAATAATAATAGTAGTAAAATAAAGATAATATAGTAAATAAAAAAAAATAATAGTAATAAAAATAATAGTAGTGATATTAGTAGTAGCAATAAAGTAGTGGTAATAACAATTGTGCTAATGTCAATAGTGACAAAATAGGAATATAAAATCGTAAAGATAATAATGATGTAAATAATAATATATACATAAAATATATATATATATATATATATATATATATATATAAAATATAATGCTAACGATATGAAATCTATGAGTCTAATACTAAGATAATAATAATGGTAAGAATAAAAATGTTGGTAATAATATAATAAGATGAAAATAAAAACAAAAATATATTAAGTTACCATAGTAAAATAATGATAATGATGATGTTAATATATTAGATAAAAATAATAAGGTAGTAAGTAATAATAATAAGGTATAAATAGTAGAAGTAATATTCATAATGTATGCATATAAGAAAACAGTAGTAAAAGGATATATCTATAATAATAATAATAATAATAATAATAATAATAATAATAATGGGAATAGTAATAGTGAATAAAAATAATAGTCGTGAAA
Source organism: Gossypium arboreum (assembly GCF_025698485.1). NCBI lineage: Eukaryota > Viridiplantae > Streptophyta > Magnoliopsida > Malvales > Malvaceae > Gossypium > Gossypium arboreum. The sequence goes on along the minus strand of NC_069079.1, from coordinate 125,670,448 downwards.
ATAATAATAATAGTGACAATAATAGAGATAACATGTAGATAAGACATAATAGAAGGAATAATAAAAGATATAGGAATAATAGGAATAGTAATAACAACAGTAATACAGAATATAGTATATTAATGACAATGATACATGGTAGTAACAATTAAAATGATATATAAAAATAGAAAATAATAATATGGTAAAAAATATTAATATATTAATAAGAATAATAGTAATGAAATAAGATAATAATAATAATAACCGTAAGAGTAGTAATAAAATACAATAATAATAATATATTAAATAACAAATGATAATAATAATAATAATAATAATAATAATAATAATAATAATAATAATAATAATAAGAGATAACAATAATATACTACCTTAATTAATTTAATTACAATATTGAAAATAACACAAAAAGCTAAATTGAAATTAGAGTAAAAGTTAGGGGGCCAATTTGGAAATAAACAAAGAAGAAAGGGACCGATTTAAAAACTTAGAAAATAGGGAGGGTCTAAAGTGGGAAATAACCCCACCCTCTAAATCTCGCGTCAAAAAGGGGACTAAATTGAAATCCGAAGTAAGCTCCTGGGCCAAAATTAGGGATTAAAAGGGATTTAATTGCGAATTAATAAAAAAGCGGAAGGACCGCGCACATAAATATACCAGAAACCGAAAACACGCGGATCCTAGGTGGTTCCTGGGTCGGGTCGGACGGGTCATTGGGTCATATGCCAAACGGCGTTGTTTTGGCCTGTGGGAGCAAGGCCTAAAACGGCGTCGTTTCTAAACGTTTAGAAAAGCTAAAATTTTTTAAAAATTTTCATTTCACACCACCTTTATTAAAAAAAATTTGAGAGCTCCCCTCTGCTCTCTCCCTCTGAACTCCGATTAGGGGGTTTGGGCCTCAACCACCACCGTGCCGTCCGCCGCGCCGGCCACCATACACGGTGGCCGAAAATCGCCTCAGGTAATTTTTTTAAATTTTTTTTTAAAAATTATATCTAGTATATCTATATATATATATATATATATATATATATGTGTTACTATTAATAGGATAGGGATTATATGCAAATAAATCCGAAAAAAAAGAAGAAAAAAGATGAAAAGGTAAATAGACCTTCGATCCGTTCTTTTGTATTCCTTGCTGCGATTTGGAGTATATATCAAAGCCTTGTGATGTTATTTGCTTCTTATATTTGAAAAAAAAGGAAGAAAATCTAGAACCAAAAAAAGGAACCCTTTCTTTACATTCTGTTTGGCTATATATAGCCGAATACAACATTATCTTTTCTTGCTTCTGTCTTTTCCATTTAATGCTTTGCAGGTGCAGCTTGGGCGATGGATTTGACGAGGGCGGTGCTGCAGGCGTCGTCACAGGCAAGTGGGGGCAAAAAGGGGGGTTGACCAACGGCCAGGGTTTTGTTTTCCTTTTTTCTTTTTATTTTTTTATGTATTGGGCTGTGTTATTGGGTTAAGGGTTATTTGGGTTTAAAATTTTTAGGTTTGGGCTTTGTGGATTAGAAGATAGGTTTTGGGCTAGGGGCCAAACGGGCTTGTACAACTATTATGACTGACGAGTTATAAAGTCGGGTTTTGAGTTGGATTTATCTCGAGCTCGGGCTAAATTAGTCTCAAGCTCCGATTTGTTACGCGCTTGCGCTCTGTTGGGCTCAGGCTTTTTTGGACTTAAATTTTCTCAAACTCGGATCTGTTACGGGTTCATATTTTCTCAAATTTGAATCGTTACTAACTTAGATTGTGTAATATCCTCATTTTGGGCCTAGTCGGAATAGTGGTTTCGTAACCACAAAATCCGAGATAGAAATAATTATTTTATGATTATTTTAAGGTCTATGATATGATTGCATGATTGTGTGATAATTTCGTGAAGAAATTTTATGCATAAAGTGCTTAAATTGAAATTAGGGACTAAATCGAATAATTTGCAAAACTTGCATTCTAGAAGTTTCTAGTATGAAATTGTTTTGAAATATTAATTAGGAGGTCTTAAATAGCAATTTTACCAATTTATAAGTCTATGGACAAAAATTAGACATGGATGGAATTTTTGGAAAGTTTAGTAGTAAGGGCATTTTGGTCATTTAGGGGTAAAATGAATTAAAATACAAAATTAAAAGCCAATTTTGCTCATCTTCAACCCCATGGACGAATATAGCAAGGAGAAACCATGGCTATGGTTTTTCAAGCTTCCAAGCTCAATTGTAAGTCCGTTCTAGCCTCGTTTTTAATGATTTTTATGTTTTTGGAGTCCCGGTAGCTCGATTTAGCTTATGCTAGCAATAATTTAACCTAGGGTTTATATTTGGAAAAATACCCATAGGTGAAATTTGTGTATTTTGGTGTTTTATGATAGAATATGAGGTTTTAAATTATGTTAGACAACTTGTGCTAGTCGGTTTTAAGTGAAAACGAGCAAAAGGGCTTAATCGGTAAAAATACCTAATAGTCATAAGTACATGTTAGAGTGAGAATTTGATGTTGCCATAGAAGGGAAAAATGATCAGCATGTCATAAAACATAAGAAAATAGGCTGAAGTTTAATTTACGAGCTTTGGGGCAAAAGTGTAAATATGCAAAAGTTTAGGGCAAAATTATAATTTTTCCAAAATATGATTTTGGGTCAATTTGAATAATGTGAGTCCTAATTAGACTATATTTTAAATGATAGAGCAAGGAAAACTGAAATTCGGGCTAAAATGGGAAAATACAAAGTTGTGGGACGAAATGGTAAAAGTAGCCATTTTCGCATACAAGGTAAGTTCATGTGTAAATGTAGTAACATAATTGTCCTTTTAAGAAATTTAATGTTGTTTATATGATATGATGCTGATTATTATCATGAAATATTATGTTTTGTGGTTATTTTCGAATAAAATGCAAATTGTGTGTATTAATTGTTAAATATAAAGTACTACCGAGTATTGGTTTTGGTATTTTACGGAAGATGGCAAGGAGATGTGTTCGAGGAAAATCCTGTTTGAACCTTAGGAATGGATTAGGATACAAGTGACATGTCACTGGGATATTTGGGCATCCGAACTCGTTGAGTTGAGTCCGAGTTCACTTATGGATGCGAGCGTCCGAACTCGTTGAGTTGAGTCCGAGTTCGTGAGATGTAACTAGGCATCCAAGCTCGTTGAGTTGAGTCCGAGTTCACCTATGGATGCGAACTCCTGAGCTCGTTGAGTTGAGTCCGAGTTCGCTTATGGGCGGGTTACATAGTAGCTTGGCTATATATGTGGCACTTATGTGCAAACTTTCCATGTATCCGAATTATATTCCGATGTGTTCAACGGGTAAAGTTCTACTGAAATAGAGGAATACTCAAGATGAAAGGGACGTATTGGTAAGTGTTGTGAAATGGGTACTTTGAACAGGTATGTACTTAACCCTCGGGTTGAAAAATCGATATAACAACAATATGGTAAGATGATAAATGAAAATGTGATATGAATGTCTTGGTGATGATTATGCAAATGATGTTTTATGTTTGCTTATATGGCTATGTTACTTTCTATTTGCATGTGAACTTATTAAGCATTTATGCTTACTCCCTCCTTTTCATTCCTTGTAGTTTTGACAAGCCAGCTCGGAAATCGGGAACGGTCGGAGGCTCACTCACACTATCCGTATACCATCTTGGCATAATGGCATGTATAGCATTATAATCATTTTGTATATATGGTCTTATGATATGGTTATTGAGTGGTATGGAAATGCTTGGTAATGAGTAGCCATTGGAATGGCTAATCATGATTATATTTGGTGTTATGTATGTCAAATTACTAGCTAATCCATGGAAACCATGAAATAGGTAAAATTTACCATAAAATGGATTCAGACAGCAGTAGTGACGTGAATTTGAAAAATAACTAAAAATAGTAGAAATGGAATTAAATAATGAATAAGTTATGGAATTGAAGCTTGATGAGTCTATTTTCATATGGAAGAAGCGAAACAGGTATATGAGCTATATTTTATGAGATATTTAAATTTTTGTAAAAGAGGGCCAGAGCGATTTCTGGATCCCCTGTTCTGATTTTGGAAATTCACCATAAATTTTACAGAGATAATTAGAAGTCATTCTTTATATGTACAGATTCCTTATTGAGTCTAGTTTTATTAGAGACAAACGGAATAGTCATTGAAGCTCTGTATAGGGAGATATCTAATTTGTAATACACAGAGGTCAGAGTAGTCAAACCCTGAAACAGGGGAGACTTTAACTAATAAACTGTACTAATTGGCCTGACAAAAAATTCTAGAAAAACATTAGTAGATAGATATATGAGTCTAGTTTCAGTAAAAATTTATGGAATTGGATTTCGAGTCTCGGAACTCGAGATATGATTTTTAAAGCGACTGTGATGCAGTTAGCCAGCTTGTCTGGAAATTTTAAAATGAATTGTATGAGCTGTTTAAGTAATGAATTAAGTCCGTTAACACCTCGTGTTCGATTCAGGAAATGGTCTCGGGTACGGGGCGTTACATTTAGTGGTATCATAGCAGGTTTAGTCGGTTCTCGGGCTAACCTAGCATGTGTAAAAGTTTAGCTATACATGCCAATGATCTGTGATAGTGTGATGTCTTCCGACGCGTATGAGTACCGTCTTATTTAGACAGGGTACTCTCCAACTGAGCTGCGCCGACCATGTTGAATGTTATGTGAAGGTATTTGAGTAAAATTATGATTATGATAAGTCTCGGTTCAGAAAAGTATGAATAAAGGTTTATGATACATATGTGATAAATATTCATATTTGCTTAATGCTCATATGATGTAGTGTATGCGGCTTACTTGATAAGATGAACGGAATAAATAGAAAGTAGTAGAGGTATGAATAAAGGTCATAATATTATGATACGAGTGAAAATGTCCTTGTCTTGATTTGGACGTCGAATGTTGATAAATGTTAATGATATATAATTTTTAAGAATAAAGGATTATAATGAAATGAACTTATCTATGTTAAATTGTTGGACTGAATTATATGATTGTAATGATATGTACATGATGATGCACGAAATGAAAGTTGTGATTGTGATGCAAATATCTATGTTTGTTTGGCCTTATATAATGTCATGAGCATGAATTAATTTGTAACAGCCTAATTTTCAATGGTGTCAGAATAGTGATTCGAGATCACTAAATCAGACAAATGAGTAGGAAAATTATTAATTTAGTGAGTATAAGTTAAATGTGAAGTTAGGAAAAATTTTGAAGTAGTGAATAGTGTACTAAAAATAAATATTAAAATAATTAGAATCGAAAACGAGGTATCGAGACCTCGAGAATTTTAAATCGAGCCATAAATATTTCTATAAATATTTATGGAGTGTTAATAAGTCAGTATTAAAGTTTCGTCAAGAAATTTTAAAGTTTTGATAGTTAATTGAACAAAAAGTACTAAATTGTATTAAATACAAAATTGTGGGAAATGATTAAATAGCTTAAATGATAAAAGAAAGAGGGTTTAAAAGAAAAATAGACCCAAGGTCTCTTTGGGCTGGACGGCAATGGCATGAAATCAGCAATAAAATAAGGAGAATTATGGGCAACATTGGAAAATTGCAAAATTTACTTAATAAAGCTAGGACTAAAGTGGAATTATCAAGATTTCTCTTTATTTTTCTGCATTCTCATCATCAAAAACACCATGGAAGAGTTCCCTTAAGCTGGTTTTTTCATATTTTTACTTCATATAAGTTCAATTCTTGATTATTTCTTGAATTTTTTGTGTTTTTGTGACTTTTACAACTAGGTCCACTTGTTAAATTCATTAGTTTTTGATTCTATGAAAGAAATTGAAAGTTGCTATGAATATGTGCTGGAAGTATATGATGATTTGGCATGGAATTAGAGCTTTAAATTGTTTATATGCTGATTTTATTGAAAGAATTGAATAGAAAGTGAATGTTTGGGACCTAATTGTAAAAGAGTTTGAAGTTAGAGTTTTATGTAGAATTTCTGAATTTCAATAGTTATGAAATAACTTATAATGTCTAGGAAAAGTATTAATTGAGAAAATTATCTTAATTGAGGGGTCAATTAAGCAAGGACTGAATTGTATGAATTGTGAACTTTGGGGCAAAATGGAAATCAACATTTTGCACTAAAACTGTTTTGGACAGCAGCAGTAGTCTAACTTTGAAAAATCACCAAAAATTGTAGAAATGGAATTAGAGGATGAATAAAATATGAAATTAAAACTTATTGAGTGTAGTTTCTTATAGAAGAAATGATGTAAGCAATGGAACTGTAAATCATGAGATATGATAAATTTTGTGAGACAAGGTCAGAATGATTTCGGGTTCCCCTATTCTGACTTTGTAAAATCATAAAAAATTGGATAAAAATAATTATGGGCTTAAATTTATATGTTTAGAATCCTGAATGTGTCTATTTTCAAGAGAAACAAACGGGAATATCATTCGAATCCTGTACTAGTAGATAATTAATTTTTAGTGATGAAGGGTCGGAACTGTCAGACAGCAGAACAGGGGAGACTTTAATGAATAAACTGTATTAATTGACCAAACCAAAAATTATGAAATTTTTATGGTAAGAATATATATGAGTCTAGTTTCATGGAAAATTAGCGGATCTTAATTTTGAGTTCCGTATCTCCAGATATAAATAATTTAGTGACTACGACACGGGTGGATAGTCTGAATATTCACATAAGTAATTAGTGAAAATTATGGATAAGGTTACTTACAAGTGTGTTATTTATACCAAGGATGTGGATGGAGAGGAGGAGGAGGAAAAATATATGAATGACTCGTGTATAAATTAAACACATGCCCGATTATAATCGATAAGTGTTGGATTAGAAATGATATAATGTTTTATGTGGAATATTTATTATGAAATTATTATTATCGTTATAATACAAAATTTGTACTTGTGAGTTTATATGGCTAAATTTTAGTGATTATTTGTTAATTTTATGAATTTCATGATGTGTTATTTCATATGTATTAATGATAAAATCGTGAATAATGTAAAAGCATGAAAATTGAATAAATGATCAAATTAAGCATTTCAGTTCAGTGACAAGATGAATTGAATGAAAAGACCATAGTTGGACCATGGCAACAAGTGATAAGTGATAGCTTCGGCTACACTTATCTGATCAAGGATAAGTGAAAGTGATAAGTAATAGCTTCGGCTACACTTATCTGATCAAGGACAAATGACAAGTGAAAAGTGGTAGCTTCGGCTACCTGATCAGTGAAAAGTGGTAGCTTCAGCTACCTGATAAGTGAAAAGTGGTAGCTTCTGCTACCTGATAACTGAAAAGTGGTAGCTCTTGCTAATTGATCAGTGAAAAATGGTAGCTCCGACTACCTGATCAATGAAAAATGGTAGCTCTGGCTACCTGATCAGTGAATAGTGGTAGCTTCGGCTACAAGTGACAAGTGATTTTCGTATAAGACCATATCTGGGATATGGCATCGGTGAGATATGTGATTCGTGTAAGACCATAGCTGGGCTATGGCATCGATATGTGATATGTGATTACGTGTAAGACCATAGCTGGGCTATGACATCGATATATGAAGATGTGTAAGACCATAGTTGAACTATGACATCGAGTAAACGAAGTACTCAATTCTATAAGACGTTCACTAATTTGACAAAGTTTGGTAAGTGTTACATGGAATTATGTGATACAGGAAGTACGAGTTGATAAGATATGAGTATAAAACTTGGTTGATAAATGAATTCATTTGTAATTATATAATTGTTCATCTTGAATGTACTGTCCATATGTATTGATAATTCAAACGTATTAATGAATAAAGTTCCAACATGGAATAAATTGAACACAAGACAAATAATTATGAAATTGAACTCGGAATTCATGAAAATGATGGTTATTGATATATGGAGACATGAGACATTGGTATATGAATATGGAAAATATTTGATAAATGTGTTTATTTATAATTATGGAATTATATACCTCAGGTGTACTATTTGCATAAGGATGATATTTCAAATATTTTGGTTATTTAAGCTTAAATATGAAACAGTATGAAATCAAGATAAGTTGTTATAAAAATATATTTAGATTACAGATGTTGTAGGCCAATTTTAGCCCATTTACATCAAAACCCAATTTAGCCTTACCTAACCCACCAAAATTAAACCCAAAACCCAAAATCTTAACTACCCAAAGCCCAATTTACATCAAAACCCCAATGGCCCAAACCTGAAGCCCAAATCAAAATAAAAAAACCTAGCCCACAACTTAAACTTTTCTCAACTAGCCACACCTTTTCCACCACCAACTCCACTAGCCACACCTTTTCCACCACCAACTCCACTAGCCACTCCTTTTCCACCACCAACTCCATTAGCCACACCTTCTCCACCACCAAATCCACTAGCCACACTTGCTCCATTACCTACTCCACTAACCACACTTGCTCCACCACCACTTGTACCTACAAATGAAGACATAAACAATAAAAAAAATAATTTGTACATGGCTATATAAGCCTTCTCATAATTTGTATATGGAGGGGATGTTTTTTTGGAGAGTTTTTGGGAGAGAAAGTTATTGTAAAGGATTTTTGGAGAGGTTTCTTTTTAAAGTAATCAAGGAGAAGAGTTATTGTGAAGGCTAGTTTTTGGAGAAGCTAGTTTTTTTTGGAGATTAATCAAAGATCAAAGCAAAAGAGGTTTCTTTGTCTATTCTCATTTTAAGTTCTTTGTTTACTTATTGTTTTCCTTTCAATCTTATTTTGTTTCTTTTATACGAAAGTAAAAAATAAAAGGAAGAAGCTTACCCATTTTTACCAAAAAAGTTTTTTGAGGTCCCATTTGCCGTACGGTGTATTGCCGGCATGATCCCGTGACGGACGATGGCCGGCCTTGTGGCTGAAAATCACCCACCCTCTCCCTCTCTCTCTTTTTTTTTGTTATTAGTATATTTCTTAATATTATATTATATATATTCTTTTAATATATTAGGTATATTTTAAATTCTATATTACGTATATATATATTATACTATTTTATGTATATATCTTAACTATATTATGTATGTATTTTAACACTATATTATGTACATATTTTTAATATTATCACGTATTTATTTTTTATATATGTACATATTGATGAAGTATTATTAATAGTATTGTTTTTTTTAAACATCATTATTATTTTTAATATATATATATATTATGTACATTTTTTATTTCTATTTTATTTTTATTTGTCAATATTAATTATTATTATTCTAATATTTTGATATTTTAATATTTTATATTTTATATATTTTATTATTCACATCATTATTCGCATTTTTTGACAATAATATTCTTGGATTTTTTACTATCATTTTAAAAACTTTTTACATTTTAATTTTAAGAATAAGGCAATGTATCGATTTTAACATTAAGTCATCGATTTCATCGCTATGTTGGGTGAAATTAATCGCTCGTGTTAAAAACGGACGTCCTTCTAAAAAAACCAAAAAACTTGCAACTTCTTATTTCATTCAATCGGATCACACTTAAATGTCAAATTGAATTCGTATTTTTGAAAATCAAGACAACATGTGTTTAATACGATACCAATCTTGGGCGTCGCGAGGGTGCTAATACCTTCCTCATAGCGAACCGACTCGAACCCTAAATTTTCTCTCGGATTTTAACGTAGACCTAAACTCACCTTTTATTCATTTTAATAAGAGATCTAATAGGTGTCCGATCACACCTAGGAAAAAGGATCGGTGGCGACTCCTGTTTATTTCAAAATCAAACGTCAAATTTCAAACTTTTTTTCAATAAATCGCCACAATTAGCGACCAAGCTAAGCTAAAATTTTTACGTCGCTATATTTGGCGACTCCACTGGGGACAGCCTTTTTGAGAGTCGTGTCTGGAATTAAACACGTTTTGTCAAAATTTTCAAATTTCCTTGTTCAAAGTAAATATTTGGTCGTGATCCCAAAATCTCGCTTTCAAAATTCATGCATTTGTATCGTCTTTGTAAATATTTCTTCTAACTTGCTTATTTGGTTGTTTTTCAATTTTCAATTTTTATGGTTTTAATTTTGGTTTAGTTTCTTTAAGTGAAACGTAAAGGTTTATGAGTTGTTCCCCACACACCGTGTACTTGCATTTTCGCATAACATGAGCTCTCTACCCGGGCTCCGTCCGTTTAAGTGAAAGTAAACGCCACGCCTTCATGAGTTAACTCGTCCCTCCAAGACAAAGCTAGTGAATACTTTCGGGTTACATATGACTTATGCTTTCGTGAGTTAACTTGTCCCTCCGCATTGGCATAAGTAAATGTAACCCCTCGAATTGAACTCGTGAGCCTGTGATAGGCTATGACCGAGGCTCCGTGTTAATCTTAGCAGATGATAGTACGGGCAATTCGAGTACCTATCTAGAACCAAAACCGCATATAATGAACCATACGAGCCACCTAACTAGAGACATGCCGAACCTCCGCTCGTTTAGTAGTCACCGAAATAAGTACACGGGAAAAGCACATCTTACCTTCTATTTCTTTTACATTTGTGCTTTCTAAGCAAGGGAATCGAGTCCACTAGACCAAGTAGCTTAATTTGTTAGATTTTCCACAGTTTTTCTCTGTTTATATGTGTTGCGCTAACCAAGGTCGTTTGTCTGTATTTCTATTTTTCATCATGCATCGAAGGCATCTTGTTAGGAAGGTGTTGATTAGAGATTGGTTGCCAAAAACGGGTTTCTAATGGAGGAGTCAATTATATGAGTGACCGAAACATTGTGTAATAGACTCCTTTGATTAAGGAAATGCCTAAATAGCGGCTATCTTGAAATTAACACCAAATTTTTGCATATTCATTCATGACTGACATTCATTTGACATTCATGCATTCATTCATGCATCCATTCATTCATTGCATATCCCATACTCGGTCGCTGAAGATAAAATATATAATTCGCAGTTGTAATACCACAAGACTGGAACCACGTCATCCGTATAAAACGCGCCGACAAGCTAGATTAATGGAGGATGAATTCAATGAGAGAATTGAAAAGATGGAAAGGGCTCAAAAGGAATTACAAGAGCAACTGGCCAAATCGCAACAAGAGACGAGAGACCTAATGGTGAGATCTCGAGAGGAATCACTCGAGCAAAGAGATCAGATGGCTAAAATGATGGAGATGATGACAACTTTGGTCAAAGGAAAAGGACCCATGCAGAACCCCGATGTTATGGAACTTCGGTTAAGAATTCACCACGATCAGGATCCATTCTATCCCCCGGGATTCACTCTACTGCCCGCGTATACAACACAAAGAGGGTATACTCAAGGGGAACCCACAGGCTTGGAACATCGACCTATGCCACCTGCTCTACCCACTAATTTAGGGCAAGGAATATTCGCGTCGAACCCAGGGGCTAGTCCTGCTGATCCACTAGTTCCAGATCTGGATGACCCAGCAGAGGTAGCCAAGTTGAAATTGGATAACCATGACGCAAAATATAGGAGTCTAGAGGAAAGACTCAAAGCAATAGAAGGCATCAAGTCTTCTCCGCACTAGGTGCCAAGGAACTCGATTTGGTACGATCTAATTTTGCCTCGAAGTTCAAAGTGTCGATTTTGAGAAGTATGATGGGACAAGGTGCCCAAAAGCACATCTCATTATGTTCTGTCGAAAAATGACCGGTTATGTGAACGAGGATAAACTACTCATACATTGCTTTCAAGATAGTCTAACAGGGTCAGCTCTTCGGTGGTACAACCAACTTAGTAGAGAAAAGATTCGATCCTGGAAGGACTTGGCGTCAGATTCTCATGAAAGCAAAGACAAGCATGTATCGACATGGTGCTGCACAGATGACCTTGCAAATGATGGAGAAAAAGCCATCAGAGACCTTCAGACAGTATGCACAGAGATGGAGAGACGTCTCGGCCCAAGTGGAGCCCCCACTAACAAAAACAGAGATAACCGTTCTCTTTATCAACACCTTAAAGGTGCCGTTTTATGACAAACTAGTGGGAAGTGCCACGAAAGAGTTTGCGGATATTGTAATATCTGGTGAGCTCATAGAGAATGCCGTCAAGAGTGGTAGAATGGAAGGTTCAGAAGGTTCAAAAAGGGCAGCGCCTATGAAGAAAAAAGAACCAGAAACCCATATGGTGGGAATGGGAAACCGTTATGCCCCTAATCCATATCCAAATCAACTCCGACTTCGAAATTATCCACCTCCAAATTTTTATTATCCTCCTCAAACCCCTTACTACCAAGCACCACATCCGTCCTACCCCGTATACGCCATGAACAACCAAAGACCCGTCACCACTTTTTCACAAAACACTGCACCAGTTCAAAACCAACCCAGAAACGAACCAAGACCAACAAGGCCCAACCCCGAGAGGCCACAATTTACTCCTATCCCTGTGTCGTATGGGAAATTGTACCCAAAACTCTTGGAGAAACAATTGATATCTCCCCACTACATGGCCCTCCTTAAACCTCCATACCCGAAATGGTACGATCCAAACACTAGTTGTGCATACCATGCGGGGAACCAGGGGCATTCTACTGAGAACTGTCTTGCTTTCAAAAGGAGAGTTCAAAGGCTCATCGATGCGGGCATTTTGCAATTTGATGGTACTAGCAGTACGACCGGGAATCTATTCCCAAACCACACCGAAGGGAATGTGAGCGCAGTAGGAGAGGAAAATGAACGGCAAAGTAGAAGATGGGTTTCTGAAATAAGAACACCTCTGCAGAAAATCTGGGAGGTACTAGTTGAAAAAGAGTTGCTCTATCGTCTTGACGGAGTATTCGAAGGAAAAGATGCAAAAGGTCACAGTTTTTGTGAGTTCCATGGCGTTGAAGGGCACGACATTCAGTCCTGCGATGAGTTCAGAGGATTACTGTAAAGTATGATGGATAACAAGGAGATTGGGATCTTTTATAAAAGCGAGGAGGCCGATAGAGGAGAAATATGCGCTTCTGACAATCAATCATCGGGTTTCTTATATAGCGCCGACCGACCGTTAATAATTTATTATGACGCGAAGAAAGAGCTGGTGAAGCCAAAAATGATAATCGAAGTACCATCTCCTTTCCCTTATAAGGACAATAAAGCAGTACCGTGGAAGTACAATGTCAATATCATCGCACCTAAAGGGGAAAAGCCCGAAGCCACAACTGAAGACATTGGGAAGTAGGTCATTTTACCCGCAGTGGGCGTTGTTATTCGAAAGAAGTCGAACCAGTAAAAAAGAATAGCGGTTGGAAGCAAAAAGGAAAAGCAGTGATGCACGAAGTTGAAGTCGAGCAAGAAATTCCACCCGTGCAAGAAACCAAAAAGCCTGTGAATGAGGAAGAAGCTCAGGAATTCTTGAAATTTATCAAGCACAGCGAGTATAGTGTGGTGGAACAATTGAGTAAGCAGCCAGCACGAATCTCAGTTTTATCTCTACTGTTAAATTCAGAGCCACACCGGAATACTTTATTGAAGGTGTTAAATCAAGCTTATGTGGCCAACAACATATCTGTTGAGAAGCTTGATAGGTGGGTAAATAATCTAAATGCGGACAATTTCATCTCTTTTAGTGATGATGAGATACCGCCAAATGGTAGGGGCTCGGTGAAAGCACTACATATCACGACTCGCTGCAAGGGTTACATAATATCGAACGTACTCATCGATAATAGGTCAGCGTTAAATGTTATGCTATTAGCCACGCTTTCCAGAATACCGATGGATTTGTCCTATTTAAGGCCCTGTCATTCCACGGTAAGGGCATTCGACGGAACGAGGCGCGAAGTCATGGGAAAGATCAAAATCCCTTTGGAAGTAGGCCCTTACATTTATGATCGAGTTCCAAGTCATGGACATTACACCCTCTTATAACTGCCTTTTGGGAAGACCTTGGATCCATTCTGCTGGAGCAGTCCCATCATCCCTCCATCAAAAGGTGAAATTTATCGTGGATGGCTGTTTGGTCACAATCGAGGGCGAAGAAGACATTGTCGCATCTATTTCTGCTGATGCGCCATACCTGGAAGTAAGCAAGAACGCAGTGGAATGTTCCTTTCGATCCCTTAAATTCGTCAATGCCACTTTCGTCGCTGAGGGAAACAAAATTCCGATGCCAAAACTGTCTAGAAATACCAGAATGGGTGTCAAGTTGACCGTAGGAAGGGGAGCTCGTGCAAGAAGAGGTTTAGGGAGACATCTGCAAGGAATAGTTAGGGCTTTAAAGCCAGTGCACCACAAGGCCCGATACGGTTTGGGGTTCCAGCCTGACATGCGCCAAAGAAGAAGACAGTGGAAGAAGGATCAAGAGAGAAGAATTGCAAGAACTTTGGGCCGAGAACTAGAATGGGAACCAATAGAGTACCCTCCTTTATCAAAAACATTTACATCTGCGGGAATGATGTACCCTGGACAAGATGATCCACGAAACATGCTGGGGTTAATTGAAAGGGGTTTTCAGAATGTCAGTATAAATGTCATTGACAAAGAGGCTGGTGCAAGTAAAGATGTCTCAAGGATACGCCCTTGCCCTCCTGGTTTCATGTTGAACAATTGTACTGCTGAGGAGCTTCTTGTAGTTTATAAGTCTTCAGAGTAATGCTAAACATTAACCTTCTATTGTGTCCTTAGATATAATAGAATTCTTTTGTAAGAGCTTGCATTCACTCTTTATCATTTAAATGAATATCAATGAAGATGCATTTTGTCACGATTTTTCGCATTATCACTAATTTCATAATCATTTTCTCATTTCATAGACTATCATTACATTTGCCTCATTGCCATGACATAACATTTTGTTTGTTGTTTCCAATACTTGGATGTCCCTCTGTAGCTTCCTTTTCCATTCAACTTTCAGGTGCTCAGATATTGACGACATGAATAAGCCCGTTACGAATCTTGAAATTGATTTTGAGAAGGCTGTTTGCTTAGGAGAATTTGAAGCCGAAGAAAATGCTGAAGATTACGTCTCGTCTCCTGAATTGTTAAGAATGGTGGAACAAGAGGATAAACAGATTTTACCTCATGAAGAATCTGTGGAAACAATAAACTTGGGCACTGAAGAAAGGAAACAAGAAGTGAAGATTGGGACTTCTATTTCAGGGGGCACCAGGCATAATTTGATTGCTTTGCTCCGCGAATACAAAGATGTATTCACATGGTCATATCAGGACATGCCAGGATTGGATGAAGATGTAGCGGTCCATAAGCTCCCATTAAAGCCAGAATGCAAGCCTATTCAACAAAAGCTAAGACGGATGAGGCCTGAAATGTTGTTGAAGATAAAAGAAGAAGTCAAGAAGCAATTTGATGTTGGCTTCCTACAAGCCTCCAAATATCCAGAATGGGTGGCTAACATAGTCCCGGTATCAAAGAAAGACGGCAAAGTACGAATGTGCGTAAATTATCGTGACCTGAATCGAGCAAGTCCTAAAGATAATTTTCCCTTACCACACATTGATACGTTGGTGGATAACACGGCAAAACATTCATTGTTTTCTTTCATGGATGGATTCTCGGGGTACAATCAGATCAAAATGGCCCTGGAAGATATGGAGAAAACTACCTTCATAACGATGTGGGGAACATTCTGCTACAAGGTGATGCCTTTTGGGTTAAAGAATGCAGGGGCAACATATCAGAGGGCTATAGTGACGTTATTCTATGATATGATGCATAAAGAAATAGAGGTCTATGTCGACGATATGATTGCTAAATCCCGAGGGGAAGAAGAGCATGTAGTGAACCTGAAGAAGTTGTTCGACAGACTGAGAAAGTTCCAGCTAAAGCTCAATCCAGCCAAATGTACGTTTGGAGCTACCTCAGGAAAATTGCTTTGTTTCTTTGTCAGCGAGAGAGGTATTGAAGTTGATCCAGATAAAATAAAAGCCATTCAAGAGTTACCACCTCCGCGCACGCAAAAGGAAGTCAGAGGATTTTTAGGGAGATTAAACTACATCGCCCGATTTATTGCTCAACTTATCGACCAATGCGACCCAATCTTTCGACTCCTTCGAAAACATAATCCCAGAGAATGGAACGAGGAGTGCCAAGTGGCTTTTAACAAGATAAAATAGTATCTGTCTAGTCCTCCAGTACTAGTACTGCCAACTCCGGGAAGACCATTAATTTTGTATCCGACAGTGTTTGAAAATTCAATGGGTTACGTACTGGGGCAACATGACGAGTCAGGAAAGAAAGAAAAGGTGATCTACTACCTCACTAAAAAGTTCACTGAATATGAGGCAAAGTATTCATCCATTGAAAAATATTGTTGTGCTCTGGTTTGAGTAGCTCAGAGACTCAGGCAATACATGTTGTATCATATGACATGGTTAATTTCAAAGCTAGATCCAATAAAGTACATGATGGAATCACCTGCACTCTCAGGAAGAATGGCACGGTGGCATATCTTACTATCAGAGTACGACATCGTCTATGTGAGTCAAAAGTCAATAAAAGGAAGCGCAATAGCTAACTTTTTGGCGACCCGAACAATGGATGAATATGAGCCATTGAGATTTGAATTCCAGGACGAAGATTTGATGTGCATTACAGAAAAAGAATGCGCATCACCAAAAGAGAAGTCATGGAAGATAAGCTTTGATGGTGCATCAAACGCATTGGGGCATGGGGTTGGAGCAGTCTTAGTATCACCAGAAGGGAACCATTACCCACTCACTGCCAGGTTGAACTTCTTCTGTACTAATAACATAGCGGAATATGAAGCTTGTATCATGGGACTTCGTGCAGCAATTGAACGAAACATCCAAACTTTAGAGGTATACGGAGACTCAGCATTGGTGATTTATCAAATCTGTGGAGATTGGGAAGTGAGGGATTCAAAATTAGTCAAATACAGTGATCTGGTGGCAGGGTTGATTAAAGAATTCAAATAGATAACTTTTAATTACTTCCCACGAGAAGAAAACCAGTTAGCTGATTCCCTGGCCACTTTGGCTTCAATGTTCAAAGCAAACAGAGAAACAGAAATAATGCCTCTTCAAATGAGCATATATGAAGTCCTTGCACATTGTTTCAGCATTGAAAAAGAGCCAGATGGACGGCCATGGTTCCATGATGTCTTAGAATATATCAAGAATCAAAAGTATCCCGAACAAGCAAATGACAACGGCAAAAGAACAATCAGAAGAATGGCAGCGGGATTCGTTCTTGATGGGGACATCCTGTATAAAAGAGGAAAAGATCAGGTGCTCTTGAGATGCGTAGATGCTGTTGAAGCCAGAAAAATACTTGAAGATGTCCATGAGGGAATTTGCGGGACACATGCCAATGGTTTCACTATGGCCGGGAAGATTATGAGTCTCGGTTATTACTGGCTGACGATGGAAAGTGACTGCATTAATTTCGCACGAAAATGCCACAAATGTCAAATTTATGGTGATAAAATTCATGTAGCCCCTTTACCCCTTCACGTCATGACTTCTCCGTGGCTTTTTTTTCTATGTGGGGCATGGATGTTATAGGGCTAATTTCCCCAAAAGCTTCTAATGGACACCGATTCATTTTTGTGGTTGTTGATTACTTCACAAAATGGATAGAAGTCGCATCGTTTGCCAATGTGATGAAGACTGCAGTTTGCAGGTTTTTGAAAAAGAAAATCATTTGTCGATATGGTTTGCCTGAAAGAATCATTTCAGATAACGCCTCGAATTTGAACAACAAGATGATGAAAGAAGTGTGTGAGTGATTCCAAATAAAGCATCATAACTCCTCGCCCTATCGCTCGAAAATGAATGGAGCTGTTGAAGCGGCCAACAAGAATATTAAGAAGATTATTGGGAAAATGACCAAGACATATAAAGATTGGCACGAGAAGCTACCATTTGCTTTGTATGCATATCGTACATCTGTGCAGACATCTACGGGAGTAACTCCTTTCTCTCTGGTATATGGAATGGAAGCTGTGCTACCTATCGAGGTTGAGATCCCCTCTCTACGAGTCTTAATGGAATTAAAACTAGAAGAAGCAGAATGGGTTCGAGCTCGATATGATCAATTAAACCTCATCGAAGAAAAATGTCTAAAGGCAATTTGTCACGGACAGATGTACCAGAAGAGAATGATCGCGGCTCATGACAAGAAAGTATGGCCAAGAGAATTCCACGAAGGAGAACTTGTGCTGAGAAAGATTCTCCCAATACAAAAGGACTTCCGAGGAAAATGAGCCCCAAATTGGAAAGGACCATACGCCGTAAAGAAAGCATTCTCGGGTGGAGCTTTGATTCTCACTGAGATGGATAGGAAAGAGTTACCGAATCCAGTTAAATTCAGATGCTGTGAAGAAATATTATGCTTAAAAAAAAAAGAAAATCAAGATGAAAACCCGAAAAGGGCATCTTAAAAAAAAAGGGGATCAAGGTGAAAACCCGAAAATGGCGTCTTGATTAACACAAAAGATTAGGATGAAAACCCGAAAGGGCGTTCTAATGAAGCAAGCACTGGCTTAAAAAGCAAGGCGTTTTGAACGGTGGGTCAAACAGAGAGACTACAATATTTGAAGCATTTCTGAAAACTCGAAATCTCTTACGCAAGAAAGCCATGCTCGAAAAGATTCTTGATTGAGGAACGTGGAAGAGTTCATGCGTTGAATATCTAGAGCATTTGTATTTGTTGAAATGCGATCCCCTTTCTCTTTATGACACTTTTTTTACTATCATTGATTAACTTTCTTTGTTTGCTACATTTGAAATGAATAAATGTGAGGTATCCTTTTGTCCCTACCTAACCATTTTCATGCATCTCATTATGTGGTTCATTTACATGATAAATAGTGAAATGACATACTCTAAACAAAAGAAGTGCTAAGCATTACCCGGATAGGAATTTGATAAGTACAAGAGCCTCAAAGCAATGACAAAGTTCAACCAAGGGCAAAAGAGCGATATCTGAGAAACGCAGATTAGTCGTGAAGCTAGAGGATGGGTACAGGGCCTGAAGAGAAAGTCAAGAGTCAAAGCAATGAACGCAGATCATCAAAAATCATGACAGAAAGGGACATATGACAAGCAAGCCCAAGGCGCATAGCATGATCATGTAGGCATAAAGGCATTTAAGGCAAACATGTGCATATCATGATAACATCATGCATGACATATACATGTATTTCAGCAGAACAAGAGGTTTCGATGATAGCTATACTGAATCAAAGGAAAAGACACCTGAGTTCCACCAGATGACATCTTTTGGTATTTTGATGTTTTTATTTCTGATTTTCAAAAAAAATCAACTCATATTGCGAGAGGTGAGTTGAGCCTTGGCTCACACGCTGAGGTATTTTTAATTTCTGTTTTTAAAATCAACTCATATTGCGAGAGGTGAGTTGAGCCTCAAGACACGCTGAGGTAATTTCAATTTCTATTTGTCAAAAATCAACTCATATTGCGAGAGGTGAGTTGAGCCTCAAGACACGCTGAGATAATTTCAATTTCTGTTTGTCAAAAATCAACTCATATTGCGAGAGGTGAGTTGAGCCTCAAGACACGTTGAGGTAATTTCAATTTCGCTTGTCAAAATCAACTCATATTGCGAGAGGTGAGTTGAGCCTCGGCTCACATGCTGAGGTCTTTTCAATTTCTATTTTTCAATTTCTGTTCGTAAAAAAAAAAATCAACTCATATTGCGAGAGGTGAGTTGAGCCTCGTGACACGTTGAGGTATTTTAAATTCTCTTTTTCAAAATCAACTCATATTGCGAGAGGTGAGTTGAGCCTCGGGACACGTTGAGGTAATTTCAATTTCATTTGTCAAAATTAACTCATATTGCGAGAGGTGAGTTAAGCCTCGGTTCACATGCTGAGGTCTTTTCAATTTCTATTCTTCAATTTCTGTTCGTAAAAAAAAAATCAACTCATATTGCGAGAGGTGAGTTGAGCCTCAGGACACGCTGAGGTACTTTTAAATTTTTGTTTTTCAAAAATCAACTCATATTGCGAAAGGTGAGTTGAGCCTCGGGACACGCTGAGGTAATTTCAATTTCTGTTTGTCAAAAATTAACTCATATTGCGAGAGGTGAGTTGAGCCTCGGCTCACATGCTGAGGTCTTTTCAATTTCGTCCGTGAAAAAATCAACTCATATTGCGAGAGGTGAGTTGAGCCTCGTGACACGCTGAGGTATTTTAAATTTTGTTTTTCAAAATCAACTCATATTATGAGAGGTGAGTTGAGCCTCGGCTCACATGCCGAGGTCTTTTCAATTTGTTCTTCAATTTCGTCAGAAAAAAAAAATCAACTCATATTGCGAGAGGTGAGTTGAGCCTCGTGACACGCTGAGGTATTTTTAAATTTCTGTTTTTCAAAAATCAACTCATATTGTGAGAGGTGAGTTGAGCCTCGGGACACGCTGAGGTAATTTCAATTTCTGTTTGTCAAAAATCAACTCATATTGCGAGAGGTGAGTTGAGCCTCGGCTCACATGCTGAGGTCTTTTCAATTTCTGTTCTTCAATTTCTGTTCGTAAAAAAAATCAACTCATATTGCGAGAGGTGAGTTGAGCCTCAGGACACACTGAGGTATTTTTAAATTTCTGTTTTTCAAAAATCAACTCATATTGCGAGAGGTGAGTTGAGCCTCGGCTCACATGCTGAGGTCTTTTCAATTTCTGTTCTTCAATTTCTGTTCGTAAAAAAAAAAATCAACTCATATTGCGAGAGGTGAGTTGAGCCTTAGGACACGCTGAGGTATTTTTAAATTTCTGTTTTTCAAAAATCAACTCATATTGCGAGAGGTGAGTTGAGCCTCGGGACACGCTGAGGTAATTTCAATTTCTGTTTGTCAAAAATCAACTCATATTGCGAGAGGTGAGTTGAGCCTCGGCTCACATGCTGAGGTCTTTTTAATTTCTGTTCTTAAAAAAAAAATCAACTCATATTGCGAGAGGTGAGTTGAGCCTTAGGACACGTTGAGGTATTTTTAAATTTCTATTTTTCAAAAATCAACTCATATTGCGAAAAGTGAGTTGAGCCTCAGGGCACGCTGAGGTATTGTCAATTTTTGTGTTTCAATTTATGTTTTTCAAAAATCAACTCATATTGCGACAGGTGAGTTGAGCCTCGGGACATGTTGAGGTAATTGCAATTTCTATTGTCAAAAAAATCAATTCATATTACAAAAAGTGAGTTGAGCCTCAGCTCACGTGCTAAGGTATTTTCAATTTCTGTTTCTGTTTGTCAAAATCAACTCATATTGCGAGAGGTGAGTTGAGCCTCAGGACATGCTGAGGTAATTTCAATTTCTGTTTTTCAAAAATCAACTCATATTGCAAGAGGTGAGTTGAGTCTCGGGGCACGCTGAGGAATTGTCGATTTTTTTGTTTTAATTTTAAAAAAATAAATCAACTCATATTGTGAGAGGTGAATTGAGCCTCAGGACACGCTGAGGTATTTTCAATTTCTGTTTTTTTCCAATTTCTGCTTTTCAAAATATCAACTTATATTGCGAGAGGTGAGTTGAGCCTCGAGTCACATGCCGAGGTATTTTCAAATTCTGTCTTTCAAACTCTGTTTTTAATTTTTACTTTTCAAAAATCAACTCATATTGAGAGAGGTGAGTTGAGCCTTTTAATTTCTGTTTTTCAAAAATCAACTCATATTGCGAGAAGTGAGTTGAGCCTTTGCTTACGTGCTGAGCTATTTTCAATTTCGCTTTTCAAAAGAATCAACTCATATTGTGAGAGGTGAGTTGAGCCTTTGCTCACGTCTTGAAATTTTCGATTCGCTTTTCAAAAGAATCAACTCATATTGCGAGAGGTGAGTTGAGCCTCGGTCACACGCCGAGGCGTTTTCAATTCTCTTTTCAAAAATCAACTCATATTGCGAGAGGTGAGTTGAGTCTCGGGCCACACACTGAGGTCTTTTCAAATTTTGCTTTTAATTTCTGCTTTTCAATTTCTGTTTTTTCAATTTATATTTTTCAAAAATCAACTCATATTGCGAGATGTGAGTTGAGCCTT
Source organism: Gossypium arboreum (assembly GCF_025698485.1). Classification (NCBI taxonomy): domain Eukaryota; kingdom Viridiplantae; phylum Streptophyta; class Magnoliopsida; order Malvales; family Malvaceae; genus Gossypium; species Gossypium arboreum. Next base: position 125,648,449 of record NC_069079.1, on the reverse strand, counting down.
GGGTTCACATGTCGAGGTAGTTTCAAAATCTACTTTTGCGAGAGGTGAGTTGAGCCTTGGCTCACGTGCTGAGCTATTTTCAATTTCTATTTTTAATGTCTAGTTTTACAGAGTCAATTCATATTGCGAGAAATGAGTTGAGCTCAGGATCACATGCCGAGTAAAGAATCAATATTAGAGCTGATTGAAGACACCAGATTTTGTCTCCCTGAAGTTGCAGTGGAGTTGATCGAGGATATCAGATCTTGCCTTTCTAAAGTGGCAGAAGAGAAGACCCAAAACCTTATATCACTGAAGCGATAGAAGAGCATATTGAATTACATTGGAACAGATTGAAGCTACAAGGCATACCTCCGAATTTGCAGTGGATTGAACCAAAGCTACAAGATGTGATAGACTGGAAAGAGACTACCTGGATGAGAAGAGCACCAAAGAAGTCCATACTTAGCAAGACCGGGCAAAATTGGCCTTTCTTTATATCTTTGCTCTATTCTCGTTACACGATAATAAGCAAAGAGGGGCAGTTGTTGTAGGCCAATTTTAGCCCATTTACATTAAAACCCAATTTAGCCTTACCTAACCCACCAAAATTAAACCTAAAACCCAAAATCTTAACTACCCAAAGCCCAATTTACATCAAAACCCCAATGGCCCAAACCCTAAGCCCAAATCAAAATAAAAAAACCTAGCCCACAACTTAAACTTTTCTCAACTAGCCACACCTTTTCCACCACCAACTCCACTAGCCACACCTTTTCCACCACCAACTCCACTAGCCACTCCTTTTCTACCACCAACTCCATTAGCTACACCTTCTCCACCACCAAATCCACTAGCCACACTTGCTCCATTACCTACTCCACTAACCACACTTGCTCCACCACCACTTGTACCTACAAATGAAGACATAAACAATAAAAAAAATATTTTGTAAATGGCTATATAAGCCTTCTCATATTTTATATATGGAGGGGATGTTTTTTTGGAGAGTTTTTGGGAGAGAAAGTTATTGTAAATGATTTTTGGAGAGGTTTCTTTTTAAAGTAATCAAGGAGAAGAGTTATTGTGAAGGCTAGTTTTTGGAGAAGCTAGTTTTTTTTGGAGATTAATCAAAGATCAAAGCAAAAGAGGTTTCTTTGTCTATTCTCATTTTAAGTTCTTTGTTTACTTATTGTTTTCCTTTCAATCTTATTTTGTTTCTTTTATACGAAAGTAAAAAATAAAAGGAAGAAGCTTACCCATTTTTACCAAAAAGTTTTTGAGGTCCGGCCACAGTGTATGCGGTGGCGCCATGACGGTCCCATGACCGGACGATGATATTTACCTTGTGGTAAAAATCACCCACCCTCTCCTCTCTCTCTTTTTTTTTGTTATTATTATATTTCTTAATATTATATTATATATATTCTTTTAATATATTAGGTATATTTTAAATTCTATATTACCCTAAACCCTATATATATATTATACTATTTTATGTATATATCTTAACTATATTATGTATGTATTTTAACACTATATTATGTACATATTTTTAATATTATCACGTATTCATTTTTTATATATGTACATATTGATGAAGTATTATTAATAGTATTGTTTTTTTAAACATCATTATTATTTTTAATATATATATTATGTACATTTTTTATTTCTATTTTATTTTTTATTTGTCAATATTAATTATTATTATTCTAATATTTTGATATTTTAATATTTAATATTTTATATATTTTATTATTCACATCATTATTCGCATTTTTTGACAATAATATTCTTGGATTTTTTACTATCATTTTAAAAACTTTTTACATTTTAATTTTAAGAATAAGGCAATGTACCGATTTTAACATTAAGTCATTGATTTCATCGCTATGTTGGGTGAAATTAATCGGCTCGAGTTAAAAATGGGACGTCCTTCTAAAAAAACCAAAAAACTTGCAACTTTTCATTTCATTCAATCGGATCACACTTAAATGTCAAATTGAATTCGTATTTTTGAAAATCAAGACAACATGTGTTTAATAAGATACCAATCTTGGGCGTCGCGAGGGTGCTAATACCTTCCTCGCACAGAATCAACTCGAACCCTAAATTTTCTCGGATTTTAACGTAGACCTAAACTCACCTTTTATTCGTTTTAATAAGAGATCTAATAGGTGTCCGATCACACCTAGGAAAAAGGATCGGTGGCGACTCCCTGTTTATTTCAAAAATCAAACGTCAAATTTCAAACTTTTTTTTCAATAAATCGCCACAATTAGCGACCAAGCTAAGCTAAAATTTTTACGTCGCTACAACAGAGATATGGCTGATATATGTTGTATGATTACATAATGTGAAATTGTGTATATATATGAGAAATTTAATGAGAAATGAGCCCATACACGTTTCTTGTTATTTATATGAAGTGTACAATTGACAAGGGTGATGAAGTTATAAACAGAGAGTTACACGGGCTGAAAACACGGGTGTGTGACTCTCCAAAGTGTGAAAATTTTCTAAGTGTTGCAAAAGTTTCATATGTTTACGGTTTGGTCCCGAACCACCCTGAATTTATGTTTTGGGTCCTATAGGCCCATATAAGGGACGTTAAACATATGTATGAAAGTTTTTAATTTAGAAGAAATTTTATGGCTATTTTTACATGATTGATCATATTAAGTTCGGTAATGCCTCGTACCCTATTCTAGGCTCGGAATACTGGTAGGGGTGTTACATAATTTAATTAAATGAATGGATAAGTAAAGCTGTCTAGAAAACATAGAATGTATGCATAAGTATATTGTCTAAATGAGACAATAGGAAAATTGGTGTAAGCCAACATGAATGAATGACATGATTTTGATGATGTTACTATGATGATGGAAGTTGTGTCATATGTGTATGTATAAGAAAGTCGAGTTAGAGGTCCTACAACCCTCCCCTTCAAGTGGTACTTATAATGGAATTTCATGAGATTTGTATTGAATAAGTTTCGGTTGAGAACTCAAAGAGTTCAAAGTGATAGAATAATTATAAGTATGATTAGAGATTGAAAATGAGTGATAAGTAAAGTCGAGCCAAGAAAGTATCGGATTGACGTAAAAATTATTGGAGTTATGCCTTGTCCCGATTAGAAAAGGAATTCTCCTTGGTAAACCGAATTACTCGGTGCAAGGTCGACAAAAGTGTAAATCAAATTTATTCGAACTAGCCTTCTTTAGTGAATGGTTTAATATGAAATTTGTGACGAGAACTAGTTGGGGAAATGATATTTGAAATGTGAACTATCCGAGTGTGATGATTATGATCGGACAGATTTAGCGATCTCTTTTGAGATGTTCTATGTGTTTACCCGTTCTCGTAAATATTTCTATGGCTATTGATCTTCGAAGAAATTCTTGTTATATGGAATGTCTTCTAATTCGGTGTTGGATGAAAGCATTGGTAGTCTGATCGGTTTATAATTTATATTGCTCTATTTCATCGGGTATTCTATTTCATTTAAATTCGATAAGAATTGATGAGAGAATACGTATGATATTATGATTCTGCTTTCTTCTACTTGATGCTTCATCCGATATATATATATGTATGGGAAGATATATTGATCTTGTTATATTTGATTTCAGTGGGATTAAATGATGTTTTCTTGGACTTTCTTTCTTTGAAGAATTATCGGGTATTCCGTATTTTCTCTATGAGTTTGTTTTCGATTCTCGGCATAGTATCGTATCTTGGGTTTTTTATCCCGGATCTCTTTATTCGGATTTCTTTATTCCGGGTTTCTCTATCTTGGATTTCTTTATTCGGTTTTCTTGTTATCTTTGTTCCATAATTTTTCAATTACAACTCATGTTCGAAGTGGGTTCTTCAGCTCGTGATAATCATGTCAAATATGACTATACTTCTAATTTGATCTTGGTAATGTGGTAATTTTAGTATTGGGATTTTTTCTAATTTTTATAAAGGATTTGACATCAGTAAAGGCATAGGTGATAAAAGCGCGAGTTTCAGTCGGTATGGTGAATTATTTATTTGAAAGATTTCATGTGACAATTATGTCAGGATTATTTTTATCAAGTCTGATAATAGAATTTCATTTTGTACAGATAAAAGAGTAAATAGTCTGAACGAGAAGTGTATATTTATTAGAAAGAGTTGGATATTAGTTAAAGTCACTACGAATGATAAGGTTTTCATCTTGTGAAAGCTGAAAAGTTTATTACATGTTGACAGAGTTCGGATAGATGAGAATATTGGTAACTGAAGCATCTAAACTAGACTAGTCTACATTGAGCAAAGACTTCCTGACTTTCAGTAATGTATTGTTGTATGAATTGTGATGTGTTTCAAGACAGTGAGGTAATGTGATAGTTTAGAGCATCCGATGTTACATAAAATCGGAGTTGTTAAAGGGGTTAAAGCCGAGCATTGGGATCTATCAAAATTATCCTTGTCAATGTTGATATTGGGATGTAAATGAGAAGGATTATTCTTGAGGCCATATCAGAATTATTTCTATAGCGGAAAGAGGAAAATGTGATGTATCCTATTGTTAAATGTTTGGCGAGATCTATAAATCATATCTGTATTGAATGAATTCCTACTCACCAGATTCATGGAATTTCAGGTCTCTTTGATTGTTGGATTTCTTGGAATTTCGGTCTCCATTAAATCAAGTTGAGATCCGGGTTTTATTTCATGATATCATGGGAAACTGAGAAGGGTTGAAAATTTAAGAACAGTTGAGAATTGAGACTGTAAGCTTTCAGATCATATGAGAAATTAAAGAGATGTATTGGAGGTACAGCCTAAGTGAAAGTTCTTTGGCACCGAATATGAGATTAAAAGTGAAGACCACTTTTCTGGTAAGATTTTCGGGGACAAAAATCCCTAAAGGGGGGAGAGTTGTAATATCCTCATTTTGGGCCTAGTCAGAATAGTGGTTTCGTGACCACAAAATCCGAGATAGAAATAATTATTTTATGATTATTTTAAGGTCTATGATATGATTGCATGATTGTGTGAAAATTTCGTGAAGAAATTTTATGCATAAAGTGCTTAAATTGAAATTAGGGACTAAATCGAATAATTTGCAAAACTTGCATTCTAGAAGTTTCTAGTATGAAATTGTTTTGAAATATTAATTAGGAGGTCTTAAATAGAAATTTTACCAATTTCTAAGTCTATGGACAAAATTGGACATGGATGGAATTTTGGAAAGTTTAGTAGTAAGGGCATTTTGGTCATTTAGGGTAAAATGAATTAAAATACAAAATTAAAAGCCAATTTTGCTCATCTTCAACCCCATGGACGAATATAGCAAGGAGAAACCATGGCTATGGTTTTCAAGCTTCCAAGCTCAATTGTAAGTCCGTTCTAGCCTCGCTTTTAATGATTTTTACGTTTTGGAGTCTCAGTAGCTCGATTTAGCTTATGCTAGCAATAATTTAACCTAGGGTTTATATTTGGAAAAATACCCATAGGTGAAATTTGTGTATTTTGGTGTTTTATGATAGAATATGAGGTTTTAAATTATGTTAGACAACTTGTGCTACTCGGTTTTCAGTGAAAACGAGCAAAAGGGCTTAATCGGTAAAAATACCTAATAGTCATAAGTACATGTTAGAGTGAGAATTTGATGTTTCCATAAAGGGAAAAATGATCAGCATGTCATAAAACATAAGAAAATAGGCTGAAGTTTAATTTACGAGCTTTGGGGCAAAAGTGTAAATATGCAAAAGTTTAGGGGCAAAATTATAATTTTTCCAAAATATGATTTTGGGTCAATTTGAATAATGTGAGTCCTAATTAGACTATATTTTAAATGATAGAGCAAGGAAAACTGAAATTCGGGCTAAAATGGGGAAAATACAAAGTTGTGGACGAAATGGTAAAAGTAGCCATTTTCGCATACAAGGTAAGTTCATGTGTAAATGTAGTAACATAATTGTCCTTTTAAGAAATTTAATGTTGTTTATATGATATGATGCTGATTATTATCATGAAATATTATGTTTTGTGGTTATTTTCGAATAAAATGCAAATTATGTGTATTAATTGTTAAATATAAAGTACTACCGAGTATTGGTTTTGGTATTTTACGGAAGATGGCAAGGAGATGTGTTCGAGGAAAATCCTGTTTGAACCTTAGGAATGGATTAGGATACAAGTGACATGTCACTGGGATATTTGGGCATCCGAACTCGTTGAGTTGAGTCCGAGTTCACTTATGGATGCGAGCGTCCGAACTCGTTGAGTTGAGTCCGAGTTCGTGAGATGTAACTAGGCATCCAAGCTCGTTGAGTTGAGTCCGAGTTCACCTATGGATGCGAACGCCCGAGATCGTTGAGTTGAGTCCGAGTTCGCTTATGGGCGGGTTACATGGTAGCTTGGCTACATATGTGGCATGTATGTGCAAACTTTCTATGTATCCGAATTATATTCCGATGTGTTCAACGGGTAAAGTTCTACTGAAATGGAGGAATACTCAAGATGAAAGGGACGTATTGGTAAGTGTTGTGAAATGGGTACTTTGAACAGGTATGTACTTAACCCTCGGGTTGAAAAATCGATATAACAACAATATGGTAAGATGATAAATGAAAATGTGATATGAATGTCTTGGTGATGATTATGCAAATGATGTTTTATGTTTGCTTATATGGTTATGTTACTTTCTATTTACATGTGAACTTATTAAGCATTTATGCTTACTCCCTCCTTTTCATTCCTTGTAGTTTTGACAAGCCAGCTGGGAAATCGGGAACGGTCGGAGGTTCGCTCACACTATCCGTATACCATCTTGGCATAATGGCATGTATAGCATTATAATCATTTTGTATATATGGTCTTATGATATGGTTATTGAGTGGTATGGAAATGCTTGGTAATGAGTAGCCATTGGAATGGCTATCATGATCATATTTGGTGTTATGTATGTCAAATTATTAGCTAATCCATGGAAACCATGAAATAGGTAAAATTTACCATAAAATGGATTCAGACAGCAGTAGTGACGTGAATTTGAAAAATCACTAAAAATATTATAAATGGAATTAAATAATGAATAAGTTATGGAGTTGAAGCTTGATGAGTCTATTTTCATATGGAAGAATCGAAAAAGGTATATGAGCTATATTTTATGAGATATTTAAATTTTTGTGAAAGAGGGCCAGAGTGATTTTTGGATCCCCTGTTCTGACTTTGGAAATTCACCCTAAATTTTAAAAAGATAATTAGAAGTCATTCTTCATATGTACAGATTCCTTATTGAGTCTAGTTTTATTAGAGACAAACGGAATAGTCATTGAAGCTCTGTACAGGGAGATATCTGATTCGTAATACACAGAGGTCAGAGTAGTCGAACCCTGAAATAGGGGAGACTTTAACTAATAAACTGTACTAATTGGCCCGACAAAAAATTATAGAAAAACATTAGTAGATAGATATATGAGTCTAGTTTCAGGAAAAATTTACGGAATTGGATTTTGAGTTTTGGAACTCGAGATATGATTTTTAAAACGATTGTGATGCAGTTAGCCAGCTTGTCTGGAAATTTTAAAATGAATTGTATGAGCTATTTAAGTAATGAATTAAGTCCGTTAACACCTCGTGTTCGATTCCGGCAATGGTCTCGGGTACGGGGCATTACAGATTGTGTACAAACCCATTTGACCCAAACCCAAAAAAAAACCAAAACCCTAGCCCAAGCCCAAACCTACCCATGCCCACACACACAACAAAAGAAAAAAGCTAAGGAAACCCTAGCCGTTCAGCACCTGCTCCCCATCCCATCCACCACCGACGTCTGCAAGCTAGTCACATCCACCGCCCCAAGTTGCACCCCTGCGAGAATAGACAGATATTAAAAGAAAAAGAGATGTAATGGCTATTTAAGAAGCCAAGCAAAAACCTTTGTGGGATTCGGTCTTTGGTGTAATGAAAAAATAGTCTTAGGTTTTAAAACACAAGCAAAGAAGCTAAAAACTCTAGCAATATCAAAAAGCAAAGAAAAACAGTTCAAACACAGGAGTAAAGTTTGAAATCTAAGGTGATAGTTTTATTATTTTTGTGTTCTTGTTTCAAATTTTTTTTTCGAATCTTTGATAAGTATTAACATATATATATACATATTATATATACATATAAAATAAAATAAAAAAACGTACCTTTTCGAACGGTGGCCAGCATGGTGGCGGTTGAGGCCCCGATTCCCCCCTAACCGGAGAGCAGAGAGGAGCTCTCAGTTTTTTTTTAAGAATGGTGTAAAAATGAAATTTTTTAGAAAAATTTTAGCTTTTATTGGCATTTAGAAACGACGCCGTTTTGGGCCTTACTCCCACAGGCCAAAACGACGTCGTTTAGCTACCCTGACCTGAGACCCGGCTCCGACCCGCCTCAGGATCTGCGCGTTTTTGTATGATGGTCTAATTGCACGCGCGGTCCTTCCACATTTCACACGTTTTGCAATTAGCCTTTTATTTCTTTCAAATTGGCCTCAAAATTCATCACGTTTTGTGATTTAATCCTCCCTCCTGCGACGTCGTTTTAAGGGTTCGAGTAAATTACCCTTTTGATCCTCTGCAGTCGTGCGCGCATTCAAATGGGTCCTTTCTTTCATATTTATTTTAAAATCGGCCCCAAAACTTAATATTTGTTCTGAATTTAGTCCCCTTTTCATATTTAATACTGTTTCTATATTATTTTTACTCTTTATTATTTTAATATTATTCATTATTCTATTTTACCTTTCTTGTATTATTATTTTTAGCATATTTTATTATTATTTAGACATTTTTTAAATTAATATTACATATATATATTTTATAGTTGTTTTATATATATTATTATTGTTCCTAATATATGTTTTATGTATACATATTCAAATACTCTATTATGTACATTTTGTTATGTCTATTCTTACCTCTATATTTGTTATTAATATTAACATATGTTTTATTATATATCTTTAATGTATATACGTATACATTTATATATTATTATTAGTTTTTGATATTATTATTTTGTTAATACATTTGTGTCATATATACATACTTTTAATATATATTTGTATATTATACTTCATATTATGCCCATGTAAATTAATATTATATCGTGTATATAATTTTGTTATAGTTTTATATATTGTAAATATCATATTATGTTCTACCATGTATATTATGTATGTCATGTATATGTTTTAATATATTATGTGTATATTTTGTTTTATATTACACGTACATGTTATGTATATACATTTGATTTTATCATATATTTATTTTCCATATATTTATGTAATGTTTTTATTATTATTATCATTACTTTTGCATTTTTACTATAATTACTATTATACCTTTCAATTGTTATCACTATTGCATTATTACTTTTATTACTATAACTTTTTTATATGTAATTACCTATATGCTATTGTTTTTATACTAACTAATTTAAAATATATATATACGTATTTTAGCGTATTTATGTCACTTATATATATTATTATTCTCATTATTATCGTTTCATCACCTATTTATTTATACCTTTGTAAATTCTTTCAAGCCTTAAATCATTCATTATTTGTATCATCATAATTATTATTACTAACATATATATACTATGTAATTTTATTACGTATACATTTTATATATACTATACATATGTATCTTTTAATATTGTACTATTATTATATTTATATATATATATATATTTCCTTTATATATTTCTCATTACTACGCATGTACCTTAATACACATATGTATATACTTTTATATCGTTATCATCGCTATAATTGTCATTTCATTTTTCCATTATTTATTTATTTATCTATTTGCTTGCGTGTTCGACCATTTCACTTCCCTCACGCATTAGTTTATATTTACATATTACTAACCTTGCTTTTATGTCATCTTTTTTATAATTGCTTGTTATTGTCATTCATTATTACACGTTATTATTAATATCATGATCTGCTTTTATATATTACTATAAATCACATTATGTTTTTACTCAATGCCTTAAAATAATTCTTTCATAAAAGTGATATTTCGTATTTGGTAATTCGAGATAATCATTCCCTAACTTACTGGGTTTCGATTTTTCTCATTGAATCTAAATAACGGAATACTCTTTTAAATTGCTATACGAGTTTTGAAAATGCTCATTCTCGGAGGTACAAAGTGTTGTGTCCTAACTTACCGGGTATGACATTTCGTCACCTCGAAATATGAATTTGTTTTAAAACAAAGACAATATTCGGTGTTTGAGAATTCGGGAAAACATACCCTAACTTACTGGGTTTCGATTTTTCTCGTTTACTCTAAATAATCGAATACCCTTCTAACAAATTAAAATACGTAAGTTTTATATAAAAGGCAAGCTCGCTCTCAAAAATTCAAGATGTCGTGTCTTAACTCACTAGATGTGACATTTCATATTTTGAGACGAGAAGGTCTCTAACACTTGAACTTTAAAAAAGGGATCGTATTTCAAAAGTCTTTCAAGTTTTTAATCTTCGATACTAAGACACTAATTAATCAACTAGGTACCAATTTTGGACGTATCGAGGGTGCTAATCCTTCTTCGTGCGTAACCGACTCCCGATCTCATTTTCTGATTTTCGTAGACCAAAACTTATCGTTTTGATAAATCTTAATTTCTATTGAAATGATTAATTTAAGGTGATCCGATCACACCTCATCAAAAAAGATTGGTGGCGACTCCCCATTTTTCATTTTCATTTTTTAAAATCCAAGTCGATTCCCGTTTTTCAAAAAAATGATTACGACAGATTGCACAGACAGACTTTTGGGCTCGGCCATGTTTTATTAGCTATAATAAAAAATAGTTATTCATCCAATTCCAACTTATTTAATCATAGTAATATCAAGTTTCACAAATTATTTCCAACAAAAACCTTAAAACAACACACAGTAACACTACATTAATGGACTTTCAAGTCCCAACCAACAAAGTGATTGTTTTTTCTTTCTAGAAACTTGGGTGCAAAGAGCAGTTTGGGGGCGATCAATCATGAGCCTCTTTAGCTTCTGCTTTACATTACAATTGTAAGATATCCTCTCTATAAGGGTCTATACATTTCAATGAACAATAAAGTTACACCCATTCTCTAGACACTCGGCAAATAGATCTTGGCAGTGTTGATGACATATATGACATTCAGGAGGGTAATCATAGAGCTTTTGAGTGAAAGTGAGCTTTTGAGTGAAAGCGAGTGGATGTGGATCATCCTTTATTGTGTAGGTCTTTCTGAACTTCATATATGAGTATGCATTAATAACACAATCGCGATGAACTGAATTGTCACAAATTGCACAGTGGTTAAACCAGTGGCTTGGATTTCTTTTTTTCTTTTACAAATATCACAATAAAAGTACTCTGAATAAATGTTGTCCTCACCATATGTGAGCATGAGGGGATGTTCATCACACTTGTGTTGAATATTGTCGGGAAGCCTAAGACATTTGTATTCCACAACAAAGTTGCACTCTTTGCATGCATACGCATGCTTTAGATTCCTTCCATAGCTATTGCATTGCCCTTCATACTTTTCGTAAAATAAAAGGAGGTATTCATGCCCTCGACACTTGGAGGTGTCCGATATTTGAACACAAGGAAAGCAGATTGGAGTCTCGCACACATTACAATCATAGGACAAACAATTATTGAACTCAAACTTACAATCTTGAAAAAAAAAAAGTAGCATGTAAATTAAGGGTGAAAGGGCGTTGGTGATTATGACCCCAATCCTACATTTCCTTAGGCAATTCGACACATGATTTATAGAGAAAAAAATCACATTGTGAACAACAGTAAAATGAAGTCTGAGATGAAATACATGCAACCATCACAATTTCTGTGACTATCACCCTTAACATTATCACTGAAAATTAAGTTGTGACGGTAGCTTACATGTTTTATCTCTGTGGGTATTACAATTGTACAAGCCCAATTTTGGGCCCAATACCCAAAACCCCCAATTACAAACCAACCCCTAACTAAGCCCAAAAACCACTAAATCCCTAGCCCAAAACCCATCTACTAACCCACTAAGCCCAACAGTAACCTAAAAATACCAAAACCAAAGAAATAGAAACCCTAGCCGCCAGCATGTGCTCCCCTCTGCTCCACCACCGACGCTTGCAAGTGGCCTCTGCTCCACCACCGTTTACCTGCATCAATAAAGGAAAAAGAGACAGACAACAAAGAAGCAAGTTGTAAAAAAAATGCCTATAAGAGGCTGAATCCAAAACCATTGTATGGATCGGCGTTTTTTTTGAAAATAAGAAATAACATAGATCTGAAAAATACACAAAGCAAAGAACAGATCCAGCAATATCGGAAGCAAAAAAAAAACAGTCCAAACAGAGAGTCAATGTCTAATAGCCCAAGGTGATTTCATTTAGTTATCATCGTTATTTTCTTTCTTTTTAACCTATTTTACTCAAAAATACACATATATTATAAACATATAAAAATACAAAAAAAAGAGGTAAAAAATATACTGAGCGATTTTACCACTGTACGGTGGTTTAACAACAGCAAGACGGTGTTCAATGACCGGCGATGATCGGCCCCGACCGAAATCGCCCTCTCCCTCTCTCTTTTTTTTCTCTCCTCAGCAGCTCAAATGAATTTTTCAGAAATTTTAGGCTTTTATAGCCTACCAAAACGGCACCGTTTTGGTGCCTGGTCTAAAACACAGAAACGACGCCGTTTAGGCGCGACCCGAAGACCCGACCCATCTCACCCTGGGATCCGCGTGTCTTCGCTCTTAAGGGCTAATTGCGTGCCCAGTCCTTCTGCTTTTTTATATGTTTTGCAATCAGGTTTTAATTTCTTTTAAATCGGCCCTGGAATCTATTGTGTTTGCGATTCGGTCCTCATTTCTACGGTGTCGTTTTAAGGCCCTCGGAAAATTTCCTTTGGCCTTCAGAGTCACACGCGTATTCAAAAGGTCCCCTTTTATATTCCCTTCCTAATTGGGCCCAAAACTCGCTTTTAGTTTGGATTTGATCCTTTTAGATTTAATCTAATTTTTATATTATTTTACCCTATTTTCTATTTTTGTAGCATTATTTATTATTATATTAACTTATTATTATTATTATTATTATCATATCCATTAATATGTTATTATTTTATCATTATTATTATTATTATTATATACATTCATTTTATTATCATTCATGTACATATATTTTAAATATTATCATCATTATTATTATTATCATTTACATGGTTATTATTATTCTATTAATATATACTTTATTGCATGTATACGTATATACATTTCTTTATGTGCATAGTATTATTTTAATTACTTATTTACTATCATATTATATTCACTTTTGCATTTTAACATTATCATTATTACATTTTCTTCATTTTGTAATCACTTATACGCTACTTTCCTATACTAACTAATTTAGTATATACACGCATCTATATATATATATATATATATACTATATAATTTTATTACGTATACATTTTTATATACTACGATACGTATCCTTTAATATTATACTATTATCATTATGTATGTATATATTTCTTTTATATATTTCTTATTACTTCTATTATTATGTATGTACCTAAATCTTGATATGTATATACTTTTTTATCATCATTATCATTACCATTGTCGTTTTATTTTACCATTTTTACATTCGCTTATTTATTCATTCGCTTGTGTGGTCGATTATTTCATTTTCCTCCCTTATGTGTTTACATTTACATATCTCTAAGCTTCACTATTGTTTCATCTTTTATAATTGTTTTTTACCATATTACCTCTATCATTATGTCATTATGGATATTAATACCATAGCATTTATGTTTTATTATAAATCACATTTTTACTCAATATGTTAAAATAATTCTTTCATAAAAGCGATTTTCAGTATTAGGTAATTTGAGATAATTGTGCTCTAACTTACTGAGTTTCAATTTTTCTCACTTAATCTAAATAACGGAATACTCTTTTAAATCGCGACATGAGTTTTGAAAAATACTTATTCTCGAAGATACGAGGTGTTGTGCCCTAACTTACTGGGTATGGCATTTTGTTACCTCGAAATAAGATTTTTGCAAGTAAAGGCAATATTCGTGTTTGGGAATTCAAGGAAACGTGCCTAACTTACTGGGTTTTGATTTTCCTCGCTCACCTTAACTAACTGAATAACCTTTTGAAATACACGAATTTTTATATAAAAGGCAAGCTCGTTCTCGAAAATTCAAGATGTCGTGTCCTAACTTACGGATGTGACATTTTATATTGTGAGACGAGAAGGTCCTTAACATTTGAGCATTTTCTTTACAAAGAGGGATCGATTTTAAATTCTTTCAAGTTTTCAAATTTTCGACACTAAGACACTAATTAATCAACTAGGTACCAATTTTGGGCGTATCGAGGGTGCTAATCCTTCCTCGTGCGTAACCACTCCCGAACTCATTTTCTGATTTTCGTAGACCAAAAATTATCGTTTTAGTAAATCTTAACTTTTATTAAAATGATTAACTTAAGGTGATCCGATCACACCTAAAAATATTGGTGGCGACTCCTGTTTTCATTTTTTTTTCTTCTCCAAGTCGATACCCGTTTTTTTTCAAAAAATGGTTACGACAGCTTGGCGACTCCACTAGGGACACGAATGAGAGAGTCAAGCCACAAGTTGATTAACTCTTGTCTTTTTATCGAAAATTAAAATTTGGTTTTGAAATACGATCTTTTCATCGCATTTCATCAGCTATTTTTGTGGTCTAAATAATACCTGCTACGTTGGTCCGATTCTTTAAATAGTGTTGCATATTGCATTGCATGACCGTTGTGGTCACACCTCTTAAGTGGGAGCGAAACTATTCCTTCGTGAGGTTTTCACCTCCGCAGGATAGTGGATTGCTTTGGGATACATCCGTACCTATGTCTTCGTGAGATTTTCATCTCCGTGCGACCATAGGGAAATATATTCCCTCGAATCGAACTCGGTCTCAGATGAGCCTATAATGGGTGAAGATCGAGAATCACTGGTTCAGTACCCTTATTCTAGAATCAAACCCCATGTAGCGAGCCTTAATAACCCACCCTAGGTAGAGCCACTCAAACCCTAGTGGTTACCCGAGCAAGTGTTATAAGTATTATTCTTCGCTTGCTTTGAACTGCATAAACCATCGACTTGCTTTGTTTTACTTTCATTTGTATTTGCATGGCATTTTCATCATAAAAGGTGTTGATTCGTGTTCGGTTCCTAAATAGATAGCTTATCATGGAAAAGGGTTTTTGATAAAGTAGAAGACAACGCGTTTGTCTGTGTATGGGTGAGACAACACAACAAGAGAAAGGTGATAGTCTTACCAAGGGGTATGTGTCGAGCTATGGAATTTCACTCGGATCAACAGAACCCAAAATAATCTCCAAGAATTGAAAGAAATATGGAACCGATGGGACGACGAGTTCAAACAATTATTCTATTGTCATTACGGTGATTTACCTTATCGCTCGATGCCAAGGTAGACGAGCACTGCTTTGAGCCCTTGCCCAATATTGGAATTCCGCTTACGCTTGCTTCACTTTCGGAAGGTAGATTTGGTACCTACTATAGAAGAATACACGACCTTGCTCCGCTGCCCAAAGATTCAAATAGATGAATTTATACGGACACGCCAACGCCCCAAAGATTTTCAAAAACTCGATGAACATCACGGGATGAGCGACGATGGGTGACAACCGGATCAAACAAAAGGAGATTGTAAATGCATCCCATGGAGGAACCCGAGGATCTAATCTTAGCACACCCCGACGTGAAAAAAGGGTAGATGTCTTCGCCTTAAGCATCTATGGATGGTCATCTTCCCAAGGCTTTGGGGCATGTAGACGAGGTCGTTGTTGACCTTTTGATAGGCTTAGTAAAGGAACCACACTGCATTCGCAATCTTGGCGGAAACTTTCAGATCATTAAATGCTTGTAGAAGAAGCGGTGAAGGAGATTTATTGGATGTGCACGCTTTTGCTATCCCGGTTCCCTGACCATTTTGGAAAGTGGAAAAGGTCTCATATCGTATCTTCTCGAAAATTACTCTCCATTGAAAGAGTTAGTGGCTACACCGAGGCGAGATGATGTAATGAAGAAAATTGATGGATGTTCTCCAAAATCTTCAAGAAGAAGATGTTGAATGGAGAGCCCGTGGATGGTCCCCGATGAAATATTATATCGACACGGAGATTTTGATTGGGTTCCCTTGTTGGGAGTATGGGGAGCCGTCGGATACGCTCCTCTGCTTGCATTGCGACAATATAGATCCGGACAGTTTACACCACCAACATACGGGTTGGCCCAGTGCGAGTTCACGTTCACAGGGAATAATTACAAAAAGAAAGTTCGCGAGATATCGAATGCCCGAACCGGACTCAGTAAAATGAAGAAGTTTCTGCAAATCCCATGACTACTCCTGAGTACGACCGATGGTGGAATCAGAGGATTAACGACAACATCCCTACATCAGATCAAGGGAATCCTCAGTCGGTAGAAGAGCACTTGAAAGTAATCCCATCTGAGCTGGAAATCATCAGGCAAGATTTCGAGAGAAAGTGTCTAAAGCTAGAAAAAAGGATCGAGCATTTGGAAGAAGAAAAGATGCAGTTAGGGTTAGACGTCGATGCCCAGAAATTAGAAGCTGAAAGACTCAGAAAGGGGAAGAACAAGGTCAAGAGGACTTAGACAGGTTTAAAACGGACTATAAGAAGTGCAGAGATCAATGAGAACCGCTGGGTTAGGAAAAACATCCGAACAATGGCGACATGAAGTTAGAAAAGAGCAAAACAAAGCCAACCAGTGGGAGGAAAAATTTCGCGATACTCAAGCTCGAGAAGGTGCTCTAAAGAGAAGTTTGGTAGAAAGTCAAAATGAGAAAGAAGGGTTAAAAATCCGCATCGAGTTAGAGAGGTTATTATATCAAGATCAGCTCACGTAACTCGCAATCGAGTTGAAAGCTAGTCGAATAGAATCAAGAATTAAAAAGAATATAGAGGAACTCAAAACAGCGCTGCAAAATCGTGAACTTCAGATAGAGCTCCTCGAAGTAAATAACGAGCGATGGAAGGAGCAACTTCATCAATCCCAAGACCAAGTCAGGAGTAGGGACTACATCATGGGCGAGGCTTTGACTCAAGTACGAGAAGTGGCTGACCACTTGCAAACGTTAGTAGTACAAGCCGATGTGCTGAGTTTAAAATACGAGTCAGAGACGGATCGAGGCCAAAAGCTAGCTTGGCTTCTTAGACAGGTTAAGGCCTTAAGTATCAGGGCCAAGCCTTATATGTAATCTATTTTATGTAAAGAAACTTGTTTTCTAGAAAAGTTACTCTAATGAAATCGAATTGGAATCAACGCTGTTTTTGCATCCATCTCATTCATTGTATTCATGCATCAGCATTGCATCATACGCACTAAAATTTACAAGAAACCCTAAAAATCATGGCAGTTACCCTGGAACATCGTTACGGTACAAGAGGGAAAACAAAAGCAATGGATCAAAGGTTAGAAAGATTGGAACAAATGCAAAAAGAGATGCAGGATCAACTACAAATACGTATGCAAGAACAGCTGGCCAAAATCCAGCAAGATGTAAGGGACCAGATGCTGGAGTCCCAAAGGAGTATGATGGATCAATTAATGCGTCTATTGGCTGGTGGATTAGAAAAAGGGAAAAGCCCCATAATCAATAATGGAGATGACAACGAAGATCCCGTCTACCCTCCCGGTTTGTCCCAATGGACGTTCGAGACACAACCGATGTGTACCCAAGAAGGCCATCGATCACTATCGGGCCTCAACCATTTCAAACCGGTGTCTCGGCACAGATGAATTATCAGACTGGTTCGGGCTCTAATCCGGGGGATAATCCGACCAACCCTATGGTCCTCAATCTCGATGAAGTAATAGAAGCAGAAAAGACAAGGGTAGAACTCCCGAGAGAGCTTGAGGAAAGATGTAAATGGTTGGAAGAAAATTTAAAGAAATGGAAAACACCGACTATCGTGGTGGAATCGACGCTAAGGAATTAAGTTTGGTTCCGCACTGTACTCCTCCCAAGTTCAAGACCCGAATTTGAGAAATACAACGGACTAGTCGTCCAAGCCCACATCACTATGTTCTGCAGACGCATGGCGGGCTATGTCAATAATGACCAACTATTGATCCTTGCTTCCGTGAAAGTCTAGTTGGAGCCGCTTCTAGGTGGTACAACCAAGCGAGTCGTAACCATATCGTTCATGGAGGATTTAGCGAAGCTTTCATGAAGCAAAGCGATCACGTGATGACATGGCCCCGATAGAGTCACATTACGTAACATGGAGAAGAAACAAAATGAGAGTTTCGCAATACGCCTAAAGATGGAGAGAGGTAGCAACGCAAGTTCAACCACCTCTTACGGAGAAAGAAACGACCATGCTCTTTATCAATACGTTGAAGGCTCCATTCATTAACCACATGCTAGGGAGCGCTATTAAAGCTTCTCAGACATAGTCATGTCTGGAGAAATGATAGAGAACGCGATAAGATGTGGAATGATTGAAGCAGGGGAAAGTGCTAAGAGATCAACCCCGAGAAGGAAAGAGAACGATGTGAACAACATGAGTATGTATAATAAGCTAGTCACCATGAGCCAACCAAAGATGGTGACTACCAGCCATCATGGCTTCGCAAGACGGGACTTCAACCCAAGGCCTAGCACGGAAAGAGTCCAGTTTACTCCTATCCCGATGTCCTACAAGGAATTGTACCAGAGCTTATTCGATGCCCATGTAGTGTCGCCCTTCTATCTAAAGCCAATGCAACCCCCATTCCCCAAATGGTACGACGCAAACACCCAATGCGAATACCATGCAGGAGCCACAGGGCACTCGATAGAAAACTGCACCACTTTCAAGAAGCTAGTTGAAAGACTCATCAACATTGGCATCGTGAAATTTGATGATACACCTAGTGCAGAAAACCCATTACCGAATCATGGGGATAAGGGTATAAATGCCATAATCAAGAGTTCAGGGAAGGAAATTAAGATGAATGTTGCGAAGTGAATACCCGCTGAAAGAAGTGTGGAAGAAAATGGTGGAAAGAGGTTTGATGGCAGAATTCGGGGTTAAGCCTCGAAGCGAAGAATTATTGTGAGTTCCACGACCAAGAGGACCATGAGATCCGTAAATGCAGCCAATTCAAGGCTTTAGTACAAGGATTGATGGATAATAAGGAGCTGGAATTCTTGAATATGTCGAACCGTGAAAAAGCGACGTGTGTGCTCTCAAGAAGGGTCGACGAGAAACGCTTGCAAAATTAACCACCCATTGGTTATCATATCACGCTTAAGAACTAATGAAGATGGGACCCAAGTCGCACCCAAAGTCGTGATCCGAAGCCCGTTGCTTTCCTTATAAAGATAGCAAGAGGGTGCCATGGAATTACTGTTGCAATGTGACGATCCCAGAAAGAAGAGCCGGCCGATGCTTCACAAGAAAACCAAGACGTAGGTTTTTTACACGCAGATGGGAGACGTTATGTTCGAAGGCACAGGAACCAAAATTGCCAAAGAAAAGGTCCCGACAAGAGAGCAAAGGAAAGAAAAGATGGTCGAGTTTGAATCGTCAGTTAATGAGTCAAGAATCGAGAATGAAGCGTGGAATTCTTAAAATTTTTAAACACACGTGAGTATAGCGTCGTTGAACAGCTACATAAGCAACCAGCTCGCATTTCAGATCGGCCTTACTCTTGAGCTCGAAACGACGGGAGCGTTAATGAAAGTGCTGAACGAGACATACGTCGCGCATGACATCTCTGTCAACAAACTGGACCGCCTAGTCAACAATATCAGCGCTGACAATTTTATTTTCTTTAACGATGACGAAATACCACTAGGAGGCATGGGGTCCACAAAGGCCCTGCACATTACCACGCGTTGCAAGGGATACACATTACCGGGGGTACTGATCGATAATGGATCAGCACTAAACGTCTTACCCCTATCCACACTGAAAAGGTTGCCCGTGGATAGTTCCCATATGAAGACATGCCTAAATGTAGTAAGGGCGTTTGACGGTACTGAAAGAAATGTAATGGGGAGGATTGAATTACCCCTTCAAATCGGTCCTAGCACGTACGAGATAGACTTCTTAGTGATGGACATTAAACCCTCTTACAATTGCCTATTGGGAAGACCTTGGATCCACTCGGCAGGGGCAGTGCCGTCATCATTACATCAGAAGCTTAAACTTATAACGGAAGGTCGATTGGTGACCATAAATGCGGAGGAAGACATCATTGCATCTGTTACCAGCAACGCACCATATGTGGGGACAGATGATGAAGCCATAGAATGTTCTTTTCGATCGTTGGAATTCGTAAATGCGACCTTTGTTGTCGAAGGAAATAAAGTCCCAACACCCAGACTTTCCAAAACCACAAGAATGGGACTACAACTGATGGTTGGGAAGGGAGCCTTGCCAGGGAAAGGACTTGGAAGAAGCCTACAAGGAAGGGTCAAAGTACCTATGCTCACGGACAACGGACCGCTTTGGCTTAGGATTCAAGCCGATGCAAGACAAAAGAAAGAGGAGCAAGAGAAGAAACGAGAAAGGAGAAGAGCGCGTTTGAACGGGAAGAGATTAAATGGAAACCAATGACCTTTCCCCATATATCCGAA
Organism: Gossypium arboreum; assembly: GCF_025698485.1. Taxonomy (NCBI): domain Eukaryota; kingdom Viridiplantae; phylum Streptophyta; class Magnoliopsida; order Malvales; family Malvaceae; genus Gossypium; species Gossypium arboreum. The sequence goes on along the minus strand of NC_069079.1, from coordinate 125,627,749 downwards.
CATTTGTGTCGGGAGGAACTATTTATGCCGAAGGAAGATTGGCGAGCCAAGAGTCCATCAAGAAATGAGGAAAACTTCAGATTAATGCCACGCTCAAGGAGGAACCGGAGAAGAGAATGGGGTGGCATTCGCCCTTATGAGCCGAAAGTGCTTTGAATAATTGGACATGGAAGAGATTCACGTAGTCTTTAAAACTAACACAGAGTAATGCCCAAAACACGCTTATTACCCTAGGCCTAGGAGTAATAAGTGTCTTTTGTGAAATAGGCCTATGTTCAAATCGTTATTTCAATAAAATGCATCCTTTCGTCTTATTCAAAGTGCAAATATTCTTTCATTCATACTCATACCGTACATACCATTGTTCTTAGATTCTTTTGTTCTTTGCATCTTCCTTTCTACCTAAAACAGGTCTCCAGATATCAATGATGTGAGTGACCTTGCTATTAATTCGGAGTCTCCCTTTGAGCGCGATATGTGTCTAGAGGGATCCGAGGATTTTGGAGATGACAGTGATTGTAACTTATCCCCTGATTTGTTGAGGATGGTAGAACGCAAGGAGAAACAGATTCTACCCCACAAAGAGACCGTAGAAGTCGTGAACTTGGGAGATGAACTAGAAAGAAGAGAAGTAAAGATCGAACTTGCATCACTACGAGACAAAGCGGGACCTTATTGAGTTACTCCAAGAGTTCAAGGATGTCTTTGCATGGTCATATCGGGATATGCCGGGCTAATCATCGACCTTGTGGTACATGTGCTCCCCATCAAAGAAGAATGTAGGCCGATTCAAAGCAAAAGCTTCAAGGATGCGCCCGATGTTCGTTAAAAATAAAAGAGGAGGTCAAGAAGCAATTTGATGCTGGTTTCTTACAAGTAGTTAAGTACTCGAATGGGTAGCCAACATCGTCCCGCCCCTAAAAAGATGGGAAAGTACGGATGTGTGTAGACTACAGAGACTTAAATAAGGCCAGCCGAAAGATAATTTCCCATTGCCTCATATCGACACCTTAGTGGACAACACGGCGGAGTTACTAACTTTTCTCCTTCATGGATGGTTTCTCGGGGTACAATCAGATCAAAATGCATCCTCAAGACATGAATAAAACCACATTTGTGACCATGTGGGGAACCTTTTGCTATAAAGTAATGCCGCTTGGATTGAAAATGCGGAGCAACATATCGAGAGCCATGGTTACCCTATTTCATGATATGATGCATAAAGAAATTGAAGTTTATGTCGACGACATGATCGCCAAATCTTGGGTGAAGAAGAACATGTGCAAGTCTTAAGAAAATTATTTTTGAGGTTGAGAAAATTCCAGTTGAAGCTCAATCTCGCAAAATGTACCTTTGAGCCGTGTCGGAAAAGCTGCTAGGATTCGTGGTCGATGGAAAAGGATTGAGATCGACCTGACAAAGTCAAGGCCATACAAGAATTACCTCCACCACGCACTCAAAAGGAAGTCCGAAAATTCCTAGGAAGATTAAATTACATCGCTCGGTTTATTTCACAACTAACTGAAAAATGTGACCCCATATTCCGTCTCCTTAAGAAACACAACCCTAGTGGTTGGGACGAGGAATGCCAGAAGACTTTCGACAAGGTTAAGCAATATTTGTCCAATGCCCCAGTATTGACACCACCTAATCCAGATAAGCCATTGATACTGTATTTGACGGTATTTGAAAATTCTATGGGATGCGTGCTTGGCCAACACGATGAATCGGAAGGAAAGAAAAGCGATATATTACCTCAAGAAAAGTTTATCGAGTGTGAGACGAGATACTGTTCATTGAAAAGTTGTGCTGTGCCTTGATTTGGACAACCCGAAGACTGAGACAATACATGTTGTACCATACAACTTGGCTGATCTCTAAAATGGATCCTCTGAAGTACTTGATGGAGTCAACTGCCTTGAACGGGAGAATGGCCCGATGGCAAATTCTACTTTCTGAATTCGATATAGTCTATGTGAACCGAAAGGTAGTAAAAGGGAGTGCAATAGCAGATTTCTTAGCCAAGATAGCCCTAGAGGACTACGAGCCTCTCGAACTTTGATTTCCCAAATGAAGATCTAATGTGCATAGCAACCATCGAAGAAGACCCTCAAGAGGGTCACCCTTGAAGCTAAACTTTGATGGAGCATCAAATGCCATGGGTAACGGAATCAGGCGATTCGGTGTCCCCGAGTGGAGATCATTATCCATTCACTAGTAAATTAGATTTATTGCACGAACAATATGGCGAATACGAGGCATGCATCATGGGAATACGTGCGCCATAGAACGTAAAATCAATGTGTTAGAGGTATATGGAGATTCTGCCCTAGTGAGTTATCAACTCAAAGGTGAATGGGAGACAAGAGACCCCAAATTGATCAATTACCGGAGGTTAATCCTTGAGTTAATTAAAGAGTTCGATGATATTGTCTTCTACTACCTCCCACGAGAAGAAAATCAGATGGCTGACGCCCTAGCAACTTTGGCTTCTATGATCAAGGTGAACCAGCCAGAAGATGTGAAACCGATCCAAATGAGCATTTACGAGGCCCCGGCTTATTGTTACAACCTTGAAGAAGAAGAGGAAAATGATGATCACCCTTGGTACCACGACATCCTACGATATGTGAAGAATCGTGAGTACCCTAACCAAGCTACCGAGAATGACAAGAGAACGTTGAGAAGGCGGCGGTGACTATGTCTTAGATGGGGAGATCTGTACAAAAGAAGGAAGGATCGGTACTATTAAGGTGTGTAGACGCCATTGAGGCCAAGAAAATCTTGAAAGAAGTCCATGAGGGCATCTGCGGGACACATGCTAATGGTTTTACAATGGCCGTGCAAATTATGAGGTTCGGTTATTATTGGTCCACCATGGAAGGAGATCAGTATTAACTACGCCAAAAGATGTCATAAGTGCCAAATCTATGGAGACAAGATTAATGTGCCTCCCTCACATCTGCATGTCATGACCTCGCCATGGCCTTTCTCGATGTGGGGCATGGATGTGATTGGGCCAATTTTGCCTAAAGCTTCAAATGGGCATCGTTTCATCTTTGTGGTCATCGATTATTTCACCAAATGGGTGGAGGCCTCTTCATACGCCAATGTCACTAAATCAGCAGTTAGCAAGTTCCTAAAAAAGGAAATCATCTGTCGATATGGAATGCCAGAAAGGATCATATCTGACAACGCATTGAATTTAAATAATAGCACGATAGCGGATGTCTGCGATCGGTTCAAGATCGACACCACAACTCGTCACCGTACGCTCAAGATGAACAGTGCAAATCGAAGCGACCAATAAGAACATCAAGAAGATTGTAGGAAAGATGACGGAAACTTATAAAGATTGGCATGAGAAGCTACCATTTGCCCTCTATGCTTATCGAACGTCTATCGAACTTCTCTTTGGGCAACGCCTTTCTCATTAGTTTATGGAATGGAGGCAATTTTACCTATCGAGGTTGAGATCCCTTCCTTAGAGTTTTGTCGAGGTAAAGTTGGATGAAGCGAATGGATCCATCCGATACGATCAGTTGAATTTGATTGAAGAAAAGAGGTTACGGGCTATTCGCCATGGTCGGATGTACCAAAAGCGAATGATGCGAGCTACGACAAAAAGGTTCGCCCCGAGAATTCCACGAGGAGACCTAATCTTGAAAAAGATCCCGCCCATACAAAAAGACTTCAGAGGAAAATGGATGCCGAATTGGGAAGGGCCTTATGTGGTGAAGAAAGCCTTTTCTGGCGGAGCATTGATATTGGCTGAAATGGATGTCAAGACCTTATCCAATCCCGTGAATTCGGATTCGGTTAAGAAATACTTCACCTAAAAAAAAAAAAAAAGAAAAAGAAAAAAGGAGAGAGGCCAGGGTGAAAACTCGCAAAGAGCATCTTAAGACCAAAGGGATTTTGAATTGAAAACCCATAAAGGGCAATTCAAATTTTGATCAAAGGTGAGGCATGCGATGGTCTTATGGTACCTAAATTAACAAAGAGGAGAGATGTTACATCTTGGGGCATCAGCAAGAGTACTCTAGATCCCCTAAACGCATATTGGGCAAAAAAAAAGGGAGCCTTCAAGAAGTCAGTACAGAGAAACTCACGCTGCGATATCTGGGGCACCTATTCCCTTTATCCATTTTGTATTCCAAGCAATGTTTGTTGACTGTAATTAATATATTCCTTCAAATGTTGTTTCGATAAATTTCAGTTTTGTCATGATCTTTTCAAGCATTTTGCATTGAAATGATGATTAATGGACTAAAGCCATTTTCACAAAAAGAGTTCGCAGATATTACTCGAAAGTTTCTAAATAGTACAAGAACACAAACAGACTATTATTTAGAACTAACCAAACTCAAAGATTGGAAGCATCCGAGAAGAAAGAGTTTAAATTGGGACTACCTTTTCGGTTTTCTATTCAAAATTTGTTGAACAAGAAGACAGGATACCATTTCATAAAGGAACCTTGATTAACTAAGAGCAATGGCAACCTAAACAGGATTCACGCCACAACATGCTGCACTCATACATTCATAGATCATTCATAAATGCATCTAATTAGGAACATTTGATTCATTTTGATCATAACACCCTAATTCTTTGACATGAGCATAAATACTGAACCGATTCTACGTGTCATGTCCCTAGAATCAAGAAATTCCTAGATCTTATCACCCCAAGCAAGAGGGAAAGCAGATCGAAGATAATGAGCTTTAACCCCTAAGCGGAGGGTAACGAACCAAATTTCTGGACCTTAACCCCCAAGAAGTAGGGTAATAGGTTGAAAATTGCAGATCTTATCACCCCAAGCAAGAGGGAAACAGATCAAAGAAGATGAGCCTCAACCCCAAGCAAGAGGGTAACAGCTGAAAATCACAGATCTCACCTCCCTGAAGTTGCAGAGGAGCAGATCAAATACGTCGAATCTCGCCTCCTCGAATGCAGTGAAGCAGATTCAAACCACCAAGCTTTAACCCCTAAGCAGTAGGGTATCAAGCTGATGTCATAAGGTCTTAAACCCCTAAGCAGTAGGGAAACAGACCAAATTGCAGATCTTATCCCCCTAAGCAGTAGTGGTGTAGACCGAAGACGAAGAACCTTAAACCCCTAAGCAGTGGGGTAACAGGTTAAATTGCAGATCTTATCTCCCTAAGCAGTAGTGGAGCAGATCGAAGACGAAGAACCTTAAACCCCTAAGCAGTAGGGTAACAGGTTGAGTATACAGATCTAAAACCCTAAGCAGTAGGGAAACAGATCAAAGATGACAAGCCGTAATCCCTTAAGCAGTAGGGTAACAGACTAAAAATTAAATATCTTCTTCCTGAAACAGCAGTGGAGTTGATCGAAGCCGCAGCAGATCTCCTTGAAGTTTCAGTGGAGTTGATCGAAGCCACAGAAGATCTCCTTGAAGTTTCAGTGGAGTAGATTAAAGTCACATGTCTTAGCTCCATAGAGTTGCAGTGGAGCAGATCAAAGCAAACCTCACCTTCTCGAAGCTGTAGTAGAGCAGTGAAATGGAGTGAGGCAACAAGATTGGAATGAAGCTACCTGGGGAAAAGGAGCACTAGACAAGTCCAGACATAGTGAGACCGGGCAAAATTGGTCTTTCTCAAGTCTTTGCTCTGTTCTCGTTACACGACAACAAGCAAAGAGGGGCAGCTGTACAAGCCCAATTTTGGGCCCAATACCCAAAACCCCCAATTACAAACCAACCCCTAACTAAGCCCAAAAACCACTAAATCCCTAGCCCAAAACCCATCTACTAACCCACTAAGCCCAACAGTAACCTAAAAATACCAAAACCAAAGAAATAGAAACCCTAGCCGCCAGCATGTGCTCCCCTCTGCTCCACCACCGACGCTTGCAAGTGGCCTCTGCTCCACCACCGTTTACCTACATCAATAAAGGAAAAAGAGACAGACAACAAAGAAGCAAGTTGTAAAAAAAATGCCTATAAGAGGCTGAATCCAAAACCATTGTATGGATCGGCGGTTTTTTTTTTTGAAAAATAAGAAATAACATAGATCTGAAAAATACACAAAGCAAAGAACAGATCCAAAGAATATCGGAAGCAAAAAAAAAAAGTCAAACAGAGAGTCAATGTCTAATAGCCCAAGGTGATTTCATTTAGTTATCATCGTTATTTTCTTTCTTTTAACCTATTTTACTCAAAATACACATATATTATAAACATATAAAATACAAAAAAGAGGTAAAAATATACTGAGGCGATTTTTTCACACCGTGTGCGGTGGTAGGGAACAACAGGCAAGACGGTGTTCGGCTGACCGTGGCGATCGCCCCGACCGAAATCGCCCTCTCCTCTCTCTCTTTTTTCTCTCCTCAGACTCAAATGAATTTTTCAGAAATTTTCAGGCTTTTATAGCCTACCAAAACGGCACCGTTTTGGTGCCTGGTCTAAAACACAGAAACGACGCCGTTTAGGCGCGACCCGAAGACCCGACCCATCTCACCCTGGGATCCGCGTGTCTTCGCTCTTAAGGGCTAATTGCGTGCCCAGTCCTTCTGCTTTTTTATATGTTTTGCAATCAGGTTTTAATTTCTTTTAAATCGCCCTGAATCTATTGTGTTTACGATTCGGTCCTCATTTCTACGGTGTCGTTTTAAGGCCCTGGGAAAATTTCCCTTTTGGCCCTCTGTAGTCACACGCGTATTCAAAAAGGTCCCCCTTTTTATATTCCCTTCCTAATTGGGCCCAAAACTCTGTTTTAGTTTCGGATTTGATCCTTTTTAGATTTAATCTAATTTTTTATATTATTTTTACCCTATTTTCTATTTTTGTAGCATTATTTATTATTATATTAACTGTTATTATTATTATTATTATTATCATATCCATTAATATGTTATTATTTTATCATTATTATTATTATATATATATACATTCCTTTTATTATCATTCATGTACATATATTTTAAATATTATCATCATTATTATTATTATCATTTACATGGTTATTATTATTCTATTAATATATACTTTATTGCATGTATACGTATATACATTTCTTTATGTGCATAGTATTATTTTAATTACTTATTTACTATCATATTATATTCACTTTTTGCATTTTAACATTATCATTATTACATTTTCTTCATTTTGTAATCACTTATACGCTACTTTCCTATACTAACTAATTTAGTATATACGCATATATATATATATATATATATATATATATATATATATACTATATAATTTTATTACGTATACATTTTTATATACTACGACATCGTATCCTTTAATATTATACTATTATCATTATGTATGTATATATTTCTTTTATATATTTCTTATTACTTCTATTATTATGTATGTACCTAAATCTTGATATGTATATACTTTTTTATCATCATTATCATTACCATTGTCGTTTTATTTTACCATTTTTACATTCGCTTATTTATTCATTCGCTTGTGTGGTCGATTATTTTATTTTCCTCCCTTATGTGTTTACATTTACATTTCTCTAAGCTTCACTATTGTTTCATCTTTTATAATTGTTTTTTACCATATTACCTCTATCATTATGTCATTATGCATATTAATACCATAGCATTTATGTTTTATTATAAATCACATTTTTTACTCAATATGTTAAAATAATTCTTTCATAAAAGCGATTTTCGGTATTAGGTAATTTGAGATAATTGTGCTCTAACTTACTGAGTTTCGATTTTTCTCACTTAATCTAAATAACGGAATACTCTTTTAAATCGCGACATGAGTTTTGAAAAATACTTATTCTCGAAGATACGAGGTGTTGTGCCCTAACTTACTGGGTATGGCATTTTGTTACCTCGAAATAAGATTTTTGCAAGTAAAGGCAATATTCGGTGTTTGGGAATTCGAGGAAACGTGCCCTAACTTACTGGGTTTTGATTTTCCTCGTTCACCTTAACTAACTGAATAACCTTTTGAAATACACGAATTTTTATATAAAAGGCAAGCTCGTTCTCGAAAATTCAAGATGTCGTGTCCTAACTTACGGATGTGACATTTTATATTGTGAGACGAGAAGGTCCTTAACATTTGAGCATTTTCTTTACAAAGAGGATCGATTTTAAATTCTTTCAAGTTTTCAAATTTTCGACACTAAGACACTAATTAATCAACTAGGTACCAATTTTGGGCGATCGAGGGTGCTAATCCTTCCTCGTATGCGTAAATCGACTCGAACTCATTTTCGATTTTCAGAGACCAAAAATTATCGTTTTAGTAAATCTTAACTTTTATTAAAATGATTAACTTAAGGTGATCCGATCACACCTAAAAAGATTGGTGGCGACTCCTGTTTTCATTTTTTTTTCTTCTCCAAGTCGATACCCGTTTTTTTTCAAAAAATGGTTACGACAACAATATTTTCTCCAAGCTTGATCTCTTTAATAACAACAAATGATGAATTGTTAAGCAACTCGTCCGTTTCTTCTATTCATCTTCGATTATGTCATATCAACTGTAATCTTCTTTTGCACAATTTGTATGCACAGTATAATTACAATCAGAACAACAATAACATCCATGCTTCGAATTCACCTCTTCATAGCAAATTCGGCATTTCCAAGATTTGATCTCATGTTGCCTATGGATGAATGTATGGGAAATTCGGTGACCATGTCGTGGGAACCTTTTGATGATGGGTTGCAACAAAATGCACTTTTCATGAACTATAAGGCCACATGGAGAACAAATATAAGATATATACAATCTCCACTTGTTCCACATGCGTCACAAATGACCTTTGATAGTAGGTGCTGGAGAGACACATTGAACGTGAAGGTCAAACTTGCATGTGGAACAATAATAAGCAGGCGACAAATCATGTGTTTCATGACAGATTTGACAAAAGAGAGATTTCAAATTGAGCTGTAAAACAAGAGAATGCTCACGGCGACATGGGTGGTCAATTGTAGTTGGTCGCTCAACACATGCAATATGAAGGGTAAATTCACTAGGTGAACAACAATAGACGAGTCCCCTCGGTTGGGTTATTTGGCAAATTTGACAAGGGAGGCGCTGACTATTGAATTGTAAAACTAGAGGGTGTTGACTATGAAAAAAATGATTGACTTCAATAGGTAGATCAGGACATTTTTTATGCAAGTGAAATCTAGAATCAAAAGAAATGAATGGAGAATCTAGTAATGGCTTCCTACATGCAAAGCACTCAGTTTCTTCAAGTTCTTCGTAACCATTTTCAGAAGAGACCAATAAATCTTTTTGGGAAACACCTTCAAGCTCCCCAACCTTATTTTCAGCAATGGTTTTTGAGAACAAAGCACATTTTATATGGAAGTCTAACTTACATGAACAATGGTAAACAAATTGCTCACATCTTTTGTCACAGAATGCACAAATAGCCCATGAACCTATGTATGGTGGACTTGCTAAAAGTTCAAGGCTATGGTTGGGATGAAAAGGGTGATTTACCTCTAAGGTGGCCTCGAAGCATTTCTTGTCAAGGTAAAACCCACACTCGGTGCAACTAAAGCTTGGACCTAATACCAACTCCCCACATCCTGAGCAATTAGCCTTCTCTTTTAAGGATGTGCTGTTAGATGAACTCCAAAGGATGTTGATGGCTAAAATGGTGGTGAAGCTCCATTTCTTCTTTTGTTTGGTTTCTATGTAAGTTTGTGGGTTGAGTATAACAACAAATGCTTTTGTGGAAGCTTAAGGCTATAGTTTTCAGATATTTATATTGTTCCATTAGATGAGAATGACATTTTCTATGAAAAAGGAATCTAAAGCTGTTCTTCTGACCATTTAATGATGGATAGTGATTTTTATATAAGGTGTAAAATTATTTATAATTATTTATAATTCATTTAAGATATTTATATTTTTGATATATGCTTTTTGAAAAAAGAAAAATCAAGAATTTATTGGTAAACATTTTATCCTATATCTTCATTTCCTTTTGGAACTCAAGCTTTAGGGCCTTATTTAGTAGTGCTTAAAAAAATCACTTTTGACTTCAAAAACATATTTAGAAGAAAAACTGTACTAAACAAGTTATTTTTGGCATGAAATTTTTGGCTTAAAAAAAGCACTTCCTCTCCTAAATTTAGTGCTTAATTATTTTTTTCACCTCTTCAATAACATAGTACTTTCCTTTTCTTTTCTTTTTTTGTGCTTAATTACAAATATATTAAAATCATTAATTAAAAATAAAAATTATTTTTAAAATACTAATTACAAATATTTAATGTTTATATTTAAATATTTAAAATATATTTTGTATATTTTAATTAAATTTTATAAATAATTAATATTTATTGCTTAAAAGTATTTAAAATTTATATTTCATATATTAAAATATTAATAACAAGTTATAATAATTTTTTATATTCTTACTCAAATATAATAATATTAATTTAAATATTATTTAAATGCATATTTGTTACTTGATAATAACATGTCTAAAATAGATATTTTATTTCTCAAAAGTACTTTTTGACAAGTAATGCTAAACACTCAAATTTTAAACTAAACTTTTCAAAAGTAATTTTCAAAAACATTGTTAAACTAGCCCTTAATCATTATGAGAGGAGATTGCAGTGTCTCAATGTATGATTTTATATTTAAAAACAAAAATGATTAATTTAACATTCATCTGAAAGAAAGCGTGGATATAAATATATAGAGTTGAAATTGATTGAAGAAAAAGGGAAAGGAGAGAAGAAGAGAATATCACTTTATTCATTTCAAGTATAACTTGTGCTTGAGTTAATCTAGATTAACAATTACTTGCGTATTATCCCTCATAAGGATACCTTTTTTTTTTTCAAAAAGTTGTACCAATCTTTTGGTGCACTCTTCAAAAAAAATTTTCTTTTAAAACAGATCCCTCCCAATATACTTTTTAGTTAACCAAATTTCTTGATCACCTAGTTTTCAATTTAACCTTAAGTCAATTATGTGCGTTTTTTACAACAATTTTGATTTAAATTTCATCACGTGGGTATTATCTAGATTTAAATCATCCTCCAATTTAAAAATGAAAAAAATATAAAAACTTATTTAAAAAATTATTAAAATATAAATATATAAATTTTTAAAAAATTTGAACTATAAATTACCATTTTTAATTATTAAATATTTTAACATTATTAAAATTTTAAAATCAAATTTATTAAATCCTAAACATGAAATCTGTCTCTTGTAACTACAAAAATTGTTTTATAATTTAATTAATCAAAATTTATAATTAGTAGATTTTTAGATGATAATTTTGAATAAATTTTAAAATTATTTAAATAATAAAAATTAATCACATATAAACTTTTTATCGATTTGGTAAATCATCCCTTTACAGCCAACCAGACTCTACAAGTGTCTTTATATAATAATCAATATGATATTAAATAAGGTCACCATAAAACAATAAGAAATATCTCCAAGAGATACAAAATCAATTGCTCCAACATCAAACTAAGCACAAACTATAAAAGATAGTCAATCTTTCAATTCCAAATTATTTACAAACATGTCACACTAGCACCACATTTTATTTACAATAAAAACCATAAAACAACACACAATAACACTACATTAATGGACTTTCATGTACTAACCAACAAAGTGATTGCTTTTTCTTTTCTAGAAACTTGGGTGCAGAGAACAATATATCAATCATGAGCCTCTTTGTCTTCTGCCTCAGACCACAACTGTAAGTCTCGCCTTCTATAAGGGTCTATACATTTCCAATGAACAATGTAGTTACACCCATTCTCTAGACACTCAGCAGATAGATCTTGGCAGTGCTCCTCACATATATGGCATTTAGGAGGGTAATCATAGACCTTTCGGGTGAAAGTGAGTGGGTGTGAGTGATCCATTGTTGTGTAGGTCTTTCCGATCTTCATATATGAGTATGCATCAATAACACAATATTTATGGACTGATTTGTCACAAATTGCACAGCGGTAAAACCAACGGCTTGGATTTCTTCTTATTTCACAGATATCACAGTAATGGTACTCTGAATAAATGTTGTCTTCACCATACGTGAGAATGAGGGGATGTTCATCACACTTGTGTTGAATCTTGTCGGGAAGCTTGAGACATTTGTCCTCCACAACAAAGTTGCACTCTTTGCATACAAACCCACCCGTTAGATTCCATCCACAGCTATTGCATTGCCCTTCATACTTATCGTAAAAGAAAAGGCGGTGTTCATGCCCTTGACATATGACGCTATCCGAAAATTGAACACAAGGATCGCAGGTACGATCCCCACACACATTACAATCATAGGAGAAACAATTATTGAACAGATATTTACATGAAACACACCAAAATTCAGCATGTAAATTAAGAGTGAGGGGACGTTGGTGAATATGATTCCAATCGTACATTTTCTTAGGCAATTCGGCACATGATTTATGGAGAAAGAAATCACATTGTCCACAATGATAAAATGAAGTTGAGATGAACAATATGCAGCCATCACAATATCTATCACCCTCAACATCATTGCCGAAAATTAAGTTGTGATGGTGGCTTAAATGTTTTATCTCTGTGGGTATTACAATATTTTCTCCAAGCTTGGTCTCTCTAATAACAACAAAGGCTGAATTGTTAAGCAACTCACCTGTTTCTTCTAACTCATCATCGACTATGTCGTACCAACTGTAATCTTTTATTCCACAATTTGTATGGACAATATAATTACAATCAGAACAACAATAACATCCATGCTTCGAATTCACCTCCTCATAGCAAATTCGACATTTCCAAGATTTGATCTCATGTTTCCTATGGATGAATGTGTGGGAAATTTGGTGACCATGTCGTGGAAACCTTTTGATGATGGATTTCAACAAAATGCACTTTTCATGAGCTATAAGGCCACATGGAGAACAAATATAAGAGATATAATCTCCACTTGTTCCACATGCGTCACAAATGAAAGGGACTTGTCTCCAAAACAAGGTGAACGGATGTTCATGAATTTCACCTTTGATAGTAGGTGCTGGAGAGACACATTGAACGTGAATGCCAAAATTGCATGCGGAACAATAATAAGCAGGTGACAAATCATGTGTTTCATGACAGATTTGACAAAGGAGAGATTTCAAATTAAGCTGTAAAACAACAGAATGCTCCCGGTGACATGGGTGGTCAATTCTAGTTGGTCGCTCAACACATGCAATATGAATGGCAAACGAACAAGGTGAACAACAATAGACTAGTCCCCGAGGTTGTGTTGTTTTGCAAATTTGACAAGGGAGACGCTGACTATTGAATTGTAAAACTAGAGGGTGTTGGCTATGAAAAAGATGATTGACTTCAGTAGGTATATCAAGACATTTTTTATGCAAATGAAATCTAGAATCAAAAGAAAGGTATGGAGAATCTAGTAATGGCTTCCTACATGCAAAGCACTCGGTTTCTTCAAGTTCCTCGGAACCATTTTCAGAAGAGACCAATAGATCTTTTTGGGAAACACCTTCAAGCTCCCCGACCTTATTTTCAGCAATGGTTTTTGAAAACAAAGCACATTTTATATGAAAGTCTAACTTACATGAACAATGATAAACAAATTGCTCACATCTTTTGTCACAAAAATCACAAATACCCCATGAACCTATGTATGGTGGACTTGCTAAAAGTTTAAGGCTATGGTTGGGATGAAAGGGGTGATTTACCTCTGAGGAGGCCTCGAAGCATTTCTTGTCAAGGTAAAACCCACATTCTGTACAACTAAAGCTTGGACCTGAAACCAACTCCCCACATCCTGAGCAATTAGCCTTCTCACTTTTAAGGTTGTGCTCTTCGATGAACTCCAAAGGACGTTGATGGCTAAAATGGTGGTGAAGCTCCATTTCTCCTTTTGTTTGGTTTCTATGAAAGTTTGTGGGTTAAATAACAACAAATGCTTTTGTGGAAGCCTAAGGCTATGGTTCAGATATTTATATTGTTCCATTGGATGAGAATGACATTTTCTATGAAAAAAGAATCTGTACTTTCTTTTCTTCTTATTTCCCATGATCCCTCTTTCAAATAACAAACCTATTTTACACGATAGAGATTTATTCCTATCACTATCAAAATTTCAATTTATCTTGTTCATTTTTCTAACCAATTTATCTTTTTATTTATTTGTTTATTCAAAAGGATCGTGATCAGTTTTTTAAACTATCTAGGCTGTAGTGACCCAATTTAGCCCAGGTTCCATAAACCGGAAACCAAAATTAAAATATAATAATAATAATAAACAGTCAATTTTTACAATGGCTCAACAGGCTTAAAAACCTAAAACCCAACCTACCCTAACCCAAACAAAACAGACCCAAATCAACGCATAGGCCTAAAACATTAAACCAACTCAGAAACCCTAGGATTTCTGAGCCTCCCTCGCGCCGCAGCCACCACCCACGTGCCTCAGCGCGCACCTTGCCCGAGGGTCGACTCTTCTTGCACGGAAATGGAAACTCCCTCGTCAATTGACCCTTCATAGACCTACAAACATGCAAAAAAGGGGAGCAAAAACGAAATAGCACGCAAGGGAAACAGAGAAACGAATATGTATTCGGCTATATAGCCAGAGATGAAAAATGTAATTTTTTGGACACGATTAAGCAATCAAAAACAGAAGTAAAAATTTGCAAAAGGTGATTTTTCATTTGTTTTATTTTTCTTCCTTTATTTTTAGGTTAAAAAAAGGGAAATAAAAATAAAAAGGAGAAAGGTTTACCTGAGTCGATCGGCCTTCCTCTGATGACCATCGCCGGCGCATGAACACATCAGACCCATCTGTGTTCGAGTGAGGGTTCGAAAGGCATGAAGAATCCCCCTTTTGTTTATTTATTTTATTTTCTAAAAATAAATATAGGATATGTAAGTTTTTTTTTAAAAAAAAAATATACAAAAGAGGAGATGAGAGGGACCGAAGAGGCTATTTTTACGCGACTCCGACCATCAGTTACGGTGGAGTTGCGGCAGAGCCGCAACGGCGCTGCGACTGAGGCCCGTCGGCTTCTTGGCCGGAACTTGGGTTAACCCAGAGAAAAAAAATGGACCCTTTTCAGTTTTGAGTTGTGATAAAAATGAATTTTTTTAAAAAATATTTGGACTTTTATATTAGCCTGAAACGGCGTCGTTTTAGGCCAGGAGTTTAGGCACTGAAGTCTAACCCGATGATCCGACTCGTGAGACTAGGATCCGAGTGTTTCCTATCGCATGGGTTATTTGTGCTTACAGTCCCTCCCTTTTGTGATGCGCTTCAATTTAGTTCTATCCTATTTTTATTTTTTTATTTCACCACAAAATTTTAACTTTGTTTCATTTTGGTCCTTGGACCGTTTAAAAGGGTTAAATGCTTGAAACGAGGCCATTTTGAGGACAAGGGATAATTTCCCTATTGGTCCTCACTTGTTTTCGTGCCTCACATTATAGCCCTTCTGTTATTTGTTTCATTTAATTTATTCCTTTAACTTTATTTTAGCATCAAATTAACCCCTTGTTTTGATTCTTTTATTTATTCGTCCATTTGCTATTATTTAAGACTTTAAATTTCATTTTAATTTCAGTTTACCCTTTTTAATTTTGTTTAAGTTTCAATTAAGCTATTTTTATTTTAATCCATTTATTTATTTATCTATTTACTTGTTTACATGTTCATTATTCCTTTAATCTTTTTATTTCTTTGTTCATTCTTTTGTTATATACATAGTTCACTTTAAATGGTTTTATATTTCATTTATTAAATTTTTACATATCATTAAACTATTTTGCTGTTCATTTTAGATTGTTTTATTGTTATTCATTTTAAGTGTTTCCACATATTATGTATTTTAAACTATTGCCCATTTTAAATTTTATATATATTATTTATTTTAAGTTATTATATATATTACTTATTTTGGTCTTTATATATATATATATATATATCTTTTGTTTTAAACTATTTTATATGTATTATCTATTTTAAAGTTTTTATATGCTATTTAGTTATATATTATTTTATATGTTAATCGTTTAAAATTTATTTTTATTATTATTTACTTTAAGCCTTTCATATATTATTTATCTCAAAATATTTTTTTATATATTCTTTATTTTAGATTATTTCATATATTATCTATTCAAATTGTCATGTATAGTATTTAATTTACTTTGTCTATATGTTATAAAATTTATATATATTATTTATTTTAAAGCTCCTTTTATTATTTATTTTAAGTTTTTATGCATTGCCCATTTGAAATCCCTTTTATATTCTTCATTTATAATTGTTTCATTTGTTATTTATTTTAAACTGTTTTATTCACTTTGAAATTTTTCATATATTATTTCGTTTTATTCTTTTGTGATTATTAAAGTTAATCTCTTAAATTAGCATATTATGTGAACATGTCCATTATGTACTCTAGAAATTATTTGTTAATATATTCATGTTATTGACATTCATTCATGTATTATTTTGTGCTCTATATTCCTTTTTGCTTCATTTCGTTTAAATCATATTGCACATTAACATCAAATATATTTATCCGAACACGGACCGTTTTATTCCAAACAAAATAAACGCACATTGCTAAATGTCGCATTCGTTTTTATTTAAAGAAAGAAAATATTTCGCGTTACGGGAATTCAAGAAATCGTACCCTAACTTACTAGGTTTCGATTTTCTTGTTAAACCTAAAAAGCCAAATATCCTTTTAGATTTCAAAAAACACAAACTTTCGACGAAGATTAAAGGCAAACTTGCTCCCGAAGATTTAAACGTCGCGTCCTAACTTACTGGATGTGACACCTTATTATCTCGGGACGAGTAAGTCTTTGATGCTCGTTTAGACGTAATTCAGGCGTTTTAAAATTTGCATTCATGGAAAGGGATCGTATTTTAAACTTATTTTAATCTTTTCAACTTTCGACATTAAGACACTAACTAATCAATTTGGTACCAATTTTAGGCATGACGAGGGTGCTAATCCTTCCTCGCATGTAACCGACTCCCGAACCCGTTCTCTCGAGTTTCGTAAACCAAAACACCGTTTTAATAAACTAAAATGTTTTATTAAAGCAAAGGAGATCCGATCACAAAATGTTTTATTAAAGCAAAGGAGATCCGATCACACTTAATAAAGATCGGTGGCGACTCTCGATTTAATTTTCGTTTTCAAACAAGTCGATCCCCATTTTCAGACAAATGGTTTCGACATAGGCAGTACTCAATCATCCTCTTTCATGCTCTTGCTCTCGTATAAAAAAGTTAAACTTTTTATTTTGATTTAAAATCGAATTATTAAAATGATCAAACTTCTGTTTTCAATGATTGATTTATCATTAAAAATTCAAGATTATTGTTTCATGGAAAATTGGTGAGATCTCTCCAAAATTCTTGTAGTTTTAAAATTTTATAATAATTACTTTTAAAATTGTGAGATTAATTGTGATATTTCTTGAACGTATTTGTGAAATATTTTTTTTCCTTCTACATGGTAACCCATGAATCCCTAGGTTTTCTTTTGGATTTTGTTGGATTTCACATGAGAAATTATGACCAAGAAATTGAATTTCTTTCTTATGCTATAAAGTGCTCGATAAATTGTGGACTGATAACGTGTAGAAATTTGAAGAAGAAAGATAGCTAGAAGAAAAAGAGAGAGAAGGCAGAAAGAAGAAGAACACGAGAGAAGGAATAGTTTTCAGAATTTCATTGTCTATTAGCATAACTTCCATGAAGTACTGCTAGGTAGAGGTGTGCATGCGCTGGGCCGGGCCGGGCCCATAAAAAACTTCGGCCCTTTTTCAAGGCCTGGGCCTGGCCCGGCCTGAAATATGGACCTAGAAATTTGTCCAAGCCCGGCCCGAGAAAAAAATGGTAGGCCCTAGCTCGGCCCGGCCTAGCCCGGCCATATTAATTTTTTTACTTTTTTATTAAATAAAAACTTTAAAATATAATAAATCAAATACATTTTGAAACATAAAACAAATATTAAAACAAAAACAAATAAAAATGAGACTAAAATAATTCTTAAAATAATAAATAAATTAAAAATATAATAAAAAGTAATTATATTAAAATTGAAAAACTGAAACAAATTAGAACTAAATTAAGAACTAAATTATATTAATAACAAAAGTTTACAATATCAAAATAACATTAAAAACAAAAAAAAAGTAAAGTAAAAGTACTAAAGTTACTTAAAATTAAAAATAAAAAATTTTAAAAATAATTTAATATTAAAATCGGTAAAGGTGCCCGGCCAAAAATCTTACTCGAGGCTCGCCCGCTTTTTAAACGGGCCTCGTTTTTTGTCCAAGCCCATTTTTCTGGCCTATATTTTTATCCAAACCCTCCCATTTTTCGGACGGGCTTTTGGGCCGGGCCCGGCCCATGCACACCTCTACTGCTAGGTGTATAAATAGGAGATAACGATAAGCACTGTCTAACAATCATTACGCACCGTTTCACTAAATATGCCTACTTAACCCAACACACTGTTTTAGTGCCAGCACTGTAACACCCCAAACCCGGCCTAGACGTTATGACCGGATCCGGTGTGCCACATCGATGCGTTCAAAATGTTCCATATTACTTAGTTTGGAAAACTTAGTTGGTGTTGTAAAAGTTACTTTTAAAAGTAGGTTAAAGTGAATAGAAGCTGTGCACCAGGTAGGAAACCAGGAAAAGAGGAGGTGAGTCCGTCGGACTGCTTAAGTACCAAGCTCCCTTCGGATCCAATCCTAGACATGCACACCACCATTGCCACACCTTAACAACTCGCATAATTTTGAGAAAAACCGTCTGGTTATGTCTATCTTAAGAAAATGATTAAGTTTGAAAACGTTTGCTTAGCGGAAGTCTTACTTGTAAACGTGTTATTTTGAAATCCCTTAATGTTTTTGAAAACGCGTCCTAAAGCTAACCCATTTACCTTAGTTATCATAGTTTTCTTTCATCATAATAAAATAAAATAATAGAAGTAAAACAAAACCATAAAAATAATTTAACGGCCTTATTACACTTAAAACCTAAAACCATAAATGAAATTAAAAGGATGTCCAGTTCACCAGAAAGAAACCAGGTTCGTAGAAACATGTGGCCAGTCCGAATCCCTCACAGCTCCAAGCCCACTATGGTTGAGGATTACTGCGAGGATGGAAATAAGGGGTGAGTTTTGGGAAACTCGTGTGTAATTCAACCCAACCATAGCCTAAATCGGTTCAAACCACGAGATGAGAATAAGTTGGCCTCGGCCGAGCAGATATCGAATAAAGCCCATAGGCCCGAAGCAGATATATCATGCTTATGCGAAACCCAACCATATCCAACCACATACACCCCCATACCATCCTTTCACCATGTGGGAGACTACTCGACCCACCCAACCGCTACACACCACGAAATATGCAGCATGGCTGCCAGATCTGTAAAATGTGTGAGTCACAGATACAAATATTTTGTGGCAGTGCCACCAGAACAAGATATATGTGGCGGGGCCATCAGAACAGATAATTTGTGGCATAGCCACCAGGACGCTTCCTCCATAATATAACCCATGTCCCCATGCAACAGATATACATTCATGGCATACATCATACAGATTCAATTCATCATGCTTTTCAGTCAAAATTAACCCTAGGGGTATAAAGGTCATTTTGCATACATAGGGGTATAATGGTAATTTTGCATACATAGGGGTATTCTAGTACATCTAACTATTTCTAAGGTTTTCATGCATATCGTAGCCATTACGTTTAGCCAGAAACTCTTACCGAGTGTTCTTACCGAATTGGGCCCGTTGGCCCATTAACCCAGTTCTGGCCCATTAAGCACAAAATATCAAAACGTACGAAATTGCACGTACTGCAGTTTTATCACTTTTGATTACCAGTAATAATTACCCATACGTCTTACGAGCATTCGCACACTCGCAAGTGCCCAAAATACTGGCTTTTGGCATTTTGACTTTTCACTTTTGCCGATCAAGCCTATGAGAGGTGTCGATTACACACTGTTTTGGGATTTCCTCGACGAGATCTACACACTAAGCGCCTACAATTGAATCACTTAATATTACTCCAAATATCGAAATAAGATTGAGTATATAGTCCCCTACCTCATTCGGCCAAACATGCCTAAAACCCTTATTGCTCTTACCTTACTGCCAAAATATGGTTAACTCCAAAGATCCGATCGTTCCACCTGTCCAAGCCCTTGATCAACCACCTCTAAATCACGCTATTACCAAAACAAAATAGTTACTACGACCTCTCAGGGTTACAAGTCCAAATCGACAACCTTTCTAACTTTTAGGGATTTTGGCTTTTCCTAAAATATGTAAGAAGACTAAGTTTTGGAGCAGACTTACCACCGATTCCTTAGTGACTGATTCCAATGAGTTTCCCACTCGATCCCGATGTAGATCTAAGCCCTCAGATGATAACAAAAGTCGATCTTTTAGTGACTTCAGTATTCGGCCAAGTCCCTTTTAATGTGGGTTTTTCGGCTTTTTGCAACTTGTGTTTAGAAAGGTAAAATGAGAGGGTTTTTGCTATGGTCCTGTCGTCAAAACTTGAGGTTTTAGAGGTCTAGTGAATCGGCCACAAATGATGAAGAGAAGGGAAATGGTTTTGGTTAAAAGAAATCGGCACAAAAAGAATCAAGCTTTCGGGATTTTAGCTTTTGTATATAAGGCTTAAGAACAATGATAAGAACGTGGAGATGAATAGAATAATGGAAGGATTCGGCTATGGGAAAAGAAGAAGGAAGATAGATGAAGAGAAAAAGAAAAGAAAAGAAAGGAAGAGAAGGAAGAATGGTCAGAAAAGAAAAAAACGGCACAACACTCCCAAATGCCGAATTTATACCTAGCTTTTGACCTAGCCGAAATTTTCCCCCCTAAAGAAACCCTTGGCCGGCCAACTCTTGCTCCTCAAGAGTCTACTATTCGGCCAACACCATCCTCTTTGATCAGCTCTTAAATCCTCTCCCTTATCCCCTCCTTACTTAATCTCCTGAGCAACTCAAACTCCTCCTGACAGACTTTTACTTCAGTTCCACTACTTACTTTTTCTGTTCATAAAAATTAATCCCTTGATTTCTTTGTCATTATGACTTGAACACAGGTCCTCCTAGCTTCCACACGCCACTTATAGCCTTCCTGTGGCGTCACATGCCACTTCACCACTTGCTTCCTTGTGATCTATTTTACACAATTAATTCCTCAAAGCCTAATTTAGCGTAACCCTTTCTCTTATGGAATTAAAATTAATTAAAACTATTGGGTTTTATCCTAAGCTTGGGCCTTCTAGAGGCCCACTATCACAATTAAACCTACACTTAACAAGCAGAACACAATATTTTTAATTTTACAAACTTTTTTCAGAATTCCCAAAAATTTGGGGCATTACAACTCTACCCTCCTTAAAGAAATTTCGTCCTCGAAATTTACCTGATCCGAACAGATGAGGGTATTGTTGTTGCATTGCCTCCTCTGGCTCCCAAGTAGCTTCTTCTCTGCCATGGTTACGCCAAAGCACTTTCACTAATGGCACAGATTTCCTCCTCAGAACCTTAACGTCTCGATCCAATATTTGTACAGGCTCCTCCTCAAAGGTCAAATTAGCTCGCACCTCAATTTCTGCAACCGGCACGACATGAGTAGGGTTAGAACGATAGCGCCATAACATGGAGACGTGAAAAACATCGTGAATCCTGTCTAACTCTGAAGGCAATTCCAACTGGTAAGCCACTGGCCTATTCGCTTCAAAATTCGATAAGGCCTAATGAACCGCGGACTTAACTTGCCCTTCTTACCAAACCTTAGTATCTTCTTCCAAGGTGAAACCTTCAAGAAGACCATATCGCCCACTGAGTATTCAATCTCCTTATGCTTCAGATCTGCATACGACTTTTGCCTATCAGACGCTTCCTTTAACCGATCTCTAATTAACTTGACCTTATCCTCAGTATCTGCCACCAACTCAGGTCCAAGAACTTGTCGCTCCCCCAGTTCAGTCTAACAACTAGGTGTTCGACACCTTCGCCCATACAGTGCTTCATAAGGTGCCATTCGAATACTCGACTGATAACTATTGTTGTATGCAAACTCTACCAAAGGCAAGTAAACCTCCCAACTACCTCGGAAATCAATAACACATCCCCTCAACATGTCTTCTAGAATCTGAATAACTCTTTCCGACTGACCATCAGTTTGGGGATGGAAAGCCGTACTAAAGTTCAATCGTGTTCCCAACGCCTCATGCAGCTTTTGCCAAAACCGAGATGTGAATCTAGGATCCCGATCAGAGATAATCGAAACCGGAACTCCATGCAGTCGCACAATCTCCACCACATACAACTTGGCTAACTTCTGAAGAGAAAAGTGCATGCGACAGTATAAAATGAGCCGACTTGGTCAACCTGTCCACAATCACCCATATCGAGTCTTTCTTCGATGGTGTCAAGGGTAGCCCACTCACAAAGTCCATGGTTACCTCTCCCACTTCCAAAGTGGTATTTTTTGGCTACAATAATCCGAAGGTGGCGATGCTCGCTTTCATTTCTTTGGCATGTCGACATTTCCCACAAATTCGTTACCTCTCGCTTAAGTCCGAGCCACCAATACAGCTTCTCGCAAGTCATGGTACAACTTATTCCCTCCGGGATGCATGGCACAAAGTCTCCCATGAGCTTCCTTCAAAATTGGTATCTCAAGTCGAGTCCTTGAACACAAATTCTACCTCGAAAACACGAACCCCATCATCATTTAACCCAAACTCGAAGTTTCCCTTCCTTAACTTGTTGAAAACGAGGGACCAAAGACTCATCTTTCAACTGCTTTTCCTTAATTTGATCCACCCAGGTTGGCCTTACTTGCAATTCACCAACAGACTTCCATCATCATCTGAGACTTAGACGAGCAAACATTACTCGAGATCGATCTGACTCTACGACTTAGAGCATCGGCTACCACATTAGCCTTGCCTGGGTGATATTCGATCGAACAGTCATAATCTTTAAGCAACTCGATCCATCTTCTTTGCCTAAGGTTCAGTTCCTTTTGAGTCAGCAAATACTTGAGACTCTTATAATCTGTGTATATAATACACCTTTCTCTATACAAGTAATGTCTCCAGATTTTAAGTGCAAAGATCACTGCTGCTAACTCCAAATCATGAGTAGGATAGTTCCCTTCGTGAGGCTTAAGTTGTCGAGACGCATAAGCAACCACCTTACCCTCTTGCATCAATATACAACCCAAACCTACGTGTGATGCATCACTGTACACAGTAAAATCTTTCCCAGACTCTGGTTGAATTAACACAGGTGCTTCAGTCAGAACTTTCTTCAACCTCTCAAAAGCTTCTTGCTGCTTCTCCGTCCATACAAACGGTACTCCTTTCCTTATGAGTTTTGTGAGAGGTGCTGCCATCACCGAAAAACCTTCCACAAACCTTCTGTAGTAACCTGCCAACCCTAGGAAACTTCGAATTTCTGAAACCGACCTAGGTGGCTTCCATTCTAAAATTGCTTCAATCTTTCGAGGATCCACTCTAATCCCCTCTGCAGAGACCACATGCCCCAAAAAGGTTACCTCCCTCAACCAGAACTCACACTTGCTGAACTTCGCATAAAGTTTCTTCTCCCTTAACACTTGCAACACAGTGCGGAGATGCTTATCATGTTTTGCTTCGGTCTCAAAATATACCAGAATATCGTTAATAAAGACGACCATGAACCGATCCAGAAATGGTTGGAACACACGATTCATCAGATCCATAAACGCTGCAGGAGCGTTTGTTAGTCCAAATGGCATAACCAGAAACTCATAATGACCATAACGAGTCACGAATCTTTGTCTTATGAATATCTGCCTCCTTGACCCTTAACTGATGATATCCAGATCGAAGATCGATCTAGGAAAATATAGAAGCTCCTTTAAGCTGGTCGAACAGATCGTCAATCCTTGGCAGAGGGTACTTATTCTTAATCGTCAGTTTGTTCAACTGGCGATAATCAATGCACATACGCATAGTCTCATCCTTCTTCTTCACGAATAGCACCGGTGTTCCCCATGGAGACACACTTGGCCTAATAAAGCCCCTATCCAACAATTCTTGAATTTGCGTCTTTAACTCTACTAACTCCTTCGGTGCCATCCTATATGGTGCAATAGACACTGGTGCTGTCCCAGGCAACAGGCCGATTCCAAATTCAACTTCTCGGTTTGGAGGCAATCCTGGAAGCTCCTCCGGAAAGACATCTTAGAACTCTTTTACAGTTCTAACCTTATCCACTGTCAGCCCCTCTATATCTGTTTGACTTACAAATGCCAAATAGGCCTCACAACCTTTTCGAATCCACTTTTCAGCCCTCAATGCCGATATCACATTAGACAAATAGTCCCTTCGCTCACCTATCACCATAACCTCATCCCCTTCCGTGGTCCTTAGCACCATTCGTTTAGTAGCACAATCCAGAGTCACCTTATGCTTAACAAGCCAGTCCATTCCCAGAATGAAATCAAACTCTCCAAACGGCAACTCCATTAGATCGCCAGGAAAGATCCTACCTTGAGTTTCTAAGGGTACATCCTTATATAGCTTGTCTACCCTAACCGAGTGACCCAAGGGACTTAGCACAGATACCCCACTCACTATCTTCTCAGAATGCACTCCCAAAGACCCAGATATCGCACACGCAACATAAGAATGAGTAGATCCAACATCCACCAAGGCAGTATACGGCATATTAGAAACTAAAACGCACAGATTATGACATCGGGTGCGTTGCCGTCCTCTCGACGACGAGCTGCATACACCAACGCTGGCTGTCGAGCCTCAGCATTTTCGGCTCCCCTGCCAGGCGCCCCTTGACCTCGACCATTTCCATTCTCATTTCCGCCCCTACCTTGTCCACGTCCTCTCGATGGTAGTGGTCCACCTCTCATGGGTTGAACAACCCTCTGTACAGCAACCTTAGCCTGATCAGCTCTCTGTGGACAGTCCTTAACTCTGTGCTCCATAGATCCGCATCAGAAACAAGTACCAGAACGTTTCCTACACTCACCCAGGTGTACCTTACCACAGTCCCCATAGACTGGCGGTCTAACCACATTCATTGGAATGGCTCGAACTGACTCCTCCACTCTCGCCCTTTTGACATTCTTGTTTGCTCCACCCGAAGGTCCAGAATCCCTCTGGAAACGGTTCTGATCTTTCTCACGGTTCTGCCTCTCAATACGCTTTACCTCCTCAGCGATCTTAGCTTTTTCTACCAGAACCGCGAAGTCACGCTCCCTCTGCGGAGTAATCAGCACCTTAAGGTCATCTCTGAGTCCATCTTCAAAGCGAACGCTACGCTCATACTCTATAGCAACTATTCCCACAGCATACCTACTCAGCCTCAGAAATTCAGCCTCGTACTCAGCAATAGTTTTGCCTCCTTAGACCAGATTCAGGAATTCTTTCCTACGGGCGTCCGCATAACTTGCCCCGACGTACTTTCCTTTAAAGGCTGTCTTAAACAGCTCCCAAGTAACCCTATCAGCTGGGGTTCCATCCCTCACGGTGAGCCACCACTGAAAAGCCTCATCTCGCAGCAACGATACGGCCCCCTTCAGCTTCTGCTCCATAGAACAGTCCAAGTCATCCATAATTCGTTCCGTGGCCTCCAACCAATATTCTGCCACATTCGGGGCTACACCAGACACACCCCTAAAGATCTTCGCTCCGTTAGCCCGGAGTCGTTCAGAAATCGATCCTCAAATTTCGTTGCCTGAGCTTGCCCCGGCAACTCTTTCCAGAACTCGAAGCATAGCCTGCGACAGGGCGTCATCCCTGGCACCATGATCATGTGATTCCACTTTCGTTGTCGATGGTACCGGTGCTTCTGCCGTTGGCATATGTCCTGAAGACGAAGATCCCGCTCTAGCTCTTCCTCGGCCCCGTCCACGGCCTCTTCCATGAGTGGCTCTTGTACTCATATCGTATTATCTGTTTACGAATTTTATGCATTAATATCATTCCAATGTTTATTACAGATGTTTTATGATTCAGACAGTAATTCAGAGTTGGTTTTTCGCAGAATCGACGTCTAGCTACAGTTTCAGTCTTTTAACAAACTTTTCTAGGGTTTCAGTAGCATCCTATCTAGAGTATTCTAGTAAAATTTCAGTATAGACAGATAATTCAGAATATATTCAGAAAAATTCAGAATACTTACAGGCTTGGGCCGGAGATTCGGAATGCCACCTTCAGGAGTCCAGATTTTTTTAAAAAAATTGATTTTTTTTATTTTTTTTATTTTAAAGATCTTCGTTTTTTGTAAACCCATCCCACAGCCGAGTTGTTGCAACTTGGCTCTGATACCACTAAATGTAACACCCCAAACCGCCTAGATGTTATGACCGGATCCTGTGCGCCACATCGATGCGTTCAAAACGTTCCATACTACTTAGTTTGGAAAACTTAGTTGGTGTTGTAAAAGTTACTTTTAAAAGTAGGTTAAAGTGAATAGAAGGCATGCACCGGTAGGAAACCGAGAAAGAGGAGGTGAGTCCGTCTTGACCGCTAATACCAAGCTCCTTCGGATCCAATCCTAGACATGCGCACCACCATTGCCACACTTTAACAACTCATATAATTTTGAGAAAAACTGTCTGGTTATGTCTATCTTAAGAAAATGGTTAAGTTTGAAAATGTTTGCTTAGTGGAAGTCTTACTTGTAAACGTGTTATTTTGAAATCCCTTAATGTTTTTGAAAACGCGTCCTAAAGCTAACCCATTTACCTTAGTTATCATAGTTTTCTTTCATCATAATAAAATAAAATAATAGAAGTAAAACAAAACCATAAAAATAATTTAACGGCCTTATTACACATAAAACCTAAAACCATAAATGAAATTAAAAGGACGTCCAATTCACCAGAAAGAAACCAGGTTCGTAGAAACATGTGGCCAGTCCGAATCCCTCACAGCTCCAAGCCCACTATGGTTGAGGATTACCTACGAGGATGGAAATAAGGGGTGAGTTTAGGGAAACTCAGTATGTGATTCAACCCAATCATAGCCTAAATCAGTTCAAACCACAGAGACAGAATAAGTTGGCCTCAACCCAGAACAGATATCAGAATAAAGCCCATAGGCCCAGAACAGACTAGAACAGATATATCATGCTTATGCAGAAACCCAACCATATCCAACCACATACACTCCCATACAATCCTTTCACCATGTGGGGAGACTACTCGACCCACCCAACCGCTACACGCCACAAAAATATGCAGCATGGCTGCCAGATACAGAAAATGTGACAGAGTCACAGATCTGAATATTTTGTGGCGGTGCCACCGAAACGAATATATGTGGCGGGCCCACGAGCAGATAATTTGTGGCATAGCCACCGGGCGCTTCCTCCATAATATAACCCATGTCCCCATGCAAGATATACATTCATGGCATACATCATACAGATTCAATTCATCATGCTTTTCAGTCAAAATTAACCCTAGGGGTATAAAGGTCATTTTGCATACATAGGGGTATAATGGTAATTTTGCAACCATAGGGGTATTCTAGTACATCTAACTATTTCTAAGGTTTTCATGCATATCGTAGCCATTACGTTTAGCCAGAAACTCTTACCGAGTGTTCTTACCGAATTGGGCTCGTTGGCCTATTAACCCAGTTCTGGCCCATTAAGCCCAAAATATCAAAACGTACGAAATTGCGCGTACTGCAATTTTATCACTTTTGATTACCAGTAATAATTACCCACACGTCTTACGAGCATTCGCACACTTGCAAGTGCCTAAAATACTGACTTTTCTGCATTTCGGCTTTTCGGCTTTTGCCAATCTAGCCTATGAGAGGGTGTCAGTTACACACCTGTTTTTAGGATTTCCTCGACGAGATCTGCACACGAACTGCCTACAATTGAATCACTTAATATTACTCCAAATATCGAAATAAGATTGAGTATATAGTGCCCTGGCTCATTCGGCCAAATATGCCTAAAACCCTTATTGCTCTTACCTTACTGCCGAAATATGGTTAACTCCAAAGATCCGATCATTCCACTTGTCCAAGCCCTTGATCAACCACCTCTAAATCATGCTATTACCAAAACAAAATAGTTACTACGACCCCTCAGGGTTACAAGTCCAAATCGACAACCTCTCTAACTTTTAGGGATTTCGGCTTTTCCTAAAATATGTAAGAAGACTAAGTTTTGGAGCAGACTTACCACCGATTCCTTAGTGACTAATTCCAATGAGTTTCCCACTCGATCTCGATATAGATCTAAGCCCTTAGATGATAACAAAAGTCGATCTTTCAGTGACTTCAGTATTCGGCCAAGTCCCTTTTAATGTGGGGTTTTTCGGCTTTTTGCAACTTGTGTTTAGAAAGGTAAAACGAGAGGGTTTTTTCTATGGTCTTGTCGTCAAAACTTGAGGTTTTAGAGGGCTGTTGAATCGGCCACAAATGATGAAGAGAAGAGATATGGTTTTGGTTAAAAGAAATCGGTACAAAAAGAATCAAGCTTTCGGGATTTCGACTTTTGTATATAAGGCTTAAGAACAATGATAAGAACGTGGAGATGAATAGAATAATGGAAGGATTCGGCTATGGGGAAAGAAGAAAGAAGATAGATGGAGAGAAAAAAAAAAAAGAAAGGAAGAGAAGGAAGAATGGTCAGAAAAGAAAAAAACGGCACAACACTCCCAAATGCCGAATTTATACCTAACTTTTGACTTAGCCGAAATTTTCCCCCCTAAAGAAACCCTTGGCCGGCCAACTCTTGCTCCTCAAGAGTCCACTATTCGGCCAACACCATCCTCCTTGATCAGCTCCTAAATCCTCTCCCTTATCCCCTCCTTACTCAATCTCTTGAGCAACTCAAACTCCTCCTGACAAACTTTTACTTCAGTTCTACTACTTACCTTTTCTGTTCATAAAAATTAATCCCTTGATTTGCTGTCATTGTGACTTGAACCTGGGTCCCCCCTAGCTTCCACACGCCACTTATAGCCTTCCCTGTGGCGTCACATACCGCTTCACCACTTGCTTCCTTGTGATCTATTTTACACAATTAATTCCTCAAAGCCTAATTTACCAGAACCCCTTTCTCTTATGGAATTAAAATTAATTAAAACTATCAGGTTTTATCCTAAGCTTGGGCCTTCTAGAGGCCCATTATCACAATTAAACCTACACTTAACAAGCAGAACACAAAATTTTTAATTTTACAAACTTTTTTTAGAATTCCCAAAAATTTGGGGCGTTATAAGCACAGTCCCCTCCCACATCAGTAAATGCTTCGTTTTATTAAATAAAATTAAAATGCAATTTTACAACTTAAATTGAAAGAAACAAAAATTAACAAATTTTAAATCTGATTTGACCCGAGTGTTGACTTCATTAGTGTTCCATATCAATCGCTCCCTTCTTCAAACAGATCCTTGACCTCAAGAATCAAAGGATGAAAATTTCTTCTTAAGCTCCTATAGATTCTCCCAAGTTGTATCTTTTGGGAAGGTATCAGCCCACTCAATTAATACTTCTGTATCAGCATAGTTACCCTTTCGAACCATCCTTTAGTCAATTATCCTCACCGGCTCCTTGCTCAAAGCACCGTCAGTACCAACCAGGAGTAGATTAGGGGAGGTAGTAGCGTGGCCAATATGTTTTTTAAGTTGTGATACGTGGAAGGTATGATGGATCTTGGAACCCTCTGGTAAATTAAGCTAGTAAGCCACATCACCAACTTTTGCTTCTACCGGAAAAGGGCATACATACTTGGGGGAGAGCTTTTGATTCCTTAGCTTTTGATATGCAGTAGAAATGTGTAATCTGGTTCCTAACCTCTTGAATAAGTACTCTTGCCAAAAGTTGCTCACAAATATTTTGTCTCAATCAGAGATGATTGATTTAAGGACCCCACGTAACTTATAAATTTGTGTCATAAACTCCTGAGCCACAATTAAATATGTGAAAGGGTGAGCAAGGGCCAAAAAGCAGTTGTATTTAGTTAACCTATCCACCACCACCATGATCATATTTTTCCCTCTTAAGCTAGGTAGCCCTTCCACGAAATCCAAACTGATAGATTCCTATACCCTGTTAGGTATAGGGAAGGGCTGTAAGAGTCATAGGGAAGTAGCCAAATCTGTCTTGCACCTTTAGCATGTGGGGCACTCTCTAACCCATTGTCTAACGTCTCAAGATAGGCCATTCCAATACACCAACCTTCACAACCTATGCCTAGTTGTGCGTGCTCTTAAATTACCAACTAAACCATTGTGGAAATACTCGAACAGTTCTTTCCTTAAACCAACATCACTACCAACTAAAAGGTTTTGTTGGAGCTCCTGACATATGAGCTGTAGCTTGGGATCAGACAGGCAAGATTCTCTAACTTTCTCCCATAATTCGGAACAAGAGATACTGCTCATGCATTGAAACAATTTACCTTCTTGCTCATGCACCCTTCGAGACAAGTGATAAATCATAAAGTAACATGTTTTAATTTCATGCTTGGCGTGCTTTTTAGATTATTTATTATGTGGATTAGTGAATTTGATTCTCTTAATCTTTTAAATTTATGTTTCTATATTTAGGTGAGCATAGGAAAGTTACTTCTCTTTTATATGGAAAAACTCATTTTTTAACTTTCCGAGCATTCTAAAGTTGATAAAAATCCAACTAAAAGTTTTTGTTGGAGCTCTTGACATATAAGTTGTAGCTTGGGATTGGACAAGCAAGATTCTCTAACTTTCTCCCAGAATTCGGAACAAGAGATATTGATCATGCATTGAAACAGTTGACCCTCTTGCTCATGCACCCTTCGAGGCAAGGCATCGACTACTTTGTTTTGGCTCCTTTCCTGTAAGCAACATAGTAGTCATAACCAAGCATTTTCACAACCCATTTTTGTTGGAAGGGTGTGATTGCTTGTCTATTTGTTAAGAACTTCAAACTTTGGTGGTCAGTTCGTATTTGGAACTTCCTACCTACTAAATAGGAATGCCATTTCTTGACTGCTAGCAAGACAGCTAACATCTCCTTGTCGTAGATTAAGAGTGCTTGGTACCTCACCATCAACCCTTTGCTGAAAAATGCCAATGGTTTTCCTTTTTGCAACAAGACTACTCCCACTCCTTGACCACTCGCATCTGTGTCGATGCAAAATTCTTCTTGAAAGTCTGGAAGGGACAAAACTGCAGGTTGGCAAATGGCCCTTTTTAAC
Organism: Gossypium arboreum; assembly: GCF_025698485.1. NCBI lineage: Eukaryota > Viridiplantae > Streptophyta > Magnoliopsida > Malvales > Malvaceae > Gossypium > Gossypium arboreum. The sequence continues at coordinate 125,596,502 of NC_069079.1, read as the reverse complement.
ATCTCAAGGGCTGAGTTAACATCTTCAGTCCAGAACCAAGGAAAGTCTTTTTTCAATAAATCTGTTAAAGGTCGAGCTAGCAGGCCGTAATGTCAAATAAAGCGCTTGTAATACCCAGAAAACCTGAAGAAGCCTCTCAGTTTTGGCCAATTCAATACTCCTTCCACTTTAATGTTGTTCCAATAGGGTCGGAAGCGTGTAAATTATTGTACTAAAAAATCACACAAAGTTCAATTCCCAGGGAAGAGAGGTGGATCACATGGATCTCTTAAATACCAAGTCTTTCCTTAGTCAGAATATCCCTTCTATAGTAATTTAATAGCACAATTAAATACTACTATTATACCCTCAAATATTGAAAGAAAAATAGGACAAAAACACAAGAGTTTTAACGAGGTTCGGTAAATTATACCTACGTCCTCGGGCACTAACACCAGATGATAACTTTATTATCTCTAAAATATTACAAACAAATAGAATTCCTTAAGAATTCTCAAATGGGAGAAGAGAGAAAACTAAGAGAGAAAGATTGGTTGGGATAGTTGAAATGAAAAATGAGAAGGTCTATTTAAGTTGAAGTTCAGGGACTAACTTGCAAATGGCCTAAAAAATAGGGACCAAAATTGCAATTATCCCATTCCACTTTTCAACATTCGGTGTAACTTGCTTCACCTTTTTAACAAGTTGTTTCCTACCTTTGTTGACTTTTCAACATTTAATACATTTGCTTTGCTTAGCAAAAAGTTTGTTAACTCTTAGAATTTGAAGTCCAGCTGTTGGAATAGATAACAATATCAATATCAAAGAACACTAACATAGATTTCCTCAACATTTTCAATATTTTTATATATTATTATGTATATACTCTTAATATTCTTAGTTATATTTGACATGCTATTCCATGTATATATTTTTATCCTTATTTATTGTCATTAATCTTAGTACTGTTTTATTATATATGTATATTTGATATATATAGATGTATATTTACGTGATAGGATTTTATATATATATCATTATTCCCAATATATATATATTATGTCAATATTACATTACATGCATTTTTATGTATATATATACTTTTATAAATAGTATTATTTTCATATACCCTTGTCTTTATTATATTTATTATTTTATTCTAATATTACTATATATTTATTTTAAAATATATGTATATATTTGTGTAGTATTGTTAATGTAAATAATTTTATATTATTAATATTTGTAATGTATCTACATACATTCATTTCTATATATTATTAGGTATATATTACGTATGTATTTTAGTATTACTATGTATACACTTTTCATTCTTATCATTACACATACTTTAATATGTATATATATAGCACTATTAGTATTTTTAATATTATGTTTACGTTACTTCATTTGTTATTATTATATGTTTACGTACATTCAATTTTTTTCGTGTTAGATATTATTATTACGTTTAATATATCGTATGCATTGCTATTGCTTTTTTATACTGTTGTCATATTCATTATTTGCTTTCATATTACCTAGCTCTTTCATTTACTTATTTTTATTCCATATCAGTTTTGCTTTGCATTACCTCGAAAACCATATTCTCGTTTTCTAATTGATTTCAATAATCAAGGCAACATACCGACTTAACATTAAGTCATCGATTTCATCGCTATGTTGGGTGAATATCAATTGACTCGTGTTAAAACGGTATGACCGTTCCAAAAATCAAAAGAATTGAAAATTCTCGTGCTTCAATCGGATCACGACTAAATGATTATATTGAACTCGTATTTTTGAAAATCAAGACAACACGTGTTTAATAAGATACCAATTTTGGGCGTCGCGAGGGTGCTAATACCTTCCTCGCGCGTAACCGACTTCCGAACCCTACTTTACTCTGATTTTAACGTAGATCTAAATTCGGCCTTATTTTGTTTTAAAAATAAATTTATTAGGTGTCCGATTACACCTATAAAAAGGATCGGTGGCGACTCCTTTTTTTTTATAAAATCAAACCTCGATTTTCAAGGTTTCAATAAATCGCGACAATTAGCAATCAAAGCTAAATTTTTACGTCGCTACACACAATTCACATGGATAATGAACTTGCACTCAGAACAATAGTAACTCCCACACGCCATATTCACCTCCTCGTGACAAATTGTACAATCCTGTGTTTTACACTCATTGTCTATTACAAAGTATTTGTGAGAAATAGGATGCTCATGACAAACATTTTTTATGATGCGTGGCAATGAAATGCATTCCTTATGGACCATTAGGTTACATGTGGAGCAAATATAAGAAACATAGTTTCCTAAAGTGTCACATGCATCACAATTGAATGGAGATGCTCTTAACCACCTTGTGAATGAGTGTTCATGACTACTTGGCTCCTCAACAATAGGTGGTGGTGACACATATTCAATGTGAAGGGAAAACTTGCAAATCGAACAACAATAAAACAATCCTCTATGTTGGGTTTCACAGCATATTTTGCAAGGGAGATGATCACTATTTGATGAGGTCTTTGAGAGCACCAAAAATAATCTATTCCCTGTAAAATAATAAAAATAGAAAAAGAACAGTAAAGGGGAAGTAGGGTCGAATCCTCAGGGACCGGATTATACGAATGCTTGTTTCTCGAAATCCTGGGCAGAATCGTGCCCAAGAAAATCTGCATTCCTGGAAAAAAATAGAATTTAAGAATTGATTTTGGAAGTGAAAATAAAATAAAAACAGAGTTTAAAGTTTACTGAAATTATGATTACGAAAATAATAAAAATAATAAATAGAGTTTTAAGTGAAAAGAAATTCTTATGGGAAAGTTCCAGCCTCCGGTTGTCTCATTCCGCCTTGGGCTCAATCCTTGGCTTTTGGATGATCCTTCTCGACTCAAGTAAGCCAGTTATAGTGGAAGAGGACGCCTACGACCACCAGCTCCAAAGATTAGACTTACAATTTTTAGGGAACCTGACTCTAGCCAGTAATCTATTCTAAATCAGCGCTTCTCAATGGCGAATCCCACGCCATTTTGTCTCTTTGGCTCGCCAACCTCTGACGCAGTAAGTTAGCGAACCGACTATGCAATCCTTCTAAAACATACAAAGCGGCCGCCTTTGCATATGCTGAAAAGCTTACTTCTTAAGGGCCATGGACGGAAGCGTCAGCCCGTAGTGCGGAGAAAAGGTAAATACTTGGCGAGAAGGCTAAGTACAGATTCTAGGCCTCAAGAACCCTTTTTGGGGAAATATTGACAACTTTTGGCTAGAAGGGTTTTAGTGGCTCATGATCATGGTGGGAAAGCAAATAAATAAAAATATGGAAAAAGAAATTTTATTGAAAAGAAATATGAAAGAACAAAAGACTTTTGGGGGAGAGTGTTTACAGAAAAAGATGATCCAAATAGAGTCACTTCACCCCCTATTTATAGTGCTAGGGAGATAGTCTAATTGAACTTAAATTCTAAAAAGATAAATACATTTAGTTAAAGATAAACAAAGATAATTAAAATAAAATCCTAAATTTGAATAATCCTAATAATTATCTTAATATTAATTATCCTAATAAAATAAAATAAAATAGAGTTTTCCAAAATAAAATCTCTTCTATTTGCTTTTAAGTCCTTGTGCCTTCCATGTTCTCACTTTTGACACCATATTTGTTTCACGTTGCATATTGGCCCATTTAATCTCCAAATCGACGCTTTTTCCGTTGAATTTACTTTTCGCCTCCAATTTAGTCCCTAAAAGATAAAAAGACATAAATAGCTCAAATTAGTAGACTCAAGCTCAAAATAAACACATGATTAATATATAAAAACACGTCATTTTAAAGTATTATCAAATTCCCTCTACTTAGCCCATGCTTGCCCTCAAGTATGGTTCCTATCCACTTTGAAAGTTAGATTCTGCCATAAAAGAAATACCACTCCAAAGTTTCATAAAAATTAGTTAAAAATGCATATGAAAAATAAAGAGACCTCTGAGCTTGCTTTAAGTAAAACAGAAAAAGTATTCCAATTAATTCACACAAAAATTAAGATCGACTTGAGTTATGCTATTTAGGTAAATTACCAAACCTACTAAGACACCTTAATTATTTCCTCCTTTAGTCCCCGAAGTGCAACTTTATTAGTACTTATTTTTTTTCTTTTTCTCTTTTTTTTTCTCTTTTTTTTATTATTTATTTACTTAGGAATATATTAAACCTTTTGACGCAAAGAGAGATGACAACCCAAGCACCCCTCCCCGGTTACTCAGCCCAACATACTCATAAAATTATTTATTTCCGGTTAGCGGAGTTTTACCCAACACGTCACACAACCTTTTGACGCGAAGTAGAATGACAACCCAAGCACCCTACCCCGGTTACTCAGTCAGTCACGATTTGATCCATACTCATAACCTCGGCTAGCGGAGTTTTACTTGTCACGTCACACGACCTTTTGACGAGAAGTAGAATGACAACCCAAGCACCCTACCCTGGTTACCCAGTCAGTCACGATCTAAGCTGTACTCATAACCATGGAAAATATTTATTAAAAATTAAATGATATTTAAAATTCTTGAGAACTCAGGAAAGAAAAAATTTAAGTGTCAAAAATAAGTTTCAATAATCACCTAATAGCCATGAACATTAATTAAGCATGCAATCATTTTAAGTGTTCACTATATATTAAACTTGATCAATTTTACGAAAAGCAAGATAGAATTAACCCTATTAATCACTATTATTTTTAGCCTAATAAAAATAAAACAGTGGAGATGGCATCAATTATGGGAAAAATCATAACTTCCTTAGAAGGTAAGAATCATGCATGAAAGTCAAACAATAGGCAATTCCTGGTAAAATCTTGGGCATGAAAAGCGGCAGGATATTCTTAAAATAAATGGGCAGAAACGAGCACAAAACAACAGCAACAACAATATGACAGCAAAAATAGCAAATAATAACAGTAACAACGAAGAATGCCTCCCCCCACTTAAAACACATAGTCCTCGATGTGAAAGTAAAAGGAAAAAAAATAGGTGGAGAAAAAAAAGTTTAGAAAAACTCCCTATGTAGTTACCATCGGTTGGCGCATACGGTGGAGAAGAAGATGGTGAAGCGGCAAGAGGTGGAGACGGGGTGGGTGATGTGTGCAATGGCAGTTCGGCTTCGGGTTCTCACCATGGTGGCTGAGAAATCAGCGGTGGGTGGTGGAGGAGAAAGGAATCAACAGTTATGGAGAAATTTGGGGAAAAAAATGTAAGGTTTGGGGGTTTTATTTGCTGAAAAGGGGTATTTGGTGCAGGTTTTGGGGATTCTAGGGCTGGAATAGACTGTTTGGTCTGCAGAGATATGGCATTCAGGCTGGAATAGAACTGTTTGGCGGCAGGATATGGCATTTTGGGCTGGAATAGAACTGTTTGGTACCATGGATAGGGTTGTTTTGGTGCACACTTTCTATTTTTTTCTTCGTATTTTCGCTCTATTTCACCTAGATGGAAGAAGAGAAATTTATTAATATTAACTAAAATAAAATAAAATAAAATAAAAATAAAATAATAAATAATAAATAATAAAAGAAAAGAAAGGAAAATAATAAATAAAAATAAAAATAAAAAGAAAGATTGGGTTGCCTCCCAACAAGCGCTTGTTTAACGTCGCTAGCTTGACGCCTCAACTAGTATTGGGGCTGTTCCAGCTGAATTCTTTCGTTAGTTTGGGTTTGGAAATTCTCCTTTTTTATCACATTCACCATATTTGGGTTTAATCGTCATTGCGCCTCTTTCCTTGGTTTCATATTTTCCTCCAAGGGGTTGATCCCTTTTAAGTCGGCAATGGTCTCATCACTCTCCAAAAATGTGCATTTGAGATGTTCAGGAAGTGGTTTTAATTTTAGATCTGGTGCCTGCACAACAGGAGGTAGAAGTTTAGTATTCATGGGAGCCAATAATTTATTAACAGATTCAAAATCATCAAACATCATTTTAGGTTTATCTCCATAAGATGACTCAAAATTTTTTTCTACTGATGAGTCAATTATGTCGACACGGTTTACGTCCAAGACTTCACTTGGGTGACTAATAGTGCCATAAACGTTAAACTTCACGATCTCCTCGTCAAACTCCATCGTGAGGGTTCTGCTTCGTACATCAGTCTTAGTATTCGTAGTACTAAGGAAAGATCACCCCAACAAGATGTCTGAAGACCCAAGAGTGTTATCCTCCTCCATTTTTATTTCATAGAAATCTGCAGGGAAGATAAGCCCATTAACTTTAACTAATACGTCCTCGAGGACCCCTTCGGGATGCACAATGGACCTGTCTGCCAACTGAATGGTAACACCTGTCTTTGTCAAAAAAACCCGCGTTAAGTGATTCATAAATAGAATAAGGCATTACATTTATGGACGCCCCTAAATCGCACATAGCCATTTTAATTCCTAAATGGCCAATTTTGCATGGAATAGCGAACATACCCCTATCTTTGCATTTAACCGGAATTTTCCGTTGTAGGACTGCGGAAACATTCTCACCAACACTTACCTTTTCATTACCTGTTAGTTTTCGTTTGTTGGTGCAAAGTTCTTTGAGGAACTTGGCATACCGCGGAATCTGTCTAATGGCATCTAACAGTGGTAAGTTGATCTCAACATTCCTGAATGTTTCGAGGATCTCCTTGTCTTCCTTACTTTTTTGACACTAATTTAATCGTCCTGGGAATGGAGGTTGGATTTTCGACAGTGGGGGTTTTGCTCGGATCCGTTCGTCGCTTTCTAGAGTTTCCTGGGCGATTTCTTGACCAAGATTCTTGCCAGGAACTGGTTCTAGGACTTTTCCGCTTTGTAATGTTACTGCATTCGCATTCTGCCTCGGGTTTGGTTCTGTTTGTGATGGCAGTTGCCCTTGAGAGTTTAATTTCTCAATTGATGTGGTTAACTCCCTTATGGATGCTTCAGTTTTCTACTGAAAACCCTTCATTTCTCTTTGGAAATTGAGAGTTTGCTGTTGAAAATCAAGGACATTAGTTGCTAATTTATTGACCAAAGTTTCTAGAGAATTACCTAAATCTTGCGACTGTTGTGGGGCCCGACTTTGGTATGGCTGGTTATATCGTGGATTAGCCCCATAACTAAAATTAGGGTGGTTCCTCCATCCTGGGTTGTAGGTATTGGCGTAAGGATCGTATCGTCTTTGTAGTGGCCGAGGAAAATTTCCCACAACATCTAAATGGGCCATAGAATCATCATACAGACTAGGGCATGCATCAGTCGTATGTTCAGGTGTAGCACATATTCCACATACTCGGTCTGGTTTCGATTTTTCTGTAACAAGGGAATTCATAATATTAGTAAGTCTATCAAGTCTACCTTTAATGGTAGAATTACTTAGCTGATGAACCCTTCTAGGAGGTTCAGGATTGGCTCGAAATTGCTGGGAATTTACAGCCATTGTGGAGATTAAGTCTTTTGCTTGTTGTGGAGTCATGTTGATTAACGCTCCTCCACTTGCGGCATCTACCATATTCATCTCCATGGGTTTCAAGCCTTCATAAAAGTACTGGAGCAAAGACTGTTCTGTTATACCGTGTTGTGGGCAACTTGCACACAACTTCTTAAATCGCTCCCAATAGTCGTATAGAGTTTCTGCGTCTTTTTGCCTTATGCCCACAATTTTTCTTCTTAACTCAGCCGCTCGTGATGCAGGGAAAAACCTGTTAAGAAATAAACAAGATAGATCAGCCCAAGTTGTAATGGATCTAGGAGGTAAATAAAATAACCATTCCCTAGCTGAATCTGCTAGGGAAAAAGAGAAAGCGCGCAATTTAATTTGATCATCAGTTACCCCCTGAGGTTTCATACTCAAACAAACCATATGAAATTCTTTTAAATGCTTGTGGGGGTTTTCATTTTGTAACCCACGAAAAGTTGGCAGTAGCTGAATCAAGCCTGACTTTAATTCAAAATCAGTATCCATAATAGGATACGCGATGCATAGTGGCAGTTGTTCTATCGGCGCTTCGGCCAGTTGCCGAATTGTCTGAGCCATAAGTTGAGGTACTAAATTAGGGTTTTCGTCAACCCTAGTGTTAAGTTCTTCTTCAGGTGAATCGACTTCTTCTTCTTTACTTTTTAACATTCGAGTAGGGTTTTCGTTATCCCTAAACTCTGCTTCGTCGTCGATTCTGATTTCTGGCGGTGGATTGCTTTGAGTTCCAACCACCGCTGACAGCTTTTTCCTTAGTTTTGTTTCCTTTCAATTAGCTTTTTTTCTTTAGTTTTGTTTCCTTTCGATTAGCTTTCGCAGTCTTTTCAATTTCTGAGTCGAATGCAAGAGTGCACGGAGCGAGATCGGTTATAGAAAACAAAGAAAAACAAGATTAGTATGTTCTTGGTCCCAAACATGCCAAAATTTGATGCGATCGTTGAGAGCACCAAAATAACCTATTCCTGTAAAATAATAAAAATAGAAAAAAAACGATAAAGGGAAGTAGGGTTGAATCCTCGGGGACCTGGATTATCTGAATGCTTGTTTCTCAAATCTCAGCGAGAATCGTGCCCAAGAAAACTGCGTTCTGGAAAAAATAAAAAAAGAATTTAAGAATTGATTTTGGGCGAAAATAAAATAAAACAGAGTTTAAAGTTTCTTGAAATTATGATTACAAAAATAAAAAAATAATAAAGAGAGTTTTAAGTGAAAAGAAATTCTTATGGGAAAGTTCTAGCCTCCGGTTGTCTCATTCCGCCTGGGGCTCAATCCTTGGCTTTTGGATGATCCTTCTCGACTCAAGTAAGTCAGTTATAGTGGAAGAGGACGCCTACGACCACCAGCTCCAAAAATTAGACTTACAATTTTTAGGGAACCTGACTCTAGCCAGTAATCTATGCTAGATCAGAGCTTCTCAATGGCGAATCCCATGCCATTTTGTCTCTTTGGCTCGTCAACCTCTGAAGCAGTAAGTTAACGAACCGACTATACAATCCTTCCAAAACATACAAAGCGGCCGCCTTTGCATATGCTGAAAAGCTTACTTCTTAAGGGTCATGGACGGAAGCGTCAGCCCGTAGTGCGGAGAAACGATGAATACTTGGCGAGAAGGCTAAGTACGGATTCTAGGCCCCAAGAACCCTTTTTGGGGAAATATTGACAACTTTTGGCTAGAGGGTTTTAATGGCTCATGATAATGGTGGGAAAGCAAATAAATAAAAATATGGAAAAAGAAATTTTATTGAAAAGAAATATGAAAGAACAAAAGACTTTTGGGGGAGAGTGTTTACAGAAAAAGATGATCCAAATAGAGTCACTTCACCCCCTATTTATAGTGCTAGGGAGATAGTCTAATTGAACTTAAATTTTAAAAAGATAAATACATTTAATTAAAGATAAACAAAGATAATTAAAATAAAATCCTAAATTTGAATAATCCTAATAATTATCTTAATATTAATTATCCTAATAAAATAAAATAAAATAGTCTTCCAAAATAAAATCTCTTCTATTTGCTTTTAAGTCCTTGTGCCTTCCATGTTCGCACTTTTGGCACCATATTTGTCCCACGTTGCATATTGGCCCATTTAATCTCCAAATCGACGCTTTTTCCGTTGAATTTACTTTTCGCCTCCAATTTAGTCCCTAAAAGATAAAAAGACATAAATAGCTCAAATTAGTAGGCTCAAGCTCAAAATAAATACATGATTAATATATAAAAACACGTTATTTTAAAGTATTATCACTATTAAATTGTAAGAAAAGAGAATGGCAGCGATGGGAAAGGTGATTGATTTCAAGAGGTAACTCAAAGCATTTTTTATGTAGGTAAAATCTAGAATCATGAGAGATATAATCAGACTGTAGTAAGGACTTTTGACATGCAAAGCATTGAACTCTTTCAAGTTCTTGTGGTTGACATTCAGAAGAGACCAATGGGTCTCATGGACAAGCTCTCTAAATTTCTTTTCAAGAATTTTGTATGAAAGAAATGCACACTTGATGTGAAAGAGTAAATTACAAGAACAATGATAAACAAACTTCTCACATTTTTTGTTGCAGAAACCACAAATAGGGTTACCTTCAACATATGGAGAGATTGGCATAAGCTTAAGGTTATGTTTGCGATGAAAGTGGTGATCCATCTCAACAGGTGCCTCAGCACAGTTTTTGTCAAGATGAAACTCACATTCCATGCAACTAAACCTTGGACCTGACACCAACTCCCCACACGCACAGCAGAAAACCTCCCCACTTTCATGATTTCTTTCATCATTGAAAACTAGAGGATGAACATGGCTAAAATGTCGAAGAACTTCCATTTTTCTCTCCTTTCTTTCTATGGAAGTTTGTAGGTGTGATGGTTGTTACTGATTTTGCAAAACCAGAAGCATATATATATAATTCAAAATTTTCTTATTCCTTTGAATTTAATTGATAAATTATTATTGAAAGAATTTTACTTTATTCAGTCTTCAAGTTTGTTCTAAATAATTTTGAAATCAACCCACAATAACTTTATATATCATATTTTAGATGGGAATGAGCCCTCTCTGAATGCTTAAATAGAATCAACCTATGCCCACATACACTCTTTAGTTAAAGCCATACACTTCACTTTCAAGAAATCAGTCCCACACGACAATATTAAAATTAGTGCCAACGATTCTGTTGCCAAGAATCAACCTTACCCTTCTTTCCTACTCATAAAGATAGATCTATTGTGAAGCATCACCGTTAAAAGATAGTTCTAGAACCGCCTTTCATATCTAGTTTCTCAATCTCTGTTTCAACCTCTGCTATTCTTAGGTAAAAATTCCCATAAGATTCAGCATTCCTATTCTTCAAATTAAGAGACATCACTTCATCATTTTTAAAAACATCCATTTACACAAGATAAATCTTCCTTTTTATCTTTTTTTTTAAATATATTCTAATTTTTTTTTCTCAAATTAAAATCTCCAAATTTTTCCACTTCCAAGTTTCTCATTATGTTTTACTTTATTTTATCCCTTTCTTGCTCCTTATTTATTACAATAAACCCATTAGTCATTTTTCTAAAATTATCCTCTCAAAATCACCTAATCTTTACATTTTCAGTTAATTTGACCCTTATTCTTTTTCAAGCTAAATTTATGTACGATATGCACATTAAAAAGTTTTCCATATAATAAAATAATTTTTTTTTTAAAAATTAAAATGAGTTGGATTTGGGTTTGACATCTATCATTCGAGTCGAGCTTAGAAAAAAATTTTAGACTTATTTTTCGGGTTAATCAAGAACCTATCAAGCGGGTCTAAAATTTCACTATAATTTGGCCCGACTCATTATCACCTCTACATATAAATAATAATTTTTTAATAAGGTTAAAATATGCTCCAAACTCCTGTATACTTTAAACATTTAGAATTTAGTCTTTCTACTTTTATTTCTAATAACTTAGTCTCTCTTTTTTGAGCTTTCAGAATTTAAATCTAATTGTATTGTTCTGTTAAATTCATTAGTATGACACTTTAAAATATATAAAAAATTACTCACTTAATATTCATGTAAAAAATGACATTATAATAAAACTAAGTTTAACAAAAGAATTCTAAGAAAATTGAAAATTAAACTTACTTTTTTTTAATTTAAGAAATAGAAGGATAAACATTTTAATTTTATTGAGAAGAAAAAAAAAAGAAAAGAGGTAGAGAATTTTAGTTTAATACATCTTCAAGTTTGATTATGATTGTGGTAAATCATTGATTTGATCCCTTTCTTGCTCTTTTAGGTTTTGATGTCTTTTCTTTATTCTAATTCTAATATAAAAATAGGGTAGTTGAATCAATGAAAGAAGAGATTTCCAGCTTAATCTTCTCTCAAAATCACCTTCCATCAAAATACAAATTTCGAATTTATTATGTCCATAAGATAATTATGATATATTACAAAATTATAGATAAAAAAAGGATATAATTGATATAGTATTAAAATTACTAATTTTTTAAATATTAGAAATTTTAATATTTAAAAAATTTATAAACCACATTTATTAAAGCTTGTACATTAAATACAAAATTTTGTTTTATAATTCAATTAATCAGAATTTATAATTGATAAATACTTTTAAATATTTTTATCTTTATAACCCTAAACCTTACTTAATTCCAATCGAGCTGAATGCTTAATTAGATCCACTAAATTGATGTTTAATTAAGAACGTTTTAATTAATTATAATATTAAAATTTAGTCATTATTACTTTCAAATTTTCAAAATATTATTAAATATTTATAGTGCTAATTAATATTTTCTGCCCAAATTTAACCATGTAACAACTCATGGCATAAGGAAATAATGTGGAAATAAGGAATAACAAATTAATCAAATTAATCAATAAGAATATATGATATTAGAGTATTTGTTTTATAAGGTCGCCATCAAACAAGAAGAGAAAAAAAATATCAATTGCTCAACCATAAAACTAAACGACAAATTATAAAATGATATTCATTCTTTCAATTCCAAATTATTTTCCAACCATAAAACAACATACAATAACTACATTAATTTGATTACTACAATAAAAACCATAAAACAACATACAATAACTACATTAATGGAAAGTCCCAACCAATAAAGTGATTTTTTTTTTCGGAAACTTGGGTGCAGAAAGTATTGCTGGGTGCCATCAATCATGAACCTCTTCAAACACCGTGAGATATACTCTCTATAAGGGTCTATACATTTCCAATGAACAATGTAGTTACACCCATTCTTTAGACACTCAGCAGATAGATCTTCGCAATGCCTCTCACATATATGGCATTCAGGAGGATAGTCATAGATCTTTCGGGTGAAAGTGAGTGGGTGTGGGTGATCCTTTGCTGTGTAAGATTTTCCGAGTTTCATATACGAGTATGCATCAAGAACACAATCTTCATGGGCTGAATTGTCACAAATTGCACAGCGGTAAAACCAATGGCTTGGATTTCTTCTTTTTCACAAATATCACAGTAATGATATTTTGAATAAATGTTGTCTTCACCATATGTGAGCATAAGGGGATGTTCATCACACTTGTGTTGAATCTTGTCGGGAAGCGTAAGACAACCGTATTCCACAAAAAAGTTGCACTCTTTGCAAGCAAACGCATACTCTAGATTTCTTCCACAGCCATTGCATTGTCCTTCATACTTTTTGTAATAGAAAAGGCGGTGTTCAACGCAGTAACGATTCTCACACACATTACAATCATAGGAGAAACAGTTATTGAACCGAAATGCACATACACAACACAAAAAATAAGCATGTAAATTAAGAGTGAACGGACGTTGGTGAATATGACGCCAAATGTACATCTTCTTAGGCAATTCAGCACATGATTTATGGAGAAGGATATCACATTGTGCACAATGGTAAACTGAAGTCGAGATGAACAACACGCAGCCATCACAATATTTATCATCTTTAACATCATTGCTGAAAATTAAGTTGTGAGGATGGCTTAAATGTTTTATCTCTGTGGGTTTTACATCATTTTCACCAAGCTTGGTCTCTCTAATAACAACAAAGGCTGAATTGTTAAGCAACTCACTTGTTTCTTCCAACTCATCGTCCACTAGGTCGTACCAACTGTAATCCTTTACTCCACAATTTGTATGGACAATATAATTACAATCAGAACAACAATAACATCCATGCTTCGAATTCACCTCCTCATAGCAAATTCGGCATTTCCAAGATTTGATCTCATGTTGCCTATGGATGAATGTGTGGGAAATTCGGTGACCATGTCGTGGAAACCTTTCGATGATGGGTTGCAACAAAATGCACTTTTCATCAACTATAAGGCCACATGGAGAACAAATATAAGAGATACAATCTCCACTCGTTCCAAATGCGTCACAAATGAAAGGGACTTGTCTCCAAAACAAGGTGAAAGGATGTTCATGAATTTCAACTTTGATAGTAGGTGCTGGAGAGACACATTGCACGTGAAGGCCAAACTTGCATGCGGAACAATAATAAGCAGGTGACAAATCATGTGTCTCATGACAGATTTGACAAAGGAGATCTAATGATTTCAAATTGAGCTGTAAAACAAGAGAATGCTCACGGTGACATGGGAGGTTAAGTGTAGTTGGTCGCTCAACACATGCAATATGAAGGGTAAACTCGATCACAAGGTGAACAACAATAGACAAGTCCCCTCGGTTGGGTTATTTGGCAAATTTGACAAGGGAGACGCTGACTATTGAATTGTAAAACTAGAGGGTGTTGACTATGAAGAAGATGATTGACTTCAATAGGTAGATGAAGACATTTTTTATGCAAGTGAAATCTAGAATCAAAAGAAATGAATTGAGAATCTAGTAATGGCTTCCTACATGCAAAGCAATTGGTTTCTTCAAGTAATTCTTTAGAACCATTTTCAGAAGAGACCAATAGATCCTTTTTGGAAACACCTTCAAGCTCCCCAATCTTATTTTCAGCAATGGTTTTTGAAAACAAAGCACATTTTACATGAAGGTCTAACTTACAGGAACAATGATAAACAAAATTCTCACAATATCTTTTGTCACAGAATGCACAAATAGCCCATGAACCTATGTATGGTGGACTTGCTAAAAGTTTAAGGCTATGGTTGGCATGAAAGGGATGATTTACCTCCGGGGAGGCCTCGAAGCATTTCTTGTCAAGGTAAAACTCACACTCCGTACAATTATAGCTTAGACCTGATACCAGCTCCCCACATCCTGAATGTTCATGGCTAAAATGGTGGTGAAGCTCCATTTCTCCTTTTGAATTGGTTTCTATGTAGGTTTGTGGGTTAAGTAACAGCAAATGCTTTTGTGGAAACTTAAAGCTATGGTTCAGATATTTATATTGTTCCATTAGATGAGAATTACATATTCTATGAAAAAGTAGTTGTTTGAGCCCTTTAATGATTCATAGTGCTTTTTATATAACATCTAAAATTATTCATAACTTATTTTCAACTCTTAAATAAGAGGATAAACGTGTTTTAGTGCGCTCGAAACCAAGTCCTCCTACATTGACAACAATATTGATGCCAACCGAACTAAGATTCAATCTACTCAATTAAGTTAAAATTTGAAATG
The DNA here is from genome assembly GCF_025698485.1 of Gossypium arboreum. Classification (NCBI taxonomy): domain Eukaryota; kingdom Viridiplantae; phylum Streptophyta; class Magnoliopsida; order Malvales; family Malvaceae; genus Gossypium; species Gossypium arboreum. The sequence goes on along the minus strand of NC_069079.1, from coordinate 125,581,432 downwards.
TACTTAAAATATAAGTGATAAATATCAAAATTATATATAAACTTTGATCTAATATTCAATATCATGCATGGATTTCGATTTGGATTCAATTATATACATAAGACTTTAATTTTGATTCAAGTTTCACATTCTATTAACATAATTATCTATCTAGTACTATTTTAGGCTACATTATGTGGAAATTATATTAATTTGATATTTTATTAAATTAAAAAATAAATGAATAAATTTAAATTATTTTCATAAAAATAAAAAAGCACATATATGCGGTTGTAGCAATAAGGAAATAAGTGCGAAAATAATTTAAATTTACCATATAAATTCAAATAATTTCTAAAAACATCATAATTTAAAACTCATTCGTCTTTTAATAAAATGTCAGCATAAAAATCTTCGAGAAAAATAGTGACTTATAAATAACATTGTTATTTTTACATAAAGATTGAATTAAAATTAAATTTTTATGTATATAATTATATCAACTTAAAATTTATGTACAATATTATATATTAAATTAAAATTTATATATAATTTGAGATTAAATAAAAAGGGAAAAGAGGGAAGAAAAGAATATCACTTTATTCTTTTAAAGTATAATTTGTGCTTGATTAACAATTAATTGCGTATTATCCTCCATAAAAATAGACTTTTCACTACAGCAAAACAGGTTTTTCGCGGCGTTTTTAGCGGCGTTTGAACAAAAAACGCCGCTAGAGTTCAGCATTAACGGCGTTTCTAAAAAAACGCCACTATAGATAGGACATTAGCTGCGTTTCTTTAAAAGCGCTGCTATAGATCGAGCATTAGCGGCGCTTTTATAAAAAACGCCGCAAATGCTCAACCTTTAGCGGCGTTTTTGTAAAAGCGCCGCTAATAATTTCAGCATTCGGCCCTTAGTTTCATTAGCGGCGTTTTCAAAAAACGCCACTAAAGGTTGAGTATTAGCGGCTTTTTATAACAAACGCCGCTACAAGTTGAGCACTAACGGCGTTTTTTGAAAAATGACGCAAAAAAAACAGCAAGACGCTGTCGTTTTGTTTTAAACCTTAGTGACATTAGCGGCGTTTTTATAAAAATGCCACTATAGGTATAGTATTAGTGGCGTTTCTTATAAAAACGCCACAAAAAGTATTTTATGTATATATTTATTATTTAAATGGTTTATTTATATTTATATTGATTTTATACAATTTATTTTCAATTGAATATTTAAATTCTTGAGAAAAACTAATGACATGTAGAAAAATTTGAAAAAAAATATATGTTAAAAATGAAAAATTAAAATACTTTTATTTAAAATAATTTTAAAGCTTTTGGGTATATGACTGATTGTTTGTCAAAATATATATTAAAGAAATTCTTATATGATCGTAAAAGATATAATATTAAATTTAAAATATTGAATTAATTATCATTATTATAGTTAATTTAGGGTTTATGGTTTATGAGCTAATATTTTAATTAAGGTTTAGATCGGATTATATATGTGTTTAGGGATTATGGGTTTAGGGGTTGTGGTTTAAAGTTTAGGGATTAGTGGGTAAAGGTTAAGGGTTATAGATTATGGGTTTAAGGATTAAGGGTCATGGGTTATGGGTTTAATGGTTAAAGGGATAGGGGTTAGGGGGTTTAATTAATGGTTAAGGGGACATGGGAAAGGGGTTTATGGTTTATGAGTTAATGTTTTAAGGTTTAGAGATTTTGGTTTATGGTTTAAGGGTTGGGGTTTAAGGTTTAAGGTTTAAGGGTTAGTGGATTAAGGTTTAGGGTTTTATGGTTTAGGTATTTATGGTTTGGGGTTTAAAGGGTATGGGATAAGGGTTATGGGGTTAGGGGTTATGAGTTGAGAGTTTAGAGCTTAAATGGATAGGTGTTTAGGGTTTAAGGGTTATAGGATTAAAAGGATAGGGGTTAGGGGTTTAAGCTAATTAATTAGTGTGAAAATTTTGAAATTTTATTGTTTAAAATAAATTTAAAGTTTTTTGGATATATGATTGATTTTTTAATTTATATATTAAATAATTTAAAATTTAAAGATTTCAAATTTAGAATAAATTTCAAGATTTCAAATTTTAAATAATTTTCAATATTTCAAATTTTATCTAATTCTTTTAAATAATAGTTAAATTTTAAAAATTATTTATTTAAAAGGAAAAATTAAAATACTATTATTTAAAATAATTTTAAAGTTTTTAAGGTATATAGTTCATTGTTTTTTAATTTATATTATTTAAATTATATATTAAATAAATCAAAATTTTAGCATAAACGACGTCATTCAATGTCTCCAAGGGAATTAGCGTCGCTTTTTTTAAAAACGACACTAATTCTCTATTTTTAGCGGCGCTTTTTTAAAAACGCCACTAAAAGTTTAATTAAAACTACGTCGTTTCCTTTTCAATTTACTGACGTCATTACATTTAACAAAACGTCGCTGTTTTTGTTTCAGCCATTTCACCCCATTGCAAACCCGAAACCCTCATTTTCCCCCAAATCAAAGTTTCCCCTAAACCCCAAAATTTCCCCAAATCAAACCCATTTGCCGTCTCCCTCTCTTTTTTCGATCGACAGGTTATTATAATTTCGTGTTTATTTCAATCTGTTGTCACTGGGTTAAATATGGTTATTATAATTTCGATTTCATTGCAGCAAGCAAGCAGTTTATTTTTGATTTCATTTCCATTTCATTTTCACTTCTGTTTTATTTTTGCAGCAAGCAGAAAGATTAAGGGATTTCATTTTGAAATCAAACCCGATTGAAGGCTACTTTTGGCGAGTCCATCAAATCAAGGTACTCTCATTTACTTGTTCTTTTGAACCCTAGACTTTAGCATGCTGACATTGGTAATCTTAGATTGTTGTGCTTCTATCTCTTTTCGGGGTTTTGAGGCTATTTGGGTTGTTGAAAATGTGATTTAGGGTTTTGAACATGTAACTAAAAAATTAGTGTTCATCTCAGTTTTATAACTGCTAGTAGTAAGTTTATCTACTTGCATCTGAACGAAAATCAAATAAACAGTGATGCTTGGAGGTCAGGTTGCTTGTATGGATAATTAGGATTTGTGGACTTCGAAAATTATGTTTATGAAATGTCTCATGTCTGGCTAATATTACATTTTGGTTGCAAAATTTTCTTAATATGTTGTAAGCTCTGTATTCACAAATTAGCTTTTCTTTTGTGTGGTTCCTACATTTCCTTGCTTTTTGGTTTGATAATTTCAACAATGACATCTGATTATGTTGGACTTGTATGCTTTTTCTGTTTAGCTCATATTTGAGGTTTGAATTGTATGTATTTTAACTATGTTCATGTTTCAATTTTTTGATTGGGGGTGGAATTGAAACAGATGCAGCCATCAATCCGGGAAACAGGTTCTCTAAATGATTTGTCTAATCTTACAGATCTGTCTCGAAACTTTAAAGTTAATGTCTTTGAACAAGTTTTTATTGCTGCTACTTCTTGGCTTTCTTTCTTTGTTGTAGTGGAGGTACTGTTAGATTCGGAAGGAATCGATTGGAATTAATCTGACTATATTCACACGACGGGTTTACGTAATCTTAAACAAAATATTTTTCTATATTGATGAGAAGATATTTGAGTTAGATGTTTCCTTGGCCAAAGAATAATAATAGTTATGATAGCTAACAACTTCCTATGTAATGCCTTCTTATGTTTGCTCGACATTTCATTTTTCATGAAGTACCAAATGTGCGGCACTTGTGTTTAACATGTATCCGATGATTGCTTTGGGGATGATGATCGTCCAAATATATGGAAAAACTTAGAACAAATTTAACATACCTATGTCGAGATATATCCATCTTGTCACACCGAGTCCAAGTAAAATAGATGCATTCGATTTCGTTATTTGCATTTCGTGTACATCACCGGTGTAGGATTTGCTATCCCGTCAGTCCACTTGTGCTCAAGATTGTACCTCACTGATCAAATTTGGCAAAGTAAGTTTTATTAAGTTAATTCTTGGTCTCTTCTTTTTTTTTTGGATCTGTGCTAATCCCGCTTTTAGCTCACCTCAATAAAATCTTTTTGAAAATGTGTTAATTATATGAATAAGTGAATATTTTAATATTTATAGGAATAAACATTAAATTTATACATAAATATTGATAAAACTTATAATTTGATACATAAATTTTCATTTGGTGTTATTATATAAATGAAACTTAAATTGCGGTTCATATGTATGTATTAAACTTTGATTTATTTCAATTGTACATGTTTAAAAGAAATAAATACATACATTTTTTTTGTCATATTGAATTAATATAATTGTGTGTATGTAATATAATTGAATAATTATATAATGTGTTAAGTTTGAGCATTGTATAAGTTAGTAATGTTTTAATTATGTAATTGAATAATTCATCTCGTTATGTGCACAAGTATTTAAATGTTCATGATAGCAGCTGGTATTTTTTTTTTTTGGAAGAGAAATTATAGCTCTAATTAATTTATATGGAGGACAAATTTGGAAATATCTGCTAAGGTAGGTCTCTCTCCATACTTGGTATGATTTATACTGTTGTTTGTTTTGTGTTATAATTTGCGGAGCATTGAATAATTATATAATTGATGGTGATCATTGTGGAGCCTTAGTCTATAAAATATTACTTTATTATAGTAAATGCAGTTATAAGCAATTAAAACAATAGCTGACCTTCTCTCCAACCTTATTTTAAATATTTTAAAGATTCAAAGTATATAGGTTGGAAACCTGACGGGTTGCCTTATATCGAGCTGTAAGATATAATGGATCCTCCCTAGGTGTAACAATGCCACGTATGATGAATCTTAAAAAATTCAAAAAGACTTGAAAAAAGTTCTATTGAGCTTATTTACTATTGAATATTTATTACTATGTAGCTTGCTTGTCCATTAAAATTACAACAATAGCTTACCTTCTCTCCAACCTTTTTTTAAATATTTTAAAGATTCAAAGTGTATAGGCTAGAAACCTGACGGGTTGCCTTATATCGAGCTGTAAGATATAATGGATCCTCCCTAGGTGTAACAACGCCACATATGATGAATCTTAAAAAATTCAAAAAGACTTGAAAAAAGTTTTATCGAGCTTATTTACTATTGAATATTTATTACCATGTAGCTTGCTTGTCCATTAAAATTACAACAATAGCTTACCTTCTCTCCAACCTTTTTTTAAATATTTTAAAGATTCAAAGTATATAAATTTGGAAACTTTGACGGGTTGCCTTATATCGAGCTGTAAGATATAATGGATCCTCCCTAGGTGTAACAACGCCACGTATGATGAATCTTAAAAAATTCAAAAAGACTTGAAAAAAGTTCTATCGAGCTCATTTACTATTGAATATTTATTACCATGTAGCTTGCTTGTCCATTAAAATTACAACAATAGCTTACCTTCTCTCCAACCTTTTTTTAAATATTTTAAAGATTCAAAGTATATAGGCTGGAAACCTGACGGGTTGTCTTATATCGTATGTAAGATATAATGGATCCTCCCTAGGTGTAACAACGCCACGCACGATGAATCTTAAAAATTACTATATTCAAATTACTATTTTTTATATTAATAATGTTTGATTTTAATATTTAATAATTTTAAATGTCTTTAAAAGTTATACCTAATTTTATCAAAATAGTATTAATATTGATCATTACTTAAATAAATTACATAACTTACATAACTCATACAACTTACATAACTCACATAACTTACATAATTTACATAACTCACATAACGTACATAACAACTTATGGAACTTAACTAATACATGTAGTGTAATCTAATAATTTCCTTAAAAGCATATAGTTTAAAGTTCAAATTTCATAACTTACATAATCTACATAACTTACATAAAACATAAAAATATATCATATCAAGACTTACATAATAAACAACTTACTGTGTAATTTATTGTCAACTTTAGAATTCAAGAACTACTGAAATGGATAGGAGTTGGATGAAATTGTCAAGGGTAAGCAACGCCTATCGAAATGGAGTACAAACTTTTCGAATTTTGCATTTCAAAATGCAAGCCAAGAGAATATGATTCTTTGCCCGTGTAAGAAGTGTGGCAACATCAATTGGCATACTCGTGAAGTTGTCTACGAACATCTAATTGTTGATGGCTTTATTCGGGGGTATAAAAAATGGATTTTCCATGGAGAGTGTACATCTAGTGGAACTTCTTCAACGATTAATCCGACTTATCCTAATACTGATTACCATCAGTATGTTAGACAAGATGGCATGGAAGGTACGTTGCGGGATGCATTTAATATGCACAGTCATGGTGAGCAATCGTTTCCACCTGATTTTATTGCATCCGATGATTGTAATATTGGTGGAAATGTTTTTGGCGAAACGGGAAAAAGTGCACCTTATGAGGAGCCAAATGAAGAAGCGGTGAAGTTCTACAATTTACGTAATGAAATGAACAAAAAACTTTACGAGGGATCAAAATATTTGAAATTTTCCTTCTGTATTCGTTTATTTCACTTAAAATGTTTGAGAGGGTGGACTGGAAATTCTTTTACAATGCTGTTACAGTTTTTGAGAGAGATGTTTCCTTTTGCAAAAATCCCCCAATCTTGTCAAGATATGAAGAGACTAATAAAAGATTTGGGCCTTGGGTACGATAAAATTCATAGTTGCCCAAATGACTGCATGTTGTACTGGGGTGATCAGAAGAACCAACAGTGTTGTAATGTTTGCGGCAAGTCTCGTTGGATGAATGAGAATACAAAAGATATGAATGCGGATGAAGGTAGGGCACAGTTAAGAAAGAAGCCAGTCAAGGTTTTGCGATACTTTCCCCTAATACCAAGACTTTAAAGGCTTTTCATGTCGTCAAAGACGACCGAATCTATGAGGTGGCATGATGATCAACAGACCGATGATGGATTATTAAGACATCCTGCGGATTCTTTAGCTTGGAAATCATTTGACATGAAATTTTCAAGCTTTGCAAGCGATCCTCGAAATGTGAGGCTTAGGCTAGCAGCTGACGGCTTTAATCCATTTAAAATCATGAGTACTTCGTACAGTACTTAGCCTGTGGTGTTTGTTCCTTACAATTTGCCTCCATGGATTTGCATGAAGCAATCTTCGTTTATTTTATCAATGATTATTCCTAGAGAGAAAGGTCCCGGAAATGATATTGACATCTATTTGCAGCCACTTATTGAAGAGTTAAAACAATTATGGTCGGGTGTTGAGACATATGATGTATTAAGAAAAGAGAACTTTTATTTATGTGCAGCTTTATTGTGGACAATTAATGATTTCTCGGCTTATGCTAATTTATCGGGTTGGAGTACTAAAAGACGTTATGCTTGTCCTTGTTGTGCTGCGCAAACTTGTTCGAAGTGGTTGTACAATGGGAAGAAGTTCTCTTACATGGGCCATCGTCGGTGGTTAGATGGAAATCATAAATTTTGATTTCAGAGGACTCTATTTGATCTTGAAGAGTCAGAGGAGCTCCTCAAACAAACCGTTGGATCTGAAATCTTGTTTATGTTAAAAGATATCAACTTCAGTTATGGGAAGATGAATCAACCACCTAACACGCAATCAAAGAGAAGATCGAGGGATGAATCTGATGATGAATCTGACGAAGAGGATGATCCTAATGAGGCAGACTTGTGGAAAAAAAGAAGTATTTTTTTTTTAGTTGCCTTATTGGGAGCATAATATTTTACGCCACAATCTTGATGTCATGCATATTGAGAAGAATGTCTGCGATAGCATAATTAGGACAATTTTGAATGTCGATGGAAAATCAAAAGATAATATTCAAAGTCGACTTGATTTAGTTGACATGAGAATTCGGGGTAATGTGGAGTATTACGGACTTCTTACCGACATTATTAAGTTAAATTACTATGGCAGATGGAAAGTTGTCTTATTTCGGTGTGATTGGGCTGATGTTAATACTGCTCGAGGAATTAAAGAAGATCAATTTGGTTTTACAATGTTGAATTTCTCTCGCTTGATTCACACTGGACAACAATTGATGGACGAGCCATATGTATTTTCCTCTCAAGTGAAACAAGTTTTTATTCGAAAGATCCAAGCGATGAGGATTGGTATGTTGTACTCGGAACACCCTAGAGACTTGTTTGACATGGGTAATGGAAGTAGAGATGAGATCGTCGAAAGATCGAAACATTACCTTTTCGAACAAAACTTAGATGAAAATATCCCTAGTACTAGTACACAACATCAATGGGTTCGACATGATGTGGATGAAGATATTCTGAATAATGATGTAGTAAGATTTTACAATTATTTAATTATATGTAATATTATAATTTTAATCTTTGTCATGTTATATAATTTAACTATTTTATATGTACTCTTGTTGTTGTAATTTGTTACTAAAACTTTAACTATTTTATGTGTATTGCGGGAAAAATGCGTAGAAAAAGATTACGAGATTTAAGTATTGTCCGAATACTCCAAATTCGGAAGAAGGAAATAGTGAACAGCAGACAGTTGTTGGATCTTGAATGTGCGGAGACACTTGATGAGCTGAAGAATTTCAAAGTAATGTTATGTTCATTTTACATGTGTTGACTTTTATTATTGAATTATTTGTCAATTTTAATATAATAATAGTATATCATTTTCAATTTGAAAGTGGTGGGGCCGCAGAGTTCGAGGACGACGCTACTTAGAGATTTATCGACTTAGATCCCGTCGAGCGTGTTAAAGTAAGTAGAAATACTCATGGTCACTGTTGGATCTGAAGCTCGACTTTTAGTAGGCTATTTGGGCATTTTAGCACGAAATGCAAATATGTTACCCATCAACTACGAATCATGGTATCACATGCCTGATAGCAACAAAAATCAGGCTCTCGCTAATATTAAGGTAACAAAATGTGAATGTAATTTATAATACTTTGGTTTAAGTTTCATTTATATTTAAATTCTAAACTTATGTTTTTTTAGGAGAGATTTGCTTTAGAAGTCTCGGATGATTATATCAAGAGGGCATTAGGTAAAAGATGGAGAGACAATAAAAGCACTTTAAAGAAACAATATTTTAAGCAAGACATAAGCCTCAAGGAAAATTTGAGAAATGTTCCGCCAGGAATGCTGAGGTATCAATGGGAAGATGCGGTTAGATTTTGGAATTCAAAGAAAGGAGAGGTATTACGTATTTCCAAACTCTTATATATAGTATTTACTATATACGTAATAATAATTTTATTATGTAGGACCGTGAGCGAGTTGGAACAAGCAGCAGACAAAAACAAAAATTCACGCACATGGTAGGGTCGAGAAGTTTTGCTTCTGTAGCTGAGGCCGAGGTATTATGAATTTATTAATTCTTTCAAATATTAATAACTTTCTATTATTAAATAATATTTTTACTACTATATTGTAGGAAGTCAAATCCGGACAAAAAGTTGGATGCCTTCAGCTTTTTGAGATTACGCATAGGAAGAAAGATGGATCTCCTATGGCATCCGAAGCTGGAGAAATTATGGTATATTTACTTAATAATATTTGATTTATTCTAAATATTTATAATCTTTAATTATAATTTTTTAATTCAATTCATCATTAGTAGTTTTAAATAATGTTAAGTTATGTTGCATTCCTTATTATTATATATTTCGTTTCTAACTTTTTAATTGATTTTTTAGGAGAAACTAAAAGAGAAGAAGGCAGAATATGAAGCGATTGCTTCGAGTGATAGTTCTGTTAATCTTGAGAACATTGATAACAGAATTATCACTAAAGTTTTGGGTCCTGAAAGGTACGGTCGGGTTCGGTTTCAAGGATCTGGTGTTACCCCGACCCAATATTTTGGATCCGGCTCCCAGCAATACATGCCTTCTGGAAGTCAAGCTCAAGCTGAAGTTCAGAGGTTAAGAGACCAGATAGCTCAGATGCAAGCGAACATGGTTGAGCAAATTGCCGAGGTTCAACGAAAATATGAAGAACTCCAGCAACAACTTAGAGCGGAGGCAGTAGAGAGGGAGGCAGTGGCTGCAGCGAGAGAGGCAGAGGCACGAGCGATGGTAGCAGAGCAGAGCAAAAAGTACGATGACCTCCAGCTACAGCTTCAGCAGATGATGCATATGTTTCAGCAATCGCAAAAGCCGCCATCTTAGACATTAGTTTTCTTATTGTAAGAATGTTTTTAAGTTTTGTCACGTTTAACATTATTGTAAGAATATTTTAAATTATACTTTATTTATTAATTATATCATATATCTTTAGTTAAATTTGAAGTATCATTTAGAATTAATGTTTTTGGTTGCATTTTTTATGCTAAATTTGCTGTTTTTGGTTGCATTTTATACTATATTTGTTGTATTTGGTTGGATTTTAATGCAGGAAGGGTTGTATATTGGTGAAAAAAAATATTACAAATCTGCCAAAATTAGCGGCGTTGTGGGAAAAGCGCCACTAAAAGCCATGACTTTTAGCGGCGCTTTTACCAAAAACGCCGCTAAAGGACGTGGCTTTTAGCGGCGCTTTTCCCACAAACGCCGCTAAAGGACGTGACTTTTAGCGACGCTTTCCCACAAACGCCGCTAAAAGCTGTAACTTTTAGCAGCGCTTTTCACACAAACGCCGCTAAAAGCCGTGACTTTTAGCGGCATTTTTTTTCAATAAACGCCCCAAATTTTTGTGGCGTTACCTATAGCGGCATTTTTTGCGGCGCTTTTTAAGTCTATTTTCTTCCGCTAAAAGTCTATTTTCTTGTAGTGTTTCTTTTTCAAACTTTTAAGTTGTACCATTCTTTTGGTGCACTCTTAGATTTTTTTTTTATAGAAAAAAGACACCTCCCAATAGACTTTTTAGTTAACAAATTTTCTCGATGACTTAGTTTACAATTTAACTTTTAAATTTGAATATGTTTTGATTAATAATTTAATGTATTTCGTAATGCTTAATTTTAATTATAATTATTCATATATGTATTACTTATATGTGTAATTATGATTTTATGTAGCTTAAAAGAATTATCTACAATATATTCTTTACTTTCTCTTCACTCATGACATAATTATTCTAAATTAAGAAAAAGTTGTATTCTTAAAACCATGGAATTGATTATTAGATCTAAATGATTTAATAATAAGAGGATAAAGTAAAAATTCCTTTCTTGTTCATCTCCTTATTCTCTTTAAATTTTTTTATCTATTATTTTTATTTAATTTACTTTTGTTTTATGTTTTAATTTTTTCACTTGATCTTTCTTTTTTTTTCTTTTTGCAAATCATCTTGTAATTTAATTTGGAAATAAATTGTAGCATTTCAATTACACTTTCTAATTCTTAAGAGATAAAAATGAGAAAATTAAAGCAGGTAATTAGTCATGATGACTTTAAATATTTTAAAATTGTTTATTATTTTTAAATGATCAACATGTCGTATGATATCGTTAAATGTAACACATGATAAACATGTTTTTTGTTATTGTATTGATTTGTTATAAACATATTAATTGCTACCGCATTGATCCATTATAAACATATTATTTGCTACAATATTGATCTATTATAAGTATATTAAATGTCACCGTATTGATATGTTAGAAGTATATTATTTGCTACTATATCGAACTATTATAAGCATATTAATTGTTATTGTATTGATCTGTTATAAGCATACCATATTGCATTGCATGCGGTGGGATAATATGTACAGAGAAAGTAGCGATAGTTTATCTGCAAATTTGCTTTGCACTCACAGCCATTGGCAGCATTTTTCCTTTAACTGCAAATATGCTAATACATCCACAACCCATCGGTAGCTTTTACCTACAAATATATTGTGCATCTACAACCCAGTGACAAATTTTATTTGTAATATTTTATTGTGTATCTACAGTTTAGTGGTAGTTCTCATCTACAAATTCTACTGTGTGTCCACAGCCATTGACAGTTTATCTCCAAACCATTGGTGGTTAAACCACAACCCGATGTAAAGATTGTTGAAGTCCAAGGGAACTCTTATTGTGGTGTGTAGCGGAGTTAGGTAGGATCTTTCTTCAATATACTGAAATTGAATTGCCATTCAGAAACACGTGCGTACATAAACCGTGAACTCTAAGATATTACATTGATGTTTAATTCTTAAAATCGAGACTTTGAATTGATAATTGTTTGTGATCATTCTATGTGTTGTTATTTAGCATGTTTCATCGACTGTTTACACTGATTTTCTTATGATTGAACTCACACTAAGCTTCATAGCTCACTCCCTTTTTATATCCATCTCTACATATAACCTTCCAGGTTAGAACATAGACACGGCATTTGGAGAGTCTCGGCTAAGATTTATTTATTTTTTCTAATAAAATATCTTAGCTTTGTTGTTTAGAGACTATAATGCTTTATTTTTGAATTGTGGCATGGGACTTAGAATTTGGGTTTTTATAGAATGCATGACATATAATTTGATTTTAGTATTGAAATATGGATATTAATTAATTATGAATGAACTTTGTTTTCTATTAAAAATATAAGTAGATATCACTTTTTCACTGCTAGATTTAGATGAATTTTGAATACTAATTAAATGGGAAAATTAACTAAATTTTCAAAAGTAATCATCGTTACATAAAAGATGATAACTTAGACGGTTTTGCTATACTCACAAGTTTTTCTGAAAATAGACTAAGTTTTCTTTTAAGATAAATAAATGTTTAAATATGATCGTTTTGTAAAACTCTAGGCCATTTCGGTCGCCGATGTAATCTCTTAAATTCAAATTTAATGTCTAGATCAAGTTGGGGAGATTACAGAATTAAACAAGATAATTAGTCATGATGACTTTCAATTTTTAAAATTGTTTATTCTTTTTAAATATAATTACACTGCTAATAAAACATATTAAATATTAGAATTCCTAGTTATTAGAATATGTAATTATGTCCAAAATAGTTACACATTTATACTTGTTAGAATTACACATTTACGCTTTGGTAATAATACATGTTTAAAATATTAGAATTCCTTGTAGTTATTAGACGAAATTACGATCATATTTACAGATTTATATCATAATAATTACACAATTAATTAAAATTTTAAGTTCATATTTCAGGCCAGATTTGGTTTGGACAAGCATGAAATTTGTTAATATAATGGATAGACCCAACTCGAACACGACCCGACTCATAAACACTTTTGGCGAATAATATGTCCAAGATTGGTTCTAATTAGACCTATCCAAGGGTCGAGTAGTCTGCTTGGCCCGATAGACCCGTCCTGACTTTGGTTGGACTTGAACAAGAATTTTTATACCTCGGCTTAACTCGGCCCGAATTCAATTTAAATAATAAAAAATTAATTAAAATTTAATTACAAAATATATAAAATATCAATTAAAATATTTAAGTATTTTATAATTTTTGAACAGTAAAATGAGTTTTTGAGCCAACTGGACCAAAAACCAACTAAAGTATGAATTTTTTTAAACTAAACTTTAACTCAACCTGATGTAACAACTCTAATTCTGATCAGTTAAATAAGTTAAAGGTTTTTTACGTACCACCAGCCTCAGTGATGGATTTATTAGTGAACGACATCAGATGTTATGTTAATACTCGTAACAGAATGTTTGTTGGAAAATATTTTCAATCTGAGAATCATGTCTCCGATAACGGTTTTTGTGCCGAATATCCCATTTTCAATGCATTGGAACGGGTTATGGGCGATGTTTAGGTTTTATGGGGAAATTTTAGATGCTTTTATACCAGCGAAAACGAGTAAGGAAGGGAAAATATTTGGATAGAATCATGTCTCCGATAATGGTTTTTGGGTTGAATATCCTATTTTCAATGCATTGGAAGGGATTATGGGCGATGTTTAGGTTTCACGGGGAAGTTTTAGATGCTTTTATATCAGCGAAAAGGAGTAAGGAAGGGAAAAAAATTGGATTTGTGAGATTCAACAATGTGACTGATGCAAGAAGGGCGATAAGTAGGTTAAATGGTTTTGTGATTATTGGCAATAGACTATCGGTGGACTTAGCAAAGTTTAATGGAAGGAGACAAATATGGAAGAAGAAAAGGTAAGGAGAAGACAATACGGTTATGGCGAGTAACGGAAAAATGGAAAAAAAGGAATATGAAAAATTGAAAGATAATGATAGAGTGGAAAGTGGCGAATGTTCTTCGAAAAGTCAGTTTGGAATGACGAATGCGGAGAATGACAATGTCAGAATAGATAAACATTTTATTGCGATTCGGGGACACGTTGAGGAGGAAAGATTATGGAGATTACAAAGATATGTGGTGGGTGAGATAGCTACCTACTACTATATTAATAACCTACAAGAAAGAATTGTAAAGGCGAGATTAGGGGAGATTAGAATTAGAAAAATCCAAGGTAGATTCTTTTTGGTCGACATACCAGATGAGGAGCTGTTTGGGATTTTGAAACAAAATGATTGGGGTTATTTGCAAGAGTTCTTTGTTTCAATCGAACCTTGGTCAAAAGTTACAATGGTGGAAGAGAGGGTAGCATGGATAGAGGTGGTTGAAGTTCCGTTACACTGTTGGAATTACGAGTCCTTTAAAAGAATAGCAGGGGTATGGGGTGGTTTAATCTCACTGGGCAAGAACCTTGACAAGGCGAGTTTTTCTAGTATGCCAATGCTGGTGAATATTATGAAACCAGAAGAGGTTGACTGTCTGATTTTTCTAGAGGTGGAGAGTCCCAGGTTTCCCGTTAGAGTGGTAGAATCGGGGCTATCTAAAGTTAAAGATGTGAGCCGGTCCTTGATGGGTAACAATAAAAGCAATGGGAAGAATATTGAGCTAGGTAGGGCTGAGTTCGTCGTGTCGAAATTCGAATCAGTGTTTGGCCTTAGGTCGGATAAGCTATCATGTGGGGAACGTGATTGGGAAGAGGAGGCAATCAATGCTATGTTCATTGAGAAACAGAACGTGTTTAGTTTGGAAAAAGAGTTATTTGGTACAGTAAAGGTTGAAAATAATGAGAGTGAAAATGACTTCTATGTGTAAAGTAATCAGGCTAGGGCTGATGTGATAAATATGGGCTTTTCTTTGGGTGAAATAGGAGTGGCCATTGAGATGGGAGTCCAAAAAAATATTAGAAATCAATTAACCCATAGGCTATATTAGGCATTGAAGCAAACTTAGAAATTGCAGAAAATTCATCTAACGTAGCAGAAAGGAGTATTTCTAAAATCCAAAGTGAGAAGTCGGATGAGGCAAAAGAGGGCAGCATTCCAGAAGGAGTCAGTGATACAGTGGAGAATCATTTAGTATTGTCGAATCGCAAGAACCAGAAACCAAATGGTAGGAAGGTTCGTCCATGCTTGATATTCAAGACAAAGTTCTTTCAATAAATGAGAAGAGGAAGAGAAATAGGGCAATGAAAAAACAAAAAGGAAAATGAAAAGGGGACAGAGAAGATGCGGTCGTGAACGCTTTGTTGAAAAGTCAAATTAAAAGGGGTGTTGAAAAGTTAAAAATGGGAGGTGCAAGTGGCACCGAAAGAAAAAAAAGTGGTAGGCAAGTTGTTTAAAGTTGAATGGGATAATTGCAATTTTGGTCCCTAATTTTTTAGGCCATTTGCAAGTTAGTCCCTGAACCTCAACTATAAATAGGCCTAACCATTTCTCATTTCAACCATTCCAACCAATCTTTCTCTCTTAGTTTTCTCTCTTCTCCCATTTGAGAATTCTTAATGAATTCTATTTGTTTGTAATATTTTGGAGATAGTAAAGTTATCATCTGGTGTTAGTGCCCGAGGACGTAGGTATAATTTACCGAACCTCGTTAAAATTCCTGTGTTCTTTCTTGTCCTATTTTTCTTTCAATATTTGAGGGTATAATAGTAGTATTTAATTGTCCTATTAAATTACGATAGAAGGAATATTCTAACTAAGGAAAGACTTGGTATTTAAGAGATCCTTGTGATCCACCTCTCTTCCCTGGGAATTGAACTTTGTGTGATTTTTTAGTACAATAATTTACACGCTTCCGACCCTATTGAAAAACAAGTGGTATCAGAGCCGAAAGTTAATCGTAGTATGCTCTGTGGTTGTAGTTTAAACTGATCTTCCACATCAGAAAAGATTTCCTTAGGTATATTGAAAGATTATGGAGAAAACGGTCGATGTAGGAGCTTCAACATCGTCTATGTGGACAAGACCGACAATTGCAAATACAAGATTGGCCGTGGAGATCTTTGATGGCACGGGCCATTTTGGTATGTGGCAAAGTGAGGTTCTAGATGCCCTTTTCAGCAGGTCTAGACATTGCCATTGATGAAGAGAAACCAGATGATGTATGGAGAAAGATTGGAAGGCGATCAATCGGTTGGCATGTGGCACAATTCGATCATGCCTTTCTCGAGAGCAGAGGTATGCTTTTTCAAAGGAGACTTCGCAAATAAGTTGTGGGTGGTAATGGAAGAAAAATTTTTGAAGAAAAAGCAGTCAAAATAAGCTCCACTTGAAGAAAAGATCATTTCGCTTCACTTACGTCCCAAGTACCACAATGAATGATCACATCACCAAATTTAATCGATTAGTCACCGATTTGCTAAATATGGATGAGACATTCAAAGATGAAGATTTGGCTTTGATGTTTGTTGGGGTCACTTCGAGGAGTTTGAGTTCCTAGAAACTACTCTACTTCATGGCAGAGTGATATATCTCGAGCGAAGTGCATGCGGCCTTATACGATTATGAAGCAGAGAAAGAAGGACAAACAGAAAAACTCAATCGAGATCTGAAGCTTTAGTAGTCCGAGGTCGTTCATACACTCGGAAGAAAACTCGAAGGGAGATCAAAGTCAAAGTCCGGACTGGGAAAGATGAATGTGCCTTTTGTCATGAGAAAGGCCTTTGGAAGAAAAATTGTCCAAAGTCGAAGAATAAGGGAAAAGTGTTGTAGATGCTTGTGTTGTAAAGCATGATACCGGTGACTCGAACTATCATTGGTTGCATCATCATCGTCGTTCCATTCGGATGAGTGGATATTAGATTCGAGTTGTACCTATCATATGTCCCTAACCGGAGTGGTTCTCGATTTAGTTGAGCTAAATGGAGGAGTTGTTTATATGGGCAATGACAATGCTCAGTAAAAGCTATGCGATAGGTTCAATCCAATTAAAGAATCAAGATGGATCAACCAGAGTTCTAACTGATGTTCGGTACGTGCCCAGTTTGAAGAGAAATCTCATCTCATTGGGAGCCTTGGAATCCAATGGTTCAGTTGTTACTATGAGGGATGGGGTTTTGAAAGTGACATCTGGCGCACTTGTGATATTGAAGAGCATCAGGAAAAATAACTTGTATTACTACCAAGGTAGTACAATTATTGGAGCAGTCGCTGCAGCTTCTGGTAACAAAGACTTGGACCCAATGCAGTTGTGGCATATGAAGTTGGGACATGCCAGTGAAAAATCATTGCAAATTCTGGCAAAGCAAGGATTGTTGAAAGGTGCAAAGGCTTGCAAATTAAAATTTTGCGAGCATTGTGTTCGGGAAAGCAAAGAGAGTGAAATTGAGATCGCTATCCATAATACAAAAGGTATTTTAGAATATGTTCACTCAGATGTGTGGGGGCCTTCCAAAACACTTTCGTTGGGAGGAAAACACTACTTTGTTACTTTTGTTGATGACTTTTCCAGAAGAGTTTGGGTGTATACCATGGAAACTAAGGATGAAGTGCTTGGAGTTTTTCTTAAATGGAAAACTATGATCGAAAACCAGATTGGCAAGAAAATCAAGCGGCTTAGGACGGACAATGGAGGGGAATATAGAAGTGATCCGTTCTTCGATGTGTGCCAAGAGTATGGTATTGTTCGACACTTCACAGTTAGGGATACACCACAACAGAATGGAGTGGCAGAGCGTATAAATCAAACATTGCTGGAGAAAGTTCGATGTATGTTGTCCAATGCTGGGTTGGGCAAGCAATTTTGGGCTGAGGCTGTGACATACGCTGGCCATCTTGTTAATCGTTTGCCATCATCTGCGTTAGAAAGAAAAACTCCTATGGAGGTATGGTCTGGAAAACTGGCTACAGATTATGATTCCTTACATGTGTTTGGATCCACTGCATATTACCATGTGAAGGAGTCAAAGTTAGATCCGAGGGCAAAGAAAGCTCTCTTTATGGGAATCACTTCTGGAGTGAAGGGATTTCGTCTTTGGTGCTTAGACACAAAGAAAATGATCTCAGAGAGATGTTACCTTTGATGAATCTGCCACATTGAAAAAGGTAGCAGATAAAGATATTCAGACGAGTGATACTCCACAGCAGGTGGAGTGTACTCCAAAACAGGTGGAGTTTGAGCAGATGAGGATTTGCTCAGTTAATAAGTCTAATTCTCCAGCTATAATGGAGGAATTAGAGGTTGAAGAGGTTCTGACCCAAGAACCGTTAAGTACACCAGAACCAGTTGCAATTGCAAGGCCACGGAGAGAAATTCGTAAACCTGCTCGATTTACTGATATGGTGGCCTACGCCCTTCCCGTTGTTGATGATGATATTCCTGTCACTTATCAAGAAGCAATGCAAAGCTTAGAAAGTGACAAATGGAAATGCGCCATGGATGAAGAAATGTAATCTCTCCTGAAGAGCAATACTTGGGAGTTGGCGCAATTACCGAAAGGTAAAAGGGCAATCGGATGCAAGTGGGTATTCGCAAAGAAAGATGGATCTCCTAGCAAGAAAGATGTTCGCTACAAGGCAAGATTGGTAGCTAAAGGCTACGCTCAGAAGGAGGGAATTGACTACAATGATGTATTTTCCCCTGTTGTGAAGCATTCCTCCATTAGAATTTTGTTGGCCTTGGTAGCACAGTTGAATTTGGAGCTAGCTCAACTTGATGTTAAGACGGCTTTCTTGCATGGTGAGTTAGAAGAGGAGATCTATATGACTCAGCCCGAAGGATACAAAGATGCTGGTGGTAGAAATTGGGTTTGTAAGCTGAACAAATCGCTATATGGATTGAAGCAATCCCGAGGCGATGGTACAAGCGATTTGATAGCTTTATGAGAAGGCGTATACACAAGAAGCAAATATGACAATTGTGTGTATTTGCAGAAGTGCATGATGGATCTTTCATTTATCTACTCTTGTATGTTGATGATATGTTAATCACTTCGAAGAGCCAAAAAGAGATAGATAAGCTGAAGGCTCAGTTGAATCAAGAGTTCGAAATGAAAGATCTAGGTGAGGCCAAGAAGATTCTCGGCATGGAGATAAGTAGAGATAGACAGAGAGGCAAGCTTTGTTTGAATCGAAGTAATATCTCGAAAAGGTATTACAATGTTTTGGTGTAAATGAAAACACAAAACATGTAAGTACCCCACTTGCTTCTCATTTGAAACTTAGTGCTCAATTATCTCCAAAAGCGAAGAAGAAAGAGAATATATGGCAAAAGTCCCATATGCTAATGCGGTTGGGAGTTTGATGTATGCGATGGTGTGTGCTGCGGCCCGACATTTCACAAGATGTTGGAGTTGTGAGCGGTATATGCATGATCCTCGAAAAGGACATTGGCAAGTCGTGAAATGGATTCTACGGTATCTTGAAAAACCGTAGATGTTGGTTTAATTTTGAAGCAGGATGAAGCACTTGGTCGGTTTGTAGTTGGATATGTTGATTCCGACATTGCTGGTGATTTAGATAAACGTCGTTCAACTACGGGTATCTGTTTACTCTTGCGAAAGCCCAGTGAGTTGGAAGTCTACCTTACGATCTCGATGGTGTGTCTACTACTGAGGCGAATATATGGCGATTCTGAAAGTCGTTAAGGAGGCTATTTGGCTTAATGGATTGTTGAAAGACTTGGGAGTTGTTCAAAGTCACGAAATTTATATTGTGACGATCAGGCGCTATTCATTTAGCGAAAAATCAAGTCTATCATTCAAGAACCAAGCATATTGACGTAAGATATCACTTTGTGCGGGAAGTCTTTGAAAAGGAAAAATTCTACTTGAAGATTCCGGCAGATAATCCCGCAGATATGATGACCAAGGTGGTAACAACAATCAAGTTTAATCATTGTTTGAACTTGATTAACATCCTGAGAATTTGAGCATCTTCAGGTGTATGGCGCTCGAGAGCGCATTTGAAGGCACTACAAAAGATAGCTTTATCGAATTTGGGAAGTTGAAGGAAGTGTGTGAAGATGTGATTATCCTAATCAAATCTTCAAGGTGGAGATTGTTGAAAAGTCAAATTAAAAGGGGTGTTGAAAAGTCAAAAATGGGAGGTGCAAGTGGCACCGAAAGAAAAAAAAATTGGTAGGAAAGTTGTTTAAAGTTGAATGGGATAATTGCAATTTTGGTCCCTAATTTTTTAGGCCATTTGCAAGTTAGTCCCTGAACCTCAACTATAAATAGGCCTAACCATTTCTCATTTCAACCATTCCAACCAATCTTTCTCTCTTAGTTTTCTCTCTTCTCCCATTTGAGAATTCTTAATGAATTCTATTTGTTTGTAATATTTTGGAGATAGTAAAGTTATCATCTGGTGTTAGTGCCCGAGGACGTAGGTATAATTTACCGAACCTCGTTAAAATTCTTGTGTTCTTTCTTGTCCTATTTTTCTTTCAATATTTGAGGGTATAATAGTAGTATTTAATTGTCCTATTAAATTATGATAGAAGGAATATTTTGACTAAGGAAAGACTTGGTATTTAAGAGATCCTTGTGATCCACCTCTCTTCCCTAGGAATTGAACTTTGTGTGATTTTTTAGTACAATAATTTACACGCTTCCGACCCTATTGAAAAACACGCTTCGTTGTCAGATTCGGATATTAGCAACAGGAAAAGGGTGATACTCAGAGAGGCAAGGAAAGCTTGGGAAATTGGCAAAAAAACTTGGGTTTAGTGTTCGAGGAGATAATCGAGAAGTGGTGGAGGATGTTATGAGACTTAAAGAAAGGCAAGGATGAAGCTTTATTGATCCAATAATGTCCGATTGGGGTCCAGGTGAGTAGTATATTGTGAAGTTTTAACGGTGAATTCGGCTTTGGCTTACTGTTCATTAGAATGAGGATTTTGTCTTGGAATATTAGGGGTTTGTCGTCGGAAGTGAAAAAAAGTTATACTAGAAGGATGATTGGTAAAATTAGAACAAATGTTTTATATAAAAATCTAAATTAGAAATAGTTTCGGAAGCAATAATTATGAAGGTTTGGGGTGACGATAACTTTGATTTTAGATTCTCGGCTGCGGAAGAAAATTCGGAGGGGATTATTATAATATGGGATAAAGGCAGATTTGTTCTTGGAAGTCACTTTTGTACTTGTTGGTGTTAAACACATTTCATCCGGATGAAGTAAGAACTTCAATCTAGACTTTAACAGCAATGTAATGTACCCGGATGAAGAATGAAGAAAAAATGCTTGAAATTCAAGCTTTGAGCTTCAAGTAGAAATAGAAACAGAATTTAGCAAGCAAAGAAAAAATGGAGTATATGGAAGGAAAATCTAATAATTTCATTCAAAAGAAAAATAGGCTTAAAGCCATTACATATACCAGACATTGGCCGGTCAAAAACAATAAATTCTATCACCTAAACATTACTTAACTCCACTAGTTATATAGGGACTAAGTGATTTTGCTTGCAAACATAAACAAAGCTGGTGATCAGCCCTATCACCATCAAATTACATCAAATATAAACTAAATTAAGTTTAAAATGAACTAGAACAAAAAATATGGACTAAACAAACTAAACCATGAAAACTGAAACAGTAGCATGGTTCTTCATCTGGTTAACTCATATTTTAACCGGATAACTTGTGCTTTGTAAACAACTCCTTATCTGCATGAGTTGCACATCCACCTTTGTTGCTGCATGTGTTGCATGGGAACTAACTTCAACAGTACTAAACATTTTGTGGTTATAGAAGGTACTTGGGTGGAAGAGGGTGTAGCTGCATCGCTTATTAATGTGTATGCTCCAAACAGTTGTTCTGAGCAAAAAAGGTTTGGGAGAAAATTGGGGAACTGAAGGAGTCATTTTCTAGTCTATGGATCTTGGGAGGTGATTTTAATTCAATTTGAAATAGGAGTGAAAGGAGTAATTGTGTGGGGCTGCTTACAGGCTCAAAGGCTTTTAACAGCTTCATTGACGAATGTAAAGTGGTGGATTTACTGCTTTTGGGGAAGAAATTTACTTGGTTCGGATCGAAAAATAAGATGACTTAGGTTGGATCGTTTTCTTGTTGATGAATATTGGTTGGTGCGCTTCAATGATCTCATTCAACAAAGATATGGCAGATCGATTTCGGATCATATACCAATTTTGTTACACAATTTGTCAGTTGATTGGGTTCCCCATCCTTTGAAGTTCTTTAACTCTTGGCTCGACAAAGAGGAATGTATTAACCTCATTAAGGACGTTCGGGGAGGGTTCAATGGTAAGAACATTAAATTGGCTGGTAAGTTAAGAAGATTGAAAATGGTAATAAAACAATGGAGTAGGAAGTCTGGTGGAAATGTAGACATGAAAATACATGAAATTATAAGGAAAATTTCGAAATGGGATGATATTAGTAGTAGTAGCCATCTAAATGAGGAAGAATCGGAGGAAGTGAGTCAATTGAATTTGGAATTATAGGATGCAGTGAGATTTTGGGAATCAATATGGTGTCAGAAATCCAGGCTATTGTGGTTAAAAAAGGCGATGCCAACATGATTTTTTTATGTAGTAAAAATCAGAGCAAAAAAAAAGGCGATTTATGGTCTTAGATTTGGGTCAGGTTGGTGTAATGACCCGAAGTTATTAAAGAAAAAAGTATTTGAGCACTTTAGCAACCATTTCAGCTGTTTTGGAAGGAATTGGGGTATGAGGTTAGACCTGAACTTTAAAAGAATCTCTGAGGATGAAGGATTGCGACTTCAACAACCTTTCACAATGGAGGAGATCAAATCGGTAGTTTGGACCTGTGATGATTCTAAAGCATCGGGGCCAGATGGTTTTACTACGTGCTTCTTTAAAAAGAGTTGGCAGTTGATTAGGGGAGATTTACTAGCTATGATGTCAAGCTTCTATCATTCAGGGAAGCTGGAAAGAAGTATCAATTCTTCCTTTATTGCTCTCATTCCAAAAGTGAAAAATCTGATTGATATATCTAATTTCCAGCCAATAAGCTTGGTTGGTTCCTTGTACAAGATTATGGCTAAAATATTATCCAGAAGAATTAGTGAGGTTATTGGTGGGGTCGTGAGCGACACGCAGTGTGCATTCATAAAATGGAGGCAGATCTTTGACGGTATTCTAGTGGCTAACGAAATAATCCACTCAATTAAGAAAAGGGAGGCAGTTGACATTAATTTGATCTTGAAATTAGATTTCTCTAAGGCATACGACTGCATCAGATGGGATTTTCTTGATTTGGTCCTTTTCTACATGGGGTTTGGAGAGAAATGGAGAGGTTAGATAGTATAATGTGTTTCTTCTGCTAGAGCAGCGGTGCTTGTAAATGGATCTACGACAAATGAGTTCAGATTATGTAGGGGACTTCAACAGGGGTATCCACTCTCCCCATATTTGTTTATTTTGGTAACAGAAGTTTTGCATTTGTTACTGGTTAAGGCAGAAGATGAGGGGTTGATTTTGGGGATTCATTTCATTTTTCTAGATCAATCTTTTTTTCATCTTTAGTATGTTGATGACACAATTCTCTTCTTGAAGGCTGATGAAGAGGTGGTTCATAATGTAGAATACATTTTAAGGTGCTTAGAGTCGTTTTTGGGCTTAAGTATTAATTTTCAGAAATCCTATTTAGTGGGTTTTAGGACAAACGAGGAATTTCTTTGGTATATGGCTGCCCTTTGTCGATGCAAGATTGGAATGTTACCTCTTAATTACCTTGGGATTATGTTAAGTGCTGATCCTAGAAACATTGCTACTTGGGAACCTATTGTGGAAAAATTTAGGAAGAAGTTAGCATGTTGGAACTTGGAAGTGTAAGACATTATCTTTTGCTGCAAGAGTAGTGCTAATTAACTCTGTTATGTCTTCCCTTCCTATATATTTTATGTCCTTTTTTATAATACCTGCTACCATGATTAAGAGCATTGACAGAATCAGAAGACAGTTCTTATTGGGAGGATCGAAAAATACAAGAAAAAGGGCGAGGGTAGGATGGGATAGAGTGTGTCTACCGATAAAGTTGGGAGGAGCTGGTGTGGTTAATCTTAAGGTAAAAAACTGCACTCTTATGGCAAAATGGGGTTAGAGATATGGAAAAGAATGCTTTACGGAGGAAAGTGATAAAAACAAAGTATGGTTCGTCAAAGCAAAACTGAAGATTGAA
Source organism: Gossypium arboreum (assembly GCF_025698485.1). Lineage (NCBI taxonomy): Eukaryota > Viridiplantae > Streptophyta > Magnoliopsida > Malvales > Malvaceae > Gossypium > Gossypium arboreum. The sequence goes on along the minus strand of NC_069079.1, from coordinate 125,557,131 downwards.
GATGACCAAGACAAAGGAAATGTCAGTAGTTTGGCGTGGTATTGTGGAAAATTCCAAAAGTGAAAATGTGTCTAAATGGGTTAGGCAGAAATCATTTAGATGGGTTCTTAGAAATGAGAAATCGGTGTTATTTTGGGAGGATGTGTGGTGCGGGAACCGGTCACTAAAAGTGGAATTTCCAAGACTCTTCAGATTAGCAATGGGTAAGAATAGTTTGGTTTATGAAGTGGCTATGGATAATAGCTTTGAAGAGGTACAGTGGGATAAAGTTTTTTCGAGAAAGTTGTTAGATAGAAAGAGTTGCATGGTGGATAGATTGAAGTCGTTGGTGGGGACTTTAGAATTGAATGCAGATGTGAAAGATCGAATATTGTGGATTCACGATAGTAGGGGAGTTCTCAGTGAAGAAGTTGTCGTACTTGCTGTCTATTGATGGAATGGGTGCTATTGATTTTCCGTTCAATAGAATTTGGAAATTGAAACAAAATCGATTGCTTGACCATAAAACTAAGCACAAACTATAAAAGATAGTCATTATTCAAATTCCTAATTATTTTCAAACATGTAGCACTAGCATCACATTTTATTTACAATAAAAACCATAAAGAACACACAAGAACACTACATTAAGGGATTTTTTTTTCAGAAACTTGGGTGCAGAAAGTAGCATTGGGTGCCATCAATCATGAACCTCTTTGTCTTCTCCCTTTGGCCACCACCTCGACCAATATAAGATATCCTCTCTATAAGGGTCTATACATTTCCAATGAACAATGTAGTTACACCCATTCTCTAGACACTCAGCAGATAGATCTTCACAATGCTCCTCACATATATGGCATTTAGGAGGGTAGTCATAGACCTTCCGAGTGAAAGTGAGTGGGTGTGGGTGATCTTTTGCTGTGTAGGTCTTTCCGAGCTTCATATATGAGTATGCATTAAGAACACAATCTTTATGGACTGAATTGTCACAAATTGCACAGCGGTAAAACCAACGGCTTGGATTTCTTCTTTTTTCGCAAATTTCACAGTAATGGTACTCTGAATAAATGTTTTCCTCACCATATGTGAGCATGAGGGGATGTTCGTCACACTTGTGTTGAATCTTGTCCGGAAGCGTAAGACAACCGTATTCCACGGCAAAGTTGCACTGTTTGCAAGCATACGCATACTCTAGATTATTTCCACAGCCATTGCATTGCCCTTCATACTTACCGTAAAGGAAAAGGCGGCGTTCATGCCCTTGACACGTAGGGGTATCCGAGAATCGAACACAACAGAAGCAGGAAGGCAACCCACAGACATTACAATCATAGGAGAAACAGTTATTGAACAGATATCTACATGAAATACACAAAAAATCAGCATGAAACGTAAGAGTGAGGGGACGTTGGTGCACATGACTCCAATCGTACATCTTCTTAGGCAATTCAGCACATGATTTATGGAGAAAGAAATTACAATGTGCACAATGGTAAAATGAAGTAGAGATGAACAACACGCAGCCATCGCAATATATATCATCCTTAACATCATTGCTGAAAATTAAGTTGTGAGGATGGCTTAAATGTTTTATCTCTGTGGGTATTACATCATTTTCTCCAAGTTTGGTCTCTCTAATAACAACGAAGGCTGAATTGTTAAGCAAGTCACCCATTTCTTCAATCTCATCGTCGAATATCTTGTACCATCTGTAATTTTCCATTGCACAATTTGCATGGACAACGTAATTACAATCATAACAACAGTAACAGCCATGCTTCGAATTCACCTCCTCATTGCAAATCTTGCATTTCCATGATTTGATCTCATATTGCCCAGGGATGAATGTGTGGGAAATTGGGTGACCATGTCGTGGAAACCTTTTGATGATGGGTTGCAATGAAATGCAACTTTCATGAACTATAAGGCCACATGGAGAACAAATATAAGAGATATAATCTCCGCTTGTTCCACAAGCATCACAAATGAATGGGACTTGTCTCCAAAACAAGGAGAATGGGTGTTCATGAATTTCACCTTTGATACTAGGTTTTGGAGAGACACATTTAACATGAAGTCCAAACTTGCATGCGGAACAATAATAAGCAGGTGACAAAGCTTGTGTTTCCCGACAGATTTGACAGAGAAGAGATTTCAAATTAAGCTGTAGAATAAGAGGATGGTGACGGTGACAAGGGTGGTTAATTCTAGTTGGTCGCTCAACACAGGCAATATGAATGGCAAATTCACAAGGTGAACAACAATAGACAAGTCCCCTAGGTTGGGTTGTTTTGCAAATTTGACAAGGGAGACGCTGACTATTGAATTGTAAAACTAGAGGGTGTTGGCTATGAAAAAGATGATTGACTTCAATAGGTAGATCAAGACATTTTTTATGCAAATGAAATCTAGAATCAAAAGAAATGTATGGAGAATCTAGTAATGGCTTCCTACATGCAAAGCACTCGGTTTCTTCAAGTTCCTCGGAACCATTTTCAGGAGAGACCAATAGATCTTTTTGGGAAACACCTTCAAGCTCCCCTACCTTATTTTCAGCAATGATTTTTGAAAACAAAGCACATTTTATATGAAAGTCTAACTTACATGAACAATGATAAACAAATTGCTCACATCTTTTGTCACAAAAATCACAAATAGCCCATGAACCTATGTACGGTGGACTTGCTAAAAGTTTAAGGCCATGGTTGGGATGAAAGGGGTGATTTACCTCTGAGGAGGCCTCGAAGCATTTCTTGTCAAGGTAAAACTCACACTCCGTACAACTATAGCTTGGACCTGATACCAGCTCCCCACATCCTGAACAATTAGCCTTCTTACTTTTAAGGTTGCGCTCTTCGATGAACTCTAAAGGATGTTCATGGCTAAAATGGTGATGAAGCTCCATTTCTCCTTTTGTTTGGTTTCTATGCAAGCTTGTGGGTTAAGTAACAACAAATGCTTTTGTGGAAGCTTAAGGCTATGGTTGAGATATTTATATTGTTCCATTAGATGAGAATGACATTTTTTTTATGAGAAAGGAATCTAATGTTGTTCTTACACCCAATTCATAGTGCTTTTGATACAAGGAATAGAATTACTTATAACTCATCTCGAACTCTTAAATAAGAGAATAAATGTGCTTAATTGCACTCGAAATTATATCATCCTATACTGATAATAATGTTAATGCAAACCGAGCTAAGACTCAACCAACTCAATTAATTTAAAATTTTAAATATATTTAAAATTTAAAGGATAAATATCAAAATTATACATGAACTTTGATCTAATATTATTCAATATCATGAATAATATGCAATTGTATACATAGACCTTTTATTTTGATTCAAGTTTCACGTTCTATTAACATCATTATTTGTGTAATACTACTATACACTATATAATGTGGTAATTACTAATTTGATATTTTATTAAATTAAAAATAAATAAATAAATTTAAATTATTTTCATAAAAATAAAATAAAAAGCACATATATGCCATTATAGCAGTAAGGAAATAACTGTCAAAATAATTTAAATTTACCACATAAATTTAAATAATTTCTAAAAAACAAAGTGAATTAAATTCATTACTCATTCGTTTTTAATTTAATAAAATGTCACATAAAAATGTTCACCTGCTTTGAAGAAAAATAGTGCCTCATCAACAACATTGTTATTTTTACATGAAAATTAAATCAAAATTAAATTTCTATATATACAGTTGCTTCAACTCAAAATTTGTATATAATGTTACATATTGAATTAAAATTTATATATTATTTGAGATTTATTATTTTTATCGTTCTTTAAATTTTAACAAAACTTGAAAACAATCAATTGAACTTGATTTTACATTTTTTTAAAAATTTGATTAATTTCACATTTATTTGAAAGAAAGTGTAGATATAATTATATAAAGTTGAAATTGAGTAAAGAAAAGGGAAAGGAGAGAAGAAAAGAATATCACTTTATTCTTTTCAAGTATAATTTGTGCTTGAGTTAACAATTAATTGCGTATTATCCTCCATAAGAATGGACTTGTTTCTTCTTCAAACTTTCTAAGTTGTACCATTCTTTTGATGCACTCCATAAAAAAAATTCATCTACCATGTATTCTTTACTTTCTCTTTACTCATGACATAATTATTATAAATGAAGAAAGATTTGTGTTGTTAAAACTATGGAATTGATTATTAATAATACGAGGATAAAGTAAAATTCTTTTCTTCTTCATCTCCATGTTCTCTTTAATTTTTTTATTTATTATTTATTATTTAATTGAATTTAGAAATAATTGTAACATCTCAATTACATTCTCTAATTTTTAAGTGGCGAGGATGAGAGAATTAAATAGAATAATTAATCATGATGATTTTCGATTTAAAAAAAAGTTTTTTAATATAATTACATTTTGTTAACCAAATATTTTTAAAATATTAGAGAGCTAGATCAAAGCAGTGCTGACCACATTTACAACATTTAGGATAATGATTGGCCTTTTACACAAACATGAGAGAGTGTGGGTGGTCGCTTTCCGTGAAAGTTCTCCCACTCTTGATAAATAGGTAATCTCCAAGAACACAATGGTAAAACTAAGAATTGGGGATTCTTTCTTCTTTACAAATATCACAACAATGATATTACATCAACAAAAATTTAAACATTACAGCATTTTAAATTAAAACAGATTCCATCTCCAACAAAATTATGTTACATTGATAATGCACCTCAAAATTGCAAGCCTTGCATCTATATATTGCAACACCATCAGTACACTGCCACAGCAAGAATTACAGTATAGCCCATTATATTTGCGGTAAAAGTGAATGGGGTGCTTGTGTCCATGGCTTATGTAGACCAAAGGAATTTCAACACACTAGACACATATATGATTATTGCACGAAGGAACCTCACATTTGTAGGCAAAACCACTCTACATGAAACCGCAAAATGGGCATGTGAAGATGCAACATAGAATAAGATTAGGGGGATCTTGGTAAAAGAGAACAAAAACTTGCTTCCTCTTGAGTAACTCAGCACAAGATTTATGGACGAAGAAATCGCATTTTGAACAACCATAAAAGGAAGTCAAGATGAGTTGACTGAAGCCATCACAATACCATTTATTTTTGACTTCATCACTTAATACTAAATTATGATGATGGCTAAAATGTTTTATCTCTATATTTATCCAATTTTGATATTTTAATAGCTAAAAGGCTTGAATCTATAGCACCAACTACCAACACTGCATTAAGCTTATCAAAATCATCTTTCGACTCAATTTTGTAATACCACCGAGCCTCCTGTAGTGCACAATTCACATGGATAATGAACTTGCACTTAGAACAATAGAAACTCCAGCACTCTATATTCACCTCCTCGTAACAAAATCCACAATTATGTGTTGTACACTCATTGTCTACAACAATGTATTTATGAGAAATAGGATGGTCGTGCCATATGCTTTTGATGAAGCGTGGCAAAGAAATGCATTTCTTATGGACCATTAAGCTACACGTTGAGCAACTATAAGAAACATAGTTTCCTAAAGTGGCACATGCATCGCAACTGAATGACAATTTTTTATACACCTAGTGAATGGGTGTTCATGAATACTTGGATCCCCATAATGGGTGGTGGTGACACACATTCAATGTGAGGGACAAACTTGCAAATTGAACAGCAATAAATTAGTCCTTGATGTTGGGTCTCTTGGCATATTTGATAAGGGAGATGATCACTGTTAAATTGTAAGAAAAGAGAATGGTGACAGATTAACTGTTTGACATATGTTCTTTAATTTAAAAAAAAAAACTATCTGCACATTCAATTTTCATTAACAGTAATCTAAACTACAAAGTGATTCATCAAAATATCTCTTTAAAGTATTTACTTGATTTTTATAGTAAATAATTTTTAATTTTATATTTTATATTAGTAGAATCCTTGAAACAATAAAATTTTAATTATTAAACTGCTTGATATTATTATTACACTCTTTAAAATCATCTATAAGTTGAACCCTCTCAGATCAAATTAAAATTTTCTGCTTGCTTAAGCTTAAATTCAGCCCATTTTATTATTTTAAATATCTTCAATTTTATTTTTAATTGATATTTAAAATTAAATAAAATCATTTTAAGAAACAAACACCCAAGCCACGTATTTCAACATCTAATAGGCTGTCTCCAAATCATATTGGGGTGATGTTCCGTAGATTAACACTGGACCAAGCACTTAAACTATAATCCATTTTTATTTTAGTACCTAAATTTTTTAATCATAAATAGTACTTAAATTATTTTTTTCTAAATTGATTTTTATTTAGTCAAACTGTTAAATCTATTTTTTAAAAAATATTTAACTCACAAATTAGTAATAAAGTTATATACCCTTTTTCCCTAGGTTGATACCTATGATCATAAGTGGTCCTCAAATTATTTTTCTGTTACTCAATTACACAAAAATGATATATTCGTTAAAAAAATATAGACTGCAAAATCATATAAAGTTTTAAAAATATTTTTATTTTAAAATATTTCTCTTTTCTAATTTTTCTTTTCTTCCTCCTTTATAATGTCTAGCAATGTGTAATACTCACCCTCTTGATATTGAGGCACTGGCAATTAATTTTGTTTTCAAATTTCAACACTTGCTTCTCGACCTAATAGACCAAAAAAAAAAAAATTCTTTTATCAATCAAAACCAATGTTTTTAAAACCAAACAAATTGGTCAATTTGGTTGGGTTAGGAATCAATTCTAGTACTAGTCCAGAGATAGAGGTTGAATCAATTGACCTGTAATTCAATACAGCCTAGTTGAATTGAGTTAAAAAAATTAAATTTATTCTCTCTATGTTCAATTTTTTATTTTTATGAATATTTTAATAATTTATATGATCAAATAACACTAATTGATTAAATTGAGAACTGATAATTTAATTGATTTTAATTTAAAATTAAGTACCAAAATAAAAAATAATAATATATTTAATTACCAATGTGGGTTAAGTCTATTTCCACTAACGGATAACTTCTTTCTTTGTAAATTCTCTTCACAACAAAGTAAACAGAGAGAGAACGACACGAGATAAAGTAACAAAAAGTAGGGTTGAAAACAGAAAATCAAATATAGCAGAGTGTTATGTGGTGTGTGTGTTTTTTATTTATTTTATGTTACTTTAAATAGTGGCACTAATTGATATTTTCCCGTCCAAATTGCACTATTGATTTTTTTTATTCAGAAACTTGGGTGCATAGAGCAGCACTGGGTGATATCAATCATGAACCACTGTCTTTTTTCCTTCACTCCTCCAGTGAACAATGTAGTTACACCCACTCTCTAAACACTCGGCGGATAGATCTGCACAATGCTTCTCACGTATAAGGCATTCAGGAGGGTAACCATAGACCTTTCGGGTGAAAGTAAGTGGGTGTGGATGATCTTTTCCTATGTAAGCAGGGGCGAAGCCAGAATAATTTTTTAGAGGAGTGAATGAAATTTTAATTTTTATAGTCTATATTTTTATAATTTTTAAAACATTAAATTGAATTTTTATAATTTTAAAGGGTCAAAATGTAATTTTATTTTTACTAATTTAAAATTTTAATAAAAATTTAAGGCCTAAATAGTAATTTTACATTTTATAGGGGTCGGACTCCTGTCAGCCTCCTAGATTCACCTCTGTGTAGGTTTGCCCAATCTTCATATATGAGTATGCATCAATAACACAATTTTGATGAATTGAATCGGTACAAATTACACAAAGATAAAACGAATAGCTTGGGTTTATTCTTTTTTCACAAATGTCACAGTATTGGTACCCTGAATAAATGTTGTCTTCACCATAGGTGAGCATTAGGGGATGTTGGTCACACTTGTGTAGGATTTTGTCAGGAAGCTTACGACAATTGAAATCAACAGCAAAATTGCACTATTTGCATGCATACGCACACCATAGCATGCAAATTAAGGGGGCGGAGACGTTGGTGAATATGACCCCAATCGTATATCTTCTTAGGCAATTCGGCACATGATTTATGGAGAAAAAAAACACATTGTGAACAACAGTAAAATGAAGTCAAGATGAAAAACATGCAGCCATCACAATATCTATCACCATTGGCGTCATTCCTGAAATTTAAGTTGTGAGTATGGCTTAAATGTTTTATCTGTGGGTATTACAATATTTTTTCCGAGTTTGGTCTCTCTAATAACAACAAAGGTCGACTTGTTAAGCTACTCATCCGTTTCTTCGGATTCATCTTCGAATATGTCATACCATCTGTAATCTTCAATGGGTAGATCAAGACAACTTTTTATGCAAATGAAATCTAGAATAAAAACTCAAAAGAAATGTACGGAGAATCTAGTAATGGCTTCCTATATGCAAAGCACTTGGTTTATTCAAGTTCTGCAGAACCATTTTCAAAAGAAACCAATAGATATTTTTGGGAAACACCTTCAAGTTCCCCAATCTTATTTTGTCAAAGAACATTGATAAACAAAGCACATTTTATATGAAGGTCTAACTTACAAGAACATTGATACACAAAATTCTCACATCTTTTGTCAAAGAATGCAGAAATAGCCAATGAACCTATGTATGATGGATTTGCTAAAAGTTTAAGGTTATGGTTAGGATGAAAGGGATGATTTACCTCAGCATTTTTTGTCAAGATGAAACCTGTACAAGCTTGGATTTGATACCAACTCCTCACATCCAAAGCAATTAGCCTTCTCATTTTTAATGCTCTGCTCCTCAGTGAACACCAATGGGTGTTGATGGCTAAAATAGTGAAACTCTATCTTTCCTTTCCTCTGGTTTCTATGTAATTTTGTGGAATAAGGAACATGATGCAGTTGTTTAAGCTCAAGCCTGTTGTTTTAGTATTTATATTGTTTCATTGAATGAGAATGGCATTTTTTATTATAGAAAATCTTTACTTTCTTTTTTTTTTTTTTGGTCTCTTTTTCAAATAATAATCTAATTTTACATGGTGAGATTTAGTCTTATCTGTATTAAGTTTTATCTTCAATTTATATTGTTAATTTTTTAATCAATTTACTTCTAATTCTTCCTGCTTAGATAATAATTAACGTTTTCTAACATTTTCCAAGCATGCTTGTCTATGGGCCGAAAAAGTTGGCCCCAACTCAAATATTGGATAAAGAATTTCATATTATTGGTTTAAACCTCAACCATGAATATTATTTAATTAAGTTACATTTATTTTTTTATTGAAATTAGGATATTTATAGTTGATAGCAATGATTAATTTCTTTATTGCTGGTGCTCTCCGAAGAGGTAAATGTTGGTCATGAAATATACTCCATTCTCATGAGTAAAGATTGAACTCCAACACCATGATTAACGGACGAAGTAATTAAGTTATAATTTTAAATATACTTCAAATATAAGTGATAAATCTCAAAATTATATATGAATTTTGATCTAATATTCAATGTCATGCATAAATCTCGATTTAGTACAATTACATATATAAAATATTAATTTTAATTCAATTTCCACATTAACATCATTAGTTGTGTATCATTATTTTCCATTATATCATGCAAAAAGTGCTAAGTTGATATGTTATTAAATTTGAAAAATAAATGAATAAATTGAAATTATTTTCACAAAAATTAAAATAAACACATTTTATCATTGTAGCAGTAGGGAAATAAGTGTGGAAATAATTTACATTTACCTCATAAATTTAAATAATTTTCGAAAAATAAAATAATTTAAATTTATGTGAAAAAAATAAATTTACTCATTTTAGTTTAATAAAATGTCACATTAGCGTGGATTTAAGCATCTCTAGAATGCGGTTGCTGGATCATTTTTGTGGGCGCGACTAGAGCATCCATTTGAGACATGTTCGCAGGGAGTAGAATACAGTGGTTATTCTTGTTTATAAGTTTGGTTATTCGATTAAGTTTAAAGCCTCACTTAAAATTTTAAAGGATTTAGATAAAATTTATGCCCAAAATAGACATGAGTAAAAAAATTAGTCCCGTTTAAAATATAAACCAAGATCAAGTTTGGATATTCAAGGCTTGAGCCTAGCTCTAACCTGTTTTTAAGTTCGTAATGTCTTATATTATGTTATTTTTATATATTATGTAATTTATAACACAAAAAGTCTATAGTGGTAATAATGTAAATATTAAAAATGTTAATATGAATATTTATAAAAGTTTAATAAATAAAGAGAATTAAATTACTGAATATTAAATTTAAAGTACTAACAATATAATTTTTTAGAATTTTTTTAAATAAATAATATGGGAAGATCTAAAATGGATCAAGTTACTCATTTATAAATGTAGACGAGCTTGGACAATTTTTTTAAAATCCAAGCCTTAACCTAGCCCGACCCGACCAATGAAAGTATTAATACACGCCTTACTCAGTCCAGTTGTCAAACTTGAGTACTAGAATGCTACAAATCAAAATCTTTAATAACATATCACAAATAATCAAGTATAACATGTAATTCAATCAATTTTATTAAAATCAACCTGATATTGAATAGGGGTCAATTTGAAATAAAAATAAAAAATTAAGAAAAATATGCAAACAAGGGTCACACGGTCATATCTCCTGACCGTGTGGAAGGCTGAGGCCATGTGGGGTGGATCACATGGCTGTGTGGGTAAGCCGTGTAGGTTTGGAGTCACACGGCCATGCGAATAGACCATATAACTCACTGATGTCGTGTGGGTCAAAAGTGTAAATATTCAAAAATATGTCACACAACTGTGTAACAGATTGTGACTATGTGCACCAAAATCACCTAAAATCTACCGACACACGAACATATACCATACACTCGGTCTCAATGATACATTATACTATAAATCAAAATTTATATATAATTTTAAATTATCTTAATAAAAACTTTAAAAAAATCAATTCAATTTGATTTGATTTTTAAACTAACCAAATTAATTATTATATATATCAATGTTAAAATGTTTTGATTAGTGTTTGAAGTTGGAGGCAATGATTGAAGTCTCTAAACTTTTTATTTTAGTTTAGTGTTAAAAAGTAATTCAAAGAGTAAATTCAAGAATTTATTGTATCTGTCTTAGTATGGAAAGCAAAGTACTATTTGTTTTTGGAGCCCAAGCTTCAACAACGTCTAAATGTAATTTTCAAATATATGATTTTATAAATTTGATTAATTTCACACTTATTTCAGAGAAAGTGTGGATATAAATATATCAAGTTGATTAACAATTAATTGCGTATTATCCTCTTTCAAAAAAAAAAAAAAAAATTGCGTATTATCCTCCACAATAATAAACTTCGAGTATTAAGCTGTAATATTAAATGAAATTAATCAATATGATGTTAAAGTATTTGTTTTATAAGGTCACCATCAAACAATAAATTGCTCCACCATCAAACTATAAAGATATTCTTCCCATTCCAAATTATTTACAAACATGTAACACTAACATCAAGTTTCACATTTTATTTACAATAAAAACCATAAAATAACACACTAACACTACATTAATGGACTTTCAAGTCTCAACCAACAAAACGATTGTTTTGTTTTTCTAGAAACTAAAGTAGTGTTGGGTGCCATCAATCATGAACCTCTTTGTCGCAACAACCATAAGATATCTTCTCTATGAGGGTCTATACATTTCCAATGAACAATGTAGTGACACCCATTCTCTAGACACTCAGCAGATAGATCTTTGCAGTGCTCCTCACATTTATGGCATTCAGGAGGGTAGTCATAGACCTTTCGGGTGAAAGTGAGTGGGTGTGGATGATCCTTTATTGTGTAAGTCTTCCTGAGCTTCATATATACGTATCGATTAATAACACAATTTTTATGAACCGAATAATCACAACTTGCACAGCGATAAAACCAATGGCTTGGATTTCTTCCTTTTTCACAAATATCGCAGTAATGGTACTCTGAATAAATGTTGTCTTCACCATATGTGAGCATGAGCGGATGTTCGTCACAGTTGTGTTGAATCTTATCGGGAAGCGTAAGACAACCGTATTCCACAGCAAAGTTGCACTCTTTGCAAGCATACGCATACTGTAGATAATTTCCACAGCCATTGCATTGCCCTTCATACTTTTCGTAACGTAAAAGGCGGTGTTCATGCCCTTGACATGTGGGGGTATCCGAAAATTGAATACAACGAACGCAGTGACGCGCCTCACACACATTACAATCATAGGAGAAACAGTTATTGAACAGAAATACACATTGAGGACACAAAAAATCAGCATGTAACTTAAGAGTGAGGGGACGTTGGTGCCTATGACGCCAATCGAACATCTTCTTAGGCAATTCGGCACATGATTTATGGAGAAAGAAATCACATTGTGCACAATGGTAAAATGAAGTCGAGATGAACAACACGCAGCCATCACAATATTTATCATCCTTAATATCATTGCTGAAAATTAAGTTGTGAGGATGGCTTAAATGTTTTATCTCTGTGGGTATTGCAGGATTTTCTCCAAGCTTGGTCTCTTTAATAACAGCAAAGGCTGAGTTGTTAAGCAACTCACCCGCTTCTCCAATCTCATCGTCGAATATATTGTACCATCTGTAATCTTCTAATGCACAATTTGCATGGACAACATAATTACAATCAGAACAACAGTAACACCCATGCTTCGAATTCACCTCCTCATGGCAAATCTTGCATTTCCATGATTTGATCTCATATTGCCCAAGGATGAATGTGTGGCAAATTGAGTGACCATGTCGTGGAAACCTTTTGATGATGGGTTGCAATGAAATGCAATTTTCATGAACTATAAGGCCACATGGAGAACAAATATAAGAGATACAATCTCCGCTTGTTCCACAAGCATCACAAATAAATGGGACTTGTCTCCAAAACAAGGTGAATGGGTGTTCATGAATTTCACCTTTGATAGTAGGTTTTGGAGAGACACATTTAACATGAAGTCCAAACTTGCATGCGGAACAATAATAAGCAGGTAACAAAGCTTGTGTTTCCCGACAGATTTGACAGAGAAGAGATTTCAAATTAAGCTGTAGAATAAGAGGATGGTGACGGTGACAAGGGTGGTTAATTATAGTTGGTCGCTCAACACATGCAATATGAATGGCAAACTCACAAGGTGAACAACAATAGACAAGTCCCCTAGGTTGGGTTATTTGGCAAATTTGACAAGGGAGACGCTGACTGTTGAATTGTAAAACTAGAGGATGTTCATGAAAGGGATGATTTACCTCTGAAGTGGCCTCGAAGCATTTCTTGTCAAGGTAAAACCCACACTCTGTACCACTAAAGCTTGGACCTGAGACCAACTCCCCACATCCTGAGCAATTAGCCTTCTCACTTTTAAGGTTGTGATCTTCGATGAACTCCAAAGGATGTTGATGGCTAAAATGGTGGTGAAGCTCCATTTCTCCTTTTGTTTGGTTTCGATGTAAGTTTGTGGGTTAAGTCATAACAAATGCTTTTGTGGAAGCTTAAGGCTATGATTCAGATATTTATATTTTTTCATTGGATGAGACTAACATTTTCTATGAAAAAGGAATTTGTACTTTCTTTTCTTCTTACTTCTTATGATGCGTCTTTGAAATAACAAACCTATTTTACACGATAGAGAATTATTCTTTATCTCTATCGAGTTTTCGATTTATCTTGTTAGTTTTTCTAATCAATTTACCTTTAGTTCTTCCTATTTTTTCTTTTTAAGAGTGACTTAAAAGAAAATTATACCATTTAACGAAGAAAGCTAAAGTTACTTTAGCTACACCCTTGAATAGACTTGTATACAATATTAATTTCAATGACACATGTTACGTACATTATTGTTGTTAGAATTTTATATAATAATATCCATACAAATGTTACTAATCAAATAAAGTTGAAGTTTAAAGTATAAACAAGAATTTAAGAAAATAATTAAAGTGAAATTCTAAAAACAATAAGAATTTAAGAGAAGTTTTGAATTTAAATACTGACAGGCAATAAACAATAAATAATAATAGAAAATGAAAAACTAATCTAAAAATAAAACACTAATCTTTTTCTTTTTAGAATTTTTTTAAGTCATTCCTCTTCTCAGTATGTCTTGTCATTCTACTCTTCTAGATATGCCTTCTTCTTTTTTTGTTTCTTGTAATTTTCAGGAGCTTTCTTTTCGATTTCCTCTTTGATGGATCTTATCTTCAATTTTTTTGAATTATCGAAGCAGTCCGTCATCCTCTTTCAAGCTCATTGCTTCTCATCCTTTTATGGTTGTTTAGAACGTGATTTCTTCATTCGTCCAAGATTTCAATGATTTTTCAAGATTTATCATTAAAAAATTCAAGATTATTGGTCACCTTTTTCAAGTAAAAAGGTTGAAGGGATGTTGATGAATGTGACCCAAAACTTGCGGTAACTGAGCACAGGATCTGTGGAGAAAGAAATGTTGGAAAAAAAAAATTTGGAAATTTTGAGGCATATTCTTAATTAATAAATGTGGAGTTTTGAATTATAGAATTATGATTTTATATTTTACTCTATTGGACCTTTATAACGATATATTATATGCTTAAAATAGTTGAGTGATGAATGAGAAATTGATACTCAAAGTAAGCCACTTGTGAATTATGTTGAGAAAAATTGAAAGCTTAATCTCATATTAGTTAGATATCAAATGTGGAATATATTTATATATGTAAACCAACTTGATAGTTATTGAGCCAACTTGGTGATTTAAATAAATTTTTTATATTATTATTTATTTTACTAACGTGTGTAATAATAGTAACTCCAACACCCCATATTCACCTCCTTGTGGCAAATTGTACAATCCTGTGTTTTACACTCATTGTCTATTACGTAGTATTTGTGAGAAATAGGATGCTCATGCCAAACGTTTTTTATGATGCCTGGAAATGAAATGCATTCGTTGTGCACCATTAGGCTACATGTCGAGCAAATATAAGAAACATAATTTCCTAAAGTGCCTTACGCATCACAACTGAATGGTTCAATTTGACCCTTATTTTTTTAGTTAAATTCAATTATTAATTTTTCAAAAAGAATTAAATTATTTTTCTTCAATAGAAATGTTGAATAAGACATCAATTCTTTAATGATGTTGATGTGACAACCTGCATAGCCATGCACTCCATGCTTATATAATAGTATTTAAAAATAAAAGTATTTAAAAATAAAATTTTCAAAAAATAAATAAGAAGTTCATAAAAACTAAAAATATTGCATGTTTAAATTTTAATCTTTCAGTCAGTATTTTCGTCAAAAGAACTCGACTCTTTTTCAAAAGGTTGATTGTCAATTTTAACTATTTTTAAATGGTTGAGGGCCAAATTTAACTCAAAAAAAGAATAAGGGCCAAATTGTCATTATGTCAATTTAGAACTTAGAAGATGAAAAAATATTAAATGTTTAAAAATAAAATGTGGCATATAAATAATAATCATTTTAATAAGGTTAAAATATGCTCCAAGCTCTTATAATCTTTGTACATTTAGAATTTAGTCCTTCTACTTTTATTTCCAAGAACTTAGTCCTTTTTTTTTTTTAGATTTCAAAATTTAGAACCAATTGTTAACACCATTAAATTATTATGTTCAATTCATTGGTGTGACACTTTAAAATAAAAAAATTTACTCATTTAGTATTCATATAATAAAAATAGCATTATAATAAAATTGAAATTAGTAGAAGAATTCTAACAATATTAACAACAAAACTTATATTTTTAAATCTAAAAATAAACAGTTTACCATATTTTACATTTAATTTTATTGAAGAAGAAAGAAAGAATTACTTAATTACATCTTCAAGTTTATGTTTGTGCTAAATTATTTATTTGATCCCTTTCTTGCACTTTTAGGGTTTGATGTCTTTTCTTTATTCTAATTCTAATACAAGAATAGTGTAGTTGAATCAATCAAAGAAGAGATTTCTTCTAGTTTTTTATCAAAATTACCTTCCATCAAAATAGAAATTTCGAATTTAATAAATGTAAAAATATTATGTACATAAAATAATTATGATATATTACAAGTTTCCAATACCTAATTTCACCATTATCACGTGAGGTTAAACTCAATGAAGTGGTTTAATTTTTCTTAACGCATTTAATTTGTAATTTAAGGGTAAACTTTAGGACTTGTAAATTAATTAGTTACGTTGAATTTGGATGAAAATTTTTATAATTTTGAAATATAAAGATTTTGAGAAGCATCAATTAAATACTAGCTTGGATAAAAAAATTAAGAATAATTTTAAGGATATCAAGTAGTAATTTTCAAGATAATGATTAATGAAGATTTAGTTATGCAAGGCTATTTTGAATAAATCACAATATGATTTACTTAGAGATTCATGATTGGCTCAAGTTTAATTGGTGAAATTATCTTTTTATTTCATGTCGCTTAATTGAGTGAAATTTTAATAGTTTGTGTCAATCATACTAGCTCGACTTTATGAGTCTACAACTTTATATATAGAAGAGTACTTGCGTACTGTTTTATTTATGAGTTTTAGAGAGCACTAATATGTACAATAGAGGAACTTGTTTTGAGAGCATTTAAAATTTAATGTTTTGACCAATCCGTGACTAAAGCTTTTATAGGGAAAAAATCTTGTAGAAGAGTGAATCAAGATACTGTTGGGTGTTGTGCAAATATTTGACCAAATCATGTACGAATTATTGGGAATCAACCAAATGACTAATATGATATCTTTACAAAACAAAATTTTACATGCTCGAACATATTAGAAGTCTAATAAGTTAGTGATTATCGACTCTGGTTTTGTTGGAATATGAATACAAAATTTTGTTATTGGGCTACAAAATTGTGACAATAAATGGTAGTAATTTATTTTAGTATATCAACAAGAGGACATCAAAATTAGAGCACATCAAAGTCAAATCATATACACTTTAAATTTTGGTGGTTAAAGAAAGCCCTCAGAGTAATTAAGTGTCTATAAAATATATTGAGACAAACTCCATAATTGAGAGTCTGCTTATTAAGGGACTATCATGAAGGTTTTTTTTTTTTTATGAGCACACTGCTCACATGTGTGCAATGTTATTTGAGGATATTCAGACTTATTGGGAATGTGTAATTTTAAATGTTTTCTATTATAGACACATTTTTGGTTACTTTACTTTACGAGCATTTTAAGGTTATTTTTGCAAAAATAAATTTTATTTGGTTTATTCACACTCTAATTTTGGTAATGTTTGATCTTATTACAGTCTAGGGAGAATCAATTGGAAATAGACATGTTTAGATACATTGCATATCATTGTCATGCTACACATCCATACTTGATCTAGGTCATTTCGTTGTGTTGATATACTTGATCAAAGATAAATTTTGTTACAATATATGTACTGAAAGTTGTCTTGATTCTATGTTAATATAATGGACGAAATTATTGGAAATACCTGTTGATAATGATAATAAAGTTTTGAGCTTAAAAGGATATTATGACATGAAATTATAAGGTGATAAGTATGTATATATTGGTCTAAGTTGGAGTTTGTTGGAAAAATATGGATTTCACATTTATAATAAGAATAACTATATAAAAGGTTAATCTAAATTAAAAGTGATTTAATATGGTTAAGATTTATTATTCTTCAATTATTAAATAAAGTATGGCTCAAATATGTGTAGATATTTATCTAATTAATTTTATTTGATTATGAGTTAATTAGAAATTAATGTTAATGTGCAACAATTATATAATAAGATTATGGTCTTCAAATTACATGTACATAAAATTTCTAACATTCCATCTTTAGAAAAGAGAAAGTTGCCTTCTTTAAAATACTTGTGAGTTAATTTGGAAGAACAAAATCTCAAGTCTATAAGATTTCAGCATATCAGTAGTTTCTACTATGCTTTGTCATCTAGTTTTTGGCATTGATTATTTAACAAGACGACATTTTGGTGGCAGTATATTCACTCGGGACCGGTAGGTCCTGCCTTGGGTCGGCAACAGTCAATGGTCACCATGACTCCCGATTGCGTCAGAGCTTGTCGGACAGTATACCCGTTTTGTCTTTAAATTTATACTTTTTGCCCCCAAATTTCCTTTTACCTTCAATTTAATTCCTACAAGATGAAAAACCATAAATAACACAAATTAGTAGGATCGTACTCAAAATATATATGTAATTAACACATAAAAATATGTCATTTTAGAGCATTATCATTAAGTTATATATAATTTTATGATTCTAACAAATAATTATATAAAAGTGAAATTGCAATATGGTAAATGAATTGAACTTAAATTACATATTGCAAAGCTACTCTCTAAACAAAGTCTTGCAAATATAGGGAAAAGTTGAAATGCATAACTATTTCCCGTATTTATTGTTTTATTTTTCTAATTTCAATTATATGTTGACAAATATAACTTATCAGTAACTCAACACTAACATTAAAAAATATGAAATTAGGTGACACTGAATAAATTAAAGTTTCAAATTCAATAGGTGTAATTTCTTTCATGATCATTGGAAAACCTTTTTAGCTAAATGTGAATTATTTTTCTCAATGTCATAAAAATCATATCTGTGATCAAATCTACTAGACAATTGCTTTTTTATTTAATCACTTCAACTGATTGCATCGTCATAAAATATTTTTTTAAATTATAGAAAATATATAAAAATTTAAATTAGAAAAAGTAATAAACACAATAAATAATAATATAAACATTTATTTTATAAATTATAAAATTAAATTAAATATTTAAATTAGCTTGGATCATGTTATATCAGACTTTTAAACAACTTGAGCAAATTTTTTTATTCAACTGGTTTTTTCGCATTGAACCAGTTTTTGATTTTATGATTCCAATTAAGCTGTCATTTCTTGGATTAACTGATTCATCTGACTGATCAGGTTTGATTATGGTTTTTCCAACGAAATTTGGCAGGAAAAGACAAGAGTAAGTGCTTGTCATTATTGACACTTTGAATGAACATTTCTTTGTAATTATTTAGCATAAATAAAAAGTTTTATCAAACAGTCCTATGGCTACCATATAAAATTTATCAAAATCAAAGTTGCTTGTGACGTTTGAATTTGACTAAGGTTTAAACTCATCAGATCCGTGTGTAAAAGCAACTGATATTGATCTTGTGATTGATCACCATTTTTGCAAACCACCCAAGAAAATCAAGCAATAAAGGGAGGGGCTTCCGACAGCACCAATTTTGAGTACTATAGAGAGCTGCCAATATGGAAGATTTCATAAGTAGTTTACCAGATGAACTACTTTTCTACATAATTTCTTTACTTCCCTTTTGAATCTTCTATCCAAACCATTTTCTTATCAACCCGATAAAAATTTCTATGGAACCTAGCATTGGTTCACCATGGCACCAAAGAAGATGTTCCCACTGCAGTTTTTGGGCTCATTGCAAACTTTGATGAGCACAATCCAACAAGGAATACCGGGAGATTTCAGTTCCATTGCAGCGAATACGGCACCATAATTGCACCTAACAATAAGCTTCACCTTCATTTCTCAGCTGAAAACATGCAAAATCCAACACATTTTGGTTGGCAAATAGAGTTGAATAACCCCAAAAATCATAAGTCATCATCAGCCAACTCCCTCTACTTTTTTCGTTAACCCTTAATTTGAAATCAGTAAACCACCCTAGCAATGAAGCAGCTTTGTGTATGGTCTCGAAATTTCAGCTTCTTAAGAACCTGAAAATCATTGGATGCCATGGATTGGAATCCATGAGCATTGCTTCTGATACAAAGCTTTTGAGCTTCACCATCTTTTATCGTCCACACTTAAAATCTCTCCATATTATCCATGGTTTCTTCCTGAGTTCCATTTCAACCTTGGAAATGCTATGCCTGATTCTAGGCAAGGACCTGCTTACAATACCTTCAAAACATGTGATTTTGATCGAGTGCTGCTGACCATCAAGAATTCTGAAATTCTTAACTTGTGCAAATGGACTTTTGAGGTATGTTATCTCTATTTCTCCAACTCTAGTTTCTAGTCCTAACCAATAAAAAAAACTTGAAATTTAGCTTAATTGATTCAAACAATCACTTTTAAGGGGGTGATAGTTTAAGATTTGAATTCAGGCATCTACGACTTTTTTTTCTATCAAATTATGTTGCTTCTAGTGTGATTATAATGTATAACAATACCTAAAGTAAATTTAGTTGATTTATGCAATTATCTTTAAAAAGTGATATCTAACAAGTTTGAAATTTAAATCTTAATACTTATATTTCTGTTTTCTTTTTTTTTATGAAACCAAGAATTCTTTAATTAAAAATTATTACTTAATGTTAATTTGTTATTGAATGTAACTAAATTCAAATTAATTGATTTTTTTTCAAATATAGGCATTAATTTGTTTAACACTATCATCATTTTTCCAATTTTATAGACTAAAGGAGCTATGGTGGATTGATAATTATTCAAAGGGATTGTATAATTGTGACGCTTTAATCACATTCTTTGAACTTTGTCCTTCCTTAGAGCTACTCTTTGTGACTGTAAGCTTAACTTTCCTTTACCTTTGAGTGTTTGAAATTACTTCATATAATAATGAAGAAATTACTTCATATAATAATGAATCAGACATGGCACTGTAATTTTACTTAAATAAGCTTAATTAAATGTGCAGATTGATCACAATAGTTATGACATGCCAAATGCAACCAAATGCTCCGAGAAAGTGGGCAGATACACAAAATTACAGCATCTCGGAGTGGTAAGGATTTGACAGCCAATAAGATAGAGATTTTATTGGTCGAACGTTGAGCCAGAGACCTCGACTAGAAAAGGAAAAGATAAAGTTAACGAAGAATAGCTCGAGAATTACGATTTGTATTTCTATAATTTGAATTTAATTATTAATTGTTGTGTTTGATTTAATTGTTTATGATAAGAAATTAAGGTAAGTGTTAGCATTTTTTATACTGAATTGAATGTATGTGTAATTGTGATTAATGTGATATTTGAGTATTAGTATTGTGGTATTGGAATTGAATTGAATTGACTTTGTGATTTTTGAATTAAAAATATATATATTGGTTGGAAATTGAAATGTGATTTGAAACCCTATTAACTATGTCGGGTTGAGTCGGATATAGTTGACATGCCTTAGGATTAGAAGTGTTCAAGGATACTTTGACTACGAGTCGATGAGACAATATTGGGTGTCAAACTATTGCTTCAGATAAATTCAATGAGGTACTGGGTACCAATTTACTTCGCATGGCTGATGAGACACTGGGTGTCAATCTAATACTTCGAATTATTTGATGATGCACTAGGTGCCATACTGGTGTATTTTGGTTGGAACCGTGTGTCCACCAAAGTCCAAGTTGTGTTAATAAGGGTAAATAAATGAACTGGCAATAAAACTGATATTGGATGTGAAACTGGAAGTTGTTATTCAATTGAACTGTGCAAATGAAATGCATGAATCAAATGTTCATGAAAAGAGAATAGCTATTGCTAAATGTTATGTGAATCAAAGTGAGAAAAATATTTTTGAATTAGCTATTGATGAAATGAAGGTTATATGGAAGATTTGATTAATGTTCTCATATGGTTAAATGTGTATGCTTTATAATATTATTTTCTCTAAAGTATTCGGATTATAGAAATATCACTGAGTTTTATACTCAGCGTATGGTTTGTTTCCGTGCGTAGGTTAGGTTAAAGTCGAATTGCCAAATCAGCATCCAAAGCCGACCCCGAACTCAAAGTGGTGAAGTACCTTTCTTTTTGGTAATGACATGTACCAAGGATGTTTTATATTGGTTATTTTGGAAAAATGTTTGTAAATGATATTGTTATAATATGAAATTAGTTTAATTATATAAGTGAATATATGTTTCATGTTTTAAGTAATTTAGTGAAGTATTTTGGTTGAAATTTATATATATTTTAGGAATGGTTTAAATGATGTTTAATTAAATTATTTAGACATTATATGTGAAATATTTAAAAGAGTATTTTGATTAGGTTCTTAGATTGATGAATTTGGCATATATTAGAAGTATTTGAATGTGTTCTAGATTGATTGAACAATTGGTTTTTGAGTTGTTTTTTGATCAAAATTGGCAGGGTTGGTAAACTTGATGTATAAGGCTAACTTTGAGTCCACACGGCCTGACCCACGGGCGTGTGACCAGACTATGTGAGACACACAGCTTACACATGGATGTGTGGTTAGGCCGTGTGTCCCTTGCAATTTAATTTTTTTCAAAACAAAATGCTCAGGTTTTGCCACACGGGCAGAGACACAGGCGTGTGTCTCAGCCGTGTGAGGAACACAGCCTAGTACACGAGCGTGTGGCTTGGTCGTGTGAGGTAAGTCAAAGAGTTGCAGGGGGTAGGGCACGACTTGAGACATGGGTATGTCTCAGGACCACACGGGCGTGTTCCTTGATCACACGGGTGTGTTCCTTGATCACACGGGCATGTGACCCCTGCATCTAGGAAAATTTGAAATTGCACGAAAAATTTTAAAAGCACACGGTTAAGTCCCGATTTGTTTCTAACACGTGTTTTGGGCCTCGAAGGTTCATAAAAGGTCTTTATGATTGAATTATGATGTTTATGTGTGAATAATTATGAATTATTGGTATTTGATCTGTAATGTCCAGTAATGCTCCGTAACCCTGTTAAGGGTTAGGGGGTGTTACACTGTGACAAGCAAATATTAGCTCATTGATTGCCTAAGTTCAAATTGATGTTAATTGACACTGTAAAAATATTTACATTATGAGAAAGACAACTTAATTCAGTAGATAATCTAAACAAGTCTGTAATCTCATAAAAGAATCAAAGTGGGTGTTTGATTCAAATACTTAGAAGGATTAATATATAGTTTACAATTTCAATTGGAGAAATAGTTATTCTTGGCTATGGGAGCAATTGATTCCATGGGTAGAGACATAAATGTACTCATCAGAAGAATGATACATTGGACTGGACCCAAGTTGAATTAATTCTAAATCCATTTGTGAATTAATTCACTTGTAACATTCATGGCGTGATTTACTTAAATCCTGAATTAGTCACTGACCATGCGTATGTAACCCGTGTGCTTTGATATAAGTGGAGGCTTATGCTCTGAAGATGATCGAGCCCATAGCTAGGATGTTGGATACATGACTTATGTATGACATGACTTTACTAGCAATAATAGAATACATAGCTCGATTAATGAGTTAATGATATCCTCTAATTGAAATTATGTGGATTGATAAATCTAAAACGTGGCCACGAGTTGCTTATTCTCAAACAAGCAATTTATCACAGCCTTTTGTTAATGGTAATCATATTAATTATTGAGAGGACACAATGGTGACAATAAGATAAATTGAGATTGTATTGAGTGAACAAATTTAACTCGAAGGAATCAAGGATATCATACAAAGCTAACACACACATGGCGAGGTCATTAGATAAAGCAGGGTATACAATAAAAAGTTTTCAATCATGTTACTTCTTGTTGACTAACTTCCATGATTAACTAAGTTGTGAATTATTGGAACGATGCTTCTAGATATAATTGCAATTACTAGAGTCTAATTGTATATATTTGATTGGTCCCTCAACAAAAGTTCAATCAGACTACGTTTGAATTGGAAGAAAATTCTATGAATTTGAAAATAATTTAACTGAGTCGATTAATTTGATGTAAAATTAAATTGGGCAGTCGTGAGAATTGTTTAATTAGATAATTTGATCAGTGGCGAATCTGAGGGGGCTGGCAGTGGCCCCGGCCCCCCTAAAATTATAAAAAAAATATTTATTGTTTAGTCCCTTTAGATTTTAAAACTTTGCCCCCCCCTTAAATTGTTGTTTGGCCCCCCTTTCCAACTTTGAACATTAAAAAAAAAACTTTATTTTTTATTTTATCCATATAATATATTTTAACTATTTAACTTTAAATATTTATATAATATATTATTGTAATCAACATTAATATAACATTAAATATAATATTGATATATTTCCAACTTTCTTTTTTAGATGATAGTTTTTAATATAATATTAAATGTGAACTTAGGTTAAAATTCAATTTGTTAACTAGTGAAAAATAAGTCTCTTTTCTTATTGCTATTAACAACTATTGTCATCAACGTTTGTCCTTCAAACGCGGCTTCGAGTTCATCTTCTAAGGTTTTTCTTTTCATCTTTTTGTAATTTTACAACTGTTTTTATTATGTTTTAAAGTTTAGATTATAATTTTATTTTGTAGTTATTAACTTTGTTTTTATTGTGTTTTAAAGTTTATAGTTTAATTTTATTTTATAGTTATTAATTTTTTTATCTTTTAAGATATTGTAGTTATGAAGTCGAAAACAATTGATTCGTTTTTTAAAAAGAAAAGTACAGAGACTACACAATCACCTTCAGAAGCATCTCAAATTGAGGTACCACCTTCATCGTTTGTTCCTTTAAACTCTGATGCTCGTCCTTCTAAAATTCCTAGAGTTGAAGATGAGGCACTTGATTTGTCTAACTTAGAACGTGAACCTGGGTTACGTAAGCAAATATAGGAGTATCCAGTTAATATACGTGATGAAATTCGAAGAGCTTATATTAAGGCTGGACCTTATCAACCTATTCTTTCAGAATATCCTGCTTCCAATTCAAAAAAGCATCCTCATTATTTTCAACCATCATGGTTTAAACAATTTTCCTAGTTAGAATATTCACCTTCTAAAGATGCAGTATTTTGTTTGCCTTGTTTTCTTTTTAATAGCAATCAAACTAGTCGTTTTGGATCAACTGCATTTACTCATAATGGCTTTAGTAATTGGAAAGACGTACACGATGGATGTAATTGTGCTTTTTTGACACATATGGGAAAAGATCCGAATTCACTACATAACAATGCACAACGAGCTTATGTAGATTTAATGAATCAAGCTCAACATATTGATGTATCACTTGATAGAAAAACTACACAACAAATTTCAGCTAATCGTCTACGTCTGAAAACTAGTATAGATGTTGTTCGATGGTTGTCATTTCAAGGGTGTGCTTTTAGAGGTCATGATGAAAGCTCGGGATCAAAAAATCGTGGGAACTTTCTTGAACTGTTATCACTATTAGCATCGTATGATGAGAAAGTTGAAGATGTTTTGAAAAGTGCTCCACAAAATGCTAGTTATACTTCTTCAACAATACAAAAAGAGATATTGCAAATTTATGCCAATAGAGTTCGTAATGTAATTCGTGAAGAAATTGGTGATAGAAAGTTCAGCATTATTGTGGATGAAGCGAGAGACGAGTCGAAAAAAGAGCAAATGGCAATTATTTTGAGATTTGTTGATAAACAAGGATAGGTAAAAGAATGATTTTTTGATATAGTCCATGTTAAAGATATTGCATCATTGACTTTGAAGAATGTAATTTTTAATGTTCTCTTGCAACATAGTTTTGACATACAAAATATCCGAGGTCAAGGCTATGATGGAGCAAGCAATATGCGTGGGGAATTTAACGGCTTGCAAGCTTTTATTTTGAATGATTGTCGATATGCTTATTATGTTCACTATTTTGCTCATCTTCTTCAGTTAACTTTGGTTGCAGCAGCTAGAGAAGTGGTTGAAATGCATCAATTTTTTAAAGACTTGTCTGATATTGTTAATATTGCTTCGGCTTCTTCCAAACGACACGATGAATTACAAAAAGCCCAAGCAGCTGAAATATCTCGTTTTGTATCCATCAATGAGTTAGCAACTGGAACAGGAATGAATCAGATTGGCACTTTACAACGTCCTGGTGAGACTCGATGGAGTTTCCATTTAAATTCAGTTACTAGTTTACTGAAGATGTACAATGCTACTAGCACAATTCTTGAAAATCTAAAAAATATCGCTTCTAACTATTCTCAACGAGGAGATGCTCATAACGCATATAATAGATTGAGATCTTTTGAGTTTATTTTTATTTTGCATGTGATGAAGAAAGTTAGGGAAAACTGATAACCTTTGTCAAGCTCTGCAACGTCGTTCTCAAGATATATTAAATGCCATGAGTTTAGTTTTAACAACGAAAGATTTAATTCAAAAGTTGAGAGATGATGGATGGAATGAATTGTTGAAAAATGTGATATCTTTTTGTGAAACTTCGGAGTTGGATTTTCCAGATATGCATGCTCAATACATTGTGGGTCGTAGTCGCAACAAGAAGGAAGATGTTACAGTGGAGCATCATTATCGAGTGGATATATTTTTTGCTACAATAGATACTCTGTTGCAAGAATTGAAGAGCAGGTTTAACGAAAATGTTGTCGAGCTTCTCACTCTTACTACAGCTTTAAATCCCAAGGAGTTTTTCAAGTTATTTGATATTGATAAAATTTGCATTCTTGTGAACAAGTTCTATCCAAAAGATTTTTCTCAACAAGAGAAAGAAGGTCTCCCATATGAGTTGAAGCATTATGAACTTGATGTATGTAAGCATCCTGATTTGAGAAAAATATCAACACTTTCTGAACTTTGCAGAAGCTTAGTTGAAAGTGGAAAGTCAGTCATGTACCCACTCGTTGACAGATTGATTCGTCTTATATTGACTCTTCCAGTTTCAACAGCATCCTCAGAACGTGCTTTTTCTGCTATGAAGATTGTGAAGACTCGACTTCGTAGCAAGATGGAAGATGATTTTTTAAGAAGTTCCTTGGTTATGTACATTGAGAAAGAAATTGCAGAAAAGTTTGATAAAAACAAAATAATTGATGATTTTAGTAAGGTCAAGGATCGAAGAGTGCAATTCAAATAAATTTTAAGATTTCTTTCTAATTTATATTTACTTATTAAATTATTTTTCTTTAATTAATTTTTATTTTTAAATTTATTATGTTTCATTATCTCGGCCCCCCCACTTGAAATTTCCTGGCTTACCCCTGAATTTGATTAAAGAATTTTCTTGAAAATTTAATTTTTAGAAATTCTCAGCGATTTTTGTGGGCTAAATAATGAATCTAGTGACATAAAAATTGTTTGTGGACTAAAATTTTAATTCAATTAGATCCATTTTATGATAGAATTATTTATCATCTTTTAATAAAAATCGTTAAATTCATTTTCATAATTCCTATAAATAACTATGAAAATCATTTAATAATTTTATCTTAATAAATTATGGAATGAAATTTAATATATATGCTTTTGTACGGAATTTTAACTTTAATAATTTTATTTAACTAAAGATAATGTCTCTAACTTTAATAATTAACATTTTATTCCTAATTTTAAGTGATTTTCATTATCATAATTTTATTTAGTTTTTATTAAACGTTTTATTCATAATGGCTAATATTTTTTCCGTATGGTGTTGAGTAATTTTTTATTATTTCCATATGAATAATTTTTTAAAATCATTACCAAAAATAGTTTTACATTTTTGTGTTTTTCATCCTCCTAGTAGATGGGAGTTGTAGGACAGAATTTAAACCTATACTAAACTAATATCCGACAAAAACTTTTAATTACTTCTCTACAAGTCAAGAGTCTTTTGGTTCGATTATTATACCCAAATAAGTAATCTATCCTAAAATTGATGCATATTAAGAGTTTATTTCAATATAAAACTAAATTTAGATAAGAATATTTGTAACTGTGGAAAACCAGACAAAAGGAACATGATATGTCAGCATTAAACATGAAAGGAAGACAGGAGAGCCTCCCTTGAAGTTTTTATAGTGAAGATGTTTCATAAATGGACAATCTTGTCTCGGAGAGGAATAAAAATATTGATCAGCTTCAACATTAATCACCTAGCCTAGACTGTAAAAGCCCTGATATTGTTGAGCAAAACAACCAGTTATCAGACATTCCCATATAGGTGTTTTCAGATAATTATGAATAAACTAAAGATTCCGTATGTGATCAAGCAATATAAAACATTTAATAAAAACTAAAGATATTAATTCTTAAACTTTATTTAAGATTGCGGTTAAGTTATTGTGCTATATCTAATGTCCATAATCCTTTATGAAATCCTTATTGCAATAAATAATTTCATTTAATTAAAGTTGATGTGGCTGATTCTCTAATTAAATAAAATTATTTGGATCCTTAGATATATATATTCTAAAATTTTGTTGCTAAATACCTTATGCAATAAGTTTACAATTTTATGTCCCTAAAATATGTCTGTCACTAATAATCAAATAATTTACATACAACCGTACATAAAAATATTCAAATAAAAATTTCTAAATTGTTTTACTAATTTATTTATATATAACATAATTAATTTTAAAAATTTCACTTCAAATATAAAATTCAGCCATTTTGCACAAAATCTTGCAATATAAATTCTCAAAAACTTTTTAAAATAATTTAAAAAACATGGCATTATTATTTTGAGGAATTTACAATCATTTAAAACCGGACAAGACAAAAATTAATCTAACTCGAATATCAAATGTAAGCATAATTAAAAGTTTAAAAGTTAAGGTACTACAAAAAAGATTAAGTATAAATACCTCCAATCATTGCCTAAATCAAATATAAAAATTCACACGTTGTAACACCAGTTATCAATAAACGCGTCAAATGTCTTGAGAATACAAAAATCGAAAAATACAAAAATGGCCAGAGTGTTGTAAGTATTCGAAAACCTCGTGGAAATGTTATGAGGATTTGTTTTTAATACTTTAGTGGTTTATACTTGAGACATTTATGGTGGTGTTTCCCATCAGGAAACATCAATTCCACTATCAGACGAATAAAGGATGTAAAAGTCGTAGGCAACCAGATGTGCCCGTCGGAGGTTTTCCCACCAACCAACTCCAAGACCAATTTTTTCCTCAAACAGCTGGCTGTCATTTGTTTAAACGTGTGAGTTTGTACATATCAGTTATCAAAGGGATTCTTCAAACAATTTGTCTGCCTTGAACTGTAGCAGCATCCAAAGTCAAAAGTTTACACTGTTCTACTTCTAAATACGAAACCTCCGAGAAGAACCACAAATACATATATTTGTCTGCCTCTTCTGTCTTCATACTGTTTCCTTGTTGACTGTAATTTACATAACATCAAATGCCAAGTACATCAATTAAAATAAAATTGGCCAAATGTAAGTTTCTTTGAAATAATAAGCACGCCGAATTGAAGCTTCCTTTTCGGATTTCTTTATAAACAAAAATTCTTGACAACAGAGCACCGAAGTCTTCACTCATTCTAGTAAACACTGTAAGGGGCTTAAGCTCTTTCACATTTTCTTCTATCATTTGGTCCTTCCACCTGATATGAATGGGAGGTTGAGAACAGCAGCTCGTAAAGGAAATGTTAGTGATCTATACAGTTTAATTCAAAGAGATGGAAATGTTTTGAGGCACTTTGATGAGGTGGAGTTTGTCGAAACTCCCTTACACATTGCTGCAGAAGAAGGATGCATTAGGTTTGCCATGGAAATGATGAACTTAAAGCCATCATTTGCTAGGAAGCTAAACCAACATGGTTTGAGCCCCATTCACCTTGCTTTGAAAAAGGGTCATAAAGAGATGGTGCTTCGTTTCCTAGAAATTGATAAAGATCTTGTTCGTGTCAAAGGGAAGAATGGTGAGACTCCGTTGCACTACATTAGTAAAGTTGGAAACCATGATAGTCTGTTGGAAAGATTTTTGAAGGCTTGTCCTGATTGTATCCGAGATGTTACAACTGAGAATCGCAGTGTTTTGCATATTGCAACGGAAAACAACAGATTGGATGTTCTGCAGGTTTTAATCCGAACGCTTAAGAAGAATAACTATTATTGGGAAGCGGTAAATAGAAAGGACGAAGATGGCAACACTGCATTACACATAGCTGCTAGCAATAATCAAACCCAGGTTTGACTCATCCGCTTTAATAATTAATATTAAATAGATTCTTTTGTACTCCACAGCCATGATTAACTGATTGTAGGGTTTCTTTTTTTTATCTTAAAACCGTCAATTAAACAGATGCTTAAGCTACTATTAAGTTGCAAGCCTGATACGCATGCCACCAATCAATCCGGTTTAACCGCACTGGATGTTGCAGAACAACATAATAACAGAGAAAGCATCAGAATTCTGCGTGGTTACTTAATTCCAGGAGTTTCAAACATTAAATCTAAGTGGGAGAAACAAATCGTTAAGTATGTCGCAAAAGCATCATCGATAATTTTTGAGGATTTGGATAATATATCAAGCGATGACCGCAATGCCTTACTAGTAGTTTTAGGGCTGCTTCTAACTGGAACCTACCAAGCCACTCTTAGCCCACCTGGTGGTGTTTGGCAGGGTGACAACACCTCACGGAGTAAGAGATCAAGCGCACCAGGGAGATCAGTACTTGATCAATCTGAGTTTCTTCTTTTCTATATTCCAACCTATGTTGTGTTCATGGTAACCTTTTTCCTAACACTACCCCTGCTTAAGCCTTTTCCCCATGGTTTCAAGAAAACAATTCAACTACTACTTGCTTTCTTCGCTATATGCTTCGACCAATCAATATATTTCATAGCCCCAATTGGTTTTGCATTTAAAGTTATGGAAGTATTTACGCTATTGTTTTTTGTTTTGACATTGGTCTTGTTTTTTAGTGATCGGGTATCAAAACCCATTGTTGCAATTTTGGGATGTTGGTTAACTCCTTCAGATTTGTTTAATTTTGTTAAAGTATAAACTCCTAAGGGTGACACACAATTTTTAAGATTTGTAATTGACGGATGCTGGTTATTTCTTTTCTTAAAGGATGATTTCTGGGAAGGAACCATTATAGTTATAGGATGTTGTTCATACAATATTACATATGACGTCAGTTACGAAGCTCCTCATGTGAGGTTGGAAGTGGCACAATCTCTTGTGGTCTTGGGATGTTGGTTTTTTCTTAATCTATGTAGATTTTGCTTCAAACAGTGTTATCAACGTTGTAGCACTTAATCTTGCAGACTTTGTATTCCAATCCATTTGTATTTTGCTTATTTATTATTAAGTTCTCTTTATGTATCTTCAATATATTAGAAATTGAGTTTTAATTTTTCACGGGATTAAAATAAAATCACATTAATTATGGAGTTAAGTAAAATGATAAGAATTTTTTGCTTTAATTAATAATTGAGAGTTTGATCTTTACATTGAATATAAAACAGTTTTAAAATTCGTGATCAACATTTACCTTTATAATCAACCTTCGTAATGACGAGTCCCATTAAAATCTAATCATCAATCAAAGACTTTTTTATATAGATTTTTAATGGGCTTTTCTTTTCATATATATGAAGTTAAAAAAATTGTTTTAGGAAAATATATAAGATTAAAAATTAATTAGGAAAATAGTTGAAATAGCACCCAACTAGGTGCCGTCTTCTGCATATAAATTTTTTGGGCTCAAATGAAAATGGGCAAATATCATGAATAGTCCCCATATTTTACAAACTTTCATGATAACTAATTTTAATTACTTTCAATTATTTTTTTTTCAGTTTCAATACAATATTAATAGGTTCCAAGACAAGACTTTGGTGGGAACGACAAGTAAATATTGTACGAGCCCAAATTTATCCAGCCTACTAGAAGACCCAAACACATAAATAAATAAAAGTTTCAAAGTATAAAAGTCCAAATTACAAAATTGAAACCCATTACATATCAAGACCAAAAGCAAGCCAAACAAGATGACCTAAACCCTAGCCCAATTAACCCAAACCTAAACAAAATAAAAAAAACCTAGCTTCGACCACTGTACGCCTCTACTGCTCCTTCCCCGCACGCTACCGCCGCCTCCACGCACGTCAGACGCCACTGAAATCACCTACAACACACAAACGAAAAAGAAAAACAAGAAAATGGCAAAAAACAAAAAATATGGACAAGAACAAATCTTGTACTTCGGCTATAAAGGCCTCAAAATTTCATTGTATTTTATTACGGACGAATATTAAAGAATCAAAAGCAAAAACACAAAAAAAGGTCGACTTGATTTCCATTTCTCGTGTTCTTTTTGTTCCTTTTTTATTTTTTTTATTTTTTTACTATAAATCGATTTTAAACAATAAAAAAAAGAGAACGGGACACTTACCTGAATCGCCCCTGGGACGCGCGTCGAAGCCCCTCTCCGCCGTCGAGACCGAGTCCAAAGGGAGAGGGGAGGCCTTCTTCTCTCGGGCTTTCGGGTTGAGAAAGCATGGCCTTCGGGCATTTTAAACGGGGGATAAAAACCCCCACTTTCACGCGACTCTGACCACCACTCGCCGTGGATGGACGGCGAGCTGACGGCGGCGATGATGGGTCTCAAAACCCTAGTAGAAAAGGGAGTGGGAGAGAGCAAAAAAGAACTCTCTGATTTAAAAAAAAAAAAAAAGAGTGCAGAAATGAAGAGAATTTTTTTTTTTTTTGCTTTAATAGAAAGCACAAAACGGCAGCGTTTTAGGTGGCCTTCCTAGATGCAAAACAACGTCGTTTTGGGGAAGGTCGACCTGAATCCGACCAGGACCCAGGGGGGATCCGCGTGTTTCCCATTATTGGGATATTTATGCGCGAGGTCCCTCTGCCTTTGTGTGCGCCACAATTTGGCCCTCTCATTCACTTTATCTATTTTTATAAATTTGACTGCACAGTTTATTTTTAATTTCGTTTGGGTTCTTGCTGAAACGATGCGCATAAGGGTTGGGAACATTTCCCAGTCAGTCCTTCATCGTTTCAGCGCATTTCGTCTCAGTCCTTGACCACCTTTTTCTCATTATTTACAATTTTTACCTTTAAATTTTTATTTAATTTCAGTCTAGTCCTAGTCTGTTAATTTACTGATTTATTCATTTATTCAGATTTTTTTTAGGAATTGTTTTATTATTATTATTTTAAGTTTGTTTTCAGATATTATTTATTTTAAAATCATTTTCTTATTATGTATTTTAAGTCTTTACATTTTAAAACTACTATTCATTTTAAATTCTACATATATTGTTTGTTCTTAACTATTATACATATTACTTATTTTGAATTTTTTTCTTTTTCTTATATCTTTTTATTTTAAACTTTCGTATGTGTATATTATTTATTTTAAAAATTTCTTATATGTTATTTTGTTATACTGTTTTAGATATAAACTATTTTAAATTCTTTTATTATTTGTTGTAAACCTCTTATTATTATTTATCTTAAGATTTCATACATTACTTATATTAACTGTTTTTATATTGTTTATATATATATTATTTATTTTAAATTTTTCACGTATTATTTATTTTAGACTTTCTATGTGTTCTTTTAAATTGTTATATATATTATTTATTTTAAGATTGCATTATTTTATTTTTAAATTACTTTATGTATTAATTATTTTAGATTGTATTATACTATTCACTTTAAATTGTTTTTATAATATCTATTTTAAACTCATTTTTATGTATTACTTATTTAAAATTATTTCATTATTTATTTTAAATGGTTTTATGTTATTTATTTCGTTCTCTTGATTATTATTGTTGGTATTTAAGTGACGTATGTCATGTGATTATTGCCATTGTTTGTTTTATAATTCGTTCATCCGTATTTTCATATCATTGTTATTCACTTGTATAATATTGTATCCATGCATTATTATTCCATGAACATTACTATATTCTTATTTCATGTCATCGTATCGTGTATTAAGCTTCAACATGCTTATCCAATATGGATCATTTTATTTTACTCCAAACAAAATAATACACATCGTTAAATATCATACTCGCTATATTTCAAAATAAAAATTTTCTAAATAAGGCTATATTTCTCGTTTTAGGAAATTCGAGGAATTGTGCCCTAA
This sequence comes from Gossypium arboreum, assembly GCF_025698485.1. Taxonomy (NCBI): domain Eukaryota; kingdom Viridiplantae; phylum Streptophyta; class Magnoliopsida; order Malvales; family Malvaceae; genus Gossypium; species Gossypium arboreum. The sequence goes on along the minus strand of NC_069079.1, from coordinate 125,523,333 downwards.
CGGGGTTTCAATTTTCTCGTTAAACCTAAATGACCAAATATCCTTTTAAATTCCAAAACACATGAAATTTCAATCAAAATTAAAGACAAACTTGTGCTCGGGAGTTTAAGGTATCGTGTCCTAACTTACGGGATGTGATACTCTGATATCTCGAGACGAGAAAATCTTTAGCAATCGTTTTAATCTAATTCAAGCTCTTTTAAAATCGTCGTTAATAAAAAAAGGAGATCGTATTTTAAATCTGTTCCCGATTTTCAACTTTCGACATTAAGACATTAACTAATCAATTTGGTACTAATTTTGGGCGTGACGAGGGTGTTAATCCTTCCTCGCACGTAACCGACTCCCGAACTCGTTCTCTCGAGTTTCGTAGACCAAAAACACCATTTTAGTATACTAAAACGTTTTATTAAAACAAAGGTGATCCGATCACACCTAATAAAGATCGGTGGCGACTCCCGTTTTAATTTTCATTTTCAAACAAAGTCGATTCCTGTGTTTAAAAAAATGGTTTTGACAAATAAGACATTTATTTTATCAATTTCCCTTTTTTTTAAGAATTTAACTTGAAATTTTGATAAAATTATGAGGATCATTTGTCATATTATTCCTTTCTTATGATCAAATAAAAGAAAGGTTAAAATATGTCATAGGTCCCTATAATTTTCATAAATTTGGAACTCAATTCTTATATTTTATCTATAGGAATTTGATCCTCTACTTTTCAAAATGATGATGGTGTGATATTTTGAAACAAATAAAATACTCACTTTGTAGCATTATAACTTAAAAACAACATTGTAATAAACATGATTTTAAAAATATTTTTAACAATATTAATAGTTGGGTGGAATTTTAAAATTTGAAAAGTAGGGATTAAATTATTATAGATAAAAGAATAAGGATTAAATTTTAAATTTCTGAAGAATAAAAACTTATAATATATTTTAACTTGACAGAAATTATGAGTATTGAATTGGAAACTAGCTCTAGAAAAATAATTCCTATAGCTAAATATTTTGCCCCCTGATCCCTTATGTACTCGACTCACAAAAGCTTTATATTCACTTTTACACAAGAAATTAAGCCCTAACTTAGATTTCAGTTTATAAGTGATTTGAAGCGTAGATTATCACCATACTAATAGATTCCAGTTTAGATGAGGATATATTAGAGTTTTAGCCAAGTGTTAGAGCAGTGAAGTTGAGGGTTTGCTTCCTTGAATTCATCATACAAATAGATTTTGGAGATTTGATTGTTGATTTTCGTTAGTCTAACTTAATTCTTTCTTTTGGCATTGAGATTGAAGTTAAGGAGAAAACAAAGGAAGTTTAGTTGGTATCGGTTTTTACATCCGATATACTCTATATGCTTCCTACATTCTTAGCTTAGACAGATTTGTTAATTTGAATGGTCAATAATGCCAAATTATGTTTTGAAATGATTTGCTTGAGATTTGTATGAGAATGTGTGCTTATGTATGATGAACATTAATTTAACTGTTTGCATTGGTTGTGGATTTGACATGTTGTGGATTTAATATGCTAAAAACATGCTTCTGAAGTAAAAGAGATAGAATTTATATTATTAAGCACTATCAAATGATTTGGAAAAGAAAATATTGGATATAGTTAATATCACATAGGATATTTTGAACTTATAATGTGATGTGTATGGGTTGGATTTGCTTATGCATTTCGGGAGATTATGTTATCATACTTATGTGCAGTATTTTGGTGTGTTCGGATGGTTTATTGTTGTGCTTTGCACACTTCAAGTGTGTTTAGATGAATATTTAATGTGTTTGGAGGAATATTTGTTATGATTGGAAAAATATTTAGTTTGTTCGAATGGATATTCGGTGTATTTAGTGAATTATCCGTGTGACCAAATCTTTTCTTTCATATTTGTTTAATAGGGAAAACTTTGGATAATATTTATATGTGATATATGGTTAATGAGATTTGAGTTGATTTTGAATATGACAACTTGTGTTGTATGGATACCTATTGATTGTGTGTGTACAAATAATAATACAGGTCCTGAGGAAACCAATTAAACTAAAGTAAATGTAATACAATTATACATTTTAAAAATATGGACATATGTATTTAGAAATTTCCTCTTTTAGTAGTTACGATATATGTAGATATACCTAAGTCAAACATTTAGTAAACAATAAAAGATGTTGATTGAGTTTTAATTCAATTGGTATTAATATTATTATCAATGTAGGAATATGTAAGTTTGAACGTGTTGAAACGCGTTTATCCTCCTATTGAAGGGTTGAGATAAATTATGAGTAGTTCTAAGCATTGTATCTACTTAAAAAACAAACTATTTTCTTCAGTAAATATTAAAAGGAGACAAGCCATGAAATCATTAAAGCGTGGGAACTAAAGGTGCTCAAGGGTCGGGTCGAAACATGATATTAATATATTTTATGTTTGTTCAAGTTCGGCTTAGCTCGAAATATGGGCTTAAAATTTTACCCAAATCCATCCATATTTGTAAAAGACTAACTCAAGCCTAATATTTTAAATATTTTTTTATTTTAATAATTTTTTTTAGTTATTGAAAATTTTTGTATAATCATTTTAACATAATTTTAATGATTACGTTAGAGTAGTATTGTAACGCCCCAATTTTCGGGAATCCTGTGAATGTTGGTATAGGTTTAATTATGTTAGTGGGCCTCTAGAAAGCCCAAGCTTAAGATAGAACCCGACAATTTTAGTTAATTTTTGTTCCATAAGAAAAAGGGGGTGAAATTATGAAATAGGACCTATGTGAAAATGTTTGAAAATGCTATAGGCTAAATTGAAGTGGCCAAATAAATAGGAGTGCAAAATAGGAGGATTTGCATGACAAACCTCCCATTTTACATGTAGTGGCTGGTCATCATGTTGTTGTAGACAAAATGTGCACTTGGTATCCATAATTTATGGTACAAATTGACACAAATTGATAATGGGTTAAGTAAATGTTCCATGATAATGGGTTAGGTAAATGTTCCATGATAATGGGTTAGGTAAATGTTCCATGATAATGAGTTAGGTAAATGTTTCATGATAAGAATTTCATGTCTTTTGTATTAAAGAATTAAATGGATGAAATATGAAGTTTTATTAAAAGAAAAAGGGGTGAAAAGAACAAAGTTTTGTCCATCTTTGTTCATCATAGCTGAAAGTTAGAGAAGAGAAAGGAGAGGAGAAAGCTCTTGAGTATTTGGTCATTAGGAGGAGGAAAATTGAAGGTAAGTTCTTGGTACCTTGCTTTTATCTTGATGTTCATGAGTTCTTCTTGATTCTACCTTAACTCTTGAAGTATATTTTGATTTTTAGTTGTGTTGTGAGCATTTAGTCATGAATTAAAATGAAGGAAATGGTTGTTGTTTCATGTTCTTTTGATGAAAAATGGAAGATAGGTGAAGTTGAGCCAAACAAATGAGCATGCATGTGCCTTAGATGTTAAAGGGAAAAATCAGCTAACATGTTGTGCTTTAAAATGATGAAATGGAGATTATACTTAAGTAAAATCATAGATATGTGATGATTGATTGGTGATATACATGTTTAAATAACATGCATGCAAGGTATGTGTGAAAGAGTGATTTGGTAATAAATCTGCTTGGGACAGCAGCAGTAACGTGACTTTGGAAAATCACCATAAATTGTGGGAGATGAATTAGAAGCTGAATAAATTATGTAATTAAATCTTATTGAGTATAGTTTCTAATGAAATAAACAAGAACATATTTTTAATTCTGTACAATGAGAAATTTGATTCGTAATGAAGAGTGGTCAGATTAGTCAAACAGTGAAACATGGGAAACTTTGAGAAAAATCTGGTATTGATTGGCTAAACCAAAAATTATGAAAATTTTATGGATAGAAGATATATGAGTCTATTTTCAGGGAAAATTAACGGAACTTGATTTGGAGTTTTGTAGCTCCAGTTATAAATGATTTAGTGACTGTTGCTCAGGAAGACAGCTTGCAGTGAAATTATGATTATGTGGTAAACATTGACAAAAATTTGTTAATGAGTTGCTTATTGATTTCTTATAAGCTTACTATGATCTGTAGGTGTGGTTGGCCGAATATTGTAAGGGGTTAATGCGTAGTTTATATTTGAATAGTTAGATTAACGTGCTAGTAATCCAATTGTAGGCGGTTCGTGTGTGGATCTCACAAGATATCGTCAAAACAGTGTGTAACCGACACCCTCTCATAGACTAGATTGGCAAAAGCGAAAAGTGAAATGCCGAAAAGTCGGTATTTTGGGAATTTTTGAGAGTGTCGAATGCTCGTAAGATAGTTGGGTTTGTATATTTGGTAATCTAAAGTAATAAACTGCAGACGCGCGATTTCGTACATTTTGATAATTTGGGATTAATGGGCCAAAGATCGAGTTCATGGGCCAACGGGCCCAATTCGGTAAGTATGCGCGGTAAGTGTTCTGATAGTACGTAAATAGTTAGGATATGCATGAAAACCCTGAAAGTAGCTAAATTACTATAATACCCCTATGTATAGAAAATTACTGTTATACCCCTAGGTGCAAAATTACCGTTATACCCCTAGGGTTAATTTTGACTGAAAAGCATGACGATCGATTTTGTATGATGTATGCCATGATTATATATCATTGCATGGGGACATGGGTTATATTATGGAGGAAGCGTTCGGTGGCTATGCCACAAATATCGATCTGGTGGCTCGCCACAAATATCGATCTGGTGGCTCGCCACAAATATTCGATCTGGTGGCTCGCCACATATATCTGATACGTGGCTCGCCACGATTATTCAGATCTGGTGACTCTGTCACATTATTCATTCTGGCAGCCATGCTGCAAATTCGTGGTGTGTAGCGGTTGGGTGGGTCGAGTTGTCTCCCCACGGTGTAAGGTTGGTACGGGGTGTATACGGTTGGATATGGTTGGGTTTCGCATAAACATGTAATATCTATTCGTTCATTATGGGCCTATGGGCTTTATTCGAATTGCTTTTGGGCTAAGGCCAACTTAATCTATTTCTGTGGTTTAAGCTGATATAGGCTATGGTTGGGTTAATTTACACACTGAGTTTCCCCAAACTCACCCCTTTTATTTTCATCCACGCAGGAAATACCCAACCATAGTGGGCTTGGAGTCGTGAGGGAATTCGGAGTGGCCACCCGCTCGAAAGTTTAATTTTCTTCCGTGAATGGACATCCTTTTAATTACGTTTGAGGTTTTGGGCTTTTAAATGTAATAAGGCCGCTTATTTATTTTTTATGGTTTTTAATATGTATTACTAAGATAGGTAATACTTATTTTAACTGTTGAAATTGGATAGCTTTAGGGCACGTTTTCAAAAACAACAGTTGATTTCAAAATAACACGACAACAAGCAAAGCTTCCGCAATGAAAGTATTTTCCAAAATTAATCACTTTTCCTAAAAATGACTTAATCGAATCGGTTTCCTAGAAATATCCATGACGTTGAGGTGTGGCAATGGCGGTATGCATGTCTAGGATTGGATCCGAAGGAGCTTGGTATAGCGATCCGATGGACTCACCACCTCTTTTCCGGTTTCCTACCTGGTGCACAGCTTCCATTCACTTTAATACTTAATGAATTAACCTTTTGAACATCAAGTACGATTTTCTGGACTTAGAATGGAAAATTTTTTTTAACGTTTTTGATGTAGCATGCGGATCCGCCATAACTTGAAATTTGGGTTTGGGGTGCTACAAATATTATATATTTAGTATAGGTTTATTTTTTATTGTGTTATAAATTACATAATACATAAAAACAACGTAATATAAAATATTATAAACTTAAAAACAGCTCAGGCTGAGCCCAGACCTTAAATATTCAAACTCGAGCCCGACGTATATTTTAAACAAGTTTAATTTTTGTCCAAATATATTTTTGAGTCTAATATTTTATTTAAATCTTTTAAATTTCAGACTAACTTTTAAACTTATACGATAACTCAAATTATGAACAAGTCTAATAAAATTATGAAAACACTATGAAATATCAATATTTAGTAGACAAAGACAAGTACTTAGTTATTATTGACACTTCGAAATTAGCATATCTTTGAAATTATTTAGCATAAAGTAAAAATTTTATCAAAAAGTCCTATGGCTACAGTGTAAAATTAATAGAAATCTAAGTTGCTTGTGACTTTTGCATTTGACTTAGCTTAAAACTAAGCCAATCCAATTGATAAACTTGTATACACAAGCAATTGAGATTAATTTTGTATATAGAGATTTTTGAATAATTTATTAATTTATTAATTTATTAAATTTCTTAATAATTATTTATATTTTTAAAACATTAAAACGTATAATCCTTTTTGTTTTCTGTATTATATTGGTTGGTTAAATTATGATAATATATTGACTGATACTAGATACTAAAGCTTATAGTCATATATTAAAGAATAGGAGGTGTTGAGTGTCACATCCATGGGAAATGAAATTTTCATGGGAGAAGTTGAATAATTAAATCAACTTGCAGAAAGACTTGAATCTGAGAAAAAAACCCTTAACTATCAATGAAAGATTTTTTATTTATTTATAGATACTATGTAATAGTCTAATAATTAAGGATATTTACTGTTTTAAGTATAATTTGAATTTGAGTCGTACTAATTACGTTGATTATTCAGATTTTGTCTTATTATTATAATTTTAAAAAATTTGTTTATAGTCTTGTATTTTAATTTTAGAAAGAAAATGAAATTTATGTGATAGGTAAAATATAGGTGTTATAATATCCTTCAATTCTCATTGTATATATGAAATGTAGTTAATTTATTTTTATTTTAAGAATTTAATTATTTTACTTTTTAAATTTAAAATTTATTTTAATTGTTAATATCATTAAAATATTTTGTTAAATTGAAATTTATTACAACGTTATTTCTTTTATTACATGACTATAGAACAAATATTTTATTATTTCAAAATAAATTTAACAATTTTAACATTTTCACTTGAATTTTTAAATTAAAAAAGTAAATAAATTAGGTTAGATTCCTAGTAATAAAAAGTTGAAAAGAATAAAATTATAAATATACAACCTATTTTAACTAAGAATAAATTTTAGTCATCCAAGTTGCAGGAAATCCGGGTACCAAATGATGCACCAAAGGACGTCACATCATGGTAAGCTTCGCTATAAAATCCTTCAGATTATATTTTATTTTACTAAAAATATACGTCCTCTAATAAAAATAATATTGTGATTCGGAATAAAATAGATAAAATTAATAATTTAATTATCAGAAAAAAAATTTAATTATAAAATGAAGAAGCTTTTAAATGCTCTTACAACACAAATATAAAAACAAATTACAACCACAACAAAATACGATAAGCCCAAATTTCACCACTGAGAAACAATCACTTTCAATTCATTTCCCTAAAAATGTCAGACAGAAACTTGGCCCCTGACATGATTTCTTTTTGGTTAAAAATCATTTGAAGACAGAGGCTGATGGGTGCTATCACAAATGAAGATTATGGCAGCAATTGCGGTCAAGTATTTGGAGGTAAGTTTGTTTTTATGATTTCTTTTTTATTTTTGTGTGTGTTTTACTTGTCTTTTTTAAAAGTTAATAGATTTACAGCAAAATTCAATGGACCATTTGTTTTTAAAGATATTTGGACGTGTACAGCTTGATATAGATTCCTTGTTAAATAAGGAAGGTTACTTTTCATGTTTTGAAGGTATTAGATTCAATCAAAATCTATAAGGAAGTAGTATTTTACATTATTAGTGTAACGCCCCAATTTTCAGGAATCCTGTGAATGTTGGCATAGGTTTAATTATGTTAGTGGGCCTCTAGAAAGCCCAAGCTTAAGATAGAACCTAGTAATTTTAGTTAATTTTTGTTCCATAAGAAAAATGGAGTGAAATTATGAAATAGGACCTATGTGAAAATGTTTGGAAATGCTATAGGCTAAATTAAAGTGGCCAAATAAATAGGAGTGCAAAATAGGAGGATTTGCATGACAAACCTCCCATTTTACATGAAGTGGCCAGCCATCATGTTGTTGTAGACAAAATGTACACTTGATATCCATAATTTATGGTACAAATTGATACAAATTGATAATAGGTTAGGTAAATGTTCCATGATAATGGGTTAGGTAAATGTTTCATGATAATAGGTTAGGTAAATGTTCCATGATAATGGGTTAGGTAAATGTTTCATGATAAGAATTTCATGTCTTTTGTATTAAAGAATTAAATGGATGAAATATGAAGTTTTATTAAAAGAAAAAGGGGTGAAAAGAACAAAGTTTTGTCCATCTTTGTTCATCATAGCTGAAAGATAGAGAAGAGAAAGGAGAGGAGAAAGCTCTTGAGTATTCGGTCATTAGGAGGAGGAAAATTGAAGGTAAGTTCTTGGTACCTTGCTTCTATTTTGAGGTTCATGAGTTCTTCTTGATTCTACCTTAACTCTTGAAGTATATTTTGATTTTTAGTTGTGTTGTGAGCATTTAGTCATGAATTAAAATGAAGGAAATGGTTGTTGTTTCATGTTCTTTTGATGAAAAATGGAAGATAGGTGAAGTTGAGCCAAACAAATGAGCATGCATGTGTCTTAGATGTTAAAGGGAAAAATCAGCTAACATGTTGTGCTTTAAAATGATGAAATGGAGATTATACTTAAGTAAAATCATAGATATGTGATGATTGATTGGTGATATACATGTTTAAATAACAAGCATGCAAGTTAGGTGTGAAAGAGTGATTTGGTAATAAATCTGCTTGGGACAGCAACAGTAACGTGACTTTGGAAAATCACCATAAATTGTGGGAGATGAATTAGAAGCTGAATAAATTATGTAATTAAATCTTTTTGAGTCTAGTTTCTAATGAAATAAACAAGAACATATTTTGAATTCTGTACAATGAGAAATTTGATTCGTAATGAAGGGTGGTCAGATTAGTCAAACAGTGAAACATGGGAAACTTTGAGGAAATTCTGGTATTGATTGGCTAAACCAAAAATTCTGAAAATTTTATGGATAGAAGATATATGAGTCTATTTTCAGGGAAAATTAACAGCACTTGATTTGGAGTTTCGTAGCTCCAGTTATAAATAATTTAGTGACTGTTGCTTAGGAAGACAGCTTGCAGTGAAATTATGATTATGTGGTAAACATTGACAAAAATTTGTTAATGAGTTGTTTATTGATTTCCTATAAGCTTACTATGATCTGTTGGTGTGGTTGGCTGAATATTGTAAGGGGTTAATACGTAGTTTGTATTTGAATAGTTAGATTAACGTGTTAGTAATCCAATTGTAGGCGGTTCGTGTGTGGATCTCGTCAGCATATCGTCGCAAACAAGTGTGTAACTAACACCCTCTTTCTTAGTCTAGATCGGTAAAAGTCGAAAAGTGAAATGCCGAAAACCGTATTTTGTAGATTTTGAGTGTCTGCGAATGCTCGTGAGGTAAATCGATTAATGTTTTTGGTAAGCTGCAATGTTTGGACCGCAAAGTGCATGATTTTTGTACCCTCGATATTTTTGGGCTTAATGGGCCAAAATTGGAATGATGGGCCAACAGGCCCAATTCGGTAAGAACCCTCAGTACGTGATTCTGTTAGTACGTGAAAAGTAAGAATATGCATGAAAACCCTAAAATAGATAAATTACTGAAATACCTTTAAAAGTGAAAAATTTATAGTTTTACCCTAGTAGATAAATTACCGAAATACCCTAGGGTTAAATTGACCTAAATGCATGTTTGATGTTGTTATTTATCGCATGTCATGTTGTTATTATCGATGCATGGGATGGGATATTGACGAGGAAGTACTGAAAGTGGCTTGTCCACGTCTTGGAGGCTCTGCCTCAATATATTGATAATCGAGCAAAGCAAGGTCGCAAATGTGGAGTGTTAAATTTGGGTGGGTTGAGCTATTCCCACATGGAGTGTATGGCTGGTACGGGTAGAGTGTAGTGGTTGGTGGGTTGAGTAGTCTCCCCAAATAGGCTTGCATATGTTTACTGATGTTGCATGTATTTTGAAATGGGCCTATGGGCCATACTGTTATCTGAATAAGGGGCTAAGGCTCAGTTTATTGTAATCTGAAAAGGGCTCGCCCGATACCACTATTACTGAATGGGCTTAGGCCCAATGGGCTTGAGCTGACTTGGACTTTGAATGGGTTTTCCTTACACTGAGTTTCCCAAACTCACCCTTTTATTTTCCTCCACGCAGAAATCCCCAACCATAGTGGGCTTGGAGTCGTGAGGGAATTCGGAGTGGCCACCCGCTCGAAAGTTTGATTTTCTTCCGTGAATGGACATCCTTTTAATTACGTTTGAGGTTTTGGGCTTTTAAATGTAATAAGGCCGCTTATTTATTTTGATGGTTTTTAATATGTATTACTAAGATAGGTAATACTTATTTTAACTGTTGAAATTGGATAGCTTTAGGCGCATTTTCATAAACAACAGATTGATTTCAAAATAACACGACAACAAGCAAAGCTTCCGCAATGAAAGTATTTTCCAAAATTAATCACTTTTCCTAAAATGACTTAATCAAATCGGTTTCCTAAAAATATCCATGACGTTAAGGTGTGGCAATGGCAGATGCATGTCTAGGATTGGATCCGAAGGAGCTTGGTACTTAGCGATCCGATGGACTCACCACCTCTTTTCCGGTTTCCTACCTAGTGCACAGCTTCCATTCACTTTAACCCTTAATGAATTAATCTTTTGAACATCAAGTACGATTTTCTAGACTTAGAATTTTTTTTTTTTACGTTTTTGATGTGGCATGCCGGATTCGGCCATAACTTCTGGGCCGGGTTTGGGGTGCTACAATTAGATTATGATTCTTATGTAAACAAAGTTTAAGTAGCATATAAACTGAAATTTTGTTTAGGTCAAATTCAACATTGAGAGAGTTGAGACTTTGAGAGTTTGATAAAGCACAATTTGTTCACGTTAGGAATGTTTTATATTTGCATTGTTTTTATAAGCAATCAAGAGAATCTCTTGAGTTGTAAGACTAAGCTTTCGAGGGGGAAGCTTAGAGGAAAAGTGGTCTAGTCTTTGCACAATTGTGAGGTTGTTAAATTAGTGAGTGTTAAGCCAATGTAAGGACTTAAATCATTTGTTGAACTATGAGAAAGATAGTGGATCATTGTGTAACACCCCTAACCCCGCTTAGACTTTATGGCCGAATCTGGGAGTGTTACGAAGAAGGGTTTTAAATTACATCTTTCAGGTTAAAACATATCATTTTATTAGTTTACCAATCGGAGTCTTAATATCCGAAAAAACTTGTGTTATTAATCTTATTTGAAACCATTTTAAGTTATCAAGAATTTGCAGCAGAACTTTGAAAATCATTTTATTAGAAACCATGCTTGTGTTTCCAAAAACAATTTGTTAAAACCATTTGTTTGCATAATGTGTTTTTGTCAACGTTGCGGAAAAGAAAGCAAAATAAAATCCAAATCCAAAAGTTAAAACCATACAGTCCAGAGAGTCCCAAAAATTACAAACTCTCAAGAAAAACCAAATTTTAAAATAAAACCGTTATATTAAATAAAAACAGTTCTCCATCGAGTGGTCACTATTGAGCCTTCGTCGCACCGGCCCGCCTAAGTTTCTGGATTACCTGAACAGTTCAGACAAACAGATGTAAGTTTTCATAAACTCAGTGTGTAACCCAACAGATATAGTCATGCAACATTCACAGAATCTCAAATGTAGACAGAAATAGAATCGGACCTAAGTCCTTAATAGATACAGATATAAGAATCAGATGTACAGAACAGATATAAAGAATCCTACCTCCATCCTCTATACACCATCTCTGTCTATCCCATCACACCATGTGGGGTTAAAAACACCCATCCAACCCTACACACCATATAGTGTCGATGCGACACATAACAGATAATATGCAGGTGAAAGGTCATCGTACAGATCACATCCTCCACATATGTAAATCCCACTCAAACACAGACACAGAATACGGATACAGAAACAACAGATTTAACATGCTTAACACTTTCGTATACGGATAACATACAATCTTAAACATTGCAATCAGACATACATATCAGTATCCTACTCAGATCAAGTTATCAGAATATCAAATCACATGAAATAAGGTTTGGTTAGCCCTTACCGACCTTACGGTAAGTCCACAGTCGATCAGAATGACCTGCGTGACCCTTGGGAAAATTTCAGAATTTTGGATCCACATGCCCGTATAGTTTGCCCGTGTGGGACCATATGCCCAAATTGGCCTTACCGGTGTGGCTCACTCATGTGGTCCCACACGCCCATGTAGCTCACTCGTGTGGTCCCATACGCCTAATCCGGCCTAGCTCGTGTGGCCCACATGGCTACATGTTCACCGTCACACGGTTGTATCTCATACACGACCAGTCACACGGCCGGGTACACGCCCGTGTGGCATCGACAATACCCTTTTTTGGCTTGTACTGAACCTTAATTTTTTGTGTTTAGGGTACACACCTGGTTCATTTTTGAAGAATTCACACCCCCGGAGTGAACAGCACCTAAAATTTCCAACCAAAACACCTACAATTAACTTTAATTCACAAATCCAACCAAGACACCTCTTAGGCACAACTCGAAAAATACAACAGAAAAATGCATTAACGATCAAAAAGCTTACCCTTGACAATAGCAACCTCGAAACTTCACTACACCACCAAAGGGTCTCGGTTTTCCTGAAAAGCACCTACCAAAACGGTATATCGAATTAACTCAAACATCAATAGGAACAAAAGTAAAAATAAGACTCTCATAACACCACGACGAACCTTTACCTTCAAAATCATACGATGGAAACAAAAACTAAAACACCGTGATTGGAAGAGGAAATTTCAACAGGAATCAAAAAGGAAGAAAGAAGGAAAATTTGATAGGAGAAGAATATAGTAGCATCAGAAAGAGAGAGAGTTTTCTTCTTCTTGATTTTTAACTCAAATTAATTTTTGTAACACATCTCTAAAATCTCTCTAACTCCCCATTACTCCACTAACCCAAACCAAACACTTCAGAATTCCAGCCCCATCGAAACTCTGTCAGACAACGAGATAAAAATTAACATCCACATTCACATAAAGATTTGAACTCAAGACCTTAGGGCAAACTAACTCCTTACCACTCAAACCAACAAACTCATTCTAATATGAGTTTACAAACAATATAACATAAGCCTACCCAACAGGGATAAGGCTTAGATAAAAAATAACAAAATTTTCCGAATGTGGGACTTAAACCCAAGACCTCAAACACACAATTAAAATACTTAGCCACTGAAGCAAATACATATTTATATTAGATTTCACAAAAACAAACTAAATTATTCAGGGCATTACAAATTGCTCTAGACAAGACTCCGCAGGCGTAAACTGAAGTCAAACTGCGTAAACAATCTCTATGTTCTTTATTGTTAATGCACTTTATGTTTCATGATAGAAACCATAGCCACAGTTCCAAGCATCATTTTAGCCATAGTTTTTGTTTCTTAAGCAAGTGCACCCCCTCTATTTCTTCATAACGGTTTAGCACATTCGAATTCATAACAGTAACATTGTTGATGTCAATCAAGATAAAGGCTCAATCAGCAATTTTTGAGATTTAGAAGAGTAGTTAATTTATGATAGGATTAATATGTAGTTTATCCCCTGAACTTGTTCAAAAATACTCAGTTAGTAACTGAAATTTTTTTGTACCTAGTTGGTACTTGAACTTGTATTTTGTCGTGCAAATTGGCATATACACTAACACCATTAGTTTGTATTGACGTGATACTGATAGCTAATCTGGTGGTGATACATGACAGCTTTTCAGTATGTTAGTCATGTTCCGAAAATAAATAATCTTTTTTTTAAACTTTGAAATTAAATAAATTAATTAAAAATATATAATTTTTTGCCTAGGTTCATTCTAAATGTGGAAAAAAACAATTAATTTATATTTTTTAAGTTTTTTTAATTTTGAAATTTATATATGTCATGTGGCATTTTGAAACATTATCACGTGTGTCGAAACTAGTTTTTTATATCTGAAAAAAATGGGGATCAACTTTTAAAACAAAATGTGGAGTCACCACCAATCTTTTTGTTTAGACGTGATTGGATCACCTAATAAAACATTTTAAAACAATTTTGGTCCACGTAAATTTAAAAATGGGTTCGGGAGCCGGTTACGTATAAGGAAGGAATAGCACCCTCACTACGCCCAAAAACTGGTACCAGATTGATTAAGTGTTGTCCTTATGTCTAGGGTCTTTTCAAAAAATTTGAAATATAATTCCTTTTAAAACATTTGAGTGGTTTAAGCTGGTCGTCAAAACTTTCTCGTTTCAAAGGTATAAAGCATCACATCCAACACGATAGGACATGATCCTTTATACTTTTGAGAACACGATTGAGTTTTGATTTCCAAAAGCTCTTAGGTCAAAAATTACAAAAGGATGTCCAAATATTTAGTCCAACGAAAAATCAAAACCCAGCACAGTAGGGCACGATTTCTCGAATTTTTAAATACTGAACATTGCCTTATTTTAGGATTTTTAAAAAGATTTGTAAACTCAAAACATATTAATTTACTTGAAATAAAATGGAATAATTGATTTTAAGGACTTGGAAATTATAGAGCGATATTTGTAAACCAAAAAGAAAAAATAAAAACATGTGATAATATGCATGCATAAAATACAATAATTAGTGAATCAAGATAACAAAACTTTATTTGACCAACCTTCGAACAAACAATTAAATATAATTAATTCAAAATATAATCAAATTCACAAGCATGGGTGAACAACAATTAATTTAATAATACATAAAACGAATAAATGTGGTGTAACAAATGTACATGAAATGATATAAAAACAATTAACACATGAAATACCAAGCAACATAAAACCAATATGATACAAAAATCATTTCTATAAATAATGGATGAGCAAATAACATATGCTAGAACTTGAAATAATTTATAAGAAAAATAAAGAATATAAATATAATAATTAATTTTTCTTTTAAAATTGATATTGCAAAAGAAGATATTTAAATCAAATAATATGCCAAACATTTAAAAAATATTATATATATATATATAAATTGACAATATACATACAATGAAGGAGAATTTAAATAATATATAAAATATGAAATGATAGTAAGAATGCAAAATAATATTTTAGGAAATAAATTATACACATAATAGATTTACAATATATATATATATATATATAGATTTATAAGCCATTTATATGCAAAAATAATCATGGAATTTAAAAATATGAATTATAAGATTAGATTAATTTTATTATAAGTTATATATGTAATAGATTTTAAAAACATAATTATGTATACAAAGAAAAATATATATATGTATAGAATATATGGATCTAGTAATGCATATAGATAAAAAATATGTACCAATGTATATGTATGTGTATAATAATAATTTAAATAATGTATAAAACATGTGGGATTTTCTTTTAAATAACAAAATATATATTAAAATATGTGAATAGATTGAAAAGCAGTTGTATGTATGAAATAACATAATATTAATAATATACATAGACTAAAATTACCTTTATTATTAATTATATATATAACAATGTGTAAAAAACATTTACATAAAATAGTAACAAAATGTGAAAATGATATGATAAAAAACAAATTTACAATATAAAAAATACAATTACCAAGGTAATTCAAAATATACAAATAAGTAAACAAGAATAAAAAATGACTTGTGAAATGAATCTAAAAAAACTTAATTAAAATCAAATTAAAACAAAAGAGATAATTTACAAATAAAATAATCAAAAAGAGGACCAACGCGCCACGTGTGCAAATGCACAAGGACCAAATCTGGAAATATTCTAGATCTCAAAACGCTGCTCTAAGGCGTGGTCTAAATCGCAACAACACACAAATTTTAGGGAAATTTTAAAAAACAAATAAAGTAAAAATAAAAGCCAATTGAAAATCGGCGCGAAGGGGAGGGACTAGCCACATAATTTTCCCATTTGAAGCGCAAATGCGCGGATCTAGGTTTTGGAGCGGGTCGGCACGCGGATCTACTTCCCTTAAACGACGCCGTTTTATTTTGTTCTAAAATTAAAAGAAATTGAAAGGCCTTTTGCCATTCCCTATAGCAATTGAATCAAAACCCTAATGCCCCATATTTTTCCCTCATTTGGCTGATTCTCATCCCCCCAAACAACAAGCTACACGTTCAAGCTTGGGGAATGACTTTTCAGCCTTGAAATCTCCTCTTGGCTTCGATTTTAACAAAGTGAAAAGGAAATCTATGGCGTATTTGCCAGGTAAGAACCTCTTTCTTTTCTTTTTATTTGCTTTCAAATATAAAAATGATAAACCCAAAAGAACGAAAACCAGAAAAAAAAATAGAGTATCCAGAGATTTAAATCGAAAATCACCTTTGAATTTTGGTGGCCTTTTGGTGTATTTCAGTATGCGTAAATATTTGCAGGTACACTCGGTGGCTTTTATAGCCGAAAAAATACAAATTTAAAAATCTATTTTTTCTTTTTGCTATTTTTCCATTATATTTTGCTGCTTCTCGTGTATTCCTTTTGCTGTGTTTGTTTTTCCTTCTCGTAGGTTCTGTTGACGTGGAGGCGTACGGAGAAGAAATCACTCGTGGGGAGGCCGTTCGTGAGAGGAGCAATCTGGTGACCTGGTGTTTCCAGAGGCTTCCCCTGCACGGGCCATTTGGACCAATTCTAGGATTGGGCTTAGTGGAGTGCTATTTTATTTGGGTTGTTTTGGGTTCAAGTTAATAGGGTTTTTTTTTTTTAGTTTGGGCCAATAAATTGGACTTTGGGTTAGTGTTTTAGGCCTTTATTTTTGTAAAAGGACTTGGACTTTTTAATTTATTTGGCTCATGACTTTATTTTTTATTATTATTATTATTATTATTATTCTACTTTTGGTTCTGGTTTAGTTAATTTTTTTATGGGCCCGGGCAAAATGGGCCTATTACAACGTGTCACCAATTGATTAGTTATAAGTATCATATCAGCATAAATTAATTGTGTTAGTACAGAGGTACCGACCTAAGTGACGGAATACAAGTTCAAGTATCAATTAAGTATAAAAAAATTCAAGTACCAACTAAATATTTTAAATAAATTTAAGGAGCAAACTATATATTAACCCTTTATTTAATTTAAAGACCATCTAAGTTTTATTAATATAATCAATATTGAAAACGAGAGTTTTCTTATAATAATAAAACTCAATTCTCTAGTAAAACTCAAGTTTTTCTTAGAAAATTTAAAATTAATTTGATAAAAAGAAGAAATATAAAGAAAATTATTGAAAAAATGATTTTTTTATAAACTCAAGGTTAATAATTTCTTGTAAAATCCTAATTTACAGAAAAAAGACAAAGAGTAAGTGTTTGGTTATTATTAACACTTTGATACGGCATTTCCTTCCAATTATTTAGCATAAGTAGAAATTTCTATGGAAATCAAAGTTGCTTGTGAATTTTGAATTTGACTAAGGTTAAAACTAAGCAAGCCCAATAAAGAAACTTGTATATAAAAGCTCAAAGTAATCAGAAAAGCAACTGAGATTGATTTGCAATTGATCTCCATTTTTGCAAATCACCCAAGACAATCAAGCAATATAGGGGCTTCCAACATCTCCAATTTTGAGTACTGTAGAGAGTTGTCATGGAAGATTTCATAAGTAGTTTACCAGATGAACTACTTTTCCACATAATTTCTCTACTTCCCTTTGAATCTGCAATCCAAACCATCTTCCTATCAACCCGATGGAGATTTCTATGGAACCTGCCATTGGTTCAACATGGCACCAAAGAAGATGTTCCCTCTGCAGTTTCTGGGTTCATTGCAAATTTTGATGAACACAATACAACAAGGAATACCAGAAGATTTCGGTTCCATTTCGGGGAATACGCGCGGTCTCTTATCGGCCATACTTGCACCTAACAATAAGCTTCACCTTCATTTCTCAGCTGAAAACATGCAAAATCCAACACATTTTAGTTGGCAAATTGAGTTGAATAACCCCCAAAATCTCAGTGATCATCAGCCAACTCCCTCTACTTTTTTCATTAAGACCCTTAATTTGATATCAGTAAACCACCTTAGCAGTGAAGCAGTTTCGTGTATGGTCTCGGAATTTCAGCTTCTTGAGAACCTGAAAATCATTGGGTGCCATGGATTGGAATCAATGAGCATTGATTCTGATACAAAGCTTTTGAGCTTAACCATCTTTGATTGTCCACACTTAAAATCTCTCCATATTAGATCCTATAAACTTAGGACTTTTTTATATAGAGGGAAATTTCCTTGGTTTCTGCCTGAGTTTCATTTCAACCTTGGAAATGCCATGCTTGATTCTAGGCAAGGCCCTGCTTTCAATACCTTCAAAACATGTGATTTTGATCGAGTGCTGCTGACCATCAAGAATTCTGAAATTCTTACCTTGTGCAAATGGACTTTTGAGGTATGTTCTCTAATTCTCCAACTCTAGTTTCTAGTTCTAACTAATAAAAAAATTCTATTTAGTTTAATTGATTCATACATTCACCTCTAAGAGGTTGACATCAGTTTAAGATTTGAGTCCAGAAATTTATAAATTATTTTTTATCAAATTATGTGACTTCCAACATGATTATAATGAAATAAAAATACTAAACTAAATTCAGTTGATTCGTGCAGTAATCTTTAAAAGGTGACATCTAATAAATTTTAACACTTAAATTTAACATTTTTATATCAAAATCGATAACTCTATTAATTAAAAATATATTATATTATGTTTTCTTTTTATTGAATGTAATTAATTTTTTTTCCAAATACAGGCATTAATTTGTCCATCACTATCATCTTTTTTCCAATTTTATAAACTAAAGGAGCTATGGTGGATCGATAATTATTCAAAGGGATTTTACAATTGTGATGCTTTAATCACATTCTTAAAACTTTGTCCTTCCTTAGAGCTACTCTTTGTGACTGTAAGCTTAATTTTCCTTTCACTTTGAGTGTGTGAAATTACTCATTTAATCATGAATTAGACATAGCACTGCAACTTTCCTTTCACTTTGATCCTTACCTGTGCAGATCGATCACAATAGCTATGTCATGCCAAATGCAACTAAATGTTACAAGCAAGTGAGCAGATGCAGGGGCGAAGTCAGAAATTTTTTTTAAGGGGGCCGGATGATATTTTAATTTTTTATAGTTTATATTTTTATAATTTGTAAAGGATTAAATTGAATTTTTATAATTTTAGGGGGGCCAAAGTGCAATTTTACCTTTACTAATTTAAAATTTTTAAAAAATTTCAAGGGCCTAAAATGAAATTTTCTATTTTAGGGGGGGCCGGGGCCCATGCTACGCCCCTGAGGAGCTGCACAAAATTACAGCATCTCAAAGTGGTTAAATTGGAAGGATTTGACAATCAAGATAATGAGATTTTATTGATGAAACGTTTACGAGATGTTATCACCGTCGAGCCATTAATCTTATCGACATCGGACGGAACATGTCTCCGAAACTTGATTAGGGTTTCTTCTCATGATTCTCACCCCCCAACAGTGCCTCATTCATTAGTGTCACAAGAAATATATTCTTACAAGTTTGTTCAAATGAAACACAATAATCAGTTATGTCCCAAACATGGTCACATAAGTTTGTTGGGTTATGAAATCATAAGTATAGATTCCAACATTATTTTTATAATGCACTTTTTTATTGTATAAATTCTACACTTCAAAGATATATACATAATTAGTAAGATCATGTGAATTAATAATATCCACCTTTTTCCTTGTTTTTCTTCAAACTTTTTAAAGTTGAATACTTAAATAGGAGCAATGAAAGCATACGACTCTTCCCTGTTTGGTTACCGGGAAAGTAAGTAGAGAAAATGTAAAGAAAAGGGTGTGCTACATGTTTGAAGATGAAGAGAGAGAAAATATGTTCATAGGTTTCTTTTTTCAGTGAGTCCTTTTTAATAGCGAACGCAAAGTCAAAATCAAAAATAAAAAATAAAAAACCTAGAGAGGGGAGAATTGGATTATAAATTTTTGGAAAATTAAAATTGTCGTATATTAGTTCCCAATTTTACAATATCTATAAGAATTTAATAGTAATTTTATCATTTTTGGGATCAAGAGCTCTTCTTCCTCTCTAGAATTATAGAAGTTTTCATAGACCAAGCTAGACTTAAGTGTAATACTTACACATTTTATACTTGTCCAAGTCCAATCAGACCTAAAATATGAGTATAAAATTTTATTCAATTTTGTCCATATTAATTATTAGTTAACCCAAATCCATTTTAGGTCCACCTATATTATCTTTTACAATTATTTAAAAATATTTATATTATTTTAATTTAATATTTAATATATATTTTTATTTATTAAAAGTTTTACATAGGCAACTTATTTTT
Organism: Gossypium arboreum; assembly: GCF_025698485.1. Lineage (NCBI taxonomy): Eukaryota > Viridiplantae > Streptophyta > Magnoliopsida > Malvales > Malvaceae > Gossypium > Gossypium arboreum. The sequence continues at coordinate 125,502,828 of NC_069079.1, read as the reverse complement.
TATAATATTTACATTATATAATTATATATTACTATAAATTTAATTTTATGGATTATAAATTACATAATATAATATATTGAAAACTTAGAAAATGGGTTAGGGTGAGCTCAAGCTCGACCCATGTTTTAAACAAATCTAATTTTTTATCTAAATTTTCAGTCTAACATTTTTTTCTCAAACCCTCTAAAATTTTAGATAAACTTTTGGATTTCGATGATTAACCCAACATTTGAATAGGTTGTACTAATTACTTGATAAAATATCCAAATGTGCACTTCTTTTTTAAGTTTTCCTCGCGTTAAAGAATGAGATAATATGTATTTTGATCTCTGAACTTGTCCATTTGTACCTAATTGGCCATTAAAAAAAATTTGATCTAATTGATCCTTGAACTTGTATTCCGTCAACCAAATTGATCCTCTACACTAACACCGTTAGCTTGTGGTGACGTGACATTTCTATCCTATCCAGTGGTGTCAATTGACAAACATAATTTATATTTTTTATTTCTTAATTTATGTTTATCATGTGACACACTAAGAAATTACCATGTGAAACTATCGAATTAGCTAATGTTGCCATGTGGCACCACCGACTTGGCAAATAGTACTAAATTGAGTAAAATATTAATAGTGTGTGTCAATTATGCTAGCTCGATTGCGATTTTACAAGTGTACAACTCTATTTATCAAAGACTATTTGCCTATTGCTTTATTTACAAGTTTTAGAGAGCATTTATTTATTCAAGATTGAAACTTGTTTTGAGTGAATGTTGGATTTACTGTTTTGATTAATTGGTGACTAAGTTTTTGAGGGAAAGAACTTAGTGAAAGAGTGAATCTAGATAATATTGAGTGTTGTGCAAATTTGACCAATTCAAATATGGATTACGGGAAAGAAATCACATGAGTAATATGTTATATCTAGAAAACAAAACTTTATATACTCACATACCAAAGTTCTAATAAGTTATACATCAAAGTATATAAACTTTGGCTTTTTTGGAATATGGATGGAAAATGTTGTTATTAGGTTATTGTTAAAACTATTTTTTTGACCAAAAATTAGTTTGATGATATTTGAAAACACATTAATTTTTTTAAAATATCGGGTTTTGTTAAATAAATAGGAGCTGCCACAAATCTTTTATGTTAGGTATGATCAATCACCTATAAAATCATCTTTTAGAAAGAAAAGTTTTAAAATTCTTTAAAAATGCAATTTTGGGTTTGTGTTCAAAAAATCAAAGAAAAATTTTGATTTGGGAGCCAGTTACTCACAAAAAAAATTTTAGCACACTCGTTACACCCAAAATTAATACGTTAATAAATACGTGTTGTCTCGAGCCTCGAAAATTAAAAGTTCAAAATTCGATATTTAATTATGATCCCAATTATACATTTTATTTTTATTTTTGAGTGAACCGAGTTTTAAATATATAGATATAATATATTTACTAATAACATATATATTTAATATAGTATTTTCTATATCTCTCGAGTTGACGAAAATATAAGTTGAACAATTTTTCGATTTTGAAAACATTCCATCTTTAATTATAATTAATGAAATCTTTTCTAGCAAGATGAAAGAATCATGCATTATAGTAATTAAATAAATGTTGCCTTTATTACAAATTATTTGGAATTATTATTATTTTTATAAACACATTCATGAAAGGAAAAAGAAAGTGATTGAGTGTGGAAATAAGAATCCAGATCATGAGTAAATCAATTAAAGTAATGTAGCATAATGGTAATCACATTTTAAACGTAAAAGCAAACTAATTTATCTAGCAAATATTTAAAAGGAGACAAGCCACGAAATCATTAAAGCATGCATGGGAACATGAAGACACATGGAATATTGGAGCATCAATATTTGGCAGAAAAAGACGCGATAAGTGCTAAGTTATTATTCACACTCTGAAATAGCATTTCTTTGAAATTGTAGCGACGTAAAAAAAAATTTAGTTTCGCTTGGTCGCTAATTGTGGCAATTTATTAAACATTTGAAAATCAACTTTCGATTTTATTAAAAAAGGGAGTCGCCACCGATCTTTTTTCTAGGTGTGACCGGACACCTAATAAACCATCCTTTTTTAGAAAAAGAAAACTTATTATTGTACAAAAATGAGGGCCGAATTTAGGTCTACGTCAAAAGTCCAGAGAAAAATTGGGGTTCGGGAGTCAGTTACGCGCGAGGAAGGTATTAGCACCCTCGCGACGCCCAAAATTGGTATCTCATAAACATGTGTTGACTTGATTTTCAAAAATACGAGTTCAATATAATATTTAATCGTGATCCGATTGAAAATGAGAATTTTAGTTTTCGATTTTTTAGAAAGGGTGTCCGTTTTTTAACACAAGCCATTTAATTTCACCCAACATAGCGATGAAATCGATAGCTTAATATTAAATCGGTACATTGCCTTATTTTTGAAATTAATTAAAACATGAGAAAAATATTCCTAAAGTGAGAAATTAAAATAGATAAAGGACATAAAAAAAATGATATCATTAATGAAAAATATTAACATGGAATACTAGAATATTAGAATAACAATAATAATGATATTTACAAAATAAAACAAATCATGTACTAATAATAAAATAGGAAAAATGATATATTTGGTAATAATAATATAAAATAATAATATGTACATGAAAATACATATATATATATGCATATAATAAAAGTATGTAATAATAATAATAATAATAATAATATCTACAATAAAAGAAAATATTAGGAAAGCGTACATAAAAAATATATACATAAAAATATACAACAATAATATAAAATAATGATATTTACAAATATATATATATGTATATATATATATACATATGTACATAAAATATACATTAATATAATAATAGTTATAATAATACTAGCAATAGTAATAATTTGTAATAATAATATATACACAATATGGTATTTAAAATATATATATATATATAATAGTATTTAAGAATATATACATAAGAAATATATAACTAATGGCATTAAAAATATATACATAATATATATAAAATACCTAAAAAAGGGAAAGAAGAGAGAATGGAGGGGAAAGGAAATCCGGCCAAGGGGGGGTCACATCGGTCGATCGTCGTCGTCATCATTGTCACGCCAAAACCGCATTACCTGGGCGGAAAAGGTAATTTTTTAACAATATATGTATATATAAAGAAAGAAAAAACAACACAAAAAGAAAGAAAAAGATTGAAAGAAGAGGAAAAAAGAAAAATGCAACCTTTTATTGATGTTTCTTTTGTGTTCAAAATTTGAAGGATTTTGTGTTTGTCTACTCTTTTTTTTTAATCTTTTCAAAATCCCCCCTTACATGATTTTGAATGGCTTTTTATAGCCATCTTTTACATGATTTTCTATTATTTCTTTTTCTATTTTGTAGGTGGTGGTGGTAGACAATGAATATCAAAAATAGGAGGAAAAATGGGGCAAGTGGGAAAGTGGTTAGGTGGCTAGGGTTTCTTGGTTTTTTTTGGGGGGTTAGGTTTTTTCTTTTTTTTTTGGGGGTTAGGTTTTTTCTTTTTTTTTTGGTTAGGTTTTTTTTTTAGGGGGGAGGGCTTAATGGGCTTTTGAATTGGGTTTAATATTTGGGTTTTGTAATGGGTTTGGGTAGATGTAAATGGGTCATGGGTTAAGGGTTTTAGTGGGTTTAGAGGTTTGGTTGGGTTTGATATAATCGGGCCGGGCAATTTGGGCTTCTACAATTGCCCTCTTTGCTCATTGTTGTGCAACGATAATAGAGCAAAGACTTTCAAGAAGACCAAACTTGCCAGTCTTGCTAGGTCTTGACTTGGTTTGGAACTCTTCTTGTTTAATTAGTCCCTTCAGGTCCACCGCATCTTGCGACTTTGGTTCAATCCATCGCAAATTTGGAGATATGCCTTGTAGCTTCAATCTGCTCCAATGTAACTTCAAGGATATGAGATTTGTGGCTTCGATCCGCTTCATCGTAACCCGGAAAGATAAGATCTACAACTTCAATATGCTCTTCTATCGCCGGTGAGATAAGGTTTTGGTCTTCTTTCTGCGGCTCCGAAAGGTAAGATCGATGCCCTCGATCAACTCCACTCGCAACTTTAAGGAGACAAAATCGGCGTCTTCAATCAGCTTCAATCTTTATTCTCTACTCAAGCATGTGATCCCGAGCTCAACTCATTTTTCGCAATATGAATTGACTTTCTAAAAACAGACATTAAAAACAGAAATTGAAAATAGCTCAGCGCGTGAGCCAAGGCTCAACTCACCTCTCGCAATATGAGTTGATTTTTGAAAAACAGAAATTAAAAGACTCAACTCAACTCTCGTAGAAATTAAAAAGCTCAACTCACATCTCGCAATATGAGTTGAATTTTTTGAAAAAAACAAGAATTGAAAATAGCTCAATCGTGAGCCAAGGCTCAACTCACTTCTCAATATGAGTTGATTTTTGAAAACAAAATTTGAAAACAGATTTTGAAAATACCTCGACATGTGACCGAGGCTCAACTCACATCTCGCAATGTGAGTTGATTTTTTGAAAAATATAAATTGAAAAAATGCCTCGGTGTGTGATCTCAAGCTCAACTCACCTCTCGCAATATGAGTTGATTTTTTCGAAAGATAGAAATTGAAAATAGCTCGGTCGTGAGCCAAGGCTCAACTTACCTCTCGCAATATGAGTTGATTTTTTGAAAGGCGAAATTGAAAACGAAAATTGAAAATACCTCGTGTGACTGAGGCTCAACTCGCTCTCACAATACGAGTTGATTTTTTGACAACAGAATTGAAATTACCTCAGCGTGTCACGAGGCTCAACTCACCTCTCGCATAATATGAGTTGATTTTTTGAAAATGAAATTGAAAATACCTCGGCATGTCTTGAGGCTCAACTAATTTCTCGCAATATGAGTTGAATTTTGAAAAGAAATTGAAATTACCTCGGCGTGTCTTGAGGCTCAACTCATTTTGAACAGAAATTAAAATTACCTCAACGTGTCTTGAGGCTCAACTCATTTCTCGCAATATGAGTTGAATTTTGAAAATAGAAATTGAAATTACCTCAACGTGTCTTGATGCTCAACTTATTTCTCGCAATATGAGTTGAATTTTTTTTGAAAGATAGAAATTGAAAATACCTCAGCATGTGAACCGAGGCTCAACTCACTTCTCGCAATATGAGCTGATTTTGAAAAAGTAGAAATTAAAAGGTTCAACCCACCTCTCGCAATATGAGTTGATTCTTGAACAACGTAAATTGAAAACAGAAATTGAAAATACCTCAGCGTAACCTGAGGCTCAACTCACCTCTCGCAATATGAGCTGATTTTGAAAAAAGTAGAAATTAAAAGGTTCAACCCACTTCTCGCAATATGAGTTGATTCTTGAACAACGTAAATTGAAAAGAAATTGAAAATACCTCGGCGTGACACGAGGCTCAACTCACCTCTCATAATATGAGCTGATTTTGAAAAAGTAGAAATTAAAAGGTTCAACCCACTTCTATAATATGAGTTGATTCTTGAACAACGTAAATTGAAAAAGAAATTGAAAATACCCGGTGTGACTTGAGGCTCAACTCACCTCTCGCAATATGAGCTGATTTTGAAAAAGTAAAATTAAAAGGTTCAACCCACCTCTCGCAATATGAGTTGATTCTTGAACAACGTAAATTGAAAACAGAATTGAAAATACCTCGGCGTGACACGAGGCTCAACTCACCTCTCGCAATATGAGTTGAAATTAAAACACAAAATTGAAAATACCTCAACAGTGCTCGAGGCTCAACTCACCTCTAGCAATATGAGTTGATTTTGAAAAACAAAATTAAAAGGCTTAACTCACCTCTCGCAATATGAGTCAATTTAAAACGTAAACTAAAAATACCTCGGCGTGCCTCGAGGCTCAACTCACTTCTCAATATGAGTTGATTTTGAAAACAAAAATTAAAAATACCTCAACGTTTCTTGAGGCTCAACTCATCTCTCGCAATATGAGTTGATTTCCTTGAAAAGCATGAATTAAAAACATCAAAATACCAAAACACGTCCTTTGGTAGAATTCGTGTCTTTTCCTTTGATTCATGTGACTCTCATTCAAGATTTCTTGCTCATTGGGTACTGTATATGCCATGTATGATGTTATCATGATATGCACATGTTTGTCTTAAATGCTTTTATGCCTACATGATTATGCAAAGTGCTCCTTAAGCATGTTTGTCGGATGTCCATTTAGCCACGATTGTTGAGGATCTGTGTTCATTGCTTTGATTCTCGACTTTCTCTTGAGCCTTCTACTGTCTTCAAGCTTCACGAGTAATCGACGTTTCTCGATATCACTCTTCCGCTTCGATTGAACTTTGTTCTTACTTTGAGACTCTTGTGCTTATCAAATTTTCATCCAGGTAATGCTTAACATTTTTTTTGTTTAGAGTATGTCATTTCACCATTTATCATGTAAATAAACACATAATGAGATGCATGAAAAAGGTCAGGTAGGGACAAAAATGATATTTCATATTATCTATTTCAAATGTGGCAAACAAAGCAAGTTAACCAATGAGAGTAAAAAATGTCAAAAAGAAAGAAAGGATCGTATTCAATGGATACAAATGCTCTAGATATTCAACACATGAACTCTTCCTCGTTCCTCAATCAAAAATTTTTTCGAGCGCGGCTTCTTGCGTAGAAGATTTCGAGCTTTCAGAAATGCTTCAAATACTGTAGCCTCACTGCTTGACCTATCGTTCAACCGCCAGGTTTGTTTCATTAGGACGCCCTCTCGGGTTTTCATCCTAATCTTTTTGTACTAATCAAGACGCCTTTTGGTTTTCGCCTTGATCCCCCCCCCTTTTTTTTTTAAGATGCCCTTTTCGGGTTTTCATCTTAAGCATAATATTTCTTCACAGCATCTGAGTTCACTGGATTCGACAACTCTTTCCCATCCATCTCGGTAAGGATCAAAGCTCCTCCTGAGAATGCCTTCTTTACGACATACGGTCCTTCCCAGTTTGATGCCCATTTCCCTCGCAGATCTTTTTGTATTGGGAGAATTTTTCTCAGCACGAGTTCTCCTTCATGGAATTCTCTTGGTCGTACCTTCTTGTCATGGGCTGCTATCATTCTTTTTTGGTACATCTGCCCATGACAAATTGCCCTGAGACGCTTTTCTTCAATGAGGTTCAGCTGATCATATCGAGCTTGTACCCATTCTGCTTCTTCCAACTTTGATTTTATTAAGACTCGTAGGGAAGGGATCTCAACCTCGATAGGTAGCACAGCTTCCATTCCATAAACCAGAGAGAAGGGAGTTGCTCCCGTAGATGTTCGTACAAATGTGCGATATGCAAACAAAGCAAATGGAAGCTTCTCGTGCCAATCTTTAAACTTCTCAATCATTTTCTCAATGATCCTCTTAATATTTTTATTGGCTGCTTCAATGCCCCGTTCATCTTTGGCCGATAGGGCGAGGAGTTATGATGCTTTATTTGGAATTGCTCGCATACTTCCTTCATCATCTTGTTATTCAGATTCATGGTGTTATCTGAAATGATTCTTTCAGGCAAACCATATCGACAAATGATTTCCTTCTTCAAAAACCTGCAAACTGCAGTCTTGGTCACATTGGCAAACGAAGCGGCTTCTATCCATTTTGTGAAGTAATCAAAGACCACAAAAATGAATCGATGTCCATTAGAAGCTTTCAGGAAAATAGGCCCTATGACATCCATGCCCCACATAGAAAAAGGCCACGGAGAAGTCATGACGTGAAGGGGCGAAGGGGCTACATGAATTTTATCGCCGTAGATTTGACATTTGTGGCATTTTCTGGCAAAACTAATGCAGTAGCTTTCCATCGTCAACTAGTAGTAACCGAGTCTCGTAGTCTTTCTGGCCATACTGAAACCATTGGCATGTGTCCCACAGATTCCCTCATGGACATCTACAGGTATCTTTCTAGCTTCAACATCATCCACACATCTCAAAAGCATCTGATCCTTTCCTCTTTTATACAGGATATCCCCATCAAGAACAAATCCCGCTGCCATTCTTCTAATTGTTCTTTTATCGTTCTCATTCGCTTGTTCGGGATACCTTTGATTCTTGATATATTCTAAGATATCATAGAACCAAGGTCGTCCGTCTACTTCTTTCTCAATGCTACAACAGTGTGCAGGGACCTCGTATATGCTCATTTTGAGGGGCATTATTTCTGCTTCTTTACTTGCTTTGAACATTGAAGCCAAAGTGGCCAGGGCATCAGCCAGTTGGTTCTCTTCTTGTGGGAAGTAATGAAAAGTTATTTCTTTGAATTGCTTGATCAATCCAGCCACTAAATCGCTGTACTTAATCAATTTTGAGTCCCTTACTTCCCACTCTCCACGAATTTGGTAAATTACTAGGGCTGAGTCCCCGTACACCTCTAAGATCTTGATGTTTCGTTCGATAGCTGCACGAAGCCCCATGACACAGGCCTCATATTCTGCGATATTATTGGTACAGAAGAAGTTAATTCTTGCGGTGAACGGATAATGATTCTCGTCTGGTGATACCAGGATTGCTCCTATTCCATGCCCTAAAGCATTTGACGCACCATCAAAGCACATCTTCCATGACTTCTCTTTTGATGACTCGGATTCTATTTCTGTGATGCACATTAAGTCTTCATCTGGGAAATCGAATCTTAAAGGCTCATATTCCTCTGTCGTTCGAGTTGCTAAGAAGTCAGCTATTGCGCTCCCTTTTATCGACTTCTAACTTACATAGGCAATGTCATATTCCGAAAGGAGGATCTGCCATCGTGCTATTCTTTCTGATAGTACCGGCGATTCTATCATGTATTTTATTGGGTCCAGCTTTGAAATTAGCCATGTCGTGTGATACAACATATATTGTCTGAGTCTCCAAGCTACCCAAACCAGAGCGCAACAATATTTCTCAATGGACGAATATTTTACCTCATATTCAGAGAACTTTTTGCTGAGGTAGTAGATCACTTTTTCTTTCTTTCCTGACTCGTCGTGTTACCCCAGTAAGCAACCCATTGAACTTTCGAACACAGTCAAATACAATATCAATGGTCTTCCAGGAGTTGGCGGTACTAGCACTGGAGGACTGGACGAATATTGTTTTATCTTATCAAAGGCTACCTGGCATTCCTCGTTCCATTCTCCCGGGTTATGTTTTCAAAGAAGCCGAAAGATTGGGTCGCATTGGTTGGTAAGTTGAGCGATAAACCGGGCGATGTAGTTTAATCTCCCTAAAAATCCTCTAACTTCCTTTTACATGCGCGGAGGTGGTAATTCTTGGATGGCTTTTATTTTATCTAGATCAACTTCAATACCTCTTTCACTGACAATGAAGCCTAGCAACTTTCCCGAGGTAGCCCCAAATGTACATTTGGCTGGATTAAGCTTTAGCTAAAACTTTCTCAGCCTTTCAAACAACTTCTTGAGGTTCACTACATGCTCCTCTTCCCCTCGGGATTTAGCAATCATGTCGTCGACGTAGACCTCTATTTCTTTATGCATCATGTCATGGAATAACGTTACCATAGCCCTCTGATATGTTGCCCCAGTATTCTTTAACCCGAATGGCATCACCTTGTAGCAGAACGTTCCCCACATTGTTATGAAGGTAGTTTTCTCCATATCCTTAGGGGCCATCTTGATCTGATTATACCCCGAGAATCCATCCATGAAAGAAAACAATGAATGTTTTGCTGTGTAGTCCACCAACGTGTCAATATGTGGCAAGGGAAAATTATCTTTTGGGCTTGCTCGATTCAGGTCACGGTAATCCACGTACATTCGTACTTTGCCATCTTTCTTTGGTACCGGGACTATGTTAGCCACCCATTTTGGATATTTGGAGGGTTGTAGGAAGCCAGCGTCACATTGCTTCTTGACTTCCTCTTTTATTTTCAACAACATTTCGAGTCTCATCCGTCTTAATTTTTGCTGGATGGGCTTGCATTCTGGATTTAATGGGAGCTTATGGACCACTAAATCTTCATTTAGCCCTGGCATGTCCTGATATGACCATACGAAAACATCTTTGTATTCGCAGAATAAAGTGATCAAACTATGCCTGGTACTCTCTGAAATAGAAGTCCCAATCTTCACTTCTTGTTTCCTCTCTTCAGTGCCCAAATTTATTATTTCCACAGATTCTTCATGAGGCCAAATCTGTTTATCTTCTTGTTCCACCATTCTTAACAATTCCGGAGACGAAACATAATCTTCAGCATTTTTTTCGGCTTCAAATTCTCCTAAGCAAACAGCCTTCTCAAAATCAATTTCAAGATTCGTAACGGGCTTATTCACGTCGTCAATATCTGAGCACCTGAAATTTGAATGGAAAAGGAAGCTATAGAGGGACATCCAAGTATTGGAAACAACAAACAAAATGTTATGTCATGGCAATGAGGCAAATGTAAGGGTAGGCTATGAAATGAGAAAATAATTATGAAATTAGCGATAATGCGAAAAATCGTGACAAAATGCATCTTCATTGATGTTCATTTAAATGATAAAGAGCGAATGCAAGCTCTTACAAAAGAATTCTATTTTATCTAAGGACACAATAGATGGTTAATGTTTAGCATTACTCTGAAGACTTATAGACTATAAGAATCTCCTCGGCAGTCCAATTGTTCAACATGAAACCAGGAGGGCAAGGGGGTATCCTCGAGACATCTTTACTTGCACCAGCCACTTTGTCAATGGCATTTATACTGACATTCTGAAAACCCCTTTCAATTAACCCCAGCATGTTTCGTGGATCATCTTGTCCAGGGTACATCATTCCCACAGATGTAAATGTTTTTGATAAAGGAGGGTACTCTATTGGTTCCCATTCTGGTTCTCGGCCCAAAGTTCTTGCAATTCTTCTCTCTTGATCATTCTTCCACTGTCTTCTTCTTTGACGCATGTCAGGCTGGAACCCCAAACCGTATCAGGCCCTGTGGTGCACTGGCTTTAAAGCCCTGACTATTCTTTGCAGATATCTTCCATTGAATTCAGCCTCCATTACTCTAGCTTGTCGTCGCGTTTTATACGGATGACGTGGTTCCAGTCTTGTGGTATTACAACTGCGAATTATATATTTTATCTTCAGCGACCGAGTATGGGATATGCAATGTATGAATGAATGTATGAATGAATGCATGAATGTCAAATGAATGTCGATCATGAATGAATATGCAAAATTTGGTGTTAATTTCAAGATAGCCCCTATTTAGGCATTTCCTTAATCAAAGGAGTATTACACAATGTTTCAGTCACTCGTATAATTGACTCCTCCATTAGAAACCCGTTTTTGGCAACCAATCTCTAATCAACACCTTCCTAACAAGATGCCTTCGATGCATGATGAAAAATAAAAATACATACAAACGACCTTGGTTAGCGCAACACATATAAACAGAGAAAAATTGTGGAAAATCTAACAAATTAAGCTACTTGGTCCAGTGGACTTGATTCCCTTGCTTAGAAAGCACAAATGTAAAAGAAATAGAAGGTAAGATGTGCTTTTCCTGTGTACTTATTTCGGTGACTACTAAACGAGCGGAGGTTCGGCATGGCTCTAGTTGGATGGCTCGTATGGTTCACTATATGCGGTTTTCATTCTAGATGGGTACTCGAATCGTCTGCACTGTCATCTACTAAGATTAGTACAGAGCCTCGGTCATGGCCCATCATAGGCTTACGAGATCAATTCGAGGGATTACATTTACTTATACCTATGCAGAGGGACAAGTTAACTCACGAAAGCATAAGTCATATGTAACCCGAAAGTATTCACTAGCCTGTGCGGAGGAACGAGTTAACTCACGAAGGCGTAGCGTTTACTTTCACTTAATGGGGACGAGCCGGGTATAGAGCTCATGTTATGTAACAAAATGCACGTGCACGGTGTGTGGGATAAACTTGCAAACCTTTACGTTTTAAAAAAACTAAACCTAAACTAAAATCACAAAAATTTAAAGTGAAAAACAACCGGATAAAACAAGTTAGAACATATACAACACGATGCAAATGCATGATTTTTTGAAAACAAAAATTTGAGGATCACGACTAAATGTTAATTTGAACAAGGAACTTTGAAAATTTTGACAACGCGAGTTTAATTCGACTCGACTCTCAAAAGGTTCCCAATGGAGTCGCCAAATTGTAGCGACGTAAAAAAATTTAGTTTCGCTTGGTCGCTAATTGTGGCGATTTATTAAACATTTGAAAACCAACTTTCGATTTTATTAAAAAGGAGTCGCCACCGATCTTTTTCTAGGTGTGACCGGACACCTAATAAACCATCCTTTTAGAAAAAGAAAACTTATTATTATACAAAAATGAGGGCGAATTTAGGTCTACGTCAAAAGTCCAGAGAAAAATTGGGGTTCGAGTCGATTCTGTGAGGAAGGTATTAGCACCTCGCGACGCCCAAAATTGGTATCTCATAAACATGTGTTGACTTGATTTTCAAAATACGAGTTCAATATAATATTTAATCGTGATCCGATTGAAAATGAGAATTTTAGTTTTCGATTTTTTAGAAAGGGTGTCCTGTTTTTTAACACAAGTTTATTTAATTTCACCCAACATAGCGATGAAATCGATAGCTTAATATTAAATCGGTACATTGCCTTATTTTTGAAATTAATTAAAACATGAGAAAAATATTCCTAAAGTGAGAAATTAAAATAGATAAAGGACTTAAAAAAAATGATATCATTAATGAAAAATATTAACATGGAATACTAGAATATTAGAATAACAATAATAATGATATTTACAAAATAAAACAAATCATGTACTAATAATAAAATAGGAAAATGATATATTTGGTAATAATAATATAAAATAATAATATGTACATGAAAATACATATATATATATGCATATAATAAAAGTATGTAATAATAATAATAATAATAATAATATCTACAATAAAAGAAAATATTAGGAAACGTACATAAAAAATATATACATAAAAATATACAACAATAATATAAAATAATGATATGTACAAATATATATATATATATATATATATACATATGTACATAAAATATACATTAATATAATAATAGTTATAATAATACTAGCAATAGTAATAATTTGTAATAATAATATATACACAATATGGTATTTAAAATATATATATATATATATATATATATATATAATAGTATTTAAGAATATATACATAAGAAATATATAACTAATGGCATTAAAAATATATACATAATATATATAAAATACCTAAAAAAGGGAAAGAAGAGAGAATGGAGGGGAAAGGAAATCGGCCAAGGGGGCGGTCCTTGGTCGATCGTCGGTCATCATTGTCGCCAAACCACCACACACAGTGTATGAAAAGGTAATTTTTTAACAATATATGTATATATAAAGAAAGAAAAAACAACACAAAAAGAAAGAAAAAGATTCGAAAGAAGAGGAAAAAAAGAAAAAATGCAACCTTTTTATTGATGTTTCTTTTGTGTTCAAAATTTGAAGGGATTTTTGTGTTTGTCTCCTCTTTTTTTTTTTAATCTTTTCAAAATCCCCCCTTACATGATTTTGAATGGCTTTTTATAGCCATCTTTTACATGATTTTCTATTATTTCTTTTTCTATTTTGTAGGTGGTGGTGGTAGACAATGAATATCAAAAATGGGAGGAAAAATGGGGCAAGTGGGAAAGTGGTTAGGTGGCTAGGGTTTCTTGGTTTTTTTTGGGGGGTTAGGTTTTTTCTTTTTTTTTGGGGGGTTAGGTTTTTCTTTTTTTTTTTGGTTAGGTTTTTTTTGGGGGGCTTAATGGGCTTTTGAATTGAGTTTAATATTTGGGTTTTGTAATGGGTTTGGGTAGATGTAAATGGGTCATGGGTTAAAGGTTTTAGTGGGTTTAGAGGTTTGGTTGGGTTTTGATATAATCGGGCCCGAGCAATTTGGGCTTCTACAGAAATTATTTAGCATTAAGAGAAAAAATTTATCAAAAAGTCCAATGGCTACCGTGTAAAATTAATCAAAATAAAAGTTGCTTGTGACTTTTGAATTTGAATAAGGTTAAAACTAAACCAATCCAATTGATAAACTTGCATATACAAGCAATTTATATTAGAATTGTTCATGAGTTAGGTTATTCATTCATGTCTGAAGATTCACTTGAAATTTGAGAGGATTTGGACAAAAATATTATGTCCAAAAAATGGGCTTAAACAAAAAATTAGGCCCGTTTAAAGTATGGGTCGAGCTCAAACTTGAACATTTAAGGCCCGTCCTCAAACCAACTCGACCTAGCCCATTTTAAAGTTTATAATACTTTATATTATGTTATTTTTATATTATATATAATTTATAACACTTTAAAAAAATAAATGTATACTAAATATATATACTCTAATGTAAACATTAAATTAATGTTAAGGTGACTAGATAAAATTTTAATAAATAAATAAATAAATTAAAATAATTAAATACTAAATTAAAATAATTCAAAAATAAAATGGGTGGGACTAAAATGGGCTTGGGTTAGTCTTTTTATGCCTATATTTTAGGTCATGCTGGGTTGAGACGAGCCTATGCATAATATTAACATACTTTATTCTTGTCCAAGTCCGGCCTAGCCCATGGGCAGCTCTAGATTCAATAATTTAAATAAAAATATTTTAATAATTAAGTGACTATTTTATAATTTTTTAAAGTAATTGAAACATAAATTTATTAATAATTAGACAATTTACTTGATATATTTATATATAATCCTTTCTTGTTTTCAGTAATATGTTGGTTGGATGGTTGACTTTGATTCTATATACTAAAGCTTAAAATCATATATTAAAGAATGGGAGGTGTTGAGTGTCACATCCATGGGAAATTAAATTTTGATGGGAGAAGTTTTAATTAACTTGTAGATTGTAGAAAGAATTGAATCTGAGAAATGACTTTAACTATCAATCAAATACTTTTCTATTTGTAGTCTTGTATTTGAATTTTAGAAAGAATATTGAAATTTATGTGATGGGAAAAAGATAGCTGTTAAAATATCCTTCAAGTCCCTGTATTTATTATATGTTTAGAATCTAGTCTATTTACTTTTATTTTCAAGAATTTAGTCTCTTTACTTTTGGATTTAAAAATCTAGTTCCAATTATTAATACGGTTAAAAATCTTTTGTTAAATTCAAGTCCATTGCAATGTTATTTCTTTTGTTATATGGCTATCAAATCAGTATTTTTATTATTTTAAAATATCATATCAATAAATTTAACGAAAATAAATTTAACAGTTTGAACATTTTCACTTGAATTTTAAATTTAAAAAGTAGATAAACTAGATTCCTGAAAGTAAAAAGTTGAAGGATGAAATTCTAAATATACAAAAAAAATACAAGGACTTGGAGTCTATTTTAACCAAGAATAAATTTTAGTCATCCATGTTGCGGGAAATCTGGGTACCGAATGATGCACCAAAGGACGACACAGCATGGTTACATGGCTCCGAGAAATATATATATATATATATTTTAATACAGTATTGGGATGAGGGAGACTTTCAATTCTTAACTCTGGTGGGCTTCATTACAAAATCCTTCAAATTATATTTTTATTCACTTAAGTACTTAAAGTTTTTTTATCAAAATTAATATTTAAATTATTAATTTTATCTTATTTTATTAAAAAATACGTCATCAAATAAAAATGATATTGTGATTTGAAATAAAATGAGACAAAATTAATAATTTAACTATCATTTTTAATAAAAAAACTTTAAGTTTTAATAGTAAAATGAACAATCTTACAACACAAATATAGAAACAAATTACAACTACAACAAAATACGATAAATCCAAATTTAACTTGGCCCCTGATATGATTTCTTTTTTGTTAAAAATCATTTGAAGACAGAGGCTGATGGGTGCTATCACAAATGAAGATATTGTTATAGATGATGGCAGCAATGGCGGCTCCAATGAAGGGATGGATGAAATATTTGGAGGCAAGTTTGTTTTCTGGTTGCTTTTGTGGCTGAAATAATGACAGTACTTTATATTTTAAGTGTTGGCAAATTTTAGAATAAAATTATTGGGCTATTAATTTTAGAATAAAATTATTTTAGATGTATAAAGTTCGTATTTAAAGACTAGTTGAGTTGAAATTGAAAACTTGAAGTTTGATTTCTTTTGGCTCAAGACAAATTCCTTGTTAAATAAGGAAAGTCACTTTTCATATTTTGAAGGCATTGGAATAAATCGAAACTCTTATAGAAGTAGTATCTTGTATTGATTTTTAGACTTCTTCAATTTTGTCTAGGTCAAATTGAACATTAAGAGAACTGAGACCTTCAGAGATTGATAGAGCATAATTTGTTCAGGTTAGGAACGTTTTATGTGTGCATTATTTTTGTAAGCAATCAAGAGAGTCTCTTGAATTGCAAGACTAAGCTTTTGAGAGAGAAGCTTAGAGTGAGAGTAATCTACTATTTATATAACGGTGAGATTGCTAAATTAATTACTGTTAGACTAATGCTAGGACTTAAATCATTGGTTTTACTATAAGAGAGGTAATGCATCATTGCTCCGGGTAAAACCCCGCAAACGTAAATTAAGGTCGAACTATATAAATAATCTTAGTGTTCTTTATTGTTAATGCATTTTCTGTTTCGTAGTCGAACTGTGCATGGCCACAGTTTCAAGCATCATTTTAACCATAATTTTTGTTTGTCAGGCAAGTGCATCCCCTCCATTTCTTCAATTGATATCAAAGTCTTACACTTAATACAAATAGTGTTTATTCTTGATAATATTTAAATTTAAATGATGGAGAAAAAATTATTTATTTGTTAGGTCATTAAATAGAATTATAAGCACGATTCAACACGTTCAAACTCATAACGGTAACATTGCTAGTGTCAACCAAAATAAGACTCAATCGGTAATATTTTAGATTTAAAAGAGTATACGTAGTTAATTTATTATAGAGTTTCTATGTAGTTTTGCCCTCTAAACTTGTTCAAAAGTACTTAGTTAGTACCTAATTTTTTTTTTTTGTACCTAATTGGTACCAGAGCTTACATTTTGTCACCTAAGTTAGTACATTTACACTAACACCGTTAGTTTGTATCAGCGTGGTACCGATAGCCAATCTGGTGGTGGCACATGCAGCCTTTTAGTATGTCATGTGTTGAGCATAAATAAAAATTTTAAAAATATTTAAAATTAAATAAATTAATAAATATATATAAAAATTTTGTCCAAGTTCATTCTAAATGTGAAAAAATTATATTTTTTTATTAATTTATATAATATTTTATAAATTTTTAAATTTATATATGCTACATGGCGTACTAAAACGTTGTCATGTGCTACTAATGGATTGGTTATAAGTATCATGTCAGCAACTAACAATGTTAGTGTAAAGGTACCAACCTAGGTGACGGATTACAAGTTCAATTACCAACTATGTACAAAAAGAAAATCAGATACAAACTAAATACTTTTGGACAAATTTAGGGACAAATTACATATTAACCTTTATTTAATTTAATAATATTCTAATGTTTTATTAATATAAACAATATTGAGAATGAGAACGAGTGTTTTCTTATAATAATTCTATGTAAAAATTCAGATTTTTATAAGAACAAATTAAAATCAATTTTATAAAAAAATAATAAAAATATATATATATATATATATATATATATAAACTCAAGAGTTTGTGTTTGGTTATTATTAACACTTTGATACAGCATTTCCTTCCAATTGTTTAGCATAATTAGAAAATTTTATCGAAATCAAAGTTGCTTGTGATTTTTGAATTTGACTAAAGGTTAAAAGTAAGCAAACCCCATAAAGAAACTTGTATATAAAAGCTCAAAGTAATCAGATAAGCAGCTGAGATTGATTTGCAATTGATCTCCATTTTTGCAAATCACCCAAGACAATCAAGCAATATGAGAAGGGGCTTCCAACATCTCCAATTTTGAGTACTATAGAGAGTTGTCATGGAAGATTTCATAAGTAGTTTACCAGATGAACTACTTTTCCACATAATTTCTCTACTTCCCTTTGAATCTGCAATCCAAACCATTTTCCTATCAACCCGATGGAGATTTCTATGGAACCTGCCATTGGTTCAACATGGCACCAAAGAAGATGTTCCCTCTGCAGTTTCTGGGTTCATTGCAAATTTTGATGAACACAATCCAACAAGGAATACCAGAAGATTTCGGTTCCATTTCGGGGAATACGGTCTCTTATCAGCCATACTTGCACCTAACAATAAGCTTCACCTTCATTTCTCAGATGAAAACATGCAAAATCCAAAACATTTTAGTTGGCAAATAGAGTTGAATAACCCCCAAAATCTCAGTGACCATCAGCCAACTCCCTCTACTTTCTTCATTAAGACCCTGAATTTGACATCAGTAAACCACCTTAGCAGTGAAGCAGTTTCGTGTATGGTCTCGAAATTTCAGCTTCTTGAGAACCTGAAAATCATTGGGTGCCATGGATTGGAATCAATGAGCATTGATTCTGATACAAAGCTTTTGAGCTTAACCATCTTTGATTGTCCACACTTAAAATCTCTCCATATTAGATCCTATAAACTTAGGACCTTTTTGTATAGAGGGAAATTTCCATGGTTTCTGCCTGAGTTTCATTTCAACCTTGGAAATGCCATGCTTGATTCTAGGCAAGGCCCTGCTTTCAATACCTTCAAAACATGTGATTTTGATCGAGTGCTGCTGACCATCAAGAATTCTGAAATTCTTACCTTGTGCAAATGGACTTTTGAGGTATGTTCTCTATTTCTCCAACTCTAGTTTCTAGTCCTAACTAATAAAAAAACTCTATTTAGTTTAATTGATTCATACATTCACCTCTAAGAGGTTGACATCAGTTTAAGATTTGAGTCCAGAAATTTATAACTTATTTTTTATCAAATTATGTGACTTCCAACATGATTATAATGAAATAAAAATAACTAAACTAAAATTCATTTGATTCGTGCAGTAATCCTTAAAAGGTGGAATCTAATAAATTTTGACATTTAAATCTTAACATTTTTATATCAAAATCGATAACTTTATTAATTAAAAATATATTATATTATGTTTTCTTGTTATTGAATGTAATTAATTTTTTTTCCAAATACAGGCATTAATTTGTCCATCGCTATCATCTTTTTTCCAATTTTATAAACTAAAGGAGCTATGGTGGATCGATAATTATTCAAAGGGATTTTACAATTGTGATGCTTTAATCACATTTTTAAAACTTTGTCCTTCCTTAGAGCTACTCTTTGTGACTGTAAGCTTAATTTTCCTTTCACTTTGAGTGTGTGAAATTACTTCATTTAATCATGAATTAGACATAGCACTGCAATTTTCCTTTCACTTTGATCCTTACCTGTGCAGATCGATCACAATAGCTATGTCATGCCAAATGCAACTAAATGTTCCAAGCAAGTGAGCAGATGCACAAAATTACAGCATCTCAAAGTGGTCAAATTGGAAGGGTTTGACAATCAAGATAATGAGATTTTATTGATGGAACGTTTACGAGATGTTATTACCGTCGAGCCATTAATCTTATCGACATCGAACGGAATATGTCTCCCAAACTTGATTAGGGTCCCTTCTCATGATTCTCACTCCCGAACGATGTCTCATTCATTAGTGTCACAAGAAATGTATTCTTATAAGTTCGTTCAAGTAAAACACAATAATCAGTTATGTCCCAAACATGGTCACATAAGTTTATAGGGTTACGAAATCATAAGTATAGATTCCAACACTATTTTTATAATGCATTTTTTTGTTATATAAATTCTACACTTTAAAGATATATACATAGTTAGTAAGATCATGGGAATTAAAAATATCCACCTTTTTCCTTGTTTTTCTTCAAACTTTTTAAAGTTGAATACTTAAACAGGAGCAATGAAAGCATACGACTTTTCCCTGTTTGGTTACCGGGAAAGTAAGTAGAGAAAATGTAAAGAAAAGGGTGTGCTACATGTTTGAAGATGAAGAGAGAGAAAATATGTTCGTAGGTTTCTTTTTTTAGTGAGTCTTTTTTAATAGCAAACGCAAAGTCAAAATAAATAAATAAAAATAGAGAGGGAAGAATTGGATTATAAATTTTTGGAAAATTAAAATTGTCATATATTAGTTCCCAATTTTACAATATCTATAAGAATTTAATAGTAATTTTATCATTTTTGGGATCAAGACCTCTTCTTCCTCTCTAGAATTATAGAAGTTTTCATAGACTAAGCTAGACTTAGGTGTAATATTTACTCATTTTATACTTGTCCAAGTCCAACCGGACCTGAAATATGAGTCTAAAATTTTATTTAATTTCGTCCATATTAATTATTAGTTAACCCAAATCTATTTTAGGCTCGCCTATATTATCTTTTACAATTATTTAAAAAATAATTTAAACAAATCTATTTTTTTGTCTAAATTTTGAGTCTAATATTTTTTCTCAAACCCTATTAAATTTTAGATAAATCTTTGGATTTAGATGATTGACCCAACCTTTGAATAGGTTGTACTAATTGATCAAATATCCAAATGTGCACTTCTTTTTTAAGTTTTCCTCACATTAAGGAATGAGATAATATATATTTTGGTTTCTGAACTTGTTCATTTGTACCTAATTGGCCATTAAAATTTTTTTTTATTTAGTTGGTCCCTAAACTTGTATTCCGTCAGTCAAATTAATTCTTCACACTAACACTGTCATTTTGTGGTGACGTGACATTTCTATCCTATCCAGTGGTGCCACTTGACAAACATAATTTATTTTTTTATTTTTTTATTTCTTAATTTATGTTTGTCATGTGGCACATTAAAAGATTACTAAGTGGGACTACCGAATTGGCTAGTGTTGTCACGTGGCAGTATCGATTTAACTTATAGTACTACGTTAGCACACTTAATGATGTTAGCGTAGAGGTACTAACTTAATTAATGAAATACAAATTTAAAAATTAACTAAATCAAAAATAATTAAAAGACCTACATATATATATATATGAACAAATTTAGGGGGCAAATTATATCTTAATATGTGTTGAGTGTCACATCCACGAAAAGAAATCTGATGGGAGAGGTTGAATAATTTACTTGTAGAAAGAATTGAATCTGAGAGGGAAAAATGTATAAGTTTATATATACCTATAGGAATGTCCTATTTACATGACACATGTCCAATATTTTATTTTCTTTACATAAGAAGATAATATTAGCTAAATTTGAATTTTAATTTCTTTAAATTGTTATGATTCAATCAAATCTATTGCTTATATGATATATGTCCAATGTTTTTTTGGCTAAATTTTAATTTTAATCTCTTTAATTTTATGGTTAAATTTTAATTTTAATTCTTATATTTCACTTAATTTTCTTTTTACATGAAAAATAATGGTTAAATTTTAATTCTAATAAACCTAGTTAAATTTCAGTTTTGATCTTTATATTTCTCTCAAATCAATAGCCTAAGGCCTTCCTTACATGACACATGCCCAATGTTTTCTTTTTCTTTATTTGACATGAAAGGATAATGGCTAAATTTCAATTCTAATCTCTTTAATTTTTATGGTTAAATTTAAGCTTTGATCACTATATTTCAATTAAATTTGAGATTTAATTTCTATACTTTAATTTTAATATAATTTTTCAACTTGACAATGTCATTAGTTAGTCAAAATACTTTATTCGATTAAAATGCTTACGTGAATTTTAAGAATTGATAACACCATTAAAATTCTCTATTAAATTCAAGTCAATTATAATTTCATTTTTTTGTTACATGGATACCAAGTGAGTATTTATTTTCAATTTTCAAAATGTTATACCAACAAATTTGATAGAAGAATTTTAACAATGTTTTTAAATGAACCTAAAATTTTAAATTTGAAAAGTAGAGGATTAAATTCGAAAATAAAAATATAAATATTAAATTTCAAATACGTACAAAAATTTTAAGCATATTCTAATATTTAATTTTTATTATATAATTTAATAAAATAAATAAATAAGTAAACCAATGCTAAACATGAATCAAACCATACTCATTAATTATCAATTAAATACTTTTTATAGAGTTTTGATAGTCTGATATTTGAATTTTAGAAAGAAGAGGAAGAATAATTTTAGTCATATTTGTTGTGGGAAATTTGGGCATTTTTTAGGCTTAATTATAAAATTGATCCTTAAATTATATCCTTTTTTTTCATTCAAATATCTAGAAAATTTTGTCAAAAGTTGTTACTAAACTATCAATTTTGTTTTATTAATTAATATTATGATTTGGGGTAAAATGAGACAAAATTAATAATTCAATTACTTTTTATTAGAAAGTTTTAAATACCTAAAAGGGCAAAGTGATAGAGGGTTAATTTTGCATTTAGGTCACTCTTTAAAGATGGAATGGTTGATGTTTATAAATAAGATGTTCATAGATATTTTGAACAGTGGAAGATAGTATATGGCTCCTGCAGGTAGATAGATATCTGGAAACAAACAACACAATTCCTGCAAAGTGAAAGCTTGTGTTGTCTTGTTTTTGAAACAGCTGTCTTTAATTGAAGAAGTTCATGGACAACTTGAAGTGGGAAACTTGCAATGATGAAACTATTTAAATAGATTAAAATTCGAGTGAATGTGTGATACATGTACGTGTTTAACATAATCAAAAACTTAAGTGGGATTCAGTAAAATCAAGAGGCTTTTAAATGCTCATACAACACAAATTTGAAAACAAATTACAACTACAACAACTCTAAATTCATTTCCCTTTTTTTTATTTTCTTTTTGACCTAAAAATGTCAGAGAGAAACTTGGCCCCTGACATGAATTTGTCTTTTTTTTTTTATTATTATTAAAAATCATTGGAAGGGAGAGGCTGATGGGTGCCATCACAAATGAAGATATTGTCATAGATGATGGCAGCAATGGCGGCTCCGATGAAGGGACCAACCCAATAGACCCAATGGTTAGTCCATGTCCAGCTGACAACAGCAGGACCGAATGAGACTGCCGGGTTCATCGAGGCACCATCGAAAGCACCGCCAGCCAAGATGTTGGCAGCAACTATGAAACCAATTGCAATAGGAGCAATGATCCCCAAATCTCCCTTTTTTGGATCCACTGCTGTGGCGTATACCGTGTAAACTAGGCCGAATGTCATGACGATCTCGAAGATGAGCGCGTTCCAGGTGGATACACCCGAGGATAGCGCGAAAGCTGATGTTTCCTACAGGTCATCGAAACAAGCAATATTAAGCATTAAACTAATACTTTTTTTTACATGAAATTAAAGCTATGGATATGAGAGGTTACCATTCCACCGGTGGCAAACTTGAGAAGCAAGCAAGCGACAACGGAGCCTAGCAACTGCGCAATCCAGTACCAAAAGCTTCGTAACAAAGTAATGTGGCCACCGATGAATGCCCCAAAGGTGACAGCAGGGTTAACATGACCACCTGAAATGTTTGCACCAACCGAAACCGCCACAAACAAGGCAAAGGCATGTGACAATGATGCAGCTACCAGCCCCGCTGGTGTGCTTGACCCATTATTCGTTAGCTTGTCTGCCATCAAATAAAACATTAGCCCCTTAATAGTACTTATTTGTTAGATTAATAATTTTTTCATTTTGAACCTTTAATCATCCATTCTACGTGAAAATAACAAAAGCAAATGAATTTTGAATCTTACTATAAGCCATCCCGGACCCTTCTCCGGCAAATACAAAAATAAGCATGGAAAAGAATTCAGCCAAAGCCGCTTTTATCACAGTCGGATGGCTGGCCTCTCCCGCTGTCCCAACCGCAATTCTATTCATCGGCATTTTTACTCAGCCTAAATTTTCTTTGATCAAAACAAGTTTGCTACTTTGGTTTCTAAGAAAGTAGCTTTTGTGTGTTAAAGTGTTTAATAAGAGGTTGAATTTTAAATATATCTAAAATAACGGCTAAGTAACCGGTAATGCAGGTACCCGGTAAAAAAGGAGCACAGTGGAAGAGCAGGGGGCCGTGGTTTTTTATGCCACATGTCGGTGACTTTACAGCTAATGAGTGGGACCTCTGATTGCCACTTGTGTGGCTGTGATTGATTGTAGTTACGTGGAATTCGGCTTGATAGCCGACCCAATGATGCGGTGGGCCAAGATGATAATTGTGTGGTGTGTGGTCCATTGAGAGTCTCGTAGAGGCGACCGAGATGGGCGGCTAGGAACCGACCATTTGAATATTCTATATCACAACGTGCAATTATTGTGGGCCCATAGGGATAGGCTATTTAATGTGGTTGTAAACGGACCCACTAGAATGCAACCCCTAGTATTGAGTTCCAGGGATGAAAAACCCCGGATCCGATGGGTTTTGATCCAACTCAATTTGATTAGGTCGGATTTTTTAAACCGGATTTTAAGGTGAGTTTATGAAAAACCAGCCAGCTTTGTCACAATATAATTATTAAAATATTCTTTTATATTGATTTAAAATATATAATAATAAAGTTTAGCTTAAAATATTGAAAAACTTTTCAAAAATCAATTAGGTCTTAGTTGAAAAGTATAAATAATGAGACCTTTAACTCAAAAGTAATAATTAATTGAGTCTTTCGAATTGTCATTTTCATTAAAGGTCTCTCACGGACTATTAAGTGTTAACGTAATGGATGATGTGATAGATGATATGATGGTTGACATGAAAATTTTGATGATGTGGTAGTGACATTGAGGGTTTAATTGAAGTGTTATTAATTTTGAGATTATATAAAAATTTTGATGAATTATAGAATTTTTATAAAAATAACTAAAATGAAAATATTAAATTTATTATAAAATTTATAGAAAATTATTAAATATTATAAAATTTTAAAAATTACTAAATGTTATAAAATTTTATTAATATGCTATGAAATAATGAAAATATTAAATAAATATTATAAAAATCTAGAAATGATAGAAAATTATATAAAATTAATTAAAATAATAAAATTTATAAAATTAATAAAAAAGTTAGAAAAACTTATTGAAAGTATAAAAAGTTGTAAAAGTTAAAATATATATAAGAAAATTATAGTTTTTTTTAAAAATTTGAAGGTTTGGATTAAATTTTAATAAGGGAGCTTGAAATGTGATGATAATCGACTTGGATGGGGTGTTGAGTAAAAGGTTCAAGAAATAATAGATTTAGTGTGTGGTAATTTAAGGTAAGTAATGAATAATGGTTTTGATTGAGGAAACATGATCAATGCACGTTGATAAGGATGGTTTACATTTTGACGTGGGGCAACATGTATGGGAAAACAAAAAAATGAGTAGTAATTTTATTAAAAAACTTAAAACTTATTATAAATTACTATAATAGTATAAATTTTTTAAAATTATAAAATATATATAAGTTATTAACTGTTATAAAAAATTAAAATTATTGCTTTTTTATAAATTTTTATTATTTTTATAATTTTTGAAAGTGTTATATAATCCCTAAAAATCAATTAAGCTCTCCTAAAATACTTAAAAAGTCAATTAAGACCTCGTAAAATAATAATAATAAATCAATTAAGCCCTCCACGCCAATCGTCATGTCATCAAAATTTTCATGTCAGCTACCACGTCAGCATTTAATAATCTACTAGGAGCATGAATAGAAACGATAATTCGAAAAGCCCAATTGATTGTTATTTTTGGATTTAAAGTTTAATTGATTACATTTTTCAGCTAAAGACCCAATTAATTTTCAAATTATATCCGAGAAAGCCTTTTAATACTTTAACGTAAAATTTATATTAATATTTGGTTTTGTATAATTATAGCTAAAAAGCTATTATTAAAATAATAAAAAATTTAAAATTTGTGGCATATTAAATCGAGTTAACTTTAATTTTTCGACTTGGGTTGAAAATTTAAATAAACTTAAAAGGAGAAAAGGAAAGGAAGAAACCAAAATTATTGGTAGGGGGACAAAATGAGATGTGAAATGTAAATGTTACACCAACCCCCAAAATTAATAATGTAGAGTCAGATCATATTGGACCGACCATCTCCCCAACAAAGAGCTTCTGGTACAATCAATTACGTCTTTTTGTTAATAATTGAATTTATTTTCCTTCTCCACATTTATTCTTTTTCTATGATTGATTTTATTTCATCCATCGTGCAATTTTTGTTGATTATTATTGAACACTTGTCTCCTCACGTCTCCAGAAAGACGTAATAATTTATTTCATTAATTCTTTGTTATAATTTACGTGACTTGAATAAAATATTATGATTTGCCCATTTTCCTCCCCAGTTTAGGGTAATAATTTATTTTAGATTCTATTATTAAAGTTATTCATATGCCAAGTCAAATTAAGCTGGGAAATTATATAGTCATTCATGGATAGCTGAGGCACACTTTTAAAAATATTAAAATATTTCTATAT
Organism: Gossypium arboreum; assembly: GCF_025698485.1. NCBI lineage: Eukaryota > Viridiplantae > Streptophyta > Magnoliopsida > Malvales > Malvaceae > Gossypium > Gossypium arboreum. The sequence continues at coordinate 125,476,372 of NC_069079.1, read as the reverse complement.
TTTTATAGTTAAATTTAAATAAAAATTTTAAAATTTATTTAATTTAAATTTGAGTTAGACCAATTAAGTCACGTGAGCTACTCAGTTTATGAACAAATCTATATTGGAATAATGAGAAGCAATTATAAATGTGAGATTAAGCTTTACGATTATTATATACATTTTTACTATGTTGAAATTAGAGATTTATTCTAACTACTTTAATTTGACATTATTTAATATATTAGTTTTATAATGTTATTAATAAATCCAAACTAATACCGACAAGTGTTGGGTGTAGTGGTAAGACAAATTACAAAATTGTTGAGAAGAACAACCATAAATCTTAAGCATGGATTATAAAACGGACATAGAGAACACAAAAAAAAAATAAGTCCCAATAAAGAATACTTTTAGTTGATGTCATTAAAGTAATAAAATATTTTTTTAAAAAAGAAAATTAGTTTTAAGCTTTTAACTGATATGTAAAGGCGAATTTAGGGGCCCTTAAAATGGAAATTTTGTCATTTTGACCCTTTAAATTTTAAAAAATTTAAATTAGTAAACGTAAAATTATATTTTAATCCCATTAAAAATAATAAAAATTTATTTTAATTCTTTAAAAATTATAAAGACATAGACAATTTAATTTCAATCCCCCTAAATTTTTTTCTTAACTTTAACCCTGCTGATTTGTAAATTGATTATTATTTCTTTTCTAGAGGGTTAGGGTGAGAGTTGTCCAAAATTTAACTCGAAATTGATGTTAATTGAAGACTTGAGCACAAGTCCTTTACCACTCTATTAATAGCTCAATAAACATATACATTAATGCTAGTTACACGTTCTAATTACACCGTTAATTACAATTCACTTTTCAACTAAAAAACTATTCAACTTATCATATATGTTTACATATTTTAATACAAACTATGTGATTAATTTTCTTAGATTTTAAGTTCAAGCAAGAATTTTAATTGAAGAGTTTGTGTGATCAAGTTGAAGGAGATCTAATTTGTATAGAAATTCAAATGAAAGAACTTCACTGCCATAGAGAAACTAATTGAAAAACAATTCCAGTTGTATATCTTGTTCACTCTAACTGAAGATTACAAGTCTACATTGTTTATTTTATTCAATTGTTTTAGTACAAAATACTTCTAAATAAACTGTTTTGATGTTTTGTTTGTAGTTAAGTTTTTAAGGAAAAAATTTTAGTGGAATTTAATAAATGAGTCTAACTTAAATTATCGACTTCTATAATTACTAGATGATAGATTAATTTCTTGATAAATCTCAATAAATATATAAAAAGGTTGCAACTAAACCTTCAATTAATAAATAAAAAAACTCAACGCTAACAATGTAAATTTATTATAGGTTGCACATGATTGACCCAATTTTCATATGACGTTGACTATGTGATGTGATCAAGTAACAATGGCGGGTAGACAGTGGCTTTGTCCCAAAAATGGTGAAATTACAAATTTAATTAAAAAGTTGCAATGTTAATGCATAAATTTACATTTTGATCCCTTAAAATTTTTAACTCAGTTTCAACCTTTCTTAAATATTTTCTAACTTCGCTGCTAACAACCCAAAAAAAAACTCATTAATGGCATCAAGTAATAATGCTGTTAATTTGGATTTATGAATGAGGTTTTAAAACTAGAGGATCAAATTAACCAAGGAAAATTAAAATAGAGGGACTAAATCCAAAATTTAAGTATGCCAAAGGGACTAAAACCAGAATTAGACCATTTATATTTGACACTTGTTTTGAACCATGTAATTTTTGTAAATACTTATAGGCACCACAACAGGGCTGTTTCATAACAAAAACAAAAATTTATCAACACTCAATTTTCATTTAGTATCAATAATCAAAACAATATAAAATTCAAGTTATGATCAACTAAACTAATATTTCTGCATGCAAAAATGTAAAATGTTTGAAACACACAATAAAATGAAACAAATAAGGCCCTACCCCTTCCAATTCTATCTTCCTCTAGGATCCATAATCTGTGAAAACACATCACTCGTTGTTGTTGCATCCGAAGCTACTTGATCGCTGACAATATCGTAACGATCGGTGTCAACCGATTCGACTTGAGGGATCCATCCTGGGATTTCCGGAATATGTTTCGCGCTGTTATCGGATGAATCGTTTTGTATCGAAGCCTCTTGTAGTTGAAGAGCATACTCCAAGTTCCATAACACATCACCCATTGTAGGCCTTTCAACTCCGTGTTCGGCCAAGCATTTCTCGGCCGTTTCGCCGAATTTTCTCAAGGAATCGATGTTGATTAATCCGACTAGATTTGAATCTATGATCCTTTGTAATTGACCTCTCTTTTTCCAATACATACCCCATTCAGCAATGTTCACTTGTTCCCTTGGAAGTGCAGGGTTAATTGCAGGCCTAGCGCATAAAATTTCCATGAGAACGACTCCGAATGAGTACACATCGGATTTCTCGGTGAGTTGCTGTCGGCGGAAGTACTCTGGGTCGAGATAACCGAAGCTTCCTTTCACTGCAGTGCTTACATGAGTTTGGTCTAATGTAGGGCCTAGTTTCGACAATCCGAAATCCGCGACCTTTGCTGTGAAATTTTCATCGAGGAGTATGTTCGTTGTTTTCACATCTCGGTGAATGATTATGTCCGATGCTCCTGTGTGAAGGTAGTGCAGGCCTTTCGCAGCTCCGATGCAGATTTCGAGCCGTTGTTTCCAGCTTAGTGATGGAAGATTGGAGCCGTACAAGTGTTTCCGCAATGGACCGCCGGCCATGAACTCGTAAACGAGGATCATCTCGTTTTGTTCTTCACAGTAGCCTATAAGAGAAACTAGGTGCCTGTGCCTCAACCTGGAAAGCATCAAAATTTCCGTCCTGAACTCGGTTAGTCCTTGCCGGGATCCGGGATTTCCACGCTTTACCGCAACCATGACCCCATTCTCTAGAACACCTTTATAAACCTTCCCAAATCCACCTACACCAATGACCAAGCTCTCGTCAAAATTCTTGGTTGCTTCACGAATCTCTGCGAATGATAGTACCCGGCCTAAACCGTGAGATTGTGCAGTTGAAGCAAGGCTGCAAATCGAAACTTTCGAATCAGAATTTCCCACATTCGTTGGGAGAGAAAACCAGGTAGAGGAACAACGTTTAGGCTTCTTTGGCCGGTGCAAACGCAATAACAGAGCTGCTACGACGAACACTAAAACTGCGAAAACCACTGCCGAGGAAATTGCTAGAGCAACCAATTTTCTTCTCGGGAAATTCGATTTCTTTCGGATTTCACACACATTTCCAACAAGGCTACCACAAGGATTGCTCATTTTCATGATCTCTAAACCACTCAAAATTGCATTGGTTGGAAGATTTCTAAAATCAGGTGGACCGACTTGAACCAAAATCCGATTAGATCCCATCGAAACATTTGTGACGAAGTCGGCATAGTAAGCAGCCGATAACACCATCGTCTTACTGGAAATATCGAAAGATGTCAAAGCAGATTGTTTGTTGATATAAACATTGAAAATCAAGTTGTTAAGAACGGTACTAACAATGTCACAAAAATGCAGCCTAATGAAATAAGTGAAGCCCTCATCGACATCAAACCTCCACGAAATGTTAAACCTCTGATCGGTCACGTTTGCTTCAGCCATTTCTTGTGCAGTAGCATAAACCGAATTCGGAGCAATTTCAGCTGAGACACCATCGATGTACTTGATCAAATTCGGATTCACCGAAACATTGTTGGCCGATGCAGCATTTATCAAATAAGCTTGATCTGTCTCCCATGTCCTCCACATAGAATCATTCTTGGGAGTCAAAACAGGGCCTCCCATGTTTATCCTGTAAACCGTCTCGAAAGCTACACGTTTTGGGATCTCAACTTCCGGTCCAAACGGAACCGGCACAACACCGGAAGGGAAATTCGTGTCGGGTAAAGCCACAACCTCAATCCCATTAACAAATGCAACCGAGCCATTGCTTGGAGAAAACTTCAATTCCAAACCCGAATCTCCGATCTCGATCACATATTCCTTCATTACTGGAGAGTTTTGACTCGATTTCGAAAACGAAAACCGGTGCAACGTGATTCCATTAGCCATAACTGAAAAAACTGCAGATTTCAAACTGCATCTTGTGTTTTGAACAGGAAAAAAGTGCAACCTTAACCAATGGCGACCAATCTGCTTAGTTCCAATAACATAAACTGATGTTTTTTCAAAGATTCTAACAGAACTATAAAGAGCTGAGTTACTTAAACCGTTAATTACATCCCCAGAAACAACAATGCCACTAAAAGGTGACAATTTCACATTCCGAAAACTATTATCGGGTCGAAAAACCCGAGAACCATCAACTTCGACAGGATTGCTTCCGCCGCAATCAATTAAGAAAACATCAACAGGAGTAAAACCAGAACAATTGATGGATTGAACAAAGAAAAGAAATGTGAAAAAGAACAAGACCAACACAACTGAAACTTCCATTTTTCTAATACATAGCTTGTCTTAATGAGAACACAGTTTGAAGTTGAAACATACCTGAAAAGAAATTTCAATGTCAAAGGTGAAGGTTTTTTTTTGGGGAGGGGGGTGATGAGAGTTATGAAACTGACATAACTGAAACTTTATGAGATTTGGTTCTTTTTCATTTAATATTTTGCGGCATCTAAGGTGAGGAACATGAGGGCCTGATATTTTTCTAAAGAAAAAGAAAGAAAGAATGACATGTTGCAGGGTCATTGAAGGGGGCCCTGTCTTAAAACACAAACTGACTCCTTTTTCTCTAAAGCAACAAAACCATATTTGATTCCTTGTTGACCAACTACCTTACTTTTTTAGCCCTTTTGTTTTTACCATTATATTCTCCATATCTTTCAGCTTTTTAGCTAAGCTAAAACTTTGTAAAATTTTAAAAATAAATTGGTAAAAAAAATCGTAACACGATTAATATGACTCAAAACCAGATCAAGAAATATTCTATTTATTAAACCAACACATAAAATTCTAGTTATTTGCTTTTAAAATTAACAATCATTCAATATTTTGATTAAACGAGACCGAAAATATCTCTTAATCTAAAAACTTAAATATATATATTTATATTAAAAACTATTCATATCTGATATTTATCAGTGTAACTTTTGTGAAGCATAAGCAAAGGTTTTAGCACATGTTCACATGCCTGATCCTAAGACATTGTTTCAACAACTTGCCTTAGATTTTGTAATAATAATAATTTAGTTCCATGGAAGTTATCATTGGAGATTGGACCGCGAAAAGTGCTGTTTATGATTAAAATAAGCAATGTGAGAGAGATTTATAGCAGCTGGGTCTTCGCCTAGTAATTTGCAGTAAAGCCTAGGAGAATGAACTGAGAATTCTTTTTTAATTAAAATGAAATAAATAAATAGAGAAAAACAGCATGCGTATGAAGTATACAAGGTTTTTAATGTCGTAAGAATAAGAGTTAAGGTGGAAAGAGATTCAGTTGGCATATATAGTCAAACTGACACAGATTATAATAAGCTAACAAAAATATTGACAGTTAAAGTTTGAGAATGAATATTTATATATAAACTCCATCATTTAGTTTTATTTTTATTTTTAATATCAAATCTAAATCCCATGAAGCTACAGAAGTGAAGGGTAGGAGGTGGATCTTATTATCATAGAATGAATATATATATAAACAGCTGGAGATTGGTCACCTTATCTGTTACATATGAGAGGATCCTTTCTTAAGTTTTTTTAATTATATTATTTTTCTCGTAAATTATAGATTTAATTCATATATTTTAATTAAGTTATCTTTAATTTTTATTTTTAAAATCTAACGTGACAAATATATTATCGTATGTGTAATCTTATGTCAGTTTATTATTTTTATATGTTATTCACTAAAATTTAGATAATGGATTAACGATAGTAATTTACGTCAAAATTAAAATTTCAAAGTTCGAAAAATATAAAAAATTTAAAAGATTCAATTCGAGAATATAAACTAAATTTATAATTGTACGCATAATAGAGGACTAAGTTTATAGTTTCGTTAAATTTTATTGTTGATTTTTCATGTTTTATTTTGAAGTATGCTGATGAAATTGGGTGGTATTAGATCAAGAGTGTTTTAAGTATTTTATATAGATGGACATTAAAAATTGTCCTCTAAAGTTCAAATATTTGCTTAATTGGTTATTTATGTGATATGTAATTTGTTAGTCGCTCAAGTAATTAAATTAGAAAGTTTTTATAGATGTGAATAGAATCGTATGTATAAATTCTCAATATCCATATAATTAATAAAATATTTATAATAAAAAATTAATAAATTGATTTCCACTATACATTAGAATTTCGAAATTTATCCAATGATGAATTATTTATTCTATAAATAGTGAAAATTATGAAAACATTAATTTTTATTAAACTTATATTTGAATATCTAGAGGCAAAATGTATATATATTCGATGGTAATTATTTATTTGTTCATTAAAATCAATCTACCTAAAGAAGAAGTAGGATATATTTAATTGTGTGCTTATCTAAATTCATAAAGTAAATTTTGAGCATTGATATATTATTTTGCAGCTATTTGCTTCATTTGTAAGCTTCATCTGTTCCTTTATTTAATGGGTTAATTTTTTTAATTTAAATGGAGTAAATAAGTCAAGTTTTATTTAAATGTTTTGAATCTTAATTTGGCACTATTAGAAGATAAACTTACTATTATTATTAACTTAAGCAGTGAGAAAGAGAGGTTCTATCATGAACAATAAAATATATTGAGACTTATGTTTTTGTTAATGACTACTGCCAAGAAATTTATGACTACAATTTCACAAATTGAAAGTGCTTTTACATTTGTGGAAGAATGTTTTCATTCGACATACTAGTCTCTTATTGGTAGTTCAATGGCACAACTCACAACTAAGAAGTTTGATGGGTTGAGGGGAATACAAGAATATATCATCGAGATTACTAGTATTTTTGTAAGATTAAAGATCTTAGTGTAGTTAATTTTGAATTCATTACCTTCGAATTATAGTTCAATATTCCAAATTAACTATAACACTGTTAACGATAAGTGAAATGTTAATGAATTCAGGAGGCAAGATTATAGAGTTAAGGAAGTTTTTCAAACTTATGGATCAAGGTGCTAACAAAGACTTCCGGTAAAAACTAATAAGTTTAAGAAGAAGAAAAATATGCATGTGAATGTATTTAATGGTGGGAAAAAAAGAACATATGTCATATAAGTGTCATATTTATAAGAAAATCAAACATTATAAAAAAATTTGCCAAAAAATTCAAAGATTGGTTCGAAAAGAAATATCTTTTTTATATTTTTGTATATTTCGAATCAAAATTAATTAAAATTCAACATAATACTTGATGGTTCGGTTCTGGTGCTACTACTTATATATTCAACATGATTAAATGATTCTTTATAATCCAAACCACTAACCCAAATAAGTATTTCCTATATGGGTTAATATTTGGTACACTAGTAGCGTACTTTTTATTTCACAAGTAGTATTAAAAATTGACAAGTACCTATTTCATTTTAAATATTTATTTTTAATGTAAGGCCTAAAAAGTAATCTAATGTAAGGCAATTAAGCTATTTCCTTTAATAGAAATTAAATCACAGTCATCCATTTAATTGTTTGATGGATATAATATTAGATTAAAACTTGATTATTATATATTGATTTTCCTCAAACTATTAGAATTACACACAAAAAACTCATATAAAGTTATAACCTTTATCATTAAGATTGTGTAACAAAAGGAAACAATAAGAAAGAGAAATCAATTTACCGTAATATTCTTTATCAAATCCAATAACGAACTCCAATCCCACGTCATATAATTTTATATTTATAACAATCATATTATTTTAAATATCTTAAAATTATTACAATATTAACTTTTATTTTCACGATATTTACAAATCCAACATAAAACATAAAGATTTTTAGGTCTCCAACACTGTAAGAAGAGATAATTAAACAGCAAGGAGAATTGATATTATACCCAATGGGTGGAAGGGGAAAAAAAGTCTGAAAAAGTAGTTTAATGATTAAAGAACATTCATGGGTGGCTCTTCTTTATCAGATTCATATATGACAGGCAGAATTGCTTAGAGAAAATTAAGTAACTTTAAGCCAAGAACTGATATTCAATCTATAGGACCCTTTTTTACCACAAATATAATGGGGCTTGAGTTGGTTAGACCGATGGCATTGCATATTATATATTCCCCATTATAGTTTTACAGTACAAACTAGTTTAGTATTTAAATTTTGTTTCAACGTTTAAATTAGTATTTAAATTTTTGATTTTGAAGTTCAAATTAGTGCCTCAGGATTATTTTTTCTTATAATTAGATATTTGAATTTAGCTTCTTAAATTAAATTGGCACTTAAATTTAATTTTTAATTTAAATTATACTTAATTATTTGAATAAATTTAAACTATGAAACCAAATTTAAGTGGCTACTTAAACCTAAAACGGTTTAAGTAACAAATTAAGTTTATGTACTTAATTACAGGAATAGAAGGCTGTAATTACCTTTTTAATGAATTACTATCAATTGAATCACGTGTCATAGCAGGAATAAAAAGGACAAAAAGGTACAAAATGAGGTGTGCAAAGAGAGTGGGAAAGGAATAGTCCCCACTTTGACTGTCCCATCCAAATAGGAACCAATGCTTTATGAGAGGCTTCCTGCTGCTTCAGCCTTCAATGCTCTGAATTGGCTGTTTCCCTTAAATGGTTACTCTCTCAATCACCTCTTAGCTGGTTTTTGGTTTTTCAGTTTGTTATATATATCATGCAAGTACCTGTACTATAAATTAATTTTATTTTATTCAAAAAAAATAGATAAATAAATTTTATATATTACTATTAAAATTTAATATAATTAACAAAATAATCAAACAGACACGTATATCTCATGTTAACTTACAATAGAATGATCAATTTATTCTTTAAGTTAATATACAAAGATTAACATATTTATTTTTGAATAAAAAATAAAATGTAATCTGATATATAGTATAAATTTAATTAGTTAGTTATATTCCATATATACTTAAATATAACTATAAGTACAAGAAATATTCATACCCCACACTCAAATCCGAGATTATTTCTCTCATAGATGTTGAGTTTGCTCTATTAAGTGTTTATACTTTCCACTTTCCAGTAAAATGTGCCTCACTCCATTACTCCTATTAGCTTATCTCGAGCTACTGCTTTTTTATTTTTTCTTTGCAGAAGTGTGGCAAACTGCACCAAAGCTACCACTTCGAATGGAGAAAGTTAAAAAGAATAAATCCCAAATTTGATATTTCCAAGACAGGCATCATCATGACCTGAAATTGAAAATATTGTATTCATGCAAAAAAGTAAAAGATTGTTACTGTTGGGAACAGCAGCTGTAAACAGCAACCTCACTTCATGGTGAAGCTACTATAAGTCTCTCTGTCGTGTCAGTAAATCATTTTATGGCCTTATTTTTCTTGGAAACAACACTTATAGCTCTATTCAATTTCGAAATTTAACGAATTAGTCACTTTTTTTAAAAAATTAGCAACTTTTATTGATATTTCTAAATCAATCTTAATTATTGGGATTAAAAGGAGTTGGCTCTCAAGATGGTCACTACAACGATCTTATTATTGCCACATATGGTGTAAAGATGACGGTTTAAACAGAGATGGGAAGATTTATTGGAATTTACCTCAATGTTACCTAACCTAAATAAGACTAGCTTTTACTGTAAAACGCAAGGGTGTAGCTAGTGGAGCCTTAGCTAAATGGGAAATTTAATTCTAAACCCCCAAAAGTAAACCTACTAATTTAAGTCTTTTATCTTTAATCAAATAAAAAAAACTGCACTTTTGACCTTTTTAAAAATTGAAAATTCCCAATTTAAGATTTTTTAACATAAAATTTTAGTTTTGACACTTCAATATTTTATAGTTTTATCATTACCTCTCTTAAAAAAAAATTTAGCTTTTACTCCTCCCGTAAAACCAATAACATATTTTTAGAAAATATTACTATAATGAAAAAAGAATTCTTTTATTTTTCATTATAAAAACTCGCGAGATCATTTGATTATTTCTAACTTTGAAATTTGAATATTTTTGAAATAGTTGCGAAAGATTAAAAAATTAAGAATAGAAAATTCCAGTTAACTTTATAATCTATCGATTTTTTTATCACTCCTTTTCAATCAAAAGAGATAAGAGCCGGTGAATCAAAAACGATTAATTAAGAAAGAAAAAAATCTCTTATTGGATTACGAAAAAAAATCTCTTATTGACCTTTAAATAAGAGAATAAAAACATTTCAGCGTATTTAAACTTATGTATTCTTTCATTGACAATAATATCATTAGCATTGTTAATCGAGTTAAGACTCAATCGGTAATATAAATTAATAGTTAAAACAACCAAAATTTGTAATATTTTTATGACTTAATATTCACCATTTTTCTCAATTTGATATTTAAGCACTAACATCGATAACGACCATCTCCTCCAACTTATAAGAAGCCGTCATGTGTATAATTTTTTTCCACCTCAGACATCTATATGGAATTACTGAATAAATTATACGAAATCTTTAAAATATTAAAATAATTTTTTTTCAACACTGTTAATAGACCCCGTAACACAAAGAAACACTTTTTTTTTTAAATATATATATATTCTTTCATTAAAAAAAGTCCAACAAGGAATGGGCCCATACAAAATTAAAGCCTTCCCCACAAAAATCTTAATTATCAAAGGAGAGTAAATTTCCCAATATTTTAAAAAGTTTGGATTAGACTCTATTTTTTATGGGACTAGACTGAAATAACGAAAACATTTTCAGCTTATTTTCTAAATAATTTTTTTTATTTCGGTCTAATCCTGTAATTTTTAGAAAATACAATCTAATCCAGTAATTTTATTTTAAAAAATGACATTTTTTGATAAATTTACTGATAGAAGGATACGGATGGGGCTATTATGCCGAAAAAACCAAACACTTGTGATAAATAGTTTAATGATCATCAAATATGGCATCAAATTGAGGAAAAGCTTCGAGGGCTAAATTGAATATTAAACCTATTTTTAGGCAGCACAAAATATACGAAGTTCAACAGAACATCACTCAATTAATGGCAAAGTATAAAAGAAATGTAAATTGCATATTTATTTACAAAAAGATTAGAACCTGACTTTTTGCCTCATCTAAACATTTCTTTTGGTAATCAAAGTGGAAAAATTTACAGAAAAACACATACATCATCCAAGTTTTGGTAAAAGAAGAGTTGCAGAAATTTATAGAAACAAGTGGAAAATCCAAAAAACCACACCTCAAATAACACTAAAATTATCAACCCTTTTCTGATCAGTAAACAAAATTAATATACCCCGGAGACAAATGAACAGCCCCAATCTAAATGCTGTTTTGCCCCCTTGAAAGAATATGGATTTATCCCTCTCAACAGCCACCCCAAATTCACAAACCCTATTCCTAAAACCCTACTTTTAAACAAATGTAACTACAGTCACTGTGGTGCCTACTCACCGGTGTTGACGTTACTACCCTCAATCATTCTCGTGTGTTCTTTGGTTCACCTTTCACATAGAACATCGTTACAAGTTGCATCATCCCCCATTTGTCTGAAATGATTCAGGATTGTTCGACCAAGAGATTCGTAGCCGACAGCTTGGTGGTAGTTCCAGTAATTCAAATGAGTGCAATGAGCAATATACAGCAGAACCAAGGTATGTTATACTTGCAAGCCAAACTAAACCAGCCGATGCTGACGCAAGCCCTTCCCAAAATGAGGTTGCATTAAACGAACATACAAGCCATTTTTGGCTACCAAAGAATCATGTGTTCCTTCCTCTACAATTCGACCACCATTAAGTACTACAATGTTGTCAACATGCCTCATCATTGCAGCTCTATGGGCTATCAAAATGGTAGTTTTGTTCCCCATTATCAGCGTATCAAGTGCCTCCTGGACCACTCGGCTAGACTCAGATTCAATGGAAGAGCTAGCTTCATCCAATAATAAGATAGGAGCATTCTTCAACACAACTCGAGCGATGGCAATTCTTTGTTTCTGTCCTGGGGTCAAATCCACACCCCTCATACCGACATGTGTGTCATAACCATGAGGCAAGCTGCTGATAAAATGGTGAGCATTAGCTATCCTTGCAGCCTCTTTCATCTCAGCTTCACTAGCATTGTGCCTTGCATATATTATGTTTTCCCTGATAGTAGTTGAGAAGATTATGGGTTCCTGTTGAACAAGACCCAAGTGATTCCTCAACCACCTCAAATTGTAGGTTTTTAAATCCCGCCCGTCAAGTAGAACCTGACCTGCTACTGGATCATAGAATCTTTCGATCAAAGATATTATGGTACTCTTCCCAGAGCCTGAAACTCCAACAACAGCTAAAGTTTGTCCCCCATTAACTTTAAGACTAAAATTGCTCAAGACCAACATTTCTGGACGAGTAGGATAGCAGAAATCAACGTTTTTCAACTCAATGCTTCCGTAGACATTAGGTGGCTTCAATGCTGTGTTATCATCTGGCTCGATTTTAGGGACTCGCTCAATAATTTCAAACACTGAAGTGAGAGATTTCCGCCTCTTAAGAATGTATGGTGCCAATCCAAATGGCTCCACGAGTGCAAAAGTAGCAAAAGAGAAAACCATGTACTCCTTGACAGCTGTAGGCAGATCCATGTACCGTCTTTTAACACAGAGTGCAGTGTACCAAAGGAGAAGAGCATTGCAGGCAAAAAGAAGAAACTGTGAAAAGCCAAACGCAAACCCTATCGCCATTCCATGAAAGAAACTCTTTTTCAATATTCTCTTCAGCTGCAATCTGTAGAGCTCCATTACCTTATTACCAGCGCAAAATGCTACAACAGTGTAAATGTTTCTCACTGCATCCTCAAGGACCAATGATGCCTTCCTATGCATCTCCTGGATTCCCTTAGAAAATCCAGCGAGCCATAATTTCTGCAACATTTAAGTATGCAACAATTCAGAAATTCGGACATGGAAAATTTAAGTTCAATAAGAAAAAGGCAACGGCATGGAGGAGATAAAGAAGCAAACAAAATACATGGATAAAATTGAAACTCCACTTCTTTTTCAATAATGAAGTGAAAACCAAATAACAAAAGATATGCAAACCTGTGCAATAGCGGAGACAGTTAGAACTGGCAGGGTTGCAAATGCCACAAGCGCCAACCGCCAATGTAGCAACATCCCAATTAGCAAAGCAACAAGAACAGCAGTACTATCCTGTACAAATATTGAAAGTCGGTTGCTAAAAGCAGCCCGTACAAATGTAGCATCATTTGCCAAGCGCATGGACAAGGTGTCAGCATTATTCTCTTCTTCATCAAACCATCCAACTTCATTGCGCAGCATTGCTGTCGATGATGGGCAAAACAAGGTAAACAATATGCACTGAATTCAGCATTCCAGTAAATTTGCAAAATTGATTTGAAGATTCAGATACCTGAAAACATCATCCTGCGAACCCGTTCAGTCATCTTTTCCCCCATAATGCCAAAGTAGAAATGTTGCAAAAAGTTAGCAACAACAGTCACTATACCCATACAGGCAATTATCAAACACCACCTGTCTACTTCATCCTGTAAGTGATGAGGTTCCTGACGCCTATAATATGCAGTTACTATCAGAGCAATAACATAAGCAAGAAGTGGATTAAAAGAGCCAAAGATTGCCGCGCCAATGCTTCCCAACACAGCATAGAGCCACTCTGCAAAACTAAGTTGTGCCAACCTCCAAAACGATGGAGCTTCCCTATGATGTGCTTCCTTATCTTTCATTGAGATGTCACCAGAGTGACTGAGAGGACGACTAAAAGTCTGAGAATGGGAACGTTCACTTTTAGGGTCAGAAGTCAGAAGCGGTGATACGGGAGATTCTGGGTCTGAACCACTTGATTTCGGCCTCTGGGTAGACTGAACGTCAAGTTTTGGCAACTCTGGTAGTCTCATTTCAAAACTATCCTGCCTCCTGATTGATGGTTCCTTATCACCATCATCCACAGGCAAACCGTTTTCCTGCATTTTCTCTGGTGGTGGACTATGAGCCTTAGGTGATTCTTGTGAGTTAAAAGCACCATCATGGGCCCGGAATCCACCAGGAACTCTTTGAAGAGATGGTGATTTGATCAATTTTGGAGATGATGATTCTTGGAAGCTGTAAATTGATGAAGACTCCTTTTCAATCTGGAAAGTAGACGTCTCCTTGTAGTTCCTGACTGGTGTCCTGAAAAATTATAAACAATCATAAAAACACAGGAGTACTTTTGTTTAATCTAAATGAAGAAAAATCACTAACATGAAACAGACTTTCATAATCTTCCGGCCTTTTTAATAAAAGCATCTATAGTTCTTATTACCTCCTTGGAAGTTTTGCAGCCTCTTCACATTTAAGGAGCTCTGCATACAAGCCATCAAGGGCTAGTAACTCGTCGTGTGTACCCATTTCAACCAGCTGACCCTCTTCCATCACAGCTATATAATCAGCATTTCTTATGAGACTAAGACGTCGAGCAATTATTATGGTTGAACGCCCTAACATGAGAAGATCTAGAGCTTCCTGTACAGTTCTTTCAGCCTCAAAATCAAGTCCACCAGTCACCTCATCAAGCAGAAGGATGGTTGGGTTCAAAAGCACAGCTCTAGCAATAGAAAGTTTGATTTTCTGTTCTTCTGTCAATGCTAAGCCAGCCCTCCCCACCTGAAAGTCACAGTAAATGATTTTAACAAAATATGACACAAATATGAAATATATATATGATCAGCAAGATAGGCAAAAGTAGTATATCTTGTGCTCCCATATTTCACCTGTGTCTCATATCCTCTCTCAAGCGAACTAATAAATGTATGGGCATGTGCTATTTTTGCAGCTTCTTCGATTTGATCAAGCGTAGCATCTCGTCCATAAGCAATATTATCTTTTATGCTCAAACTAAGTAATGCAGGTTCCTGAGTAACAAGTCCTATTTGGCTTCTCAGCCACTCCAGCTTTAGATTTTTAATATTCTCTCCATCTAGAAGAACTTCCCCTGCATCACACAAAATAAAATCATTTACATCATGTTGGCTAAACACCATGCAATGGTTTCAACACCTAAATGGCACGCCACTGCAGTGCGATAGATAACATCATATGATCATAATACCTAATGTAGGATCATAAAACCGTTCCATGAGCGGAATAATACTGCTTTTCCCAGAGCCATTTCTGCCAACAAGGGCCACAGCCTTTTTAGCAGGTACAGTGAGGTAAAATCCACTCAATATAGGGATTTCAGGTCGAGAGAGATAACTAAAATATACATTGCGAAACTCAATATTTCCTTGAAGGGAGGGTGACATGTTCCCTTCCTGATTAGAGCCCGAGGATGACCGACTAATCATCTCAAAAAGTCTATAAGCAGCAATTCGTCCTTGGTCAAATGAGTAGAAATTTGTTGCTGCCTGGTTCAACCCACTGCACAATATGGAAAGGATTGGTAAGGAAGTGCAGATTAGACAGAGCAGGAAGAAAGAGAAGCTGATGCTTACAGGCCACTTAAAATTACAGCAAAAAGAGCTGTTATTATTTCACCACCATGAGCTCTGTGATGTGTGACCAGGAACCTTCCGACCCAAAGTTGTAAGGCACAAGAACATATAGCAAGCCCATATGTAAATCCAAGCCCAAGCCCTTGAACAAGACTAATCAAAATACCATATCTCAAAGTTGCTTGCAATGAGGTTGCATAAGAATATTTGGCCAAAGTTTCATTTGTAAATGCATACAAGGTCCTAATGTAAGAGACTGCCTGCAAAAAAACAAAAACTATATGTATATTAGCATCATTCTCTACTGTGCTTACCCTTAGAGAAGGCTGATTCTATGTAGAAAGTGAAGTTCAACAAAGAATTCATGTCATCATTTCAACAAATTCAACAGTAATGAACCCTCAAAGGTATAATGTGCGTGATGCATTGATGATAAAGAAAATCTCTAGTGCAAGTTTTCCCTAGCTTTGGGCAGCTTCTTTACTCCAGAAAGCAGAAGCAGTGTCCAAAGTTCAAAAAGAGTTTTAATAAAATTGTTTTAGCTTATAAAGAAACTGCAAATCAGCTTTCTGCAGGCTGAAAGGGATCTTCTGACAAGAACCTCTACATACAAGTTTAATAGAAACTTCAAATAAACAGAAGGTATTGTTATGTAAAAAAAGTTATTTCAAATCGACAACACCTTTGAAAAGCTAGCAGCAATTTTTTCCCATATCTCCAGCCTGGCTGGAGAGGCTTCTAAACTAAGCAACTAAACATCCCTATAAATATCAAGCAAGCATTGGAGGTAAACCTTGCCATCATTTCTGTTTCAAATACAAATAACTAGCAAAGTTTAGTCCATAGGTCCCTATATTAATGGCCAGTTCAAATAAACTCATGCTCAAATGTCAACAATAACTGCACTCATAAGTCAGTGTATACCATTTGGACAACTCACTTTAAATGAACATTAAGCAAAGTAGCCAACTTAAATTCACTTAACAACATTGAGAAAAATAAGTCTGGTTGAAAGTAATGGAGCCAGGAGAGAAGAGAAAAACCTGTTCAGCAACACTAGCTGCCTCAGCATAAGCATCTTGGATGTTCTCAGCAAGCCTATGAAGAAATATATTGGATATGCCTCCAGCAGCAACAATGAATGGACCAGTAGCTAGTGTTATGAGAACAATCTCCCAACAGTTGATAAAACCAATAATTAGACCACTGAAAAATGTAGCCATGTTATGAATGTAATTCCCAACCTGTATCATCATAGGAATATTAGGATTGGAGCAGACATCTATGAGGAAATACCACCAAAGAATAAGTCACTAATTAAAAAAAGTAGGGAAACCCACATGTAACTGAACATACTTTTTCACTAAGAGCAGACTGGATGAGCAGTACATCACTCAATACTTGACTCACTATGTCTCCATTATTCCCATAAGTATCAAAAAAGCTCATATCTTGGTTCAATAAAACTTGAACATATTTTGACCTGATGACAGCAGTCTGCCTCTCTCCCGTCAAAATCCAGCACGAAACCTCTATTACACAGAACAAGTCAGTGACAAGTGGCAGGAATGATGCATCAATCAGAAGGAAACAGAGATGAAGCAATAACCGGATTTGATATAGATCAACTTACCAATCCAGCCAGCGGCGAAAACACCAGCAGCAATATAAACAATGGTTAAAGCAAGCTGCAAAACAAGAATGAAACAGTTGGTGGCATGCAGAAGTACAAACAACAGAGAGTCTGAAGAAGACTATAAATTTTAGCTGCTTATATCAAGCAAAAGAAGAGAAGAATTAGACAAAAACTAAAGCTACAAAAGATGGTTTTGCTTTTTCCCATGTTATTTGCACATTAACACCTATAAGAATAAAAGCAATCCAGATTTAATCCAGAAGATAGAGAGTTTTTACATCTTCATAGTAACAATTAAAAATGATATATTAGTTGCAAACAAGTAGAGATATTCACATGGAATCGGTTTACATGCACCCATGATAGCAATTACATGAGAGAGTTGCAATACACATAGCATCAAACTGTAACTACAACCAAAATGTCACAGTTCGATTTGCAATTAACTAAACCATCAAATTAAAAATTCCATTCTCTCTGCAGTTCACACCTATTCATCCACCTTCTTTCCGCTAACAAATATAAAAGCCTCAAAAAATCTAAAGATGAAACACATCCTTCACTTCTGAATAATATGCTAATCATTTCTTCTAATGAAGGCTTTAGCTTGAATGTGTAAGAATGATGCCGTCCCCAACCTAGAGGGAAGGAAGTAATTAAGCCTATGTTTAGCGGATTGAGGGTTAGGGTCAGATATGGGAATGTGTCCAATACAGACATGCTCAAATTTGTCCCAAGTTTTCAATATGTTTGGAGGATTATATCCATATCCATGTCCAAATATTTGGAGGATTAGGTGTCAAGACAAAGGTATCTTCTATTTTAAGAAAAATGAAGATCCCATATAACATAGGTTAAAGACCATCCATCCACCCAAAATACTAGAACAGCAATATCCTACTATGACAGTACAGAAGCCTATAAAAGCAATAACCATTAATCTTAATCTCATATAAAATAGATTTCCAACATTTCATGTTTTTTGACACCACAAAATTTCCTTACGATCCATTTCAAAGCTAAAATCTCAGCCCCCCAAAAAAAAAAAAACCACAAACCAAAAATAAATTGCTTTTGCCAATTGGAAGCCAACAAAACTTAAAACCCAAAACTTTTATACACCTTGTCATTTCCAGAACACATTTTCAATAAACAAACCATTATCCAATATACCAAAAATTAAAGACTAAGGAAATTGCTTAACTTCAGAATCAAACGGTCCATCTTCCCAAATTATACCAACTTTCCAAATATAAAACATAGTTAACTACACTGTCAAAATTGCAAACTCCTGAGAAACTATAAATTGATCAACTAAGACACTAACCTAAACCTTTAAAATCCTAAAATTTAGGTTTTTTCTTTACTTCCTTAATAAATAAATAAAAATAGCTAACCTCTCTAAACCTGTCAATCTGCTCATCCAATCTCTCCGGCCCCGTTAGTGACGACCCAATTCCAAGAACATGAACAATCTTCGCAAAGTAATGCAAGTAAACAACAAGAGCCGTTCCATGAGCAGCAGCAGCAACCGATCCAACGATCATGAGAACCCAATCAAGCCTATCAGCACAGGCGAAGAGTCTCGAGAAAGGAACAGCAGCAGGTGGCGGCTCCAGCTCTTCAGCCTCCTCCATTTCCTCCTCCGCCTCCACCTGCGCCGCAGCAGCAGCTGCTGCTGCTTCCGCAGATGTATCCAAGTATGGAGAAGGCGATTCCGGTGGTTCCGAAACCTCTGATACTGGTGTCAACGGCTGTATATGGGGTGGTGACCACCCAAACAAACCCCTTGATATCATCATCTTGAAACCAAACCCAAACCCTAACCCTAAGTACTCTTCCTCTAAATTTAGCAGAAACTTTAAGCCGATCTGCTAAATTCAGAGACCAAAAAAATTGCAAAAAAAAAAATATCAGATTTTTCCTCCACTTAGTTAATTAAAGGTTTGGGTTTTCTTTTATATAAATTGGGTTTTTTTGTTCATTAAAAATTTGGAGAGCAGGTCAACTATGGCGGAAGAAACATAAGAAAGACGAGAGAAAGAAAGAAAAAAAAAAAAACTGAAGTAACCCACGGTTACATTCAAGCAAAAGAAAAAAAAAAGTAAAATTTAGGAGATTTCGATTTTTGGAGGCTTTTTAATGATTCCATTTTTTGTTTTTTGTTAACGGCAAAAAGTATATACATATATATATTTGCTTATAGGATTTTTCTTTTTTGACAAAATTTTGCTTATAGGATATATATTTTTCTGGTAAAATGCTTATAAGATATTTCAATTTTCTTTTTTAATTATTTTTCTTAATTAAATTGTCTGAAAATATATTCAAAGTAGATTTTATGATATTGAGCTGTGTTTATTAATAATTTTATAATTATAGGATATTATGTAAGTATTTTTATTGATTTATGTAAAAATAATATATTGTTAAAATAATATAATTTATTTAGTAAAATCATAGTTTTTTAATATTAATTCAATTAAATATGTAGTATAGATATTAAATTATAATAAAATGAATTATATAAATCTAAAAGGTGAAAATAATTTTAAAGTATATTTGAAAGCCTACTTATAATATTTATAAATTCCATAATTGGTGTTGTTTATTAATAGAAAATTAATACCAACTTCAATGTGTCTTAAATTCAAAAACTGTTTTCTCAAAAATTAATTATAGGTTAAATACAGGTATTAGTCCTTCCACTATTTATATTTTCAAATTTTCATATTCTTATTTAAACCCGAAAGATAACAGATAAACCTATACAATAATTTCTACTATTAATCTCATGTTATTTAAAAATTATTTATTTAGTCTCAGTTTTCTAATTTAATTATATTTAATTTCTATATTTTTAAATTTTTAAATTTTAGTCATGACTTAAAATAATAATCATTAAATTCATTAATAAATGTATTTATATTTTTAATATTATATGAAAATAATAATAATTTATTCATGACTTAAAAATTAAAAAAAAAAAAAAGAAAAAGAAAAGAAGATTTGAAGTAAATTAGTGTAATCCAAATTTAAAAGTATATTTTTGGGAAATAGGGTGAACAGCTGGATCTTCGCTTGACATTGGATATTTAAATAATGACACGTGTGGATGTGTGTAAGTGTCAGGGTAAGTTTAGCATTGCTCAGAGGAACATTTTTAGAGACTAAACCTTTTGATTTCCCCTCTGCCATTGCCAGTCCATTTGCTCTGTTGTTGTTCCCTTTGCTTTTTTTATCTTTTCACTTTCTCCCTTTCTTTCTTCTCCTTTCCTTTATTTTTATATACAATTTGGCTATGCCAATGATTGTTAATTATTATGATTTTAATTTTTATTTTTATTTTTTAAATCGATTAAGTTCAGTAAAAGTACTATAGAGGCTCTAATATTAAAAATAAAAAATTAATATTTATACATTAAATTAAAGAACAAATTGATCAATTACATTAAAATTTTTATTCATTTATCTTTGTTAAAACTAGCATGATTGATAGAATAATTAGATAATGACATGTAGTATACTGTATACCTCATATTGATGTACAAATATCAATTTTAACAATTAAAATTGATGGAACTTTTAACAAAATAATTACTTTACTCTTTGATCTAATATATAATGACAAAAGAGATAAAAGGAGCCAAATGTAATCAGACTTTTAGTACAAGAACCTCCATAGTATTTTTACCATTAAGTTCTTCTATTAATTTAACCATTAAATTAAATAATCTGGATATCAAAAGCTAGTTTGAATTTTACCTAAAGCATATTTAAAACATATTGATTAAATTATGAATAAATGTAAATTTATTATATAGATAGTTTAGACTTAGCATATTAAAAAAAAAGACAACCTCTTAAAATTTATGATGATTGTCCTTTTAATGCGTTAAATATAAGTCATCAATGCAATAAATATGTGTTTTAAATGTGTTTTAGTAGGTATTTTAACGCCCAAAATGATACCTTAATTGATTAAAAGACTCAGTTGATTGATATTAATTTTATTAAGTCAATTAAAATATTTTGAAATTTAAAAATCAATTTAAAATTTAAACAATGATTAAAAATATTGAGCAATTTGGAAATGTCCTAAAATTAATTAGTATCATATTTAAAGATATAAAACTCAGATTTAAGTATAAAACTAAAAACCAACATCATTTATATGCATTTAAAAAAAACAGATAAAATTAAAAATAATCTAATAAATTTTCTAGGAACAGTTATAGAACCTCATTTCTATCAAAAATCATCTTAGTAATATAGTTAACTTCTAATTGTCTTATCGAGGGATATGGATTAAAACCAATATCATTTATGTAATACATCTTAAGCTTTGATTATTAATAGCATAATTTCTTTTAGGAGCATTCCCACTTGACAAGTTTAAAATACAAGTTATGATCACTATAAAAGATTGATTACAAAAAAAGTATGAACTAATTCCTTTAAAGTTTCTTGGTTGAATTTAAACCTATTTCCAAAGTAGGAGAATCATCAATGGATTGATTTAGATGAAACCAAGAAAAGAAGATTTATTTTTAGAAAAAAAAGGGGGTAAATTGTGATTCCAAAATTTGTGTTGTGTTGTTTTTGATAATAATAATATGGGGTATTTGATCATGGACAGATTGGAGCATATGTCCTATTGCCACAAACATCAATAAAATATTTAAAAACTTTGGATACCATTAAATACTTCACTGCTTTTAAGAGTCAGAGGCTGCGAAAATACCACAGCCATGTAATATTAAATTTCTATTAAACTACCCTAAATGATGAATCAAGTTAAGTTAATTTAAAACTTAATCAGTTTAAAACTTTATATGTTAGTCAGGATATTCATCGTTCTAGATATGGCCTGAGTTCAAGTCACGCTAATTACATTATTATTAAAGTTTTTCTTTTCTGTTGTAAATTCACTAAAAATATTAATCATTTTAATTTTTATTGGTCACTTATTTAATTTTATATTTTAAAAAATTAAAATTACTTAAAATATAACAAATAAATTATTTAGGTTAAATTATGCAATTAATTCCTATTATGTATAAGTTATGGATTTGGTCTCTATTCTCTAATTTGATACTTTTAATCTCAACATTATATGAATTATGAAATTTTAATACTAACTCAAACAGTAGATGCCAAATCCATTAACTAAAATAACCATATTTTTTTGTTGTTGTAAATATCATATGAAAATAACAAGTTGATATAATATTATATATATAATATTATGATTATTGTATAAAATTATAAAAATAACATAATTTAATTTAATGAAATTATGGATACAGCCTATGTCAAAAACCAAAATTTTAAAATTAGAAAGTTATAATAACTAAAAATGAAATTAGAGTATAAGAATTAAAATCGTAATTACAAAAATAAATATATTAATAATAAAAATGATTTTTAATGCATTATTGAACAAATGACACTTGGTAAAGATGATGCATTAGAAAATTTTAAAATTAATCCACTATTCTCTTTGACATTGGGGAATATATTTATTTTTTAGATACGGTAAAATAATTGGATAAACATATAATTATAAGGACAATAAATACGTTCTATTCTAAATATAAAAATTTTAGTTCTCTAAACATGTTTGATTGATAAAGTGTAATTATATGGTAATTTTGAATATCATGTTTAGTAGTATTAATTATAATTATACAACTATATAATTTTAATTTCTAAAAACATGTTAATTAATATAAATTTTGTCAATAACACTTGTAAAAAATCTCTAAACAAGTAACAAAACCTAAATTAAATCCTTTTATATAATATGTTAGTCCAAGTCGACAGTATGATTACTGTTGAAAAATATGAAACTGGTCATTGAGTGTTAGGGAAGTGGGCACTTTCCTAGCGCTAGATCTGTGAGAAGACAACTTCTATATTTGAAATGTTGGCAATTTATTAAACGGTTTGAATGGCTACGTCGAGTATATGGACGTCATCTAGGTCATTAATTAAGATCATTTCACTTAGGAAAACATATTTTGAAGCTTGGATAAAATCATATTACCCTTATTTAATCCCTAAAATCAAGAAAGTGGGATTGGATTGAATTACTAAAAATTTAGCTGTTAATAATCCTTGTTTACCTTAATTATTATTATTCTATTATATATAGCTTATAAGATGGATATTTTATAGGAATTGGGATTATGATAGATCTTCTCTATCTTAGCAAGTATTGAAATATTATTTATAAATTGAGAGACTTATATAGGTTTCTGTAATTAGAATTGAGAGCACTAACTTTATTCAAGTGAACAACTTTTTTATGAACGCATATTGATAACAAAACCTTTTGTGTTATGATTTTACTTGCTGAATTCACAGAGGTGAATTTAGTAGTGAGAGTATCAATCTTCAAGGTTTGAAAGTGAGGAGAATTATCATGGGGTGTGTTATAGATTAGATTCACTTGTTGGAATTATTGAAGAGACGATATTTTTCACTGAGCTAGGCTTTGCAAACGTAGGAAAACCAAACTGCGTAAACAATTGTTGTGTTCTATTTGTTTACTATTTCCAGATTTGGTGTTAGAAAATGCCCACTTCCCTGTCACTCCTTCCAGACACTTAACTTAGATTGCAGCAACGATTTTATAACTTCAATTATTAATTAAATTAGGGTGAGTATTTGGTATACTAGCAGTGTACTTTTTTTTATTCCACAAACGACTTTAAAATTTTGACATGTGCCTTTTGTTTAAATATATATTTTTTGATAGTTTACTATACCCTTACAGGACACTTGTTAACCCACTATCTTTGCTTGTGGAGTTTAAAAACTCCACAAATAATGTACCAAATATTTTCTCATAAATTTAACAAGAAAACAAACCTTCTATGCAGTTTTACTAATTATTCTAGCATTCTATATTTATTAGGTTATTCTCTCTCGAACATTAAACATACTAGAAACTCTATCACACACTTATATGTGTGGAAACCACATATTTAGAACACATATTTGTGTTTAAAAATAATATGTCATAGATAATGAAACATATGGTTTGAAAACACATCAAATATGTAAAACTAAAGTACCTTCAAATAGTATAACTTATTTTAATTATGGGAGAACATTTTCATAATTTTCCTAATTGAGTTAGTGATTGATTGACTCATGACACCAACTCAGTAAAAGCTTTATAAATAGTATAGATAGAAACTCCATCACACTCATATGCATGTAGAAACTACATATTTAAAACTCATGTTTGTGTTTCAAAATTACATACAATAGGGGCGAAGCCAAAAATTTTTTTTGGGGGCAGAATTAAAGTATATATACATTTTTACGATAGTAAAAATACAATTTCACCGTTTTAATAGCTTATATCTTTATAATTTTTAAAGGATTAAATCTAATTTTATTATTTGGGAAAGTGCAATTTCACCATTACTAATTAAAAATTTTATAAATTATAAAGGGACCTAAATGAAAAAATTTTCATTTTAGGGGGGCTGGGGCCCCTGTCAGCCCTCTAGCTCTGCCTCTGACATACAATAAAAAATGAAATGTATGGTTTGAAACTAATTAATAATAACACATGAAATATGTACGATGTTAAAATAAAAAAGATTGAATTGTAAGTAAAATGAAAGTACCTCATATAATATAACTTATTTTAATTATAGAAGAAAATTTCCGTAATTCCACTAAACGAGCTAATGCATAGTTAACTCGTGACACCAACTCATAAATGACTTTATAAATAGTATAAATGTTCATTGTTATTATTAGTTGGTCTATAACCAAGTAGAAATAATTAATAACAAATACTATGTAATTTAGTTATAATTAGTATAAATAATTTATAATAAATACTATGTAACTTAGTTAATTATTTAGTAGGTCAAAATGTATAGAAAATTATCTTTCATCAATAAAATTTTCAGATTGTTTAAACAAGACTAGTAGAATAAGATATATGTATATTTTAAAATATATATATATATATACAACATATGTCCTTAAAATAAAATATTATTATTGTATAAATATAATTTTTAAATAGAAATCATATACGGTCATGTTTGGAAAGCTATAGAGTAATTGGATTTAAGTATAATTATTTGTAATTACGCCAATTCTCACCCTATTCCTATGAATTGAAAATTTTAATTAAAGTATTTAATTACACTTAATTCAGTGAAACCCACTAATTATAATAACTAATCAAGCTTATCACAAATGTGTAATTATAAACAATTACACCCAACTTCCTGTTGAATTTTACATAATTTTCAAACGTGCCCTTGAAAAATTTAAAATAGTATTTTACATAATTTTAAAGCACATGGCTATTTAATGTTTTGAGGGGACTAGTCTTTTAACATCTAAATGGTTAATTATATCATACATTCTCAAATTATGATATAGATTTTGAATTAATTTTTAAACTTCAAAATCTTATAATTGAATCCTAAAAGCATCAGTATCATACCAATTAGGTTTTTCCATTAGCTTGGGCATAAAATGCTAGTTCAAATTTGATACGAAACACGTTTAAAACATGAGAATCAAATTGTATACACATATGTATCTACTATATGGACACTTTAGATTCACCATGGTTAAGAAGATACTTGTCCTAAATTTTATTGGCACTATTTGTTTTTTAACACGTTAGATTCAAATTGTCCTTAAAATAGACTTACATGTTTGCAATTTGATTTGCATATTTTAAATATGCTTAACGTCTTATTTGAATTGACATTTAATGTCTAAATTGAAAGTCTTAATTGATATTTTCTTTGTTTTTAGTAATTGATATTTTCTTTGTTTTTAATCTATATTTTGGGTAAAGAATTGAAATTTGTTTGATTGATACTTTTCAAAAAGAAAAACTCAGAATTAAAACAAATTACAGGAACAAAATCAAGTCATACACAATATATACTAAAGGTTAAAATATACTACAAGTATTTATACTTTTCATATATTTAGAATTTAGCCCTCTACTTATATTTTCAAGATATTAGTTCCTCTACTTTTCAAATTTAAGAATACAAGTCATTAAAATTCTTATGCTAAATTGATTTATTTACGTGAATAAAAATGATTATTTTTTATTTTAAAATACCATACCATTAAATTTAATAAAATTTTAACATTTTGATAATTAAAACTAAATTTTAAAATTAAAAATAAATAAATTTGACATTGGTCCAACATCAAAAGTCAACAAAGCAATCTACCATAGAAAACCTTTAGATATGATACATTTTATATTTACATGCATATTAAATATTGAATATTTTTTGGTATAATGATTTATTTGATTCTTTAATTTTATAAAGAAAATTATTTTATTTTTATTTTATTTTTCATTTTAATCATTAAATTTACATTATTCGTCAAATTATTCCAAAATAGATGAAAATGATAATATTTGTTGACTTTCTTGACGTGGTATATATGTAGATTGTCACGTGGATGTCACACCACTTATTAATTAATTTTAATTTTTAAAAATATAAAATTTCATAAAATCATTTTAAAAATTTAAAATTATTAAAAAAGTATAAAATTATATAGATACTTTTAAAATTAAAAAATTAATTAATTGCTAATGTGACATATACATGAATTGTCACGTAGAAGCCAAGTCAATTAAATTAATGACGTTAACTTCTCCATTTATTTTTGGGGTAATTTGACAAACAATACAAATTTAAGGACTAAAAGAACAAAAATAAAATAAAAACTAAAATGATTATTTTATAAAGTCAAAACCAAATAAATTATTATACTTTTTTAAATATTCAATTTATGAAATTACTAAGATTAAAATGTTAGAACCTCATGTGTTAACTTGATAGTTAAGACCTTCACTACCCTAAATATAATCTGAATTTAAATTGTATTAATCGCGTTACTATTAATGTTTTATCTACTTTTTCTAATTAAAAAAATAAAATGTTAGATGCATATAATGCTTTATGTTTATTGTAAAGTTTTTTTTCTTCTTAAAGTTGTAGATAGATGTGGGAGAGTCCAAATAATTGCTGTTGGTGGTGTCATTGCTCCTTTGGTTTTTGTCCATATCTTCTTGTCCCTTTCCTCTTTTCACAAAACATTGAAATCCATCATTTCCACCTATCATTTTTTCATTAGGATTTTTTTTTTAACATCAAAAAGTCACATCAATTTTGAGTAAATTTGAAATTAAATCAGGTGGAATCTTTAAATAAAAGTTTTATCACTGAACTTAACTTTTTCAGGCCGATGTCAAAAATTTTTAGAAATAAAATTATATATTTTATAATAATAAAAGTAAAATTTTATTATTTTAATAATTTATATTTTATAAATTTTAAAAAATAATTTAATTTTTTATTTTTAGAGAAATTAAAATATAATTTTATTATATACTAATTTAAAATTATAAAAAATTAAAAGTGAAAATTTTCATATTATGGAGCTGGGCATGCCAAAACTGTTTCTATACGTTAAACCCATATGGTTGTGTTTTAATCTTTTAGAGCTACGTGATTGTGTAAACTTTGTGCATGCAATTATGTCATAGTGTTTGATTATTTTAGAAACCATAAGAATTGAAAATGACAAGTCTCCCTCGCACTGCGCGTTAGCAGATAGAAGAAGTTATTTCAAGCATTATTATTCAAAGATGTTATTCGAGTCAATTAGACAATGGATATGTGAACTTTTGATGATACCAATCACCATACATAACACATTCTACACACATTGTTATTCCTTTCATATTCACCTTTTTAACATATTCAATGTCCATTTCGTGAAAAAAGGAATTAAATCTACTTTAATTTTACTAAATAAAAAAAAAATAGTCTTGACAAAAACACAATGACAGCTTTCACATTAATAATCAAAGTTCGGTTTCTCAATTCCATCACCATCACCACGGAACTCTTCAACGCCTTCAATCTTGACGGCCTTCTTCACCTTCATTTGTTCCTTCTTCTTGCTGTTTTCATCACCATTTGGACTCAACAACACAGTAGTTATCTCAATTCAAAAAGATAATAGTTATCTTTTCGTGAGTTCTATTCTTTTCATAAATTTTATATAGTTTTCTGTTAAAACTAAATATAAAATTCGATATAAAGATAATATTTTCGATTATTAAAGAATAATCATATAAACACACACAAAAAAAAATACAATAATAATCTCAATTCAAAATTTAGTCGTGCAGATGCGAAAAAAAGTATACGATGGTCAGATTCAGCCATTTATTTCCTATAACTTTTGTATGTCATTAATAAACTATCTGAGATTGGTAGCCCAAAATCTCCCAAATGCGCTTCCTAATTAGAATATTTAGCAGCACATTGCTTGATTTTATGTCCCTAATGAAGCGGGCTTGGCCCACTTGTCCAAATGGATCATCTTAATTTTGAATCTTTCTAATAATTAGTTAATTTAAGCGTTTTTAGTCCTTTAATTATTATCAATTTTTTATTTTTATTGTTCCCAAAATATTAATTCCTCTAGAATTTTATGATTTTATTTCGGGACTTTACAAACAAAACTTTTTGCCCTTGTATATCCTGATAGGTGTATGAAAATGTGATCAGATCTTTGAAAAACCAAGTGGAAAGAAATTCTTTACCCTAATTAGCGAGCTATAAACAAACCTTAGTCTTTCTTTCTAATGAAAATTTGGTAACTAAAAATATTCATCATCATTTCGAAGAATTTGAGGTTTATTTAGGGGTGACTAATTCCTTTTGAAGAAAACTTTCAAGTATCGTTTGTTTGGAGATGACGAACTGCTCAATGGGTTGGTATTGTTTCTAGTAGTATCTTGATAGATCAGAGGACAACACTCAAGACCTCTATGAATCTCGCCTCTGGCACTCGAGCTCTCAACATAGTCGGGAGACAAAACCCTAGCTCGACCTGAGGATAATACAAATCTATTGAGGGTTTGTCGACTTTAAACATATCATACTTTAAAGACTTCTCTAAAAAGAGTTTGCACAAACCAAACTTAATCAATAATAGATAAAAATAATTGAACTTTAAGATGAATAGGAGGAAAGATTATGTAACCTAAAATTCAACATTTCTCCTTACATAATACAATTAACCCTCTTTTAACCGTCACCCACAATAATAACATTTCACTATACGAGTTAAGTTTTTGGTAAAACCGATTTTTTATGTTTTATTTTAACCCTCCAATACAACTTTTCACTTATAACAACAATAGTCATAGTTATGAAATACATTCTTTATTAAATTAATTCTCTATAACAACATAGTGCTTAAAATTTTAAGTAGAATTATAGCTATTTCATATAAGTATGTTAATTATAATTTATTAAATAAAAATTATCTTAATTAAAATATTATTTTAATAAAATGTTTAAATTTTACATGAAAAACTATTAGTTATATTTGATTGAATGAAAATAATATTCACTTAGTGAAATTAAGTATATCAATTTAATAAACTATTAAGTTCCCTAATTAAATATTCTACTATAACTTTAGAGCATCAAAATTTATAAATTGATTACTTAAATTTAATAACGCATGATAAATTAATAAATTTAATTCGATAACTCATTTTGATTAATTGAACTTGTTAGATATATGAACTTCATAATTAATTATAAAGAATGTAAAATAAAATGTGCATAAAAGTAATAATGCATGCACTTGCTATACGCTTTTAGTTTTATTGATTTGATTCTCATTTTTTAAACATAATTCACACTTTCTTTATTAGCTAATGGAAATTCACAATATGAATTTTATTATAGGTTTACAATAATTATCTTTTATAACAATATACTATTATAGATATATAACAACCATCTTTTTATTACAGATAAAATGATAAATGAGATTGTTATAAAGATAAATATAATGTTTTGTATTGGTTAGAGCCACAAATCCATGTAAAATTCAACATTTCACCACTACCTGGCATTGACAAATGTAAAAAGAGTTGGTTTTCGTTGGTTTTAATTAATTTTTTAATTGAATTTAGGTCATTTGATTCAATAATTTTAAATTTAATCATGGAATTTGTTGTATATAAATTATCTCATTTAAGGTTAGGGTGAAGTCGGAAAATTTTTGGGGTCAAAATTAAATTATATATTTTTACGATAGTAAAATACAATTTTATTATTTTAATAGTTTATATCTTTATAATTTTAAAAGATTAAATCAATTTTTTATCATCTTTGAGGGTCAAATTATAATTTTACCATTATTAATTTAAAATTTTATAAATTATAAAAGGTTTAAATGGAAAATTTCCCATTTTAGGGGGATTGGGCCCCTGCCAACCCCCTAGGCACTGCTATTGTTCAAGACATTTCGTCAAGGTAGTTGCTTAAAATTTAATAGAGGGTTCACCCTAAGGTGAGAAAACTCGATTCGACTTCAAAAAAATAAATTTTTTTGAATTTCTAGTTAATCAAATCGAACTAACCGAGTTATTCAGTTATTTCGAGTAAACTCAAATAAATAATTTGATTTTTCAAGTTTGAGTCGAGTTAAATTTTACAATTCGAGTAATAGATTATTGTAAATACTCATTTGGTCTTTATCAATTTAAAAAATGACCAAATTGGTCTCTCTCAACCAAAAAAAAATACAAATTAGTTCAAAATAAATTTCAAAATTAAAATAAATTTCAAAATCCAAAAATTTTCATAATTTTTAAAATTATAAAATCTAAAGAATATATAAAAATGTTTAAAACTTTCAAAATAATAATTTTAAGGACTTAAACAAGTAAATTACCAATTCAAGTATCGTACTAAAGTATATATACTATATTTTTTTATTTTACTTGAAGAGTTTTCAAATATATATGATTTCAAATTTATGTGCTATAATATGAAATTAGTTATATTGTAATAATATTTTATTAGAGGGGTGGCAAGGGCCTCGACCCCGCTAAAATGGAAAAGTTTTTCATTTAGGCCCTTTAAAAATTTAAAAATATTAAATTAGTAAAAGTAAAATTGTATTTTGGCCTCCTAAAATTTAAAAATTATAAAGATATAGGCTATTAAAATTGTGAAATTGTAATTTTACTATCGTAAAATTTACAATTTAATTTCGGCTCCCCCCTAAAAAAGTTTTCTGGCTTCGCCCCTAACTTTATTTTGACATGTTTAATTTTTAAAAAATTTAATTGAACAATTTCAATTGATTCGGTACAAGTCAACTTGAATTCTATTTCACTCAAGTAAATGCAAAAAAAAAAAAACTCAAATCAAGATAGGATGATAAAATAAGACTTGTCAACTCGACTAACTCATTTTTTTTTTCACTCCATTAAATCAAACGCTATCCGTTTCTTCACCTAGCCAGGGCTTGCCTATGGAATCACCATCAAATCCAATCGGAACTCTCCCAATTATGTTCGTTGCTTCCCGGTACACATCATAGAAATCTTGCCACCAACTATCTACAGCATGGTTGATCTCATCTTAGTAAGGTCTAGTCATATCCTGTTACACATGACTCTACCACCAATCCTATATAAGTAAGGCAACCATTCATCGAGGTCCACGGCCGGCTCATTATCAAATCCACCACCAATGTAAGATCCCTTCCTTTTCTTCACCAAGAGAGATCAAGCTCCTTCAACTTTAATATCAAAGATATCATTGGAAGCTCTTTTTGTATTTCTCAAATTTCTTATTGACTCTCGACATTATGATGTGAATCACCTATTTCATCTATAATATGAATGTATGCCAAATGTCCAGCTTTGACATATTCCTTGATTCAAAATTGTTAATTCAACAAGCAAAAACTAGAAAAAACAAAAAACAAAAAATTTCATCTTAGCAAAGTGGGCGGCTCATATATAATTGAATTTTTTTTTAATACGGTGGTGTCAATGTGAAAAAAGTATGTGTAGGGTACGCGGGGATCCACTGCCTCCAATTATTGGATATTTCCGAGTGCTTGCAATTCCGCCATGTGTGGAAGCTCCCTTCGACCTTTTAAGAAGTTTCTCTTTCCAGAGTAGCGTGTTTGAAGTCATGTATAAAATTATGGTTGCTTTGCTGTGTGTTTTGCTAAATATAGCTTCTATTCTCTCTATATTGTCTTATGTGTCTCTATTCTCTTTGTTTTCCTGCAAATTTTATCATTTCTCAGTAGCCTGATCAAATTTGCTGCATAATTTATTATCTCCACTTCTCCGTAGCTATGGATTGGAGTATGATAGGGGCCCGTAGCTATGGATTGGAGTATGATAGGGGCTGCACAAACAGGAACATTAATGTCTTGTATGAGCTAATTCAGAAAGATCCATATGTTTTGGAGCGTATTGATCATGTTTTTTTTCTTGACACTCCATTGCATGTAGCAGCCAGTGCTGGGCATGTTGATTTTATGATGGAGATGATCAACTTAAAGCCATCGTTTGCAAGAAAGTTAAATCAAGCTGGGTTTAGCCCCATGCACTTGGCTCTGCAAAATAACATAACGCAAGCCGCGTGATACGAGTAACTCAGCCTAATTCAAAAGCCATAATAGAGATGAGTTTAGTTTTCCTCAAGACCCAATTACGAGATCAAAATCCAAACAGATAAAGTCAAAACTCAATTTAGTGGTTCAAGACTTTATCACGAAAAAAATTCGAGAAGAAGAGTTGAAGTTTCAAGACAATAAATTCTGGAGTAATGATGAATTAGAAGAGACTAATTATGTTCGTGGGCCTAAACTCTCAATCTATGATGACAAGCTCATGTGGAAAATGCTAACAAGCTTAATCATTTCACTTCAAGAACCCCAATTGATCTTACAAGCTTAGACGTTTCATATTGGGTTTAAGTTTTAGGCTTAATTTTTATTATATATGAGCACAATATTTTATTTATTAGCTTTTATTATTTTATTATTATTTTATTCCGATTTTTTGATAATTATTAAGTATTTTAAGTTATTTAGGAATTTTATGTTAACAAGAAAGTTTAGTTTAAAACTACTTCTTATTTAGATTAAATTAGAGTTCTAGTATACTTGGGAGTTTTATTTAGATTTATTTATCTAGCCTATATATAGGCCTTTGCATTGTACACAAGGAGACAATTCATTATTATTCTATTTCTCTTTTGAGTTAATAAATTCTCTCTGAGTTTTTCTTTTTAAGAATTTCTCTTGAGTTTCTTTTAGAAGAGTTTTAACAATATTTTTAGATTGTCGGGATCATCTTTAAACTTTTTCTTGCCAAGGTTGTTATCTTGGAGGGGAAATTAGAACCGCTTGAAGGGAGTTGTGGATTCTTCGTGTTTCCAAGGCTTTTTAGGATTTTTACACGCCACGTTTTATCTTTCCAGTATCTTTCCATTTATCTTCTTTATTCACCTCCTGAATCCTTGATTTATTATTTGTTTTAATTATTTTATCTAACTTGGATTTAATTTCGTTTCAGGTTGTGTCAAAAAAAAATTCAAGTTTCTTTCCAAACGTCTAGAGCCCTAAGTCAAATCCGCGACATTGACAAACTTTACGATCCGCTTTCGCGTTCATCCTTCTCACCCTTTATCACTGTGCTTCGACTCCTCAAGTTTGATGAAGGCCTTGTTCGTGTTAAAGGAAGGGGAGGCTTGACCCCTCTGCATCATGTGGCTCAAACAGGAGATGTTGATCTTTTGATCAAGTTCCTTGAGGTTTGCCCCGAGGCTGTTGAAGATGTGACTGTTCGAGACGAGACGGTTTTCCATCTTGCAGTAAAAAAACGACATGTTTGAAGTATTCCAAGTCTTGGTGGGGTGGCCGCCACGAAGGCGCCTAACGTTGGGAGAAAGAACAACTTAGTTCTTGAGACATTGATGGCAACACAGTTCTACATATTGCGACTATCAAAACTCACCTCGGTATGCTAATTTTGCTAGTTAGCTCAATTATTGATGTATATCGTATATGATAAAAGGGTTATTTACATGAATTTTCTAATTAACAAGTGGTAAAAGTATTCTTTGGGACACTTATACCGAGACCATATCAATGCCAAAAATTTGAAGGGATCCATCGCTCTAGATATCCAACCAGACTGTCCATTGGATGAAAGGCAAGTGGATAATTATAAGGGCTCGGTTAAAGATTTGATAACAAAAGCAGGAGGTTTGAGTGGTTCCGAGCTTCCTAATAAGTCCATCTCTTCAATCCACATCAAATTATGGCCGAAGTTGTCATGTTTTCAAAAATTTGCAACAATGGCAGGTCGAGGAAGAAAGGGTATCCCGCTTGAGATGCGTAATACATTTCTAGTAATGATAGTGCTAATTATAACAGCCACTTATGCTGTCTCTTTAAGCCCTCTAGAGAAAGCTGATAACAGTTCATCCATGAAATACCATATCAAGTATTACGTATCTTTAAAATCAGCCGACAGCACTACACCCCAACCAGGTCCTCCTCTACTACCGGCCGATTATCAGATTAATTTTTCAGATATAATAGATGTATCATCCATGTTTTGGTTATACAACACATTAAACTTTTGGGCAGCAATCGGGTTAACAACATATCTCCTATTGTCAAGATCATACGAGTAAACGAATCCAACTCATGATTCTTTTTCATACGCATTAATTTG
Source organism: Gossypium arboreum (assembly GCF_025698485.1). Classification (NCBI taxonomy): domain Eukaryota; kingdom Viridiplantae; phylum Streptophyta; class Magnoliopsida; order Malvales; family Malvaceae; genus Gossypium; species Gossypium arboreum. The sequence goes on along the minus strand of NC_069079.1, from coordinate 125,441,487 downwards.
AGAGTACATGCATTTAATAGAGAGAGATGTTAACCCTAACTAACTTGACAGTTGATAACAACCTTAGCTAACTAACTAACTACTGACTTCTTATCCCTAACATGCCCCGAGCTTGTTCATTCCTCTGCCATCACTAACACTCCACTGGTTGACACTCGAAGTTGACTTCGAAACTTACTGAAAAAACTTGCTGCTAACGGTTTAGTCAATATGTCTGCAACCTGTTCCTGACTTGGTACGTGACCCGCCTGAAATAAACCTTGAGCAACTTTCTCCCTCACAAAAAAGAGATTCAATTCAACGTGTTTAAACTTCGAGTGCAACATTGGATTTCCTGCTACTACCATAGCTGCTGAACTATCACACCACACAAGAGCTTTGCCGCTTGCCGCGAAGAGAAACTCCTAGTTCAGTTAATAATGACTGGATCCATATCATTTCAGCAACAACATGGGCGAGGCTTCTGTATTCAGTCTCAGCAGTCGACCGTGAGACTACCGGCTGCTTCCTGGAGCTCTAGGAGATTGGACTCCCTCTGATAAAGATGCAGTAACTGGATGTGGACCGGTGATCATTAATGTCAGACCCCCAGCTGGCATCAGAAAATCCTTCAAGCAAGAGCTTCGAGTTCTTTGTAAAATGCAACCCATGATCTATGGTCCCATGTAGATAACGCAAGATTCTCTTGACTGCTTTGAAGTGCACATCCAAAGGGTTGTGTATAAAACTGGCACACTTTGTTAACTGCAAAAGCAATATCGGGTCTAGTAATAACCACGTATTGCAATGCCCTAACAATGCTCCTGTATAAAGAAGTATTTTCAACAGGTTGTCCTTCAGTGGCTGACAATTGACATGTCATGATCATATGTGTAGGTGTAGCTTTAGACCTCTCCATAGAAGCCCTTCACAACAGATCCAGTATATACTTTCGTTGGCTAAGAAAAATACCAGTGGTGATGTACTGGACTTCGATACCAAGAAAGTAGTTAAGTCGGCCAAGATATTTCAAAGAAAATTGATCATCAAGCTTCTGTACAAACTAATCTATAGCTTGATTGTTGTTTCCAATAACGATAATATCGTCGACATAGACTAAAACATACATGAGCTGGAAGCCCGATTGAGAAACAAAGAGAGAAGTGTCAGCTTTAGAGGCAACAAACCCTGTATCAACTAAGAACTCCTTAAGCTTATGAAACCAAGCCCGAGGGGCTTGCTTGAGGCCATATAGTACTTTCTTTAATCGACACACCAGCTGTTGACCATTGTCCCCAAGTTGCTTAAACCCTGGTGGCTGCACCATGTATATTTCCTCCTGTAAATCACCATTCAGGAAGGCATTGTTGATGTCGACCTGACAAAGAGACCACCCCATTGAGACCGCAAGAGCCGGCACTACATGAACAGTTGTTGGCTTGACAACAGGGCTAAAAGTATCCCAAAAGTCAACACCAGCCTCTTGGAGATAGCCCTTGACCACTAACCGACCTTTGTACCGAGCGACAGACCCATCAGTATTTCGTTTAATCTTAAATATCCACTTACAACCCACTGTTTTCCTTCCAACAGGTAGAGGCATAAGATCCCAAGTGTGGTTTGCGAGTAAAGCGATTGTACTCGGTGATTAAATACCGTCTGTGTCGGCGAGGCTTTGAAATGCTTCAACGATGGAAGTAGGTTCTTGATCTGTAAGAACTGAAGTGAATAAACGTGGCTTAAAAATCCCACTTTTGGACTTAGTTTGCATCGGATGTGTATTAGTACTAGGCTGAACTTGCCTGGTAGAAGATGAAGAGTAAGTTTCAGAGGTAGGCGAGCAAGAGTGACTAGAAGCAGGTTGTTGTACTGGAGAGTCCACTCGAGGTTGTGATTAACCAATACTAAGACTAGAAGCAGATTGTTGTACTTGAGAGTCCACTCGAGATTGTTGTTGGGCAACATCGTCCGCATGTGCTGAGAGACCACGTTCCTCATGGGCCGAGAGAGCAAGCTTCTCATGTACCGAAGGACCATGTTCCAGAGACGAGGAACTAATAGGAACTAAAGAAGAACCTTTAATCACCATGGGAATGGGAGACTGATGATGAACTACTCGAGCTGACTGCTCAGAGGATAACACAGTTTGATAGGGAAAAAGAGCCTCATCAAATGTAATATGCCTAGAGATAAACACTCGACCATGCTTGTCAAGACACTAATACCCTTTGTAGTTGGGTCCAATGCCAAGAAAAATACAGAGACTGGACCAAAATTGTAGTTTGTTGGGATGATAAGGCCTCAACCAGGGATAACAGGCACAACCAAAAACTTTAAAATGTGAGTAGGTCGGTTTGACTTTGTACAGCAGTTCATAAGGACTTCGCTGTTTTAGATGTGAACAGCATGTGCAAAAGCATACGACTAAAATTTCAGAGGTAAACCTACTTGAGTGAGAAGAGTCAGTCCCATGTCAACGATCTGACGATGCTTTCATTTAATAGCCCTATTTTGCTCAGAAGTGCGAGGGTAAGTGACCCTATGTTGAATGCCAAGATGTGCAAGTTCCCTAGACAATGAACGATATTCTCCTCCCCAGTCAGATTAAAACATTTTAATGAAACCACCAAATTAAACTTGGACCATCTGTTTGAACTGTAGAAAACACTGAAACACGTCTACCTTTGACTTTAGAAAGTAAACCCAGGTATATCTACTATATATATCTACAAATGAAACATAGTAAATAACACCATTTAATTGAACATGAGAAGGACCCCAAACATCGGATTCCACTAATTTAAAAGGTGCTGAGTACACTGTGCTAGAAGCTTTAAAAGGTAGCCTATGGGCTTTGCCAAACTGGCAAGCTGAGCAAACATTCAACATATTTTTCCTAATAAACGGAATGTTACAGTCTCACATAACAACCCCAACCAAGCACATTGGAACAGGGGTGCCCAAGTCTTTTGTGCCACAGATCAGTCGAAGAGGAAACTCGAGCTGCACCTAAGAAAGTCGAGGTGGGTTGTGAAGTCACACCAGATGAGGAAGGAGACGAGTTAGACACGTCGAACCTGTAAAGACCATCACGCATGTGGCCCACTAGGAGTGTTTTCTTTGTCTTTATATCCTTCACATAACACAAGAACTGGTGAAATTCAAAATACACTGCATTATCTCTGGCAAAATGACCAACAGATAGCAAATTTTTACAAACATTAGGAACATGAAGAACATTTTGAAGACGTAGCAGTCTAGAACCAGCCAACAGACTAGCAGATCCTACATTAGCAATAGAGATAGGATCACTATTTCCCATAGACACATGACTCGTACCTGCATAGGGAGCAACATTCGTAAGGGCTGTTATATCTAGTGTGAGATGGTTTGTAGCTCCAGAATCAGGATACCCGCCTTGATCAGAATCTGGAGAAAATGAAGGTTGAGAAGAAGGCTGCCAATAAAAGTTGCATTTACGAGAATAAGAACGTGTAGAGGAGTTATCCTGATCTTGAAACTAATGACAGTTAACAGACACTTGTTGGTTGGAGTCGACCGCTGAAAAAGTCTCATCGAAACGATGATAACAGGTCTGAACTAAGTGACCGATCTTACCACAGAGTTGACACTGAGGCTTAGAGCGAGACCAGCCACGACTACTCATACGGCCCCTGGCACGAGACCAACCACGACCATGACCCCGATGACCAGGCTTATACTCCTGCTGGTAGTTATGTGAAAGCCCAGTACGTGTTGAATTTCTATCAGCGGCTTGTTTGGGATGAGAAGCCAGATTTGCTTGAAATAGTGTCTCTGTTAGAAGAGCTAGTTGCCTTGATTCGCAGTCAATTAACATTTCAATTAAGAGTTCAAGTGATATTGGAGTCGCCGAGGCAAAAATTTGAATAGATTCATATTCCATCGAGAGGCCAGCTAAAATTATACTGACCTGTTCTTGTTCAGATATTGGATTGCCAGCAGCAATCAATCTATCACACAACATTTTCACCTTGGCCAAGTATTCTTTTACTGAAAGATTGGCCTTCTTGACAGAATACAAGGCATGACGCATACTAGAAATTTTAACAGGAGACTTTACACCAAAACATCATTTAATGACTGTCCAAACTTCAAAACTGGTCTTGGCCATCGTGAGATGTACCAAGATTTCATCAGTTAACATAGAAAGCAATCAAGAGGCTAGAAATTTGTCTTACTTTTTATAGAGAAGAAACGATGGATTAGGAATAGACTGTCCATCAGGTCTTGGAATATGAGGAGAGGGAATAGAAATGGTACCAAGAACATATCCTTCAAGCTCATACCCCTCAAGAATTAGTAAAATTTGATATTTCCACAGCCAAGTAGTTTTGTTCACTAAGCTTGATTGTATCATGTTTCGAGAAATATTGAACGTTCGTCAAATTAAGGTGTAGAATTCTGACCTTGCGAAACAGTATTCGACGAGTGATGAGGTATGTCATTGGAATGTAGGGTTTCAGTCTCCATGAATGAAATAAGAAAACGCAGTTGGAAGAAAGAAAGAGAAAAAAAATCGATTATGCCAAGAACTCACTGGCTCTTGATACCATGTCAAGATCATACGAGTAAACGAATCCAACTCATGATTCTTTTTCATATGCATTAATGTGAGAGTACTTGTATTTAATAGAGAGAGATGTTAACCCTAACTAACTTGACAGTTGATAACAACCTTAGCTAACTAACTAATTAACTACTGACTTCTTATCCCTAACACCTACCAAGTCGTTCAGTTAGCTTGTTTCTTCTCATAACCCTTTCCTTGTTTCAGACCTGTTACATGCTTTTAGTTCCTGTTTCCACACGGTCATGGAAACTTCAATATTTTGTTTCTCTTCAAACTACTATACCCTTGTCCTATCGTGCTCTCTGCATAATAAATTACTGCTTGTCAACATCCCTAGCTCTGCTAGTATCATACCGGATAGCCCGTTATGTTTCTTGTAGGTTTGTGCCTAAAACAAAGATGTTTGTCCTCGTACAAATCATTTCCTTTATCATCTTTGCTTTTATTCTTGTCCCAGCTATCCTTAATTCCGAAACCATATTGAAGTACTCCAATTTCTTTGAGTGATCTTCGTTGAATTCTTATTCGTTTTAGCTAGTTAATTGGTCCCCTTTCATCCCTTGTATGGGGTCTTGTTTGTTTTTGTTAACAAGGCCTTATAGTCTCTTGAATGTGAAACTAGTGATTTGTGATAGTGTTTGATTTTTTAGAGACCATAAGAATTGAAATTGACGAGTCTCCCTTGCACTGCGCGTTAGCAGGTAGAAGAAAATATTTAAAGCATTATTATTCAAAGATGTTATTTGAGTCAATTAGAGAAGGGGGTCAGTGTGAACTTTTGATGATGCCAATCACCATATATAACATTCTTCACACATTCTTATCCCTTTCCCATTTACCTTTTTAACATATTCAATGTCCATTTCGTGAAAAAAAGGGATTAAATATACTTTAATTTTACTAAATAAAAAAAAAATCTTGACAAGAACACAATAACAACTTTCATTAAAAACCATTTTATTAGTTAACAAATATGCCACAATTTTTGAAACAATTTTACAATTATTTTTGGGAAGAAAGGCTTGATGCTACTTCTAGTCATACTTACTTATAATACTCACGAGAGTTGATTACATTCATTAATTGGGCAATATATTGAAACCTTCCTAATTTAGATTATCTCTATTGTAGCGACGTAAAAATTTTAGCTTGGTCGCTAATTATGGTGATTATTTGAAAATTTAAAAACCGACTTTCGATTTTATTTAAAAAGGGAGTCGCCACCGATCCTTTTTCTAGGTGTGATCGGACACCTAATAAATCATCTTTTTTGAAAAGAAAATTTATCCTCGGACAAAAGTGAAGGCCAAATGTGGGTCTACGCGAAAATCAGAGTAAAGTAGGGTTCGGGAGTTGGTTACGCGCGAGGAAGGTATTAGCACCCTCGCGACGCCCAAAATTGGTATCTTGTAAAACACGCGTTGTTTTGATTCTTTTAAAAATACGAGTTTGATGTAACATTTAGTCGTGATCCGATTGAAACACGAGAACTTTTTAATCTTTTTGATTTTTGAGAAGGACATACCGTTTTAACACAAGTCGATTGATGTTCACCCAACATAGCGATGAAATCGATGACTCAATGTTAAATCAGTACGTTGCCTTTCTTATTGAAATAAATAAAAAAACATGAATAAACATTTTAAAACGATAAACAGCGAGATGATATAAAATGGGCGGAAAATGAAAAATAAGAATTAGAAATTCATCGAGGCACATAATAAATACGACAATAATATTAAAAACAATGACAATGCATGCGATATATTAAACGTAATAATAGTATCAAACACGAAATAAAAACAACAAATATACATATAAACATATAATAATAACGAGATGAAGTAACGTAAACATAATATTAAAAATACTAATAGTGCTATATATATATATATATATATATATATATATATTAAAAGCGATATAATGATAAGAGTGAAAAGTGTATACATAGTAATATTAAAATACGTACATAATATATATCTATATAAAATAAACATATGCAAGATACATTATAAATACTAATGACAAAAATTATATACATTAACAATACTACACAAATATATACATATATTTTAAAATAAATACATAGTAATATTAGGATAAAATAATAAGTATAATGATAAATATAAGGATATATGAAAATAATACTATTTATAAAATATATATATATATATTTATAATGAAATACATATACTAATATTAATAATAAATATACTAGGAATAAAATAAATAAAATAATAGAATATCTATGATGTGGTATTAAAAGAGATATATATATGTAATATTATTCAAGAAGATATGAAAAATAATAATATACAAATAATATGGTATTAGAGGTATATACATAACATATATAAAAATACAATATTTAAAGATACATACACACAATATATATAAAAATGTTAAAATATCTACATAGTATATACATATTAAAGATAATGCTAAAAGACAACTCTTAATATTACTTCATAACTACATACATATATATTAAAGATATATACACAAGATAGAACACATACTAACATTGATAAGAACATATACAAGAAATAGTATAAAACGTATAACTAATAATACTAAAGATATATACATTATAACGCCCCAATTTTCGAGAATTCTGTGAATGTTGGCATAGGTTTAATTATGTTAGTGGGCCTCTAGAAGGCCCAAGCTTAAGATAGAACCCGGTAATTTTAGTTAATTTTTGTTCCATAAGAAAAATGGGGTGAAATTATGAAATAGAACCTATGTGAAAATGTTTGAAAATGCTATAGGCTAAATTGAAGTGGCCAAATAAATAGGAGTGCAAAATAGGAGGATTTACATGACAAACCTCCCATTTTACATGAAGTGGCCAGCCATCATGTTGTTGTAGACAATATGAGCACTTGATATCCATAATTTATGTTACAAATTGATAGAAATTGATAATGGGTTAGGTAAATGTTCCATGATAATGGATTAGGTAAATATTCCATGATAATGGGTTAGGTAAATGTTCCATGATAATGGTTTAGGTAAATGTTCCATGATGGGAATTTCATGTCTTTTGTATTAAAGAATTAAATGGATGAAATATGAAATTTTATTAAAAGAAAAAGGGGTGAAAAGAACAAAGTTTTGTCCATCTTTGTTCATAATAGCCTAAAGTTAGAGAAGAGAAAGGAGAGGAGAAAGCTCTTGAATGTTCGGTCACTTGGGGAAGAAAATTGAAGGTAAGTTCATGGTAGTTTGCTTCTATCTTGATGTTCATGAGTTCTTCTTGATTCTACCTTAACTCTTGAAGCATATTTTGGTTTTTAGTTGTGTTGTGAGCATTTAGTCATGAATTAAAATGAAGGAAATGGTTGTTGTTTCATGTTCTTTTGATGAAAAATGGAAGATAGGTGAAGTTGAGCCAAATAAATGAGCATGCATGTGCCTTAGATGCTAAGGGGAAAAAATCAGCTAACATGTTGTGCTTTAAAATGATGAAATGGAGATTATACTTAAGTAAAATCATAGATATGTGATGATTGATTGGTGATATACATGTTTAAATAACAAACATGCAAGTTAGGTGTGAAAGAGTGATTTGGTAATAAATCTGCTTGGGACAGCAGCAGTAACGTGACTTTGGAAAATCACCATAAATTGTGGGAGATGAGTTAGAAGCTTCATAAATTATGTAATTAAAGCTTAATTAGTATAGTTTCAAATGGAATAAACGAGAACATATTTTGAATTCTGTACAATGAAAAATTTGATTCGTAATGCAGAGTGGTCAGATTAGTCAAATAGTGAAACATGGGAAACTTTAAGAAAAATATGGTATTGATTGGCCATACCAAAAATTCTTAAAATTTTATGGATAGAAGATATATGAGTCTATTTTCAGGGAAAATTAACGGCACTTGATTTGGAGTTTCGTAGCTCCAGTTATAAATAATTTAGTGACTATTGCTCAGGAAGACAGCTTGCAGTGAAGTTATGATTATGTGGTAAACATTGACAAAAATTTGTTAATGAGTTGCTTATTGTTTTCTTATAAGCTTACTATGATCTGTAGGTGTGGTTGGCTGAATATTGTAAGGGGTTAATACGTAGTTCGTATTTGAATAGTTAGATTAACGTGTAACGCCCCAATTTTCGGGAATTCTGTGAATGTTGACAAAATTTCATGCTTTGATTTTGTCATTTGTGAGTGAAATTATGAAATAGGACCTATGTGAAAATGTTTGAAAATGCTATAGGCTAAATTGAAGTGGCCAAATAAATAGGAGTGCAAAATAGGAGGATTTGCATGATAAACCTCCCATTTTACATGAAGTGGCCAACCATCATGTTGTTGTAGACAAAATGTTCACTTGATATCCATAATTTATGGTACAAATTGATACAAATTGATAATAGGTTCGGTAAATGTTCCATGATAATGGGTTAGGTAAATGTTTCATGATAATAGGTTAGGTAAATTTTCCATGATAATGGGTTAGGTAAATGTTTCATGATAATGGGTTAGGTAAATGTTTCATGATAAGAATATCATGTCTTTTGTATTAAAGAATTAACTGGATGAAATATGAAGTTTTATTAAAAGAAAAAGGGGTGAAAAGAACAAAGTTTTGTCCATCTTTGTTCATGATAGCTGAAAGTTAGAAAAGAGAAAGGAGAGGAGAAAGCTCTTGAGTATTCGGTCATTAGGAGGAGGAAAATTGAAGGTAAGTTCTTGGTACCTTGCTTCTATTTTGAGGTTCATGAGTTCTTCTTGATTCTACCTTAACTCTTGAAGTATATTTTGATTTTTAGTTGTGTTGTGAGCATTTAGTCATGAATTAAAATGAAGGAAATGGTTGTTGTTTCATGTTCTTTTGATGAAAAATGGAAGATAGGTGAAGTTGAGCCAAACAAATGAGCATGCATGTGCCTTAGATGTTAAAGGGAAAAATCAGCTAACATGTTGTGCTTTAAAATGATGAAATGGAGATTATACTTAAGTAAAATCATAGATATGTGATGATTGATTGGTGATATACATGTTTAAATAACAAGCATGCAAGTTAGGTGTGAAAGAGTGATTTGGTAATAAATCTGATTGGGACAGTAGCAGTAACGTGACTTTGGAAAATCACCATAAATTGTGGGAGATGAATTAGAAGCTTCATAAATTATGTAATTAAAGCTTATTGAGTCTAGTTTCTAATGAAATAAACAAGAACATATTTTGAATTCTGTACAATGAGAAATTTGATTCGTAATGTAGAGTGGTCAGATTAGTCAAACAGTGAAACATGGGAAACTTTGAGAAAAATCTGGTATTGATTGGATAAACCAAAAATTCTGAAAATTTTATGGATAGAAGATATATGAGTCTATTTTCAGGGAAAATGAACGGAACTTAATTTGGAGTTTCGTAGCTCCAGTTATAAATAATTTAGTGACTGTTGCTCAGGAAGACAGCTTGCAGTGAAATTATGATTATGTGGTAAACATTGACAAAAATTTGTTAATGAGTTGCTTATTGATTTCTTATAAGCTTACTATGATCTGTAGGTGTGGTTGGCCGAATATTGTAAGGGGTTAATACGTAGTTTGTATTTGAATAGTTAGATTAACGTGTTAGTAATCCAATTGTAGGCGGTTCGTGTGTGGATCTCGTCAAGATATCATCATAAGCATGTGTGTAACTAACACCCTCTTTCTTAGTCTAGATCGCAAAAGTCGAAAAGCGAAATACTGAAAACCAAGATTTTGTAGATTTGCGAGTGTGCAAATGCTCGTGAGGTAAATCGATTAATGTTTTTGGTAAGCTGCAAAATTTGATTTGTAAAGTGCATGGTTTCGTGCCTCGATATTTTTAGGCTTAATGGGCCAAAATTGGAATGATGGGCCAACGGCCCAATTCAGTAAGAACCCTCGGTACGTGATTCTGTTAGTACGTGATAAGTAGGAATATGCATGAAAAACCCTAAAAGCAGCTAAATTACTATAATACCCCTATGTATGGAAAATTACTGTTATACCCCTAGGTGCAAAATTACCGAAATACCCCTAGGGTTAAATTGACCTAAATGCATGTTTGACTATTGTTATTTACTGCATGCCATGTTGTTATTATCGATACATGGGATTGGGATATTGACGAGGAAGTCTTGAAAGTGGCTTGTCCACGTCTTGGAGGCTTTGCCTCAATTTATCGTTAATCGAGCAGCAGCAAGGTCAAGAATGTGGAGTTGTTAAATTTGGGTGGGTTGAGCTATTCCCCACATGGAGTGTATTCTTTGATGCACGGTGGAGTGTAGTGGTTGGTGGGTTGAGTAGCTCCCAAATGGGCTTGCATATGTTTCTGATGTTGCATGTATTTTGAAATGGGCCTATGGGCCATACCGTTATCTGAATAAGGGCTAAGGCCCAGTTTATTATAATCTGAAAAGGGCTCGCCCAAGACCACTATTACCCAAATGGGCTTGCATATGTTTCTTGATGTTGCATGTATTTTGAAATGGGCCTATGGGCCATCATCATTATCTGAATAAGGGCTAAGGCCCGCTTTATTATAATCTGAAAAGGGCTCGCCCAGACCACTGTTACTGAATGGGCTTAGGCTCAATAGGCTTGAGTGACTTGGGCTTTGAATGGGTTTTCCTTACACCGAGTTTCCCAAACTCACCCTTTTATTTTCATCCACGCAGAAATCCCCAACCATAGTGGGCTTGGAGTGTGAGGGAATTGGAGTGGCCACCGCTCGAAAGTTTGATTTTCTTTCGTGAACTGGACATCCTTTTAATTACGTTTGAGGTTTTGGGCTTTTAAATGTAATAAGGCCGCTTATTTATTTTTGATGGTTTTTAATATGTATTACTAAGATAGGTAATACTTATTTTAACTGTTGAAATTGGATAGCTTTAGGGCGAGTTTTCAAAAACAACAGTTGATTTCAAAATAACACGATAACAAGCAAAGCTTCCGCAATGAAAGTATTTTCCAAAATTAATCACTTTTCCCAAAAAATGACTTAATCGAATCGGTTTCCTAGAAATATCCATGACGTTAAGGTGTGGCAATGGCGGTATGCATGTCTAGGATTTGATCCGAAGGGAGCTTGGTACTTAAGCAGTCCGATGGACTCACCACCTCTTTTCCGGTTTCCTACCTCGTGCACAGCTTCCATTCACTTTAACCCTTAATGAATTAATCTTTTGAACATCAAGTACGATTTTCTAGACTTAGAATGGAAATTTTTTTTTTTACGTTTTTGATGTGGCATGCCGGATCCGGCCATAACTTCTGGGCCGGGTTTGAGGTGCTACATAACGTGTTAGTAATCCAATTGTAGGCGGTTCGTGTGTGGATCTCGTCAGCATATCGTCGCAAATAGGTGTGTAACTAAGACCCTCTTTCTTAGTCTAGATCGGCAAAAGTCAAAAAGCCGAAATGCTGAAAACCGATATTTTGTAGATTTGCGAGTGTGCGAATGCTCGTGAGGTAAATCGATTAATGTTTTTGGTAAGCTGCAAAATTTGGATTGCAAAGTGCATGATTTCTGTGCCCTCGATATTTTTGGGCTTAATGGGCCAAAATTGGAATGATGGGCCAACGAGTCCAATTCGGTAAGAACCCTCGGTACGTGATTCTGTTAGTACATGAAAAATAGGAATATGCATGAAAAACCCTAAAATAAATAAATTACTGGAATACCTTTAAAAGTGGAAAATTTACAGTTTTACCCCTAGTAGATAAATTATCGAAATACCTCTAGGGTTAAAAATGACCTAAATACATGTTTGACTGTTGTTATTTACTGCATGCCATGTTGTTATTATCTGATGCATGGGATTGGGATATTGACGGAGGAAGTATTGAAAGTGGCTTGTCCACGATCTTGGAGGCTTTGCCTCAATTTATTGATAATCGAGCAGCAAGGTGCAAGCTGTGGAGTGTTAAATTGGGTGGGTTGAGCTATTTCCCACATGGAGTGTAAGGTTGGTGCGGTGGAGTGTAGTGGTTGGTGGGTTGAGTAGTCTCCCAAATGGGCTTGCATATGTTATTGATGTTGCATGTATTTTGAAATGGGCCTATGGGCCATCTTCATTATCTGAATAAGGGCTAAGGCCCAGTTTATTGTAATCTGAAAAGGGCTCTGGTCTAGTACCACTATTACCTGAATGGGCTTAGGCCCAATAGGCTTGAGATGACTTGGGCTTTGAATGGGTTTTCCTTACATCGAGTTTCCCCAAACTCACCCCTTTTATTTTCATCCACGCAGAAATCCCCAACCATAGTGGGCTTGGAGCTGTGAGGAAATTCTGAGTGGCCACCCGTTCTGAAAGTTTGATTTTCTTCTGGTGAATTGGACATCCTTTTAATTACGTTTGAGGTTTTGGGCTTTTAAATGTAATAAGACCGCTTATTTATTTTTGATGGTTTTTATATGTTTTATTAAGATAGGTAATATTTATATTTAACTATTGAAATTGGATAGCTTTAGGGCACGTTTTCAAAAATAGTAATTGATTTCAAAATAACACGAAAATAAGCAAAGCTTCCGCAATGAAGATATTTTCCAAAATTAATCACTTTTCCTAAAAAGGACTTAATCAAATTAGTTTCCTAGAAATATACATGACGTTAAGGTATGGCAATGGCGGTTTGCATGTCTAGGATTGGATCCGAAGGGAGTTTGATACTTAAGTAGTCCGATGGACTCACCTCCTCTTTTCCGGTTTCCTACCTGGTGCACAGCTTCCATTCACTTTAACCTATAATGAAATCATCTTTTAAAACACTCAGTAAGTTTTCTTTCTGGATTAAAAATGTTTTGAATGCTTCGATGTGGCATGTCGAATCCGGCCATAACGTCTGGGCTGGGTTTGGGTGCTACATTTAGTGGTATCAGAGCCTAGGTTACAATAACTCGGCTGTGGAATGGGCTTACAAAAATAAAGATTTTCGAAAACGAAAATTTTATAAAGAATGCGAAAAACTCGATTTTCAAAATTTAGATCTTTAGAAGGTGGCATTCTAAATCTCCGACTCAAGTCTGTAAGTATTCTGAATTTTTTTGAATATTTTCCTGAATTATCTGTCTGTACTAAAATCCTGCTAGGATACTCTAGATAGGATGATACTGAAACCATAGGAAAAATCTGATAAGAGACTGAAACTGTAGCTAGACTTCGGTTCTGCGAAAATAAACTCTGAACTACTGTCTGATTCATAAAACATTTGTAATAAACACTGGAATATTAATTGATGCATAAAAATTCGTAATCAAGATAATACGATATGAGTACAAGAGGCCGTGGACGAAGCCGAGGAAGTGCTCGAGTGAGATCTTCGTCTTCGAGACATATGCCGGCGGTGGATGCACCGGTACCACCCACAACAGCGGTAGAGTCTCATGACCGCGGTGCCGGGGATGATGCCCTGTCACAGGCAATGCTTCGTGTTCTGGAAAGGGTAGATAAACTGTGTAGGGATGTACCCTTAGAAACTCAAGGTAGGATTTTTTCTGGAGATCTGATGGAGTTACCGTTCGGAGAGTTTGATCTCATTTTGGGAATGGACTGGCTTGTTAAGCATAAGGCGACCCTGGATTGTGCTGCTAAACGAATGGTGTTAAGGACCACAAAGGATGAGGAGGTTATGGTGGTAGGTGAGCGAAGGGATTATTTGTCCAATGTGGTGTCAGCTTTAAGAGCCGAAAAGTGGATTCGGAAAGGTTGTGAGGCCTATTTGGCATTTGTAAGTCAGTCAGAAGAGGAAGGATTGACAGTGGATAAGATTAGGACTGTAAAGGAGTTCCAAGATGTTTTTCCGGAGGAGCTTCCAAGATTTCCTCTGAACCGAGAAGTTGAGTTTGGAATAGATTTGTTGCCTGGAATGGCGCCTGTGTCCATCGCACTGTATAGGATGGCACCGAAGGAGTTAGTGGAGTTAAAGGCTCAAATTCAAGAGTTGTTGGATAGGGGCTTCATTAGGCCAAGCGTGTCTCCATGGGGAGCACCGGTGCTATTCGTGAAAAAGAAGGATGGAACGATGCGGATGTGCATTGATTATCGCCAGTTGAACAAACTGACGATTAAAAATAAGTATCCACTGCCAAGGATTGACGATCTGTTTGACCAGCTTAGAAGGGCTTCTGTATTTTCTAAGATCGACCTCCGATCTGGATATCATCGGTTAAGGGTCAAGGTGGCGGATATCCATAAGACGGCATTCAGGACTCGGTATGGTCATTACGAGTTTTTGGTTATGCCATTTGGACTGACGAACGCTCCTGCAGCATTTATGGATCTGATGAATCGGGTGTTCCAACCATTCTTGGATCGATTCGTAGTCGTCTTTATTGATGATATCCTGGTATATTCTGAAACTGAAGCGAAACATGATGAACATCTCCGTATAGTGTTGCGAGTGTTAAGGGAGAATGAACTCTTTGTAAAGTTCAGCAAGTGTGAATTTTGGTTGAGGGAGGTAACCTTCTTAGGACACGTGGTCTCTGCTGAGGGGATTAAGGTGGACCCTTGAAATATTGAAGCAATTTTGGAGTGGAAGGCACCTAGGACGGTGTCAGAAATACGGAGTTTCCTAGGACTGGCAGGATACTACAGAAGGTTTGTGGAAGGTTTTTCTGTTGTGGAAGAACCCCTAACAAAACTCATAAGGAAAGGAGAACCGTTTGTATGGACTGAGAAGCAGCAGGGAGCTTTTGAGAAGTTGAAGAAAGTTCTGACTGAAGCACCTGTGTTAATTCAGCCGGAGTCTGGAAAGGATTTTACTGTGTACAGTGACGCATCACACGTGGGTTTGGACTGTGTGTTAATGCAGGAGGGTAAGGTGGTTGTATATGCATCACGACAGCTTAAACCTCACGAAGGGAACTATCTTACTCATGATTTGGAGTTGGCAGCAGTGGTATTTGCACTTAAGATTTGGAGACATTACTTGTACGGGGAGAGGTGTATTATATACACAGACCACAAGGGTCTTAAGTATTTGTTGACTCAGAAAGAGCTGAACCTTAGGCAAAGGAGATGGATTGAGTTGCTTAAGGATTATGACTATTCGATCGAGTATCACTAGGCAAGGCTAATGTGGTAGCCGATGCTCTAAGTCGTAGAACTATATCTGATCTGAGAGCAATGTTTGCTCGTCTGAGTCTGTATGATGATAGAAGTCTGTTGGCTGAGTTGCAAGTGAGGTCAACCTAGGTAGATCAGATTAAGGAAAAGCAGTTGAACGATGAGTCTTTGGTCGCTCGTTTTTAACAAGTTAAGGAAGGGGAAACTTCTGAGTTTGGGTTAAATAGCGAAGGAGTTCTGTGTTTCCAAGGAAGAATTTGTGTTCCGAAGGACTCTGATTTGAGGCGCATAATATTGAAGGAAGCTCATGAAGGACTTTGTGCCATGCACCCGGAGGGAACAAGTTGTATCACGACTTACGAGAATTGTGTCGTGGCCGGACTTAAACGAAGTAACTGAGTTTGTAGGAAATGTCTGACATGCCAGCAAGTGAAAGCTGAGCATCAATTATCCTCCGGACTGTTACAGTCAATGAAGATACCACTTTGGAAGTGGGAGAGGGTAACCATGGACTTTGTGAGTGGGCTGCCCTTGACACCATCAAAGAAAGACTCGATGTGGGTAATTGCGGATAGGTTGACCAAATCGGCCCAATTCATACCTGTTCGTACTATCTTTTCACTTCAAAAGTTAGCCAAGTTGTATGTGGCGGAGATTGTGCGACTTCATGGAGTCCCAGTTTCAATTATTTCTGATCGGGATCCCAGATCTAAATCTCGGTTTTGGTAAAAATTGCATGAGGCGTTGGGGACGCGATTGAACTTTAGTACGGCTTTTCATCCCCAAACTGATGGTCAGTCAAAGAGGATTATTCAGATTCTGGAGGACATGTTGAGAGGATGCGTGATTGACTTTCGAGGTAGTTGGGAGGATTACTTGCCGTTGGCGTAATTTGTGTACAATAACAGTTACAAAGTAGTATTCGAATGGCACCGTATGAAGCAATCAGATGGGACGAAGGTGTCGTACACCCACGTGTTGATGAGTTGGGTGAACGACAAGTGCTTGGACCGGAGTTGGTGGCGACATCGAAAGTAAGGTTAAGTTGATAAGAGATTGATTAAAGGAGGCATCTGATAGACAGAAGTCGTATGCAGACCTAAAGCGCAAAGAGATAGAGTTTGCGGTTGGGGATATGGTTTCCTTAAAGGTTTCACCTTGGAAGAAGATCTTGAGATTTGGTACGAAAGGTAAATTGAGTCTGCGGTTTATAGGGCCTTATCGGGTTCTTAAGCATGTAGGGCCAGTAGCATATCAGTTAGAGTTACCACCAGAGTTAGACAGAATCCATGACGTCTTTCATGTGTCTATGTTAAGACGATATCGATCGGATCCCTCACATGTTGTGCCAGTGGAGGAGATTGAAGTAAGGACTGATTTGACGTTTGAAGAAGAAACCATACAAATTTTAGATCGTGAGGTTAAAGTTCTAAGAAGGAAGTCAGTTCCGTTGGTAAAAGTACTGTGGCGTAATCATGGAAGGGAATAAGCTACTTGGGAATCAGAAGAGACTATGCATCAACAATACCCTCAACTATTTGGATCAGGTAAATTTCGAGGCCGAAATTTCTTTAAGGGGGTAGAGTTGTAACGCCCCAATTTTCGGGAATTCTATGAATGTGGGCATAGGTTTAATTATGTTAGTGGGCCTCTAGAAGGCCCAAGCTTAAGATAGAACCCGACAATTTTAGTTAATTTTTGTTCCATAAGAAAAAGGGGGTGAAATTATGAAATAGAACCTATGTGAAAATGTTTGAAAATGCTATAGGCTAAATTGAAGTGGCCAAATAAATAGGAGTGCAAAATAGGAGGATTTGCATGACAAACCTCCCATTTTACATGAAGTGGCCAGCCATCATGTTCTTGTAGACAATATGAGCACTTGATATCCATAATTTATGGTACAAATTGATACAAATTGATAATGGGTTAGGTAAATGTTCCATGATAATAGATTAGGTAAATATTCCATGATAATGAGTTAGGTAAATGTTCCATGATAATGGTTTAGGTAAATGTTCCATGATGGGAATTTCATGTATTTTGTATTAAAGAATTAAATGGATGAAATATGAAATTTTATTAAAAGAAAAGGGGTGAAAAGAACAAAGTTTTGTCCATCTTTGTTCATCATAGCCTAAAGTTAGAGAAGAGAAAGGAGAGGAGAAAGCTCTTGAATGTTCGGTCACTTGGGAAGAAAATTGAAGGTAAGTTCATGGTAGTTTGCTTCTATCTTGATGTTCATGAGTTCTTCTTGATTCTACCTTAACTCTTGAAGCATATTTTGGTTTTTAGTTGTATTGTGAGCATTTAGTCATGAATTAAAATGAAGGAAATGGTTGTTGTTTCATGTTCTTTTGATGAAAAATGGAAGATAGGTGAAGTTGAGCCAACAAATGAGCATGCATGTGCCTTAGATGCTAAGGGGAAAAAATCGGCTAACATGTTGTGCTTTAAAATGATGAAATGGAGATTATACTTAAGTAAAATCATAGATATGTGATGATTGATTGGTGATATAAATGTTTAAATAACAAGCATGCAAGTTAGGTATGAAAGAGTGATTTGGTAATAAATCGCTTGGGACAAAGAAGAAGAACGTGACTTTGGAAAATCACCATAAATTGTGGGAGATGAGTTAGAAGCTGCATAAATTATGTAATTAAAGCTTAATTAGTATAGTTTCAAATGGAATAAACGAGAACATATTTTGAATTCTGTACAATGAGAAATTTGATTCGTAATGCAGAGTGGTCGATTAGTCAAACAAAGGAAACATGGGAAACTTTAAGAAAAATCTGGTATTGATTGGCCATGCCAAAATTCTGAACATTTTATGGATAAAAGATATATGAGTCTATTTTCAGGGAAAATTAACGGCACTTGATTTGGAGTTTCTAGCTCCAGTTATAAATAATTTAGTGACTATTGCTCAGGAAGACAGCTTGCGGTGAAATTATGATTATGTGGTAAACACTGACAAAAATTTGTTAATGAGTTGCTTATTGTTTTCTTATAAGCTTACTATGATCTGTAGGTGTGGTTGGCGAATATTTTAAGGGTTAATACGTAGTTCGTATTTGAATAGTTAGATTAACGTGTTAGTAATCCAATTGTAGGCGGTTCGTGTGTGGATCTCGTCAAGATACCGTCGCAAAGCAGTGTGTAACTAACACCCTCTTTCTTAGTCCGGATCGGAAAAAGTCAAAAAGCGAAATGCGAAAACCGGTATTTTGTAGATTTGAGTGTGCGAATGCTCGTGAGGTAAATCGATTAATGTTTTGGTAAGTGCAAAATTTGACCTGCAAAGTGCATGATTTCGTGCCCTCGATATTTTTGGGCTTAATGGGCCAAAATTGAATGATGGGCCAACGGTCCAATTCGGTAAGAACCCTCGATGCGTGATTTCGTTAGTACGTGAAAAATAGGAATATGCATGAAAACCCTAAAATAAATAAATTATTGAAATACCTTTAAAAGTGGAAAATTTGATTTTACCCCTAGTAGATAAATTATCAAATACCTTTAGGGTTAAATTGACCTAAATGCATGTTTGATGTTGTTATTTATTGCATGCCATGTTGTTATTATCGATGCATGGGATTGGGATATTGACGGAGGAAGTCTTGAAAGTGGCTTGTCCACGTCTTGGAGGCTTTGCCTCAATTTATCGATAATCGAGCGCAAGGCACGCAATCTGTGGAGTGTTGAAATTTGGGTGGGTTGAGCTATTTCCCACATGGAGTGTAGGGTTGGTACGGTGGAGTGTAGTGGTTGGTGGGTTGAGTAGTCTCCCCAAATGGGCTTGCATATGTTATTGATGTTGCATGTATTTTGAAATGGGCCTATGGGCCATCTTGTTATCTGAATAAGGGCTAAGGCCCGCTTTATTGTAATCAAAAGGGCTCGGTCTAGTACCATGTTACTGAATGGGCTTAGGCCCAATAGGCTTGAGATGACTTGGGCTTTGAATGGGTTTTCCTTACACACCGAGTTTCCCAAACTCACCCCTTTTATTTTCATCCACGCAGAAATCCCCAACCATAGTGGGCTTGAGTCGTGAGGGAATTGAGTGGCCACCCGCTCGAAAGTTTGATTTTCTTCCGTGAACTGGACATCCTTTTAATTACGTTTGAGGTTTTGGGCTTTTAAATGTAATAAGGCCGCTTATTTATTTTTGATGGTTTTTATATGTTTTATTAAGATAGGTAATATTTATATTTAACTATTGAAATTGGATAGCTTTAGGGCGCGTTTTCAAAAACAGTAATTGATTTCAAAATAACACGAAAACAAGCAAAGCTTCCGCAATGAAGATATTTTCCAAAATTAATCACTTTTCCTAAAAAGGACTTAATCAAATTGGTTTCCTAGAAATATACATGACGTTAAGGAATGGCAATGGCGGTTTGCATGTCTAGGATTGGATCCGAAGGAGTTTGGTACTTAAGCGATCCGATGGACTCACCTCCTCTTTTCGGTTTCCTACCGGTGCACTGACTTCCATTCACTTTAACCTATAATGAAATCATCTTTAAAACACTCAGAAGTTTTCTTTACGGATCGAAAATGTTTTGAATGCTTCGATGTGGCATGTCGGATCCGGCCATAACGTCTAGGCCGGGTTTGGGGTGTTACATACATATAACAAAGTATCCACTTATATTAACAATGATAATAATAATGGTAATAATATTAAAATACAAAAAAAAAAATAATCAAGTAATTGAAAATCATACTATATATATACATAATAAAGAATTAAAATAAAGTAATAAAAGATAATACTATATATATATATAAATAAAGTAATAATAAAATATGAATGCCAAAATCAATTATTAAAATGTCAAAACGATAAAAAGGATTGAATCGAAAACAAAATAGAAAGCTCGGGATAGATTTTAAAATATAAAACAAAAGAGGACGCACAAAACCATGGGGATCAAAAGCGCAATATTTCAACTTATTAAAACGTCACAAAGAGGGGGCTAATTTAAAAATCGGGTTAAATTTGAGGCTAATTTATAAACAAAAGATAACTTGATTGCGAAATATGAAAATTCGGAAGGACCGATTGCGCAAATATGCCGTCGAATTAAAAACACGCGGATCCTCTAGCGGGTCGGGTCGGATCAGGTCGGACGGTCATAAAACGACACCGTTTAAGCTTCTATTCTCTAGGCACAAAACGGTGCCGTTTTGCCATGCTATAAAAGTCAAGTTTTTTTGAAAAAATTTCATTTCCTTCCTTCCTTCCAAAAAAAAACTGAAACCCCCCTTAAAATCCTCTCAAGCCTTTTCTTCTCCGGTAGAATCCCGGTCACTGGGCCACCGCTGGTTGGTCGCGCTGCCATTGTCACGGCCAACGCATTACAGTGGTAGGAAGTTCAAGGTACCTTTTGTTTTTTTTGTTTTTAATAATATATATATGTATATGTATATAGAAAGAAGGAAAAAAAACAAAAAAAAAAAATTCGAAAGAAGAGAGAAAAAGAAAAAAATGCAAACCTTTTTATTGATTTTTCCTTTGTATTCGATGTTCGGAGGGATTTTTGTGTTTGTCTCTTTGTCAATCTTTGTAAAATCCCCCCTTTACTAATGATAGATTTTGGCTTTTTAAGGCTGATCTACAAAACATTCATCTTTTATTTTTTTGTTTTCGTTCTTTTTTTATTTCTTCCCCCATCCCTCATATGCTTTCTCTTGCTGTTGTTTTTGTCTCTGTTGCAGGTGTGTCAGATGTGGGTGGCTCACGAGGAGGTGAGGGGCGTGCGTGGGTGGTGAACGTGATGGCCAAGGGTGAGGGGAGTGGCGGCTGAAAACTTGGTGGCTAGGGTTTTTTTGCTGGTGAAAATGTTTAGTTTGTTGGGCTAGGTGGGCTTTAGGTTTTTTTATTGTTTGGGTCATTTGATGTGGAAGTTGGGCCTGCTGTTTTAGTCTTGTAATTAGGTTTTGTAATTGTTTTATTTGGTTGTTATATTTTATCTATTTATGGGCCCGAGCAATATTGGGCTTGTACAGCTGCCCCTCTTTGTTCATTATCGTGTAACGAGAATAGAGCAAAGACACAAAGAAAGGCCAATTTTGCCCTGTCTTGCCAATTGTTGACTTCTTTGGCGCTCTTCTTTTCCGGGCAGTCTCTTACTAGTCCACCGCATCTTGTAGCTTTGGTTCAGTTCATTGCATCTTCTGATATGGGCCTTGTAGTTTCAATCTACTTCAATGTAGTTTCAAGGATATGAGATTTTTGGCTTCTATCTGCTTCACTGTAACTTCAAAAGGATAAGATCTACAGCTTCAATCTTCTCTTCTGTTGCTTCCGTGAGATAAGGTTTTGGTCTTCTCTTCTGCCTCTTCAGAAAGGCAAGATCTGATATCCTCGACCAGCTCCACTGTAACTTCAGGAAGACAAAATCTGGTGCCTTCAATCGGCTCCAATCTTTATTCTTTACTCGGTGTGTGATCCTGAGCTTAACTCATTTCTCGCAATATGAATTGACTTTTAAAAACTAGGCATTAAAAATAGAAATTGAAAAATAGCTCAGCACGTGAGCAAAGGCTCAACTCACTTCTCGCAATATGAGTTGATTTTTGAAAACAGAATTTTCCAAACAGATTTGGAAAATACCTCGTCATGTGACCCGAGGCTCAACTCAACGCTCGTAATATGAGTTGATTTTTGAAAAACATAAATTAAAAAAATATTAATTGAAAATACCTCAGCGTTCCTCGAGGCTCAACTCACCTCTCGTAATATGAGTTGATTTTTGAAAAGCTTAAATTGAAAAAAAATCAATTGAAAATACCTCAGTGTGTCTTGAGGCTCAACTCACCTCTCGCAATATGAGTTGATTTTGATGAACAGAAATTGAAAAACAGAAATTGAAAAGAATTCAACATGTGAGCCGAGGCTCAACTCACCTCTCGCAATATGAGTTGATTTTTGACAAACAGAAATTGAAATTACCTCAGTGTGTCCTGAGGCTCAACTCACCTCTCGCAATATGAGTTGATTTTTTTGAAGAGCAGAAATTGGAAAGCAGAAATCGAAAATACCTCAGCATGCCCTAAGGCTCAACTCACCTCTCGCAATATGAGTTGATTTTTTTGACAAATATAAATTGAAATTACCTCAGCATGTCCTGAGGCTCAACTCACCTCTCGCAATATGAGTTGATTTTTTTGAAAAGCAGAAATTGAAAATACCTCAGCGTGCCCTGAGGCTCAACTCACCTCTCGCAATATGAGCTGATTTTTGAAGAACATAAATTGAAGAAAACAGAAATTGAAATTACCTCAGCATGTCCTGAGGCTCAACTCACATTTCGCAATATGAGTTGATTTTTGAAAAATAGAAATTAAAAATACCTCATCGTGACCTGAGGTTCAACTCACCTCTCACAATATGAGCTGATTTTTTTGAAACACGGAAATTAAAATAGAAATTAAAAATACCTCAACGGGTCTTGAGGCTCAACTTACCTCTCGCAATATGAGTTGATTTTTGAAAAACATAAATTGAAGAAAACAGAAATTAAAAATACCTCATCGTGACCTGAGGTTCAACTCACCTCTTGCAATATGAGCTGATTTTTTTTTGAAACACGGAAATTAAAACAGAAATTGAAAATACCTCAGCGTGCCCTGAGGCTCAACTCACCTCTCGCAATATGAGTTGATTTTTTTGATGATAAAAATACCTCAATGTGACTTGAGGCCCAACTCACCTCTCGCAATATGAGTTGATTTTTGAAACATAAATTAAAACACAAAAATTGACAATACCTCAGCGTGCCCCGAGGCTCAACTCACCTCTCATAATATGAGTTGATTTTTGAAAACAGAATTGAAAATACCTCAACGTGTCCCGAGGCTCAACTCACCTCTCGTAATATGAGTTGATTTTTGAAAACATAAATTCAGCAGAATTGAAAATACCTCAAGCGGGTCTTGAGGCTCAACTCACCTCTCTTAATATGAGTTGATTTTTTGATGATAAATTGAAAATACCTCAATGTGACTTGAGGTTCAACTCACCTCTCGCAATATGAGTTGATTTTTTTGAAAAACAGAAATTGAAAATACCTCAGCGTGTCCTGAGGCTCAACTCACCTCTCGCAATATGAGTTGATTTTTGAAACATAAATTAAAGCACAAAAATTGACAATACCTCAGCGCGCCCCGAGGCTCAACTCACCTCTCGCAATATGAATTGATTTTTTAAAAAATAGAAATTAAAACAGAAATTAAAAATACCTCAGCGTGTGAGCCAAGGCTCAACTCACCTCTTGCAATATGAGTTGATTTTTTTGAAAAACAGAAATTGAAAATACTTCAGCATGTGCTAAGGCTCAACTCATTTCTTGTAATATGAGTTGAATTTTGAAACAGAAATAAAAACATCAGAATACCAAAACATGTCATCTGGTGGAACTCATGTGTCTTTTTAGCTATTATCACATCCTCTTGATCTACTGGAGTACCTGTATATGTCATGCATGATGTTATCATGATATGCACTTGTTTGTCGTAAATAATTTTATGCCTACATGATTATGCTATGCGCCTTAGGCATGTTTGTCGTATGTCCTTTTTCGTCACGATTTTCGTGATGATCTGTATTCATTACTTCGGCTCTTGACTTTCTCTTTAGGCCCTATACCAGTCCTCAAGCTTCACGAACAACCAACGTTTCTCAAATATCACTCTTCTACCCCCTGTTGAACTTTGTCCTTGCTTTGAGGCTCTTGTACTTATCAAATTCTCATCCGGGTAATACTCAACATTTATTTTGTTTGGAGTGTGTCATTTCAAAATGCTCTAGATGTTCAATGCATGAACTCTTCCATATTTCTTAATCAAGAATCTTTTCGAGCATGGCTTCTTGCATAGAAAGTTTTGGACTACTGAAGATGCTTCAAACATTATAGTCTTGCTTGTTTGACTCACTGCTTGAATCGTTTTACTCCTTGGGCCCAAACCTGCTTCATTAGGATGCCCTTTCGGGTTTTCATCCTAATTTTGTTTATCAATACGCCCTTTTCAGGTTTTCATCTTGATCTTCTTCTTTTTTTTTTTAAGGTGTCATCACTCATTGCCCATCAGGGCTCTATTACTAATGTAGTACGCTGCCCTATTGCTCAGTTAGTATTTCGACCCAAAATCCAAAGAAATAATCGCGTTTTGCTCAACCAGCTTGCCCCACCGTAGCTTCAGGGTTCATTCCACTGTAATTTAGGGATATAAGGTTGGCACTATCTTTAACCATTCCACTGCAATTCCTGGCTATAAGATCTGTATCCTACTGTAACTCAAGGGTGTATGATCTGTAACTTGTTCCATCGACTGATCTTTTTTTGACAGAAAATTCGAGGAGATAAGCTCAATTTGAGCTCAAATATTTCCAACCCTTATACTTGGTGAGCTTTTGAACAACCGACTGGTTTCAGGTTCCTATACTATTTAGAAGCTTTTAGAGTAATACGAGAAACTCTTTTTACGAAAGTATGATTAGCCCATTAATAATTATTTTAATGCGAAATGCTTGAAAAGAATTACACTAATGGACAAGAAGAAAATTGACTAAGAGCATAACTCGAAACAGACAAGTTAAACAATGTGAGCAAATGCAAGTTTATTGGAAGCACATTTTGAAAAGAATAAGATAATCAAAGATAAATTCAGAAATGGGTAAAATGGAAAGCTAAGTGGCTCAAATATCGCAGCCTGAGCTTCTCTACACAAACTTCTTCAAGACCATTTTGAGTTTAACATGTGTTTAGGGGATTCAGAGTACTTTGTCGATGCCCCAAGACGTAGCATACTACCATATGGCCCACCTTTGAACAAAATTTGAGCCGCCTTTTTCAGGTTTTCAGCTCAAAACCCCTTTGGTCTCAAGGCGCCCTTTGAGGGTTTTCACCTTGACCTCTCCATTTTCTTTTCTTTCTTTTTTCCTTTTTTTATTTTACTTTTGAATGAATGAAGGTCACAAAGCGTCTTTTGCGGGTTTTCACCTTAGCCTCTCCTTTTTAAGTATCTCTGGACTAAATCCGAATTCAGGATTGGATCAGTGCTCTTCCGGGGAAAGCCTCCTTTACCTCATAAAGTACTTAAGCATTCATTTTCCTTTGAAATCTTTTTGTATAGAAAGGGTCTTCTACAATACCAAGTTCCTGCTATAAAATTCCTTTGGGTGATCATTTCCGTCATAACTCAGCATCATACATGTTTGACTTTCAAACCCTTTTCTGCAGTCAAGTTTACTGAAGACATTTTACTTCATCTAATTCTTGACTTAATCAAAGTTTGGAGAAAAAGAGTCTTACTTTCCACGGACAGAAACACCTCTAATGCCCCAGTGAAGGTCCTGGTCAACTTTAATAAGCACTAAGAGTAAAAGGTAGCTTCTTATGTCAATATTTACAAGTCTTGGTCACCTTCCATAACTTTTCTTTATTTTTGTATTTTTCTTTTGGCAGCCTTTGTTGCATTGCGATATGACATTGTACAGTTACGCACTAAAACATGATTCTTTCTGGCATTTAATCTCTCTTTTTTGTTTTTTTGTTTTGTTTTTTATTTTTTTTCTCTTTTCATGAATGTTGACTTTATGATATTGGCATATGAAGAAATATTCACCTTCTTAGTGAAGCAATTGACGACCACGAAGATGATGTCGACTAGAAGCTTTTGACGAGATCATCCCCAGAACATCTATGCCCCACGTATTGAAAAGTTTGTGAAGAGATAGAAGAAGCACGTGAGTTTTGACGATATAACTGATGTCATTCCCTTCCCATGGTGGACCAAAAATATCTGATCCTGATTGATTAGCTTGGCTATTGCAGAACCATTGTCATGTGTTCTCTAGACACCCTTATGGACCTCTTTCCAGATGTTCCTAAGTGCGTCTTAATATGATCGTGCGAAAACATCCTTGAATTCTTGGAAATAACTCAATAGTCTTGCCTTATTTCTGCGATGAGCTAGGTTTCGATCTCCATCTCTTTCCCAAGCTCACAATGTCAGCTGACCCTTTGTAAGTTAGGATCTGTCTTTCATCTCATTCTGTCATCTTTCACGAATCAGAAGTAGACACAATCTTTGTCATTTTCGAAGTCCTGAGATCCCTCTAGACACATATCTTGCTCCAAAGGGAGTTAGTAACAACGTCACTCGTGACATTGATATCTGGGGACCTACTGTGGGTATGAAGACAAATTCCAGAGAATAAATGATTCTAATAATGATTATTTGTATAGGATGATCATGAATGTAAAATAAAAAAATAAAAGTTCAAATAATAAAAGAATCTATAAATAGAAGAAAATTTACTCAAAAAGATGCATTTCATTGAAATAAAAATCTTGGACCGAAACCTATTTCTCAAAAGAAATCTTATCACCTCTAGGTCTTAAGGTAATAAGTATGTTTTGAATATTACTCTAGATTAGCTTTAAAAGTACATGGATCTCTTCCACTGTCCCATTGTTCAAAACACTCCCAAGTATGTGAAGTTCGGAGGTGGGTGATATCGAGATTGTGGTTGAGTTGGGTACGAATTGAAAGTACAGTGGCTTCTTGTTCCTACCACACGGGTTCCTGGCTCTTTTTTTTTCTTCATAGGTACTGCCCTTTTGAGCTCTCGGGGCCTTCCATCCTTCCATTCTTGATGGCATTTTCTATAAGTTCCCCAGATATTACAATGTCCGCAAAGTTTTTCGTAGCATTTCCTACCAACTTATCGTAAAATGGCGCTTTCAAAGTGTTGATGAAGAGAACCACTATTTCAGTTTTGGTTAAAAGGGGTTCTACTTGTACCGAGATGTCCTTCCATCTCTGCGCGTACTGCTTAAAAGTTTCCGTCGGCTTCTTTTCCATCATCTGCAGAGTCAACCGATTAGGGACCACGTCAGGCACATACTTGTACTATTCACAAAATGCTGATGCTAAATCTTTCCATGATCGGATCCTTTCTCTACTAAGTTGATTATACCATCGAAGAGCCGATCTGACCAAGCTGTCTTGGAAACAGTGTATTAGCAACTTATCTTTATTCACGTGACTCGTCATTTTTCGGCAAAACATGACAAGATGCATTTTTGGACATTTCGTTCCGTCGTATTTTTCAAAATCTGGTGCTTTAAACTTCGGAGGCAGAACTAGATCAGGCACCAGACTGAGCTCCTCGGCACTTAATGCAGAGAAGACTTCAGTGCCTTCGATTGCCTTGAGCATTTCTTCAAAACTCCTATACTTACCCCAAACATCATGATCGTCTAATTTCAACTTGGCTATCTCTACTGGGTCATCCCAATCTGGAATATTGGGATCAACAGGATTAACTCTGGGGTTTGATATAGATATACCTTACCCTAAATGAGTAGGTGGTACAGGTCGTTGCTCCAAGCCTATAGGCTCCTTTTGAGGATATCCTCTTTGCGTTACATGAACGTGAGACGGGGTGAATCTTTGGGGATAAAATGGATCCTGATCATGATTAACTCTTGACTGAGGTTCCATAACGTCAGGGCTCTGCATAAGTCCATTCCCTTTAACAAAAGTTGACATCATCTCCATTATTTTGGCCATTTGATCCCTTTGCTTGAGTGATTCCTCTCGAGACCTTACCATCAGATCTCTCGTTTCCTGCTGTGATTTAGCCAACTGTTCTTGCAATTCTCTTTGGGCCTTTTCCATTCTTTCAATTCTCTCATTGAATTCGGCCTCCATAGTTCTAGCTCTTAGCCGCGTCTTATATGAATGGCGTGATTCCAGACTCGTAGCGTCACAACTGTAGATCATACGGTTTCAGCCTCAGTGAATCATTAAGGGACATGTACATGCAATGAATGGATGAATGAATAAATGGTAGATGAATGTCAGTCATGAATATGCAAAAATTTGGTGTTAATTTCAAGATAGCCCCTATTTAGGCATTTCCTTAATCAAAAGAGTCTATTACACAACATTTCGGTCACTCGTATAATTGACTCCTCCATCAGAAACTCGTTTTTGGCAACCAATCTCTAATCAACACCTTCCTAACAAGATGCCTTAATGCATGATGAAAACTAGAAATACAGACAAACAACCTTAGTTAGCACAACACATATGAATAGAGAAAAACTGTGGAAAATCTAACAAATTAAGCTACTTGGTCCAATGGACTCGATTCCCTTACATAGAAAGCGTAAATGTAAAAGAAACAGAAGGTAAGATGTGTTTTTCCCGTGTACTTATTTTGGTGACTAGTAAACGGACAGAGGTTTGGCATGGCTCTAGTTAAGTGGCTCGTACGGTTCACTATATGCGGTTTTGGTTCTAGATAGGTACTCGAATTGTCCGTACTGTCATCTACTAAGATTAGTACAGAGCCTCGGTCATGGCCCATCATAGGCTTATGAGATCAATTCGAGGGATTACATTTACTTATGCCTATGCGGACGGACGAGTTAACTCACGAAAGCATAAGTCATATGTAACCCGAAAGTATTCACTAGCCTGTGCGGAGGAACGAGTTAAATCACGAAGGCGTAGCGTTTACTTTCACTTAACAGGGACGGAGCCCGGGTATAGAGCTCATGTTATGCAACAAAAATGCATGTGCACGGTGTATGGGGAGAAACTTGCAAACCTTTTCTCTTTATTTAAAACTAAAAACTAGAATCGTAAAAACTTAGAGCTGAAAAACGGATGATAAACAAGTTAGGAAAATATTTACAACACGATACAAATGATTCTTCGAAATTTAAAATTTTAAGGATCACGATTAAATATGTTTTTGAACGAGGAATTTTTGCAAATTTTAACAACACATGCTTAACTCGACTCGACTCTCAAAAAGGGTCTCCAGTGGAGTCACCAGCTATAGCGACGTAAAAATTTTAGCTTGGTCGCTAATTATGGTGATTATTTGAAAATTTAAAAACCGACTTTCGATTTTATTTAAAAAGGGAGTCGCCACCGATCCTTTTTCTAGGTGTGATCGGACACCTAATAAATCATCTTTTTTGAAAAGAAAATTTATCCTCGAACAAAAGTGAAGGCCAAATGTGGGTCTACGCGAAAATCAGAGTAAAGTAGGGTTCGGGAGTTGGTTACGCGCGAGGAAGGTATTAGCACCCTCGCGACGCCCAAAATTGGTATATTGTAAAACACGCGTTGTTTTGATTTTTTTAAAAATACGAGTTTGATGTAACATTTAGTCGTGATCTGATTGAAACACGAGAACTTTTTAATCTTTTTGATTTTGAGAAGGACATACCTTTTTAACACAAGTCGATTGATGTTCACCCAACATAGCGATGAAATCGATGACTCAATGTTAAATCAGTACGTTGCCTTTCTTATTGAAATAAATAAAAAAACATGAATAAACATTTTAAAACGGTGAACAACGAGATGATATAAAATGGGCGGGAAATGAAAAATAAGAATTAGAAATTCATCGAGGCACATAATAAATACGACAATAATATTAAAAAAAATGACAATGCATGCGATATATTAAACGTAATAATAGTATCAAACACGAAATAAAAACAACAAATATACATATAAACATATAATAATAACAGATGAAGTAACGTAAACATAATATTAAAAATACTAATAGTGCTATATATATATATAAATATTAAAGTACGTATAATGATAAGAGTGAAAAGTGTATACATAGTAATATTAAAATACGTACATAATATATATCTATATAAAATAAACATATGCAAGATACATTATAAATACTAATGACATAAAAATTATATACATTAACAATACTACACAAATATATACATATATTTTAAAATAAATACATAGTAATATTAGGATAAAATAATAAGTATAATGATAAATATAAGGATATATGAAAATAATACTATTTATAAAATATATATATATTTATAATGAAATACATATACTAATATTAATGATAAATATACTAGGAATAAAAATAAATAAAATAATAGAATATCTATGATGTGGTATTAAAAGAGATATATATATGTAATATTATTCAAGAAGATATGAAAATAATAATATACAAATAATATGGTATTAGAGGTATATACATAACATATATAAAATACAATATTTAAAGATACATACACACAATATATATAAAATGTTAAAATATCTACATAGTATATACATATTAAAGATAATGCTAAAAGACAACTCTTAATATTACTACATAACTACATACATATATATTAAAGATATATACACAAGATAGAACACATACTAACATTGATAAGAACATATACAAGAAATAGTATAAAACGATAACTAATAATACTAAAGATATATACATATAACAAAGTATCCACTTATATTAACAATGATAATAATAATAATGGTAATAATATTAAAATACAAAAATAATAATAATAAATAATCAAGTAATTGAAAATCAAATTATATATATATACATAATAAAGATATTAAAATAAAGTAATAAAAGATAATACTATATATATATATATATATACATGCACGTAATATATGTATATTAGAAATAATAATAGGAGTTATAATAATAATAATATAAATATCACATACATAAAAATAAAAATAATAACAATAGATAACGTAATAATAAAAATGAATGCCAAAATCAATTACTAAAATGTCAAAACGATAAAAAGGATTAAATCGAAAACAAAATAGAAAGCTCGGGATAGATTTTAAAATATAAAACAAAAGAGGACGCACAAAACCATGGGGGATCAAAAGCGCAATATTTCAGCTTATTAAAACGCTGCGCAGTAGGGGGGCTAATTTAAAAATCGGGTTAAATTTCAGGGCTAATTTATAAACAAAAGATAACTTGATTGCGAAATATGAAAATTCGGAAGGACCGATTGCGCAAATATGCCGTCGAATTAAAAACACGCGGATCCTCTAGCGGGTCGGGTCGGATCAGGTCGGACGGGCATAAAACGACACCGTTTAAGCTTCTATTCTCTAGGCACAAAACGGTGCCGTTTTGCCATGCTATAAAAGTCAAGTTTTTTTGAAAAAATTTCATTTCCTTCCTTCCTTCCAAAAAAAAAACTGAAACCCCCCTTAAAATCCTCTCAAGCCTTTTCTTCTCCGGTAGAATCTCGGTCACTGGGCCACCGCCGTTGGTCGCATTGCTGCCGTCACGTAATTAACGCACACCTGTGGCGGAAGTTCAAAAGGTAACTTTTTTGTTTTTTTTAATAATATATATATGTATATGTATATAGAAAGAAGGAAAAAAAACAAAAAAAAAAAGATTCGAAAGAAGAGAGAAAAAGAAGAAAATGCAAACCTTTTTATTAATTTTTCCTTTGTATTCGAAGTTCGGAGGGATTTTTGTGATTGTCTCTTTTTCAATCTTTGTAAAATCTCCCCTTTACAAATGATAGATTTTGGCTTTTTAAAGCCGATCTACAAAACATTCATCTTTTATTTTTTTGTTTTCGTTCTTTTTTTATTTCTTCCCCCATCCCTCGCATGCTTTCTCTTGCTGTTGTTTTTGTCTCTGTTGCAGGTGTGTTAGATGTGGGTGGCTCACGAGGAGGTGAGGGGCGTGCGTGGGTGGTGAGCGTGATGGCCAAGGGTGAGGGGAGTGACGGCTGAAAACTTGTGGCTAGGGTTTTTTTGCTGCTGAAAATGTTTAGTTTGTTGGGCTAGGTGGGCTTTAGGTTTTTTTATTGTTTGGGTCATTTGATGTGGAAGTTGGGCCTGCTGCTTTAGTCTTGTAATTGGGTTTTGTAATTGTTTTATTTAGTTGTTATATTTTATCTGTTTATGAGCCCGGGAAATATTGGGCTTGTACATCTATCGAAAGCCTAAGAGAATTATTTAAATTAAGCCTGTTATGTATGAAAAGTTTTGGGTTATCACTTTTTTGCTTCCTAAAGAAAATTCTATATAAGTCCAAATAGGATCAAAATCAAAATCCATAGAATATCCACAATTAAAAACTCAACACAAATCAGGCTTAAAATAACTTTAAGAAAACTATTTGAAAAGAAATTCTTTACACTAATTAGAGAGCTATAAACAAATCCTAGTCTTTCTTTCTAAGGGTAATTTGGTAACTAAAAATATTCATCATTAGTAATACAAAAATATAAATGACCAAGTAGAATTTGAGATTTATTTAGGGAGACCGATTCTTTTCGAAGAAATCTTCCAAGTATCATTTGTTTGGAGTTGACGAGCCTCTCATTGGGTTGGTATTATTTTTAGGTAGTGCTTTGGCGGATTGGAGGACAACACTCAAGAGCTCTATGAATCTCACCTCTGACACTCGAGTTCTCAATGTAGTTAGGAGACAAAATCCTAGCTCGACTCGAGAACAATACATGCCCGTTAAGGGTTTGTTGACTCTAAATATAACTATGCTTTAAAGACTTCTCTAAAAGGAGTTTGCACAAACCGAACTTAATGAATAATAGATAAAAATGATCAAATTTTAAGATAAATAGGAGAAAAAAAATGTAACCTAAAATTCAACATTTCTCCTTACATAATACAATCAACCCTCTCTTAAAAATCACCCACAATAATAATTGCCTTCTTTGTGACAACCACTTGTTATAATAATATTTCGTTATAACAACCAAGTTTTTAGTAAAATCGATTTTTTTATATTTTATTTTAATCTTCTAATATAACTTTTCACTTATAGCAACAATAGTCATAGTTATGAAATACATTTTTATTAAATTAATTCTCTATAACAACATAATGCTTAAAATTTCAAGTAGAATTATAGCTATTTCATATAAGTATTTTAATTACAATTTATTAAATAAAATGATCTTAATTAAAATATTTAAAATTTTCATAAAAACTATTAATTATATTTTATTAAATGAATGTAAGATTCAATTAGTGGAATTAAATATTCTACTATGAATTTGGAACATAAGCTTATAAATTGATTACTTAAATTTAATAATTCATGATAAATTAATAAATTTAATTTGATAGCTCAAATTAATTAATTGAACTTGTTAGATATATGAATTTCATAATTAATTATGTGAAAGAATGTAAAATAAAAAGTGCATAAAAGTAATAATGCATACACTTGCTATATGTCTTTTATTTTTATTGATTTGATTCTCATTTTTTGAAACACAATTTATGTTTTTTTTATAGAAAAAAGATAGCTTAAAGTGAAAAACTCAAAAAATTACACTAGTGACTAAAAGCAAGAACATAATCCACCTCAATGAAACTTCTAGCTGATTGTGGTGGTTCTTCAAACCAATGAATTTTTATGGAATTAGTCATTATACACTTGGCCATATGATCAACTACTGTATTTTGTGACCTTAGAATATGACGAACAAGGACCTTCCAAATTTGACTCAATAAATGATGGATAAGTCGCATTTTAGTGAAATGACTATCTACAGCTCCACTAGCTAAAATCAATTCAACTAAGAGAGCATTATCACATTCCACTTCCAACTGTCGATAACCTTTCCTCCATGATATAATTAGGCCTTAAAGTAAGGCTCTCGCCTCAATTTTGAAAATTTAATTCTTTCCTAACTTTATCGAAAAACAACCTAACCACTTGTCGTCGGCACTAAACACTCCCCCAATGCCCGCAAATGAGCTATTTCTCGATACAACTCCATTTGTATTAAGTTTAACCAATCCGTATTAAGTTTAACCCATCCTCTAGTCGGACATGCCCGCTAGTTGGTTGTCACCCTCGAACTATCATGCAACTGTGCCGTGTTAAACCATTTATAACTTCTTGCCCAACTTATGCTTGTATCCACAAATTCCTGACCACAACTATAGCCTGTCGAAAACAAATACATGTTCCTATTTTTCCATAATAGCCAACAAATTATTGGGAAGAACATTTGCCATTCAATATCATGATAACTATAATTACCTATATTTTGCAAATTCCACAGCAACCAGTCTTGAAGCGAAAATGAGAAAAATTGTACTTGATTATGTTTCGGCACAATCGACAACCACACCGCTTTAGCGAAACTGCAATCACGTAAAGCATGAATACCTGATTCATCAACTGCAATTATATTTTCCTTATTTGATGGAAATTCACAATATAAAATCTATTATAGGTTTATAATAATAATTTTTATAACATCATAGGCATATAACAACTATTTTTCTATAATATATAAAATAAGATAAATGAGGTTATCATAAAGAGGTTAATTGTATATATAATATTTTATATTGCTTGGAGCCACAAATCCATGTAAAATTCAGCATTTCCCCATTGCCGTATTAAAATTTTCGTAACACAATAGTGTAAATCAAATTATGGAACAACCATAATTTTACCATTTTAAAAAAAAGTTGGTTTTTAATTAATTATTTTTATTGAATTTAGGTCATTTGATTGAGTAGTATTAAATTTAATCATGGAATTTGTTATATATAAAGTAGCTCCCTCAAGGCAAATCGTCATAGTTGCTTAAACTTCAGCAGAGGTTGATAATTCGATTTGAATCTAAATAATTAATTTTTTTTTCGAATTTTAAATTTATCGAATTGAGTTAATTGAGTTATTATATTTTTTCGAGTCAACTTAAATAAGTAATTTGATTTTTTAAGTTCGAGTTTAAAATTTACAATTCGAATAATAAATTCGTTTAAATACTCCTTTGGTCCCTATCAATTTGAAAATAATCAAATTGGTCTTTCTCAACAAGAAATACATAACAATTGAAAATAAATTTCAAAATTCCAAAATTTTCATATATATATATTTTAAATTATAAAATAATAATTTTGAGGACCTAAACAAGTAAATTACCAATTCAAGTTTATCATACTAAAGTATATTATTTTTCTCATTTTGCTTTGAAAACTCTTTCAAATATACACATGATTTCAAATATATGCGCTCTAACATGAAATTAATTATATTGTAATAAAATTTTATTTTGACATTTTTATTTTTTAATTTTAACTTGAACAATTTCACCTTGATTCAGTTCGACTCAACTTATTACGAAAAAAATTAAACCGAATTAGGATGATAAAACAAGGTTCGTCAAGTCAACTAACTTGAAATTTTATTCACCTAATTCAATTAAACACTCACCCCTCTTCACTTAGCCAGGGACTTTGTTTGCCTATGGAATCACCATCAAATCCAATCGGAACCCTCCCAGTTACATTCGTTGCTTCCCAGTACACATCATAGAAATCTTGCCGCCAACGATCTACAGAATGGTTGATCTCATCTTAGTGAGGTCTAGTCATATCCTGTTACATTTTTGCAAGATATCCCATGACTCTACCACCAATCCTATATAAGTAAGGGAACTATTCATTGAGGTCCACGACCGGCTCATTATTAAGTCCACCACCAATACAAGATCCCTTCCTTTTCTTCACCAAAAGAGATCTTCCTACTTTAATGTCAGAGATAGCCATGGAGGCTCTTTTCGTATTTTTCAAATTTCTTACTGACTCTCGACACTTCGATGTGAATCACCTATCTCATCTATAATATGAATGTATGCCAAAAGTCCAGCTTTGACATATTCCTTGATTCATATAAATTGTTAATTTAACAAGCAAAAGACCAAAAAACAAAAGAAAAAATGTAATCCGTTATTCTTTTATATATGTTCATTTTTTCTTTTAAAAATATGGTGGTGTCACTGTGTGGAGAACCACTACTCCAAAAATAAAGGAGTTCTCAAAAGCAAGAAATAGAAAGTAGTATGTGTAGGGTACGCGGTGGATCCACTGACTCCAATTATTGGATACTTCCGACTGCTTTCCTCCAATATTATAGGCAATTCCACCATGTGCATATTAACCTATTCGTAAGTGCCTTAATTAAATTAAAAGGCCTTTCTTTCTTTATTTATTATACACATGAAAGAGTTGAACTGAGTCATACGTATAAAATAATGAAATTGTGGTAAATATTGCAAGGCACAATGAGATTGGGATGTGTGGGCTTGTCTTGCTTTGTGTTTGATCTGGGGATGATAGCTGTTTGTTCTTGTCCTGTTCTAAGTTAGATGTGAAGGATGTTGGGTTTCATTTCGATTTTATGTACCTCTAACCTTAAAAAGTAACACTGCCATTAAACCAAAATGGGTCCTATATTTTCTATTCTTATAAACAAATCGTAATTAGAGTGTGGAAGCTCCCTTCGACCTTTTAAGAAGTTTCTCTTTTCAGACTGGCGTGTTTGAAGTCATGTATAAAATTGTGTTGCTTTGCTGTGTGTTTTGCTAAATATAGCTTCTATTCCCTTTATATTGTCTTATGTGTCTCTATTCTCTTTGTTTTGTTGCAAATTTCATTATTTCTCATTTGCCTGAAAATTTGCTGCATAATTTGTTATCTCCACTTCTCCGTAGCTATGGATTGGAGTATGATAGGGGCTGCACAAACAGGAAACATTGATGTCTTGTACGAGCTAATTCAGAAAGATCCATATGTTTTGGAGCGTATTGATCATGTTCCTTTTCTTGACACTCCATTGCATGAAGCAGCCAGTGCTGGGCATGTTGATTTTATGATGGAGATGATCAACTTAAAGCCATCGTTTGCAAGAAAGTTAAATCAAGCTGGGTTTAGCCCCATGCACTTGGCTCTGCAAAATAACAGAACTCAAGCTGTGCTTCGACTCCTCAAGTTTGATGAAGGCCTTGTTCGTGTTAAAGGAAGGGGAGGCTTGACCCCTCTGCATCATGTGGCTCAAAATGGAGATGTTGATCTTTTGATCAAGTTCCTTGAGGTTTGCCCCGAGGCTGTTGAAGATGTGACTGTTCGAGACGAGACGGTTTTCCATCTTGCAGTAAAAAACGACATGTTTGAAGCATTTCAAGTCCTGGTGGGGTGGCCGCCACGAAGCTGCCCAACGTTGGGAGAAAGAACTACTTAGTTGCGCAGACATTGATGGCAACACAGTTCTACACATTGCAGCTATCAAAAACTCACCTCAGGTATGCTAATTTTGCTAGTTAGCTCAATTATTGATGTATATACGTATATGATAAAAGGGTTATTTACATGAATTTTCTAATTAACAGGTGGTGAAAGTATTGCTGGGACACTTGCGCCGAGACCATATCAATGCCAAAAATTTGAAGGGATCCACTGCTCTAGATATCCAACCAGACTGTCCATTGGATGACAGGCAAGTGGATAATTATAAGGGCTCGGTTAAAGATTTGATAAGAAAAGCAGGAGGTTTGAGTGGTTCCGAGCTTCCCAATAAGTCCATCTCTTCAATCCACATCAAATTATTAAGGCCGAAGTTGTCATGTTTTCAAAAATTTGCAACAATGGCAGGTCGAGGAAGAAAGGGTATCCCGCTTGAGATGCGTAATACATTTCTAGTAGTGACAGTGCTAATTATAACAGCCACTTACGCTGCCTCTTTAAGCCCTCCAAAGAAAGCTGATAACAGTTCATCCATGAAATACCATATCAAGTATTATGCATCTTTAGAATCAACCGACAGCACTGCACCCCTACCAGGTCCTCCCCCACCACCGGCCGATGATCAGATTAATTGGTCAGATTTAATAGACGTATCATCCATGTTTTGGTTATACAACACATTAACATTTTGGGCAGCAATCGGGTTAACAGCATATCTCCTACCAAGTCGTTCAATCAGCTTGTTTCTTCTCATAACCCTTTCCTTGTTTGGGACCTGTTACATGCTTTTAGTTGCTGTTTCCACATGGTCATGGAAACTTCAATATTTGGTTTCTCTTCAAACTACTATACCCTTGTCCTATCGTGCTCTCTGCATAATAAATTACTGCTTGTCAACATCCCTAGCTTTGCTAGTATCATACCGGATAGCCCGTTATGTTTTCCATAGGTTTGTGCCTAAAACAAAGATGTTCGTCCTCGTACAAATCGTTTCCTTTATCATCTTTGCTTTTATTCTTGTCCCAGCTATCCTTAATACCGAAACCATATTGAAGTACTCCGACTTCTTTTGAGTGATCTTCGTTGAATTCTTAATCGTTTCAGCTGGTTAACAAGGCCTTGTAGTCTCTTGAATGTGATTTGTATGATGTGTGAGTGACAATTTGTTTGTTTGTATAGTGGGAAAGCAGTGATTCAGTGAGGAGCATAGGTGGCGTTGCTTGCTTTTATCGCATTATTCATTGTAATGATAAAATTGAGTGTGGGAGTTAATGTGTTGCTTATGCCTGTGGCAAAGTATTAGTTGGTTATTCTTCCTCTTTATGAAGTTTCCTACAATCCCAAAGTGGACTCCTTTTGTCTCTAATTTTTAAATTTTAAAGAATAAGTTATTTAATTAAATAAAATGTAAAAATGTTGATTATAATTATGTCCATGACTTAGATATTGTAATATAAGTAAACTTTATTAAAAATATTGATACCTTGTGAAATTAATTAAAAATTCGATTAAGTCAAGTGCACTTATCAATTAATAGTATAATTACGGTGAACAAAGATATCATTCTAATGAAGAATTACTAGCAATTACTGTCTTTCTATATTTAACCGATAAATTCGAGTGATTGGTTAAAACTAAAATTAACAAATTAATTAACTAACGAACACTAGTAAAGATCAAATCACAAAAATAAATGAGTAATAACCAATAAATGAAACAATAACCAAGAAAGAATTCGCCTAGATTTCATTTGTCACTATCAGTCTAAATTACGCAATTTCTTTACTTAGTATCTTGATCCGTAGAAATCTCTAAATTATGCTAATATCTCTTTTGAAAGTAAGAGTAACTGACTCTAAGTTGATTAATTAAATTTTCTTTCTAATTGAAACCCCTATTATCGCATCGTGCTATGGATTCCCCTATTAAATTTGACTCTAATCCAGTAAATTTATGTCATTCTATGTCTAGAATTGCATTCAACTCTACTCAATTATGCAAGATCTACTCTCAAACAGGGTCTTTTCCCCTCTGATTTAAGCACATCAAACATGGATTAATAATCTAGAAATATCAAAGCAAGAATTAGCCACACATAATTGTGAACAAGATTTAAGTATTTATTGTGAAAAATAAAAATCAAAAGACAAAATTCATCATAGGGTTCATCTCCTTAGAAAATGAGTTCATACTTGAAAATAAAAGCATCAAAAACACAGTATAACCGAAAGAAATAAAGAAACTTATGATAATCTCCTAAGAAATCAAATCAAAATCTTCAATCTTGACGGAAATCTGCTTCAGAATCGGTTTCAGTTGGTTTCAATGTTGACAATACTGTATAGTTCTGTATATAATGAAAGCAATTACCAAATATTACATGGTAGCAAACATCCTCAAATGAGGATCAACAGGCAGTCCAATCCCCTTGAATAATGGATCATAAAATGAATTTTTTATTGGCCTGAAAGCAATAAGGCATTTTTAAAGTAAGGATCTCAAAATTGAAGAGAAAAATTATTCAGGATTTCAAAAATAAACAAAATGGAATTTGCAGAACAACCTTGGACTAGAAAGGTTGCTAGCATTGGAACTAGTGTTGGTTTCATTGTGCATCGATAAAAGGTTCCTATTCTCATGTTCAGCATCAGGTACTGGTATTGGCATTGGAGTTGACATTGTGGATGGATCTCTCTGTGGCATTAGCAATGTGGATGGTTCTCTCTATGATTGATGAAATCTAGCAAGTATTAGCTTGAAACTACTCTTGAATGTTGCACAAAAAAAATATATTTAGAACATTTCAAAACTAAATTTGAGTATTTTGGACAAATCAATATACCCTGAATCGCTTGGATGATGATGATGATTCTCCCAATCCATATCTAGTCCTTGCAAGGGTTGGTCGTTGTTGTCTTGGAGCTCTTTGCTGAATCAATTAAAAAATCCAAATTTAAAATAGAAAAAAATTGTATATTAATGAAGGTGAGACAATACCTTCTTGTAGTTGCTTAGGGGTGTTCCCACTTGATGAGAAGTTGAAGTATCACCAGTTTCCTGCAATCATATAATTTATTGTTCAATGAAAAAAAGGGTATTTGTTTCCAAGAAATATTTTTAGCTAGCGAGAAAGGGTTTTTCTTTTACATTCTGAAGCAATGAATTGAAGACAATGCTTGAAATGGAGGTCCCAGCACCAGCCTCAGTCCCAGTCCCAGAGAGAGGATATGTAGGAATGGGCCTAGCAAGTTGGTTCAACAATCCTTCTTGTTGTTGAGGCCTTTGCAGAATTAAACTTTCAGGCAGCTTGGAATTATAAAGGTCTGAATTTGATAAAAAAGGCATCGAGAATTGACTGCTTGCTTGTTGGTGATGGGGCAACTTTGATAAACCAGGTATCGAGAATTGACTGCTTGCTTGCTGATGATGGGGCAACTGACAGGATCTACGATTCAAAATAGAGAGTGGTTAATAATGTTTAAAATGATTCCATATGCCATTCCAACAACACTTAAAAGAAAGCAAATAATAACCCTGAATGCATAGGAGAATCTTGCAACATAGAGTTGGAAACTTGAGAACCAAGTTGAGTTGTCATCAAATTAAACTGGTCACTTTGATGGTCACGACAGTCATTCAAATATTGGAAGTTGTACCTCCCACTAAATAGAAAAAAAGGGGTTAGAGATAAGCTTGTGAATCATACTGTTGAAAACCTTAAACATATTAAACAAACAACTTCTTTTTAGAATAATAAGTAACTAGAATTGGAAAGCATAGAGGATCTTGGTTGCAAAGAGTTATAGTATCGTAAATTCGATACATCAAGTGGATTGGTTTGACAATTAGGAGCAAGTGTTGAGGTCCTAAATCCAACAAACAAGGTGAACCACTCCTTATTTATCCATTTCATATTAAAATTTAGAAAGATAGATAAGAGGTACCTTAATGGCATGGAAGATTCAGTCAACCTAGTGCTATAAGTTCGAGGATTATATGCTCCAGGTGCCATTGAAACTTGACCTTGTTGTTGATAGGATAAATTTTGGGACCTATAATAACAAAAGAAATACCAACAAAAAGTTTATATTTGCACATTGTAAGATACAGTAAAAACAAGAAAGATAATGAAAATACATAAGCTGGGAAGGCATTGAATGCTTAGTCAACATGGAATGCTGGAGAAGCGAGTCAGATGCATTTGGCCTATTGGGGACTTGATTAAGCAGTTGTGATGAATTTTTTAATTGCTGCTGGGACCTAGATTCAAAATACAAAGATCACATCATGATACGATTCTAAATATCATGGGTTGATGTGTATTATACAAATATTTAATACCTTAACAGTGTAGAAGATCTAGGTTGAATGGAGTTGTAATGTTGAGAATCAGAATTGCCAATTAATTGGAACTCATTAGCTTGTGACCTGAAACCCAAACAAAGGAAACATTAAGTGCATCATACTTATTTTAGTTTGTTTGTGTTTGATCAATTCGATACCTTGATGAAGCCAAAGGCCTATAAAAGTCATTTGCTTTATATGAGTTCCAAGTCGGTGCTTGTCGGTTGACTTGTGTAGATCTTCCATGCAAAAGTCCAACCCCAGTCTGCTCGATCCAAAATGAAAAGTGTATAATGGCATTATATAGTGAGACCTTATTGATGTCGACTAATTTTGAGTAAACAACTAATACTCACTAAGCTTTGAGGGGTTGAATTTGGGTACACAAGTGGTTGTTGGTTGCCATTGGAATTATTGTTTCCATTGTTTTGTTGAAATTGATCAGCAAAAGTTACCCTTCTACTTGGATTGATTAAATCTCCCCTTTGAGAACTACAACTATGTTAATGGTAGAAAAATTTTCATTGTTAGTACAATAATATTTCATTAAACAATTAAGAAAACGATCAAGTGCGTACCTTAGAAGCTCATGTTGGAGGCTACTTCCAACATGACCATTGAGTGTATTTTTTTGAAGTGAGTTAACCCTACGTTCTGGGTAAACCGGTTGAGCTGTATATACTCCATCTTCTGAGAGACTACTTCCAATATGTTTA
This sequence comes from Gossypium arboreum, assembly GCF_025698485.1. Lineage (NCBI taxonomy): Eukaryota > Viridiplantae > Streptophyta > Magnoliopsida > Malvales > Malvaceae > Gossypium > Gossypium arboreum. The sequence goes on along the minus strand of NC_069079.1, from coordinate 125,398,876 downwards.
TTAAATTGATTTGTTTCAACTGAGTTAACTTTGCGCTCCGAGTAAACCGATTGATTCGTATAAACTCCATCTTTTGGGAGCATTTCTTCCTGAACAATATAAGAGGTAAATTAAGAATCATACCGCGTAATATAAATTATTTATATTTAATAGGAATAGGGTTTGGACTATGTTACTAGTGGCAAAGGGAATGAATTTGTTCGCTCCATTATAAGAGGACTACAAGGAGGTAATGTTGTTTGACATGCATCATTATCATTTTGAAGTGAAGGATTATTTCCTTCAAACCCTAAAGATACTGGCTGCTTGAGGTTCAAATTGGAGCTCCAACCATGAAGGAAAGATTCATTAGGTAAGTCAGGTGATGCTATCAATTGATCCAGTGGTACCTATTGAGAAAAAAAAGGAGAGAGAATAATATTACAACAATGTAATAGAAGAAATTAATCAAGAATATGATTAACATGCAAAGGGTTTGAGTTGTTATGATGGCTAACCTCTCCGAAGGTATTGAGATTGGCGTTCATTGGATTGAGTTGAGTCTGTTCATTTGTTGTTACTAATAGAGGTGGAAGTTCCACTACTGCATCCACCTGTGGCAATGTAAACAAAGTTATAAACCATGAAGAGAAATGTAAAGTTTTCATTGTAATTATGCTTAAGTTATAAATCAAAGACATTAGCATTGAAGTAAATGAATAACATATAGAGATAATGTACTGATGTTTTGGGCATCTGAGATGGTTGAGGTGTTGATGGAGATTCATGGAGTTCATTGGTACGCGCAGGTAAAATTTGGTTGGAGTTTGGCTCATCTATTACAGGTTGGTTGTTATTGCTTCCACTGGCTGATCCAATGTCCTCAATCCCCTAAAGTAAAACAATAAATAACATCATATATACCATTAAATTATTAAAGAAATTGAGGTATAGTATAGGTAAATAATTTCCTTAATTACCTTTGAGAAATTTGTAGCAGCTTCATTCACCATAATATGGTTGTCATTGTCCATGAAGTCAAAATCATTAATGTCACTGAAGTCTTTAAAGTCAAATAATGGGTACTCCATTTTAGTAGTTGCTTTAGAACTACTTGAAATATTCTTCTGCCTAAAATAAATGAACAAACCATTTTAGTGTTATATATTACCATTTTATTTTCTTTTATACGTGTTATAATAAAATATTTAACTAAGTTTATGTTATTAGTTATAAAGAGTTTGATTGAATTTGTATTATCCGTTTAATTGCATATTAATATATTTTTAAATATGATACTTTTGAATATGTAAAAAACAAATTGAATTAAATATATAAAACAAAACACAACTATATAATTTATATAATTAACTTAAAATAAACAATTTATTATCACTTAACACAGTAAATTCCTCACTTATAAAAAATAAAAATAAAAGTAGAAATGCAGCTTCCTTTTTTGTAAAACTAATATAATTTATTTAATTTCACTTGCCTACATGTTGGTGGTGCAATAAAACGACAAAAGAAATATATTTTAAAATCTTAATTTTAGTTTAATCGATAGTGTCGATATAAAACATATGATATGTTTTTAAATATAAAGTAATCTAATTAGAATTTTGTACAAAACAAAAAATACAATGATTGTTTTCCCTGAACGAATTATAAAGATTTAAATTATAGTACATTAAGTCAAAGTTTAACTTTTTTCCCTTTGGAGAAGAGAGAGAGAATCTATCGCTAATTGAATTAAAATTACGGTGAAGGTTACGTTCATATCTGTCAAACGAATGACACGTTCTTAGATATGAAAGACATAATTGTTATTTCAGACAAAATATGGCATACTGACAAAGAAAGATTTGAATCATGTAGATCGAATCACCCATATCTTTTCCCTTTTTGCATTGGCACCAGAATCAATCATTTCCACATCAGAACCAGAATCAATAGTGGGGACAACAATCATCTCATAGTTCAACACATGACACGTTTTTAGATCAGAACAATACAATCGTAATTTTGTACAAATTATGTTGTGCATTGATTATCTTCCATGTTTTAACAAGATTATAAGCAAAGCTTTAAGTTGTAGTACATCAAATCATCCTTAAAAAAAATTCCCCTAAAAGGAGAGAGAGAGAATTGAACACTCAAATGAACCAAGATTAAATGGTTAGGTTTAGGACAATATTTAAGAATATCAAAAGCACCCATTTTTAAGTATAAATGAAAAAGGAAAATTATAGATTTGCAAATATGAAAATGCACTATAATCAAACTAAATTGAAACTATAATCTAGAGATTTAAAAGGGTCCTTTACCTGCAAGGCAGAGGGGGTTTGCCTCTTTTTTTGAAGCAGAAAAGATAGAAGGAAGCAGCCAAAGCAAGAGATGGGGACAAATAGGGAGAAGGGATATGATTAAGACCCAAGTTTTTTGTGAACTAGAAATGAAACATTGAAAGATTATTTATAGGCCAAAAAGTAAAGTGAGGGGTACATGTGTGTGAGTCACAAAGTTAAAAGATGGTTAAATGATCTGTGGCTTAGAGAGACTTTAAAAAGTTTCACAGTAATTTTAATCTTTCATGCATTTTGGTCTTCACTTACCATTAAAAACAATCTACACTTAATGGTACAAATTTTTTTGGCATAAACTACACCTCAATTACAAATCCTCTTGTCAAAATTTATTGTTGAATAGTCAAATAGTCGAATGCTTGCATTGGTTTTTCAATACAACTTATGAATTATTTAGCCGCAAAATGCCAGTTTAAAAAGTCTAATGAAATTTTTTGATACAAAATATTCACAGTTCTTCAAAAATTAATCTAAATTAAAGCTTATTATAGTCATGATTACATTTCTAAACAGCTAGCATCAAGTATAACTAAGCATATAACATATAAAGTTTGAATTTTAACTTTTTTTTAAATTTTCAAATTATAAAAATTTCACCCTTCAAAACTTTATATTTATCCATTTAGTCATTGTGAAATATATATATATATATATATATATATATATATATATTAGATATAATATTGATGAGCTGGCAAATAATTATTTAATTTGTTAAAAACTGGATAATTACTACCAGGCTTATACACGTGGATTTTAAATGATTAAAAGAGAAGTAATTTACTAAAAAACAAATAATAATTAAGAGGGAAAAAAAGGAATAAACTTAGAAATAGTAAAAAAAATGAAACCTCTTATCTGTCTTTGCCACCCTATACGTGTAGTGATTGGTTTCACTATTCATTCTGCCATTCATGCAAATGCTTAGCCAAACTTACCATAAAGTCAATCTCCATAAAAGGCAGGTCCACCATGGTTGAATTAATTTCCAAAACTCAAAAACAAATCTTAAACTATAATTTAAAAACAATGTAATTGTTTAATTCTTTTAGGTTGGATAAAAAGGAAATAATTTCTTTTATTAAATTTTTTTTCTATTTCTACAGTTAAAAATTAGTATAATTGATGAAATAACCAAGCAGTTACCCGTGTCGCACTATGTGTATTTCATGCTATTGTAAAGGAATCAACTTTTAATACTAAAAATGAAAGAAATTTTTAACAGTACTAGTTTACTTTTTAATCTAATGTACAGAAATTAATTTGTTATTTTTTAGTAAAATAGACAAAATACAATCCAACTAAAAAGCAGGTAACCTTATATTCCCAATAATACCAAAGAATTAGAAGGTATATCACATTTTTATTTATTTATAATTTTACTCTTATTTTTAATAATTTTAGTTCATTTTACTTGAACATAAACAAAATAATAATAACTATTGAATTAAATTCTTCCATTTTTATATATTTTTAAGTAACATCTCAACTAAAATTAATATTTTGTCTATTTGTAAAATATTTTTCTATTACATTATACTTCAAAATGTTACACTTTTAATAATATTACCATTCCTTTTTATATAATTTTGTCAGATTTTTCCATATATCATAACAAGTAACATGTTTACTTAACCATTTGATTGGATTCAAAATGATTTTGGCTATCACTTTCCACCATAATCTTATGCGAGTCATTCTAAAATAAAATGTAAAAATAGAGAGTGCTTCTTTCGTTAAGATTTAGTGTCTTTAGTGTAGTTATTTTGTCATATATGTTTATAATTTTTTGAATAAATTCATTTAGTAAAATTCCATCATTTACATTATTATCTTTTTTTTGTCTTCAATGATTTTTGCACGAAAACCAAAATGTATAAATAAATATTGACTCACTGATTAATTAATGTTTAACTAATATTAAATTGCATCATGTGGTCGGATCATGATATGAGACAACTTATATTGGTAGATAATCTAAATGCTCTATGGTCTAAAGAATCAAAATTGAGCAAATTTATTCAAGAGACTATTGTGTCGTCTATCAAGTCCAATTGGAGAAATATCTTATCCTAGGTACTGGAATGGATGACTCCCAAAAACATAGAGACATAGGTGCGATTGTCTAGACTAATAATACATAAAAAAAGACCCAAGTTGAATTTATCCTACATCTGTTTATGGATTTATTTGCTTGTGATATTCATAATATGACTTACCTCAATCCTGAATAAGTAACTGACTATGCGTATGTAACTCGTATACTTTGAGATATTGAAAGCCAGAGTTCAATTTGTAATAGAGCCAAAAGTCGGTATATTGGGTATACAACTTATGCATGGCATTGCCTTACTTACAACAATGAAATTCATAGACTAATAAATGGTTAATGATATCTTCTCTATGACATTTTGGTTGATGGAGAAGTAATGCTATCACGGGTCATTTGTCTAGGAAGAATGTATTAGTAATTGGCTTTTTCATGGAGGAAGATGAGGTGGTCATCATGAGATAAAATATGATCATATTGGGTGATTATATTTAACCCAATGACAAGTTCATTAGACAAACATAAATTGAATTGCTTTCGTAATGGTATATAATAAGAGAGAATTTAGTTATGGTACTTTTAGTGGATTGACCCTATGACTAAATAATATTGTAATTATTAGGGAAGAGTTAGAACTTAATTTTAAATTATTTGAGCCTTAATTATATATATCTAATCAGTCCTTCTGTTAGCTCAACACAATCATTTATAGATTGCATTTGAATTGATATGTTGAATGAAATGAAAACAACAAATAGAGAAACATATTGTAGTGAATGCATTTTCTCATGAGGAACAAAAGATAACTTAATGATTAATTTAATTTATTTAAATTATTAATTAGTTTATTATAATTAAATAATTGAAGCTTCAAGTGGAAATTAAATCAATTAGTTATCACAATTTTACGAAATAAGACACTTTAAATTTATTTACACATAGATTCTTGTACGGTAAAGTCGTCATGACTTTAATAGAAGTTGCCCTCGTGGATCCCCCCATCTTGCCACTTATATTTTATTTTAAAAAGAATTTGGGTCACAATTCTAACAAGCCAAAAATAAATAAAAAATAAGATTACAAAATTCACCCAAAGCATACTTTGAGTCTTCAATTTTGTCACCACAAACTTCTGCTACTGTAGCAGTTCACGTTTTTGTTGTCATCGTCTTTCTTCCATCGTTTTTGTGTCGACGCCATTGCCGGTCACCATCGGACCACCACCGACAACTTTCATCGAACCACCTCTAGCCATTGCTGTTTTGGCTGGGTTGGATTTGATTATCTCGATTCTCAAGTTTCGTTGGGAATATTTAGGTTACAAAATTCCAATTTTTGTTTCCTGCTCACATATTTTATTCTAAAATAAAATAAATCTTGCGTGAAGATGATAGCCCACAATCTAAAATATACATGGTCGAGATAATAATAAATTAAATTTATTTTCTAGGAATCACAACTTTAGCAAATTTACTTTATCATCCATAGCAATAAAATAATATCATACATTCATCCGCATACATTCCCCTAAGTATGCATACTATCACAAGAATGTCATATTTTATCAAATATAATCAATCATTAAAAAGAGAGAGAATTTTGATCTCGGTTTACACTATAAACATAGAACAACTTGGCGCTCTAATACCAACTGTTGAAAAAAATTAGGTTCGAAAACTGTTTTCTTGCACAACGAAGAAAATGAAATTGTGAAAATCTACCCGATTTGTGATATTTATAGTAATAAACTCTAGACCGAATTCACACTTGTGTTTTTGGATAGATGGATTCTTATCATTCTCAACTTTTAACCAAACAATTTTTTACGCTATTCTCGTATCACGAGCTACTTTGAGTGTGGGCTCGAATAAATCAAATCAAACACAGAACTAGAAATAGTTTTTTTTGTGTGGAAACGATAATCTCTTTTCAAATAGAAACCGATAGAATCATTATTCTGGAAAATATATTTAATTCTTAGAGAATAAAAATCTCTCTATTTTCTGGTAGAATAATAATATCTGAAAGTTGTGTAAATAACCCTACTGGTGTCATCTATTTATAGGGAAGAAAGTAGAACTCTTGTTAAATTAAAAAAGTTTATTTCAACTAGTAAAATGAACTCCTAATCTAAATAAGAGTATAGGTGGCGACAACCCTAGCTATTTTTACTAGGGCTAGACTTCCACCTCTTTTCAAATGAGGGGCTTTTGGGACTATTCCATATCGGGTTCAAGTCCAAGTACTTTTTGAGCTTTTAATCTAATACTTTATAATTCGATTCAACTGGATTTTTTTTTCTATTTCTCAAAATAAAATTCAATATATTTTTATTTAAATAATTTTTCAACCCAATTTTAATTCCATTAAAATTAGGACAACTTACCATAAAAAGAATTTATAATAAAATATATTTAATATTCTCATATTCAGCTATTCAAAAATATAAATTCATTTTTAGGTGATTTTCATTTTGAAAGTACACTTCCACCATTTTCTTATTTGATAAACATTGATTTTCTTATTTGTAAAGACAGATTGACCTGAGCAACAATGGGAATTTATGGTGGATCCATAAAAATGAGTAATCATCGATCTACTGGTCGAAAAACCTTTGCTTTGATACCATGTGAAAATGGCAGTGCTCCGGCGACAGTTGCAAGGAAGGCAACCAGAGATAGCAAGCAAAACAAAAAAGAATCAGAGAAACGAACTAATAACTAGAAAATAGAGAAAAGAAGCTCATTTTGTGTATTGAATCAGATCATCAATTACAATGTGCATAAACCCAATTTTATAGGCTAAGCAAAGAACTTAAGTAACTAATTTAACTACTTAAGTACTTTCCCAAGATTGTTTCAACAATGCCCAAGAACTTTACCAAGTAATAGTAGCATGGAGAATTTTGGTTTGGTAATGTTTGCGAGGCATAAAAGATTGCCCGGAATACAATAAGGAAAGGCAGCAACGTTAAGGATGCTTGATTATAAACGGAGGCTGAAGAAAAATATGAGTATGCCTTTTCACTAGCATATGGTACCCATGACCACGACGAAACAGCAGCTAAATTCATGTAAGATCTCCCAAACACGGTAAGTGTTAATCAACCAAGAGAATGAATGAGGTGGTAGGAGAATTGCTGTTAAAAAAACTGCTGCCCAAAAGGTTAACGTGTTGTAAACCCAAAACGAGGAGTATTCAGATGTCCATTCATCTTTTATATGAAAACGTCAATTGCGGAGGGACTGGGCACGGGTGCAGTATTGATGTCGGTTTTATGCAAAAATGTGTGGGAATTTAGAGGCTGATCTTGACTTAAAGAGAATTGGTAGTTCTTGAATGCGCTGTCATCAGGCGTCTTTGGAGGGTTTAAAGAGGCATAGTAAGTGGTGGTTATAATTAGTACAGTGACTACTAGAAATGTGTGACGCATCTCATGTGGCATACCCTTCTTTCCTCGACCTGCTTTTATTCATTTTTCATACCATGTCATATTTTTTTTAAAGATTGGATGTGGAATAAAGAGGTGGAGATATTGGGAAGCGAGGAAGAGGAACCACTCAAACCTCCTGCTTTGCTTAGCATATCTATATATAGTCCTATCCGCTTGCCTTTCATTCCATGGGTATTGTGATTGGATATCTAGTGCTGTCAGTCCCTCCAAATTTTTGGCATTGATTTGGTATCGATCATCGATGCAAGTGTTCCAGTAATACTTCCACCACTGTTAATTAGAATATTCATATATAAATAACCCTTTTATCATACTTACATACATATCAATAATTGACTTGATTAGGAAAATTAGCATATACCCGAGGTCTGTTTCTGATAGCTGCAATGTGTAGCACAGTGTTGCCACCAATGTCTACCCAACTCAGTAGTTCTTCCTCCCAACGGTCGGCAGACTCATGGCAGCTTCTTGGAAGCCACCCCACCAAGACTTGGAAAGCTTCAAACATGTCGTTTTTCACAGCAAGATGGAATACCGTCTCATCTCGAACAGTCACATCTTCAATAGCCTCAGGACAAACCGCAAGTAACTTGATCAAAGGATCAACATTTCCAGTTTGAACCACATGGTGCAGAGGAGTGAGGTCCTCCGTCCCTTTGACACGAACAAGGCCTTCATCAAACCTGAGGAGTCGAACCACTGCTTGAGTTCTGTCATTTTGCAGAGCCAAGTGCATGGTGCTAAACCCAGCTTGGTTTAGCTTTCTCGCAAACGTTGGCTTTAATTTGACCATCTCCACCATAAACTCAATATGCCCAGCAGAGGCAGCTACATGCAATTGAGTATTAAAAAAAGGCACATCATCAATACGCTGAAAAACATATGGATCATTCAGAATCAACTCATACAAGAGGTTAATATCTCCTGTTTGGGCAGACTGTATCATATCCTCATCCATAGCTTTTCTTTTGAGGGGTAATAAATTAAGCAGTAAATTTTCAGATTACTGAAAACTAAGGAAATTTGCAACAAAACACAAAGAAGAAAGAAGTAGAAGACAACATAGAAAAAGAAATAGAACCTATATTTTCCGGAAACACATGTATCTGATCTGACCGCAAGTTATTCATGATTTGAACAGTACTCTAGTTTAAGGAATTAATATTTTTTGAAGGCCCATGGAAATTTCCAAGCAGCAAAGTCATAGAAAGAAGGTATCCAGTCCACATGAAATAAAATGGTTGGTTTTATACATGACATTTCCAACTATGAATTCTTGGACCAAACAAAAAGCTACCTGAAGGAGTGATGAACGAATGGTTTAATGCACTATATGATTCTGGAAATATATTTTGTAAATGTTTAAGATTTGTTATTATCTCTCTCAATAATGTTGTGTCTCATTTTTAACTCGTGTTCTCTCTTTGAGAGTATAACGCGCCTTATCACTACATCCAAGAGTTGTTAGTCACTGATTATTAGCACGTTTTTTAGTTTTGTCACCAATGTTATCAAAATTTTTTTGGTTACTCATCAGGTAAATTGTTAATAGAATGTTGCCGTGACTTTTTTATTAACATAATAAAAAATTCATCTTTTAATATTTATACGTTCATCAATTTGATTATAATTTTAAAATTAATGAATTTAACCTTTAATGTTTGCATATTATATCAATTTAATCTTGATTCTAAAAAATTCACAAAAATTATTAAAATCCAAAAATATATAAAAATTAAACAAACAGATAAATATTCAAAACAATTTAAAATAGGTAATCCTAACAATAATTCTAATAAAATTCAAATTTAAATAGAGTCTTATGTTTATATATCTCTTCTTTGAAATTTTGCCCCCAGGTCTTTCAAATTTTGTATTTTTGGCACCACTTCTTTCCTATTTCGCATGTTGGCCCATTTTATCTTTAAATTCACGCTTTTTGTCCCTAAATTTCCTTTTATGTTCACTTTAGTCCTTATAAGATAAAAAATCATAAAAACCCAAATTAGTAGGATCATACTCAAAATAAATATGTAATTAATACATAAAAATATGTCATTTCAGAGTATTATCAATAGGTTAAAATATGTCATAAGTCTCTATACTCTTCAAAATTTTGAAATTTAATCCATGTACTTTTATTTCTAAGAATTTAGTCTCTTTACTTTTCAAATTTCAAAATTCAGGTTCAGTTGTTAACATTGTTAAATTTTTTGGTTAAATTTTTGGTGTTACATTTTGAAAAAAACTCATTTGGTAGCGATATAACTAAAAAAATGTTATAATAAACTTAAATTTAACAAAAAATTTAACAGCCCAATGAGTTGGATTTGATTTTGAAATCTAAAGAGTAAATTGACTAAATTCCTAAAAATAAAAATATAGAAACTAAATTCTAAAATTTCAAAGAGTACTTAAAATAAATTAAAACTTCAAAAAAATGTGATTCACAACATTATCCGAGTATTAAGTATATCCATATCAAAATTAAGGCAGATTTGTTGGTGAATTAGGGAAATATATAATATATGTGTTCAATTTTACATACACAAATTATTAACAAAACTATTCACGTAACATCATTTTACATTTATATATTATATACACTAATAATTTTACTTATTTAATATTAAAATAATTAATGTATTGAATAAGTTTATCATACTAAATTATATTTATTTTTCTTATTTTGCTTTGAAATTTTTCCAAGTATATATGGTTTCAAATTTATGTGTTTTAAAGCGTAATTAGTTGTACTATAATAATATTTTAATTTGATATGTATAATTTTTCAATTTAACTCGAACAATTTTACTTGATTTAAATTGAATTCATTTCACTTGACTCGATTTGAAAAAAATTAAATCGATTTAGGATGATAAAATATGACTCGTCAACTCAATCAACTTAATTTTTTCACTTGATTTGATTAAATACTCTCCCTTAGTTGAAAGAACCCTATATATATCAAATAATAATCCTTCCTTCCCTTTACTAAGGATAATTATTTGATACACATATAATAGAACTTCTTAACTCCACAACTAGGATTAAGAGGTTTACAAATGTATTTTACTAATATTTTAAAAATTAAAATAAAAATAGAACACATTATGGTCTCTAAAATTACTAAAAAATTGAAAAGTTCTAAAACTTTTTTTTTTGTAAAATTCTGAACTTTCCTTAAAAACCTAAAATTTGAGATATTCTTAAACTATATTTTTCGAATTAAAAAAATAAAATTATTAAATATGCATTTCAAAATTATTAAAAGAGATAAATTTCAAAACTGTACATGAACATTGATCGGATATACAAATCAATACACGAACTTTGGTTTGGTGCCGTTATACGCACGAAACTTTGATTGTGGTTTAAATGTATACTTAAAATTTTAATTTTGATTCAATTATTCACGTTTAAAGAAATAAAGACGTCGATTTATTTAAAAAAGAGAGTGTAATCTTCTTTAAAACACTTATGTGTTAATTTGGAAGATCAAAACTACAAGATTTCAATGGATTCAAGTAAGCTTTCACATTTAGTTTTGATCTTAATTTATTCTATATTATTTGACATGAAAGATCCTAGTTTATTAATATTTATATCATATTTCCTGTTATAACATATTACACATGGAACTAAAATTTAATGTGATTTTAAGATTCTTTATTAAAATTATTAGACAATATATTTCAAAATCTTATTAATATTAACAAAATATATTTTTAATTAAAATTAAATAAAGTTCATTTATTAACAAAACATAATTTTGATATTTATTTTCTTTTCTTGAAATCAAGGTGGCTTTCCTCGTTCACACCACGGGGTGCCAGTTTGTTTAAACTTTTGAATATGAAGTATGAACGTATCAAAGGCAGAATCCTTAGTACAGAATGATTAAAAACTAAAATCCATGGAAGAAACAATTCTTTTAACCTTCACCACTACCAAACATAATTGCCTGCCTTTTCTTACTTTATGTTGTTTCCTTGTCCACCGTCATTGACGGACCATGCCAGTCTTTAATTTTTGAATGAATCGCTTTCGATGGTTAAACCCTTCCAAATTTTCTCCTGTTATTGTCAATTGGCCCGCCCTTCCTCACAGCTGCTCGTACAGGAAAGGCGAGTGAATTTTATAGATTAATCTACTGAGATGGAAATGTTTTTAGGCCGCATTGATGACACTTCATTACACTTAGCTGCTGCATTGGTTTCGCCAATGGAAATTACGAACTAAAAGCCGTCATTCGGCTAAGAAACTAAAATCGATAGATTGGATGTTCTCTAACTCTTGATTCAAATGCTTGAAAATAAAGACTTTCATTGGCAAGTGATGAACCAAAAATGACGAAGATAGCAACACTGCACTGCACATATCTGCCATCTATAATCAACACCGGTTTAGATCATCCACTTCTATAAATGTACAAACTTTAGATCATAATCAATCAACACCAACCAATTTACATAGTTTACAACTAAAGAACCTTGAATAAATGTACAAACTTTCCCTACCTGATATAGTGGACTCAGTTTTTCTTTGCAATTTCTTACTTATTGTAGGCCTTCCTAATCTAAAAGTAAAACGAATCATAAAGAAAAATACAATGCATAGTAAATCAATTGTATATATTTTGAATTAATATAATAATTATAATCACTTCGCGCACTAAATTTTTGGGGCCACTTACATTAGTGTGTACAAGATCTGAAGGTTAAATTACCCTAGTACCTTTTTCAATAAAAGTTTACTCGGTAATCTTACTTTTCATGTAAGATTCACATTGTTGGAGATAAATTTCAGTAAGTGTACTTGATGGGCGTCGAAATCACTAAATAATTATTACAAAATTGTAGTAAAGAGTGGTAGTAGGGTCGAGTCCACGGGAATTAGATATCGTAATCAACTTCTGTGTTTACTTATGAACAGAATATTCGTCGCGTCAAACAGCGTGTCAAGAGTCGTGCCCATGACTCTAAACGTACTTGTAACAAAATTAAACAATTAAATCGAGGGAGTTTGAGAATGTTTAAGAAAGTAAAATAATCTAATGAGCTTAATTAAACGATTGAATACTATTGAAAATAAATGTAAACTGGAAATAAATTCAGACTTGTGTAAACAGATAAAATAAGCCTTAGCCTTAGACTCGGTAAATTTCGTATCAAGAATCGATCCTAGAAAATTAATCTTTTCCTCCAAACGATAAGCTGTTTATAGCAGTTAAGAACGTTTAACCACCAATTCCTCCTCTAGTAGCTAGCTCCGGTATGACCTGCAAACCAACCCTTATCGATAATCTAACTGAGATACACGTGTTCTCGATTCAAGATTCCGGCAGCCTTGCGTTCTGAAGAACCCAACTTGAATTAACGACCTCAACCGCGTGGGTTGTTTAAACTTGATCACTTCTTCCTTGATTTGTTCTCGGAGAACTGAATACAGCACAGCTGACTCGTTTCTCCAACTGTCAGTAAACACGACTTTAACCCAACGTGCACTTTGTCTTGAAATTGAGTTTACTTTAAGGGATGATTGGTCTATCCCGATACTTAGGAAAAAAGTGAATACCGATTGGAAAGATTTTTAGTGAGGATACAAATCTCACGATTCCCGACCGGAAAGAACACCGGCCTAAAGCTAAGATGAAATTTAGCGAAGCATGAATTTATTCATGCTTGAAAGTTGTGGAAGTTGATTGAATTTGTATGATAATGGAAAAAATTGGGGATTGAAAGGGCTTTGAGAGCAATTGGACGAATTTTAAAAAGAACAAAGAAATTGGAATGAAATGAACAAAATTCCCTCGTCAAATTGAAAGACAAAAGAAAATAATTCAATTCCAAATTGAAATAAAAAAAGAGAAAATAAAATAATTCAACTCTAACTTAAAATAGGAATACAAAATTAATAGATGATTTCCTAAGAATATAAAGCCCCTATTTTTTTTTTTTGAAATCAATAGACCGGGTATATTATTAGAAAAGATGAGAAAAAATAACAAAAAGACCCATTAAAGACCTTTAGACCTAAGCCTATTACATCAGACCTAAGTTCAAATCTGGCCACATTAAATTGTATATTAATGAAGCCTTCCTAAAAAAACTGTAAAATAAACATAACTTAAAAGGAAAAAAAAAAGCGATAAATGAGTCTGAAAGAAAACAGGAAACTAAATATCTACCCAGTCAACTCAAACGGCTGGCCTCCACTACTCATTTCAAAGCACCCATCCGTTTTCAATTTTAATAGTAATTTTAATCTTTTATTCAATTTGGTCCCCACTCACCATTAAAAACAACCTACACTTAATGGTACAAAATTTTTGGCATAAACTACACCTCAATTTCAAATCCTCTTGTCAAAATTTGTTGTTTAATAGTCACATAATCGAATGCTTGCATTGGTTTTTCAATACAACTTATGAATTATTTAGCCGCAAAATGCTGGTTTAAAAAGTCTGTAATGAATTTTTTTGATACATGTAGCGACGTAAAAATTTTAGCTTTCGGCCGCTAATTGTGGCGATTAGAAAAATTGAAAACCTAAAGTTTGAGTTTAAAATAAAGAGGGAGTCGCCACCGATCCTTTTTCTTAGGTGTGATCGGACACCAATTAGATCTATTTTTAAAACAAAAGAAGGCTAAGTTCGGGTCTACGTCGAAATCCAGAGAAAAAGTAGGGCTCGGGAGTCGGTTACGCGTGAGGAAGGTATTAGCACCCTCGCGACGCCCAAAATTGGTATCTCATAAACACGTGTTGTCTTGATTTTCAAAAATACGAGTTCAATGGAAAATTTAATCGTGGTCTTGATTAAAAAGACGAGAAATTTTAGTTTATTTCAGTTTTTGAGAAGGGTATATCGTTTTAACATGAATCAATTGACGTTCACCCAACATAGCGATGAACTCGATGACTAAATGTTAAATCGGTACATTGCCTCGATTATTGAAATTACTTAGCAAAACAAGAGTATGATTTTCGAAATAATGTGAAACAAAGTTGATACGAAATAAGAATAAATAAGTGGAAAAACTATAAACGTATTTGAAACAAATAACAAATATTACAATAATGTTGAGGATAACACTAATAAGGCATGCAAGATGTAATTATAGTATCGAATACGAGAAAATAACGAAAATACAATGAATATACATATGAAGATAATTAAGAATATATACGTATATTAAAGATATATATAAACATATACTAATATCAGCACCAATAATAAGAATGATATAATAATAAAAAATACATACATGAGGTAGTATAAGAAATATATGTAACTAATAACATTGAAAATACATATATGATATGTATAATATACATATTAGAGTTGATAACAATATGTAAAAAAAACTAGTCATATGCTATATAAATACATACCTATATATAAATAAGAATGATGTTAGAAATATTCATAAAAATAGTATAAAAGATAAAAAACTAATAACATTAAAATATAAATATACGGGCAATATGCGATTATATACATATGATAGTTATAAAAAGTATGGTATTAAACACATATAACGTATGCATATATAGTAACATAAATACTAATATTATATATATCACTAATACAAAAATGATGATCTAACATAAAAATAAAATAAGATAATGATAATTTTAAAATGAAGTATAAAAACTATATAAAGGTTATATGTTCATAAAAATAGGTATGTATATATAAGTAAAGATAAGAAATAGTGACAAAAATAATATAATAATGATAAAAATATAGAAAGTGAATAATATACAAAGTATTAAAATAAAATAAGAATAAAGCAATAGGTAATAATAAATATAATAATAAAAATATAATATTAAAGATAATACTAAGTATAATATAATAATAATAATGTAATAATGATAGTAATGATGACAATAATAATATAAAAAGAATAGATAAAATAATAGAAAAATAGATTTAAAAGATAATATACAATATGGTGTTAATTGAATATATAATATAATATTGAAATATATATATCATAACATGATAGGAAAATAATGATATCATTAAAGTAAAAATCAATAATACTATATACATACATACATATACATATTAAGATATATACATAAATGATAAGATTTATAATAATAATAAATACAATACATAAAAATAAGAAGAAGTAAGAAAAAGGACTGAACAGAATTAAAATCGAAATTTTCGAGGCGAATTTAGAATAAAAACAAAAGAGTGGGACTCATTCGAACACGCGTGCAAGTAATGGGGACCAAAAGAGCAATTTTCCAACGCCTTTAAAACGGTAAGCATCAAGGGAACCAAATTGCGGCGCAACAATTAATAGGGCCAATTTGTAAATAAATATAAGTTTGATTTAAAACATAAAAAATGCGGAAGGACTGATTGCGCAAATAGCCCCTCTCTTAAAAAACACGCGGACCCTGGCTGGAGCGGGTCGGGAAAATGGTGTCGTTTTTAGTTTTAACAGAGGGGGTCCAAAACGGTGCGTTTTGGACCCCTATATAAGTCAAAATTTTTTTAAAAATCTCATTTGGCACCAGCAGAGGAAAAAAGAGAAGAAAGAGAAGGGAGAAAAGAGAGAAGGGAGGAAGGAGAGGGGAA
Source organism: Gossypium arboreum (assembly GCF_025698485.1). Taxonomy (NCBI): domain Eukaryota; kingdom Viridiplantae; phylum Streptophyta; class Magnoliopsida; order Malvales; family Malvaceae; genus Gossypium; species Gossypium arboreum. The sequence goes on along the minus strand of NC_069079.1, from coordinate 125,382,425 downwards.
AAGGGGGAGCTCCGGCCACGGGTCCGGTTCTTGAATCAGTCACGGAGGTCCTCCGTGCAAGCGTCGACCAACGCTCACGGTGGGTAAAAAGGTAAAATTTATATATATATATATATTTTTTGAATAAATGTGTATATATATACTAGAAATGAGGAAGAAAAGAAGAAAAGAAAAATAGATTTAAGAAGATAACAAAGTCACCTTCCGATTTATGTTTTCGTTCCTGTTTCCCTTTATGTATTTTCTCTCGCTTTTGTATTCGATGTATGCTATTTGTTGTTTGAATCTCTTGCTGATATTGTTATTACGAAGTGGTTAAGTTTTGCTTCTCTTTTTTGAATTTGAATGGATCTTTAGTATATTCGATAGAAAAATTTCCAACCCTTTTACATCAGTTTGAATGGCCTTTTTATAGCCGAATGTTCCAAAGGATAGTACAAAAATATTGTTTCTTTTCTTGGCTACTACTCTGTTGCTGCTGTTGTTTTATTTTCTTCTTGCAGGTACAGAGCATGCCAAGCATGCGCACGGGTGTGGCGTACGAGGACTGTGGCGGTATGGGACTGTTGTAGTGGGGGTATGGGGCTGTTGTGGTGGGGGTATGGGGTTGTTAGGGTTTTTTGTATTATTTGGGTCTTTTAGTTTTGGAGTTTGGGTCTGGTTGTAAAAGGGGTATTGGGTCTAGTTTGTAATGGGTCAGTTTGTTTTAAGTGGGCTCTGGGTTAAGTAATATTGGGCTGGGGTTAAGGGTTTAATATTTGTAATGGGTATTGGATTTTGGGCCTAAAATTGGCATGTACAGCTGCCCCTCTTTGCTCATTGTCGTGTAACGGGAATAGAGCAAAGACATAAAGAAAGGCCAATTTTGCTCCGTCTTGCCGAGTCTTGACTTCATCGGTGCTCTTCTTGTCCAAATAGTTTCCTTCTAGTCCATCTCATCTTGTAGCTTTGGTTCAATCCGCTGTGTTTTCTGATATACGTCTTGTAACTTCAATCTTCTCTAATGTAACTTCAAGGATATGAGATTTGTGTCTTCGATCTGCTTTATTGTAACTCCAGAGAAATAAAGTCTATAGCTTTGGTCTGCTTTTCTATTGCTTCTGTGAGATGAAATTTGCGATCTTCTCTTCTGTAACTCTAGCAAGGCAAGATTTGATATCCTCGATCAGCTCCACTGTAACTTCAGGAGACAAAATCTGACATCTTCAATTAGCTCCAATCTTTATTCTTGACTCGGCATGTGATCTTGAGTTCAACTCGTTTCTCATAATATGAATTGACTCTTTAAAAACAGACATTAAAAACAAAAACTAAAAATATCTCAGCATGTGAACTGAGGCTCAACTCACTTTTCGCCATATGAGTTGATTTTTTTCTTTTTTTCTTTTTGACAACAGAAATTGAAATTATCTCAGCGTGTCCTGAGGCTCAACTCACCTCTCGCCATATGAGTTGAAATTAAAACACAAAAATTGAAAATACCTCAGCGTGCCCCGAGGCTCAACTCACCTCTAGCAATACGAGTTGATTTCGAAAAACAAAAATTAAAAGGCTTAACTCACCTCTCGCAATATGAGTCAATTTAAAACATAAATTAAGAATACCCCGGCGTGCCCCGAGGCTCAACTCACCTCTAGCAATATGAGTTGATTTTGAAAAACAAAAATTAAAAGGCTTAACTCACCTCTCGCAATATGAGTCAATTTAAAACATAAACTAAGAATACCCCGGCGTGCCCCGAGGCTCAACTCACCCCTCGCAATATGAGCTGATTTTTGAAACAAAAGGAATTAAAATACCTCAGTGTGACCTGAGGCTTGACTCACCTCTCGCACTATGAGTCAATTTTTAAAACATAAACTAAAAACACCTCAGCGTGTGACCTGAGGCTCAACTCATTTCTCATAATATGAGTTGATTTTTGAAAACATGAATTAAAGATACCTCAGAATACCCAAAACATATCATCTAGTGGAAATCATGTGTCTTTTCCTTTGATTCAATACAACTATCATCACGTCCTTTGCTCTATTGGATTAACTGTATATGCCATGCATGATGTTATCATGATATGCACATGTTTGTCTTAAATGCCTTTATGCCTACATGATTATGCAGTGTTCCTTAAGCATGTTTGTCGTATGTCTTTTTTCGTCTCGATTCTTGTGATGGTCCGAATTCATTACTTCGGCTCTTTCTCTTTACGCCATGTACACGTCTTCAAGCTTCACGAGTAATCGACGTTTCTCAGATGTCACTCTTTTGCCCCTTGTTGAACTTTGTTATTGCTTTGAGGCTCTTTATCAAATTTTCATCCAGGTAATGCTTATCATTTCTTTTGTTTAGAGTATGTCATTTCACTATTTATCATTAAATAAACACATAATGAGATGCATGAAAATGGTCAGGTAGGGACAAAAAGGATATCTCATATTCCTTTATTTCAAGTGTGGCAAACAAAGAAAGTTAACCAATGATAGTACAAATGTGCAAAGAAGAGATCGTATTCAACGGATACAAATGCTTTAGATATTCGACACATGAACTCTTCACGTTCCTCAATCAAGAATCTTTTAGAGTCTGGCTCCTTGCGTAGAAGATTTCGAGCTTTCAGAGATGCTTCAAATACTGTAGTCTCACTGTTTGTCGTACAGTTTAAAACGCCTTGCCTTGTAAGCTTCATTAGAACGCCCTCTTGGGTTTTCATCCTAATCTTTTATGTTTAACCAAAGCGCCCTTTTCGGGTTTTTGCTCTGATCTTTTTTTTCTTTTAGATGCCCTTTTCGGGTTTTCATCTCAAGCATAATATTTCTTCACTGCATCTGAGTTCACTGGATTCGGTAGCTCCTTCCCATCCATCTCGGTAAGGATCAAAGCTCCGCCTGAGAATGCCTTTTTTACAACGTATGGTCCTTCCCAATTTGGCACCCATTTTCCTCGCAGGTCTTTTTGTATTGGGAGAATCTTTCTCAGCAAGAGTTCTCCTTCATGGAATTCTCTTGGTCGTACCTTCTTGTCATGGGCTGCGATCATTCTCTTTTGGTACATTTTCCCGTGACAAATTGCCCTTAGACGTTTTTCTTCAATGAGGTTCAACTGATCATATCGAGCTCGAACCCATTCTGCTTCTTCCTAACTTTGATTCCATCAATACTCGCAGAGAGGGGATCTCAACCTCGATAGGTAGCACAGCTTCCATTCCATAGACTAGAGAGAAAGGAGTTGCTCCCGTAGATGTTTGCACAGATGTGCGATATGCAAACAAAGCAAATGGAAGTTTCTCGTGCCAATCTTTATATGTCTCAGTCATTTTCCCAATGATCCTCTTGATGTTCTTGTTAGCTGCTTCAACAGCCCCATTCATCTTTGGGCGATAGGGCGAGGAATTATGATGCTTTATTTGGAACTGCTCGCACACTTCTTTCATCATCTTATTGTTCAGATTCGTGGCATTATCTGAAATGATTCTTTCAGGCGAACCATACCGGCAAATGATTTCCTTTTTCAAAAACTTACAAACCGCAGTTCTCGTCACATTGGCAAATAAAGCAGCTTCTATCCATTTTTTGAAGTAATCGATAACCACAAAAATGAATCGATGTCCATTTGATGATTTTGGAGAAATTGGCCCTATAACATCCATGCCCCACATAGAAAAAGGCCACGGAGAAGTCATGACATGAAGGGGCGAAGGGGCTACATGAATTTTGTCGCCGTAGATTTGACATTTGTGGTATTTTCTAGCAAAATTGATGCAGTCACTTTCCATTGTCAGCCAGTAATAACCGAGTCTCATGATCTTTCTGGCCATACTGAAACCATTGGCATGTGTCCCAAAAATTCCTTCATGGACATCTTCAAGTATCTTTCTGGCTTCGACATCATCCACGCATCTCAAAAGTACTTGATCCTTTCCTCTTTATCTGAGATATCCCCATCAAGAACAAATCCACCGCCATTCTTCCGATTGTTCTTTTGTCGTTCTCATTCGCTTGTTCGGGATAACTTTGATTCTTGATATATTCTAAGATATCATGGAACCAAGGCCGTCCGTCTGCCTCTTTCTCAATGCTACAACAAAGTGTGCGAGGAACCTCGATATGCTCATTTTGAGGGCATTATTTCGCTTCTTTACTTGCTTTGAACATTGAAGCCAAAGTGGCGTGGTATCACCATTGGTTCTCTTCTCGTGGAAGTAATGAAAAGTTATTTCTTTGAATTCCTTGATCAATCTAGCCACTAAATCGCTGTACTTAATCAATTTCGAGTCCCTCACTTCCCACTCTCCACGGATTTGGTAAATCACTAGGGCTGAGTCCCCGTACACCTCCAATATCTAGATGTTTCGTTCGATAGCTACACGAAGCCCCATGATACAGGCCTCATACTCTGCGATATTATTGGTATAGAAGAAGTTCAGTCTTGCGGTGAACGGATAATGATTCCCGTCTGGTGATACCAGGATTACTCCAATTCCATGCCCTAGAGCATTTGACGCACCATCAAAGCACATCTTCCATGACTTCTCTTTTGATGACTCGGATTCTATTTCTGTGATACACATTAAGTCTTCGTCTGGGAAATCGAATCTTAAAGACTCATATTCCTCTGTTGTTCGAGTTGCTAAGAAGTCAGCTATTGCGCTCCCTTTTATCGACTTCTGACTTACATAGGCAATGTCATATTCCGAAAGGAGGATCTGCCATCGCGTAATTCTTCCTGATAGTGCCGGCGATTCCATCATGTATTTTATTGGGTCCAGCTTTGAAATTAGCCATGTCGTGTGATACAACATATATTGTCCGAGTCTCCGAGCTACCCAAACCGAGCGCAACAATATTTCTCAATGGACGAATATTTTGCCTCATATTGATGAACTTTTCTTGAGGTAGTAGATCGCTTGTTCTTTCTTTCCTGACTCGTCGTGTTGCCCTAGTATGCAACCCATTGAACTTTCGAACACAATCAAATACAAAATCAATGGTCTTCCGGAGTTGGCGGTACTAGCAACTGGAGGATCGGACAAATATTGTTTTATCTTATCAAAGGCCACCGGCATTCCTCGTTCCATTCTCCGGGTTATGTTTTGAAGAAGCCGAAAGATTGGGTCGCATTGGTTGGTAAGTTGAGCGATAAATCGGGCGATGTAGTTTAATCTCCTAAAATCCTCTAACTTCCTTTTGCGTGCGGAGGTGGTAATTCTTGGATGGCTTTTATTTTATCTGGATCAACTTCGATACCTCTTTCATCGACAATGAAGCCTAGCGACTTTCCCGAGGTAGCCCGAATGTACATTTGGTGGATTAAGCTTTAGTGAAACTTTCTCGACCTTTCGAACAACTTCTTGAGGTTCACTACATGCTCTTCTTCCCCTCGGGATTTAGCAATCATGTCGTCGACGTAGACCTCTATTTCTTTATGCATCATGTCATAGAATAACGTTACCATAGCCCTCTGATATGTTGCCTCAGCATTCTTTAACCCGAATGGCATCACCTTGTAGCGTAGCGTTCCCCACATTGTTATGAAGGTAGTTTTCTCCATATCCTCGGGGCCATCTTGATCGATTATACCCGAGAATCCATCCATGAAAGAAAACAATGAATGTTTTGTTGTGTTGTCCACCAACGTGTCAATATGTGGCAAGGAAAATTATCTTTTGGGCTTGCTCGATTCGAGTTACTGATAATCCACGCACATTCATACTTTGCCATCTTTCTTTGGTACCGGACTATGTTAGCCACCCATTCGGGTATTTGGAGGCTTGTAGGAAGCCGTCAAATTGCTTCTTGACTTCCTCTTTTATTTTCAACAAACATTTGGGTCTCATCCGTCTTAATTTTTCTTTGGATGGGCTTGCATTCGCTTTAATGGGAGCTTATGGACCACTAAATCTTCATCTAGCCCGGCATGTCCTGGTATGACCATGCAAAAACATCTTTGTATTCATGAGTAAAGTGATCAAACTATGCCGGTACTTTCGAAATAGAAGTCCCAATCTTCACTTCTTGTTTCCTCTCTTCAGTGCCCAAATTTATTATTTCCACAGATTCTTCATGAGGCAGAATCTGTTTATCCTCTTGTTCCACCATTCTTAACAATTCAGGAGACGAGGCATAATCTTCAACATTTTCTTCGACTTCAAATTTTCCTAAGCAAATAGCCTTCTCAAAATCAATTTCAAGATTCGTAACGGGCTTATTCATGTCGTCAATATCTGAGCACCTGAAAGTTGAATGGAACAGGAAGCTATAGGGGGACATCCAAGTATTGGAAATAACAAACAAAATGTTATGTCATGGCAATGAGGCAAATGTAAGGATAGGCTATGAAATGAGAAATGATTATGAAATTAGTGATAATGCGAAAAATCGTGACAAAATGCACCTTCATTGATATTCATTTAAATGATAAAGAGCGAATGCAAGCTTTTACAAAAGAATTCTATTATATCTAAGGACACAATAGAAGGTTAATGTTTAGCATTACTCTGAAGACTTATAAACTATGAGAAGCTCCTCAGCAGTCCAATTGTTCAATATGAAACCAGGAGGGCAAGGGCGTATCCTCGAGACATTCTTACTTGCACCAGCCTCTTTGTCAATGACATTTATACTGACATTCTGAAAACCCCTTTCAATTAACCCCAGCATGTTTCGTGGATCATCTTGTCCAGGGTACATCATTCCCGCAGATGTAAATGTTTTTGACAAAGGAGGGTACTCTATTGGTTCCCATTCTGGTTCTCGACCCAAAGTCCTTGCAATTCTTCTCTCTTGATCCTTCTTCCACTGTCTTCTTCTTTGAAGCATGTCAAGTTGGAATCCCAAATCGTATCGGCCTTGTGGTGCACTGGCTTTAAAGCCCTAACTATTCCTTGCAGATGTCTCCCTAAACCTCTTCTCGCACTAGCTCCCCTTCCTACGGTCAACTTGACATCCATTCTGGTATTTCTTGATAGTTTTGGCATCAGAATTCTGTTTCCCTCAGCGACGAAAGTGGCATTGATGAATTCAAGGGATCGAAAGGAACATTCCATTGCATCCTTGCTTACTTCCAGGTATGGCGCATCAGCAGAGATAGATGCGACAATGTCTTCTTCACCCTCGACTGTGACCAAACAGCCATCCATGATAAATTTTAACTTTTGATGGAGGGATGATGGGACTGCTCCAGCAGAATGGATCCAAGGTCTTCCCAAAAGGCAGTTATAAGAGGGTGTAATGTCCATGACTTGAAATTCGACCTCATAGATGTAAGGGCCCACTTCCAAAGGGATTTCGATCTTTCCCATGACTTCGCGCCTCGTCCCGTTGAATGCCCTCACCATGGAATGATAGGGCTTTAAGTAGGACAAATCCATCGGTATTCTGGAAAGCGTAGCCAATGGCATAACATTTAATGCTGACCCATTATCAATGAGTACGTTCGGTATTATGTAGCCCTTGCAACGGGTCGTGATATGCAGTGCTTTTATCGAACCTCTACCATTTAGCGGTATCTCATCATCACTAAAAGAGATAAAGTTGTCCGCATTCAGATCGTTTACCCACCTATCAAGCTTTTCGACAGATATGTTGTTGGCCACGTAAGCTTGATTTAACACCTTCAATAAAGCATTCCGGTGTGGCTATGAATTTAACAGCAGAGATAGAACTGAGATTCGTGCTGGCTGCTTGCTCAATTGTTCCACCACACTATACTCGCTGTGCTTAATAAATTTCAAGAATTCTTGAGCTTCTTCCTCATTCACAGGCTTTTTAGTTTCTTGCACGGGTGGAATTTCTTGCTCGACTTTGACTTCGTGCATCACTGCTTTCCCTTTTTGCTTTGAGTTGCTACTTTTCTTTACCGGTTCAACTTCTTTAGAATAGCATCGTCCACTTCGAGTAAAATGACCTACCTCCCCAACATCTTCAGTTATGGCTTTGGACTTTTCAACTTTCGGTGTAACGATATTAACATCATATCTCCACGGTACTGTTTTGTTGTCTTTATACGGGAAAGGAAATGGTACTTCAATTATCATTTTTGGTTTCACCGGCTCCTTCTTCGCGTCATAATAGATTATTAACGATCGGTCGGCACTATATGGGAAACCTGATGATTGATTATCAGAGGCACATATTTCTCCACTATCAGCCTCTTTGGCTTTACAAAAAATCCCAATCTCCTTATTGTCCATCATACTTTGCAGTAAACTTCTGAATTCCTCGCAGGACTGAATGCTATGCTCCCCAATACCATGGAGCTCGCAAAAACTGTGACCTTTTGCATCTTTTCCTTTGGATACTCCGTTAGAACGATAGAGCAAACCTTTCTCACTTAGTACCTCCCAGATTCTCTGCAGAGGTGTTCTTACTTCAGAAACCCGTCTTCTACTTTGTCGTTTATCCTCTTCTCCTACTGCGCTCACATTCCCTTCGGTGTGGTTTGGGAATGGATTCCGGTCGTCTTGCCAGTACCATCAAATCGCAAAATGCCCGTGATCGATGAGCCCTTGAACTCTCCTTTTGAAAGCAAGGCAGGTTCTCGATGAGAATGCCCCGGTTCCTGCGTGGTATGCACAACTAGCTTTTGGATCGTACCACTTTGGATATGGAGGTTTAAGGGGTGCCATGTAATGGGGAGAAATTAGCTGTTTCTTCAAAATTTTTGAGTACATTTCCCTATACGACATAGGGATGGGAGTAAACTGCGGTCTCTCGGGATTAGGCCTTGCTGGCCTTGGTTCATTTCTGGGTTGGCTTTGAGCGGGTATAGTGTTCTGTGGGAATGATGTGATGGGTCTTTGGTTGTTCGTGGCGTAAACGGGATAGGAAGGATGTGGTGCTTGGTAGTAAGGGGTTTGAGGGGGATAATAGAAATTCGGGGATGGATAATTTCGAGGTCCGGGTTGGTTAAGATACGAATTGGGAATGTAACGACTCCCAGTTCCCACCATATGGGCTTCTGGCTCTTTCTTCCTTACCGATGCTGCTTTTCTTGAGCCTTCTGATCCTTCCATTCTACCGCTCTTGACGGCATTCTCTATGAGTTCACCGGATATTACGATATCCGAAAAATCCTTCGTAGCACTTCCCACCAGCTTGTCATAGAATGGTGCTTTTAGAGTATTGATGAAAAGGACTGTTATCTCAGTCTTAGTCAGTGGAGGCTCCACTTGGGCCGAGATATCTCTCCATCTTTACGCATACTGTCTAAAGGATTCTGCTGGTTTCTTCTCCATCATTTGCAAGGTCATACGGTCTGGCACCATCTCCGATACATGCTTGTCTTTGCTGCAAAATGTCGACGCCAAGTCCTTCCAGGATCGAATCTTTTCTCTACTAAGTTGATTGTACCACCGAAGAGCTGACCCTGTTAGACTATCTTGAAAGCAATGTATGAGTAGTTTATCCTCGTTTACATAACCAGTCATTTTTCGACAGAACATAATGAGATGTGCTTTTGGGCACCTTGTCCCATCATACTTCTCAAAATCAGGCACTTTGAACTTCGGGGGCAAAATTAGATCAAGTACCAAATTGAGTTCCTTGGCACCTAGTGTGGAGAAGACTTCAGTACCTTCTATTGCTTTGAGTCTTTCCTCTAGACTCCTATATTTTACGTCATGGTTATCCAATTTCAACTTGGCTACCTCTGCTGGGTCATCCAGATCTGGAACTAGTGGATCAGCAGGACTAGCCCTTGGGTTTGATGCGAATATTCCTTGCCCCAAATTAGTGGGTGGAGCAGGTGGCATAGGTCGATGTTTCAATCCAGTGGGTTCCCCTTGAGTATACCCTCTTTGTGTTGTATATGCGAGCGGTGGAGTGAATCTTGGGGGATAGAGTGGATCCTAATCGTGGTGAATTCTTGATCGAGATTCCTCAATGTCAGGGCTCCGCTTGGGTCCCTTTCCTTTAACTTAAGCTGACATCATCTCCATCATCTTGGCCATTTGATCTCTTTGCTCGAGTGATTCTTCTCGAGATCTCACCATTAGGTCTCTCGTTTCTTGTTGCGATTTGGCCAGTTGCTCTTGTAATTCCTTTTGAGCCCTTTCCAACCTTTCAATTTTCTCATTGAATTCAGCCTCCATCACTTTAGCTTGTTGGTGCGTTTTATACTAATGACGTGGTTCCAGTCTTGTGGTATTACAACTGCGAATTATATATTTTGTCTTCAGCGACCGAGTATGGAATATGCAATGTATGGATGAATGCATGAATGAATGCACGAATGTCAAAATATTAGTTATGCAAGGAATGCAAAAAATTGGTGTTAATTTCAAGATAGCCCCATATTTAGGCATTTCATTTATCAACATAGTCTATTACACAAAGTTTCCATTTTTCCAACGGTTACACAAATTTCCTAGCCACATTGCCTTGTTTCTTCACTTGCTCTAAAAACTCTGATATGCTCAATCTTTGGCTCGAAGGGAATTGGCAACTGAGAACTTCGGCTTCATCTGATAATTGAACAACTTGCATAGCCGCTTTGCGAATTTCATTGATCGAGTTGTATTTCTTTTTCTTTGAGAGTTCCTTCATACGCGTGAATGTCCCTATCGTACTGCTCACTCTTTTCTTCTAGAGCCTTCAGGAGGTTATCTAATTGTTATTGACGAGATTGCAGCATATTTTCTAGATCTCGTGTTTTCCTTTTAATTCTTGATGATCGATGACTATTCGCCAATTCTGCAGTCACTATTTCATACTCGGCGTTCTTCCTTCTTAACTCTATCACAGCGCGCGCAGCCTTTTCCTCCTTTTTCTTTGCTTTTCCCTTCCAAAACTCCATTCCTCCCTTGATATTGCTAATTTCTTCCTTCCATTCTGCTGTCGACTTGCCCAACCCGCTATTCTTTATAGTGTTTCTTAATTTCTTGTTTTCCAAATGAAGGTCCCTTAAGTCGTTTCTCACAATCTCGGCTTCTCTTTGTACTTTTTCAGTTCTGGATCTTTCAACCTGAACTTCAATCTTCAGTTGATAGTTTTCTTCTTGAAGGGCACTAAGGTCCCGAGACATCTTGGCCTTTTCTCGTTCGAATTCTTGTCTTGCCATTTCTAGCTCAGACAGCGTTTCCTCCGAGAAAAGATTCTGGATGGTGAAGTTGGTTGACGAGATTTGCTGACTATTTACCCGTTGCTTCCTCCATATGTCGTAATCTTGGGTAAGGGTATCAACATACAAAGCTAATCCCATGAAATGAATTTCCTTCCAAAACTTTGCAGTGTCTCGGACTCTCTTCATATATCCTTCACCTGCGAAAGCGAACTCGAACTGTGCTAATCCTCCAGTTATGGGAGGAATTGTCAAGAAAATTGCCTTTGGACCAATAGCGGAGCATATCCAACTCCTCCCCATAACCCAAGTAAAGGTACCCAATCTTGGCTTCCACATTTGTATAGCAAAATTGAAGGACGGATCCAGGGTGCTCTCCATGTTATATCCTCGGCGCGAAGATTTTGAAAAACTGATACCCAATGTTACTCGGTGACTTCCTTCGGCCATTCTTTCTTGGCGTAAGCTTCTAGCGGGGAGAATGTTTTAGAAAACATATGGAACGGAGTGCGCTCTACCTTCCAGAAGTGACTCAAAATCCAAACATTGAGCAACTGCGCGCATCCGATAAATCGTCCCTCCCATTTTTTTCGACAACTACTCAAGGACCTGAAGGTCTCGGCTAGGATGGTCGGGACAGGGTTGATTCCTTGTTTTAACCTTTCGAAGAAATCAACTACTGCAACTTTGAGATGTCCGAGAACTTTTGGGAAAATGACCAAACCATAAATGGCCAAAGCGAATAGATTTACCCTTTTCAGCATGTCGGGATGGTTCAGAGTCAAATCTCGTAGGGAGGACCATGGAATGCAAATCGTTTCGTTCTTCTTCTTTATCTGTTTTTCAGCCCATGCATCGGTCATGTCTGTCAGTCTCACTAATTTTTTCTTGAAGGTCATCGGCTTAGGCTCCTTCACATATATTTTGCCGAATTGTACATTGTCGATGCGGAGTAAAGCAGCATACTCTTCTATGGTTGGAGTCATGTCTTCTTGATTGAAGGTGAAACACTGATAAGCTGGGTCCCAGAACAGAACCATGGCTTGAATCAACTGTTCGTCTACACGGATGGTGATCAGGTGAGCTATATCTCCATACCTCTCAGTGAAAATGTCTCTAGTGTCTGAATCCCACTGATTCCAAATTCGAACCAAATCCTCAAAGTTATTTTGGCGAACATTTACAGTTATATGTTCGGGCAAATTGGCAACACACCCTTCCACTAGACTATCCCCCTTTTCTCTCTGAGTTTTTAGAGACCAGTCCCGAACCACGGCATTCTTCTCGGTTATTTGTGTAATTGACTCCTCCATCAGAAACCCGTTTTTTGGCAACCAACCTTTAATCAACACCTTCCTAATATGATGCCTATGATACATGATGAAAATAAAAATAAAAACAAACAAACTTGGTTAGTAAACACAACAAATATAATTTGAAAAACAAACTAAACTACCCAATCCAATTATTCGCATAAGCAAGTGTAAATGAAAGGCAAAAGGCATTTTCCCGTGTACTTATTTTGGTGACTATAAGCGGACAGAGGTTCGGCATGGCTCTAATTGGATAGCTCGATGGTTCATTATATGCGTCTCGGTTCTAGGCAGTACTCGAATTGCTCGCACTATTATCTGCTAAGATTAGCACGAAGCCTCGGTCATAACCCATCACAGGCTCACGAGTTCAATTCGAGGGATTACATTTATTTATGCCTATGCGGAGGGACAAGTTAACTCACGAAAGCATAAGTCATATGTAACCCGAAAGTATTCACTAGCCTGTGCGGAGGGACGAGTTAACTCACGAAGGCGTAGCGTTTACTTTCACTTAAACGGACGGAGCCCGGGTAGAGAGCTTATGTTATGCGAAAATGCAAGTGCACGGTGTGTGGGGAAAAACTCATAAACCTTTACGTTTTACTTAAAGGAACTAAACCAAAATTAAAACCATAAAAGTTGAAAACTGAAAAACAACCAAATAAGCAAGTTAGAAGAATGTTTACAACGTGATACAAATGCAGGAATTTTGAAAACGAGATTTTCGGATCACGACCAAATATTTACCTTGAACAAGGAAATTTGAAAATTTTGACAAAACGTGTTTAATTCCAGACACGACTCTCAAAATATCTCCCCAGTGGAGTCGCCAGCTGTAGCGACGTAAAAATTTTAGCTTTCGGCCGCTAATTGTGGCGATTAGAAAAATTGAAAACCTGAAGTTTGAGTTTAAAATAAAGAGGGAGTCGCCACCGATCCTTTTTCTTAGGTGTGATCGGACACCTATTAGATCTATTTTTAAAACAAAAGAAGGCTAAGTTCGGGTCTACGTCAAAATCCAGAGAAAAAGTAGGGCTCGGGAGTCGGTTACGCTCGAGGAAGGTATTAGCACCCTCGCGACGCCCAAAATTGGTATCTCATAAACACGTGTTGTCTTGATTTTCAAAAATACAAGTTCAATGTAAAATTTAATCGTGGTCTTGATTAAAAGACGAGAAATTTTAGTTTATTTCAGTTTTTGAGAAGGGTATATCGTTTTAACATGAATCAATTGACGTTCACCCAACATAGCGATGAACTCGATGACTAAATGTTAAATCGGTACATTGCCTCGATTATTGAAATTACTTAGCAAAACAAGAGTATGATTTTCGAAATAATGTGAAACAAAGTTGATACGAAATAAGAATAAATAAGTGGAAAAACTATAAACGTATTTGAAACAAATAACAAATATTACAATAATGTTGAAGGATAACACTAATAAGGCATGCAAGATGTAATTATAGTATCGAATACGAGAAAATAACGAAAATACAATGAATATACATATGAAGATAATTAAGAATATATACATTATATTAAAGATATATATAAACATATACTAATATCAGCACCAATAATAAGAATGATATAATAATAAAAAATACATACATGAGGTAGTATAAGAAATATATGTAACTAATAACATTGAAAATACATATATGATATGTATAATATACATATTAGAGTTGATAACAATATGTAAAAAAACTATTCATATGCTATATAAATACATACCTATATATAAATAAGAATGATGTTAGAAATATTCATAAAAATAGTATAAAAGATAAAAAACTAATAACATTAAAATATAAATATACGGGCAATATGCGATTATATACATATGATAGTTATAAAAAGTATGGTATTAAACACATATAACGTATGCATATATAGTAACATAAATACTAATATTATATATATCACTAATACAAAAATGATGATCTAACATAAAAATAAAATAAGATAATGATAATTTTAAAATGAAGTATAAAAAACTATATAAAGGTTATATGTTCATAAAAATAAGTATGTATATATAAGTAAAGATAAGAAATAGTGACAAAAATAATATAATAATGATAAAAATATAGAAAGTGAATAATATACAAAGTATTAAAATAAAATAAGAATAAAGCAATAGGTAATAATAAATATAATAATAAAAATATAATATTAAAGATAATACTAAGTATAATATAATAATAATAATGTAATAATGATAGTAATGATGACAATAATAATATAAAAAGAATAGATAAAATAATAGTAAAAATAGATTTAAAAGATAATATACAATATGGTGTTAATTGAATATATAATATAATATTAAAATATATATATCATAACATGATAGGAAAATAATGATATCATTAAAGTAAAAATCAATAATACTATATACATACATACATATACATATTAAGATATATACATAAATGATAAGATTTATAATAATAATAAATACAATACATAAAAAATAAGAAGAAGTAAGAAAAAGGATGAGCAATTAAAATCAAAATTTTGGTAATTTAGAATAAAAACAAAAGAGGGGGACTCATTCGAACACGCGTGCAAGTAATGGGGACCAAAAGAGCAATTTTCCAACGCCTTTAAAACGGTGCGCATCAAGGGGAACCAAATTGCGAAGCGCAACAATTAATAGGGCCAATTTGTAATTAAATATAAGTTTGATTTAAAACATAAAAAATGCGGAAGGACTGATTGCGCAAATAGCCCCTCTCTTAAAAAAACACGCGGACCCTGGCTGGAGCGGGTCGGGTCAACCCGACCCGCACTAAAACGGTGTCGTTTTTAGTTTTAACAGAGGGGGTCCAAAACGGTGTGTTTTGGACCCCTAAATAAGTCAAAAAAATTTTAAAAATCTCATTTGGCACCAGCAGAGGAAAAAAGAGAAGAAAGAGAAGGGAGAAAAGAAAGAAGGGAGGAAGGAGAGGGGGAAAAGGGGGAGCTCCGCCACGGTCCGGTTCTTCGGACGTCGTAGAAGGTCCGCCGTGGTGTGCAAACCACCATCCTGATGGTAGAAAAAGGTAAAAATTTATATATATATATATATATATTTGAATAAATGTGTATATATATACTAGAAATGAGGAAGAAAAGAAGAAAAGAAAAAATAGATTTAAGAAGATAACAAAGTCACCTTCCGATTTATGTTTTCGTTCCCTGTTTACCTTTGCGTATTTTCCTCTGCTTTTTGTATTCGATGTATGCTATTTGTTGTTTGAATCTCTTGCTGATATTGTTATTACGAAGTGGTTAAGTTTTGCTTCTCTTTTTTGAATTTGAATGGATCTTTAGTATATTCGATAGAAAAATTTCCAACCCTTTTACATCAGTTTGAATGGCCTTTTTATAGCCGAATGTTCCAAAGGATAGTACAAAAATATTGTTTCTTTTCTTGGCTACTGCTCTGTTGCTGCTGTTGTTTTATTTTCTTCTTGCAGGTACAGAGCATGTCAAGCATGCGCACGAGGTGTGGCGTACGAGGACTGTGGCGGTATGGGACTGTTGTAGTGGGGGTATGAAATTTGTTGTGGTGGGGGTATGGAAATTTGTTAGGGTTTTTTGTATTATTTGGGTCTTTTAGTTTTGGAGTTTGGGTCAGTTGTAAAAGGGTATTAGGTCTAGTTTGTAATGGGTCAGTTTGTTTTAAGTGGGCTCTGGGTTAAGTAATATTGGGCTGGGGTTAAAGGTTTAATATTTGTAATGGGTATTGAATTTTGGGCCTAAAATTGGCCTGTACAATACAAAATATTCACAGTTCTTCAAAAACTAATCTAACTTAGAGCTTATTATAATCATGATTACATTTCTAAACAGCAAGCATCAAGTATAACTAATATAAAGTTTGAATTTTAACCTTTTTTTTTAATTTTCAAATTATAAAAATTTCACCCTTCAAAACTTTATATTTATCCATTTAGTCATTGTGAAATATATATATATATATATATATATATATTAGATATAATATTGATGAGCTGGCAAATAATTATTTAATTTGTTAAAAACTGGATAATTAGTACCAGGCTCATACATGTGGATTTTAAATGATTAAAAGAGAAGTAATTTACTAAAAACAGTTAATAATTAAGAGGAAAAAAAAGAAATAAACTTAGAAATAGTAAAAAAAATGAAACCTCTTATCTGTCTTTGCCACCCTATACGTGTAGTGATTGGTTCACTATTAATTTTGCCATTCATGTAAATGCTTAGCCAAACTTACCATAAAGTCAATCTCTATAAAAGGCAGGTCCACCATGGTTGAATTAATTTCCAAAACTCAAAAACAAATCTTAAACTATAATTTAAAAACAATGTAATTGTTTAAATTCTTTTAGGTTGGATAAAAAGGAAATAATTTCTTTTTATTAATTTTTTTTTCTATTTCTACAGTTAAAAATTGGTATGATTGATGAAATAACCAAACAGTTACACGTGTCGAACTATGTGTATCTCATGCTACTGTAAAGGAACCAACTTTTAATTGTAAAAATGAAAGAAATTTTTAACAGTACTAGTTTGCTAGCTTTTAATCTAACCTACATAAATTAATTTATCATTTTTAATAAAATAGACAAAATACAATCCAACTAACAAACAGGTAACCTTATATTCCCAATAATACAAAAGAATTAGAAGGTATATCACCTCTCTTTTTTTATTTACAATTTTACTCTTACTTTTAATGATTTTAATTCATTTACTTCAACATAAAAAATAATAATAACTATTGAATTAAATTCTTCCATTTTTATATTTTTTGAAGTAACATCTCAACTAAAATTAATATTTTGTCTATTACATTATACTTCAAATGTTACACTTTTAATAATATTATCATTCCTTTTTATAAAATTTTTGTCAGATTTTTCCATATATCATAATAAATAACAGGTTTACTTAACCATTTGATTGGATTCAAAATGATTTGGCTATCACTTTCCACCATATGCGAGTCATTCTAAAATGAAATGTAAAAATAGAGAGTGCTTCTTTAGTTAGGATTTAGTGTCTTTAGTGTAGTTATTTTGTCATATATGCTTGTAATTTTTTGAACAAATTTATTTAGTAAAATTCCATCATTTACATTATTATCTTTTTTTTGTCCTCAATTATTTTTACACGAAAACCAAAATGTATAAGTAAATATTGGCTCACTAGCTAATTAATGTTTAACTAATATTAAGTTGCATCATGTGGTCAGATCATGATATGAGACAACTTATATTGGTAGATAATCTAAATGCTCTATGGTCTAAAGAATCAAAATTGAGCAAATTTATTCAAGAAACTATTGTGTTGTCTATCAAGTCCAATTGGAGAAATATCTTATCCTAGGTACTGAAACGGATGACTCCCAAAAACATAGATATATAGGTGTGATTGTCTAGACTGATAATACATCAGACAAGACCCAAGTTGAATTTATCCTACATTTGTTTATGGATTTATTTGCTTGTGACATTCATAGTATGACTTACCTCAATCCTAAATAAGTAATTGACTATGTGTATGTAACTCGTATACTTTGATATATTGAAAGCCAGAGTTCAATTTGTAATAGAGCCAAAAGCCAGTATATTAGGTATATGACTTGTGCATGACATTGGTTTACTTACAACAATGAAATTCATAGCCTAATAAATGGTTAATGATATCTTCTCTTTGACATTGCGTGGTTGATGGAGAAGTAACGTTGTCATGGGTCATTTGTCTAGAAAGAATGATTTAATTACTATGTATTAGTAATTGGCTTTTTCATGGAGGAAGATACGGTGGTCATCATGAGATAAAATATGATCATATTAGGTGCACAGATTTAACCTAATGAGATAAATGTATCCTATGAGGGCAACACACATATGACAAGGTCATTAGACAAACATAAATTGAGTTGCTTTCGTGATGGTATATAATAAGATAAAATTTAGTTATTGCACTTTTAGTGGATTAACTCTATGACTAAATAATGTTATAATTAATAGGGAAGAGTTAGAACTTAATTTTAAATTATTTGAGCCCTAATTATATATATTCAATCTATCCCTTTGCTAGCTTAACACAACCATTTATAGATTGCATTTAAATTGATATGTTGAATGAATGAAAACAACAAATAGAGAAACATATTGCATGTATCACTATCCGAAGTGAATTCATTTTCTCATGAGGAACAAAAGATAACTTAATGATTAATTTAATTTATTTAAATTATTAATTAATTTATTATAATTAAATAGTTGAAGTTTCAAGTGGGAATGAAATCAATTATTCATCACAATTTTACGAAATAAGACAATTTAAATTTATTTACTCATAGATTCTAGTAGATAAAGTCATCATGACTTTAATAGAAGTCGCCATCATGGATCCCCCCGTCTTGCCACTTGTATTTTAGTTTAAAAAGAATTTAGGTTACAAATCTAACAAGCCAAAAGTAAATAAAAAATAAGATTACAAAATTCACCCCAAAGCATACTTTGAATCTTCAATTTTGTCACCACAGACTTCTCTGCTGTAGCGGTTCACGTTTTTGTTGTCGTTGTATTTCCTCCATCGTTTTTGTGTCATTGCCATTGCCGATCACCGTTGAACCACCACCGACCACTTTCACCGAACTACCTCCGGCCATTGCTATTTTGGCTGGGTTGGATTTGCGTTATCTCTGTTCTCGGGTTCCGTTGGGAAAATTTAGGTTACAAAATTCCTATTTCCGTTTCCTCCTCACATATTTTATTCTAAAATAAAATAAATCTTGCATGAAGATGATAGTCCACAATCTAAAATATACATGCTCAAGATAATAATAAATTATATTTATTTTCTAGGAATCACAACTTTGGCAAATTTACTTTATCATCCATAGCAATAAAATAATATCATACATTCATTTGCATACATTCCCCTAAATATGCATACTATCACAAAAATGCCGCATTTTATCAAATATAATAAATCATGAAGAAGAGAGAGAATTTTGATCTCGGTTTACACTATAAACATAGTACAACTTGGCGCTCTAATACGAACCGTTGAAAAAAATTAGGTTCGAAAATGGTTTTCTTGCACAGCGAAAAAAGTAAAATTGTGAAAATTGACCCGATTTGTGATATTTATAGTAATAAACTCTAGACTGAATTCACACTTGTGTTTTTAAATATATGGATTCTTGTCGTTCCTGACTTTCAACCAAACGATTTTTTACGCTATTCTCGTACCACGAGCTACGTTGAGTGTGGACTCGAATAAATCGAATCGAGCACAAAACTAGAAATAATTTTTTTCTTGTGTATGAAATGAAAATCTCTTCTCAAATAGAAACAGATAGAATCAATATTCTGGAAAATATATTTAATTCTTAGAGAATAAAAGTCTCTCTATTTTCGGGCAAAATAATAATATCTGAAAGTGGTGTAAATAACCCTACTGGTGTCATCTATTTATAGGGAAAGAAGATAGAACTCTTATTAAATTATAGAAGTTTATTTCAACTAGTAAAATGAACTCCTGGTCTAACTAAGAGTATAGGTGGCGACAACCCTAGCTATTTTTACTAGGGTTAGACGTCCATCTCTTTTCATATAAGGGGCTTTTGAGACTATTCCATATCAGATCCAAGTCCAAGTACTTTTTGAGCTTTTAATTCGATACTTTATAATTCGATTCAACCCCATATTTTTTCTATTTCTCAAAATAAAATTCAATATATTTTCATTTAAATAATTTTCTCAACTCAATTCTAATTTCGTTAAAATCATGACGACTTTACCGTAAAAGAATCTATAATAAGATATATTTAATATTCTCATATTCAACAATTCAATATAACCAAATAATTTATTTCTACTTTCAAACTTCAAAAAATATAAATTCATTTTTTAGGTTATTTTCATTTTGAAAGTCGATTTCCACCGTTTTCTTATTTGATAAACATTGATCATTAAGATAAACACTGATTTTCTTATTTGTAAAAGCCAGATTGACCTAAGCAACAATGGGAATTGATGGTGGATCCATAAAAATGAGTAATCGTCGATCTACTGGTCGAAAAACCTTTGCTTTGATACCATGTGAAAATGGCAGTGCTCCAGCGACAGTTGCAAAGAAGACAACCAGAGATAGCAAGCAAAACAAAAAAGAATTGGAGAAAAATAGAGAAAAGAAGCTCATTTTGTGTATTGAATCAGATCATCAATTACAATGTGCATAAACCCAACTTTATAGGCTAAGCAAAGAACTTAAGTAACTAATTTAACTACTTAAGTACTTTCCCAAGATTGTTTCAACAATGCCAAAGAACTTTACCAAGTAATAATAGCATGGAGAATTTTGGTTTGGTAATGTTTGCGAGGCATAAAAGATTGCCCGGAATACCATAAGGAAAGGCAGCAATATTGTTAAGGATTCTTGATTATAAACGGAGGCTGAAGAAAAATATGAGTATGCTTTTCACTAGCATATGGTACCCATGACCACGACAAAACAACAGCTAAATTCATGTAAGATCTCCCAAACACGGTAAGTGTTAATCAACCAAGAGAATGAATGAGGTGGTAGGAGAATTGCTGTTAAAAAAACTGTTGC
This sequence comes from Gossypium arboreum, assembly GCF_025698485.1. Lineage (NCBI taxonomy): Eukaryota > Viridiplantae > Streptophyta > Magnoliopsida > Malvales > Malvaceae > Gossypium > Gossypium arboreum. Next base: position 125,361,444 of record NC_069079.1, on the reverse strand, counting down.
CCAAAAGGTTAACGTGTTGTAAACCCAAAACGAGGGGTATTCAGATGTCCATTCATCTTTTATATGAAAACGTCAATTACGGAGGGACTGGGCACGGGTGCAGTGTTGATGTCGGTTTTATGCAAAAATGTGTGGGAATTGAGAGGCTGATCTTGACTTAAAGAGAATTGGTAGTTCTTGAATGCGCTGTCATCAGGCGTCTTTGGAGGGTTTAAAGAGGCATTGTAAGTGATGGTTATAATTAGTACAGTGACTACTAGAAATGTCTGACGCATCTCATGTGGCATACCCTTCTTTCCTCGACCTGCTTTTATCCATTTTTTATACCATGTCATCTTTTCTTTTAAAGATTCGATGTGGAATGAAGAGGTGGGGGTATTGGGAAGCGAGGAAGAGGAACCACTCAAACCTCCTGCTTTGCTTAGCATATCTATATTCCTATCCGCTTGCCTTTCATTCCATGAGTATTGTGATTGAATATCTAGTGCTGTCAGTGTTCCAGCAATACTTCCATCACCTGTTAATTAGAATATTCATTATAAATAACCCTTTTATCATACTTACATACATATCAATAATTTACTTGATTAGGAAAATTAGCATATACCTGAGCTCTGTTTCTGATAGCTGCAATGTGTAGCACAGTGTTGCTCAGTAGTTCTTCCTCCCAATGGTCGGCAGACTCATGGCAGCTTCTTGTAAGCCACCCAACCAAGAATTGGATTGGAAAGCTTCAAACATGTTTTCACAGCAAGATGGAATACCGTCTCATCTCGAACAGTCACATCTTCAATAGCCTCAGGACAAACCGCAAGTAACTTGATCAAAAGATCAACATTTCCAGTTTGAACTACATAGTGCAGAGGAGTGAGGTCTTCACTCCCTTTGACACGAACAAGGCCTTCATCAAACCTGAGGAGTGGAAGTACTGCTTGAGTTCTGTCATTTTGCAGAGCCAAGTGCATGGGGCTAAACCCACCTTGGTTTAGCTTTCTCGCAAACGTTGGCTTTAATTTGATCATCTCCATCATAAACTCAATATGCCCAGTAGAGCCAGCTACATGCAATGGAGTATGAAAAAAAGGCACATCATCAATACGCTGTACAACATATGGATCATTCAGAATCAACTCATACAAGAGGTTAATATCTCCTGTTTGGGCAGCCTGTATCATCCTCTCATCTATAGCCTTTCTTTTGAGGGGTAATAAATTAAGCAGTAAATTTTTAGATGCCTGAAAACTAAGGAAATTTGCAACAAAACACAAAGAAGAAAGAAGTAGAAGACAACGTAGAAATAGAAATAGAACCTATATTTTCCGGAAACACATGTATCTGATCTGACCACAAGTTATAAATGATTTGAACAGAATTCTAGTTTAAGGAATTAATTTTCTTCGAAGGTCCAAGGAAATTTCCAAGCAGCAAAGCCACAGAAAGAAGGTATCCAGTCCACATGAAATAAAATGGTTGATTTTATACATGACATTTCCAACTATGAATTCTTGGACCAAACAAAAAGCTAGCTGATGGAGTGATGAATGAATGGTTTAATGCACTATATGATTCTGGATATATATTTACTGTAAATGTTTAAGGTTTGTTATTATCCCTCTCAATAATGTTGTGTCTCATTTTTAAACTCGTATTCTCTTCTTGAGAGTACAATGAGTCTTATTATTGCATCCAAGAGTTGTTAGTCACTAAGTATTAGCGCATTTTTTGGTTTTGTCACCAATGTTATTAATAGTAATTTTTTTAGTTACTCATTTGTTAAATCGTTAATAGAATGTTGAAGTGACTTTTTTATTGACATAATAACAAATTCATCCTTTAATGTTTACACATTTTATCAATTTGATCATAATTCTAAAATTAATAATTTAACCCTCAATGTTTGCACATTATATCAATTTAATCTTGATTCTAAAAAATTACAAAATGATTAAAAATCCAAAAATATATAAAAATTAAACAAGCAGATAAATATTCAAAACAATTTAAAAATAGGTTAAAATATGCCATAAGTCTCTATACTCTTCAAAATTTTGAAATTTAATCCATGTACTTTTATTTCTAAGAATTTAGTCTCTTTACTTTTCAAATTTCAAAATTCAAGTCCAATTGTTAACATTGTTATTTTTTTTTGTTAAATTTTTTAGTGTAACATTTTGAAAAAAAAAACTCATTTAGTAGCGATATTGTTGCGCGGAAGCGTGTGAAAGAGTAAAATTATTGTACTAAAAAATCACACTAAGTTCAATTCCCAGGAAAGAGAGGTGGATCACGAGGATCACTTAAGTACCAAGTCTTTCCTAGCCAGAATATCCCTCTATCGTAATTTAATAGCACAATAAATCACTACAATCACACTCACAAAATATGAACAATAAATAGTAAAGAACACCAGAATTTTAAGGAGGTTCAGCAAACTTGCTTACGTCCTCGGGCACTACCAAATATATTTCACTCCAAAATACAAGTGAAACTTTACAAATAGGGAGAAAGAACAATGCCTTAAGTAGAGAATGGCAAATGTGGGATGATTAGAATGAGCAAAGGTTAGGCCTATTTATAGTTGAGGTTCAAGGGCCACCTTGCAAAGTCCCTATACAATTAGGGACCTAAAATTGCTATTATTCCATGCCCAACACTAAATAAATATTTGGTGCCCATAACTTTGACCTTTCCAAGGTATGGGTAGGTATGGGCAAGGTATGGGCAAAGAATGGATATATTCTAATAATCTCCACCTTGAAGATTTGATTAGGATAATCTTATCTTTACATAATTCTTTCTGCCTCTGACAACAATACTTGATAGTGCCTTCTTCAACTGTTAAACTTGCAGGATATTGATCAAGTTCACACAATGTTCGAACTTGGTTGCTGTTACTACCTTGGTCATCATATCTGCGGGATTATCTGCAGTCTTGATCTTCTGAAGATAAATTTTCCCTTCTTCAATAATTTCCCGCACAAAATGGAATCGTACGTCGATATGCTTTGTACGTGCATGATAGACTTGATTCTTTGCTAAATGAATAGCACTTTGACTATCACAATACACGTTAATATACTCCTAAACCAACCCCAAGGTTTTAGCCATACCTTGTAACCAAATAGCCTCCTTTACAGCCTCTGTTATAGCCATGTACTCGGCTTCTGTAGTTGACAACACAACTGTAGACTGTAATGTAGACTTCTAACTTATTGGTCCTCCAGCAAGTGTAAACACATAACCGGTGGTTGATCTTCGCTTGTCCAAATCACCGGCATAGTCAGAATCAACATACCCAATATTATCCTGCTTGAACAGTAATCCAACATCTACGGTCTTCTGAGTATACCGTAGAATCTATTTCACAGCTTGCCAATGTCCTTTTCCAAGATTATGCATATACCTGCTCACTATACTAACTGCCTGTGAAATGTCAGGTCTTGTACACACCATTGCATACATCAAGCTACCCACTACATTAGAATATGGAACTTGCAACATGTATTCTCGTTCCGTATTTGTCAAAGGAGATAATTATGCAGAAAGCTTGAAATAAGAAGCCAACGGGGTACTTACAGGTTTTGTCTGCTCGTTCATACCAAACTGCTGTAGTACCTTCTTCAAATACTGCTTCTAAGACAAGCTAATTCTATCATGAGCTCTATCTTTCCATATTTCTATGCCGAGAATCTTTTTAGCTTCTCCTAGATCTTTCATCTCAAACTCGAGATTGAGTTGAGTCTTCAATCTTTCAATCTCAACTTTGCTCTTAGATGCTATTAGCATATCATCAACATATAAGAGCAAGTATATGAAAGTTCCTTCTTGTAGCTTCTGAAAATACACGCAATGATCAAATTCACTTCTTGTGTACCTTTGCCCTTTCATGAACTGATCAAATCGCTTGTACCACTGCCTCGGAGATTGCTTCAATCCCTAAAGCGACTTTGTCAGTTTACAAACCCAATTTTCTTTTCCAGCAACCTTGAATCCATCTGGCTGAGTCATATAGATTTCCTCTTCCAAATCACCGTGTAAAAACGCGGTCTTCACATCAAGCTGAACTAGTTCAAGATCATATTACGTAACCAAGGCTAGCAAAATCCGAATAGACGAATGCTTCACAACTGGAGAAAATACTTCATTGTAGTTTATTCCTTCTTTCTAAGCGTAACCCTTTGCTACCAATCTAGCCTTGTATCGAATTTCATTTTTACCAGGAAATCTTTCCTTCTTTGCATATACCGATTTGCATCCAATTGCCTTCTTTCCCTTGGGCAGTGTCACCAACTCCCAGGTCCTATTTTTATGAAGAGACTGCATTTCTTCATTCATTGCTTGCTTCCACTTTACACCATCAGGGTTACTTATTGCTTCTGTGTAAGTAGAAGGAACATCATTATCTGCAATTGGAAGTGCATAGGCCACTATATCATCAAAGCGAGCAGGCTTACGAATCTCTCTTCTTGGCCTCCTATATGTAATTGAATCTTGTTGCTATAGAGGTTCTTGGGTAGGAACCTCTTCATCATTTGTCCCTTCAATATTGGCTGGATCATCGTTAACCTTTTCAAGCTCCACCTGCTACAAAGTACTACCGGTTTTGTCATCCTTTTGTGAATCCTTGTACTTTAACATGGTTGATTCATCAAAAGTCACATCTCTACTGAAAACAATCTTCCTTGTATCAGGACACCAGAGACGGTATCCTTTTACTCCATCAGTTATACCCAAGAATAATACTTTCTTTGCTCTTGGGTCTAACTTAGATTCTTTTACATGATAATATGCAGTGGAACAAATACATGTAAAGAATCATAATCAGTAGCAGATTTACCAGTCCACATCTCTATAGGAGTTTTTCCATTTATTGCAGTTGATGGCAAACGGTTAATTAGATGGCACGCATATATAACTACCTCAGCCCAAAATTCTTTGCCCAATCCAGCATTGGACAACATACATCGAACTTTCTCCAGTATAGTTCGATTCATGCGTTCTGCCACCCTATTCTGCTGTGATGTATTCCGAATAGTGAAGTGTCGCACAATGCCCTCATCTTGGCATACTTGTAGAAATAGATCGTTTTTGTACTCAGTACCATTATCTGATCGAAGTCGTTTGACCTTTTGACCAGTCTGAGTCTCCACCATCTTCTTCCATTTCAGAAATGCATCCAAAACTTCACTTTTTCTTTTCATTAGATACACCAATACTTTTCTTGAATAATTATCAACAAAAGTAACAAAATAGTGCATACCTCCCAAAGAAGCCACTTTGGTAGGTCCCACACATCACTGTGAATGTAATCCAGAATTCCTTTCGTATTGTGAATTGCTGGACCAAATTTTACCCTCTTCTGCTTGCCCAGAACACAATGTTCACAGAATTCCATTTTGTAAGAATTTGCACCTTTCAACAAGCCTTGCTTCGCCTATATCTGCAAAGCTTTTTCACCAGTATGTCCCAATCGCATATGCCATAATCTGGTAGCCTCTGAATCTACATCTTTTGTAGAAACTGTTGATGTTGATCCAATAACTGTACTTCCATTTAAAAAGTACAAGTTATTTCTTCTTGTGCCTTTCATCACCGTCAATTGCCCAGCTACTACCTTTAGTAATCCATCTTTCAAAGTGATTGTGAGCCCTTTTGATTCTAGGCCCCCTAATGAGATGAGATTTTTCTTCAGGTTAGGTACGTAGCGAAAATCTGTCAAGACTTGGATTGAGCCGTCGTGATTCTTCAATTGGACTGTACCCACTCCCATTATCTTACAAGTACTATCATTGGCCATAAGAACAATTCCACCTTCTAGCTCTTTAAGACTAGAAAACCAGTCCTTATTAGGACACATATGGTAAGTACATCCTGATTCCAAAATCCACTCATCCGTTTGACATGCCATTGCCATGCCAACCAAGCTAACGTCTGACTCCTCATCATGCTTCACTACACATGCATTAGAAATAGCCTTGCCCTTTTGTAGTTTAGAACAATTCTTTTTCCAATGCCCTTTTTCACGACAAAAGGCACATTCATCTTTGGCGGGTCTCCCTTTAGACTTTCCCCTTCTACCGTTGTTCTTTGTGTGAACGACCTCTTCTTGTTAAGACTTGCAGGTTGTATCTCGTGATCTCTTTTATCTTTCTTTCGAGTCTCAGATCTATACAACGTATTACAGACTGCACCAAATGTGATCGTGTCCTTCCCATAAAACAATCTGGTGGTAAGATGATCATATTCATCAGGAAGGGAATTCAACAACAATAATGCCTTGTCTTCATCTTCAAATTTCTCATCCAAATTTAACAAGTCTGCTAAAATTTTATTGAATGAGTTCACATGGTCATTCATCGACATACCGGGTGCATACGTGAATCGATAAAGTTTCTTTTTCATATAAAGCCTATTTTCAAGACTCTTCGTTAGAAACTTTTCTTCCATATATCCCATAACTTCTTCGCTGATGTCTCCCTCATGATAGAGTATGATGCGGTCGTTGAGAGCACCAAAAATAACCTATTCCCTGTAAAATAATAAAAATAGAAAAAGAATAGTAAAGGGAAAGTAGGGTCGAATCCTCGTGGACCTGGATTATCTGAATGCTTGTTTCTCGAAATCACAGGCGAATTGTGCCCAAGAAAACCTGCGTTCCTGGAAAAAATAAAAAAAATAGATTTTAAGAATTGATTTTGGAAGCGAAAATAAAATTAAAACAGATTTTAAAGTTTACTGAAATTATGATTACGAAAATAATAAAAATAATAAAAAGACTTTTAAGTGAAAAGAAATTCTTATGGGAAAGTTCCAGCCTCCGGTTGTCTCATTCCTCCTTGGGCTCAATCCTTAGCTTTTGGATGATCTTTCTCGACTCAAGTAAGCCAGTTATAGTGGAAGAGGACGCCTACAACCACCAGCTCCAAAGATTAGATTTACGATTTTTAGGGAACCTGACTCTAGCCAGTAATCTATGCTAGATCAACGCTTCTCAATGGCGAATCCCACGCCATTTTGTCTCATTGGCTCGCCAACCTCTGACGCAGTAAGTTAACGAACCGACTATGCAGTCCTTCCAAAACATACAAAGCGGCCGCCTTTGCATATGCTGAAAAGCTTACTTCTTAAGGGCCATGGACGGAAGCGTCAGCCCGTAGTGCGGAGAAACGATGAATACTTGGCGAGAAGGCTAAGTACGGATTCTAGGCCTCAAGAACCCTTCTTGGGGAAATATTGACAACTTTTGGCTAGAAGGGTTTTTTAATGGCTCATGATAATTGTGGGAAAGAAAATAAATAAAAATATGGAAAAAGAAATTTTATTGAAAAGAAATATGAAAGAACAAAAGACTTTTGGGGGAGAGTGTTTACAGAAAAAGATCCTCCAAATAGAGTCACTTCACCCCCTATTTATAGTGCTAGGGGGATAGTCTAATTGAACTTAAATTCTAAAAGATAAATATATTTAATTAAAGATAAACAAAGATAATTAAAATAAAATCCTAAATTTGAATAATCCTAATAATTATCTTAATATTAATTATCCTAATAGAATAAAAGAAAATAGAGTCTTCCAAAATAAAATCTCTTCTATTTGCTTTTAAGTCCTTGTGCCTTCCATGGTCGCACTTTTGGCACCATATTTGTCCCACGTTGCATATTGGCCCATTTAATCTCCAAATTGACGCTTTTTCCCTTGAATTTACTTTTCACCTCCAATTTAGTCCCTAAAAGATAAAAAGACATAAATAGCTCAAATTAGTAGGCTCAAGCTCAAAATAAACACATGATTAATATATAAAAACACGTCATTTTAGAGTATTATCAAATTCCCCCTACTTAGCCCATGCTTGCCCTCAAGTATGGTTCCTATCGATTGTGAAAGCTAGATCGCCATAAAAGAAATACCACTCCAAAGTTTCATAAAAATTAGTTAAAAACGCATATGAAAAATAAAGAGACCTCTAAGCTTGCTTTAAGTAAAACAGAAAAAGTATTCCAATTATTTCACACAAAAATTAAGATCGACTTGAGTTATGCCATTTAGGTAAATTACCAAACCTACTAAGACACCTTAATTATTTCCTCCTTTAGTCCCCGAAGTGCAACTTTATTAGTACTTATTTTTTTCTTCTTTTTTTTCTTTTTTTTTTTTTTTTAAATTTTATTATTATTTATTTACTTAGGAATATATTAAACCTTTTGACGCGAAGAGAGATGACAACCCAAGCACCCCACCTCGGTTACTTAGCCCAACATACTCCTAAAATTATTTATTTACGGTTAGCGGAGTTTTACCCAACACGTCACACAACCTTTTGACGCGAAGTAGAATGACAACCCATGCACCCTACCCCGGTTACTCGATCGATCCACGATTTGAGCCATACTCATAACCTCGGCTAGCGGAGTTTTACTTGTCACGTCACACAACCTTTTGACGCAAGTAGAATGACAACCCAAGCACCCTACCCGGTTACTCGATCGATCCACGATCTAAGTCTGTACTCATAACCATGGAAAACATTTATTAAAAATTAAACGATATTTAAAATTCTTGAGAACTCAGGAAAGAAAAAAATTTAAGTGTCAAAAATAAGTTTTAATAATCACCTAATAGCCATGAACATTAATTAAGCATGCAATCATTTTAAGTGTTCACTTTATATTAAACTTGATCAATTTTACGAAAAGCAAGATAGAATTAACCCTATTAATCACAATTATTTTAGCCTAATAAAAATAAAACCAGTGGAGATGGAATCAATTATGGGAAAAATCATAACTTCCTTAGAAGGTAAGAATTATGCATGAAAGTCAAACAGTAGGCAATTCCTGGTAAAATCTTGGGCATGAAAAGCAGCAGGATATTCTTAAAATAAATAGGCAGAAACGAGCACAAAACAACAGCAACAACAATATGACAGCAAAAATAGCAGATAATAACAGTAACAACGAAGAATGCCTCCCCCCCCACTTAAAACACATAGTCCTCGATGTGAAAGTAAAAGGAAAACAAATAGGTGGAGAAAAAAAAAGTTTAGAAAAACTCCCAATGTAGTTACCATCGGTTGGCGCACACGGTGGAGAAGAAGATGGCGAAGAGGCAAGAGGTGGAGACGAGGTGGGTGACGTGTGCAATATTGGTTCGGCTTCGGGTTCTCACCATGGTGGCTAAGAAATCGGCGGTGGGTGGTGGAGGAGAAAGCAGTCGATGGTTATGGAAAAATTTGGGGGAAAAAAATGTAAGGTTTGGGGGTTTTATTTGCTGAAAAGGGGTGTTTGGCTGCAGGTTTTGGGGATTCTAAAGCTGGAATAGGACTGTTTGGCTGCAGAGATATGGTATTCTGGGCTGGAATAGAACTGTTTGACAGCATGGATAGGGTTGTTTTGGTGCACACTTTCTGTCTTTTTTTTTCTTCGTATTTTCGCTTCATTTCACCTAGATGGAAGAAGAGAAATTTATTAATATTTAACTAAAATAAAAGAAAAAATAATAAATAATAAAAGAAAAAAATAAATAAAAATAAAAAGAAAGATTGGGTTGCCTCCCAACAAGCGCTTGTTTAACGTCGTTAGCTCGACGCCTTGAATGGTTTTATAGTGGTTCTAATTGAATTTTCTCGACCGTGTGGGCCTGGAAATTCTCGTAAAATGGCTTCAGCCGTTGACCATTGACTGTGAACCGCTTTCCTGATTCTTCACTCTCTATTTCAACTGCACCATTTGTAAATACTTTAGTCACAATAAAAAGGTCCTTGCCACCGAGATCGAAGCTTACCTGGGAATAGCTTTAATACGGAGTTATAAAGCAAAACTCTTTGTCCTACTGAGAAATGCTTTTGAACTATATTTTTGTCATGAAACATCTTTGTTTTGTCCTTATAAATTCGAGCATTCTCGTAGGCATCATTGCGAATTTCCTCCAATTCTTGAATGTCCAATTTCCTTGCCTTCCCCGCGGGCTCTAACTCCATGTTACATTGTCGAATAACCCAATAAGCTTTATGCTCCAACTCTACTGGTAGATGACATGCTTTGCCAAAAATAAGTCGATACGGGGTCATGCCAATTGGTCCCTTATACGCCGTCCGATAGGCCCAAAGCGCATCATTGAGCCGAAGACTCCAATCCTTACGGTTGGGTCGAACTGTTTTTTCCAAAATTGACTTGATCTCCCTGTTTGAAACCTCTGCTAGGTTGTCCATTTGGGGATGGTAGGCTGTTGCTATACGATGATGAACCCCATATTTTGATAATAGTGCCTCCATGACCTTGTTGCAAAAGTGGGTACCACGATCACTGATCAAAGCTCGAGGTGTTCCAAACCTAGAAAAAATAGTTCGTTTTAGAAACTCCACAACAATATTAGCATTATCATTGTGAGTAGGCTTTGCTTCTATCCACTTAGAAACATAGTCTACTGCAAGAAGTATATATACGTTTCCAAACGAAGAAATAAAGGGGCCCATCAAATCAATGCCCCATACATCAAAAATCTCACATACATGAATCGGGGATAGGGGCATTTGATTTCGTCTAGTGATATTACCTGTATGCTGACATTTATTGTAAGACTTACAGAAGTTAAACGCGTCGCAAAAGATTGTAGGCCAATATAGCCCACACTCCAATACCTTGTGAGCTGTCCGCTTAGGGCTAAAGTGACCTCCACAAGCTTCTGTGTGACAAAAAGTAAGGATAGAGGTTACCTCAGTTTCTGGAACACATCATCGTATTATCTGATCTGAGCAATGTTTCCACAAGTATGGATCATCCCATATGTAATGCCGAGCTTCTCGTCTAAGCTTGTTTTTTACGGATTGAGCTAACTCAATGGGCAGCGATCTCGTGGTTAAGAGATTAACTATGTCTGCATACCACGGATAGTAAGCCTCGGTTGAGAATAAGCTTTCGTCGGGGAACTCATCCTTTATGGGATCATCATCAAATGAAGTTTTTATCCTACTCAAGTGGTCGGCCACCAGGTTTTCACACCCCTTTTTGTCACGAATCTCGATGTCAAATTCTTGAAGCAGTAAAATCCACCTAATGAGCCTTGGCTTTGCTTCCTTCTTTGCGATTAAGTACCTAAGAGCTGCATGGTCAGAAAAAATAATCACCTTAGATCCCAGTAAATATGATCGAAATTTATCTAAAGCAAACACAATAGCTAAAAGTTCTTTTTCTGTGGTTGTGTAGTTGCTTTGTGCAGCATCTAGGGTCTTTCAGGCGTAACAGATGACATGAGGCTCTTTCGCTATCTTTTGTCCCAATACGGCCCCCACGCTACGTTCGCTTGCATCGCACATAATTTCAAAGGGATAGTTCCAGTCTGGTGCTTGTACTATAGGGGCGGTTACCAACTTTTGCTTAAGTGTATCAAAAGCCTCCTTGCATTTTGAGTCAAACTCAAATTTTTTGTCTTTCTGCAACAGCTCGCACAATGGTTCAGCTATTTTTGAGAAGTTTTTTATAAAACGCCTGTAAAATCCTGCATGGCCAAGAAAAGAACGTATCTCTCTAACAGTAAAGGGATATGGCAAAGAATTTATAATGTCAATTTTGGCCTTATCAACCTCAATTCCCTTAGATGAGACTATATGACCTAGAATCAAACCTTTGTCTACCATAAAATGACACTTTTCATAGTTCAAGACAAGATTAAATTCTATGCACCTGTTCAAAATTATCGTAAGGTTTTCAAGGCATTCAAGAAAAGCAGTTTCCATACGGTAAAATCATCCATAAAAACTTCAATAATTTTTCTACATATTCGAAAATATATTCATCATGCATCTCGGAAGGTAGGCAGTGCGTTGCAAAGTCCAAATGGCATCCTCTCAGATGCAAACGTGCTTAACGGGCATGTAAAAGTGGTCTTTCACGGTCTTCGGCGCGCAACAGGGATCTGGAAGAAACCTGAATATCCATTAAGACAACAAAAGTGAGTTTGACCAGCTAAACGTTCAAGCATTTGATCTATGAAAGGAAGAGGGAAATGATCTTTTCTAGTATAAGCGTTCAACTTCCTGTAATCGATGCAGACACGTCACTCGTTCTGCACTCGGACCGGTATTAAGTCACCCTCAGCATTTTTCTTTACTGTCACGCCCATTTTTTTGGGCACGACTTGCACCGGACTTACCCATCTGCTGTCAGAAATGGGGAAAATGATGTCAGCATCCAGCAGCTTAATTATTTCTTTTTTCACCACCTCCATCATATTCAGGTTTAAGTGTCTTTGTGCCTCTCTCCTTGGTTTCGTGTTCTCCTCCAAGTAAATCTTGTGGGTGCATGTCAAAGGGCTTATCCCCTTCAAGTCAGCAATGGTCCAGCCAATCGCCTCCTTATGACTCTTTAGTACCTGGATCAAACTTTCCTCCTCGGGCTTAGAGAGTTTATTTGAAATTATAATGGGTAAGGTATTACCTTTTCCTAAAAATGCATACTTGAGATGCGGGGGAAGTGGTTTCAATTCCAAATCTGGAGCCTGAACAACAGAAGGTAGAAGTTTAGTTTCTGATGATGATAATAATGTCTTAACAAATTCATAATCATCATGTCTATATTTAGATTCGTCTTCATAAGTCGACTCAAAAGTCTCGTCCACTAATGAGTCCATCAGGTCGACACGGTTTACGCTCAAGATTTCGCTTGGATGGCTAATTGCATCGTAAACATTGAATTTCACGATCTCCCCATCAAATTCCATTGTAAGAGTGCCGCTTCGGACATCGATCTTGGTGCTAGTAGTACTAAGGAAGGGTCGGCCCAACAGGAGGTCTGAAGATCCAGCAGTGTTGTCCTCCTCCATCTTAATTACGTAGAAATCTGCAGGGAAAACAAGTTCATTAACTTTTACCAAGACGTCCTCGAGGACTCCTTCGTGATGCACAATAGACCTGTCTGCCAATTGAATAATAACACCTGTCTTTGTCAAAAAACCCGCGTTAAGTGATTCATAAATAGAATAAGGCATTACATTTATTGAGGCCCCTAGATCACACATAGCCTTCTTAATTCTAAAATGGCCAATTTTGCATGGAATAACGAACATACCCCTATCTTTGCATTTAACCGGCATTTTTCACTGTAGAACTGCCGAAACATTCTCACCAACACTTACCTTTTCATTACCTGTTAGTTTTCGTTTGTTGGTGCAAAGTTCTTTGAGGAACTTGGCATACCGCGGAATCTGTCTAATGGCATCTAATAGTGGTAAGTTGATCTCAACATTCTTGAATGTTTTGAGGATCTCCTTGTCTTCCTTACTTTTTCGACACTAATTTAATTGTCCTGGGAATGGAGGTTGGATTTTCGGCAGTGAGGGTTTCGCTCGGATCTGTTCATCATTTCCTGGAGTTTCCTGGGAGATTTCTTGACCAAGATTCTTGCCGAGAACGGTTCCGAGATCTTCGCTTCAGTAACGTTATCGCATTCGCATTACGCCTCGGGTTTGGTTCTATTTGTGATGGCAGTTTCCCTTGAGAGTTTAATTTCTCAATTGATGTGGTCAACTCCCTTATAGATGCTTCGGTTTTCTGCTGAAAACCCTTCATTTCTCTTTGGAAATTGAGAGTTTCTTTGTTGAAAATCAAGGACATTAGTTGCTAATTTATTGACCAAAGTTTCTAAAGAATTACACGAATCTTGCATTGTTGTGGGGCTCGATTTTAGTATGGTCTGGTTATATCGTGGATTAGCCCCATAACTAAAATTAGGTGGTCCTCCATCCCGGGTTATAGGTATTGGCGTAAGGGTCGTATCGTCTTTGTGGTGGCCCAGGAAAATTTCCCACAGCATCTAAATGGGCCATAGAATCGTCACACAGACTAGGGCACGCATCAGTCATATGTTCAGGTGTAGCACATATTCCACATACTCGGGCTGGTTTCGATTTTTCTGTAACAAGGGAATTCACAATATTAGTAAGTCTATCAAGTCTATCTTCAATGGTAGAATTACTTAACTGGTGAACCCTTCTAGGGGGTTCAGGATTGGCTCGAAATTGCTGGGAATTTGTAGCCATTGTGGAGATTAAGTCCCTTGCTTGTTGTGGAGTCATGTTGACTAATGCTTCTCCACTCGCGGCATCTACCATATTCATCTCCATGGGTTTCAAGCCTTCATAAAAGTACTGGAGCAAAGACTGTTCCGGTATACCGTGTTGTGGGCAACTTGCACAGAACTTCTTAAATCGCTCACAATAGTCCTATAGAGTCTCTGCGTCTTTTTGCCTTATGCCCACGATTTCTCTTCTTAACTCAGCCGCTCGTGATGCAGGGAAAAACCTGTTAAGGAATAAATGAGATAGATCAACCCAAGTTGTAATGGATCCAGGAGGTAAATAAAATAACCATTCCCTGGCTGAATCTGCTAGGGAAAAAGGGAAAGCGCGCAATTTAATTTGATCCTCAGTTACCCCCTGAGGTTTCATACTCAAACAAACCATATGAAATTCTTTTAAATGCTTGTGGGGGTTTTCATTTTGTAACCCACGGAAAGTTGGCAGTAGCTGAATCAAGCCTGACTTTAATTCAAAATCAGTATCCATAGTAGGATACGCGATGCATAGTGGCGGTTGTTCTGTCGGCGCTTCGGCCAGTTGCCGAATTGTCTGAGCCATAAGTTGAGGTGTTAAATTAGGGTTTTCGTCAACCCTAGTGTTCAGCACTTCTTCAGGGGAACCGACTTCTTCTTCTTTACTTTCTAACGTTTGAGTAGGGTTTTCGTTAACCCTAGACTCTACTTCGTCGTCGATTCTAATTTCTGGCGGTGGATTGCTTTGAGTTCCAACCACCACTGACTGCTTTTTCCTTAGTTTTGTTTCCTTTTGATTAGCTTTCGCAGTCTTTTCGATTTCTGAGTCGAACGCAAGAGTACCTAGAGCAGATCTGGTCATAGAAAACAAAGCAAAACAAGATTAGTATGTTGTCGGTCCCCGGCAACGGCGCCAATATTTGATGCGGTCGTTGAGATCACCAAAAATAACCTATTCCCTGTAAAATAATAAAAATAGAAAAAGAATAGTAAAGGGAAAGTAGGGTCGAATCCTCAGGGACCGGATTATACGAATGCTTGTTTCTCGAAATCCTGGGCAGAATTGTGCCAAGAAAACCTGCGTTCCTGGAAAAAATAAAAAAAAATAGATTTTAAGAATTGATTTTGGAAGCGAAAATAAAATTAAAACAGATTTTAAAGTTTACTGAAATTATGATTACGAAAATAATAAAAATAATAAAAAGAGTTTTAAGTGAAAAGAAATTCTTATGGGAAAGTTCCAGCCTCCAGTTGTCTCATTCCTCCTTGGGCTCAATCCTTGGCTTTTGGATAATCCTTCTCGACTCAAGTAAGCCAGTTATAGTGGAAGAGGACGCCTACGACCACCAGTTCCAAAGATTAGATTTACGATTTTTAGGGAACCTGACTCTAGCCAGTAATCTATGCTAGATCAACGCTTCTCAATGGCGAATCCCACGCCATTTTGTCTCATTGGCTCGCCAACCTCTGACGCAGTAAGTTAACGAACCGACTATGCAGTCCTTCCAAAACATAAAAAGTGGCCGTCTTTTGCATATCTTTGAAAAGCTTACTTCTTAAGGGCCATGGACGAAAGCGTCACCAGAAAAGTGAGAAACGATGAATACTTGGCGAGAAGGCTAAGTACGGATTCTAGGCCTCAAGAACCTTTTTTGGGGAAATATTAACAACTTTTGGCTAGAAGGGTTTTTTAGTGGCTCATGATAATTGTGGGAAAGAAAATAAATAAAAATATGGAAAAAGAAATTTTATTGAAAAGAAATATGAAAGAACAAAAGACTTTTGGGGGAGAGTGTTTACAGAAAAAGATCCTCCAAATAGAGTCACTTCACCCCCTATTTATAGTGCTAGGGGGATAGTCTAATTGAACTTAAATTCTAAAAAGATAAATATATTTAATTAAAGATAAACAAAGATAATTAAAATAAAATCCTAAATTTGAATAATCCTAATAATTATCTTAATATTAATTATCCTAATAGAATAAAAGAAAATAGAGTCTTCCAAAATAAAATCTCTTCTATTTGCTTTTAAGTCCTTGTGCCTTCCATGTTCGCACTTTTGGCACCATATTTGTCCCACGTTGCATATTGGCCCATTTAATCTCCAAATTGACGCTTTTTCCCTTGAATTTACTTTTCACCTCCAATTTAGTCCCTAAAAGATAAAAAGACATAAATAGCTCAAATTAGTAGGCTCAAGCTCAAAATAAACAAATGATTAATATATAAAAACACGTCATTTTAGAGTATTATCAGAGTACTTCTGCTCTTTGGCCAAACATAGGCGGATTGTACCACACGCCTGTCTATTGATCTTGGCCCACTCCTTGTCGTCCATTTTGTCAGGTTTTTCTTCAAGGGCTATAACTAGCTCTTGCTGACATAAGACATCCAGGATCTGCCATTGCCACATACCAAAATTATTGGTACCGTCAAATTTCTCTACTTCAAATTTTGCATTTGTCACAGTAGTCCTTGCTGATGACGATGCTGCTGCCATTTTTCTTCTCAATCCCAATTACCGTATACGTGAATAGTACTGTATACGTGAATAGTACCGTATACGTGAATAGTGCCATATATATGAATAGTACCATAAATGGTCTTATTTCTCAAGTACGAATCTGGCTCTGATACCAATTGTTGCGCGAAAGCGTGTGAAAGAGTAAAATTATTGTACTAAAAAATCACACTAAGTTCAATTCCCAGGAAAGAGAGGTGGATCACGAGGATCACATAAGTACCAAGTTTTTCCTAGCCAGAATATCCCTCTATCGTAATTTAATAGCACAATAAATCACTACAATCACACTTACAAAATATGAACAATAAATAGTAAAGAACACCAGAATTTTAACGAGGTTCAGCAAATCTTGCTTTCGTCCTCGGGCACTACCAAATATATTTCACTCGAAAGTACAAGTGAAACTTTACAAATAGGGAGAGAGAACAATGCCTTAAGTAGAGAATGGCAAATGTGGGATGATTAGAATGAGCAAAGGTTAGGCCTATTTATAGTTGAGGTTCAAGGGCCACCTTGCAAAGTCCCTATACAATTAGAGACCTAAAATTTCTATTATTCCATACCTAACACTAAAAAAATATTTGGTGCCCATAACTTTTACCTTTCCAAGGTATGGGTAGGTATGGGAAAGGTATGAGCAAGGTATGGGCAAAGAATGGGTATATTCTAATAGATATAACTAAAAAAATAACTTATAATAAACTTAAATTTGACAAAATAAATTAACAGAATCAACAGTTGGATTTAATTTTGAAATCTAAAGAGTAAACCAACTAAATAGACAATATATGTGATTCACAACATTATCCGAGTATTAAGTACATCCATATCAAAATGAAGGGAGATTTGTTGGTGAATTAGGGAAATATATAATATATGTGTTCAATTTTACATATACAAATTATTAACAAAACTATTCACATAACATCATTTTACATTTATTTATTATATGTAAAAATAATTATATCTATTTGATATTAAAATAATTGATGTATTGATTAAGTTTATCATACAAAAGTATATTTATTTTTTCTTATTTTGCTTTAATTTTTTTCAAATATATATGGTTTCAAATTTATATGTTTTAACGTAAAATTAGTTGTCTTGTAATACGATTTTAATTTGGCATGTTTAATTTTTAAATTTAACTCGAATAATTTCACTTGATTTAAATTGAATTCATTTCACTCGCTCAATTTAAAAAAATCAAATTAATTTAGGATGATAAAATATGACTCATCAACTCTCACCCTTAGTTGAAAGAACCCCTATATATCAAATAATAATCCTCATAACTTCCCTTTGCTAAGAATAATTATTTGATACACATATAATAGAACTTCTGAACTCCACATCGGGATTAAGAGATTGACAAATGTATTTAACTAATATTTAAAAATAACAAAAATAAAAATAAAACACATTATGGTCTCTAAAATTACTAAAAAAATGAAAAAATTCTATTTTTTTGTATAATTCTGAACTTTCCTTAAAAACCTAAAATTTAAGATTTTCTTAAACTATATTTTTGAATTAAAAAATTAAAATTATTAAATATGTATTTCAAAATTATTAAAAGAGATAAATATCAAAACTATACATAAACATTGCTCGGATTTGCAAATCAATACACGAACTTTGATTTGGTGTCATTATACACATAAAACTTTGATCGTGGTTTAAATGTATACATGAAATTTTAATTTTAACTCAATCATTCACGTTTAAAGAAATAAAACATCGATTTATTCAGAAAAGAGAGTGTCACCTTCTCTAAAATACTTATGTATTAATTTGGAAAATCAAAACAACATGATTTCAATAGATTCAAGTACGCTTTCACATTTAGTGTTGTTCTTAATTTATTCTATTATTTAACATAATAAATCCTGATTTATTAATATTTATATATCATATTTCTGGTTATAACACATTACACATGGGACTAAAATTTTATGTGATTTTCAGATTTATTCTTTATTAAAATTATAAGACAATATATTTCAAAATCTTATCAATATTAACAAAATATATTTTTAATTAAAATTAAATAAAGTTCATTTATTAACAAAACATAATTTTGATATTTATTTTCTTTTCTTGATATCAAGGTGGCTTTCCTCGTTCACACCACGGGGTGCCAGTTTGTTTAAACTTTTGAATATGAAGTATGAACATATCAAAGGCAGAATCCAATTAGTACAGAATGATTAAAAACTGAAATCCATGGAAGAAGCAATTCTTTTAACCTTCACCACTACCAAGAATTGCCTGCCTTTTCTTACTTTATATTGTTTCCTTGTCCACCGTCATTGACAGACCATACCAGTCTTTAATTTTCGAATGAATCGCTTTCGATGGTTAAACCCTTCCAATTTTTCTCCTGCTATTGTCAATTGGCCCCTTCCTCACAGCTGCTCGTACAGGAAAGGCGAGTGAATTTTATAGATTAATCTACTGAGATGGAAATGTTTTTAGGCCGCATTGATGACACTTCATTACACTTAGCTACTGCATTGGGTTCGCCAATGGAAATTATGAACTAAAACCCGTCATTCGGCTGAGAAACTAAAATCAGTAAATTGGATGTTCTCTAAATCTTGATTCAAATGCTTAAAAAGTAAGATTACCAAAAATGACGAAGATAGCAGCACTGCACTGCACATATCTGCCATCTATAATCAACACCGGCGTTGAAACCTTTTTTTAAATGCGAAGGGTATTTTGAAAACGGGAGTCGGCACCAATCTTTTAAAGTGTGATTGGATCACCTTATAAAACATTTTGGTCAACGAAATTATGAGAAAACGGGCTCGGGAGTCGGTTACGTACGAGGAAGGGTTAGCACCCTCGCAACGTTCAAAATTGTTACCAAATTGAATAGTTTTGTCTTAATGTCAAAAGCTTGAAAGAATTTAGCAATAAGATCTCTTTTAAAACCGTAATAATTTGAGTTGAAAATCGAAATTCTTTCGTCCCAAAAGAATGCGAACATCACATCTAACGTGATTGGACACGATATTATTAAACTTTCATAACTAGAAATCATCTCGTAATTTGCAAAATCTATTAAAAAGGATACTTTAGATATTTAGACAAACGAAAAATCGCAACCCAGCATGTTAGGGCACTATTTCCCGAATTCATAAATACAAAAGACATTGCCTTGTTTTTAAGATTCCTTTGGATTAAATGAAATACAAAATTTAAAAAAACGATGATGCATTTAACCTATTACAAAAAATCAATATTAGATTAATTAAATTACATACTTTAACATTTCATGCAAATATAATGTAGAAAATGGTAAATCGACATAAATCACACAATATACTTTAACATTTCATGCATATATAATCACAAATAACATGAATATTCACATTATCATTTCATGCAAAAATACAAGATGGCAAAATAATGAATATATCAATACAAATTAAACATATTGAATAATATTTCATGCGAATATATTCTTAAAATAACAACATAAAATGATCAATTTTTATGCGAATATATAACAATAAATAAATAACATAAAAATAACAAATAATTTATGAGATAAAATTAACATATTAAAACAATACCAAAGTGTAGCACCCCAAACCCGGCCCAGAAGTTATGGCCGGATCCGGCATGCCACATCAAAAACGTAAAAAAAAAAAATTCCATTCTAAGTCTAGAAAATCGTACTTGATGTTCAAAAGATTAATTCATTAAGGGTTAAAGTGAATGGAAGTGTGCACTGTAGGAAACCGGAAAAGAGGTGGTGAGTCCATCGGATTGCTAAGTACCAACCTCCTTCGGATCCAATCCTAGACATGCATACCGCCATTGCCACACCTTAACGTCATGGATATTTCTAGGAAACCGATTCGATTAAGTCATTTTTAGGAAAAGTGATTAATTTTGGAAAATACTTTCATTGCGGAAGCTTTGCTTCTTGTCGTGTTATTTTGAAATCAACTGTTGTTTTTGAAAACGCGCCCTAAAGCTATCTAATTTCAACAGTTAAAATAAGTATTACCTATCTTAGTAATACATATTAAAAACCATCAAAAATAAATAAGCGGCCTTATTACATTTAAAAGCCCAAAACCTTAAACGTAATTAAAAGGATGTCCAGTTCACCAAAAGAAAATCAAACTTTCAGAACGGGTGGCCACTCCAAATTCCCTCATAGCTCCAAGCCCACTATGGTTGGGGATTTCCTGCGTGGATGAAAATAAAAGGGGTGAGTTTGGGGAAACTCAGTGTGTAAGGAAAACCCATTGAAAGTCCAAGTCACTCAAGCCCATTGGGCCTAAGCCCATTCAGTAACAGTGGTCTTGGGCGAGCCCTTTTGATTACAATAAACGGGCCTTAGCCCTTATTCAGATAATGATGATGGCCCATAGGCCCATTTCAAAATACATGCAACATCAATAACATATGCAAGCCCATTTGGGTAACAGTGGTACTGGGCCAGAGCCCTTTTCAGATTACAATAAACTGGGTCTTAGCCCCTTATTCAGATAACAGTATGGCCCATAGGCCCATTTCAAAATACATGCAACATCAATAACATATGCAAGCCCATTTGGGAGACTACTCAACCCACCAACCACTACACTCCACCCTACCACCATACACTCCATGTGGGAATAGCTCAACCCACCCAACCCAACACTCCACGATTCTTGACCTTTTTGCTCATTATCGATAAATTGAGGCAAAGCCTCCAAGATCGTGGACAAGCCACTTTCAGTACTTCCTCCGTCAATATCCCAGTCCCATGCATCGATAATAACAACATGGCATGCATAAATAACAACAATCAAACATGCATTTAGGTCAATTTAACCCTAGGGGTATTTGGTAATTTATCTACTAGGGTAAAGCGTAAATTTTCCACTTTTAAAGGTATTTCAGTAATTTATCTATTTTAGGGTTTTTCATGCATATTCCTACTTTTCACGTACTAACGTAATCACGCATCGAGGGTTCTTACCGAATTGGGCCGTTGACCCATCATTCCAATTTTGGCCCATTAAGCCCAAAAATATCGAGGCATAGAAATCATGCACTTTGCAGTCAAACATTGCAACTTACCAAAAACATTAATCGATTTACCTCACGAGCATTCAGACACTCGCAAATCTACAAAATACCGCTTTTGGCATTTCGCATTTCGCTTTTGCCGATCTAGACTAAGAAAGAGGGTGTTAGTTACACACTGTTTGCGACGATATCTTGTGAGATCCACACACGAACCGCCTACAATTGGATTACTAAAACGTTAATCTAACTATTCAAATACAAACTACGATTAACCCCTTACAATATTCGCCAACCACACCTACAGATCATAGTAAGCTTATAAGAAATCAATAAGCAACTCATTAACAAATTTTTGTCAATGTTTACCACATAATCATAATTTCACTGCAAGCTGTCTTCCTGAGCAACAGTCACTAAATTATTTATAACTGGAGCTACGAAACTCCAAATCAAGTTCCGTTAATTTTCCTTGAAAATAGACTCATATATCTTCTATCCATAAAATTTTCAGAATTTTTGGTTTAGCCAATCAATACCAGATTTTTCTCAAAGTTTCCCATGTTTCACTGTTTGACTAATCTGACCACACTTCATTACTGAATCAAATTTCTCATTGTACAGAATTCAAAATATGTTCTCGTTTATTCCATTTGAAACTAGACTCATTAAGATTTAATTACATAATTTATTAAGCTTCTAATTCATCTCCCACAACTTATGGTGATTTTCCAAAGTCACGTTACTGCTGCTGTCCCAAGCAGATTTATTACCAAATCACTCTTTCATACACCTATCTTGCATGCATGTTATTTAAACATGTATATCACCAATCAATCATCACATATCTATGATTTTTACTTAAGCATAATCTCCATTTCATCATTTTAAAGCACAACATGTTAGCCGATTTTTCCCTTTAGCATCTAAGGCACATGCATGCTCATTTGTTTGGCTCAACTTCACCTATCTTCCATTTTTCATCAAAAGAACATGAAACAACAACCATTTCCTTCATTTTAATTCATGACTAAATGCTCACAACACAACTAAAAATCAAAATATGCTTCAAGAGTTAAGATAGAATCAAGAAGAACTCATGAACATCAAGATAGAAGCAAACTACCATGAACTTACCTTCAATTTTCTTCCCCAAGTGACCGAACATTTAAGAGCTTTCTCCTCTCCTTTCTCTTCTCTAACTTTAGGCTAGGATGAACAAAGATGGACAAAACTTTGTTCTTTTCACCCCTTTTCTTTTAATAAAACTTCATATTTCATCCATTTAATTTTTAATACAAAAGACATGAATTTCTTATCATGAAACATTTACCTAAACCATTATCATGAAACATTTACCTAACCCATTATCATGGAATATTTACCTAATCCATTATCATAGAACATTTACCTAACCCATTATCAATTTGTATCAATTTGTACCATAAATTATGGATATCAAGTACTCATATTGTCTACAACAACATGATGGCTAGCCACTTCATGTAAAATGGGAGGTTTGTCATGCAAATCCTCCTATTTTGCACTCCTATTTATTTGGCCACCTCAATTTAGCCTATAGCATTTTCAAACATTTTCACATAAGTCCTATTTCATAATTTCACTCCCTTTTTCTTATGGAACAAAATTAACTAAAATTACCGGTTCTATCTTAAGCTTGGGCCTTCTAGAGGCCCACAAACATAATTAAACCTATGCCAACATTCACGAATTCCCAAAAATTGGGCGTTACACAAAGAAATAAAAAGATATATAAAAAGGACAAACAAATTTTTAAAAATTGAAAAAAAATAAACGATATAAAAATATTTAAAGTAATATATAAACAATAAAAGAGAAATTTTTTAAAATATATTAGATGATATCATAATTCCATATACATTTATATAAATAATACTATATTAAATAGGTGCAAAATTTTATAAATTTTTTTGGAATTTTACATAATATGATATATATATTATTTAATAATAATTGTAAATTTTTTAAAAAAATTTACACAATTAATAAATAATAAAAGAATATATAATTTATAATAAAATAAAAAATGTAAGGAATAATATACGTAGTAAAATATATAATATAATAAAATTTATAAATAAAATGTATAATAATATAAATAATATAATGAATAATTATATAAATAAATAAAAATAAGATATATACTATTTTTATATATAACTAATATTTATAAAATAAATAATATACATAGTATTTAAAATAAATTAAATATATAAAAAGGATTAAAATCGAATTTTAATTAAAAATTTTGGGTTAATTACAAATAAATAAAAAATTTTGGGCTTAATTGAAATGCACATTAAAAACTGAGGGACTCACTGGGCAATTAGCCCTAATTCCCCAAAACGACGTCATTCTTCAGAATAGATTTTAATGGTCATTAGGACTAAATTGAACTAAATATAAAGGTTAGGGCCAATTTAAAATAAAAATAAAACGAAATTATAAACAATAAAAAAGCGGGAGGATCAATTGGGCAATTAGCCCTTTAAACAAAAACGTGCGGATCCTACCCCGATCTCGGGTCAACGCGCGGATCCTAAATTTTGAAACGACACCGTTTTGGTCACTAAACGGTCATTCCAAAACGACGTCGTATGGGTTATTTATAAATATAAAAAAAAACTTGAAACTTCATTTTAGCTTTAGATTTAAAAAAAATTTGCTCTGGAAAAGAAGAGAGAAGAATCCCTCCGAGCTCCGACCTCCGTCGGACCAAGCTCCGGTCCTCGGGCCCGCGCTCCCACGCGCCGCCGTCGACCTCGTCGATCACAGTGGCTGGAAGTTGAAAAGCTTCCATTTTTTAGCGTGAGTTCAATCGGTAAATCTCCTTTCTCTTATTTTAGTGACATTTGTATATATTCACAACAAAAAAAAAAAACAAGAGATAGAATAAAAGTAAATCACCCCTGTTTCCTGATTGTTATCGTATATATTTTTGTAAAAAAAAAACCTCAGTATTCTTGATAAACTGCTGTATTTTATTGTATATGTGCCTAAAAAACCCCTTTACATCATTTTGATTCAGGCTTTTATAGCCACTGAAAACAATATTTTACATGTTTGATTTTACTCCCTGCCATATTTGTATTGCCTCTGTTGTTCTTCTTTCCTTTTTTGCAGGTACCAGCGTGAAATCCGGCGACGATGGGGTGTTGATTCGTGTGCAGATTACAGTAGTCACAGCGGCAATGGAGGCGTTGATGAGGGGTCATTGAAATGCCGCAAGACGAAAGGGGTGTGACATTTGGAGTTTGCGGCTCGAAGCTTCTGGAAACCCTAGGGTTTTCTGTTTCAGTTTAGGGTTTAGGCCTTATTGGGCTTTACTGATTTGAGTTTAGTTGTTGGGTTTTAGGTATTTGGGCTAAGGGTTTTGGGCTTTGTAAATGGACTTTATTATTTAATGAATTTTTGTTTTTGTTTTCTTTTTATTTATTTATTTTACGGGCTCGGGCAATTTTGGGCCATTACAACCGGTTTAGATCATCCACTTCTATAAATGTACAAACTTTAGATCATTATTAATCAACACCAACCAAATTACATAGTTTACAACTAAAGAACCTTGAATAAATGTTCAAACTTTCCCTACCTAATATATTGGACTCAGTTTTTCTTTACATTTTCATACTTATTGTAGGCCTTCCTAATCTAAAAGAAAAACGAATCATAATTTTTTGGGCCACATACATTGTGTGCACAAGATCTGAAGCTTGAATTACCCTTGTACCTTTTTTAATAAAAGATTACTTGGTAATCTTACTTTTTAAGTAAGATTTACATTGTTAGAGAAAAACTTCTCTAAGTATACTTAAGATGTCATCTTTCACAAGTTAGTGGTTTTTTCTTACTTAATACAGCCAAGTCTCAAATATTAAAAGTACATCTCATTAGAGTGAAAAGTTTTAAGTTCCTTATTCGTAATTTCAATTTCTATCATTGTGTACATCTTTCATTTGATAAAATTGTTAGGAGTCAACCCTATTAAGCAACGAGCAAGAAAAATAGTAGAAGAAATTGAGAAATTGAACACACAAATTTAACGTGGAAAAACTCCTCCAAAGAGGATAAAAAAACCACAGGTAAAGATAAATTTACTATAATGGCAAAAAAACCGAAGATTATAAAAGATGGAGATAAAACTAAACCCCGAAAACCCGAAAACAAAAAACCCTCAAAACATAAACACAAAATTCTCTAAATGTGTTATGAGTTCTAATCTCTAATGGGTGTGTCTTTCTAAGGTTGTAAAAGAGCCTATTTATAGGCTAAATTAGCAAGTCAAATAAACTATGCTAATAAATGTGAAATATATTATACTAATAAATACTAAATCTCCTAGAAAGAAAATATATTTTTATTTAACTTGACTTGTAAGCAATCTCTTAGAATTTGGGTCATACAACTCTAATAATCTCCACATTGACACGAATTCTTTCAACGCCATCTTTGTCAAAGCTTGCCACGGGCCTATCTTGAACTATGTAGGGAATTAACTGAGTCGAATCTGTGCTTAGAAGCTAGAAGACTTCTAGCCTTTGACTTGTGCACTGCTAAATCAAAACTAAACCGGGTCTGATTTTCATGAACACAATGCCCTAACTTTTCAAAACCTGCATCCAAAGAGAACCTCTTTTCAACGAAACGGTCATACATTTTTCCCTCCTATGACCAAGTTGCCTCCGCTCCAAACGAGTTGACTTTGACTCCGTAACGGACGAGGGACATTCGATTTCATCGGTCACTGTAGATCCTTCCAAAATATAAAGACTTCCGGTTCTTTTACCTTTTAACAAAACGAGAGCTCTACGAGATACTTTAATACCGCTTGAATCGATGTTGATTCTGCATCCTTTCAAGTCTAAAATACTTAAGGAGATAAGATTATTTTGTAAATCAGGTAAATACCTGACATCTGAGAGTGTCATAATCGTCTCATCGTGTATCCTAATTTTAACAGTACCAATACCAATTATCTTACTAGATGAATCGTTTCCCATGCGCACAAATCCACCTTCAACCGAACTGTATGTGGAGAACCATTCTCTATTAGGACACATGTGGAAAGAATATCCCGAATCTAGGATCCATTCGGATGTGAGATTAGAGTTTTCGCTCGTTGACACTAACAAGAAATCATCACAGTTTTCATCGACCAAATTAGTGCCAACTACATCTTCCTCGTTACTCTTAGCAGCTCTTTTATTTCGCAGTTTATAACAATCTGCTTTGACGTGACCTAACTTTTTACAATAGCGGCACCTCTTGACACGTTTCTTTGATGCTAACTAAACGGAAGCTTGCCTATCTGCCTTGCTATCCAAATGAAGCTCATTGTTGAGTTTGTCTCTACTCAACAAATGACCCTTCACATCTTCGAACGAGAGTTTGTCTCTGCCATAAATCAGAGTTTCTGTAACGCCCCAATTTTCGAAATTCTGTGAATGTTGGCATAAGTTTAATTATGTTAGTGGGCCTCTAGAAAGCCAAGCTTAAGATAGAACCCGACAATTTTAGTTAATTTTTGTTCCATAAGAAAAAGGGGGTGAAATTATGAAATAGAACCTATGTGAAAATGTTTGAAAATGCTATAGGCTAAATTGAAGTGGCCAAATAAATAGGAGTGCAAAATTGGAGGATTTGCATAACAAACCTCCCATTTTACATGAAGTGGCCAGCCATCATGTTGTTGTAGACAATATGAGCACTTGATATCCATAATTTATGGTACAAATTGATACAAATTGATAATGGGTTAGGTAAATGTTTCATGATAATGGATTAGGTAAATATTCCATGATAATGGGTTAGGTAAATGTTCCATGATAATGGTTTAGGTAAATGTTCCATGATGGGAATTTCATGTCTTTTGTATTAAAGAATTAAATGGATGAAATATGAAATTTTATTAAAAGAAAAAGGGGTGAAAAAAACAAAGTTTTGTCTATCTTTGTTCATCATAGCCTAAAGTTAGAGAAGAGAAAGGAGAGGAGAAAGCTCTTGAATGTTCGGTCACTTGGGGAAGAAAATTGAAGGTAAGTTCATGGTAGTTTGCTTCTATCTTGATGTTCATGAGTTCTTCTTGATTCTACCTTAACTCTTGAAGCATATTTTGGTTTTTAGTTGTGTTGTGAGCATTTAGTCATGAATTAAAATGAAGGAAATGGTTGTTGTTTCATGTTCTTTTGATGAAAAATGGAAGATAGGTGAAGTTGAGCCAAACAAATGAGCAAGCATGTGCCTTAGATGCTAAGGGGAAAAATCGGCTAACATGTTGTGCTTTAAAATGATGAAATGGAGATTATACTTAAGCAAAATCATAGATATGTGATGATTGATTGGTGATATACATGTTTAACTAACAAGCATGCAAGTTAGGTGTGAAAGAGTGATTTGGTAATAAATCTGCTTGGGACAGTAGCAGTAACGTGACTTTGGAAAATCACCATAAATTGTAGGAGATGAGTTAGAAGCTGCATAAATTATGTAATTAAATCTTAATGAGTCTAGTTTCAAATGGAATAAACGAAAACATATTTTGAATTCTGTACAATGAGAAATTTGATTCGTAATGAAGAGTAGTCAGATTAGTCAAACAGTGAAACATGGGAAACTTTAAGAAAAATCTGGTATTGATTGGCCATACCAAAAATTCTGAAAATTTTATGGATAGAAGATATATGAGTCTATTTTCAGGGAAAATTAACGGCACTTGATTTGGAGTTTTGTAGCTCCAGTTATAAATAATTTAGTGACTATTGCTCAGGAAGACAGCTTGCAGTGAAATTATGATTATGTGGTAAACATTGACAAAAATTTGTTAATGAGTTGCTTATTGATTTCTTATAAGCTTACTATGATCTGTAGGTGTGGTTGGCCGAATATTGTAAGGGGTTAATACGTAGTTTGTATTTGAATAGTTAGATTAACGTGTTAGTAATCCAACTGTAGGCGGTTCGTGTGTGGATCTCGTCAGCATATCGTCGCAAACAGGTGTGTAACTAACACCCTCTTTCTTAGTCTGGATCGGCAAAAGTCGAAAAGCCGAAATGCCGAAAACCGTATTTTGTAGATTTGCGAGTGTGCGAATGCTCGTGAGGTAAATCGATTAATGTTTTTGGTAAGCTGCAAAATTTGGACTGCAAAGTGCATGATTTCTGTGCCCTCGATATTTTTGGGCTTAATGGGCCAAAATTGGAATGATGGGCCAAACGGCCCAATTCGTAAGAACCCTCGATGACGTGATTCGTTAGTACGTGAAAAGTAGGAATATGCATGAAAAACCCTAAAATAGATAAATTACTGAAATACCTTTAAAAGTAGAAAATTTACGCTTTTACCCCTAGGAGATAAATTACCAAATACCCATAGGGTTAAATTGACCTAAATGCATGTTTGATGTTGTTAATTCATCTGCATGCCATGTTGTTATTATCGATGCATGGGACTGAGATATTGACAGAGGAAGTACTGAAAGTGGCTTGTCCACGTATTGGAGGCTTTGCCTCAATTTATCGTTAATCGAGCAAAGCAAAGGTGCAACTGTGGAGTGTTAATGGGTGGGTTGAGCTATTCCCACATGGAGTGTATGGTTGGTACGGTGGAGTGTAGTGGTTGGTGGGTTGAGTAGTCTCCCAAATGGGCTTGCATATGTTTACTGATGTTGCATGTATTTTGAAATGGGCCTATGGGCCATACTGTTATCTGAATAAAGGGCTAAGGCCCAGTTTATTGTAATCTGAAAAGGGCTCTGGCCCAGTACCACTGTTACCTGAATGGGCTTAGGCCCAATGGGCTTGAGCTGACTTGGGCTTTGAATGGGTTTTCCTTACACACTAAGTTTCCCCAAACTCACCCCTTCTTTAACCTTGTAGGTGAGCCTTGATGTGGGTGACTTGGAGCCGGAGGGGATTCAGAGTGGCCATGGTGAATACTTTTGGGTTTGAAAAAGAAACTGGTTTTCTTAAGTTATTTTTAATTGCTATTTAATTTTTGGGTTGTAATAAGGCTATTTTAACTTTATTTTCTTCTTTGATTTTTCTGGGATTATATTATTAAAAACAACTTTAAATTGATGGATACTAATTCAAATGGGCTAGACTTAGGGCGTGATTTCAAAACGATAATTGTTTTTTTTTTAAAATAACACGACGTCATGAATATTCGATTTACCAAAGATAATCACTCAAAGAAATTTCAACTTGTTATAACCAAGTGTGGCAATGGATGTGGGCATGTCTAGGATTGGATCCAATCGGAGAGCTTGGTACTTAAGCAGCCTTCATGGCTCACCTCCTCTGTTATGGATACCTACCTGGTGCCCAACTTCCATTCACTTGGTTAGTTTGACAAAAGTCGGCTTTTTAAAACACTAAAAAGGGAACACGGGTTTTTGACTTCAAAGTGGCACATCGGATTCGGCCTTAACGACTGGGCCGGGTTTGGGGTGCTACAGTTTCCCTGAAAGACTTGTATGAATGGTGTAAAGAGCACAATAATAGCATAGCTTGATCTTCATCATCAATATGAACCTCAACGTTCTTTAAATTATTTAAAAGAGTAATGAATTGACTAATGTGATCTCTAAGAAGCTCACATTCGTTTATGCGAAACGTAAATACACATTGTTTCAACACTAAATAGTTAGCCAGAGACTTAGTCGCATAAAGAGTTTCTAACCTTTTCCACAAGGCGGATGAGGTCTTCTCCATCAATACCTCCTGCAATACCGTATTCGCGGGGCACAACTAGATTGTAGACAAGGCCTTTTCATCAAGCTCTTCTCATTCTGTTTGATTTAGATTCTCAGTCTTTTTCTCGGTAACTACCTTTTTCAAGCCGGTTTGAACTAGAATTGTCATCATTCGAACTTACCATAGATTGAAATTTGTCTCACCATCGAACTTCTCAATTTCAAACTTTGTTGCTGCCATCTCTGAACGGGCTGATATATGAAAATTGAACTAGCTCTTATACCACTTGTTAGGAATCAATCCGGTTAAGCAACGAGCAAGAAAAATAGCAGAAGAAATTGAGAAATTGAACACACAAATTTAACGTGGAAAAACTCCTCCAAAGAGGATAAAAAAACCACGGGCAAAGATAATTTTACTATAATGTCAAAACAACGAAGAGTACAAAAGATGGAGATAAAACTAAATCCCGAAAACCTGAAAACAAAGAACCCTCAAAACGTAAACACAAAATTCTCTAAATATGTTATGAGTTCTAATCTCTAATGGGTGTTTCTTTCTAAGGTTGTAAAAGAGCCTATTTATAGCCTAAATTAGCAAGTCAAATAAACTATGCTAATAAATGTTAAATATATTATACTAATAAATACTAAATCTTCTAGAAAGAAAATATATTTTTGTTTAACTTGACTTGCAAGTAATGTTTTAGAATTTGGATCACACAACTCTAACAAAAATAGGGATTGTTTTCCATCAATCCTTTATAGATAAGTGAACAATTTCTAAAAATTACAATATTATTATTAAAAGTCACAGTAAAACGTCATTAAATTAACAAGCAATTGAAACTAAATTTCTTTTTAAATTAGAAATATCGAAAGTATCTTTGAAAATAATCTTTGTTAAAATTATCAAGACAAGAATGTACACCTCTCACTGCTTCAACTGCAACACTTGTACAACCCCGATGTGCAATGAGAGACAAAATGCTATATGTATATATATATATGTGGGATTGTATAATATATAATACATATTACATACATATAATATATACATATTACGTACATATAATATTATATGCAGTTGCATGGGTGCGGTGTAGAGGTGTGCATGGGCCGAGCCGGGTGGCCCGCCCGAAAAATAGGAGGGTTTAGGTAAAAATATAGGCCCGAAATATGGGTTTGGGCACAAAAATGAGGCCCGTTTAGAAAATGGGCCGGGCTCGGGTAAAATTTTTTTGGCCCGGGCCCGGCCCGGCCCGGCCCGAATTATATAATAAATATATTTTTTATTTTTAATTATATTTATATTTTAATTTTAATTTTAATATAATCAATTTTTATTATATATTTTCAATTTGTGTATTGTTTTAAGAATTGTTTTAATATATTTTTTATTTGTTTCTTGTTTTAATATTTGTTTTAAATGTATTTGATTATTTAATATATTTTAAATTTTTTTATTTAATAAAATAAGTTAAAAAAATTTAATATGGGCCGGGCCGGGTCGGGCTCGGACTTAACAATTTTATTTTGGGCCGGGCTTGGGCAAATTTTTAAGCCCATATTTCGGGCCGGGCCGGGCCTGGGCCTAGAAAATGGGCCTGAAATTTTTTGTGGGCCCGGCTCGAACCCGGCCCGGCCCGGCCCATTCACACCTCTAGTGCGGTGGGGAGAAAGGAAGTTAAAAAGGAGTTCCTTTTTGAGTTTAAAAAAAAAAATACAAGGGCTTTGGGGTGAGAACCTTTAAACAAGGAAAAAGCTGGAGACAATTCTCTCCAACAAGGAACGGGCCGGATTAGAACCTCCATTTTCCCATCAACAATTTCACTACCTTCTTCCTTTAAACTAAACCATCAAGTCTTTGATCTGTGTGGCAGTGCAGCAGTGTTCAAGTTCTCAAATTTAGTGTCTATGCTTCCATATCTGTAACCACTCACAACATCACAATTCTTGGCTCTTCGGTATAGTTCTCTTTTGCAACTCTTTTTTTTTTTTTTTCTCTTGATGTTGTTGAGATATGTGAGTGATGTTTTTGAAGATATTCTAAAGCCTTAATATTATAGTGAGATTCCATGTCCCTTCAAATTTGAAGTATCTTCATATAGCCCAAGTGTCTCTATTTTGTAAATTTTTTGTTCTAATTATATCTCCACTCCATGCCTTTTTTACATTGCTAATTTCTTGTTATATAATAACTGTCATGACATACACCATAAAAAAGTCCTAAATATATTTGCAGATAAATATTTTTTTCTGAAATATAGTTGAATTTCGTGATGTTGATACAAGTGCGTTTGACGTGTTATTTATTTGGACCTATCAAGTTTGCACGCATTTAATTCTAATGTTGCCCATATTCATTAAATTAAAATTTTATGTTTTCTAAAATACCATCAAACTAATTTTGTTCAAAAATGGTTTTAACAGGTTATTTATAAGTTAAATTGTTAACAGATGTTGATGTTTTTAGTTCTAAATATTTACATATTTTATCAATTTAATTATAATTTTAAAAATATAATAAATTTAATCTTATTATTTATATATTCTATTAATTCAATTTAGATTATAAAAATTTAAAAAATATTTTTAAATATATAAATTATAAAAGTAAATAAAATTATAAAATTATCATTTATAGAGTTAAAATTTCTCCTATAAATCAAATAATAGTCATTCCTTTTGCTTTTTCACTTTTCATTTATAATGATGAAAGTTATTTTTCTTTCTTTTGTCAATTTATTCACATATGACATCTCTGAGACCTTTATTTAATAGCCTGATTGGTTTAATGAATTTCTCTAATCAACAAAATAGATGCGATTAATTCATTGAGTGTTAGTTCAGTTGGTATGCATTTATACTCTTATTTAAAGGTTAAGGTCGAAGAAGAATTATGAGTATTTTTACATATTCTATAAAAGGGTAGAAATGCTTTAAGTTTACCTTTTATTTTTACTAATAATCTATAGCAAAAGAGATTAAATTGACGTTTTATTTGTAACGAATTAGAAAAAAAAGGGGTAAATTTATTTTTTTCATCACAATTGTGTTTGTTGAGGCCCAATATTGGCCCGAAATAAACCTAACTACCTACCCAAAACCAAAACCCATTAACCCAAACCCAATTTCAGCCTAACCCTAGCCCAATACTTATCAGAAAAAAAAAAAAAAAAAGAGAAAAACCCTAAAAACTAGCTAGCCGCCACCCTAGGGCCAACTACCCTCTGCCACCACCTGCTCCACCGCCCTGCAGCACATCCACTTGCTCCACCGCCCTGCAGCACCTCCACTTGCTCCACTTGCACCTCAAAAGCCAAAAAGAAAAAAAGACAGCAAAATATTTATAATAAATTTTGTAAATGGCTTTAAAGCCAGGGAAAGAACCGAATGTAAGGAGGATTTTTTTTTGTGGCATGAATACAAACATTCCATTTCAAAAGCAAAAACAAAAAACAGCAACTTTAGCAATATTATAGCACGAGAATAGCACCAAGTCAAGCAACCAAAACACCAATATCATAATCAAAGGCCTAAGGTGATTTTAGTTTTTATATTTGTTTTATTTTCGAATCTATTAACTTGCATAAACTTATATATATTATAAATACAAAAAAATTATATATTAAAAATAAAAAATAATACCTTTTTGAAATTTTTGGCCACCGTGCGCGGTGGCCGGTGACGGCGATGGCGGCGGGACGTGGTGGCAATCGGTCGGGAATCCTCATCGGAGTAATGGCCTCTGCAGAGAACAAAGAGAAAGAAGGGATTTTTTTTTTAAAAAAGAGAAGAAATGAACTTTTTTTTAAAAAAAATTGGGTTTATATAGGTCACCAAAACGACGTCGTTTTTGGATTGGCCTTAAACGCCCAAAACGATGTCGTTTTGAGATGACCCGACCCGATCCGACCTGCTCCAACTTCATGATCTGCGTGTTTTCATTGGAGAGGCTATTTGCGCATTTAGCCCCTCCGCTTTTTTATTACCTTACAATTAAATCATTTTTTATTTTTAATTTGGCCCCAAAATTTGTCGCTATTTTCAAATTAGTCCCCGTTGATTTGCTGCGTTTTGATGGAAAGAAATAATTACTGTTTCGGTCCCCCTATGTTTTGCGCGCGTTCAAATAAACCCATTCCTTTTGTTTTATTTCGAATTCGCCTCAAAATTTCCATTTTCAATTCAATTTCGTCCCTTTTTTTTTTTTTACTTTTTCTCATTATTCTATGTTAATTTTTAATGTTATTCATACTATTATATTTTATTACTGTTATCATTATTATATTTTTATTTATTAGCATCCCATTATTATTATTTTTACTTAATACTTATATATATATTATATAGTATTATTAATAGTTTTAATATTATTATTTTTGTTAATGTATTTGTATGTCACATATGTATTCTTTTAATATATATATATATATATATATATATATATATTATACTCCATATTACATAAATATATATTAATATTATATTATGTATATATTTTTAAAGATTATATATATATATATATATATATATATATATATATTTCATATATTATGTATATATTTTAATATATTATGTATATATATTATGTACATACTTTTAATATTATCATGTATTCATTTTAATATATATGTATATATTTATGTAATATCATTAATAGTTGTTTTTAACATTATTATCATTTCTAATATATATGTGTATCGTATATATATATATATATATATTTTTTTTAATATTGTATTTTTATATATGTTACTTATATATTTTTATAATTATGTATATACTATTACTATTTATCTATTTATGTAGCATTATTAATGGTTGTTTTTACTATTATTATTATTCCTAGTATATATACTATGTATACATTTTAATACTATATTATATTTTTTATACCGTATTATGCACATGTTATTATTATGTCTATTTTTACCCTATTATATTTATTATTAATATTTGTATATATTTCATTATACGTGTATATATATACTTTATATATATAGTATTATTTTTATATATCATTATATTTATTATTTTCACTATTGTTGCTTATTATTTTATTTTAATATTACTATTTACATCATTATTATCATTACAATTTTTATTTCCTTATTTTATTACTATTGACATTAGTACTATTTTTATTAGTATTACTTTATTACTATTACTACTAATATCACTATTATTATTTTTTATTGCTATTATTATTATTTTATTTTTTACTATATTATTTTTTATTTTTACTACTATTACTATTATCATTACTATTATATTATTAGCATTTTTTATTATCCTTATTAACACATTTTTACCTTTTGGCAACATTATTATTATTTTTCTTTTACTATTTTATATATTACTTATTTATTTATCGGTTTAGTATTAAGTTTCCTTTTACTTATTCTTATTATTCTTATTTATCTTTATTTACATCGTTTTTTATTATTTTTACCTATTATTCTCTTCTTAAGTTACATAGCTTGTTTACTTCTTTCATTTTGTCATTTATACTACTCATTTATTATTATGCTTGTTAACATCATGATTCATTTCTTTTTGTTTTTACAAATTTACGTTATATCATCCTTTACCCAACAAAAATAATCCTTTCATAGAAGTAATATTCCGCATTTGGAAATTCGAGAATCATGCCCTAACTTACTGGGTTTTGACTTTTCTAATTTAATCTAAATAACGGAATATTCTTTTAAAAATCGCAATACGAGTTTTTAAAAAAATGCTTATTCTCGAGGATACGAGGTGTGGTGCCCTAACTTACCGGGTATGACATTTTGTTACCTCGAAATAAGATTTTTCACAAGTAAAGGCAATATTCGGTGTTTGGAAATTCGAGGAAACGTGTCCTAACTTACTGGGTTTTGATTTTTCTCGTTCACCCTAACTAACCGAATATCCCTTTTAAAAGAAGTTAAAATACACAGATTTTTAAGTAAAAGGCAAGCTCATTCTCAAAAGTTCGAGATGTCGTGTCCTAACTCACTAGATATGACATTTTGT
Source organism: Gossypium arboreum (assembly GCF_025698485.1). Classification (NCBI taxonomy): domain Eukaryota; kingdom Viridiplantae; phylum Streptophyta; class Magnoliopsida; order Malvales; family Malvaceae; genus Gossypium; species Gossypium arboreum. The sequence goes on along the minus strand of NC_069079.1, from coordinate 125,325,084 downwards.
TGCTTCGAGACGAGAAGGTCTTTAACATTCGAATGTTTTTTTAAATAGGGACCGTATTTCAAAGTCTTTCAAGTTTTCAATTTTCGACACTAAGATGCTAATTAATCAACTAGGTACCAATTCTGGGTGTATCGAGGGTGCTAATCCTTCCTCGTGCATAACCGACTCCCGAACTCATTTTCTAATTTTCGTAGACCAAAAATTATCATTTTAGTAAATCTTAACTTTTATTAAAATGATTAATTTAAGGTGATCCAATCACACCTCATCAAAAAGATTGGTGGCGACTCCCGTTTTTTCGTTTTTATTTTCAAAATCCAAGTCGATTCCCGTTTTTCAAAAAAATGGTTTCGACAGTGTTTATACTTTACATATTAGCCTTTTCAATAAATAATAATTTATGGTTTCTTTTCTTTTCTTCATATCAAGTTGGCTTTGTGGTTCAGACCAGGGGGTTCCATTTCCTTGAAACTTATGACTATGAACATATCAATGGCATAATTTCATTAGTATAAGACAAGAACTAAAATCAATGGAAAAAGCAATTTTTTTGTCTTCTCCTTTTGACTTTATATTGTTTCCTTGTTCAACCCTTCCAAAATTTCTCCTCTTATTGTCATTTGGTCCCTTCCTCACAGCTGCTCCTACAGGAAAGGCTAGTGAAATTGTATAGATTAAACTGTAAAGGGCAATTTATTTAATTAAATAAATATAAATAAGTTGATTATAAAGGGTAATTTATTTTTGATATTTTTTATATCCGTTTTACGATTTATATTTAAAATTTGTAATTGTCCCTCCAATAATATTATCTTCAATATTTGAACTTATATTTTTCCTTGAAAATGCACTGTGTTTTATCATTGCATTTAACGGTTATTGATTTTATATTAAAAATAATTATTTAAGACACTGAACATGAAAATTTTAACCTACAAGAGAAAATGGAATTTTGGCATGAGTCTTATTGATTTTAAATAAATAAGATATGTGACTTCGAATTGTCTTCAAGATGCATTACAAAAGAACAAAATACAATAAAATCACAGCTGGTTATGAGCCTCGTTCAACCACTACTTCACAAACAAATTCACCCTTTCAAGAGATGATTATGCTTAAACAAAAGTTTGTGCAGACCTGACCTAGCCCTTGATACCAAAAAAAAAAAAAAACAAAAGAATAAGACTCCTGTACAAGAGATGAAGGGAACTACCCCATCACCATCACTAATACAAACCCAAAACTTCATTACAGTTTCGGCATTTAGATTGGGCTAGAAACCATGCCAATGTAAACGATTAGTACGAGGAGGAAGAATTTTTTATTCATATTGTTTACCGACCTGACAAAATCAAAGATTAAGTAGCATAATGCAAGAACAACTAGAAACATTGAGAATACATTGTAATAACCTAAATTTGCCCGGGCCTTAAACAAATAAATAAAGGAATGTTTATTTATTTAAACAGTCCATGTACAGAGCCCAAATTACAATATAAGCCCACTAACCCGTTACACTCTTTGACCCAACTCGGTAAAACCCAAAGACCCGATTACATTTTTTTTAGCCCAACTGAATACTTAAAACTACCCAAAACTCGGTTATACCCAACCCACAAGTGGACGGCCCAAGTAGACCCAAAGTAGCGAAGCCCAGGAAGGCCCAAAATCTAAACTGGATTTGGAAACCCTAGGGTTTCCAGAAACTTCGTGCCGCAACCATCCCAAGCGTCTCGACCTTTCGACTCGTGCCGTTCTAGTGGTCCTCCATCATCGCCGTGACTCTAGTTCCGAATCGCGCCGTGATTGGCGCACGAATCAAAGCCAGAGTACTCGCCACCATTCTCGCGAACACCTGCAAAAAGAGAAAGAAAAGCAGTAGAAACGAAACAAACATGGAAAGAAATCGAAGATTTCTTTCCCCAAAATGTAATAGTTTGCAGAAGGGCTATAAAACCCTTTTCTAATATGTAAATGAGGACGGTTTTTTTGGATATAGATATACAGATTCAATAAAAAGTTTATTTTTACACACATATACAGAAAAGAGTATTACAGTTGATCGAGGTATACAAAGGTGAATATTTTATATATATATATATATATATTGTGAACAATAAAAAGGAAAAAGGAAATGTACCATTCTGATTCGCGTCGGAAAAAGGAAATTTTCCAGTTTCTGATCGCCGTATATGGCGGTGTAGACGAGGGCACGTGAGCGCGTACAAACCCCTGGACGGAGGCACGATGGCACTCCGGGAACTCACCCCAGGCCCTCGTTCAGAGGATTCTTCTTCGTTTTTTTTTGAAACAGAGTGCAAAAATGATTTTAAAGCTTAACACTTGGCTTATATAGCCCTAACGAAATGGTGCCGTTTTGGTTTAACTCAATAAGCATAAAACGGCATCGTTTCAAGGCTTAGGATCCGTGTGTTGACCCGATTACCCGGGGAGGATCCGCTTGTTTTTGGAAAATGGGTTAATTTCACAATTGGTCCTCCCGTGTTTTAATTTTTATAATTTAATTTTATTTATTTTTAATTTAACCCTAATACTTTAACTTTGATTCAATTTGGTCCTCACAGTAACTTTGTCGTTTTGGGATTAGGGCAAATAGCCCAGTGAGTCCCTCGGTTTTTATGCGTTTTCCAAATAAGCCCAAATATATATTTTTATTTTTAGCCCAATTTTTTAATTGTTTTTAATTTTAGTCCTCTTATACTTATAAATTTATTTATTTTAAATTTTATTATTTTATGTATATTATTATTTTATATTTTATATTATTATTAAATACTGAAATCCATTTATTTTATTATATATTATTATATTATTTTATATGGTATATGTATTATTTATATTTTATTAATTAAATATTTTTAAATATATGTATTATATATATTTTAAAATGTTAATTATGTATAAAAATAATAAAATTATTTTTATTTATGTATATTATAAATTTATTTATTTTAAATTTTATTATTTGATGTATATTATTATTTTATATTTTATATTATTATTAAATACTGGAAATCCATTTATTTTAATATATATTATTATATTATTTTATATGGTATATGTATTATTTATATTTTATTAATTAAATATTTTTAATATATGTATTATATTTTTTTAAATGATAATTATATAAATAACAAAATTATTTTTATTTATGTTATTATATTATATGTTTCCTATAAATTTTATATACATTATATTATATCATTTTATTTTATATTTTATCATATATTTATATCTTAATACATATCATCATGTACAGTTTTAAAATTTTATAAATTACTATTAAACATTATTTTTATATATATATTATTAAAATTTATTTATCACTAAAATATTTTATTATATATATATATATATATAAATATATTATACTACGTTTTAGTATTTATTAAACACTTTAAAATTTCCCTTATTTATTTATTGTGCCAAATATATGATTCTTTTTAAGTTTTATTTTCTTTATATAAGTTCATATGTTACTAGTGTATTTGTGTTAGTTATTTTAATATGTAAGTTCATTGCACGAGTTACTTGTTATCATTGATTTTATATGTTACATGAAAATTATTTATTTATGTAAGTCATATTGTCATGAAATATGATTATATATTTTATCCTCATTGTTTATTATGTCGTATTCTTGCATGAAATAATAATGTGTTTATTAATATTATTCGTGATTATATATGTATGAAATATCAAAATATTATGTGACGTATGTCGTAATTATCATTTATTACATTATATTTGTATGAAATACTAAAATACGTAGCTTTATTAATTCAATGTTGACCTATTAATAATATGTTAAATGCATCATTATTTGAAAAACCTTTATATTTCATTCAATCCAAAATATTTTTTTAAAAGGTAAGGCAATGTTTTGAATATTTAGGAATTCGGGAAATAGTGCCCTAACATGCTAGGTTGCGATTTCTCGTTTGTTTAAATATCTAAATATCCTTTTAAACTAGTTTTACAAATCATGAGATGATTTCAGTTACGAAAGTTTAAAGATATTGTGTCCAATCATGCTGGATGTGATGTTTGTACTCTTTTGAAGCGAATGAATCTTGATACTTTTAACTTAAAATATTACGGTTTTAAGGAAATCTCATTTCTAAATTCTTTCAAATTTCTGACATTAAGACAAAATTATTCAAATTGGTACCAATTTTGGGCGTTACGAGGGTGCTAATCCTTCCTCGAACGTAACCGACTCCCGAACCTATTTTCTCGTAATTTCGTAGACCAAAACATTTTATACAGTGATCCAATCACACTTTAAAAGATTGGTGGCGACTCCCGTTTTCGTTTTCAAAACCAGTTTTTAAGGTGGTTTCGACATACATTTTAATTGATAAACACAATTAAACTTGTGCATCATACAAAATAAATAATATATATAACTGTGTCCAAGTATGGAATAGCTTTAAAACTCGTAGCTAACGTCTACCTCCTTAATGGGCCTATTGAACGCAAAGGGTTAGTATTGAGCTCACTCCAGTGGATACTTTGATTTGGTGAATTAAATAAAAATTCATGTGTAAAACTGCACAAAACCAAAGGTCATGGATAAAATTGTGGTGGAAAAATATAGACATTACATATATAATAATGACAACTACATATTATATACTATCTTAAAAGGTTAGCTCAAATTAAAAGTGATCTAATTTGGTTAAAACTTATTAGACTTCATTTCGTAAATAAAGTATGAGTCTAATAACTAATTTCTAATTGATGATGAGATGATTAGAAATTAAGTTTAATGTGCAAAAGTTATATATTAGGGTTATGATCTCTAAATAATACATAACTTTTCTGACATCTCATCTTCAAAAAAGAGAGTCACATTCTCTAAAATACTTATGTCTTAATTTGGAAGGTCAAAATCACAAGTTTCAATAGATTCAAGTATGCTTCAACATTTATTTTTGTTATTGATTCATTCTTGATGATTTGACATGACTCTTATTGATTAATTGAACTTGAATTGAATAACTCATGATAAATTAATAAATTAAATTTGATAACTCATTCTGATAATAGTGCTGTTCGAAATTCCAAAGGGAAAGAGGTCATTAATGGAAGTAGTCAGGGTCATAAAGCTGAGACTAATCCCAATGGGCAATGTAATTTAATGGCAGTCAAAGCCAAGTCAAACAAGTTTTCAGGAATGGGATCTAGTATGTGTACTGGGCCCAGTATTAAAGCTAATACTGGGCTTGTTTCGAGTCCGAGCCTGATTCAGAATACACTTTCTCAAAATTCTAATGAACCCAACACGGTTTTGGACCTAAGTGTTCCTATGGCCCGAAAGCAAGCGGTGCAAATCGATCGAGAGGGATTGTCACAGACTTACTGTGCTGCTACTGGAACCGTCAGACAACCTATTGATATGGAACCTGCCTTCAGTACTCCTATCGACGGTAATTCGAACAAAGTCCCAGGCGCAATCTTGAATTCCCTTTCTCCTGTTGAAAATTTGAAACGAAATGAGCTCAAAGTGGTGGTGGTAGCTGTAAGAAACCTGGACTTTGATCGGCATTCTGCGGTTACCTTTCTAGAAGACAACAGTGAAACTCATCGAAGAAACTCACCTTCCACAAATCGTTCTTCAACATTGTATCTAGAGGAGGCTATTGATCTGGGGAAAAAAAACAGAAGCAAAAAACCCTATAACATTAAAAATCACTGCAGAACACTCCATGGAAATAATACCCATTTTAAGAACTCGGGTTGTCGGAAAGTTTCGTTAAAAACATCCATGGAACAGCTTGCTGAAAACATTGCAAGTTTCTCCAAAGAAAATTTGGATCTTGGTGCAATCACTAAAGATGATAGTAGCCTTGGGGGTGGAGGTAACCCCGAACAGTAAGGGATTTCTGTCTCTTTTTTGCAAACAGTTTATTTTGATATTATTTCTGGAATTTTATTTGTGTTTCTTAACTTTCTCAATTTTTATGGATTTAAATCTAAAAATTTTCTCATGGAATTGTCAAGGGTGTGTGAACATGAAATTTATTCGAGCCTTTTGGGATTATAAAGCTGAGCACAATCCTGATATAACTTGTTTGGTGGAACCTAGAGTGAGCGGTCAAAAAGCTAATCGTATTATTGAACAGTTAGGGTTTAATTTTTCTCATCGGGTGGATTCAGTTGGATTTTTAGGGGGTATTTGGGTTCTTTGGAAGGACTCGCTACGTATTCGTATTATTAAAAATCACCCACAATTTATTTCTCTATGTGTTGATAACTTTATTCCTAATAAATCCCTTTTCATATCATTTGTGTATGGAAGTCCTGACAGGTTGAAACGTATATCTCTTTGGGAAGGATTAAAGTCGCCTCCCCACCCAAACCTATTCCTTGGCTTATTATGGGGGATTTCAATGCCATCTTGTCTCCTGAAGATAAAAAGAGCCCGTTCACTATTGGTAAGCGGTGCCCTTTCTTCGGTGATTTCATTGACTCTTGTGATTTGCAGGACTTAGGATTTTGCAGACCTTCATTCACTTGGCAAAGAGGGAATATTTTTGTTAGATTGGACCGGGCTCTGGCTAATGATGAATGGATGTCTTCGTTCTCGCAGTGCATAGTTCATCATCTCACTCGTATTAAGTCTGATCACCGCCCCCTTTTACTTTTTTCTAATCCTGAGCTTAAGGTGGATACTGGTAGACCTTTCAGATTTCTTGCAGGGTGGACGATACACAACATTTTCCCAATTTTGTTAAAGAAAAGTGGAACTTTTCCGGTAATATGGCTATTTCTTTAAGTGAGTTCACTTCTTCTGTTAAAGTATGGAATAGGAATGTATATGGTTTTTTGGGCACTCATAAGCGGCTTCTCAAGAGAGAACTGTGCAACGTCCAGAAGGCTTATGAACATTTCCCCTCTAGCCATCTAGCTAAAAAAGAGATGGATATTCGCGATGAGTTGGAAAATGTGTTGGAACATGAGGACCTGCTGTGGAGGCAAAAAGCTCGTTGTGATTGGCTATTATTGGGAGATCGCAACACAAAGTTTTATCACAATCAGACGATACGGAGAAGGAAATTCAATAGTATTACTTGTCTTCGTTTGGCTAATGGGGATTGGTGTTCTGACCAAAATGTTTTAAAATCAAAGGCGGTTGAATTTTTCGAGCAGCTTTATGGGGAGTCTCCTCCTTTTTTGAGTAGTAAACCGAAATTTGATTTCCCAAACCTTAATCCTACAGAGATTAAGTTCTTGGAAAAGGATGTAATGAATGAGGAGATTAAAAAAGCACTCTTTGACATGGCGCCTTTGAAAGCACCTGGTAGTGATGGGTTTCACGCTCATTTCTTCCAAAGCCAGTAGGATATCCTTGGAGAAGATGTGTGCATTTGGGTTAAAGGCGTCTTTGCTGGACGTCCGATTGACCAAGAGCTCAACAACACTTTGGTTGTCCTTATTCCTAAAAAAGATAGCCCTGAAGATTTCACTCAGTTCCAGCCTATCAGCTTGTGTTCAGTTCTTTATAAATTGGTGATGAAAGTAATTGCTAACCGTTTCAAGGAGATTTTTCCCAAGTTGATATCTCAGGAACAAGCGGGGTTTATTGCGGGTAGGAGCATTTCTAATAATATTATTCTCGCATAGGAAGTTATTCATTCTATGCGTAGCAAGCGGCTGGGAAGAAATTGGATGGCCATTAAGTTGGACTTGGAGAAAGCTTATGATAGGGTATGCTGGGACTATATTCTTGAGGCCTTGATTGCGGCTAGGATTCCAATTTTTCTATGAAATGTCATCATGTCAGCCATTTCTTCATCTTCTATGCAAATTCTCTGGAACGGAGTTCCTACTCGAAAGTTCAAACCGCGGAGAGGAATTCACCAAGGGTGTCCGTTATCACCCTACCTATTCGTTCTTTGTATGGAGGGTTTGGGTCATAGCATTCGAACTTATAGGGATAATGGCTTGTGGAAATCTATTCGATTATCCCGCACCAGTCCAGAGATCTCGCATTTATTTTTTGCTGACGACTTGGTAATCTTTTGTAAAGCGCAATTGGAACAAGCTAGTTTATTGGATTCTATACTTAAGCAATTTTGTGATAGTTTAGGACATAGAATAAGTGGAAGAAAAAGTAATATTTTTTTCCAAGTCTACTGAAGACGGTATCCGTAGTCAAATCTCTCGGCTGTTCAGATTTCAGGAAGTTTAAAATCTTGGCACTTATCTAGGAGTTCCCTTACTATATGAAAGAATCATTAAGAGTATGTTGAGCTTTATAGTTGACAAGGTAAGACGAAAACTTCTAAATTGGGATGCTAGAAGCTTATCTATTGCGGGGCGGATTACATTGGCTCAGTCTGTGCTCCTTTCTATACCCAACTACTTTATACAATCCTTGATGATCCCGAAAGGCATCTGCTTTGAGATTGAGAAATTGGTAAGGAGTTTTATTTGGGGAGGTACTGAAGGGCACATTAAAATGTCCTTAGTGGGATGGGACTTTATATGTCAGCCTCGGGCTCGGGGTGGATTAGGGTTTCGTCACTTGGCTGATCAGAATACCTCCTTCCTGATGAAGATTGGGTTTAGTCTTGCCTCTAAAAGTAATGCACTTTGGGTTCGTATTCTTCAAGCTAAGTATGGTTGGAAAGACCATCTTCCAGACTCCATTAGCAAAAATCATTGTTCACACCTTTGGAGATCCCTTTCTAAAATTTGGCCTATGATTCGAGAGAATTTAATCTGGGTCATAAGAGATGGTGCCTCTGTACACTTCTGGAGAGATCCTTAGATTCCAGGTATGGGTTCTTTAATCTAAAAAATTCCTTCTCTATCTAACCTTGATTTGGATTGTTGTGTTAAGGATTTCGTCACTCCAAATGGAAGTTGGAACTTGGAGTTTCTCCGTATCTGGCTCTCGGAAGAAGTCATTAGTAGGATTACAAGTCTCCCTCCCCCTCACCCGAATGCGGTCAGGATAGGGTGATATGGGCTTAGTCCTCCTCTGGTCACTTCTCGGTGCGTAGCGCTTATTGGGCAATTAAAGAGGACACATGGAATCCTAAAGAAGAGCATTGGAAATTTATTTGGAAGTACTCTGGACCACAAAGGGTAAGAGTCTTTCTCTGGTTGGCTTCAAAGAATAGACTCCTTACGAATGCAGAGCGTGTAAGAAGAGGTATAGGGCACAATAGCTCTTGTTCTGTATGTGGTGGAGAGGTTGAGGATCTGGCACATGTTCTTCGTGATTGCCCTTCAGCGAAAGATGTGTGGCGGCTTGTTATTCCACAACATCTTAAACAAAGGTTCTTCTCTATCCCCTTTTCAATTTGGTTACTACTTAATCTTTGTTGTCATGAAAGAATGCAGGATAGTGGCCTCACTTGGTCGTCTTTATTCGGAATAATTGTGTGGCGCATATGGAAGAATAGAAATCTCTTCATTTTTTAGAATATTTCGTGGGCTGCTACTAAAGTGATTAAAGTTTCTAGTTGCTGGGCTCGTCAGTATGAAACAAGTATATGTAGCAGTAAAAGGAGTGAGACTAGGCAGCTTCCTGTTGACAACTCGGATAGCACTTGGATCGTCCTTTCCACTGATGGGGCCGTCGATAGAGGTTCAGGCCACGCTGCTTTTGGGGGGGTGATCAGGAATAGAGACGGAACTTGGATATTAGGCTACACCTGTTTTTTAGGAGTCTGCTCCCCTTTTGAGGCTGAAGTTTGGGCTATTCTTGATGGAATCCTTATCTCGCTTGCTAAAGGGTATAGACGAGTAATCATTCAAACTGATAACCTCGAAGTAGCTCAAATTTTGAGTGATTTGAGACTAGAGGAGTCTGGGATTGCGGTTCTCCAAAGGACTCAACGTATCATGAAGACAGAAGGAAACTGGCAGATCAGGCACATTCCAATATCTCAAAACTTGGCCGCGGATTGTCTTGCTAAACTCAGTTTGAGTTGGAAAATAAATCTTCAAATCCTTAATGAGGCTCCAAAAGAAATACGTATTTTATTACAAGAAGAAAAAGATAATGGATGGCTATTGTAATTGATGTAATTCATTCTCTTCCACCAAAAAAAAAAAGATGCATAAAAATAATAATACATGTAACTACTATCGTCTTTTAATTTTATTTATTTGATTCTCACTTTCTTTTAACATAATTCACACTTTTTTTATTTGATGAAAATTCATAATATAAATTATATTCTTTTATAACAATCACCTCCTTATTACAGAAAAATAAAATTATTATAAAGAGAATTTACTATGTTTTATATTGCTTGGAGCCACAATGTAAAATTCAACATTTCACCGTTACCGTATCAAAATTGTCGTAATACAATAGTGTAGATCATATCAACGCACATTCATAACTTGACAAAATGTAAAAAGAGTTGGTTTTTGATTAAATTTTTTTTATTGAATTTAGGTCATTTTACTCAATAATATTAAATTTAGTCATGGAATTTGTTATATGTAAAGTACCTCGTTCAAGGCATTTCATCTAGATAGTTGCGGTTTATCAAAACTCGATTTAATTTAAAAAATATTTTTTTTTCAAATTTTGAGTTAATCGAATCAAACTAATCGAGTTATTCAGTTTTTTCGAGTCAATTTAAATAAGTAGTTCAATTTTTCGAATTCTAGTCGAGTTGAATTTTACAATTTGAGTAATTGATTAGTGTAAATACTCCTTTGACCCCTATTGATTTAAAAATGATCAAATCGATCTCTCTCAACAAAAATTACAAAACAATTCAAAATAAATTTCTAATATTCAAAATATTTTTCAAAATTCCAAAAATTTCATAATTTTTTAAAATTATAAAACCTAAAGAATATATAAAAAATGTTTAAAATTTTCAAAACATTAATTTTGAAGATCTAAACAAGTAAATTACCAATTCAAGTTTATCGTATTAAATATATTATATTTTTCTCTTAGAGTTTTCATATATATTGTTTCAAATTTATATGCTCTAACATGAAATTAATTATATTGTAACAAGATTTTATTTTGACATATTTAATTTTTAAAATTTAACTCGAACAATTTCACTTGATTCAGTTTAACTCGATTAAAATTTTATTTCAATAAACTCGAATAAAAAAAATTCAAATTGAGATAAGATGATAAAAACAAGGCTGGTAAACTCGACTATACTTTCACCCCTACTTTGACCGCTATACTTTCCTTCTGTCCTTCTTTTTATTCCCATCCACTATTTTAGTTAAAAAATAATCTCAACCAATCACACATTGTGACTTGTCAAACAATAAAATAAAATTCATAAAAATTGCAAAAAAAAAATCAATGGAATTAAAATGGGATAACATCATATTTGATACCTATACTTTCATAAAATGTCTAATGTGGTAGTTGTACTTTGAAAATATTCAATGTGGCACTTGAACTATCAATTTATGTATTATTATGTGATAAGTGCATAATTTTCTATTTATTTGTGATATTTCTCGCCTTGAATTATTCTATTTATGTTCTTAATTATATTATTTATAATTATATTTTATTTATTATTGATTTAGGAAATAATCGAGAAAAGTGAGATTAAAATTTATTTTTTACAAGTTTTTGCGGTCTTAACTTTTAACATAGTGCAATTTCAGTATTTGGCTATAACTTAAGCTACAAACCTTCGGTTTGGGCTTATAATATACCGATTTGAAGGGAGTTAAAAGATCTATCTAAAGTTATTTCAGGGATGAAGCCCAAAAACATCAGGAAGATGTCCCAAATGGCCTAAAATTTTGAAGCAAAAATAACCAAAAAAACTAAAAAAACTCTGTTTTACTTTGACCAGAATTGAAGTCGTTCACGATAGAACTTCCTTCCTTAGAAAGTTTCTCTAAAGTAAAAAAGGATGAGGAAGGAAATTCTTGAGACTTTTGATAAAGTCAAACAGAAAATGGAAGGTGAAGTTACGAAGGAAGAGGTTAAGGATGAAATAATCATGCAAGATGATAGCTATTTTGTTAAGCCTATAAACATTGATTTTATCTTTTCTCCAAATAGCTTTGAGCCTCACAAAAAATCTATAATACTAGAATTTCAATTTATTTTCAATTACTTTGCACTTTGTATAGGTTATGTCAAACAACCACCTTCCTTTAAACTCAATCGCATACTTTTACTGTATTAGAATTATAATTGGGCGTTAGAATGGTTGGTTAAAGAATTGAAAGGGGATCTAAACTCTAAAATTGCCTTGACTTTCAAGTTGTGCCTAAAGTTCAATTTTACTTAGTCAAGATGTTATTCGAATCATTCTATGGTGAGATAACATTTAAAAACATTTAGCCAAAGATGTTAAATAAAAGTGCTTACTGAGAGGCAACTCTGTGGTTAAATAATATTTATTTAGTCATTGCATTGCATTGTATATAGAATGCATCTCTAGGATGCAAGTGAATTTGTATTTTCATGTGCATTAGTGTTTGTTTTGTTCGAACAAAAGCAATAGGTCAAGTGTGATAAATACTCATAATTTGGACACTTATTTCTTCACTTTATACCCTCTCCCCTAAAATGTGAATTTCAAATTTTAACCTTTTAAAGTTTATATAATTTTAAGTTAATAAATAATAAAATTTATTTTATCCTTCAAAAATGATAAAATTTTGATTTAGTCCTTTAAAATTTGTACAGATATAAGTTATTAAAATAAAAAATTGCATTTTAGTTCTTATAAAAATATACAACTTAATTCCAACCCCAAAATTTCGAATTTGCCCCGACTCCTCTCCAACATTTAAATATGAGGATAAATCACACTTGAACATACTTAAACCCACGCCTCCTACACTAACAACATTCTAATACCAACTAAGCTAAGACTCAATTAACAATTTAATTTACATAATATATTTGTTTTTACTCTTTTTCTCAGTAATAAAAATATTTGATATAAATATTACACGTAACAATATTGATTTATACCGATTCAAATAATAACTTTAATTGGATTTTAAATTACAATAATCTTTATTTTAGTTTTGTCGAAACCATTTTTAATTTAAGAAAAAACGGGGATCGACTTTAAAACAAGGTATGGAGTTGCCATCAATCCCTTTTTGTGTAGGTGTGATCGGATCACCTAATAAAACATTTTATTTTATTAAAAATCAATTTTAGCCTACGAAATTTGAGAAAATGGGTTTGGGAGCTGGTTACGTACGAGGAAGGATTAGCACCCTCGCTACTCCCAAAATTGGTACCAAATTGATTAAATAATGTCCTTATGTCTAAAAAAGTTTTGAAATACGATTTCTTTTAAAACATTTGAATGGCTTAAATTGGACGGCAAGATTCTCTTGTTTCAAAGGAATACAGTATCACATCCAGCACGTTAGGACACGATCTTTTAAACCCTCGAAACCACGATCAATTCTTGACTTCCAAAAACTCATACATTTGAAAATTAAAAAAGGATGTTCACTTATTTGGTCCAACGAAAAACTGGAATCCAACACGTTAGGGCACAATTTCTCGGATTTTCAAACAAAGAACATTGCCTTGTTTTAAAATTTAGAGGACACGGATGAAATTTTAAAGGAATATTTAATTATTTAGACAAACGAGAGATCGAAACCCAACACGTTAGGGTACTATCTCTCGAATTTCCAAATATCAAATATCGCCTTTGTTGTATAAAGTCGACTCAAAATATATTAATTTGACTTTGAAATAAAATGGAATCATTAATTTGGATTAATAAGTTGAAAATTACAAGGCAACATTTATACAAAAAGAGGAATAATAAACATGGGATAATATGCACACATAAAGTACAATGCTTGATGAATGAAGATAATATAACTTTATTTAACCAACTAACAAAACAAATAATTAAATATAACTAATCTAAGAAAATGTAACCAAATTTTCAAGCATGGATGGAGAACAATTGATATAACAATACAAAAACGAATAAATAATATGCAACAATAATATATATATGGCCCAATATAACACAATCAATACAAAATGTACAAAACAATATATATAACATTTAATATATGAACACACAATATATATAACATACGAATTGATGAATTGATGAATTTGAAATAATTTGTATATAAAAAAACTAGGAGTATATATTCATCAAAATAGATGTTGTAGAATGAAGACATTTGAATCCAATAATATGGGAAATGTTAAAATTGACAACATACACTCAATAAAGGAGAATTTAAATAATATATAAAATATGAAAGGATAGTAAAATTACATAATAATATATAAACTTAGGAAACAAACTATACACATGTAGATAAAAAAACATATATATATATATACATAAATAAATTTTAGAAGCAATTATATGTAAAAATAACATGGAATTAAATATGTATCAAGGATCAAATATATATACCAATCTATATGAAAACAGTTAAACAAAATACTATATAAAATGTTAAAATAATATGATATAAAAAGAACTTCAAAATGATGATTTTATAAAACAAAGTAAAGTTATTAAAATGGCTCAACACATATGTAAAAATATTAAATGAATTTTAAAATAGTAAGTCATACAAATGGAAAGCTCAATTAAAACTGAATTAAAATATAAGGGATAATTTATAAATAAAATAGACCATTCAAATTAAAAAAGGACCAGCGCGCCACGTATGCGAATGCCCAGGGACCAAAGCTGGAAATATTTCAGATCCCAAAACGCTGCGTTGAGGCGCAGACCAAATTGCATGCAATAATGTGCAAATCTCAAGGAAAAATTAAAAAAATAAAGAAAATGCACAGAGGGCCCAATCAGATACCAGTGCGAAAGAGAGGGATCAAATGTGCAATTAGCCCTCAAAGACCCAAACACGTGGATCCTCATGGGCATCAGGTCGGGTCGCACGGGTAAGGCCTATACGACACCATTTTGGAGCCACTGGAACATGCCCTAAACGATACCGTTTGATGCTCTATACAAAACCAGGTTAAGAAACCCTAAAACCCTTCATTTAATCACTTACAAAATGTCCAAAAAAAAAAAAACAAAAGCCTCTTCCCCTATTCATTCAGCCGAACCAAAAAAATGCAGCCCTAGCCTCCCTGTTTCATCTCCTTCAGCCGAATCAGATGGTCCTTCGCCCATCAGCCATTTTGCCTCCATATTTCGGTGGATCGCACCATATGAAAGCACGATCTGCCTTATTTGAAGACGAACCCGAAGGTTTTGCTGCTCTTAGGCCACGAAATCCTCACTTAAACTTCGATTGCTGCGAAGCAAGCAAGTATCCGAAAGTGCCAATACCAAGATAAGTCCCTTTCTTTTTTATTATTCTTTTTTATATTGTAAATAAAAATCAAGAAGAACAAAGAAATGAAATCGAAAGCAATGCCAGGTCTAAGAATCACCTTTCCCAAATTGATTTCTAAATGCCTTTTTTTTCTTTTGTATTCAATATCCATAAAAAAAAAAAGAAAACGTATACAATTGAAAAAGAAATGGCTTTATAGCCGAATGAGAAAAAATACAACATTTTTGTCTCCTTTTTTTGCTATTGTGCCCTACTGCTGTTTGTCTGTTTTTTTCGTAGGTACAGAGAGTGTGCTGGCACTTGGCGTGAGGCATACGGAGGCACACGTGGCAGTCATATGGTGTTGAAGGTTGGGGCTTGGCTGCGGCGCAAGGGGGAAAAACCCTAGGGTTTCTATTTCTAAAATATTTTGGGTCGTTTGGGCCTTTAATTTTTGGGCTGTAATTGGGTTAATTTGGGCCCGATGTACTGGACTGTTAATATTTGTTGTAAATGGGTTGTAATATTTAGACTGTTATATTTATTCTTTTTTATTTTTTCGTTTTGTGTTTGTACGGGCCTGGGCCAAAATTGGGCCTTACAAGTTTCTACGAGAAAAGGAAAAATAAAAGCAAAATAAGGAGCACTTAATTAGCCACACAGTTAAAGGAAACAAAAGACAGAAAATGATGACTTCTCCTTTTATGGTCAACAATAGGAAGATTTCAAAAGGTCTATTATTATGTAGTGTTCTTTTAAATCAATGTTTATCATATGTAATTTTGATGTGAGTGTAGGGCTCACTAATAAATACCAAAAAAACATAAATCAATGACTTCTCCTTTTATGGTCAACCAAAGGAACACTTCAGAAGATATTATACAATCCATATTGTATACAGCTATGAACTATAAATTAAGTATTAAATTTGATTCACCAAAATATTATTTTAACATATTTATTTGATTTTTTTAGGTTTAATGACAAATTTGGCTACTAACGTTTACATGTTTGGTCAAAATGGCCTTCATTGTATTTTTGAGCTTTTTTTTGTCATAAACCTTTGTTTTTTTTTTTCTTTTTCAATCTGTTTTTTCTAATAGATATTATGAAAGTGCCATTAAAAAATTTAATAGGGATTATAACACCCTAAACCCGACCTAGACGTCCAGACAAAGTCTAGAGAGTTACATTGTCAATACTGGGAAAAATCATATTCATAACGTAAATAACATGAAACCATTCAACACATTTCAACTATCGTAGCAAACAACCAATTATTCAATCTTCTCAAAATGTCAAAATAACTTAGAAGTTGAAATTACTAATAGTATATCTAAAAGAAAAGACAATGCGGATTGACCGAGCTCCCACAACACTGACCTGTTCAAGTTTGAGAGCCACTTGAAATCCAATCAACAACAAAATAAGTTGTAAACCCAATGCATAAAGGACATTCATTCAATTAAAGTACATTTACAATATAATTCTAGAATCCCAAGTCTCAGTCAGGATCAGAAACATGTAGTACAAATTTAACGTTTCAGTTATATGACAGAGGCAATTCCAGTTTCAGATGTAGAACAGAACAGATACATATGCAGTTATTCCTACCCCCATTTGCTACACACCATCTTTGGCCATCCTAACACACCATTAAGAGCATTTAGTACCCAACCATCCCTACACACCATATAGTGTCTACCGACACGTTTATTGAGATGTAAACTAGCTGCTAGATCAAATTGTGACAAAGTGCCAGATTCACACATATATATATATATCGTGGCTTAGCCACTGATTCAGAATAGATTACTTCCTCCTTTACAAACTTCTCAACCCATGCAAATGTAGATTATAGATATCAACGACATGTGTTTAGTCATTCCGATTCAATTCATAAATAGTTAGTACAGATCAATATCATTAACAATCATCACAGTACATAGACATTTATATAATTTATAACTCAGTCTCATAGCATCAGATAGTCCTCATATAGTCTAATTCAGCTCATAAACAAATTGTGGAGGTCAATGCTCATTTTAGACAACACTAACGGCTTCAAAAATAAGATTCGGATCCCATTTCTATGCCACACGGCCTGACACATGCCTATGTGCTTGCTCATGTGGCTCACACGGCCTAGACATATGCCCGTGTCCTTAGCCTGTGTGGTCCTTATTTTAAACTTAGTGAGTTATATGACCTAGACACACACTTGTGTCCTTTGCCCGTGTGAACCCTGCACTAACATGACCACACAAGGCTTGGACACATGCCCGTGTGGCTTGTATTTGATAAACAGTGAGTTATACGACCAACCACACAGCCGTGTGGCTCACACGGCCTACCACACAACCGTGTGGCTTACACAGCCTACCACATGGCCGTGTGATATCAACAGTCACGTTTTTCGACATCCAATATTTATAAAAACAAGGGTTTTGGATACGCACCTGACAAGATTTTGAAGCAATAACAATGTAGAGCATCTCCGAAGCCTAAAACGGCCACTCAATAACTCAACCAACCAACTTATCAACGATAACACACATTTATACGTAGAAAATTATATGTCAAAGGTTTTGACATGAAACCTTCAACGAAATTAAACTCACCGAAAGGTTAAAAATGGTCACTCAATTGTCGAGTTTGAGGTTTGCTACTCCTAATATCTCTGTCTAAGAGGAATTCAAATGACTAAACATTAGAAACTACACATTACGCTCAAGATTCCCAATTCAAAGCATTCTACAAAAATAAGAAAAGAAATTGGGAAATTTAGCAAATTTACGGTGAACTTACTCAACAACCTTTCGGTCGATGCAATTAACATCGTATAACTTCGACTAGTCCCCTATTTACTTACAACAATAATCAGAAATGAAGGAAAATAAAAGAATAAAAAAAAAGAAAAGGAAGGAAATGAACGATAAAAGAAAAAATGAAAAAGAAGTAGACTTTTTTAAAAATGCTAATAACTTCCTACCAAATTCCTGGTATTTAGCAAATATGTTCCTTCGTGCATACCTTGGGATTCAAACATAGGACTAGATAAAATAAAAATGTTTAACCAATGGACCAGTAAACTCATTCGTAACGTAGGTTTACATTGAATTAATTATGCAATTCTAGGGTTGAGGTTGCTTATAATAAAATAGCAAAATTTTAAAGATTTGACTTGAACTCTTGACCTCGTTCACATAGACAGAGCGCATAATCACAAATACAAAAATTTAATTATGACAAAATCCAACATTCAAACAATCAAATTTTAGGGCGTTATAAGGATGATGTGGAATTTTATATGTGGAATATTTTTAATGATATATAATTTATATATGAAAAATAGAACATCGATAATGACAATGTATCACAAAGAAAAAAAAAAGAATACACAATTTTTTACGTGGAAATCATTTCGGGAAAAAACCATGGGTAGAGAAGAAGATAATTCATTATATCGAATTCGAATAATTACAAAAGAAATAGACTATGTCTATTTATTGGTGTGTAAAACCATATTTTATATCAAAATAAAATAAAAATAATGTAGTAAGGTTAAAATATCTTATTCACATCATGAAACAATAATAAAAATCATGTACCCAATGGCAACGATTTGTACGATTTGTACGTGGAAGAAGAGATTTGATTTGGTAATGTTTACCCTCCTGCAAACATAAAACATTGTCTGGTATGATCCAAGGAAAACGAGCAATGTCGAGGAGCAAAGATTAGAAACGGAGGCTACACCATATAAAAAGTGTGCCTTTTTATTGGAAAACTCAAATGAATGTTCCCACGACCATGAGGAAACCTCAAATAAATTCATGTAAGATCTCCCAAAGAAGCCAAGTGTTAGGAGAATCAACAAAGACAATGAATGAGGGGGTAGGAGAAGTACTGTTAAAAACACTGCTGCCCAGAAGGTCAAAGTGTTGTAAAACCAGAACAAGGAGTATTCAGATGTCCAATCACCTTTTTGGGAAACGTCCATTGCGGAGGGACTGGGTATGGGAGCAGTATTGATGTCGGTTTTATGCAAAAATGTGTGGGAATTGAGAGGCTGATCTTGACTTAAAGAGACTTGGTATTTCAGCGATGGACATGGACTGTCATCAGGTGTCTTTGGCGGATTTAAAGAGGCCTCGTAAGTGGTTGTTATAATTAGTACGGTCACTACTAGAAATGTGTTACGCATCTCATGTGGCATACCCTTCTTTCCTCCACCTGCTCGTGTTGCCCATTTTAGGTACCATGGCGTCTTTTCTTCTGAAGATTTGATATAGATTGAAGCGAAGGAGGTATTGGGAAGCGAGGAAGAGGAACCACTCAAACCTCCAGCATTGCTTAGCATATCTATAATCCTATCCGCTTGCCTTTCATTCCATGGGTATTGTGATTGGATATCTAGTGCTGTCAGTCCCTCCAAATTTTTGGCATTGATTTGGTATCGATGCAAGTGTTCCAACAATACATCTACCACCTGTTAATTATAATATTCATATATAAATAACCCTTTTATCATACTTACATACATATCAATAACTGATGTGATTAGGAAAATTAGCATATACCCGAGGTCTGTTTCTGATAGCTGCAATGTGTAGCACAGTATTTCCATTAATGTCTGCCCAACTCAGTAGTTCTTTCTCCCAACGTTGGGCAGACTCATGGTGGCTTCTTATAAGCCAACCCACCAACAATTTGAAAGCTTCAAACATATCGTTTTTCACAGCAAGATGGAATACCGTCTCATCTCGAACAGTCACATCTTCAATTGCCTCAGGACAAACCTTAAGTAACTTGATCAAAAGATCAACATTTCCAGTTTGAACCACATGGTGCAGAGGAGTGAAACCCTCCCTCCCTTTGATACGAACAAGGCCTTTGTCAAACTTGAGGAGTTGAAGCACTGCTTGGGTTCTGTTATCTTGCAGAGCCAAGTGCATGGGGCTAAAACCGGCTTGGTTTAGCTTTCTTGCAAACGATGGCTTTAAGTTGATCATCTCCATCATAAAATCAACACGGTCAGCAGCGGCTGCTACATGCAATGGAGTATGGAAAAAAGGCACATCATCAATACGCTGTAAAACATATGGATCATTCTGAATTAACTCATACAAGAGGTCAATATCTCCTGTTTGTGCAGCCTCTATCATCCTCTCATCCATAGCTTTTTTTTTTCCGGGGATAATAAAGTATGCAGTAAAATTTCAGATTATTGAAAACTGATGAAATTCGCAACAGAACACAGAAAGGAAAGAACCAGAAGACAAAATCGGAAAGGAAATAGAACTTGTATTTTGCAAAAACATAGGTCTGCGATCTGACCACAATTTATACAAGATTTGAACAGTACTCTAGTTTAAGGAAACAATTTTCTTCGAAGTTTCAAGGAGATTTCCAACTACCAAAGCCATAGAAAGAAGGTATCCGGTCCACATAAAATACACATTAAATATAAACAGGGGTAGCTAGGAGCTGGCATGTGCCTGGTCATGAATAATAGAATATTTTTCATTTAAGTATTTTCAAATTTCTAAAATTTTAAATTAATAAAAATAAAATTATATTTTACCTTTTTAAAAATTATAAAAATTTAATTTAATATTTTAAAAATTATGAAAATAAAACTATTAAAATAATAAAATTATATTTTTACTATCATAAATTATAATTTAATTTTCATCCCTAAAAGTTTTTGTAATTTCTCCTCTATATGATTTTATACATATGATATAAACCCACTAATTTGAGAAAATAAACATATTTAAATGTCGAAGGGAATTCCCAACTACGAAATCTTCGAACAAACAAAACGCAAGCTGAAGGAGTGGTGCTGCAGCGAGTGATGAAAGAATAATTTAACGCATTTTATGATTAAGTATATATTTTCCGGAAACACATCTATCTGATCTGACCACAAGTTATACATGATTTGGACAGTACTCTAGTTTAAGGAATTAATTTTCTTCCAAGGTCCAAGGAAATTTCCAAGCAGCAAAGCCATAGAAAGAAGGCACCCAGTCCACACGAAATACACATTAAATAAAAAGGTCTATTTTATACAAGACATTTTCAACTTTGAAATCTTGGACCAAACAAAAAGTAAGCCAAAGGAACGGTAAAAATTATTAAAAAAAATCTTATTTATGGAGTAAAAGTAAAGACGGGTAAAATTCAATTTAATTTAAAAGAATTGAATTTTTTTTTGAATTTCTAGTTAATTGAATTAAGTTATTTGATTTTTTTAACTCAACTTGAATAAGCAATTCGAGCTTCGAGTTACAGTCGATTTGAATTTTACAATTCGAAAAACTTGAATAATTCGAATGTCAGATCGGTGTAAATACCCTTTTAGTCCCTACCAATTTTGAAAATGAGCAATTTGATCTCACTCAACAAAAATTACAAAAAAGAAATTCAAAATAAATTTTAAAATTCATAATCATTTTAAAATTTTAAAACATTTATAAAAAATCAAAATTTATATATTTTAAAACTTATAAAATTATAAAGAATATATAAAAAGATCAAAATTTTAAAAAGTTCTAAAATAATAATTTTGAGATCTAAATAAGTTAATTAATGATTTAAGTTTATCATATTAAAGTATACTTTTTCTTCTTATTTTGCTTTGAATTTTTTCAAATATATATGGTTTGAAATTTTGTGTTTTAACATAAAATTAGTTATTTTAATTTAACATGTTTAAGTTTTTTAATTTAACTCGAATAATTTCACTCGATTTATATTGAATTCATTTCACTTAACTTGATTTGAATACAATTCAAATCGAATCAGAATGATAAAAGACCACTCCTCAACTCAATTAACTCAAATTTTTTCACTTAATAATATTGAATACTCAGCCTTAGTTAAAAGAATCCTATATATTAATTAATAATGCTTACTTCCTTTTGCTAAGGATAATTATTTGATAAATAGATAATAGAACTTTTTAACTCCACAACTGGGGTTAAGAGATTGACAAATGTATTTAACTAATATTTTATAAAAAAATTAAAAGATAAAAATAAAACACATTATTGTCTCTAAAATTACTAAAAAAGACGCAAAAATTCTTGTTTGAATAATTCTAAACTTTTCTTAAAAACCTAAAATTTAGAGATTTTCTTAAACTATATTTTAGAATTAAAAGTTAAAATTATTAAATACACATTTCAAAATTATTATAAGGGATAAATCTCAAAACTATACATGAACTTTGATTAGATATTCAAATCGATACACAAACTTTGATTTGGTATCATTATACACATGAAACTTTGACCGTTGTTCAAATATATACGTGAAACTTTAATTTTAATTTAATTCTTCATGTTTAAAGAAATAAAAATATCAATTTATTTAGAAAAGAGAGTGCCACCTTCTCTAAAATACTTATGTAATTGCCTGACTTTTCTTATATTGTTTCCTTGTCAGACCCTAATTGACGGAACATACCAGTCTTTAATTTTCCAATGAATCGCTTTCGATGGTTAAACCCTTCCAATTGTTCTCCCGCTATTGTCAATTGGGCCCTTCCTCACGGTTGCTCGTACAGGAAAGGCGAGTGAATTATCTACTGAGATGGAAATGTTTTTAGGCCGCCTTATGCAGCTTTTTTTTTTTTTTCTTTTGCTGTTGTTGAGATATGTGACTGATGTTTTTGAAGATATTGTAATGCCTTAATATTATAGTGTGATTACATGTCTCTTCAAACTTGAAGTATCTTCATAGCCCAAATTTTTTGTTCTAATTATATCGCCATGCCATATCTAGATTGCTAATTTCTTGTTATATAATAACTGTCATGACATATACCATAAAATAAAATCCTAATCATATGTGCAGATTTTTTTTTTTGAAATATAGTTGAATTTCGTGATTGAGTTTGACATTTAATTGCGATATTATGTATATTCGTTAAATATATTTTGCTTTGTTTCAAAACAAGGTGACATTTCAATATTAAAAAATTGTTGAGGTCGATGCCAAAATTTTTGGAATATGATCTTGTTAACATTAATGGAAGACAATTAATAATGGTTGCCATTAACATTAATGGGAGACAATCAAAAATGACAACCACCAACTTTGGAAAAGTGGCATGGGATAATTTTTTTTGGTCCTTGAGATAATGGGCTATTTATAGTTTGGTCCTTGAACCTCAACTATAAATAGGCCTTCTCATTTCTCATTTCATCATCCCAACCAATCTTTCTCTCTTAGTTTTCTCTCTTCTCCCATTTGAGAATTCTTAAGGAATTCTATTTGTTTGTAATATTTTGAAGATAGTAAAGTTATCATCCGGTGTTAGTGCCCGAGGACGTAGGTATAATTTACGAACCTCGTTAAAACTCTTGTGTTCTTTTGTCCTATTTTTCTTTCAATATTTGAGGGTATAATAGTAGTATTTAATTGTGCTATTAAATTATGTTAGAAGGAATATTCTGACTAAGGAAAGACTTGGTATTTAAGAGATCCTTGTGATCCACCTCTCTTCCCTGGGAATTGAACTTTGTGTGATTTTTTAGTACAATAATTTACACGCTTCCGACCCTATTGGAACAACAGATCTTGTTGATTGTTTTTAATGTTGGAATGCTCTTTTCAAACTCGAATGAATAAAAAAATATTTTTTAAATAAACAAAAATGCCAAATTTGACAATTTTCAAATTTCAATTTTAAATTCACCCATTAAATAAATTTGTATTCATTTTAATTTTAAAGGATGACAATTAAATACTGAAAGTTTGAACTCATATTTCTAAGATATGATACAACACGTAATTAACAAGTTATCAATTTTTGGGCATTACGAGGGTGCTATAATTTTCCTTGTACATATCCCAAACTCTAAAAGCAGTTCCAAAAAAAAATACCCTTTTAAGAGAATTTCAAAATTTTTCATTTTTAAAAGTTGATTTATTAGGTGATCGATCATACCTTATCAAAATGATCGGTTGCGATTTCTATTTTCTTAGTTAAAACCCAACGGTTTAAAAATTAAAATTTTTTATTTTCTAAAATATCATCAAGCCAATTTTATTCCTGGATAGTCCAGCATTTGCCAATGAATTAGCCATACCATTCTTCTGACTTTTTGTGTCCACAAACTTTATCTCCACCGAATGCTGTAATCCTCCTTCAATATCTGTAAATAATTTTCTCACCGACCATGGTCGTAAACGTCTATGCTTCAGCCAATCAGAAACACTACTCAATTCAAACTCTACAATCAGAGGAACATTTACATTCCGCATCAAATAGTCTAGTTGAGTGTTAGCTCAGTTAGTATCGACATTATTGTTAGTTTAGGAGGATGTGGGTTCGAGCACGATAGAATGCATTTATCCTCCTATTAAAAGATTGAGAAGGAATTATGGATAATTTTAAGTATTTTATTAAAAAATAGAAATGCGATTAAATATAAATAATGATAATATACTTATAATAATAAAAAGCGTTTAAATTTAACTTTTATTTTTACTAATAATCTATAGTAAAAGAGATAAAATTCACCTTTTATTTATAACGAATTAGAAAAAAAAAGTAAATTTATTTTTTTCATCACAATTTTGTTGTTTTATTTTTTTTCATCACAATTTTGTTGTTACTTCAAAAAACAATTATTTATGATTTCTTTTCTTGATATCAAGTTGGCTTTCTGGTGCCATTTCCTTGAAACTTTTGACTATGGACATATCAAAGGCATAATTCTATACTTTGTTTGTCTGCCGTTTTTGACTCTATATTGTTTCCTTGTTGACGGACCATCTTTAATTTTTGAATTAATCGCTTTCGGTGGTTAAACTTAAACCCTTCTAATTTTCCTCCTATTGTCAATTGGTCCCTTCCTGGCAGCTGCTCCGACAGGAAAGGTTAGTGGAATCTTTTTGTCTTTAATTTTTAATTGTAAAGGATAATCTATTTAAGTAAATAAATTTAAATAAGTTGTTTATAATTAAGTCTAGATGTTGTAATATAAGTAAACTTCATTAAAGAATATCCACTAAAAAGGTGTGATAATGCTGAATGTGTATGGGAAAAGGGGTCCCTTCCCTTCCAGGAAATTGGAAATGGATAAATTGAAGTATTAAATCTTGACCTAATCAGGTAATAGCAAATTTGGAATCGCTATTTATCACTTCTTTATAATAATATTGATAAATTTTATTCTAGTTATTAAAATTACGCTAATTTTCTGATTATTTATTGGTATGTGTATGTTTTTATGTTAAACCTCATTCATATAATGGAAAATCCTTGAAATGACCTAATTTTAAATCAAACCAACGTTGATGGAACCGCACAATGTGGGATTCCCCTTTGTTAGTGTTTTGTAAAAACATGTTAAACTCAAGAGAAATTTGTTGAAGCAATTATGAGAATGGAAGTTAGAATTGTTGTTCCAATAGGGTCGGAAGCGTGTAAATTATTGTACTAAAAAATCACACAAAGTTCAATTCCCAGGAAAGAGAGGTGGATCACAAGGATCTCTTAAGTACCAAGTCTTTCCTTAGTCAGAACATCCCTTCTATCGTAATTTAATAGCACAATTAAATACTACTATTATACCCTCAAATATTGAAAGAAAAATAGGACAAGAAAGAACACGAGAGTTTTAACGAGGTTCGGTAAATTATACCTACGTCCTCGGGCACTAACACCAGATGATAACTTTACTATCTCCAAAATATTACAAACAAATAGAATTCCTTAAGAATTCTCAAATAGAAGAGAAGAGAGAAAACTAAGAGAGAAAGATTGGTTGGGATGAATTGAAATGATAAATGAGAAGGCTTATTTATAGTTGAGGTTCAAGGACCAAACAATAAATAGCCCATTATCTCAAGGACCAAAAAAAATTATCCCATGCCACTTTTTCAAAGTCAACTTTAGGGTGCTAAACTTGCACCACTTGGATTGTTTGCCATTAAAATTGTCTACCATTAATCATAATGTTAACAATCTCTACCTTGAAGATTTGATTAGGATAATCACATCTTCACACACTTCCTTCAACTCCCTAAATTAGATAAAGCTATCTTTTGTAGTGCCTCCAAATGCGCTCTCGAGCGCTATACACCTGAAGGTGCTCAAATTCTCAGGATGTTAATCAAGTTCAAACAATGATTAAACTTGATTGTTGTTACCACCTTGGTCATCATATCTGTGGGATTATCTGCTGTCGGAATCTTCTGAAGTAGAATTTTTCCTTTTTCAAAGACTTCCCGCACAAAGTGATATCTTACGTCGATATGCTTGGTTCTTGAATGATAGACTTGATTTTTCGCTAAATGAATAGCGCTCTGACTGTCACAATATAGACTAATGTGACTTTGAACAACTCCCGAGTCTTTCAACAATCCATTAAGCCAAATAGCCTCCTTAATGACTTTCGTGGATCGCCATATATTACGCCTCAGTAGTAGACACACTCATCAGAGATCGTAAGGTAGACTTCCAACTCACTAGGGCTTTCGCAAGAGTAAACAGATACCCCGTAGTTGAACGACGTTTATTTAAATCACCAGCAAAGTCGGAATCAACATATCCAACTACAAACTGACCAAGTGCTTCATCTTTCTCAAAAACTAAACCAATGTCTACGGTTTTTTGAAGATACCATAGAATCCATTTCACAGCTTGCCAATGTCCTTTTCCAAGATCATGCATATACCTGCTCACAACTCCAACAGCTTGTGAAATGTCAGGCCGCGTACACACCATCGCATACATCAAACTCCCAACTGCATTAGCATATGGGACTTTTGCCATATATTCTCTTTCTTCTTCAGTTTTCGGAGATAATTGAGCACTAAGTTTCAAATGAGAAGCAAGTGGGGTACTTACATGTTTTGTGTTTTCATTTACACCAAAATATTGTAATACCTTTTTCAGATATTGCTTCTGATTCAAACAAAGCTTGCCTCTCTGTCTATCTCTACTTATCTCCATGCCGAGAATCTTCTTGGCCTCACCTAGATCTTTCATCTCGAACTCTTGATTCAACTGAGCCTTCAGCTTGTCTATCTCCTTTTGGCTCTTCGAAGTGATTAACATGTCATCAACATATAAGAGTAGATAAATGAAAGATCCGTCATGCAGCTTCTGCAAATACACACAATTGTCATATTTGCTTCTTGTGTACTTCTGTCTTCTCATAAAGCTATCAAATCGCTTGTACCACTGCCTCGGGGATTGCTTCAATCCATATAGCGATTTGTTCAGCTTACAAACCCAATTTCTACCACCAGCATCTGTGTATCCTTCAGGCTGAGTCATATATATCTCCTCTTCTAACTCACCATGCAAGAAAGCCGTCTTAACATCAAGTTGAGCTAGCTCCAAATTCAACTGTGCTACCAAGGCCAACTAAATTCTAATGGAGGAATGCTTCACAACAGGGGAAAATACATCATTGTAGTCAATTCCCTCCTTCTGAGTGTAGCCTTTAGCTACCAATCTTGCCTTGTAGTGAACATCTTTCTTGCTAGGAGATCCATCTTTCTTTGCGAATACCCACTTGCATCCTGTGACAACCCGAATTAGGGCCTAATCGGAATAGTGGTTTTGTGACCACAAATTCGAGATAGAAATAATTATTTTATAATTATTTTGGGGTTTATGATATGATTGCATGATTTTGTGAAAATTTTGTGATGAAATTCTATGCCTAAAGTGCTTCAATTGAAAGTAGGGACTAAATCGAATAAGTTGCAAAATTTGCATCCTAGAAGTTTTTAGTATGAAATTGCTTTGGAATATTAATTAGGAGGTCTTAAATAGAAATTTGACCAATTTTAAGTTCATGGACAAAATTAGGACATGGAAGGAATTTTTGGAAAGTTTAGTAGTAAGGGTATTTTGGTCATTTAGTTATTAAAATGAATTAAAAACAAAATTAAAAGCCAATTTTTGTCCATCTTCTTCATTAGGCTGAAATATCAAGGGTTCTCCATAGCTAGGGTTTGTTTCAAGCTTCCAAGCTCCATAATCAAGAAAGGCGTGGAATTGACCTCGAACGGGGGAAGGAAAAAAGTTTTGGATTAAATTGCAAAATTTCCACATTTTGCACCGCGGTAAGTTTGTATGTAAATATTACATTAATTTCATGTACATTCTTATATTTCAGTCTATTATATAAATATACTAGCTGATGTTAAAATATAAATCGACTATTGGAAGAATGGAAATAAACAATAGAGAGAGATCCCGATTGAACATTCGGAGAGATCGAATAAAAAAGAGGGAGCGTAGCTAGGTCACATGTATGATGCTGAGTGCACATCATGTGTACAAGAAAGCTACGAGATACCATGTAGTAGCTAGGTCACATGTGTGATACGGGATGTATCCTATGTAGACAAGAGAGCTACGTGAGAGATAAATGTAGCTAGGTCGCATGCGTGATTCCAAGTGAAGGACACCATGTAGACAAGAGAGCTACGTGAGAGATAAATGTAGCTAGGTCGCATGCGTGATTCCAAGTGAAGGACACCATGTAGACAAGAGAGCTACGAGACAAATCGGCTAGGTCGCATAAGTGGTACTAAGTGTTCACCATGTGTACAAGAGAGCTGAACTAAATGAAGTATGATGGTGGGGCTGTGTGCTGAAACCATTAAATATCGAGGATTGATCCGAATTGTTCAACGGGATGGTTTTGTGGTGACATTGTGGTTATGGACCTACACTTGTGATGAATGAAATGTGGTGAAAATGATTTGTGGTATATATATATGTAAGATAAAATGAGGTTAGCAAAAAAAAATGTGTGAAAGAGTGAAATTAGCATTAAAACTGTTTTGGATGGTAGCAGTGACGTGATTTTGAAAAATCACCAAAAATAGGAGGAATATGATTAGAGGTTGAATGAGATATGCAATTAAAGCTTAATGAGTCTACTTTCATATAAAAGAAACAGATAAAGAAAAGGAATTCTATAATTTGAGATATTCCCAATTGTGCATGACTTGCTTAGGATGAATATGTGATCCCCTGTTCCAACTTTGAAAAATCATTAAAAATTTTACAAAACAAATTAAGAAATATAGTTTACATGTCTAAATTCCTTATTGAGTCTATTTTTAAATAAAATAGATTTCAGGGTTGTTTGAATTGTGTACTAAGGAAATTAAATTCGTAGTGAATAGAGGTCAGATCAGTCGAGCTGTGTAACAGGGGAAAGTTTAACTAATAAACTGTACTAATCGGCTAAACCAAAAATTCTAGAAAAAAATTAGCAAGAAGCTTTATGAATCTAGATTCAGGGAAATTTTACGTATTTGAATTTAGAGTTTTGTAACTCGAGTTATGATTTATTTAGTGAACATGACGCAGCAGAGACAGCTTAATCAAAGTGGAGTGAATAGTGAAATTAAAGTAGATACACTTGAGTTGTTGTGTAAACATATTAGATTCTTTAATTATTATTTACATACTTACTTACTTTAGGGTATTTGAACTAAACATTTTGAATTATGGCATGTATAGTAGGCTTAATTATTTTGTTACGTGTCATAATTGCCTAGGTTTAAAATATTGGTTACAGTACTCGACCAACTACTTTGTACAAGCCATTAAAGTTGGCTAATATTGTTCAAGACATATGTTATAACGATGCACTATCAAATTGGATGACATATTTCTATCTCGGTTTTGTTTAATGGTATGTGTTATGTTCTGGTAATACCTTGTACCCTGTTCTGGCAACAGTAACGGGTAAGGGGTGTTACACATCCGATTACCCTTTTACCTTTCGGTAATTGCACCAACTCTCAAGTATTGTTCTTCCGGAGAGACTGCATTTCTTCATCCATGGCACCTTTTCATTTGTCACTTTCTAAGCTTTGCATTGCTTCTTGATAAGTGACAGGGATATCATCATCAACAACGGGAAGGGCGTAGGCTACCATATCAGTAAATCGAGCAGGTCTACGAATTTCTCTTCATGGCCTTGCAACTGCAACTGGTTCTGGTGTACTTAATGGTTCTTGGGTCAGAACCTCTTCAACCTCTAATTCCTCCATTGTGGCTGGAGAATTAGACTTATTAACTGGGCAAATCCCCATTTGCTCAAACTCCACCTGTTTTGGAGTACATTCCACCTGCTGTGGAGTATTGCTTGTCTGAATATCTTCATCTGTTACCTTTTTCAATGTGGCAGATTCATCAAAGGTAACATCTCTGCTACAGATCATTTTCTTTGTGCTTAAGCACTAAAGACGAAATCCCTTCACTCCAGAAGTGATTCCAATAAAGAGAACTTTCTTTGCCCTCGGATCTAACTTTGACTCCTTCACATGGTAATATGTAGTGGATCCAAACACATGTAAGGAATCATAATCTGTAGCCGGTTTTCCAGACCATATCTCCATAGGAGTTTTTCTTTCTAATGCAGATGATGGGAAACGATTAACAAGATGGCCAGCGTATGTCACAGCCTCAGCCCAAAATTGTTTGCCCAACCCAGCATTGGACAACATACATCGAACTTTCTCTAGCAATATTCAATTCATACGCTCTGCCACTCTATTCTGCTGTAGTGTATCCCTAACTGTGAAGTGTCGAACAATACCATACTCTTGGCACACATCGAAGAACGGATCACTTTTATATTCCCCTCCATTGTCCGTCCTAAGCCGCTTGATTTTCTTGCTAGTCTGGTTTTCGATCATAGTTTTCCATTTAAGAAAAACTCCAAGCACTTCATCCTTAGTTCTCATGGTATACACCCAAACTCTTCTGGAAAAGTTATCAAAAAAAGTAACAAAGTAGTGTTTTCCTCCCAATGAAGGTGTTTTGGAAGGCCCCCACACATCTGAGTGAACATATTCCAAAATACCTTTTGTATTATGGATAGCAGTGTCGAATTTCACTCTCTTTTTCTTTCTCAGAACACAATGCTCGCAAAATTTTAATTTGCAAGCCTTTGCACCTTTCAACAATCCTTGCTTTGCCAGAATTTGCAAGGATTTTTCGTTGGCATGTCCCAACTTCATATGCCACAACTGCATTGAATCCAATTCTTTGTTACCAGAAGCTGCAGCGACTGCTCCAATAACTGTACTACCTTGGTAGTAATACAAGTTATTTTTCCTGATGCCCTTCAATATGACAAGTGTGCCAGATGTCACTTTCAAAACCCCATGTCTCATAGTAACAACTGAACCATTGGATTCCAAGGCTCCCAATGAGATGAGATTTTTCTTCAAACTGGGCACGTACCGAACATCAGTCAGAACTCTGGTTGATCCATCTTGATTCTTTAATTGGATTGAACCTATCCTAACAGTTTTACAGGCATTGTCATTGCCCATATAAACAACTCCTCCATTTAGTTCTACTAAATCAGAGAACTACTCCCGGTTAGGGGACATATGATAGGTACAACCTGAATCCAAAATCCACTCATCTGAATGGAATGATGATGATGATGCAACCAGTGATAGTTTAGAGTCACTAGTATCATGCTTTGCAACATAAGCATCTACAGCAGCTTTTCCCTTATTCTTCAGCTTTGGACAATTTTTCTTCCAGTGGCCTTTCTCATGACAAAAGGCACATTCATGTTTCCCAAGTCTGGACTTTGACTTTGATCTCCCCTTCTGAGTTTTCTTCTGAGTGTACGAACGACCTCGGACTACTAAAGCTTCTGTATCTCTGATTGAGTTTTTCTGTTTGTCTTTCTTTCTCTGTTCATAACTGTATAAGGCCGCACAGACTTCGCTCAGAGATATATCACTCCTTCCATAAAGTAGAGTAGTTTCTAGGAACTCAAACTCCTTAGAAAGTGACCCCAACAGCATCAAAGCCAAATCTTCATCTTTGAATGTCTCATCCATATTTAGCAAATCAATGACTAACTGATTAAATTTAGTGATGTGATCATTCATTGTGGTACCTGGGACGTAAGTGAAGCGAAACAGTCTTTTCTTCAAGTGGAGTTTATTTTGACTGTTTTTCTTCAAAAATTTTTCTTCAAGTGCCACCCACAACTTATTTGCAGAAGTCTCCTTTGAAAAAGCATACCTCTGCTCTCGAGAAAGGCATGATCGAATTGTGCCACATGCCAACTGATTGATCGCCTTCCAATCTTTCTCCTGTACATCATCTGGTTTCTCTTCATCAATGGCAATGTCTAGACCCTGCTGAAAAAAGGCATCTAGAACCTCACTTTGCCATATACCAAAATGGCCTGTGCCATTAAAGATCTCCACAGCCAATCTTACATTTGCAATTGTCGGTCTTGTCCACATGGACGATGTTGAAGCTCCAAAACCGTCCATCTTCTCCGTAATCTTTCAATATACCTAAGGAAATCTTTTCTAATGTGGAAGATCAGTTTAAACTGCAACCACAGAGCATACTACGATTAACCTTCGGCTCTGATACCACTTGTTGTTCCAATAGCGTCAGAAGCGTGTAAATTGTTGTACTAAAAAATCACACAAAGTTCAATTTCTAGGAAAGAGAGGTGGATCACAAGGATCTCTTAAGTACCAAGTCTTTCCTTAGTCAGAATATCCCTTCTATCGTAATTTAATAGCACAATTAAATACTACTATTATACCCTCAAATATTGAAAGAAAAATAGGACAAGAAAGAACACAAGAGTTTTAACGAGGTTCGGTAAATTATACCTACGTCCTCGGGCACTAACACTAAATGATAACTTCACTATCTCCAAAATATTACAAACAAATAGAATTCCTTACGAATTCTCAAATGGGAGAAGAGAGAAAACTAAGAGAGAAAGATTGGTTGGGATGAATTGAAATGAGAAATGAGAAGGCCTATTTATAGTTGAGGTTCAAGGACCAAACAATAAATAGATCTCAAGGACCAAAAAAAAATTATCCCATGCCACTTTTTCAAAGTCAACTTTAGGGTTCTAAACTTGCACCACTTGGATTGTTTGCCATTAAAATTGTCTGCCATTAATCATAATGTTAACAAGAATTGCATTCGGTATTGTGTAAATTACATAACTTGTTTTATTTAGAGTTGGTAAATTTTTAAAATAAAATATTTAACTCATGGTCTTTGTTGTTATTTTGGACATGTGTTATCTTATATTGGAAATCGAACTAGAAGAAAAAAATGTATCCTGAATATTGGATTAGATCAAACAATCGAATCCCCTATTTTAAGAAGATGAGATCAAATCTCTTAAAAACTTATCTCAAAGATCCTAAACTTTATTAAAATACTAAATGTTGATTTTGTTGCTACTTTGATGGGGATTAAGATTGTAATTAGACATGTTTATAGATCAGGTTACCAGGCTTGTTTAAAAATTGGAAAGGTTTAAGTAAAAATATTAGGCTTGAAAAATGGGCTTGAACATTTAAAGATCGAGCCCAACCCAGCTTAACCCATTTTTCTAAGTTTGTAATGTTTTATATTTTGTTATTTTATATATTATATTATTTATAAAACATAAAAATCAAATCTATAGCAATATGTAATAGTAGTCTAACGTAATGTTTTATATTTTGTTATTTTTCTAAATATTTTACGTATTTTTTATGTCCGTTTTATGGTTCATATCCAGAGTTTGTGGCTGCCGCTCTAATAATGTTATTTTCAAGGTTTAAACTTGCGTCTTTTCTTGAAAATATAATATATTTTACTATTACACTCAACACTTGCTTATTTCAATTAAAGATAATTATTTAAAATATTGTCAATGGAAAATTTTTAATTGTACAAGTAGAATTTATATTGTTTATATTAAATCTTTTTAAAAATAAATAAGATATTCTCATTTAAAAAAAATAAAATAAGCAAGATCGTTTGTAAAGTGTAGCAAATAATTACTCTTAAAAGTAAATATTTTAGAATGCTGTTTTGATGAATCACTTTTAAGGGTGTTGGAGTCGATGATTATGTGTCATGAGTACATAAGAAATACATTTCCCTTTATTTAAGATTCCGGTTAAGATCCTTATTCAACTACTATTTGACGAACAAATTCACACTTCTTTTATCATTACAACATAGCTCTTCCTCAAGAGACGATTAGCCCTAAACAAAAGTATGTGCAGACCTTCACCCTTGATAACAAAAAAATGAATAAGAGTCCAGTACAAGAGATAAAGGGAAGTGGCTCAACCCAATAATTGCTCCATCACCATTTGATGGGCGTTGAAACCACTAAATATAAATTCCTACGACAAATATAACAATAAATTGAAATATAGAGTAGTAGGGTCAAAATCCACAAGGACTAGTTATCTAATTTCACCTTTTCTTGTGAGCAGGTTCGTTGTCGCAGCCACAGTCGTGCCCACGACTTGTGAATAATAGTGCTAAAAAGAAAATTGGGGGTTTAAATTGATTAAGATAATAAAATAAGGAAATATGAAGTGTAATGAAATAAATAAAATAAAAATAGATTCGAAAATGCAAAAATAAACTTAAGAAAATAAAATAAATGGATAAATAAAATATTTGTTTAACCTTAGCCTTAGCCTCAGTGTACTCTAATCTTGAATCGATCCTTAAAATAGATTTTTCCTTCCAAGCAATAAGCTGGTTATAGCGACTAAGAACGTCCTGATCGCCAACTTTTCCTTATGTAGTCAATCCCGTACGACCTGCAAATTGACTCTTGCCAAGTTTCTAACTACGATACATGTGTACGCAATTTAAGATTTCGACAGTCTTGCGATCTGAAAAGCCCAACCCAAATCAACGGCCTCAATCGCGTGAGTCATTTAAATCGGATCTCTATCTCCCTTGACGGAATCCAACTATTGGCAGACTACTATTGACAGCACCACCTGCTAGTAGAAACTCCATTAGAAGTGCATTATCACATTCTAGTTCTAGTTTCTTGTAACCTTTTTCCCATTCTATTCGTAATCCTTCAAGCATTGCTCTTACTTCAAATAAAAAAATCGTTTCTTTACCCACCATCTTTGAAAATCCATACAACCGTCTCACATTTGCATCTCTAAATACCCCTCCAACCAAAACATTATTACTACTGGACGATACTACTCCATCCATGTTAAGTTTAATCCACCTTTGCTCTAGTGATGACCAATACATTGTCGACACCATAGGATTTGGTTGAAGCCAACTTAAGTTCGAACTAGCGTAACTCCTTGCCCAAGCAAAACATGTATCTACAAGTTCTTGAATACAATTATTACTTTTCGCAAACACAAAAATATTACTGTAATAGGCTCAATTTGCCCGGCCCGCAACAAACCCAGAAAAATAAGTTAAAAACCAAAATAAAAAATCCAAATTTAAAGGTCCAATGTCCATTTACAAATTTTTTGGGCCTGAACCAAACTAAACCCAAACATTAAAACCAAACCCCAACTTAATCCCTAGCCCAACAAAACCCATTACACCCAAAATGGACCTAACCAAGGCCCAATACTCGAGTGAAAGAAATCAAGCCCGATAGGCCCAAATTTTTTCCAATTTTTGGAAACCCTAGGGTTTCCCATCGGTTCTGCACCGCAGCTGTAGTCACCAGCAACCCCAACGAGCGTCCCTCTATCCACGCCCACGAATGGTTTTTCCACGCCATGCACACCTGCAATAGAAAACAACCACAAGCAGCAATTGACAGCAGATTACAACAAATTACAGCTAGGAAAATTTGTATTATTGTATTTTATTTTATCCTTATTTTTCAGATATAAAACCGAATGAAGATGGATGTAAAGGGAATCTTTTTTTTCCTCCTTTTCACAAAGAAAATAGCAGAGAAATACACATAAATACTAAAAAATCAATTTGAAATTAGTTTTAAGGTGATTTTAGATCGTGTTCTTCCTTGATTTTCGTTTCTATTTCATCATTCTTTATCTATTACATGAAAATAAATCTATAAGGAGAAAAGGAGACTTATCTGTTGTTAAAGGAGGCTTCGAAATCCTTATTTGCTTCGTCGTAATCGCAGTTAAGGTGAAGATTTTGAAGCCTGTGAGCAAGGCTCTTGGATTTGTGGTCAAACGGGACCAAACTTGGCCTTTGCTTGATAGCCGTCGGCCGAACATGGAGGCAAAGCTGCAAGGGAAAGGTGCCTTAGGTTCGGCCGAGTAAATGGGGAATAGGTCTTAGGTTTTTTTATTTTAATTTGCTTTTAAGTGGCTGAATATTGGATTTTAGGTTTTTAGGTTTGATTTTGTGCAGAATTTAAAATGGTGAAGTGTAAATAGGGGGAGATCCGTGCGCGCTAACCCGATCCATAGGCTGGATCCGCGCTTTGGCGCTTCAAATGGTTAATTTACGCGGATAGTCCTTTGCCTTCGCGCTGACTTTTTAATTAGTCCTTATTCACATTTTATTTGTTTTAAATTTCTCCTTAGAATTTGCGTGGCATTTCAGTTTAGCCTGCACCTAAGTGCTGTGCTTTGAGATCTGGAGTATTTCCGATTTTGATCCCTACGCATTCGTGCGCGTTGCGCTTTAGTCTTTTGCGATTTCAATGGTTTAATTTATTAATTATCTCTTTCATTTAACTTTATTTTAATTAAGTTTCGTTATTTTTGTATAATTCATTATTATTTTTAAAAATCCACTTAGCATTCATTTTTAATTCTTGTTTATTTATTTTTATATTTTTAGCTACTTTGATAATCTTATTTTGTTTTTAAACTCATTATTGTAAAAATTTTTATATCGATTATTTTAACATTCTGTACAATATTTCTTTAAATGTTGCGTATATTTGTACATATATTATTTTAATGGAATTTTTATTTAAAATATTCGTTGTTTTAAGATTCATCTAATGTTTTTATGTAAAATTATTTAGGATTTTATTTTTGTATTTATAAAATTATTATTATGGAATGTTTCTTTATATTATACTATTCTTATGTTTTATATTATGGTATGTTTTTAAGTATACTAGTACGTATATAATTTATAGATTAATTTAATTATATATATATTATTAATCTCATGCTATTTTTACAAATAATTATTCCTAAATTTATTTATATACACATGTTTTGTGAATCTATTATTGGTATTATATCTTATCATGTATTTTTATTATTCTTTCATATTTTATATATTATTTAAGTTATCATGTACATTGTCAATTTTAAAATGAATTTGTGTTTAAAATATTTTGCATATAATTTGATTCAAACTTTAATTCTATAATATCCATTTCAATAGATATATATCTTTAGTTTTTATGCAAATTTGTCAACTCATATATTATATATATTATGTGTTCATTAAGTCATCATTATTTTGAAATTGTCTTATACCGCATTGACTTCTAAATTTCATTTTATTTTGTACATGTTTTGTGGATCGTTTTATATTGTGCCATATTTATTATTTATGTATATCATTTAGTCATTGTTTTATTCATTATATTAATTGTTCTCCATCCATGATTAAGAATTTGGGTTACATTTTACTTAGAATAGTTGTACATAATTGTTGGATTTATTAATTGTGGTTTATTGTACTATATTATTTCATGTTCATTAATCCTTTTCTATACAAATGTTTCGTTATAATGCATGAAGTATTCCATCTATTTTAAAACAAGTAAATGTGTTTTGAGCGAATTTCCAATTTTCCTTCTTATTCGAAAATTCTGAAATAAGGTAATATCCGATATTTGGGAATTCGGGAAATTGTGCCCTACCGTGCTGGGTATGATTTTTTGGTGAACTAAATATTT
Source organism: Gossypium arboreum (assembly GCF_025698485.1). Lineage (NCBI taxonomy): Eukaryota > Viridiplantae > Streptophyta > Magnoliopsida > Malvales > Malvaceae > Gossypium > Gossypium arboreum. Next base: position 125,287,096 of record NC_069079.1, on the reverse strand, counting down.
GGATATCTTTTTATAATTTTAATGTACGAGTTTTTGAAAGTCAAAAATCAATCGTATTTTTGAAGGTATAAAGGATCGTATCCAATCGTGCTGGGTATGATGCTGCATATATTTGGAACGAGAGAATTTTGACAGTTAACTTGAACTATTCACACATTTTAAAGAATCATGCTTTGAAAGATCCTCCTTTAAAATCTTTGATATAAGGATAGCATTGAATCAATTTGGTACCAATTTTTGGGCGTAATGAGGGTGCTCACCCTTCCTTATGCGTAACCGACTCCCGAACCCATTTTTTTAGATTTTACATGAACCAAAATGATTTTAAGTGGAACAAAATGTTTTAGTAGGTGACCTAATCACGGCAAAATGGTAAGACACTAAAAGATTAGTAAGACACTAAAAGATGACCTGAAATTTTGCCGTGAAAATTACAAAAAAAAATCTAAAAAAAATTATGTTTTTATGTAATTAAGGGCACTTTTTTTTATTTTCTCTAATATCTTATTTTGTCCTATAAATAGGTATTATTAGGTTAAAATTGCGGAGAAAGAGTTTTTTTTTTTAGTTTTATTTTGTTTTCTTTATTATATGGGTTTCTAAACTTTTTTAATCAAATGTTTTATTGAAGTTTAATTTAATAATTTTTAGGACTTGTGCTTTAATTTTTCTTTATTCTTTGGTATTTATGCATATTCTATTTTTATTACAACTGATTAGGTTTATTGAATATGTGACCAATGTTCAATTGCTTAGGAAGGTTACCAAGTCAATTACAATAATTAAATCTCTAATTATTTAATTTATTCTAATATTAGTGAAGAATTGCATAACTCGTTTATGTTGTTGTTTACATTTATGTAGTATGGATGTGTAATCTAGTTTATATAAACCTTGTTAAAGTAAGTTTGTTGGTTAGAATTAAGTCTCTCTCGTTCTTAATGTTGCAAATAAATTAAATCTTAGGCGCTGAATTACAGAATTATTTATCAATTAGGGAAATAATTTTAAACGAGTCGTGATTACTAAATAAGTAAAGTTAAATTTGTTACTCGGCCCTAAATCAACAACTAAAATTAATTTATTAAAAGCACTAAAAATATAATTTTCACGATCGAATCTATGAATCAAATATATGTACATTTTTTATTGTTGGTTTTTTTCCAATCCAAACGAATTGGCGTAAAAATTTCTTCCATGGTCCCATCTCACCGTTTTGCCCATTGTGGACCGGAACCTCATGGGTACAATCCAACGTAGAATTGTTATCTAGTGACAACTTGGTCTCTTCTTTCCAATTTATTTTGTTTTTGTTTTTTTTAAGGCTTGAAATACTTTTAACCCTTTTAAAAATAAATTGATTTTTTGTTGACTGAGTTCATTAATTGTTTGTGTGTAATTATAAAATAAAATTTAAAAGTTAAAATGTGTTTTAAGTCTTTATACACCTTATACACTTTATATATTTAGAATTTTGTCTTTTACTTGTATTTGTAAAAATTAGTCTCTCCACTTTTAAATTTAAAAATTAAATTTAGTTGTTAGAACGATTAACATTCTTCTATTAAATTTTTAATGTAATATTTTGAAATTTAAAACAAATATTTTGAAAAATTAATTTAATCATTTCTTTTAATTATATCAAAATATTTTAAATTAAATATGTTAGATTGGTGTTTTAGTCCATCACATTTTAAGTATTTAACATGTTTGGACTTGATATTTATATATATTGAAAGATGATAGATCAATCAAAAATCAATGTGTTCTCTCTTTCTCTGTTTATAATATATAAAAGAACAAACTGTAAAACTAAAATATAATGTCTTAACTTATATGAAGCGGCAAACACACGTTTGACACAAATTTGAACCATACGACTTCATCTCCATCGCAATATAAAAATAAAAATAAAAATAAGTAAAAGACACATTTGCTTTCAAATTTGTTAAATTAGCTATCCAACCTTATTTTCTTATAGGTATTAATCGATCAGACTAGATTTAAACAAAATATTTATAGATAATCTCTTCCTGACCCAAAATATGAACTTCTCATCTTACCCAAACCTGGCCTTTGTAAAATTAAAAGAATTTGTGCACGCCTCAATCCCCATATTTACTACATTAAATTTTTTCAAAACTTAAATAAAATAATATGTATTAAAAAAAGTTAACCATTAATAATATATATTATACTAATTAAAATTATAAAATAATATTAACACTAATTTTTAAAGAAAGTGAACAGAAACCACTTAATCTAAACTTAAGATAAACTTCTTTATCAACGGAATGAACTGGTACATTCACCAAACTTCTTTGTCGATGGCCATTACCAATACAAACCGGAAAACTTCGTTACGGTTTCGGAGTTTAGATTAGACGGACCCACTAAGCTGGACAACTCGTAAAAACCATGTACCCAATGGCAACGATTAGTAGGAGGATGAAGATTTTTGGATTAATGTTTACCCTCCTGAAATTATAGAACAGTGACTGGTGTAATACAAATGAAACGAGCAATAACCGGGAGACAATATTACAAACGATGGCTGCACCATATAAAAAGTATGCCTGTTTATTGGAAAACTTAAATGAATGTTCCCATGACCATGAGGAAACCTCAAATAAAATCATGTAAGAACTTCCGAAGAAGCCAAGTGTTAGGAGAATCAACGAAGAGAATGGATGACCTGGTAGGAGAAGTGCTGTTAAAAACACTGCGGCCGAAAAGGTCAAAGTATTATATAACCAAAACGAGGAGGTTTCAAATGTCCAATCATCTTCTTTGGAAATGTCCACGGCGAAGGGACTGGGTATGGGTGCAGTATTGATGTCGGTTTTATGCAAAAATATGTGGGAATTGAGAGGCTGATCTTGACTTAAAGAGACTTGGTAATTAACGGCTGAGCTGTCATCAGGCTTATTTGGAGGGTTCAAAGAGGCCTCGTAAGTGGTTGTTATAATTAGCACTGTCACTACTAGAAATGTGTTACGCATCTCATATGGCATACCCTTCTTTCCACGACCTGCTCTGGTTTTACATTTTTCAACCCATGTCATATTTTTTTTTAAAGATTTGATGTCGTCGAATGAAGGGATGGAGGTATTGGGAATCGAGGAAGGGGAAGCACACAAACCTCCTGCTTTGCTTAGCATATCTATAAACCTATCCGCTTGCCTTTCATTCCATGGGTATTGTGATTGGATATCTAGTGCTGTCAGTCCCTCCAAATTTTTGGCATTGATTTGGAATCGATGCAAGTGTTCCAGCAATACTTCTACCACCTGTTAATTATAATATTCATATATAAATAACCCTTTTATCATACTTCCATACATATCAATAACTGATGTGATTAGGAAAATTGGCATATACCCGAGGTCTGTTTCTGATAGCTGCAATGTGTAGCACAGTATTGCCATTAATGTCTGCCCAACTCAGTAGTTCTTTCTCCCAACGTTCGGCAGACTCATGGCGGCTTCTTAGGAGCCACCCCACCAACACTTGGAAAGCTTCAAACATGTCGTTTTTCACAGCAAGATGGAATACCGTCTCATCTCGAACAGTCACATCTTCAATTGCCTCAGGACAAACCTTAAGGAACTTGATCAAAAGATCAACATTTCCAGTTTGAACCACATGGTGCAGAGGAGTGAAACCCTCCCTCCCTTTGACACGAACAAGGCCTTCGTCAAACTTGAGGAGTTAACGCACTGCTTGGGTTCTGTTATCTTGCAGAGCCAAGTGCATGGGGCTAAACCCGGCTTGGTTTAGCTTTCTTGCAAACGATGGCTTTAGGTTGATCATCTCCATCATAAAATCAACACGTTCAGCAGCGGTTGCTACATGCAATGGAGTATGGAAAAAGGGCACATCATCAATACGCTGTAAAACATATGGATCATTCTGAATTAACTCATACAAGAGGTCAATATCTCCTGTTTGTGCAGCCTCTATCATCCTCTCATCCATAGCTTTTTTTTTTTTTCTGGGGATAATAAAGTATGCAGTAAATTTTCAGATTATTGAAAACTGATGAAATTCGCAACAGAACACAAAGAAGAAAGAGCCAGAAGACAACATAGGAAAGGAAATAGAACTTGTATTTTGCAAAAACACGGGTCTGCGATCTGACCACAATTTATACAAGATTTGAACAGTACTTTAGTTTGAGGAAACAATTTTCTTCGAAGTTTCAAGGAGATTTCCAACTACCAAAGCCATAGAAAGAAGGTATCCGGTCCACATGAAATACATATTAAATATAAACAGGGGTAGCTAGGGGCTGGCATGTGCCTGGTCACGTATGATAGAATATTTTTTATTTAAATCTTTTAAAATTTTTAAAATTTTAAATTAATAAAGATAAAATTATATTTACTCTTTTAAAATTATAAAAATTTTATTTAATATTTTAAAAATTATAAAGATATAAACTATTAAAATAATTAAATTATATTTTAATTTTTATCCCTAAAGTTTTGTAATTTCTCCTCTATATGATTTTATACATATGATATAAACCCACTAATTTGAGAAAATAAACATATTTAAAGGTCGAAGGGAATTCCCAACTACAAAATCTTCGAACAAACAAAACGCAAGCTGAAGGAGTGGTGCTGCAGCGAGTGATGAAAGAAATAATTTAACGCATTTTATGATTAAGTATATATTTTCCGGAAACACATGTATCTGATCTGACCACAAGTTATACATGATTTGAACAGTACTCTAGTTTGAGGAATTAATTTTCCTCCAAGGTCCAAGGAAATTTCCAAGCAGCAAAGCCATAGAAAGAAGGCACCCAGTCCACACGAAATACACATTAAATAAAAATGTTTATTTTAAACATTACGTTTCCAACTATGAAATCTTGGACCAAACAAAAAGTAAGCCGAAGGAACGGTAAAAATTATTTAAAAAATCTTATTTATAAAGTAAAAGTAAAGGCGGGTAACACTCGATTCAATTTAAAGGAATTGAAAAAAAAAGTTAAATTTTTAGTTAATTCAATTGAGTTATTCGATTTTTTTGACTCGACTTGAATAAGCGATTCGAGTTTCGAGTTAGAGTCGAGTTGAATTTTACAATTCGAATAATTCGAATGTCAGATTGGTATAAATTCCCATTTGGTCCTTACCAATTTTGAAAATGAACAAATTGGTCTCTCTCTTAACAAAAATTACAAAAAGAAATTCAAAATAAATTTTAAAAATTCATAATCATTTTTAAAATTTAAAATATTTATAAAAAATTCAAAATTTATATTTTTAAAAACTTATAAAAATTCTAATGAATATATAAATAAAGTTAAAATTTTAAATAAGTTTTAAAATAATAATTGTGGGATCTAAATAAGTTAATTAATGATTCAAGTTTACTATAAGTTTATCATACTAGAGTATTTTTTTTATGTTTCTTTGAATTTTTTTCAAATATACATGATTTTAAATTTATGTGTTTTAACATAAAATTAGTTATAGTGTAACAAGATTTTAAGTAGGCATGTTTAATTTTTTAATTTAACTCGAATAATTTCACTCGATTTAAATTGAATTTATTTCACTCAACTCGATTTGAAAACAATTCAAATCAATTTAGGATGATAAAATACCACTCGTCAACTCAATTAGCTCAATTTTTTTACTCGATTCGATTGAACACTCATCCTTTGCTAAAAGAATCCCTATATATCAATTAATAATCCTTACTTCCCTTTGCTAAAGATAATTATTTGATATACAAATAATATAACTTTTAACTCCACAACTGAGATTAAGAGATTGAAAATGTATTTAACTAATATTTTAAAAATAAAATAAAACACATTATGATGTCTAAAATTACTAAAAGAGACCCAAAATTCTAATACTTTTTTTGTAAAATTCTAAACTTTTCTTAAAAACCTAAAATTTAGAGATTTTCTTAAACTATATTTTTAGAATTAAAAAGTTAAGGTTAGTAAATACACATTTCAAAATTATTAAAAGGATAAATCTCAAAACTGTACATGAGCATTGATCGGATATTCAAATCGATACACGAACTTTGATTCGGTGCCATTATACAAATGAAACTTTGATTGTGGTTCAAATGTATATGTAAAACTTTATTTTTTATTTAATTCTTCATGTTTAAAGAAATAAAAAACATCGATTTATTCAGAAAAGAGAATGTCACATTCTCTAAAATACTTATGTGTTAATTCAGTAGATCAAAACTACAAGATTTCAATGGATTAAGGTCAGCTTTTATATTTAGTTTTGTTCTTAACTTATTATGTATGATTTGACATGATATATCATATTTCGGTTATAACACATTGCACATTAGACTAAAATTTTATGTAAATTTGAGATTTATTCCTTATTAAAATTATTAAACAATATATTACAAAACCTTATTAATATTAACAAAATATATTTTTATTATAATTAAATTAAGTTCATTATCATCCGCTTCTATAAATGTACAAACTTTAGATCATTAATAATCAACACCAACCAAATTACTTAGTTTACAACTAAAGAACCTTTAATAAATGTACAAAATTTCCCGACCTCATAAATTAGACTAAAATTTTCTTTGTATTTTCATACTTATTGTAGGCCTTCCTAATCTAAAAGTAAAACGAATCGTACAAAAATGCAGCTCATAAGAAATCAACTGAATATGTTTTGAAGTAACATAATAATCATAATGCACTAACTTTCATGGGTTATATACACGAGTATCAGGGGTGAAGTTAAATTGTTAGGCGGGCCGGATAAAAATTTAATTTTTTATAGTTTATATCTTTATAATTTGTAAAGGATTAAATCGAATTTTTATAATTTTAGGGGACCAAAGTATAATTTTACCTTTACTAATTTAAAATTTTTAAAAAATTTTAAAGGCTAAAAGAGTAAATTTATATTTTAGGGAGGGTCGGGGCCCATGCCAGCCTCCTGGCTTCGCCCTTGACGAGTATCTACAAATTCTAAGGGTTGAATTACCCTTGTACCTTTTACATTAAAACATAACTTGATAATCTTACCTTTCAAGTAAGATTTATATTATGGGAGATCAACTTTCCTAAGTGTATTTAAGTTGTCATCTTTCATAAGTTGATATATTTTCTTAATTAATATGATTAAGTTTAAAGTACACCTTATTAGAGTGAAAAGTTTTAAATTTTTATTTATAATTATAGTTTCTAACCGTATGTACATCTTTAAATTGATAAAATAGAGATTAAAATTAAATTTCTTTTAAACTAGGAACATAAAAACCTATTTCAAAACAATATTCTTAAAACTATGAAAATAAAATTTATATCTCCCACTACTTCAGCCACAACACCAGCCAATTAAATAAATAAATAAATTTGAAAATTTTTCAAATTTCAAATTTTAAATTTAAATTCACTCAATTAAATAAATTTTATCTATTTTATTTTAAGGACCACAATTAAATATGGAAAGTTTAAACTCACGTTTCTAAAATATAATACCATTAAATATGACATAACAGATTATGATTTATTAATATTTATATCATATTTCTAGTCATAACACACTACACATTAAATTAAAATTGTGTAGTTTTCAGATTTTATCATTATTAAAATTATTAAACAAAATATTTTAATATTAACAAATTATATTTTTTACGTAAAATTAAATAAAGTACATTTATAATTGTTTTCATCATAATTTTGTTTTGTTTTTTTTTTACTTTAACTATTAACCTTTTCAATAAAAAAAATAATGATTTCTTTTCTTTTCTTGATATCGAGGTGGCATCCTTGTTCACGCCACGGGGCGTCATTTTCTTTAAACTTTTGACTATCAACATATCAAAGGCAGAATCCAATTAGTACTAAATAATTAAAAACTAAAATCGATGGAAGAAGCAATTGTTTTAACCTTCCCCACTACCAAAAATATATACTTAATTTGCCTACCTCTTCTGATTTTATATTGTTTCCTTGTCGACGGTAATTGACGGACCATACAAGTCTTTAATTTTTGAACGAATCGCTTTCAGTGGTTAGAACCCTTCCAATTTTTCTCCTGCTATTGTCAATCGGCCCCTTCCTCACAGCTGCTAGTACAGGAAAGGCGAGTGAATTGTATAGATTAATCTAATGAGACGGAAATGTTTTTAGGCCGCATTGATGACACTTCATTACACTTAGCTGCTGCTTTGGGTTCCTCAATGGAAATTATGAACTAAAAGCCATGATTCGGCTAAGAAACTGAGTCAACAAGGGTTGACCTCAATTCACCTTTCAGTTAATAGAGAGATGACCTCTCGTTTCTTGGAAATTGATAAGGACCTTGTTCGTGACGGAGCGAAGAAGTTTTAGACTCCATTGCAGTACAATAGTAAAGTTGGGAATTGACTATGACGGTCCGTTAGATAGGTTTTTGAAGGCTTGTCTTGCATCAGAGGTTACGATTAAGAATAGCACTGGTTTGTATATAGCAATGGAAAACAATAGATTAGATGATCCTGAATCTTGATTCAAATGCTCAAAACGAAATAGTATTATTGGCAAGTAATGAACAAAAATAACGAAGATAGCAACACTGCACTGCTGTTGAAGTTAGTTCCCATACAACACATGCAGCAACAAAGGTGGATATACAGCTCATGCAGATAAGGAGTTGATCACAAAGCATAAGTTATCCGGTTAAAATATGAGTTAACCAGATGATGAACCATGCTATTGTTTCAGTTTTCATGGTCTAGTTTGTTTAGTCCATATTTTGTGTTCTAGTTCATTTTGAACTTAGTTTAGTTTATGTTTTATGTAATTTGATAGTGATAGAGCTGATCACCAGCTTTGTTTATGTTTGCAAGCAAAATCACCTAGTCCCTATGTAACTAGTGGAGTTAGGTAATGTTTAGGTGATGAATTTATTGTTTTTTGACAAGCCAATGTCTGGTATATGTAATGGCTTTAAGCCTATGTTTCTTTTGAATGAAATCATCAGATTTTCCTTCCATATGCTCCATTTTTCTTTGCTTGCTAAATTCTATTTCTATTCCTGCTTGAAGCTCAAAGCTTGAATTTCAAGCATTTTTTCTTCATTCTTCATCCGGGTACATTACATTGCTGTTAAAGTCCAGATTGAAGTTCTTACTTCATCCGGATAAAGTGTGTCTAACACCAAGAATTGGTATCTAGAGCTCATTTCTTAGTGGACCTGTCATATTTCAACCTTCAAAACAATGGCTACATCAGGCTTCTCACCAGCTGCACCACCAGTCTTCAATGGAGAAGGCTATCACATATGGGTGGTTAAAATGAAGACCTACCTACAGGCATTCGACCTATGGGAGGTGGTCAACTCAGATGTTGAACCAGCACCACTCAGAGCCAACCCAACAGTGGCTCAAATGAGGCAACATGCTGATGAAAGGACCAAGAGGCACAAAGCCATGTCATGCATTCAAAACTCTGTGTCAGATGTGATCTTCACAAGGCTTATGGCTTGTGAGACACCAAAACAGGCCTGGGACAGATTGAAGGAGGAGTTCCAAGGTACTGAAAGAACAAGGCAACAGTAGCTTCTAAACTTGAGAAGGGACTTTGAGAACTTGAAGATGAAAGAAGAAGAAACTATCAAGCAGTATTCAGACAGAATAATGGCTGTGGTTAACAGCATAAGGCTCCTTGGAGAGCAGTTTAATGAAGCAAGAATAGTGGAGAAGGTGCTCTCTACCTTATCTGAAAGGTATGAGGCAAAAATATCCTCTTTAGAGGACTCAAGAGACTTGACCAATCATCACTCTAACTGAGCTGATCAATGCTCTCTATGCACAAGAACAAAGAAGGGCCAGTAGACAGGAGGAGCACCAGGAAGGTGCCTTCCAAGCTAAAACAAATACTGGCTCAAACACCACTGCCTATAAAGGAAATAAGACTTGAAAGGATAAACCTAAGTCAGATGCTCTAAAAAAATGGAAAAGACCTTGCAGGCATTGCAAGAGGCCTGGTCATCCAGAAGCCAAATGCTGGTTTAGGCCAGATGTGCAGTGCTGGCACTGTAAAAAGATTGGCCATGTTGAAAAAGTTTGCAAAGAGAAAGGAAGACCAAGGCAGAATCAACAGCAGCCAAGGGCTGAAGCTCAGGTAGCTGAAGAAAGCAGTGACAATGAGGAGCAGGTCTTTGCAGTCTCCTGCTCAACTGCTCAGAAGAAAGTCTCAAATGGTTGGCTCCTTGATAGTGGCTGCACCAACCATATGTCACCAAATGCAGCTATTTTCAAATCCTTAGACAGAAGCTGTAAATCAAAAGTTAAAGTTGGCAATAGCCACTTTATCAAGGCAGAAGGAAAGGGAGATGTGGTTATTTGCACTCCAACAGGTAACAAGATCATTTCAAATGTTTTGTTAGTTCCTGAAATTGATAGAAACCTGTTAAGTATAGCTCAGTTAGTTGAAAAAGGCTATAATGTGGTGTTCAAAGAAAATGAATGTCAGATCAGTGATCCAAGTGGATCTATGCTCATGTCAGTAGCCATGACAGAAATGAGCTTTGTTGTGGACTAGAATAAAGGCTTCGATAATGCCTATGCTATTTCTTCTGAAGACTCCAAACTTTGGCACCAAAGGCTTGGGCATGGCAACTTCAGATCAATGACTCAGATGACCAGTGAAGACTTGGTTGAAAACTTCACCAACTATGTTGAGGAAGAAGAGGTATGTGAGGTCTGTCAATTAGGAAAACAAGCAAGGTTGTCATTTCCTACCAATCAAGCATGGAGAGCTTCTGAGAAGCTGCAGCTTGTACACACAGATGTGTGTGGCCCCATGAAGACTGAATCATTGAATGGAAGCAGATACTTCATTTTATTTATTGATGATTACTCTAGGTATTGTTAGGCATACTTTCACCAGAATAAGTATGAAGTACTTTTAATATTTCAAAAATTTAAAGCTGCAGCAGAAACTGAACAGGCTGTAAACTCAAGACCCTTAGGTTTGATAATGGAACAGAGTATACTTCATCCGGGTTTAATACCTTTTGTAATGAAGCGGGTATTAAACACCAGCTCACCAACACTTGTACACCTCAACAAAATGGTGTAAGTGAAAGGAAGAACAGGAGCTTGATGGATATGGCAAGATGTTTACTGTTTGAGAAGAATTTGCCCAAGACCATGTGGGCTGAAGCAGTCAATACTGCTGTCTACATTCAGAATAGGCTTCCAACCAAAGAACTTGCTCACAAGACACCTTTTGAGGCCTGGTTCAGGTTCAAGCTATCATTGGCTCATATGAAAGTCTTTGGTTGCTTATGTTACAGCCAAATACCAGCTGTAAAGAGGGATAAGTTATCCAAAAGAGCTATTTCTGGTATTTTAGCCGGGTATAGTATGGTCAAGAAGGGCTATAGGATCTTGGACCCTTTAACAAACAAAATTCAAGTAAGCAGAGATGTGATCTTTGATGAAAAAGGATGCTGGAATTGGGAGAAGAATGAGCCAGAGGTTGTTTCTGAAGAGCTGATGGCTGATCATGCTGAACCTAATCAAGTTAGTCCTGAAATGGACATTGATGACATGCCAGTCAGAGACACTAGACCTTTGGCTGAAATTTATGAAAGAGCACAAGTTGCCATATTGGAGCCATGCAGTTTTGAAGAAGCTGAAGTTGATGAAGGATGGAAACAGGCCATGGTTGAAGAAATCAAGATGATTCAAAAGAATCAAACATGGGAGCTAGTTGAAAGGCCTACCAACAGAAAGATCATTGGTGTTAAATGGGTCTATCGAGCCAAACAAAATGCTGATGGCAGTTTAAACAAGCTAAAAGCCAGACTTGTTTTCAAAGGCTTCAGTCAAAGATATGGCCTGGACTACTTGGAGACTTTTGCACTAGTAGCCAGACTTGACACTATCAGATTACTAGTTGCTTTAGCAGCACAAAAGCAATGGGCAATTCATCAGTTAGATGTCAAGTCTGCATTCCTAAATGGCTTTCTTGAAGAAGAGATCTACATTGATCAGCCTCAAGGCTTCGTTGTGTCTGGCAAAGAACAAATGGTGTACAAGCTTAAGAAGGCATTGTACAGCCTGAAACAGGCTCCTAGAGCCTGGTATGCTCTAATTGACAGTTATTTGGTCAGTTTGGGATTTAACAGAAGTGTTAGTGAGCCAACACTATATGTCAAAAAGAATAAAGCTGAAATACAGCTTATTGTATCCCTCTATATCGATGACCTTTTGGTGACTGGAGGAGATCAAGACATGTTAGCTGAATTCAAAGCCAAAATGAAAGACATGTTTGAAATGTTTGACTTGGGGCTAATGACATACTTTTTGGGAATGGAGGTGCGCCAAACAAAAGGAAAAAATCTTCTTAGGATAGAGAACATTTTCCTTGAAGGTTTTGTCCAAGTTCTTAATGGAGAATTGTAAGCCAACAAGCACTCCTATTGCTGTTGGAATGAAGCTGTCAAGCCAAGGAGATCATGAACCAATCAATGAGTCTACCTACAGGAGCCTAGTTGGCTGCTTGTTATATTTGACAGCAACTAGGCCAGATATCTTGTTTGCTGTGAGTATGTTATCAAGGTTTATACATTGCTATAATGTCCAGCACTTTCAAACAGCAAAGAGAGTGCTAAGGTACATGAAAGGCACTCTTGACTATGGTGTTTTATTCAACAAAGCTAAAAGTTTGAAGTTGAAAGGCTATACTGATAGTGACTGGGCTGGTTCAAGTGATGATATGAAAAGCATCTCTGGATATGCTTTTACCTTTGGCTCAACCATGTTTTATTAGAGCTCAAGGAAACAATCGATGGTGGCCCAATCAATAGCAGAAGCTGAATATGTTGCAGCTGCCAATGCTGTAAATCAAGCCATTTGGCTAAGAAAAATTCTAGTTGATCTTAACCTACATCAAAGGGAGGCAACATAGATATTTTGTGATAACAAGTTTGATGTTGCAATTGCAAAGAATCGTGTCTTCCATGGTAGAACGAAGCACTTCAGCATCAAGTTACATGTGATAAGGGAGATGGAACAAGCTCGAGAGGTGGAGCTGATTCATTGCAATTCAGAGGAACAGGTTGCTGATATCTTCACAAAGGCCCTTGGTGGGTCAAGGCTTATAAAACTAAGAAAACAGCTAGGTGTTACAAGCATAGAAACTAAGGAAGAGTGTTGAAGTTAGTTCCCATGCAACACATACAGCAACAAAGGTGGATATGCAGCTCATGCAGAAAGGAGTTGATCACAAAGCATAAGTTATCTGGTTAAAATATGAGTTAACCAGATGAAGAACAATGCTATTGTTTCAATTTTCATAGTTTAGTTTGTTTAGTCCATATTTTGTGTTCTAGTTCATTTTGAACTTAGTTTAGTTTATGTTTGATGTAATTTGATGGTGATAGAGCTGATCACCAGCTTTGTTTATGTTTGCAAGCAAAATCACCTAGTCCCTATGTAACTAGTAGAGTTAGGTAATGTTTAGGTGATGAATTTATTATTTTTTGACCAGCCAATGTTTGGTATATGTAATGGCGTTAAGCCTATGTTTCTTTTGAATGAAATCATCAGATTTTCCTTCCATATGCTCCATTTTTCTTTGCTTGCTAAATTCTGTTTCTATTCCTACTTGAAGCTCAAAGCTTGAATTTCAAACATTTTTTCTTCATTCTTCATCCGGGTATATTACATTGCTGTTAAAGTCCAGATTGAAGTTCTTACTTCATCCGGATAAAGTGTGTCTAACACCAACAACTGCACATATCTGCCATCTATAATCAAACCCTGTTTAGATCATCCACGTTTATAAGTGTACAAACTTTAGATCATTAATAATCAGCACCAACAAAATTACATAGTTTACAACTAAAGAACCTTGACTAAAAGTTTACAACTAAAGAACCTTGATTAAATGTACAAACTTTCCCAACTTGATAAATTGGACTCAATTTTTCTTTACATTTTCATGCCTTCCTAATCTAAAAGTAAAACGAATCATAAAAAATACACTATATGTGCCAGTATCTTGTACGGTTTTTATGATTTAATTCTTTTTTCTTAATTGGTAATTTAAGTATTAAAATTTTTGGACCAAAATTTAATACACTATATAACAACTCTCTATAAAATATTTATAGGTCTGGTTTACGGAAACAAGATTTTGATACATTACTTTTTAAAACCACTTAATTTTAGGGTCGAACCACTTGTGCTAAATAATTATCCACTTAATAAAAATTATCATATCAAAATTGACAATATTATCGGATTTGACTCGTAAATATTAAATAATAATATTTACAAATTTACTCGTCAAAATTGTGATTTCAAAATCACTGTTTTCGACACCAATAAAAAACAAATTATTACAAAACATAATTTGTATTTGTGCGCAAAGTCAATATAACAAGACTAACATCTAAACATTCTACTCAAAAGAATAGTCAATCATTTGTTACATAAGTAACACATTCCCATGTATACAATAAAAGCAGAGCCGGTTATCTTTTTCTTTAAACCACTACTTCACAAACAAATTCACACTTCTTTTATCATTACAACATATATCACAAAATAGACCTTCCTCCACTCTCATCACTACTTTCAGGAGACGATTCGGCTTACACAAAAGTATATCCAGACATAATGTCTCTGGCGAAATAAAGGAGCACCTGGCACGGTACAATCAAATTTATCACACATGCGAAGAAATAATTAACAGAGTAGGCCAAACTATATTCTCGGAGTGCCGTTTCATAGCTAATCTCGTATAACTGACTGAATGACCATGAGGAAACATGAAATAAACTAAAATAAGAAAGCCCAAAGAGGTAAAGTGTCATGAGAATGAGCACAGAGAATGGATGAGGTAGTAGGAGAAATGTTATTAAAAACATTGCTAGGCAAAAGGTGCAACTGTTGAAAAACCAAAACCAGGAGGATTCCTTTACCAAATCAACTTTTTCGGAAACGTCCATTGCGGAGGGACTGGGCATGGGTGCAGTATTCATGTCGGTTTTATGCAAAAAAGTGTGGGAATTGAGAGGATGATCTTGACTTAAAAAGACTTGGTATTTCAGGGATGGACATGGACTGTCATCGGGCATCTTCGGAGGGTTTAAACAGGCCTCGTAAGTGGTTGTTATAATTAGAATTGTTACTACTAGAAATGTGTTACGCGTCTCATGTGACATATCCTTTGTCCGACCTGCTTTTTTTACAAATTTTTGAAAACAAGACATCTTCGATTTTAATAATTTGATGTCGGTTGAAGAGATAGAGTTGTTGGGAAGCAAGGAACCACTCAAACCTCCTGCTTTGCTTAGCATACCTATAATCCTATCTGCTTGCCTTTCATTCCATGGGTATTGTGATTGGATATCTAGTGCTGTCAATCCCTCCAAATTTTTGGCATTGATTTGGTCTCGGCGCATGTGTTCCAGCAATACTTCTACCATCTGTTAATTAGAATATTCATATGTAAGTAACCCTTTTATCATACATACATATCAATAATTGACTTGATTAGGAAAATTAGCACATACCCGAGGTCTGTTTCTGATAGCTGCAATGTGTAGCACTGTGTTGCCATCAATGTCTGCCCAACTCAGTAGTTTTTCCTCCCAACGGTCGGCAGACTCATGGGAGCTTCTCCTAAGCCACCCCACCATGACTTGGAAAGCTTCAAACATGTCGTTTTTCACTGCAAGATGGAATACCGTCTCATCCCTAACAGTCACATCTTCAATAGCCTCAGGACAAACCTTAAGTAACTTGATCAAAAGATCAACATTTCCAGTTTGAACCACATGGTGCAGAGGAGTGAGGTCCTCCCTGCCTTTGACACGAACAAGGCCTTTATCAAACCTGAGAAGTCGATGTACTGCTTGAATTTTGTCATTTTGCAGAGCCAAGTGAAGGGGCTAAACCCCCCTTGGTTTAGCTTTCTTGCAAACGATGGCTTTAATTTCATCATCTCCATCATAAACTCAATATTCCCAGCAGAGGCTGCTACATGCAATGGAGTATGAAAAAAAGGCACATTATCAATACGCTGTAAAACATATGGATCAGTCGCAATTAACTCATACAAGAGGTTAATATCTCCTGTTTGTGCAGCCTCTATAATCCTCTCATCCATAGCTTTTTTTGGGGGGTAATAAAGTAGGCAGTAAATTTTCAGATTACTCAAAGCTGATGAAATTTGCAAGAAAACATAAAAAGGAAAGAACCAGAAGACAATATAGAAAAGGAAATAGAACCTATATTCTGCAAAAACACAGGCATCTGACCACCATTTGTACATGATTTGAACACTCTAGTTTGAGGAAACAAATTTGTTCCAAGGACCAAGGAAATTTCCAAGTACTAAAGCCACAGAAAATAGGTATCCAGTCAACACGAAATACACATCAAATAAAAAGGTTGATTTTATATTTGACATAACGCACTAATTTGAGAAAAGAAACACCTTTAAAGGTCCAAGGGAATTTCCAACTATGAAACCTTGGACCAAACACCAAGCAAATTGATGGAATTGTAAAAATTATTAAAAGGAATCGTATTTATAGAGTTAAAAGTATCGCTATATATCAAATAATAATCCAACTATATATCCTATTAGTAATAGTATTCCCTTTCCTTTTTCACTTTACTATTTTCCTTTTATAATGATGAAGGTTCTTTCTTTTCTTTTCTTTTTTTAATTTATTTTTCAATTTTCTTCACATATGACATGCCTAAAACTGTATCTAATTGTCTAGTTGGGTCAATGAACTTCTGTAATCAAAGAAATGCTACTAAAGATACATGAATTAAAAACAATGATTATATAAATATTATGAATATTTTATTATTAAGTGAATATCTATCAAGATCAATATAAATTTAATTAATTATTATCAAGTGGATGTAATTAAAAATATATATTATTAATGTAATTAAAAAATCCTTTCATATATAATTTTTGGTAATCGATGATTTTATAATTAAGTATTTAACTGAAACCAATTTCATTATTATTGCCCAAAACCAATAATTAAGAAGGATTGGTATATAAGTCAACAACTACGTTTAAAAAATGTTTTAAGATTAATTTTGCTCCCAATATTAAATTAATTGCAAAGTAATTAATCTCTAATTACCTGGGTTTATTCAAAATTGGAAATAACATATACTAGAAACCCATACCATAAATTAATATATTGAAAATCTCTAATTCTTTGTGTTACCCATTTTTTATATTCTTCACTGCCATAATATCATATTTGTAACCATTTCTATTTCCTTTTTTAAAATCATATCCACATTCTCACACAATTGATAGATATTGAACATAAAAAAAAAACCCCTACAGACAGCAGTTATCTTAATTTAAAAGCAAGTCTAGCTAAAAATTACAATGTCTCAATGTGCCTAATTGCGCTCCTCGACATTACTGCTCCGGCATTTTCAATCCTATACCCTTGTATTATTCCAACTTTTCATTTTAACACTTGTGTCTAATAGGTAACTTGACATGTCTATAGAGACATGATCTTTCAATAACCCTGTTAATATATGAAGAAAAAAGCATAGCCTATATTAGCCCCATCCTAACAAAGTTCACTCCTAACTCATATATTTACAGCTAATAAGGTACTATTTATAGTACCAATACTATTCTTTTTCGACGTTTACATAACCCTCGTTTTGTTCAAACCCAAGGCTTCTAGGGTGCATATTTTATCATTACCACATTCCCTTGTATTTATCATTGAAATGAATAATACAATAAAAGCGAAGCCGATTATGTTCCTCATTGAACCACTATGTGAAGAATAGAATACCGATAATAACAATGTATTGTAAAGAAAAAAGAAAGAAAATAAAGAACATACAGATTTTTACGTAAAATCCCTTTCAGGAAAAAAAACCACGTGCAGAGAAGAAGATAATTCACTATGTCGAATTCGAATGATTGTAAAAAAAGTAGACTATGTCTATTTATAGACTTGTAAAATCATATTCTAATCAAAGTAAAATAGGAGTGTAGTAAGGTTAAAACACCTTATTCCAATCAATATCAAATAGATGAAGTGTAGTAAGGTTGAAAAACCTTATTCTAATCAAAATAAAAGAAGTGTATTGCTATATAGATTTTACTTTTATTTTATTTTACCATTGTATATTATTTAATCAACGATTTGGGTCAATCAATTCTAACAATCTCCACCTTGACACGAATTCTCAATGAACAAGTTTTTCTCCACGAACTCTCGACGAACAAGTTTATATGTAGGATTTTCATGAGTACTAATTTTGCCTCACAACAATATCACTATGAGCAATAATATCACAAACAAAATGATATCGAACATCAATGTGTTTTGTTCTCTCGTGAAACATTTGATCTTTTGTAAGGAAAATGGCACTTTGACTGTCACAAAATACTGTACTGATTTGAAGGTCTTCATTGAGTTTACTAAAAATTCATTTCAACCAAATGGATTATTTACAAGCATCAGTTCCTAAGGTGTTGAATAGCTTTGGCTAAGCTTTGCTCAAGGAAACTCTCTTGGTTAACCATCTTCTTGTTTTATTTCAATAGGGGCAGCTTCTTGAACTCGGGCAGCAAGCGTCGGGCATCCTCGAGGGATAGCCATACCTCCGCTTGAGAGCCAAAATCAAGAGAGTTTATAACAGCAAAACCTTCAATCCCATAAAGGGTAGTGAGTTCACGCACATAAAAAAAAATTGTTGTGGAGAATGGCAGTAGAGAATGGAATCGTAACAACAGTTTTCGTTTACAATATTCTATCTTCTATGCATTGGAAAGGCTTGTGAGCATTATTTGGATACCATGGAGCTTGTGAGCATTATTTGGATACCATGGAGATGTTGTTGATGCTTTCATCCCTTCAAAAAGGTGTAAAAATGGTAATAGGTTATACGTGATATTCGTGACAGGTTTTAAATATATATAATGAATCGTTCTTGAAACTAACTATTATCACGACAGAGGCAAGTGTACATATGGAACAGTAGTATAGTTTTAGCAAGACCAGATTGTCGAACCCAAAGGAACTAAAAGTACTAGTATTAACTTTCTTTTTATTGTCTAGCCTAAAGAAAAAAGAGGGTTTTGTTTATCTAACTAATTAATTAAACTAAGAGATCACAGAAGAAGAAATTTAGGGAAAATACTTTTTGGAAAACTTGATTGATTAAGACAATACCTAAGGAAAAATCCACCTAGACTTCACTTGTTATTTGAGTCTGAATCAGACGATTTATTCATTTAACTTGTTCCGTAAAGATCCCTAAGTTATATTATTATCTCTCTCGAGACTAACAACGTCTAACCCTAGATTGAATAATTGAAATCTCTTTCTAATTAACACCCTAAGGTTGCATTACTCGATCTATAGATCCCCTTATTAGGTTTTACCCTAATCCAGCAAAATCTTGTCTCCCTATCTCTAGGCGCACAATCAACTCCGCTTAATTATGACAAATTTACTCTTAGACAGGGTCTATTCCTCCTCTGAATAAGAGCATTAACTTGAATCAATATTCTGAAATATTAAAGGAAGAATTAAGATCACATAATTAAGAACAAGCTAAATATTTATCATACGATTCAGATAAGAATAACAAGATTTGTCTTAGGTTTCATTCCCCTTAGGTATTTAGGGGTTTTAGTTCATACTTATGATAGAAAACATCTCAAAAGAATAAAGATAATAAAACATAAGAAAACCCAAAACTCCTTAGGGAATTTGAATGGAGATTTTCAGTCTTGATGATGAATCCGGCTTCTGAGATGGATCAATCAGCTTTCCTTGAGAAATTCCCTACTTCCTAACCTGTGTGTCCTCTTTTCTCCTCTTCTAGGGTATATTTATAGGCTTTGGAATGCCTAAAAACCCTAAAACTTGCCCTTTTCCGAATGGAGCTTAACTAGGGTTCGGTAGGGACACGCCCATGTGCGATTGATTTGAACCGTGGTCAAGCCTGTTAGATTGGCACGGGTGTGTGTGATGCCGTGTGAGGAAGTCTAGGCCATGTTGTTTTTCTTTTTCGACCTATTTTATTTGTTTTTGGCCCGTTTCTCGTTCTTTTCATCCTCTTATGCTCACCCTAAGTATAAAACATGAAATTAAGGCATTAGGAGCATTGAATTCACCAAATACAAGGAAAAATCACCCATAAAACGTGCTAAGCATGGGGTAGAAATATATATAAATTACGATTTATTAATATGTTTGGTTTTGTAAGATTCAATAATGAAAGGGATGCGCAAAGGGTGATATTGAGGTTAATGGTTTCTACTTACTAGGAAAGAGAATCGAGGTGAAAATGGCTAGACATAATGGAAAAAGAAAGATTTGGAGGAATGATTTGGGTCAAAAGGTTCAGGAATAGAGTGTAGAAATAGTTCAAGAAGTAAAGAGTGAAGAAAGACTTGAAAATAATACAAGAGGAGTTAAGAATACTAAGAAAAGAATAGTACAAGGTCATGTTGAGGATGAACTGTTATGGAAATTACAGAAATGCCTGATGTGTGAATCGAATTCGGTATGTGGTTCAAAAAGTCTCAATGATCAAATAACAAAATTTGGTCTTGGGGAAATAATTGTAAGAAGGATTCAAGGAAGACATTTTTTTGGTTGAAACACCAGATGAAGAACTGATGGATTTGTTAAGGCAAACTGAATGGTCATATTTGAAAGATTTTTTCATTAATGGTCGGAGAAATTGAAGATAAAGAAGAGGGTGACTTGGATCGAAGTATCAGGAGTTCTATTACATTGTTGGAACTATGAAACATTTAATCGAGTTGCTGGGTTATGGGGGAAGTTAGTGTCTGTAGGTGAAATTTTAACAAACTTCTATAATTTCGAAAAAATGGAGCTACTAATATCTTTATCTCAATCGAATATGGTTGATGAATTAGTTAGTATGGAAGTTGGTGATGATTTCTTCTCAATCAGAGTAAGGGAAAAGGGACTGACAAAGATGAAAGACGACAATTTTATCTGTAAGGCTAGATGGAAGAAAAATAAAGAAGACAGCATTTCAGAGTTTGGATCAGTGACGAGAACAAGGCTAGAGATTCCTTCGGAGGGAAGAGAAAGCGTCAAGTCTGGAGAATTAATGGACACCAATATTGAAAATGGGAACATTATTAATGATTGTCAAAACATGTTGGAATTGGTAATTGAAGAGACTGAGCCAGAGTATGTTTCCAAAGAAATGAAAAAGGGAACAACAGCTGAAGCGGATAAAGGATTAGAAAAGACTTTGAAGGATGTAAGGGATATGGGCTTAGATACTGTAGAGGATACTTTAGAATATCCAAAAGCTTGGAGAATGGATAATGGATTGAACATGGATGTGGGCTGTAGGGGAGCTAGAAAATCTAAATCAATAGAAAATTTAAGTCTAGTGGAAGTAACATTAACAGTTAGGAAAATGAAACAGTTAAGGTGATTTTTGGGAATCAGACATGGAATTAGAAGAAGAACTGAACTAGGTGCTTCTTCGTAGGAAAAAGAAGAAAGGTTTGAACAAGAAGATTCGGTCAATGTATGAAATTCAAAACAGTTTCTTAAAGTCAAAGGAAAGAAAGAAAAGAGATAATACGTGATTTTTGCGACATGTTTTAAATATTTATAAGTAATCGTTCTTGAAACAAACTATTATCACGATAAAGGCAAGTATACCTATCGAACAGTAGTATAGTTTTAACAAGACTGGATTGTCGAACCCAGAGGAATTAAAAGTACTAGTAATTACTTTCTTTTTATTATCTAGCCTAAAAATTAAGGGATTTGTTTTTCTAAACTAAATTAACTAAACTAAAGGTGCACAGAGAGAAAATTAGGGAAAATACTTTTAGGAAAAACTGATTGATTAAAACAATACCCAAGGAAAAAAATCCACCTAGACTTCACTTGTTATTTGATTCTGAATTAGACTATTTATTCATTCGACTTGTTCCGTAGAAATCCCTAAGTTATATTATTATCTCTTTCGAGACTAACAACATCTAACCCTAGATTGATTAATTGAAATTTCTTTCTAATTAACTCCCTAGTGTTATATTAACTCGATCTATGGATCCCCTTATTAGGTTTCACCCTAATCCGACAAAATCTTATCACCCTATGTCTAGTCATGCAATTAACTCCGCTTAATTATGACAAAGTTACTATTAGACAGGGACTTTTGCTCCTCTGAATAAGCACATTAACTTGAATCAATATCCTGAAATATTGAAGCAAGAATTAAGAATACATAATTAAGAACAAGTCGAATATTTATCATACAATTCAGATAATAATAACAAGATTCGTCTTAGGTTTCATTCTCCTTAGGTATTTAAGGGGTTTAATTCATAATTATAAAGGAAAACATCTCAGAAGAATAATGAATGCAAAACATAAAGAAAACCCAAAAACCCCAGAAGGAAATTGAAGGGAGATCTTCACTCTTGGAGGAGAATCCAGCTTCTGAGATCGATCAATTGGCTTCCGTCGAGTAATTCCTTGCTTCCTACTCTGCGTCCCCTCTTTCCTCCTCTTCTAGGGTGTTTTTATAGGCTTTGGAATGCCTAAGAGCCCTCAAAAGTGGCCTTTTCTGAATAGGACTATACTTGGGCTTGACAGGGACACGCCCGTGTGCGATTGCTTCAAGTCATGGTCAAGGCTGTTAAATAGGCACGAGTTTGTGGTCTACTCGTGTAAGTCGTGTTTCGATTCTGCCAAATTGACACGGGCATGTAGTCTACCCGTGTGAGGAAGTCCAGGCCGTGTTGATTTCTTACATTGGCCCATTTTCTCCATTTTGGCCCGTTTCTTGCTCTTTTTACTCTCCTATGCTTTCCTGAGTATAAAACATGAAATTAAGGGATTAGAAGCATAGAATTCACCAAATCTAAGGAGAAATCATCCATAAAATGTGCTAAGCATGGGATAAAAATATGTATAAATTATGGTTTATCAAGAGACAGAGCCTTGCATAAGGAAAAAGGAAGGGAGTATTGTAAGGATAATAAGAGGGTTGTTAATTTATCCCTTTCAGATTTGGATTTAAGTAATAGAATGAAGGTACTTCTTAGGGAAGCAAATAATACCTGGGTAATTAGAAAGAAATTAGGGTTCAGTGTTCATGGTAATGAAGAAGATTTAGTCGAAGAAATTATGAGAATGGAGATTCAGTAACATGGCTTTCGAAGTCACTGCAAGAGGGGTGATCAGGTTTTTGAGGCAAATATAGGGAGATGAAAAACTCAATCAATATTTGGTGTAGGTGAAGGATGGTGATTCAAGGGATGTTTGGGTTTTTGGTGCATCAAAGGAGATTCAAGACTGCAAAATTTAAGAAATATCGATAGAATGGAGAGAACTTTGGTAAATGCAATGGATGATTATACAGTAATATGGAAATATTCGGAGCTGTCGAGAAGGGTGTTTGGGATTGATTTGTCAACGCTATTTTGGGAAGTTTCATGGAATGGTAATTGTTATTTTGTTGTTTGATTCTCAAGGATTTATTGTTAGGCAAAAATCGATAGAGGAAGTGTGTGAAAATTTAAAAGAAAAGATGGTTTTAGTGTAGTATAGTGGGATTTTTTATATGTATAATGCTTGATATGATGCAGTTTTGTTTACCAGAGATTTTTTGATGATTTTGTCCAAATAGGAGGTGGATTGTTTTAATTATTTCAAAATTGATGATTCATTTTGGTTGGTCTTCTCTTCATGGATGTTTTATGTTCAATATATTTAGGTTTGCAAAAAAGGATTGAGATGGATTGATTGGTGGAGTAGGCCGGTGATTTGTTGCATAGGTGGAGGATCGACGTGGACTCGGGTATTGTTTAGGATTCTTATACTTGGGTTGGATTCAATTCAATGTTGCAGGGGCTGGTTGGAGTGTGTTTGTGGCTTGTTGAGGAGGGTTGTGGGAAGATAAGGGGGTGGTTTTGGTTTATTTTCAGGTTGGTTGTACATTGGAGGTACTAGAAAGGATGGTTCTAGTGGCAATCAAAATGGCTGCAATGATGGTATTGAATTGATTCGGAAGGGGATGGTTTTGGCAAGAGGTTGAGAGTCGAATTTATGCCTCATATCAAGGCAAGATTGGAATGGTGGTAGACTTGGCTAAAGCAAGTTTGGCAAGGAATTCATTGTTTTGAGCATATTGGTAACTTTGTTTTGGTTTTGTTGTTGTGCTCTATTTTAGCATAGTTTGACTGCTATTATTTTCTTGTTTGAACTGGTATGGGCTGAGAGATCTCAATGCCTTTTCTTGTAATCAATTGACTGAGCAAAAAAAAAAAAGTAATTGTCATGTACTCAACTCTGGTAGTAGACAAAGCGACTGTAGTTTGTAAAGTAGCTTTCCAATTGATTGCACAACCTCTGATTGTAAAGATATAGACTGTGAGAGATCTTATTCTATTAAGGTCTCCAACAAAATTGACTTGTAAAGATATAGACTGTGAGAGATCTTATTCTATTAAGGTCTCCAGCAAAATTGACATCAACATATCCAATGACTCCATCTCTGATTCTTCCAAACTGTAAGCAAACATCAATAGTACTTCATAAGTATCTCAAAATCCACTGAACTGCTTTCTAGTGTTCTTTACAGGGATTCACCATGTATATGCTAATTGCAGTGACTGCATATGATAAATCTGGATGTGAACAAACCAGAGCATACGTAAGAGATCTCACTGCACTAGAATATGGAACATGTAACATGTACTCAATCTCATCATCTGATTTGGAGACAAAGCCAATGAAAGTCTGAAATGGGCTTCTAAAGGAGTACTAGCAAGCTTAGCACTCTGCATATTGAACCTGCAAAGAACTTTCTCAATGTACCCCTTCTGACTTAGGTACAATTTACTTGCTTTTCTATCTCTGAGAATCTCCATACCAAATATCTTCTTTGCTGGTCCCAAATCTTTCATCTCAAATTCTTCACTTAGTTGGGCTTTAACCTTTCTTATCTCTCATTTACCATTCACTGCTATAAACATGTCATCAACATAAAGGAGTAGATACATAAAAGAACCATCATTGTTTTTCTTAAAGTAAACACAACTATCAAAATCACTTATTCTGAAATCATGAAAAGTCATAAAGGAATCATACCTCTTGTACCACTGCCCTTCCTCACAGCTACTCTAGCAGGAAAGGTTAGTTGAATCTTTTTGTCTTTAATTTTTAAATTGTAAAGGACAGTTTATTTAACTAAATAAATATAAATAAGTTGTTTATAATGATGTCTATGATTTAGATACTGTAATCTAAGTAAAATTTATTAAAGAATGTCCACTAAAAAGTGTTAGCAATTCTGAATGTGTATGGAAAATGGGTCACTTCCCTTCCAGGAAATAGGAAATGGTTAAATTGAAGTATTAAATCTTGCTGGCTTGACCAAATCAGTTAATAGCATCGGAATCGCTATTTTAAGATGTTAATATAAAGAAAAAATTGTTGAAGCAATTATGAGGATGGAAGTTACAACTGCATTATAAGTTACATAGTTGCTTTATTTAGAGTTAATAATTTTTTAAAACAGTTGTTTTGGATTAGTGTTGTCCTATATTGGAAATCAATCCACCTGGGTTTAGCTTTCTTGCAAACGTTGGCTTTAATTTTATCATCTCCACCATAAACTCAATATGCCCAGCAGAAGCTGCTACATGCAATGGAGTATGAGAAAAAGGCACTTCATCAATACGCTCTAAAACATATGGATTGTAACACCCCCTACCCGTATCCATTGCCAAAATAGGGTACAAGGCATTACCGGAGTTTACTGAACATTTTCAGATAATTCTGAGTCATTTATTATTCAGATTTTGAAAATAATCATAACGTCTCTCTATTGGGCCCTCGAAGCCCCAAACATACACTAGAAACCAAATGGAATTAAATCGAGATTATAAAAAAAATTCGCAAAATCTTAAATTTTATTTTCATCTAAGTACTTACCATTTCAATGCTTCTTGTAATTAAACATATTACCATTCAATCAATAGCTTGTCCTTTGTCTAAGTGTCAAGCCACATAATTGTTAGTATACTTGCATATATTTCATATAAATTCAACATCGATATACTTATTTTCTCGTCATGTCACATTTGAGTTTAATAATTGTCTTTACTTACATAATTTCCTTGTATCAACGTATCAAAGATAATCATATATGTACATGTCATGAAACATATTAATTCTATTACCGTTTCTTTATAAGTATATATCAATCGTTTCATTATATCAATATTTCATGTTTCATCATTTCCATATATTTTAAGTATATTTATTCCGTAAAGTTTATATCAAACTTAACATAAATTATATTCCATGTACTTATTCTTATTTTATTTATATATCTTCATAATTATTTCATACAACTATTTTGTACATATATTTCCATATGACCAGTTCTTGTAAACATTTCACACAACCATTTCATGTAACCATTCGTCATCTAATACGTATTACCTGAATATCAATTGTTCAATAGATATCATAGCGTCTTCCATCCACAGTCTTATTTATCTTTGACATGATGCCATAGTGTCTTTCAACTATGGTCTTACTCATTTTCTATCATGTTGCCATGGTATCTTTCAACCATGGTCTTATTCTTTTCATGTCACGTTGCTACGGTATCTTTCAACCATGGTCTTATTCATTTCCTGTCATGTTGCCATGGTATCTTTCAACCATGGTCTTATTCATTTCCCGTCATGTTGCCATGGTATCTTTCAACCATGGTCTTATTCGTTTCATATCACGTTGCCATGGTATCTTTCAACCATGGTCTTACACATTTCATATCAGGTTGCCATGGTATCTTTCAACCATGGTCTTACACATTTCATATCGTAGAGCACACTCCCTGAACCTCATCCTTACAGTGGGATTACGGTCTAGGCTAAATCCCAGTAATATAAACTCATAGAGTATTGTCGGGATTACGGTCCGAGCTAAATCCTCGCAAGCGACAATTACTCTAATGAGCTTGGATCTGAATTACCAGTCCAGGCTAAATTCAGACCCTAATTTGGATTACCCATCCGGGCTAAATCCATTTTCCACATATTCTTCAGGAGGGCTATATCAGGATAGGATCACCCGTCCGGGCTAGATCTTTTTTACCGTCAATTCCTTTTCAGAGATCCATCGAATTTTCCTTTCATTCAACCGGGATTTCTTCCCATCAAATATGTCAATGTTTCATAAATTTCATATAATGAACATTCAAATCATATTCATATCAAAACATGCATTTCAAGCATTTAAGAATATAATTCAAGTTACGAACTTACCTCATTGCTTGTTTGTGTTTATAATTTCATTAATCCGATATCTTTTCTTTTCCACGATCAAGTCTCATATTTGAGTCGTCTGGATCTTTATAAATAAACTTGATCATCATTCTCATTCATTTCATATTCTAATGCATTTAATTAATGCTTTAGGAAAAGTTACCATTTGCCCTAAACTTTTAATTAATGACGATTTCATCCTTAGGGCAGGAAAATAAAATTCTTGCAATTTAATCCTTATTTCCAGCTATTATTCTCATACATATTGATAACAATCCATGAAGTCTATAAAATATCGAATTTTTCCATAATTTCAACACTTTTCAATTTAATCCATAAAACATGTTTTCCCCTATCTTGAACTAAATTAATAATTTTATTCAATTTTGTAATTTAAATAATAAAATTAATCCATTTCATGCAATTTGGTCATTTTTGACATTTTTACAAAATTACCCATAAAGTTTTACTTTTATTTAATTTAGTCCTTAAGCCTAAAACAGCAAATTAGTCATGCTTGCTGAATATTCATATATATTTTCCTCCTCCTCCTCTCCATTCCACATCCTTAAATTTATATAATATGCTTATAAGTAACATTATCAATAATTTCACTATTTACTTATATGTATATTCAAAGCTGTCCATTTGAGTCATAGTCACTAAATTATTTATTTCTTGAGTTACAGAAGTCCAAATTAATATATGTAAATTTTATATGAAACTATACTCACATATATTCTTACCATAAAATTTTCAGAATTTTTGGTTTATCCAATTAGTACAGTTTATTCATTAAAGTCACCCCTGTTCTGCTGTCTGACAGTTCTAACCCTTCTTCACTAAAAATTAATTATCTCCTTGTACAGAATTAAAATGATGTTCTAGTTTTTTTCTAATAAAATTAGACTCATTAAGGATTCTATACATATAAATTTAAGCTCCTAATTATTTTTATTCATTTTTTTATGATTTTTCAAAGTCTGAACAGGGGAACCATAATTCATTCTGACCTTGTCTCACAAAATTCATTATATCTCAAAATTTACAAATACATTGCTTACACTGTTTCTTCTATGAGAACCTAGACTCAATAAGCTTTAATTCAATATTTTTTTAATCTTATAATTCAATTTCTACAATTTATGGTGATTTTTTAAAGTTAGAATACTGCTGCTGTCTAGAACTGTTTTAGTGCAAGATATTAATTACCATGTTAATAACACCCTTATTTTCTTTCTCTTCACTATTTCTCTTCACTTTCTCTTATTTTCTCTTCATTAACATATCAAGAACATAGGACCATATGTAAGGAAACTCTACATTAACATCAATCCCAAGCTTTTTCAATAATATCAAACTCAAAAATATATTGAAATCATGATGTTCTTACCTTGTTCTATTGATTCCAACCTTCATCTTGATTTTCTCTCTCCATCAGCCTCCATTTCTTGAATCCAACTTGATATTTTAACTTCCCATAGCCTCCTTAACATTTTTCTCTCTTGGTAACTAAGGAAATTCTTTTGATTTTTGGGTGAAAATGGTGAATTTTTGGTAGAAGGACCAAATTGTAAAGAAAAGAAAGTTTCTTTCTTCCTTTTCTCTTCATACGTTGGGTGCATGGGAAAAGATGATGATTTTTCATCTTTCTTTCCTTATATATACTAAATAAAATAATAATAAAATAATAAAATATCATTTTAAAATTAAATTAAAATATTAATAAATTATTATTTATTTATTTAATCTAAAATATTTCCAACATCATCATTGCTTTCTAGATTTCTCTCTCTTCCAATTGACCATTTTGCCATTATTATCTTTTAAAATTCCATCCTTGAGTCATCATTTAATTTGGTAAAATTATAATTTAGTCCCTCATAGTTCTTCACCTATTCAATTTGGTCCTAATTCATCCATTTTCCTTAGTTTCTAGATCATTCCACTCTTAAAATATTTACACTATTGGTCCTTCAACTTTTTCGTATTTACACTTTAACCCCTCAAATTTTGAGTATTTACTCTTGTGCAACAAAACTTTTCTCACTTTTACAATTTAGTCCTTTCTTGAATTAATATATCATAATATACTTCTCAATTTTGACATAACTCAAAATTTCCCTTTTTGTCACTTTATTTCCTTATTTTACTATATCAAGAATAATATCTTACTGTAAAAGTTTTCGGGGTATTACATGAATCATTCAGAATCAATTCATACAATAGGTTAATATCTCCTGTTTGGGCAGCCTCTATCATCCTCTCATCCATAGCTTTTTTTGGGGGGTAATAAATTAGGCAGTAAATTTTCAGATTACTGAAAGCTGAAGAAATTTGCAACAAATACATAAAGAAGAAAGAACCAGAAGACAATATAGAAAAGGAAATACAACCTATATTCTGCAAAAACACAGGCATCTGACCGCAATTTATACATGATTTGAACACTCTAGTTTGAGAAAACAAATTTCTTCCAAGGTCCAAAGAAATTTCCAAGTACTAAAGCCACAGAAATTAGGTTTATTTTATACATTACATAAACGCACTAATTTGAGAAAATAAACACCTTCAAAGGTCCAAGGGAATTTCCAACTAGAAAGCCTTGGACGAAACAAAAAGCAAGTTGAAGGAACGGTAAAGATTATTTAAAAAATCCTATTTATGGGGTAAAAGTAAGTGCAGTAAAACTCAATTGAATTTTAAAAAATCGAAAAAATCTGGATTTTTAATTATTTAAATTGAGTTATTTGATTTTTTGAGTCAACTCAAATAAGTAACTTAAAAACTTAAATAATTTGAAAATTTTAAATAATTTGAATATCGACTAATGTAAATATCCTTTTGATATCTGTAAATTTTGAAAATGAGTATGATTACAAAAAAAATCAAAATATTTATAAAAATTCTAAAATTTATATTTTTAAAAATTATAAAAATTCTAAAAGATATATAAAAAGTTAAAAATTTTAAAAATTTCTAAAATAATAATTTTGGGGCCTAAGTAAGTTAATTAATACTTTGAAAAATTTTCAAATATATATGATTTTAAATTAATTATATTATAACAAGATTTTAATTTGACATGTTTAATTTTTTAAAATTTAACTTGAACAAATTTACTCTATTCAAATTAAATTTATTTTACTCAATTTGATTTAAAAATAAAATAAAATAAATTTAACTCGAGTGAAGAAGATAAAATAGTACTCCTTAATTTAATTAACTCTAAAATTTTTCACTCGATTCGATTAAATCCTTAACTTTAATAATTGCTATATATAAATAATAATCCAAGTAATCATTCCCTTTACTTTTCACTTTACCTTTATAATGACGAAGGTTCTCTTTATATATATATATAATTTCTTTTTCAAATTTTCTTGACGTATGGCATGCCTAAGAACTTTATCTAATTTTCTAGTTGGGTCAATGAACTTCTCTAATAAAAAAAGTAGAAATTCTATGAATTCATATGATGATTTGAAAATTAGGGTATTTATCGTTTCAAAATTGACCTAAATTCGAGATGTATTAATTATATTTATTATTTCAAGCTTTATTCAGTTTATATATTTTAAAAAATAATAATAATTATATAATAACAAAAGTCCCTCGATACTAAAAAAGGAATAAGAGAGCGGTACAAGAGATAAGGGAACTAATTAACCCAATAACTACTCCATCACCATCCCTAATACAAACCCCAAAGACGTAAAGTGCTATAAGAATCAACGAAGAGAATGGATGACGTGGTAGGAGATTTGCTGTTAAAAAACACAATTGGACCACTCTCACCGTTTTGCCCGTTGTGGACCGGAACCCATCGGTCCAATCCAACGTAGAATTGTTATCTTCTGACAACTTGGTCTGTTCTTTCAAAAAAAAAAAATTTTGTTTTTTTTTTCAAGGCTTAAATTTATATCAATTCAAAACCCTTTAAAAACAATATTATTTACGTATAAGGTTGATTATTTGTGTGAAATTATATAATAAAGATTAAAAGTTAAAATATACTTTAAATTTTTAAATACTTTAAACATTTGGAATTTAGACCCTACTTTATACATTAAGAATACAATAAAATTTAGTTACTATTTATATTTTGTCTTGTGAAAATAATCTACCAAGTACTGAATAGAATATAACAAAAATTTAATTTTATAAAGAATTAATAGTAGAAGATGGAGGAAGGATTGAAACAATTTTGAGAATTTTTGGAATAGTTTCCAAATAAAATCCTACTCCTATTTATAAAAATTTCTCATATCTTTGGGAAGAGACATAACTTTCAATAGTTGTTTTTTTATTAACCACATCTTTAAAATAAATATAATTATTTAACTAATATCTTTTAAATAAACATAACTATTTAATTAATGTTGCTTGAATAATTATAATATTTTGTAAAAATCAAATGATATAACTTTTGAATTTTAATCAATAACACTATTTTATTTATAATTATTGAAACACTATAAATATTTGAAAATATTTCAAGACTAATTAAATGAATGAAGTTCTCCAATCAATAAAGTTGAAATGCTACTAAAGATACATGAATTAAAAACAATAATAATATTATTATATAACTATTATGAATGTTTTATTATTAAGATCTCCATTAAAATTAAGATAAATTTAATGTACTTTAAGATTTTAATATTCACTGGAATTAGAATTTTATTTCATTTTTATTTATATTTCTATAAATATAAATTTTGAAGAAGTATTGTGGATTAATAAAGTTTGTAAATTTATAATTTTCATCATAATTTTATTTTTTAGTTTAACTATTAGCCTTTTCAATAAAATAAATAATGATTTATTTTCTTTTCTTGATATCAAGGTGGCTTCCTCGTTCACACCACGGGGAACCATTTTCTTCAAACTTTTGACTATGGAAGAAGCAATATTGCTTTTAACCTTGACCACTACCAAAAGTATATACTTTGTTTGTCCGCCCTTTTTGACTTTATATTGTTTCCTTGTTGACCTCAATTGACGGACAATACCAGTCTTTAATTTTTGAATGAATTGCTTTCGGTGGATAAACCCTTCCAACGTTTCTCCTGCTATTGTCAATTGGTCCCTTCCTCATAGCTGCTCCTACAGGAAAAGCTAGTGAAATTGTATAGATTAATCTTAAGAGATGGAAATATTTTGAGGTCGCATTGATGAGGTAGAGTGGTTTTTAACACTCTCTACTTTAGTGATTAATTTGACTTTTTATAAAAGATTAATAATTAAATTTAGTTCAAAAACAACTAGACTAAATTTACGAAATTCAGTTGATTAATCCATTTTGTTTGTTTTCGTTCATCTCTTGTATGGTGACGATTGGTTTGTTTGTATTGTGGGAAAGCAGTGTGGTTCAGTTAGGAGCATAAGTGGCGTTGCATTGTTGATTGTAATGATAAAATAAATGTGGGAATGTGTTGCTTATGCCTGTGGCTAGTATTAGTTGTTTATTCTTCCTCTTTGTGAAGTTTCCGAGAATCCCAAACTTGGCAAGCTTTGCCTTTGGATTGAAAATTTTAAAATGAGTTAGTGGAATGTTTTTGTCTTTAGTTTTTAAATTGTAAAAGAATAATTGATTTGATTAAATAAATATAAATAAGTTGATTATAACTATGTCTATGGTTTAGATATTGTAATATAACTAAACTTCATTAAAGAATATCCACAAATGTAAACAATTCTGAATCTGTATAGGAAAAGGGTCCCTTCCTTTCAGAAAATAGGATATGATTAAATATAAGTATTAAATCATGCTAGCTTGACCAAATTTTAAAAGTTTATTACATTACACAATAATTTACCAACTTCTTTGTAGAAAGAATAATAAATTTTATTTTATTATTAAAATTACATTATTTCTTTATTATTTATTGGAATGTGCATTGTTTAAGGTACAACCTCATTCATGTAATAGAAAGGTGGATATTGAAAAGATGAATATGGCAAACCTAGAAATAGCTTAGTTTTAAATCAACACAAAGGAGAAATCATCGTTGACGCAAGTTCACAATGTTTGATTCTCATTTGTTAGTGTTTTGTACAAAAATCTTAAATTTAAGAGAAAATTGTTTGTTTCTAATAGCTACAATGTGTAAAGCAACGTTTCTATTCAGGTTAATTTAGGATTAAGATATGTTATATTATGAATGTCATAAGTGAATAAATTCATAAATGGATTTAAGATCTATTATACTTGGGTCATATCCGATGTACTGCCAGTCACATTTATTTCTCTATCTTTTAGGATTCATCTGCTTTAATGCTCAAGACAAAATATTTATCCAATTGAACTTGATAGATGACATATTAGTCTTTCAATCAGCTTACTCATTTCCTCTTAGATTAAGAACATGTTTAAGTTCGTCTACAAATATAAGTTGTTTTTCTGTATTACAACCCAACCATGTAATACCGCTTAGTATTAGTTAAACATAGACAACTAGTGAGCGAATATTTTCTTCCATTTTGCTTTTCATGTAAAAACCATTGAAGACAATATACAAATGATATTAATGTAATTTGTGAAATTTTATTAAATCAATTTTGTTCGAAAAAAATTACAAGTATACAAACGAATATACTACACTTAGGGCACCAAATCCAATTGAAATTTTGGAGGATTTGAGTAAAAATATTAAGCCTAAAAATTAAGCTTGAACATTCCAGGAGCAAGCCCAGCTTGGCTCGACCATTTTTTCTAAGTATGTAATGTTTTATATTTTGTTATATCTATATATTATGTTATTTATAACACATAAAAATTAAATTTATAGTAATATAGAAAAATACTATAATGTAAACATTAAAAAATCTTAAGATGACTATATATAAAATATTAATAAATATAAAATATAAAATCATTAAATATTAAATTAAAAAATATTATAAACATACAATTTTTCAAAATTTTAAAAAATAATATAGACGGTCCTAAAATGGGCTTGAGTTACCATTTACAAATATGGATCAGTTTTAGCAAACTTTTGGGCCCATATTTTGGATCGAGTCAGGCTTGGATAAATATAAAGTATGTTAATATCATGTTTAGGCCCACTCAAACTCGGCCTGGCCGACCCATGAACACCTCTAATTATAATTTATCTAATATTTTAGCAAGTTGAGATTGTAATTTACCTTGTATGTTGATTTTATCAATATTATTTTTTCTCTAAACTTTTTATTTTAGATTACATTGTATAAGATCTAATGTATCATTTAGTAATTAAATTAACAATTATAAAATAGAATCACTCTTAAAAAGTACATATTGTAGAATGCTATTTTGGTTAATCACATTTAACGGTGTGTACCCAATGATATGTATTATGATTATTTTCGCAATTAAGAAATACATTCCCGTTTAATTAAATTAGAAATGAAATGGAAGTGACGACCGTGTCATCACCGGCTTTGGAAAGACTAGGGTCGTCGATTCCTTTGGGGATTGAATTTGTGACAAAAAATTTAGGAACAAAGATTCAAATATGAATTCCCCATATTTGGCAGGGGAAGACTTAAGGCAAGAGAAGGCTTTATTTAAAGATAAAGTCATTTCGAATGTAACAGACATAGTGGGATATTCTTGAAATTTAATGGAGAATGATGAGTTGGAGTTCTTGGAAGAAGATGTTAGGGTTTATATGGACAGACCATACCCTAAAATCTTCCTTTTTGACTGAATACAAGAAATGTTGGACAAAAATACAAAGCCATTCTCAATAGAATCCAAGCTCTTTGGAAACCAGTTGGTTTGTTTCAGATAATTGATATCAATAACAAGTATTACCTAGTTATGTTCTCCATGAATCAGGACTATATAAAAGTATTGACTGAGGACCTTGGGTAGTGTTTGGACACTATCAAATAGTCCAACTATGGAGTCAGGATTTCTTAACAAAAGAACATTTTCCCTCTAAACTTGTAGTGTAGATGCGAATGTCGGCCCTACAATATAGGTTTTACAATAAACAGTTGTTAAAATTCGTTGCACGAACGTTAGGAAAGGTGATTAAAGTAGGCTATAATACAACAATAGGAAGGGGAGGCAAGTTTGCAAGATTTGCCATTGTTGTTGATCTCAATAAACCATTAATAGCTTTTGTTGGCATTAATGGAACCCCATACTGTGCTGAATATGAGGGATTGTCATCAATCTGTTATCAATGTGGACGGTACGATCATAATCGGGAGAACTGCTCAACAATTATAAAAGATTCGATATTAGTAAACCATGTGGTGAATAGCTCAAAAAATTTGCCATCGAGGGCTGAGAATATCGTGGCTGGGCAGAACTGTTATGGACCATGGATGAAAGTGTCGAGCTGAAAAAGAATACCAGCAAGATGTTATGAAATGACCATTCATGCTAACTACAAACTGCAAGCTCACCAAATGTACGAGCTCACCAAAGATGTGAGCTCACCAAGACTGCAAGCTCACCAAGCATGAGAGCTCACCTGCGAGCTCTTCATTTTGCAAGTTGCCAACTTGCCAACTTGCCAACTTGCACTGAAATGGTAATAAGTTTTGATTAAACATTTTGACAGGCAATTAGATAGAAATCAACAAATGAAAAAGAAAGTAATATGAATCTAGTCACTGAATTAAGCTTTTGTTACTATTTTTAGCTTATTTAAGCATGATTTTTCATGTAAACTATATATTAGTTTTTAATGAAATAGTTTACCAAAAATTAACTTTTCAATTTTTCATCTTTTTTGCTTCTATTTCAACCTTTCATTCATAAAAAATCCAAGAATTGGTATCGACAGCCATTTATCTTTGGGGACTATTTTTCATAAAAATGTCTTCAGCAAACTTTACATATCTGGTTTTACATGTGAAAACTACCACATCTAGGGAGTAAAAATGAAAACCTATTTTCAAGCCTTTGATCTTTGGAAGATTGTAAATGCTGAACTAGAACCACCAGTGTTGAGACGAAATCCCACTCTTACTCAAATGAAACAGCACAGTGAGGAATGCACCAAAAAGCGATGTCTTACCTGCCAAATGGTGTTTCAGATGTGATTTTCACAAGAATAATAGCTTGTTAAACTCTCAAACAAGCTTGGGATAAGCTCAATGAGGAGTTTCAGAGATCACAAAAGACAAAGTAGCAACAGATGATAAATCTCAGACAAGATTTTAAAAACCTCAAGATGAAAGAAGTTGAAATGGTAAAAAAATATTCAAATCGAATCATGGCAGTGGTGAACCAGATAAGACTGCTAGGTGATCAGTTCCCTGATAGTCGAGTTGTTGAGAAGGTGATTACCATACTTCTTGAGAGATACTAAGCAAAGATATGCTCACTGAAAGATTCAAAGGATCTATCAACCATCTCACTCTCAGAGCTAATCAATGCTTTGTATGCCCTAGAAAAAAAAGGGCAAGCAGAGAAGAAGGACATGCTGAAGGAGCTTTTCAAGCTAAAAACAGAGAGGCTGCGAACTCTTCAAGTCAGAAAGTAAAGAAGGGTTGGTCAGACAAAAAGGAGAAGTCAAAGAAATATAGTGGAAAGAAAAAGTATCCTCCGTGTTGGCACTGCAAGAAGATGGGTCATCCTAAAAAATTCTATTGGCTCAGGCCTGATGCTCAATGCAAAAACTGCAAGCAGCTTGGTTATGTAGAGAAAGTATGCAAAAACAAAGGGTATACTCAACAACAAAATGCAGAGGCACAAACAGCAGAAGCAGAAGAACTCATGTTCATAGCATCCTACGAAGCCTAGCTCGCAACACCATGCAAACTCACCAACAGAGCAAAAAAGAATTGGCTTGTAAATAGTGGGTGTACAAGTCACATGATAGCAGATGCAAACATCTTCAAGAATGTTGATAAAAAGTTTCATTTCAAGGTGAAAGTCAGAAATGGCCAATATATTGAAGCAGTTGGAAACGGAAATTTTTTAATCAAAACTCCATTAGGTACTAAACTTGTCACAGATGTTCTTTTAGTTCCTAACATAGATTAAAACTTGCTAAGTGTAGGACAGCTGCTCTAAAAAAATTACTCTGTGGTATTCAAAGACAACAAATGTCTAATTCTTGATTCAAGTGGATGTGAGCTCATATCAACAAAGATGACAGATAGAAGTTTTACTGTCAACTAGAACTTAGTAACTTCAGCAATATATACTAGCTCTCTGGATGAAATAAAACTGTAGCACAGAAGAATGGGACATGTTAGCTACAAATCTTTAAGTTTAATGTCCAAGAATAACCTGGTTGAAAATCTGTCAAAAATAGCTGATCATGAAGATGTATGCAAAGTATGTCAGCTTGGGAAACATGCGAGGTCTCCATTTCCTGTGAACACAACATGGCGAGCCACCGAAAAATTACACTTAGTACATACTAACATCTGCGGACCCATGAAAACAAGTTCGCTAAATAGAAGTACGTACTTTGTGTTGTTCATAGATGATAGTACAAGGTTCTGTTAGGTGTATTTCATAAAGAACAAGTCTGAGGTGGCTAAAATATTCTTCAAGTTTAAAGCTATGGTTGAAAACCAAAGTGATTGCAAGCTTAAAATGGTAAGATCAGATAATGGGGCAGAATACACATCAAAGAAGTTTGAAAAGTTCTGTGAAGAGTCTAGTGTTCACCATCAATTGAGCAATGTATACACTCCATATCAAAATGGAGTAAATGAAAGAAAGAATAGAAACTATGATGAATATGGCTCGCTGCTTACTATTTGAAAGTAAACTACCAAATGATTTTTGGGCAGAGGCAGTAAACACTGCTGCTTACTTAGTAAACAGACTACCTACTAAAGCTATTGAAGGAAAGACACCATTTGAAGCCTGGTATGGTTTTAAATCTTCTGTCTCACATTTAAAAGTATTTGGTTGCACTTATTTTGTTCATGTTCCAAAAGAGAAAAGAAGTGAGCTGGACAGTAGATCATAACCAGGGATATTTGTTGGATATTTCAGTGTTAAGAAAGGATACAAAATTTATAATCCTTTCACCAAAAAGGTGACCACAAGCAGAGATATGAAGTTCGATGAAACAAAAATCTAGAATTGGACTACAACAGAGGAGGAGAAGTGTGAACAAGGGAGTCCAAGACCAAATCTGTAGACCACTGTAAACCAAAATGAAAATGATGCAGTTGATGAACAACCAGTGCAAGGAACCAAGTCCATCACTAAAATCTATCAACAATGTAATCTAGCGAAGTAATAACCAATCACTTTTGAAGAAGCTACTCAAGAAGCTGAATGGCGAACAACTATGAAAGATGAGATCACCATGATTAACAAAACATGGGAGCTTGTGGATAGACCAGTTCACAAGAAAGTAATTGGTGTCAAATAGGTGTTTAGAACCAAGATAAATCCTGATGGATCAGTCAACAGATATAAAGCGAGGTTGGTTGTGAAGGGGTTTAGCCAACTATATGGAGTAGACTTCAGTGAAACCTTTTCCCCTGTTGCAAGCTTAGACACAATAAGACTTCTACTGACTCTTGCTACCCAAAAGGGTTGGAGAATACATCTGATGGATGTGAATTCAACCTTCCTAAATGGTTATTTGAAGGAAGAGATTTATTTCAAACAACCACAAGGGTTCATAGTGCCTGGGTGTGAGGCTAAGGTGTATAAACTGCACAAAGTGCTATATAGTTTGAAGCAAGCACCAAGAGCGTGGTGTCAAAGAATTGACAGTCACCTTACAGAGATAGGTTTTGAAAGAAGCATCAGCGAGCCCACTTTATATGTGAAGAAAACTGGTAATCAAATACTCCTCATTATTTCATTATATGTCAATGATTTACTTGTAATTGGCAGCAGCAACAACAAGCTGGTAATTATGTTCAAAGATCAGATGTAAGATAAGTTTGAAATGTTAGACTTAGGTGAAATGACATACTTCTTCGGTCTAAAGGTGAACAGAGCTCACAATACAATCTTCATAAACCAGAAGGGGTCCACTATAAAAATCATGCGAAGATATAACATAGAGAATTATAAACCTGTGAGTACCCCTATTGCTCAAGGTGAGAAGCTCACCAGCAATGAAGATGTTAAAAAGGTTGATGAAACAAGCTACAAAAGCTTGGTAGGATGTCTGCTTTACTTGACAACATCCAAACCTGACATTATGTTTGTTGTAAGTCTATTGTCAAGGTTCATGTATTGTTGCAACGTGAACCACTATAAGGCAGCAAAAAGAGTTCTACGACACATAAGAGGAACTCTATATCATGGAATGAAGTTTATAAGAACTGAAAAGATCAAGCTACTTGGGTATTCAGACAGTGATTGGACTGGATCTTTTGAAGAAATGAAGAGTACTTCAGGCTATTTCTTCACTTTAGGATTAAGTGCGTTCTGTTGGAGCTCAAAGAAGCAAGAAATAGTAGCATAGTCAACTGCTAAAGTTGAGTATGTCGCAGCTGCAACTGCTGTAAATCAAGCCATTTGGTTAAGAAAACTACTGAATGATTTAAATTTGAAGCAAGAAGAAGCAACAGAGATCAAGTGTGATAACCAATTAGCTGTTGCAATTGAAAAAATTCTGGTGTTCCATGGTAGAACAAAATACTTCAAAATCAAGTATCACTTTGTGAGAGAAGTGGAGCAAGCCAACGAAGTCACATTAGTTCACTGCAGTTCATAAGATCAGTTAGTTGATATTTTAACAAAACCTCTTGGAAAGATGAGGTTTGAAAATCTAAGTTATGATATTGGAGTTCGAAGCATGGAGGTCAAGGAGGAGTGTTGCGAAATGACCGTCCATGCTAACTGCGGTGCGAGCTCACCGAGAACTGTGAGCTCACTAGATGTACGAGCTCACCAAAAGATGCGAGCTCACTAAGACTATGAGCTCACCAAGTATGAGAGCTCACCTGCGAGCTCTTCACTCTGCAAGTTGCCAACTTTCCAACTCACCAACTTGCATTGAAACGGTGATAAGTTTTGATTAATCATTTTGATAGGAGATAAGATAGAAATCAGCAAATGAAAAAGAACGTTATATGAATCTAGTCACTGAATTAAGCCAAGTTGTAATATTTTATTACTATTTTTAGCTTATTTAAGCATGATTTTTCATGTAAACTATGTATCAGTTTTTAATGAAATAGTTCACCAAAAATTAACTTCTCCATTTTTCATCTTTTTTGCTTCTGTTTCAACCTCTCCTTTATCAAAAATCCAAAACAAAACTAACGGTAGAAAACTAGAATGAAAAACATCAGGCTGGGATTAAGAAAATTCTGAATTCTATGCGATTTGACATCCTTTCGAATCTAGAGGAAACAAATTTTGTGGATCAATTAAGAGTTGATATCGGGGAAATTACTGAGGATAAAGAGCAAGAAAATTGAAAGAAAAATAATAAAGGGAAAATGGTGGAGATTGAGGGGATATTGCAGAGAAAAAAATGACAAAACAGAAAGGAACAACTAAAAAGTTCTTTTAAGAGAAGAAATATTGAAGTGGGTCAGGGTAGTCACGAAATAAGCCTTAATGGTAGGTCAATTGACATGTTACCTTCGGTAGACATGAGAGATTGTAGTGTAAGTGGGCCGAATGTAAACAAGATGAGTGATATTTCTCATTTGATAATTGAGAAAGAAACGACCCTTCAAAGTACGTGCCATAGAGCTGTATTAATAGATGAAGGTGTCAATACAAGGATGAGAAGTGGAATGCATGGATCATGCAAGAATAAATGATCGTTGAGCTTGAAAAACAAAGTCTTTTCTATGAGAGAAATAACAAAAAAGATTCCAGAAGGTGAGGAAAAGATTTGAACAAAAAAGACCTGCAAAAACCATACTGGCATAATGGGTTGAAGCCTTTTCTCATAACCTTAGTGATGCAAATGGAATTTCTAATATAGACAATGTAAATGAGGTACCTATGGAAGTGTCAATTGGAGAGTTCAATAAACAAGATAAAATCTCTTTAATAAATAGTCCAATTGTGGAGGATCGTTTCCATTAGGGAGAGGGCGGTGAACCAGGAACTTTGATACAATGAGGGTTATCGCCATCAGCACAAGAAGTGTGTCTCCTCTTAACTCAATTTTTATGGATTTTAAAATAATTTGTTGGAATTGCCAAGGAGTTGCTAGCTCTAAGTTTAGTGTTGTTGTAAAAAATTTGCTACAAATTCAAAAATTGAATGTTTTGGTTTGATGGAAATGAGAGTGAGTGGTAAAAATACAAATGAGATCATCCAGAAAACTACTTTTGAAAACTCATTCAAAATAGAAGCGAGGAGGTTTTTAGGTGGAATCTGACTCCTTTGGAGACATAATATGAAGATTGATATATTTGAGGTGTCAAATCAGTTTATTATTTGAGGTGTCAAATCAGTTTATTCATTGTAAATGCATAGGAAAATGGAGGAAACAACTCTTTCTTTTTACCGTTGTTTATGCAAGTTCCAATACAGTAAAACGTAAGTTAGTGTGGTATCATCTTGCAAATTTAATCCCTCAAGAAAGAGTGCCATGGTTGCTTGTAGGTGATTTTAATGTTGTAATTTCTTACAAGGAAAGAAAGAGAGGGTTTGGAACCATATTGGCACTAATCCTATGTTAAAGCTCAGTACTATTAATCAAAGAAGATCGAATAGGGTTAGCATGTTAAAGTTTTTTGATGACAATTGGTGTGATACTAAGGAAATATTGCAAAATATGGCCACTCAGTTTTATTAGAACATGTTCACTAATGATTTAACAATTAGCATTAGTTTTTCTCTTTAAGGTCAATTTTATAATATGTTTGTTGCTGAGAATATATCTTTGAAGGCCACAATAACAAATGAGGAGATACATAGGGTTGTGTTTGAGATGGCCCCTTTAAAATGGCCAGGTTGGGACATAGTGTATGTGAATTTGAGAGGAATATCTAGAATGATAGTAAATTTGAGAGTTGGATCAATTGAACACTCCTAGTTTTGATTTCGAATGTGGAGAATCTAGAAAATCTAGCCCAATTTCAGCCAATCAATCTTTCTACGGTGTTGTATAACATTGTGACCAAAGTCATAGTTAACAAGTTAAAACCCTTAATGTAGAAATGGGTTCTATCGAATCAATCAAGTTTTGATTCTGGAAGGAATATAACAGACAACATTATTGTTGCTTAGGAGGTCATTCATTCTATGCGTAAGAAAGTAGGAAAGAAAGGATTGATGACTATTAAAATCGACTTGGAAAAAGCCTATGATAGGCTTTACTTGGATTTCATTAAGGAGACATTGAAAGATATTGGTATACCAAATAATTTCTGAAGTCTAATTATGCATTGCATTAGGTCGTCGACCATGCAAGTTATATGGAATGGGAACTTATCTAATGTCTTTATTCCCTCTCGAGGAATAAGACAAGGTGACCTCTATCGCCTTATCTCCTTGTTCTCTATATGGAATGTAACACCCCTAACCCATATTCGTCGCCGGAATAGGGTTACAAGGAATTACCGGATAATACACATCATTCACTTTTATTTATGCATTTATTATCATAAACCATTCGTAAACATTCAAATTGTCCTTTATAAGGTTTTATGAAACCTTAAAACATGCTTAAGAGTGGTTCAGGACTAAACCGATCAGACATAGGAATTTTCGAAAACCTAGAAAAATTTTGAATTCATAAGTCACATGCCCGTGTGAGAAGGCCGTGTGCCTCATACAGCTACTGGACATGTCCGTGTCACAGGTCATGTGAAAACAGAGCATACATACTGACTTGCACCACACGGCTGGAGACATACCCGTGTGCCTTGGCCGTGGAAAAACTGGAATGGTTACTGACTTGGGTCATACGGCCGACCACATGCCCTTGTGTCTAGTCCGTGTAACCCTTGAAATAGCCACACATGCCCATGTGCCAAGGCTGTGTGCCTCACATGGCCACTAGACACACCTGTGTCTCTAGGCCGTGCTCAAGACTAACTTGAATTTCTAATTATTCTCCAGGGGACACACGGCCGTGTATTATGACCTTGTGTCACACACGGCTGAGACACAAGCTCGGGTTTCTGCTCGTATGGACAAAAATAGGCCATTTGAAAAGCCAATTTGCCACCCTTTCCACAAGCACACATAGCAACCAAAATAGCACTATTTCAATATATCTTTAAGCAACCAAAACATGCCAATTCATACTCATATCATGCCATCTATTCACAACCATTTCGACCATTCAATTCCATATTTAAAACATACCAAATCATTATGCCAAAACTATCACAATTTACCTAATTCCAAATGCATTAACACATCAATTAACAACTAACCAAATAAGCCAACATATAAGGTATTACATACATCACATATATAACACTTACCAAACACAATTCAAGCTAACTTTAATGGTAATACATACCAACATTCACAAGCCAAATCTCATGGATAATATCATAGTTCAAAACACATCAAAATGATACTAGACTATACATGCCATATACCATATATACAAGGCTCTCAAAAGTACCAACGAGATGATTGATAGTGTAATGACGTTTCCTGATGATCCCTAAGTCCAAGCTAGCTTTGATTATCTATAAAACATGAAAAGAACACACAAAATAAGCTTTAAAAGCTTAGTAAGTCATATAAAAATAAAGCTATCATATGAATCTTTACATATCAATTCATATATGCTAAACATAACTAATCACATACACAAGTCCACAAACCTTTCTCATTGAACACATATTCAATATTT
The DNA here is from genome assembly GCF_025698485.1 of Gossypium arboreum. Lineage (NCBI taxonomy): Eukaryota > Viridiplantae > Streptophyta > Magnoliopsida > Malvales > Malvaceae > Gossypium > Gossypium arboreum. The sequence continues at coordinate 125,243,038 of NC_069079.1, read as the reverse complement.
TAATCAAATTCATCATTTACTTCACTTCTCAAAACTCATATGAATCTCATACATACCTGAGTCACTTAGCTTATTCACATATTCTTTCCCAGCTTGAATTTTCCCGTTGAACCGTTCGGAATCATTAAGGATACTCGGCAATCACATAAGCTCGTACAATGCCATATCCCAGATATGGTTTTACATGTTATCACATATCGATGCCACTGTCCCAGACAGGGTCTTACACAAAATCAATTTACGATGCCAACGTCCCAGACATGGTCTTACACGTAATCACATATCGATAACCTAATGTCATGACATTCGTATCCTATACTATTCCTAAGGTTCGTATGGGACTTTCAGATATCGTAACTCTGTCAATTCTTGCTCATGATTTTTCATTCAACATTTATAACATTTCAATGATAAATATACACATCTAATTCAAATTAAAGGCATTCATTTGTATATGAACTTATCTCGTAGTCGGAATAGACGAACGAAATCGACTATTCATTAACTTTTGATTTTCCTCGATCTAAATCTGTTTTCTTTCGTTCTTAATCTATATACAGTCAAATTTAACTTATTTAATCACATATTCATTCAATTCAATCCACAAACACATATTAAGGCATTTTTTTCACTTTAGCCCTAAACTTTCACATTTCTTACAATTTAGTCCTTATTTCACAAATACACAAAATTACACAATTTCTTTCAAATACATGCTAGTAAAATTTCTATAGGCTCCATAACAGCCTATATTTATCAAAATTTCACACATTTAACCACACATTTTCATATTTTCACAAATTAGTACCTTTTATGAAATTTCACTAAAAATCACTTTACATAACATGATAATCTATCAACAAATACTCATTTTTCATCATCAAACATTCAAGAACACATGAATTCATCAATGGAAACTTTCAAAATTATCAACACTTTCAAAAATTGAGGCATGGGCTAGCTCGTACTCAAAGCAACGATTTCAAAAAGCGTAAAAATCATCAAAAGTCGAGTTCAAAACATACCTTAATCAAGATGAACAAGGGCCGAATCTTCTAATATTTATTGGTCTATTTGCCACATAAGGACCTAAAATTTAAGGTTATATAGCTATTAGACACCTTTAGCTAATAGAACAACACTTTTACATTTTACGCGATTTAGTCCTTTTGTCAAATTAACCATCCAATCGATAAAATTAAAACACAAAACTTTCACACATATCTAAACACATGCTATAGACACTAAAAATAATATTAAAATATTTTTCTGATCTCAGATTTGTGGTTCCAAAACCACTGTTCCAATTTAAGCTAAAACCGGACTGTTACATGGAACGACTAGCTCATTAGATTAATTTTGAAGTTCAACGAGGAGGTTGGAAGCCTATTAACTTGCTAAGCTTTGTCCGAGTATCTCACACGTTTCTTTGCAAATGACTTAATCCTTTTTAGAGAAGTGTCCGTGGATCAGATGTTGGTTATGTGGAAGGTACTTGAGTATTTTTGTGACAAACCCAGCCATAGGTAAATGCTCAGAAAAATAATATTTTTTTCTCCAGGAATATGACACAAGATTTGAAGTTGAGTATCAATGGTCGTCTTGGTTTCTCCCGTGTGGATAATTTGGGAAAGTATTTAGGTGTTCCAATGCTTCGTCAAAGAGTAGCAAAAGACACTTTCCAATATATAGTGGGTATCATGAGGGAAAAATTGATAGGATGGAAGGCTAAACTACTTTTGCTACCAGGTCAAATAATGTTAGTTAAAGAAGCATTAGTAGCTATTCCTATTTATGTTATGCAGTCGACGGTAATCTTGGAAGGAGTCTATACTAAAATGGAGAGGATCATTCGTAGTTTTGTCTAGGGTCATACTAAGAAAAAAAGGATAAGTCTTCTTAAACAGGATTCAAACCTAGAACCTCACACACACAAGCATAACACTTAACCACTAAACCAAATTAATTCACTTCTCTTAATTTCACAATCTAAACTAAAAAAATCAAAACGTAACCCTCTAGGTTTCACAAACCCAATTTCTTCTAACCCGATTTTCAAGATGTGACAACTCTCCTCTTAAAAGAATTCGTCATCGAAATTCCGACTAACACACCATTCACTTAACCACAAAATCTAAAATTTCACATTGTAAATTGATCACTACACTATCGTTGTGCAACTCTGATTTCAATGCAAATCCAAAGGATTACCTACTCAATATCTCATATTATGTCCAAAATCCTTTTTATAGAAATATCACTAACGATTTCACAATCCCCAAATCTCAGAACTCCCATTACAATCAAACACTTAATCAATGCAGGGTAAAAATTGACATAGAACGCAAATATACCTGCATTGCCACCAATTGCGTCTCGATCCTCTAAACACCTAGTTGCATAAACCAGTCTCCAATTCTCTCTCTGAGCCTAGGCTTCCTTTCGACTGAGGAAATGTCATAAACAGTCCCTAACACGATGCTCAACGATCTATATCTAAACACACTCTAGTTTTCCACCAACACTTGCTCAGATGGCACCTAACACAAAAGGCACAAATTGAAACCTAACACATGCTCACAACTGCCTCAACCTATGGTGGCCTAACTATTCTGGTTGTTTTCCAGGTTGCAGATTCAAATCAACAGGACCAGAACTCCTTTTATTTTGTACTTTATTCCTTTCCTTTTCTTTGCTCTTTAAGCGATTAATCATTTCCATTAACTTGGTCTCATTCGACCGAAGTCGCTCAGTAACAAACCCTAGACTCATAGATACAGATAAGGCCCCAACAACCCTTTGTAAATCTCTTAGCAAATCTTGGGACGCAACAATGAGTGTTTCCACAATCTTGCTTATTTCCAAATTAAGCAGGTTGCCCGAAGGAAAGGACTCAACGTGAGTCATCTAACAACGTTCGTCATGTCCTACGCACCACAACCGCATACCACAAAAACTCATCCTACTTTTCTATAGTTCAAAAGTCCCAAAGTTTAGATTAGGTTTATGTTTAAACCCTAAGGCTAAAGTTTATCCGATATACTTATCTTAAGGTAGAAATGTCTTATTTTAAAGTCTCTAAATCTAACAATCTTATTGAGGTACTAAAGTATAAGTAACTAAAGTATAGTTTACAAAAGTATACATACTTACTTAGATCGACGTCGCAGTCTCGAATTCACATTTTCAAAACTTAAATAAAATTTGGTACAAATTCACCCACATCAGATTTTCAAAAATTTTCTTAAAAATCAAAAATTTCAAAACACATTATGCATAAAAATTTAAATCCAAAAACCATAGCTTGAGTTTTTGAAACTTGAATCTAATACCACTAAATTTAACACCCCAATTTCGGCCTAAACAATATGGCCGATTCTGGAGAAATTACATTAGTTTGTTTAAAAAATTTTGTTTTAATCAAACTAAGTTGTCCTTTCAAAAACATAAAACTTGATAGAACTCTCACAAACATTCAAGAAAGCTTAAGCCCAAAAGCACTGATTTTCAATCCCGAAATTTAATTCAAATTCTTTTGCTTCGAAAATACAAATTTTGAGGAAATATTTACCGGTTAGTGCTAACATTTTTCTTTAAAAAACTATTTATTTACAGAAAAACACTTAAGAGTATACTTAATTTGCAGCGAAAACTTTTTAGAGTTTTAGTTTTGAAAACCAATATCTAATTGTTAATCCGTGTGATTTTGCAATTTTACATTCGAGAATATAAAAAAAAGGACGAACAAAATGAAACCTAAAAACACAACCCAAAAACATATTACAGTCCCAAAAGTCAGAAAGAAATTACTAACGTAAATCACCAGAATTAATTAGTAGAGAAAACAATCTGAGCTCCCGCACGCTATCCGGTCTTAAGTCAGAGTTTCATCTGAAATGTATTAATCAAACAAGTGAGCTAGAAGCCCAATGTGTGACATGGCCCACAAAAAGAATTTTCCTATGGGTTTTGCATATACAATAAACCAATCGTAATTTCCTATCATATTACATATCAGAGCATATCATAAAACATAACAAAGCTCATCATACATTAGAACATGTCAAAAACATATCAGAATTCAAATCAAAGCATATCTTTAATATTTCATACTAGAACATATCTTATCATATCATAATGGATCATATCATATCATATCATATAATGTCCTACCCCTATCTGCTATACACAATCTCTAACTAGCCAATCACACCAAATAGGACTACATGAGTCCATCCATCTAAGATGATCCCATAGTGTATTGCCACCTCGTGAGATGTGCGATCTAGCGAGGTGGGTTGCCCTATCATATCTCGCCACCTCACGTACGAGCACTCCTCACATCCCACCGATAAGGGCAACCTCGCGAGGTGATTCTACCGCTTCTCACCACCACACGAGGGACACGCAAGCACTACTCACTTCAAATGTAAACTTAAAACGGTGTTTGTGGAAATTGAATCAAATAAATGCGTAAAACTTCATAAAACCAAAATTTATGTATAAAATTGTGTTAGAAAAATATGGACAGCATATATATAATAAAAATAACTACATGTTATTATTTATTATCATAAAAGGTTAGTCCAAGTTAAGAGTGATTTAATTTGGTTAAAACTTATTGAACTTAAGTTATTAAATAAAGTATGAGTCAAATATGTATAAGCACTCTAATAACTAATTTCTAATAGATGATGAACTTATTAGAAATTAAGTTTAATATGCAAAAGTTATATATTAGGGTTATGGTCACCAAATTATATATATCAAAATTTTTGATATACCGTCTTCGAGAAAAAAAGATAATCACGTTCTCTAAAATACTTGTGTGTTAATTTGAAAAATTAAATCCACAAAATTTCAATGAATTAAGGTACACTTCCACATTTAATTTAATTCTTGATGATTTAACATCCTCATTTATCCTAATTATGAAAAAGGGCAAGAGTCTTTGATCTGTGTGGCAGTGCAGCAGTGTTCAATTTCTCAAATTTAATTTCTATGCTTCCATATCTGTAAGCACTCACAACATCACAATTCTTGGCTCTTCGGTATAGCTCCCTTTTGCAACTCCTTTTATGGTGTGATTCCATGTCTATTCAAACTCTTTACATTCCCAATTTCTTGTTATATAATAACTATCATGACATACACCATAAAAATATCCTATATATATGCAAATATTGTTTTCTTTTCAAATTCGTTGATTGTATCTTTTCAAACTCGAATGAAAAAAAAGAAGAAGTTTTTTAAAATAAATAAAAGTGCCAAATTTGACAATTTTTAAATTTTAAATTTAGATTGACTCAATTAAACAAATTTGTATCCATTTTAATTTTAAGGGACCACAATTAAATATGGAAAGTTTGAACTCATTTTTCTAAAATATAATACCATTAAATATAACATAATAGATCATAATTTATTAACATTTATATCATACTTCGGACATAACACATTGCATATTAAATTAAAATTTTGTGTAATTTTAAGATTATATCATTATTAAAATTATTAACAAAATATTTTAATATTAACAAAACATATTTTTACTTAAAATTAAATAAAGTGCATTTATAATTGTTTTCATCATAATATGGTTTTGTTTTTTTTTTTACTTTAACTATTAGCCTTTTCAATAAAAAAAATAATGATTTCTTTTCTTTTCTTGATATCGAGGTGGCTTCCTCGTCCACACCACGGGGCGCCATTTTCTTTAAACTTCTGACTATCAACATATCAAAGGCATAATCCAATTAGTACTAAATAATTAAAAACTAAAATCTATGGAAGAAGCAATTGTTTTAACCTTCCCCACTACCAAAAATATATACTTAATTTGCCTACCTCTTCTGATTTTATATTGTTTCCTTGTCGACCGCAATTGACGGACCATACCAGTCTAATTTTTGAACGAATCGCTTTCAGTGGTTAAACCCTTCCAATTTTTCTCCTCCTATTGTCAATTGGCCCCTTCCTCACACCTGCTAGTTCAGGAAAGGCGAGTGAATTGTATAGATTAATCTAATGAGATGGAAATGTTTTTAGGCCGCATTGATGACACTTCATTACAGTTAGCTGCTGCTTTGGGTTCCTCAATGGAAATTATGAACTAAAAGCCATCATTCGGCTAAGAAACTGAGTCAACAAGGGTTTGACCTCAATTCATCTTTCAGTTAATAGAGAGATGACCTTTCGTTTCTTGGAAATTGATAAGGATCTTGTTCGTGACGGAGCGAAGAAGTTTTAGACTCCATTGGAGTACAATAGTAAAGTTCTAAAATATAATACTATTAAATATGACATAACAGATCCAAGTTTATTAACATTTATATCATATTTCTGGTCATAACACATTGTAAATTAAATTAAAATTTTATGTAATTTTGAAATTTAATTATTATTAAAATTATTAAAAAATATTTCAATATTAACAAAATATATTTTTAATTAAAATTACATAAAGTACATTTATAAATTTTTCATCATAATTTTGTTTTTACTTTAACTATTAGCCTTTTCAATAAAATAATAATGATTTCTTTTCACGATATCAAGGTGGCTTCCTCATTCACACCACGCGGCGCCATTTTCTTTAAACTTTTGACTATCAACATATCAAAGGCATAATCGAATTAATACTAAATGATTAAAAACTAAATCCATTGTTAAGGATAACTCTTATTTCAGTCAAATTTAAGATATAATATTTTAGTTAAATTCTGTTTATTTATTTCAATCAAACTTTTGTTAGTTTAGATTATTTTATTATTATTTGACTTATGAATTTAGCATATAAATTGGCTCTTTTACAACCTTAGAAAACACACTCATTAGATATTAGAACTCATAGAGAATGTTGTGTTTACGTTTTGAGAGTTCTTTGTTTTCGGGTTTTCGAGGTTTAGTTTTTATTTTCTTCTTCTGCACTCTTCGTTCTTTTGCCATTATAGTAAAATTATCTTTGCCCGTGGTTTTTTTTGGAGGGGTTTTTCCACATTAAATTTGTGTGTTTAATTTCTCAATTTATTCTGCTATTTTTTTTAACTTGTTGCTTAATTGGGTCTATCCCAACAAGTGGTATCAAAGCTAGTTCAATTTTTATAGATCAGCCCATTCAAAGATGACAGCAACAAGGTTTGAAATTGAGAAGTTCAATGGTGAGACAAATTTCAATCTGTGGCATGTTCGGATGATGACAATTCTAGTTCAAACCAACTTAAAAAAGGTTGTTACTGGGAAAAAACCTAGGAATCTAAATCAAATAAAATAGGAAGAACTTGATGAAAAGTCTTATCTGTAATCGAATTGTGCCTCACTAATACGGTATTGTAGGAGGTATTGATGGAGAAGACCTCATCCGCTTTGTGGAAAAGGTTAGAAACTCTTTATGCGACTAAGTTTTTGGCTAAACGTTTATTGTTGAAACAAAGTCTATTTACGTTTCGCATGAACGAATGTGAGCTTCTTAGAGATCACATCAGTCAATTCATTACTCTTTTAAATGTTTAAAGAATGTTGAGGTTCATATTGACGATGAAGATTAGGCTATGCTATTATTGTACTCTTTACCCCCTTTATACAAGTCTTTCAAGGAGACTCTGATTTATGGTAGATACAAACTCTCGTTCGAAGGTGTGAAGGGTCATTTGTTGAGTAGAGACAAACTCGACAATGAGCTTCATTTGGATAGCAAGGTAGATAGGCAAGCTTTCGTTTTGATAGCATCAAAGAAACGAGACAAAAGTTGTCGCTATTATAAAAAGTTAGGCCACGTCAAAGCAGTTTGTTATAAACTGCGAAATAAAAGAGCTGCTAAGAGTAACGAGGAAGATGTAGCTGGTGCTAATTTGGCCGATGAAAGTGGTGATGATTTCTTGTTAGTGTCAACGAGCGAAAACACCAAGCTCACATCCGAGTGGATCCTAAATTCGTGATGTTCTTTCCACATATGTCCCAATAGAGAATGGTTCTCCACATACAGTTCGGTTGAAGGTGGAGTTGTGCGTATGGGAAACGATTCATCTAGTAAGGTAATTGGTATTGGTACTATTAAAATTAAGATACACGAGGGGACGATTAGGACACTCTCAGATGTTAGGTATGTACCTGATTTACGAAAGAATCTCATCTTATTAAGTATTTTTTACTTGAAAGGATGCAGAATCAACATCGAGTCGAACGACATTAAAGTATCTCGTGGAATTCTCGTTTTGTTAAAAGGTAAAAGAACCAACAGTCTTTATATTTTGAAAGGTTCTACAGTGACCGGTGAAATCGAGCATCCCTCGTCCGTTACGGAGTCGAAGCCAACTCGTTTGGCATGGAGGCAACTTGGTCATAAGAGGAAAAAATGTATGAGTGTTTTGTTGAAAAGAGGTTCTCTTTTTTATACAGGTTTTGAAAAGTTAGGGCACTGTATTCATGAAAATCAGACTCAAGTTAGTTTTAATTTGGCAGTGTACAAGTCAAAGGCTACAAGTCTTCCAGTTTCTAAGTACAAATTCGACTCAATTAATTCATAGTTCAAGATAAGCCCATGGCTGGCTTTGGCAAAGATGGCATTGTGGAAATATGAGTCAAGGTGGAGGTTTGTTAAGTATGACTCCTATTTCGGTCAAATTTGAGAAATAATCTTTCAGTTAAACTCTGTTTATTTATTTCAATCAATCTTTGATTAGTCTAGATTATTTTATTATTATTTGACCTATGAATTTATCATATAAATAGGATCTTTGACAACCTTAGAAACCACACCTGTTAGAGATTAGAACTCATAACACATTTAGAGAATTTTGTGTTTACGTTTTGAAGGTTCTTTGTTTTTGGGTTTTCGGGGTTTTGTTCTTATCTCCACCTTTTGTACTTTTCGTTCTTTTGCCATTATAGTAAAATTATATTTGCCCGTGATTTTTTTTATCCTCTTTAGAGGGTTTTTCCACATTAAATTTGCGTGTTCAATTTCTCAATTAATTCTGCTATTTTTTTCACTTGTTGCTTAATCGAGTCGATCCCAACATTCATAGAAGAAGCAATTCTTTCAACCTTCACCACCGCTACCAATAATATATACTTAATTTGCCAGTCTTTTCTTACTTTATATTGTTTCCTTGTTGTCCGCTTTGACGGACCATTCCCTTCTTTACACATTAGTTCTCCTTGCCATTTTGTCTCATCCAACTGTCAATAGGTCCCTTCCTCACAAATGCTAGTACAGGAAAGGGTAGTGAAATTGTATAGATTAATCTAAAGTGATGGAAATATTTTGAGGCCGTCTTGATTAGAGGTGTGCATGGGCCAGGCTACCTAGCCCATCTCGAAAGCCCGCCTGAAAAATGGGAGGGTTCGGGTAAAAATATAGGCCCGAAATATGGGTTTAGGCAAAAAAATTAGGCCCGTTTAGAAAATGGGTCGGGCTCGGGTAAAAGCGCCCTAGCCCGACCCAAATTATATATTAAATATATTTTTTTTAATTTTTAATCATATTTACATTTTATTTTCAATTTTAATATAATCACTTTTTATTATATTTTTAATTTGTGTATTGTTTTAAGAATTGTTTTAGTATTATTTTTATTTATTTCTTGTTTTAATATTTGTTTTAAATGTATTTGATTTATTATATTTTAAATTTTTTATTTAATGAATTAAGCTAAAAATTTAATATCGGCCGGGCTCGGACTTAACAATTTTATTTTGGCGGGCCAAGCCCGGCCTAGAAAACGGGCCTAAAATTTTGTTTGTCAGGCCCGCCCGCCCATGCACACCTCTAGTCTTGATGAGGTAGAGTTTTTGAACCTTGTAATTGGTGATTAATTTAATTCTTTTTGAAAGATTAATGATAAATTTAATTCTTTTTGAAAGATTAATGATAAAATTTAATTTAAAAAAGTTAAATTAACCATATTCAGTTCATTAATACTCTCACTCTATATAAATAATATATATAAATACCAACTCTAAAATTAAAAAATAGTGTTTTGGTCGGTTGAGTCTTAGTTCGACTGGTATCGCCATTGTTGCCAACACAAGAGGACGTGAGTTGGATTGACATCCTCCTATTTAAAAATTAGGGTGAGTTAATTTATAGATAATTTTAGATATTATACATAAAAAAAGAAAGTAAATATGATAAAATTAATGTTTAAAAAATAATAGTGTAGTGAAATTGTATGCAAGGATGGTTAAAATTCTTGGCACATCCATTTAACAAAGTATTTGTGGATTTGCCTACGCCCAATTCGACCCAAAATATGTACTTTTCATCTTATCCCATCCAAATTTAGTCTATTTAAATTTAAAAGAATTTATACAACTCAATCCTCCTGTATTTACTTTATTAATTTTTTTCTCTCGAAACTTAAATAATACAATATGTATTAAAAAGTTTAACCATTAATAATATATGTTATACTAATTAGAATTATAAAATAATATTAGCACACCATTTTTTTTAAAAAAAATAACATAAACCACTTAATCTAAACTTAAGATGAACTTCTTTACCAATGGAATAAACTTGATTTATTTGTTGATGACCATCACTGATACAAACCCGAAAACTTCGTTACGGTTTCGAGGTCTAGATTAAACGGACCCACTAAACTGGGCCATACATAAAAACCATGTAGCCAATGTCGACGATCAGTACGAGGAAGAAGAATTTTGGTTTGGAAATGTTTACGCTCCTGCAAACATAAAACATGGTCTGGTATTCTACAAGGAAAACCAGCAATATTGAGAAACTAACATTACAAACGGAGGCTACATCATATAATAAGTGTGTGTCTTTATTGGAAAACTCGAATGAATGTTCCCATGACCATGAGGAAACATCAAATAAATGCATGTAAGATTTCCCAAAGAAGGCAAGTGTTAGAAGAATCAAGGAAGAGAATATTGGATGAGGTGGTAGGAGAAGTGCTGTTAAAAACACTGCTGCCCAAAATGTCAAAGTGTTGTAAAACCAAAATGAGGAGGTTTCAAATGTCCAATCATCTTCTTTGGAAACGTCCATTGAGGAGGGACTGGGTATGGGTGCAGAATTGATGTCGGTTTTATGCAAAAATGTGTGGGAATTGAGAGGCTCATCTTGACTTGAAGAGACTTGGTATTTTATGGATGGACTGTCATCAGGCTTCATTGGAGGATTTAAAGAGGCTTCGTAAGTGGTTGTTATAATTAGCACTGTCACTACTAGAAATGTGTTCCGCATCTCATGTGCCATACCCTTCTTTCCTCGACCTGCTCTTGTTGCCCATTTTTGAGACCGTGACATCTTGTCTTTTAAAGATTCGATGTGTAATGAAGAGATGGAGGTATTGGGAAGCGAGGAAGAGGAACCACTCAAACCTCCAGCTTTGCTTAGCATAACTATAATCCTATCCGCTTGCCTTTCATTCCATGGGTATTGTGATTGGATATCTAGTGCTGTTAATCCCTCCAAATTTTTGGCATTGATTTGGTCTTGCCGCATGTGTTCCAGCAATACTTTTACCACCTGTTAATAAAATATTCATATAAGGAACCCTTTTATCATACATATATACTCATCAATAACTGACTTAATGACAAAAATTAGCATATACCCGTGGTCTGTTTCTGATAGCTGCAATGTGTAAAACAGTGTTGCCGTCAATGTCTGGCCAACTCAGTAGTTCTTTCTCCCATCGGGGAGACTCATACCAACTTCTCATAAGCCACCCCACCAAGACTTGGAAAGCTTCGAACATGTCGTTTTTCACAGCAAGATGGAAAACCGTCTCATCTCGAACTGTCATATCTTGAATAGCCTGAGGACAAACCTCAAGAAACTTCTTCAAAAGATTCAAGTTTTCATTTTGAACCACATGATGCAGAGGAGTGAGGTCCTCCCTACCTTTGACACGGACAAGGCCTTCATCAAACCTGAGGAGTCGAAGCACTGCATGAGTTCTGTGATTTTGCAGAGCCAAGTGCATGGGGCTAAACCCAGCTTGGTTTAGCTTTCTTGCAAACGTTGGCTTTAATTTGATCATCTCCAGCATAAACTCAATATGCCCAGCAGAGGCAGCTACATGCAATGGAGTATGAAAAAAAGGCACATCATCAATACGCTCTAAAACATAGGGATCATTCAGAATCAACTCATACAAGAGGTTAATATCTCCTGTTTGGGCAGCCTCTATCATCCTCTCATCCATAGCTTTTCTTTTGGGGGTAATAAATTGAGCAGTAAATTTTCAGATTATTGAAAATTGAAAACTAAGGAAATTTGCCACAAAACACAGAAAAAAGAACCAGAAGAGAATGTAGGAAAGGAAATATAACTTATATTTTGCAAAAACACAGGAATCTGACCAAAATTTATACATGATTCGAACACTCTTCTCTCAAAAAACAAATTTCATCCAAAGTCGAAGGAAGCTTCTAAGTACTCTAAAGCCATAGAAAATACACATCCAGTCCAAATCAAATGCAGCTCAAGTGGATTAAATAATTTGATTTTATAGGTGAGTAAAACACACTAATTTGAGAAAATAAAATGTCCTGAAAGGTCTAGGGAAATTTCGAAGTAGGAAATCTTAGACCAAACAAAGAACAAGCTAAATGAGTGGTGAAGGGAGTGATGACAGAATAATTTAGTGGACTATGATTAACACGTGCTGCCCAAAAGGTCAAGTGTTGTAAACCAAAACGAGGAGGGTTCAAATGTCCAATCATCTTGCTCCAAAACGTCCATTGCGGAGGGACTGGAAACTACCAAAAAAGAATAAGGTTTCCAGTTTGAACCACATGGCGCACAGGAGTGAGGCCCTCCCTCCCTCTGACACAAACAAGGCCTTTGTCAAACCTGAGGAGTCGAACCACTGCTTGAGTTCTATCATTTTGCAAAGCCAAGTGCATGGGGCTAAACCCATCTTGGTTTAGCTTTCTTGCAAACCACGGCTTTCAGTTGATCATCTCCATCAGAAACTCAATTTGCCCTGCAGAGGCTGTAACATGCACTGGAGTATGAAGAAAAGGCACACAATCAATACGCTGTAAAACATATGGATCATTCTTAATTAACTCATACAAGACATTAATATCTCCTGTTTGTGCAGCCTCTATCATCCTCTCATCCGTACCTTTTTTGTGGGAGGTAATAAATTATGCAGTAAAGTTTCAGATTACTGAAAGCTGATGAAATTTGCAACACAACACAAAGAAGAAAGAACCAGAAGACAACATAGAAAAGGAATTAGAACCTACATTTTGCAAAAACACAGGTAGCTAACCACAATTTATACATGAATTAAAAACTCTAGTTTGAGGAAACAAATTTCTTCCAATGTCCAAGGAAATTTCCAAGTACCAAAGGCATAGAAAGAAGGTATCCACTCCATATAAAATACACATTAAATGTAAAGGTTGATTTTTTAAATGATATAAACGCACTAATTTGAGAAAATAAACATCTTTAAAGGTCGGAGGGAGTTTCAAAGCACAAAATCTTGGACCATACAAAAAGCAAGCCGGAGTGGTACTAAAAGGAATGATGAAGAAAATTTTATTTAGTATATGTTAGCTCGTAGATTTGATAATTGTTCTCATAGTAGGAGCTTAAAATATGGGCCTAAAAATTTATCTAAGTCCAGATCAAAATAAAATTATTAAGTCCGAGCCCGCCCATATTAAATTATTTTAGTTTATTTTATTAAATAAAAATTTTAAAATATAATAAATCAAATACATTTAAAAATATAAAAACAAATATTAAAACAAGAAACGGATAAAAAAATGAAACTAAAACAATTCTTAAGACAATAAACAAATTAAAAATATAAAAAAAGTAGTTATATTAAAATTAAAAATAAAATGTAAATATGATTAAAAATAAATAAATATATATATTTAGTATATAATTCGGGCCGGGCCAAAAAAGTTTTACTCGAGGCTTGACCCATTTTCTAAACGGGCATCATTTTTTTACCCAAACCCATATTTCAAGCTTATATTTTTACCCGAACCCTCCTATTTTTTAGGCGGACCTTTGGGCCTAGCCGGGTAGCCCGGCCCATGCACACCTCTAGTCGTAAGCTAGGAAACAACCAAACAACCAAATTAATGCGTTTAATTGTTAATCAGATTACATGCTTGGCTGCCGTCCGAAGGTGCCTTAATGGTTTTGAATGTATATTTTATGTTGTTCAAATGTTGTAGAATGGCAGTTGTCTTAATGGTTTTAAATGTTAATTTTTATGCTGTCCGAATCTGGTATATCGTTATGAGTTGAGATGTGGTTGTCCAAAGATTAAATTAAAAATAATAAATTAATCTTTAATTAAAATGGTATTAATATACTGAAGTTGGGAGTTAGCTAATGTTGTCCGAATAACAATATATCTTATGCTAAATTTAAATGTTGAAAATTATGATGTCCTAAACTGAAATTAAAAGAAGTTAATGACTATAATTATGTTGTTCTGCTGCTATTATTTAGAATGGAATGTAATAAAAAAATTTTGTCTTAAAACATAAACTGAAGTGGGTTAAATTTCCTAAATTGAACTGCTTTAATAATGAAAATTTAATATTTTCAAGCCGCATAATTTATTGTGTTGTGGTGTCGTGATATAGAAGAGATTGACGTTAATGCGTGAATTGAGTCTTTAATTGTCGAATAAAATGTTATTTTAGAAATATAAATTGAGCGCTATTAATGGCGAGCTTAATGTTGTATTAAATAAGTGATTTAAGTGGCTTCACGTGGAAATTGTATTGAATTGTTGCCAAACCTAGAACAAATCCATATGTGTTTGATAAGGGTATTAAACAAATATTAATATTACATGCTTAAGTTAAGGAAATACCACAGAGTATTTTTCTTAGCAATGTTTGGTTGTTCTACCTTTAGTTATAATTGGCACCTACCTAGTAGGTTAGGTTCAACGATATTAAATAATATTACAAAAGACTTTGATCTTTATAATCTAGTTCTAATATATTATATGGTTGATCAGTTGTATGTTATTAGTGGTAAATATAAACGAAACTCATATTTAAGTATGTTTAAGAAATGTAATAATCGTTTGATTTTAGTCATAATAACAATAATTGTATAATTTAATTGCGAATTATTTGTAGTCGCCTTGGCAACTAACGTGACACATTATAATTTGGACCTGACAATGTATCAGGTATGGGGTGTTACAGAATATGTTGCTTATGCCTGTGCCAAGTATGGGATGTTATAGAATATGTTGCTTATGCCTGTGCCAAAGTGTGTGTTGTTTATTGTTCCTCTTTGTGAAGTTTCCTAGAATCCCAAGCTTTGCACACTTTAGCTCATTACCTTTGCTGTTGTTTTGGACATGTCCCATGTTGAAAATCTATCCATAAGAAGAAATAAATCTTGAATATTTGATCGAATCAAATTAAGTAATCGAGTCTCCTATCTTAAGGAGATTTGATTAAATGTTTTAAAAACTAATCTCAGAGATTTTAGACTTTGTTAAGAAACTCTCAATGCTAATTTTATTACTACTTTCATAGGGATTAAGTTTGTAATTTGACTTGTTTATGGGTCAGGTTACCGCTCAAGTCCTCACCTGAAATTTAGGAGGGTTAAGGTAAAAATATTGGCCTGAAAAATGGGCATGAGCATTCAAGGCTCGAGCCTAGACCAGCCCGATCACTTTTTCAAAGTTTGTAATGTTTTATATTTTGCTATTTTTATATATTATGTTATTTAGAACAAATAAAAATTAAATCTATAGTAATATATAATAGTACTATAATGTAAACATTAAAAATTTTAAGATGACTATATAGAAAATATTAATAAATAAAAATATATAAAAAATAATATAAACATACAATTTTTCAAAATTTTAAAAATTAGTATGGGTAGTCCTAAAAATAAACTTCAGTTAACTATTTATAAATATGGACGAGTTTTGCCAAACTCTTAGACCCATATTTCAGGCCGAGTTAGGCTTGGGCAAACTTAAAGTGTGCTAATATCATACTTAGGCCCGACCTAAACTTTGCCCCTCTAACCCTTGTACACCTTTAATTATAATTTATCTAGTATGTTAGCAAGTCGAGATTGTAATTTATCTAGGATGTTGATTTTATCAATATTATTTTTTCTTAAAATTTTCATTTTAGATTATGTTGTATAAAATCTAAGGTATCATTTAGTAATTAAACTAACGATTATAGTAATAAAAGGGCCAAATAGATATAATATCAGTAGCTTAAGGATGTAATTAGAATGATTTGATTTTAATTTTAATTTTGAATAAGGTTCATAGTTTGAGGATGATTAGTGCAATGAATTCAAATAACTAAATATATTTTAAAGTTAAAATATTTTGAAAGAATAATTTGGCCTTCGCTTTGAATTATATTAAAATATTAAAATATTTTAAATTAATTTTTTTGTATTTTAAGTCTGTTTTACAGTTCATGTTTGGAGTTTGTGATTGTTCCTCTAGTAATGTTGTCTTTAAGGTTTGAACTTGTGTCTTTTCTAGAAAATATAATGTGTTTTATCATTGCACTCAACACTTACTAATTTTAAACTAAGTATAATTATTTAAAACACTAAGAAAACTTTCAACTCTACAAGTGGAATGGAGATTTCATCATGTGTCTTTAAATTGTATTTAAAAATTTTTTAAAAAAATAAATAAGATTTGTGACAAAATCGTTACAAAAAAGCTCTTCCTCCACTCTAATCACTACTTTGATTAGGCTTAAACAAAAGTTTGTGCAGACCTTCACAAGAGATGAAGGGAACTAATTAAGCCAATAACTACTCCATCACCATCCCTAATACAAACCCCAAAACTTCATTACGCTTTCGGCATTTACGTTAGACGGATCCAATAATATAAATTGTAACCAACATACCGAGGACGATGCCAGAAGAAAAGATGAAATAATATAATTTTGGTTTGGTTGAATCATAAAACGTTTTCAGGTGTAATTCAAGCCTTGGCCCTCTAAAATGAAATTCTCTTTATAATTTATATAATTTTAAATTAATAATAGTAAAATTACATTTTGTTATCATTATATACAATTTAATTTTTTAAGTCTCGAAAAATTTTTTACACAAACTGCGAACCATAACATGAGAGCGTAACAAGAGGAGGCTACCTCATATAATAACTGTGCTTTTTTATTGGAGAGATACGGATATTTCAATGACGGTGAGGAAAGAAGACATAGATAAAACCAAGAACAGAGAAAGGACATAAGTGTTACGGTAATCAACGAAGAGAATGGATGCTGTGGTAGGAGATATCCTGTTAACATATTGGATCTCTCAAACATGGAGTATACAAATCTCCAATGATCTTTTTCGGAAACGTCCATTGCGGAGGGGCTGGGTGTGGGTGCAGTATTGATGTCGGTTTTATGCAAGATTGTGTGGGAATTGAGAGGCAGATCATGACGGTATTTCAGGGATGGACATGACTGTCATCTGACATCTTTGGAGGGTTTAAAGAGGCTTCGTAAGTGGTTGTTATAATTAGCACTGTCACTACAAGAAATGTGTTACGTATCTCATATGGCATACCGTTCTTTTCTCGACCTGCTCTTGTTGCACATTTTTCATACCATAACATCTTTTCCTTTAATAATTCGATGTGGGATGAAGAGATAGAGGCATTGGGAAGCGAGGAAGAGGACGCGCTCAAACCTCCTGCTTTGCTTAGCATATCTATAATCCTATCCGCTTGCCTTTCATGCCATGGGTATTGTGATTGGATATCTAGTGCTGTCAATCCCTCCAAATTTTTAGCATTGATTTGGTCTCGACGCAAGTGTCCCAGCAATACTTCCACCACCTGTTAATTAGAAATTAATTCATGTAAATTACCCTTATATCATATACATACATATCAATAATTGACTTGATTAGAAAAATTAGCATATACCCGAGGTCTGTTTTTGATAGCAGCAATGTGTAGCACAGTGTTGCCATCAATGTCTGCCCAACTCAGTAGTTCTTTCTGCCAACGTTGGGCAGACTTATGTGGGCTTCTTATAAGCCACCCCACCAAGACTTGGAAAGCTTCAAACATGTCGTTTTTCACAGCAAGATGGAATACCGTCTCATCTCGAACAGTCACATCTGCAATAGCCTCAGGACAAACCTTAAGTAACTTGATCAAAAGATCAACATTTCCAGTTTGAACCACATGATGCAGAGGAGTGAGGTCCTCCCTCCCTTTGACACGAACAAGGCCTTCATCAAACCTGAGGAGTCGAAGCACAGCTTGAGTTCTGTCATTTTGCAGAGCCAAGTGCATGGGGCTAAACCCACCTTGGTTTAGCTTTCTTGCAAACGTTGGCTTTAATTTGATCATCTCCATCATAAACTCAATATGCCCAGCAGAAGCTGCTACATGCAATGGAGTATGAGAAAAAGGCACAGCATCAATACGCTCTAAAACGTATGGATCATTCAGAATCAACTCATACAAAAGGTTAATATCTCCTGTTTGCGCAGCCTGTATCATCGTCTCATCCATAGCTTTTTTTGGGGGGTAATAAATTAGGCAGTAAATTTTCAGATTACTGAAAGCTGATGAAATTTGCAACAAAACATAAAGAAGAAAGAACCAGAAGACAATATATAAAACGAAATAGAACCTAAATTCTGAAAAAACACAGGCATCTGACCACCATTTATACATGATTTGAACACTCTAGTTTGAGGAACCAAATTTCTTCCAAGGTTCAAGGAAATTTCCAAGTACTAAAACAACAGAAAATAGGTATCCAGTCCACATCAAATACACATTAAATAAAAAGGTTCACTTTATACGTGACATAAACGCACTAATTTGAGAAAATAAATAGGTATCCAGTCTGATTAATTGGTGTTGTTGAATTTGAAAAAAATAAAAAAATTTTGAATTTTTATTTAATCGAATTGAGTTATTTATTTTTTTTAAGTTAATTTAAATAAATAATTCGAGTTTCGAGTTAAAGTCGAGTTGAATTTTACAATTCGAATAACTCGAATTATTCAAATATCAGATTGGTGTAAATGCCCTTTTAGTCTTTATCAATTTTAAAAAATGAGCAAATTGATCTCTTTCAACAAAATTACAAAAAATAAATTGAAATAATTTAAAAAATTCATAATAATTTTTAAAATTTAATGATTATTATTTAATAGTACTTATCAAATAAATTATAGGAAATTATAAAGTATCAAATAAATTAACCGATAAATCAACATCATCTCCCTAAAACATCAACTTCTAGGATGAAATAAAATGGATGATGAGTTAAGAAAGGTATATCAAGTTGCCGTCCTTGACTAAAATATGGACTAAATTAATAATAAAAAATAATTACAATTAAATTAACGACATGGCATGGCAACCACTATGATTCTGCAAATATTGGTTTCTTATTTATAAAAGGGAAAAATTTATTCTGTTAAACAGTGGAACCATACACACAGTTTGTCTTAATTGATTACACCCATGGGTTATGCCATATTCGAATCCAACTTTCGGATTCATTCAATTGCCCACACATGATTATAGATTACAGTTAGAGGTGTTCGTCGGGCGGATGACTAAAATCTTAGGCTTATTTACTAAGTCTGGCCTTTGCCGGCTTAAAAAATGGGCTTAAAATTTTACTCAAGCTCGACTCGTATAAAAATGCTAAAACTTGAGTCCAATCTGGTCCACTCAGATTAATTTTTATATTATTTTTATATAATTTTTAAATATATATAATACATAAAAATACAAAAATATTAAAATAAATATTTCCCAACAAATTAAAAATAAATTTTAAAAATATATAAACTTAAATAACACTAAGATAAATCCAACTTAACAAGCAAATGCCTCTAAAATAATAAAAATTAACAAACATTTTTAAAATGAAAAAAATTAATAATAAAATAAGTTTTATACAATATTCAAACAATAACAACAAAATAGTATCAACATAATAGTAAATTTATAACAAAATAGAGAGAAAATAACAAGAAAATAACATTAAAAAAAGTAGATTTTTTTGTCCTTTAGTGAATTTGGGCCAGGTTAGACCGGGCCCGACTAAAAATGCCTTATCCGAGGAAAACGAGCCTTATTTTTTTGTCTAAACTCATTTTTCGAGACTATATTTTTATTCAAACTCTCTTACATTTTAAGTAGACCTTCGGGCAGGGCCGAATGGCCCAACCCAAGCCTAATTACAGTTTACAAAGAAAAATTTGAAAATCCAAATAATAATTCAGCTGATTAATTGGTCTTGTTTCTTTTTTATCATCTCTTGTATGGTGACGATTTGTTTGTTTGTTTGTATTGTGGTTCAATGAGGAGCATAAGTGGCAAAGTATTAGTTGTTTATTGTTCCTCTTTGTGAAGTTTCCTAGAATCCGAAACATGGCATACTTCAAATTTTAAAATGAGTTAGTGGGACTTTTTGTCTTTAATTTTTAAATTGTAAAAGGATAATTTATTTACTTAAATAAAATGATGTGTAGGATTTAGATATAAGTAAACTTCATTAAAGAATATCCACTAAGAAGTATGAGCAATTGTGAATGTGTATGGAAAAAGGGGTCCCTTCCCTTCCAGGGAATAGGAAATGATTAAATATAAGTATTACATCATACTGGCTTCACCAAATCAGCTAAGAGCAAATTCGGAATTGCTATTTATATATTCTTTTAAAGGTTTATTACACAAGAATTTATCACTTCTTTGTAAAAATAATTATTATTTTATTTTAATTGTTAAAATTGCACAATTTTCTTATTATTTATTAGAATGTGTATAAATACTATAACACCCCAAACCCAGCCTGGACGTTATGGCCAAATCTGACGATATCACATGAGAGTGTTTTTGAAACCACATTGATCTTAAAATCATTCTAATTATTAACTTGTACTTAGTCTGAGATAACGCGTTCTAATTGATCTGATTTAAAACATTGCTTTTTCGCAAAAGCTTTTAAAAGCCATTTTCCTATGCGTGGTAGTTTTGTAAAACATTCGGTACTTTTGAAAACCCGAGTTTTCCTACTACTAGCAGTAAAAAAACGTAAAATATTTCAAAATTCCAAATTAAGCAAAGTCCGTAAAGGCCTTAATTACATCAAATTTTCCCCAAATATAAATTAACTCATAAGTAAACAGAAAATAGTCCAAGTGGAAAACCGTGTGGCCACCGCTGAGCCCTCCGCTGCACTGACCCATCAAGTCTAGGGATTACCTACACAGATTAAACAGAAAAAGGGCAAGTTTTCGCAAACTCTATATATAATCCGCACAAAAAATATACACAATAGCAGAAATCAGTCATATATCCAAATATCAAATAATTCGGGCCTGAACCCTTTACAGAACCAGAGTGAACATTAGTCCTCTCAGATACAGAATCAGATACGAACTGGGCCTTAGCCCATCTCAGATATATCATGCAAATCAGAGCAGAATAAAAAAGTCCTACCCACCAACCTCTACATACCAACTCCGTCCAACCCTACACACCACGTGGGGATAAAATCGACCCACCAATCCCTACATACCATGCTGTACCAAAATGCAACACATAATCAGATAATTGCAGCTGTGCTACCAGATATCAGGTTTAGGAGCCTTTCAGAATACTTCCTCCATATACATTAACCCAACCCCGATGCAATGCAGCATAAAATACATGACATGCAAGTATGCAATTAACATAGCATACCTACAAATTGGTCTACACGCTAAGAGTAACATGCTAGAGCACATATATCACATAGTCAGATCACAAAATTAGGGGTTGAGTAACCCTTACCGACCCTACAGTAGGCTTTAGTTGACTTGGGTGACCCGAGCAACCTTTCAGAGTATTTCAAAAAAATGGGCTCACATACCCATGTGACTTGCCTATGGGCCCAAATTGGCCTTGGTCGTGTGGATCACACTACCTGGCCCAAAATTTCACATGCCCGTGTAGCGACATAAAAATTTTGGTTTCGGTCGCTAATTGAGGTGACTTATTGGAAATTTGAAAATCGACTTATGGTTTTAAAAAGAAAAGGGATTCGCCATCGATCCTTTTTTCTAGGTGTGATCGGACACCTAATAAATCATCTTTTTAGAAAAGAAAACTTATTCTTGAACAAAAATGAAGGCCAAATTTGGGTCTACACGAAAATCCAGAGAAAAATAGGGTTCGGGAGTCGGTTACGCACGAGGAAGGTATTAGCACCCTCGTGACGCCCAAAATTGGTATCTCATTAAACAAGTGTTGTCTTAACTTTCAAAATTGCAAGTTCAAAGTAACATTTAATCGTGATCCGATCAAAACATGAGAAATTTCAAGTTTCGTTTTCTTTTGAGAAGGACGTTCCGTTTTTAACATGAGCCGATGATATTCACCCAACATAGCGATGAAATCAACGGCTTAATGTTAAATCGGCGCGTTGCCTTATTTATTGAAATTAGTTAAAAACAAGAATGAAAGTATTTCTAGATAAAGAAAATAAAAGGAAACTATATTGATGTTGAAATAAGATATGAACAAATAGGCTAAATTCGAACAGACAAATAATAATAAAAATTTAAGAATATATGAAGCAAATAATATATAAAACATTAACAATGTATATGCGATAATAATAGTATAAAACAAAAATAATGGATATGATACTAAACATGATAATAATAGTAATAATGTAAACATGAAATAGTAACGGACATATATATAAAACATATAATACTAGATCAAAAGTATATACAATATGTATTGAAAGCAAGAATAATAATAATAATAATGATAATAATAATAATAATAAACCAATGATAATGATATATAAATATATGTATGTATTAAGATATATAAGTAATAATAAGAATAAAAATATATACCTATATTAAAATATATATATATATATATAATATAGCGTTAAAATACGTGTATAATGTAGTTAAAAATATTATATATTCATAAGATAATATGTAAAAATTATAATATAGCATTAGAAATATATACATGACATGTATAAAGATATAATATTAAAAGATACATATACATAATATATAAAATGAACATATACCATATATATTAGAAATACTAATAACATAAAAAAATATATTAATAACACTACATAAATATGTACATATGTATTAAAATAAATACATAATAATATTAAAAGTGTATACATAGAATAGTGTTAAAAATATGTACATAATGTAAATATATATATATATATACACATAATATAATAAGATATATGAATAATAGGATATAAATATGTACATAATATATAAAAAATATAATATTAAAAAAATAATATACATAATATAAAAGTATTTAAAATAATAAATAAAAATTGAAGAAATGAGTAAAAATAATATACATAATAATATAGCAAGAAATTAATCTGTTTATAATAAGTACTTAAAAATATCTATACACATATATGTATAATAACGATAAAAAAATAATACTAGTGAAAATAAATAATCTAATAATAAATATAATAATATATGAAAATAGTACTATGCATAAAAGTATATATATATACTCATATAATAAAATGTATGTACTAGCATTGACAATAAATATAATAGGGATAAAAATAGATATAATTATAATATATATGTAGCACGGTATTAAAATTTATATTATATATATATATAATATAGTATTTAAGAATACGTACACAAGATGATATAAAAAAGAAATACATACATGGAATAGTATAAGAAATATGTATAACTAATAACATTAAAATATATACATAATACAAAATAAAAAATGGTATATACAAATATATACATAATATCTATTAAAAAGAATATACTCATAATAAATGCATGTTAAAATATTAATTGAAACTAAAACTAATACTAATAAATAAATAAATAACTAATAATAATAATAACAATAATATTGAAATATAACAAAAGCAAACATAATAAAGATATCAAAATAAAGTAATAAAATAATACTGTACATAAATATATATACATAAAATGTACACTATTATATAATAATAATAATAATAATATAGAAATTCAAAAAGTAAATATAATATAATAATATTAAAATAAAGTAATAAAAAATAATACTATGTATAGATATAAATACATATCGTATGTAAATAAAAATATGCACTAATATTAATAATAATGATAATTAAATAATATTTAAAATAAAATAAAATAGCAAAGATAATACGAAAATAAACTAAAATCTAAAAAAGGACTAAATTTTAAACAAAAACAAAGTTTTGGGGAAATTTTAAAAAGAAATAAAGAAAAAGGATCAAAATGCCACACGCGCATAACCTAGGAGGACCAAAATAGCAAATATTCCTTCCCATCAGAACACAGCACATCAGTGGGGACTAAATTGAAAAGCGCGACAACTTCACGGGGCAAATTTTAAAATAAAAAACTTGATTGCAAAAGCTTGAAAAAACGGAAGGATCACACGCGCAAATTTCTCATTTTCCAAAAACAAGCGGATCCTGAGGCGGGTCAGGTCGGGTCGGACTGGGTCGTATCAAAACGACGTCGTTTTGGGGTTTAAAGGCCAACCCCAAAACGACGTCGTTTTGGGGGGCTATAAAAGTCCAAAATTTGCAAAAAAAAATCAATTTGGTGAGGAAAGAAAAAAAAAAGGAGAGAAGGAAAAAAAAAGGAGAGAAGGAAGAGAGAAGGGAAAGGGAGGGGGATTTCTGGTGGGAAGTTCGGCCACCGTCTGGTCGTCGGATAGTCGCCGGCACCTGTGCCGGCCACCGTTAAATTTTTTTTCCTTTTTTTTCTTTTGTTTTATTTTTTAGTAATATATATATGTATGTACAAAAAAAGAGAAAAAAATAAAAAAATGAAAAAGAAAGTAAAAAAAAAAAAAGAAATTTCAAAAGAAGAAAAAAAAAGAAGAAAATGATGCCAATCACCTTTTGTTGTTTTGGTTGTTTCTATATGTTTATTCTTGTTTTTGATTTTCTTCTATTTTGGTTGATCTGAAGTCTATAGCTTGGTATTAAATTGGTCGAATCTACTATTTTTATTCATACCAAAATCCATCCTTAATACACTGTCCTTTGATGGCTTTTATAGCCTTTTACAAATGCTTTTTCTTTTTATTATTTTATGTTTGCTGTCCTTTCCTTTTAATTCCTTGCAGGTGCAAGATGTTGGAGAGGCGGTGGAAACTTGACCGGTGGAGCGGCGGAGTAGGCTTTTGGCAGAAGGGTAGGTGGCCGAAGGTCAAGGGGTGGTTGAGGGCAGAAGGCAAGTGGGGAGGCTAGGGTTTTTTTTTTTTTTTTGATTTGTTTTTTATTTGGGCTGTTTGGGGTTAGTTTGGGCTTAGGTTAATATTGGGTTTAGGGTATGTTGGGTTTAATTGGGTATTGGGTTAGTGTTATGTATTTGGCTGATAGGTTGTTTTGTTTTGGGTTTTATTGGGTTTAATGTAAATGGGGTAAAATTGGGCTATAACAGCCCGTATGGTGTACCTGTGTGGACCCACACGCCCGTATGGCCCACATGGCCCAATTGGTTGAGCCCGTGTCTCATACATGTCCTTACCGGCCATCACATGGTCGTGTAATATGCTCGTGTCTTGTGCGCACGACCTGGCTCGTTATTCATACGCCCATGTTCAGTCACACAGCCTGCCACACGGGCTACCACATGCCCGTATGGCACCGACATTTGGCATTTTTAGCTTTTTATTGGAACTCGTTTTCAGTGATTCGGGTACATACCTAGTTTTGATTACAACTTAAATGATCCTCGAGCCTTCTAAAACCTATATTCGACCAATTTCCACTTAATAAATCATTTAACAATCGAACCAAATCGAACTCAAAACCAAATTTCTCATCCAAAGAGTGATTAAAACTTACCCCAACACTTCGAATCAGTTTGTTACGCAACAATACAGCGAAAGCCTTACTCTCCACGATACGATGCTGCCAAAACCCAGAAATTAGACTCACGAAAGTGACAATATTTATCTAAAAACGATGCCAACCAAAAATATTACTTACCACACCCGCGATATACAAAAAAGATACGGAATAAAAGTAAAAAGGAAGAGAAATTTCAAAGAAAAAATTGGTAGCAAATTGGGGAAGAGAAAACAGCAGAGAAAGCCAAAAAAAAGAGGAATTTTGGGAGAAGAAAGAAAAACAAAAGTAGAACTCTATCAGATTTCCCCCCAACTACCCACTACTACCTAGTCTCAACTTCTTCAGTATTTGAAAACCACTAAAATTTCTTTGTAGAACCAAGCAAAATATTAACTCCCTTGCTCCTGCAGGGATTCAAACTCCAATCCTCCCACACTCCATCACTCACATTAACCACCAGACCAGCAGACCCATTTTGTTATGAAATTACAAATAATTTAATATAAGCCTACTAACTAGGAGTTAAGGCTTAATTCAGGAAAAAGCCAAAATTTGCCAAATATAAGGCTTGACCTTTGGACCTCTCACACACACCCAGAACACTTAACCACTGAATCAGATACACAGTTGTATGTCAGAAACTCATAGAAATAAATTTATCAAATTTGAGGCATTACAACTCTACCCCCCCTAAAAGAAAATTTCGGCCTCGAAATTTACCTGATTAGAATAGGTGAGGATACTACTGACGTATCACATTTTCAAGCTCACATATTGCCCCTTCAGTGCTATGATTCTGCCACAGCACCTTTACAAAGAAGATAGATTTCCTTCGTAGTACTTTAATGTCACAGTCTAGAATCTCAACCTACTTCTCCTCAAATGTTAGGTCTGGCCTAACCTCAATTTCCTCAACAAGAACTATGTGGTGGGATCAGAGTGGTAACGTCTCAACATCGAGACGTAGAACACATCGTGAATGCAGTCTAACTCTGGAGGTAGTTCCAACTGATAAGCCACTGGTCTAACACATTTTAGAATGCGGTAAGGTCCAATAAACCGAGGGTTCAGCTTGCCCTTGTAACCGAACCTTAAAACCTTTTTCCATGGTGAGACCTTGAGAAAAACTAAGTCCCCCACAGAAAACTCTATATCCTTTCTCTTTAAATCCACAAAGGACTCCTGCCTGTTAGAAGCTGCCTTCAGGTGATCCTTGATTAATCTAACCTTATATTCTATTTTAGAAACAATTCGAGACCTAGAACACGTCGCTTACCCAATTTAGTCTAGCATAAGGGAGTGCGACACTTACGACCATACAGTGCTTGTTAAGGTGCCATCTGTATACTAGACTAGTAGCTGTTATTGTAAGCGAACTCTGCTAATGGAAAGTACTCCTCCTAACTGCCTCAGAAGTCAATAATATAGCCCATCAACATGTCCTCCTGTATCTAAATCACCCTCTCCGACTGACCATCTGTCTGAGGATGGAAAGTAGTACTAAAGTCTAATCTTGAACCCAGAGCCTTATGAAGTTACTTCTAGAACTGGGATGTGAACGAGAATCACTATCAGAGATGATCGAGACAAGTACCTCTTGCAATCTTACTATTTTAGAAATATAGTCTTGGCCAAATTTTGCAGAGAAAAGTCTGTCCTGACCGGAATAAAGTGTACAGATTTGGTCAATCGATCCACGATGACCCAGACAGAATCCTTCTTAGTGGGTGCAAGAGGCACCCACTAACGAAATCCATCTTTAATCACTCCCATTTCCATAACGATATCTTAACCGGCTGTAGCAAACTCGAAGGTAACTGATGCTCAGCCTTAACCTGCTGGCAAGTCAAACAGTGGGCAACGAAGTCAGTAACCTCACGCTTCAACGCTGGCCACCAGTATACATCTCACAGATCTCGATACGTTTTATTTTCACCGAGATGCATAGCATAGAGGCTACTATGCGCCTCCTTCAGAATCGACTGCCTCAAGCTCTCATCATTCAGTAAACAAATCCAATCACGGTAACAGAATACCCCATCCTTATTAATCCCAAAATCCGTAGTAACACCACTCTCAACCTGACAGAAACGCAACTTCAAAGACTTGTTCCCCAACTATTTATCTCTGATTTGATCAATCCATGACGGGTTTATTTGAAGTTTAGTTAGCAGACTCCATCAGCAAAAAGACTAAGTCGAGCGAACATAACTCTTAGATCAGTTATAGCCTTATGGCTTAACACATCAGCCACTACACTGGCTTTACCAAGATGGTACTCGATAGTGTAGTCGTAATCCTTAAGCAGTTCAACCCATCTATGCTACCTAAGATTTAACTCTTTCTGAGTGAGGAGATATTTGAGACTTTTATGATCAGCGTAGATAGTACACTTCTCACCGTACAGGTAATGCCTCCAAATTTTCAAAACAAAGACAACAGCTGCCAACTCCATATCGTGCGTCAAATAATTGGCCTCATGAGTCTTGAGCTACCAAGATGTATAAGCAACCACTTTTTCGTCCTGTATCAAAACACAACGTAGACCCACATACGACGCATCATTGTAAACTACGAAGTCCCTACCAGGCTCAAGCTGTATCAAAATAGAAGCTTGAGTCAGAACAGTCTTAAGTTTATCAAAACTCTCTTACTGTGCATTAGTCCAAACGAAAGGAACTCCCTTACGCAGAAGCTTAGTCAACGGAGCTGCAATCAATGAGAACCCCTCTACGAATCGTCAATAATATCCTGCCAACCCTAGAAAGCTGCGGATTTAAGACACATTCTTCTGCTGTTTCCAACTCAACACAGCTTCAATCTTACGAGGATCAACATGAATCCCCTCGATTGAAACCACATGTCCCAAAAATGTCACTTCTCAAAGCCAAAACTCACACTTGCTGAACTTTGCATACAACTATTTCTCACGAAAAATCTATAGAACCACTCTGAGATTCTTATCGTACTCGTATTTAGACTTAGAATACACCAAAATGTCAGGCTGAAACACATGGTTCATCAAGTCCATAAATGCCGCTGGTGTATTAGTCAAACTAAAGGGCATAATTAGGAACTTGTAATGTCCATATCGAGTCCTAAATGATGTTTTATGTACATTGGCCTTCTTGACTCTCAACTGATAGTAACCCGATCGTAGATCGATCTTAAAAAATACAGAAGCCCCTCTAAACTAGTTAAATAAATAATCAATCCTCGAAAATGGGTACTTATTCTTAATTGTTAGCTTGTTCAATTGTCGATAGTCGATACACATCTGTATTGTCCCATCTTTCTTCTTTACAAATAAAACAGGTGCTCCCTATGGAGACACACTAGGACGAATGAACCCATGGTCTAACAGCTTCTGAATCTGAGCCTTAAGTTTCATCAGCTTTTTTGGCGTCATTCTGTAAAGGGTAATAGACACCGGAGTTGTGCCAAAAATCAACTCAATCTCAAACTCTACGTCATAGCTCAGAGGCAACCCTAGTAGTTCCTTAGGAAGCACGTTTGAAAAATCCTTTACAGTTCTGATATCCCTAACTGAAGAGTCCACAGAATCAGAAATACTGACTTAGGCCAAGAATGCCTCACACCCTTTTCTCACTAACTTTTCTACTGCCAAGGCAGAAATCACATTTTTCAGATAGTCACGTCGTTCCCCAATCACCACTACCTCACTGTCCTTCTCAATCCTCAAGACAACCCTTTTCATCGCACAATCTAGACTCACCTAGTATTTAACCAGCCAGTCCATTCCTAAAATCAAATCGAACTCCCCAAATGGAAGCACTATTAGATCAGCCAGACTGTCCCTTGGACCTCTAACAGAACATCTCTAAATAATTTACTTACTTGGATGAACTGTCCCAATGGACTTACAACAGTTACCTCGCTAGAAGTACTCTCAACTGGAATACTTAAGGTTTCAGACACAGTACTAGCTACGTATGAGTGTGTAGAGCCTATGTCTATCAGTGCACAATAAGGTACATCAAATATTAAAAACGTACTCCTAATGACGTCCGGAGTATCTCAGTCCTCACGGCGAGGAGCAACATAAACCAAAGTAGGCTACCCCACCTCAGACGATCCAACACCTCTATCTACCTCTGGCCTGACCTCAGCCCTTAGATAACTACTGAACTACTCTCGGCGGCTGTATAGTACCAGAACCTGAAGCTTGCACCTGATCAGTTCTCAATGGACAATCTCGAACATGGTACTCAGTTGACCCACATCCCAAGCACCCCTTAGTAGTCCTCCAACATTCGCACAGATGGCGTGTAACACCCCAAACCCAAGACCATCGCCGGGGTCGGACCCGAGGGGTTAACAAGCCAAGTTCACATGTTTTGCCCACCAATTTGACATTTCCAGTCAGGCTGGAAAACTGCGTCACTGTCGCCTTAAAAATCATATCTCGAGTTTCAAAACTCGGAAACTGGTTTCGTAAATTTTCCCTGAATTTAGACTCATATATCCATCCATGGATTTATTTCTAGGATTTTTGGTCGGGCCAATTGGTACAGTTTATTAGTTAAAGTTACCCATGTTACAGGGATCGACTGCTCTGACCTTCGCGCGGTATAACTTGAATATCTCTCTGTACAGGGCTTTAATGCTGGTTCCGTTTGTTTCTAATGAAACTAGACTCAAAATGGAATCTGTACATATAAGGTATGTCTCCTAATTCTTTCTGGATAATTTATAGTAAATTTTAAAGTTGCGACAGGAACCCAGAAACTGTTCTGGCCCTGTCTCACAATAGCTTTAATATCTCTTAACATGTAACTCCTATGACCATTTCCTTTCTTCCATATGAAAATAGACTCATCAATGTTCATTTACATAGCTGATTCACTATTTAATACCATTCCTAAAAATTTTGGTGATTTTTCACATTCACGTTACTGCAGCTGGCAGCATCTGTTTTAAGGTAGGTCTTACCTATTTTGTAGTCTCCATGAACCAACTAGTCTTGCCTTACATAGGTCCACATATGATCATTTTAACCATGCCAATGGCTGATCATGTGACCAACATTCCCATTTCCAATTCATAGTCACATCATGACACCATATATATATATACAAACCGCAAATAGTTTAAGTTGATACTTCACTATTACGAGCCATTTTCGCATGGCCGTACACATATACATCATAACATATTTAAACCAACAAGGGTAGTCCTATACATGCCATTTCAAGTTCAACCAAGAATTTATACCAAAATGGGGGCTTGATAGTGTGGATGACTTCGACTTCAACGATCCCGAATCCGATTGCTATCGGCGAAATCTAGAAAACCGAGAGCCAAAGCAACGGGTAAGCATTTTATGCTTAGTAAGTCCCAAGGAATATAATCAACTCTAATTACAGCAATACATTCACATAGTTAAATGCATCATTTCATTAATGCACATTCACATAATCATACTTACTTCACCATCCCAACTCTTATGTTCATACACAAATAACGGCTTCATTAAGGCCGATAACTCGTTCCATCATAGGAGCGGATATTCACACGCTCTTACTCCTAGCGCAAAGCACACACCGCACTTACCTTGTCATTGGGAAATTTCACAAGTGCATTAGCTGAAATTTTCCAGCAAGCTTATAATTTTCAAATCACATACCTTCGAGTTTAACCGGATGTCGCTACTCGATCAATCGCCTTGGGACATAGCCCGGTTATGGTAACCCGCACCAAGGCCTACGGACTTAACCCAGATATCACGATTTGCACAAATGCCTTGGTCTTAGCCGGATAGAATGACTCGCACGAATGCCTTGGTCTTAGCCCGGATGTAGCCACTAGCACAATGGCCTTCGGTCTTAACCGGATATAATTTCCAGCATAATTGTCTTCGGGGCTTAGCCCGGATATCATTCAATTTCTCATGTACACATACATCAATAATCATTGGACATACATATTTCATTTTCGTTACTAAGGCTCAAACGTAAATATAATCACAAGCATATTCGCCTTCGGGACTTAGCCCGGGTAGAATTCAAATGCTCATACATACATAATCAATAATCAATACACATCCATACTTTATTTCACATAATTCAAGTAGGGTCACTTCTTGAGGACTTACCTCGGATGTTGTCGAACGGCTTTTACGGCTATTCGATTACTTTTTCCTTTCCCTTGTCCAATTGTGGCCCTCTTAGCTCTTGAGCTAATTCAAACAAATTCAATTTATCAAAACCTCATTGTGCTAGCTTATGGCCGAATATGACAAGGAATTTAAATGGTCATATGGCCACCCTTTAGCTTGAATACACAATGGTCATGCACATTTTATACTACATCAAGCAATTCAATACAATTTATTCGAGCATCAAGGAAAAGCTAAGGCCTTCAATAGGCTACCCAAGGCCGAATATACTTGTCCATGTTGAGGCCAATTATGCACTTAATACCACACAAAAACAGCATGCATTTTACTAGTTAATGCTTTGCATATTGTAGCTCAAAACTTACAATATAGCATCAAGCACTCATATGTGTGCTAGGCGAATGTGCTTACAATTTCACAATTATTCTTCAACATCTTCTTCTTTAAACAAACTTATTCATCACTTCCTTCATAACCAAAACATCATGTGCAAACATATATATACATATATGAGCATGGCGAATTTCAAGGTGTCCATAGCCATCCAAAATACAAATTTTAACTAACATGCAAGAAGCATGAACCATGCTCATGAATGCATCATGGCGAATATGACAATCATGCTCCTTTTCAACTTCAATCATGATAAAACAAAAGAAAGCTCAAAATCTTACTCAAGAGTAGACAATCCATCATTGCATGCATCATCATCAAGCTTCACACTTAGCATGCAATGGCTTTATCACCATAACAACTTTGGCCAAATACCATTTCCATGGCTTAACAAAGATTTGAGCCATGGCTAACATGCACATCAAGTTAGCAACCAAAACATGCATGAAACTCCTAACACAACCTCATACATACCTTAATCTTGATGCAAACTTAGCCAAATCTCCTTCTAGATCTCTTCCAAACCAAGCATGAAGCAAAAATCCTCCTTCTTCCTTAGTTTTGGCTCAAAGAAAGGATGAACAAAATTTTTTCTTTCCTTCTCTACAACTCACGGCAATGGGGGGATTACCACACTCACACACATTTTTTTTCATTTTTTATCACCCATACACCTTTGTTTATTATTTCACCCTAATGCACCAACAAAACATGTTTCATGACATGTTTAGCCCATCCTCCTTGTCATGGCCGCCACCACCTATAAAGGGGAATTTGACATGCAAGTCCATTATTTTGCATGCATGCTTTAATTAGTCATCACACATTTCCTA
The DNA here is from genome assembly GCF_025698485.1 of Gossypium arboreum. Classification (NCBI taxonomy): domain Eukaryota; kingdom Viridiplantae; phylum Streptophyta; class Magnoliopsida; order Malvales; family Malvaceae; genus Gossypium; species Gossypium arboreum. The sequence goes on along the minus strand of NC_069079.1, from coordinate 125,209,798 downwards.
TCATACTTTCAAAGTTCATTACTAAGTCCTTTCTTGTGGAATTCACCCTTATAACACTAAATCAATCATCATAAAATGTCATACATGAGCACACACATATTATAGGCATCAAAATAAATTTTTAATTATTTTTATGCCTCGATTTTGTGGTCCCGAGACCACCTTCCGACTAGGGTCAATTTTGGGCTGTCACATGGCGTCTACCACAATGCCCACACAGCACCACCCCAGTAGGTGCAACAAGAGGCCCAACTCTCACCGGCCCATCAAGTTTGGCCTTTTTCTTAGGCCTCATCCCAGAACTCGAGGGCTCCGAATCCCTCTTGTTCTTACCCCTCTCAAGATCTTTGTTTTGGCACTCTGCGTACTTAACATCCTCTGGAATCTTGGCCTTCTCGACCAAAACAACAAACTCACGCTCTTTCTGCGGAGCTATTAGCACCCTCAAGTTATCCCTAAGGTCGTCCTTAAAACGGACACATATCTTATATTTAGACGCCACCACGCCTCGCGCATAACGGCTTAGCCTCAGGAATTAGGCCTTATACTCAGCCACTGTACGGAATCTTTAGGTGAGATTAAAGAACTCCCATCTCCTCTCGTCAACGAAATTGGCCCCTATATACTTACTCTGGAAAATCGTCTTAAAAAGATCCAATGTCAATCGGTCGGGCTGAATGCCCTCTTTAACCGTCAACCACTACTGGTACACTTCATCACGAAGTAGAGATACATCCCCCTTAAGCTTCTGCTCAGCAGTAAAATCCAGATTGTCCATAATTCTTTCCGTTGCCTCCATTCAATACTTGGCCACGTTAGGGGCGACTCTAGTAATGCCCTTGAGCAACTCAGCCCTATTGAACCAGGGTCGTTCTGTAACTGACCCTCGGCCCCCAGATCTAGTGTTGGGCCCAGTGACCCTCTCTAAAATCTATAGCATGGCCTGGGACAATGCGTTGTCTACAACTGCACGATCTCGAGACTTAGTCTCTGCCACAGGTGATTCCGGTGTCTCACTAGTATCCAAGTTAGGCAGATTTCCAGATGATGAGGACCCCGCTTGAGCCCCTTTACGCCCTCTGCCACGGCCCCTAGTACCCCATCCACGAGTACCACATACGTTTATCGTAGATTGTGAAATTAATCTATTTTAATAGTTTTATGCATTAGTTAACAGTTTTGATATTTTATTAACAGAAGTTTTATGTAGTACAGTATTAGAATGTTCATAGTCAGTTATCGCGAGTAATAGTCTCACTACAGTTTTTAGTTTACACTACCTAAAGTAGTTTCAGTCTAATCGTACTTTTAGACAATTCTGAACAGAGTTTCAAAAACTTACAGGATCGACGCCAAAGACTCAGTGTGCCACATACTCAGTCAGAAATATTTCAAACCATTTAAAATTATTTCTTTAAAACCAAACTTAAAACCCAAATCCACAGCCGAGTTTTGTACCCTGGCTCTGATACCACTAAATATAACACCCCAAACCCGGCATGAACATTTTGGTCTAATCTGGTGACGTCATATGAGAGTGTTTTTAGAATCGCATTGACCTTAAAATCGTTCCAATTATTAACTTGTACTTAGTCTGAGATAATGCGTTCTAATTGATCTAATTTAAAACATTTCTTTTTCGCAGAAGCTTTTAAAAGCCATTTTTGTATGCGTGGTAGTTTTGTAAAACATTCAGTACTTTTAAAAACCTGAGTTTTCCTACTACTAGTAGTAAAAAAAACGTAAAACATTTCAAAATCCCAAATTAAGCAAAATCCATAAAGGCCTTAATTACATCAAATTTTCCCCAAATATAAATTAATTCATAAGTAAATAGAAAATAGTCTAAGTGGAAAACCGTGTAGCCACAACTGAGCCATTCGCTGCACCGACCCTTCAAGTCTGGGGATTACCTATACAGATTAAACAGAAAAAGGGTGAGTTTTCACAAACTCAGTATGTAATCCCCACAGAAAATATACACAACAGCAGAAATCAGTCATATATCCAAATATCAGATAATTCGAGCCTGAACCCTTTACATAACCAGAGTGGGCCTTAGCCCATCTCAGATATATCATGCAAATCAGAATAGAATAAAAGAGTTCTACCTACCAGCCTCTACACACCAACTCCATACAACCCTACACACCATGTGGGGATAAAATCGACTCACCCATCCCTACACACCACGCTATACCAAAATGCAATACATAATCAAATAATTGCAGCTGTGCTGCCCGATGCGATGCAATGCAACATACAATACATAGCATGCAAGTATGCAATTAACAGATCATACATACAAATTGGTCTACACACTAAGAGTAACATGCTAGAGCACATATATCACATAATCAGACAAAATTAGGGATCGAGTAACCCTTACCGACCCTACAGTTAACTCATAAAAAAAATTTATCAAATACACAGTTGTGTGTTAAAAACTCATAGAAACAAATTTATCAAATTTGGGGCGTTACAAATACCTTGTAATAATGGCTTGGAAAAGAGACTTGAATTGAATTAAAAAGCAATTTTTATTTTCATTTCTTTCACACGTTCTGTCATTTCATTTATTTTTCTTATTTTTGGTTAAATTGTTCTTTAATATCTTTCTCCTTTTCACCTATCATCATTACATTTAAATTCACTTTTAAACTCAATCAAGTATGATTAAATTCATGTTCAACTAAACCTCATTTAGTTTTAGGTCGGTTATCATTCCTACCAAAATTCGTCAAATATGAACCTGTACTAAAACCTTACAACACGGTATTCATTATCTCTCCAATATATGGGATAGTTACATTCGTTCCTTAAAGTTGATCCAATTTTGATAAAGAATGAGATGGATGAATGTGGAAGCGGATCGTAAAATTTGTCAAAGTCGTAGATTTGACTTAAGGCTCTAAACGTTCAGAAAGAAATTTGAATTTTTCACATAACATGAAACACAATCAAATTTAGGTTAGATAAAACAATTAAAATAAATAACTAAGATAATTAAAATAGAATAATAAATCTGCGATTAGAACAATAAAGAAGAAAATAAAGAATATAAATGAAAAGATAGAACATGGAATGTAAAAATCCTAAGAAACCTTGAAAACACAAAAAATCCACAACCTCATCAAGTGACTCTAATTTCCCCTCTAATAAAAAAAAAATTTGGTAAAAAAAGTTTGAAGAATTGGAAGTTACTTTTGCTGCCCATTTTTCATACCATAACATCTTTTCCTTTAATAATTCAATGTGGGATGAAGAGATGTAGGTCTTGGGAAGCGAGGAAGACAAACCATTCAAACCTCCTGCTTTGCTTAGTATATCTATAATCCTATCCGCTTGCCTTTCATTCCATGGGTATTGTGATTGGAAATCTAGTGCTGTCAATCCCTCCAAATTTTTGGCATTGATTTGGTCTCGACGCAAGTGTCCCAGCAATACTTCCACCATCTGTTAACTAGAAACTAATTTATGTAAATTACCCTTTTATCATAAACATACATATCAATAATTGACTTGATTAGGAAAATTAGCATATACCCGAGGTCTGTTTCTGATAGCTGCAATGTGTAGCACAGTGTTGCCATCAAAATCTGCCCAACTCGATAGTTCTTCCTCCCAACGTTGGGCAGACTCATGGCGGCTTCTTATAAGCCACCCCACCAAGACTTGGAAAGCTTCAAACATGTCGTTTTTCATATCAAGATGGAATACCATCTCATCTCGAACAGTCACATTTGCAATAGCCTTAGGACAAACCTTAAGTAACTTAGCAAAAGATCAACATTTCCAATTTGAACCACATGGTGCAGAGGAGTGAGGTCCTCCCTCCCTTTGACACGAAAAAGGCCTTCATCAAACCTGAGGAGTCGAAGCACTGCTTGAGTTCTGTCACTTTGCAGAGCCAAGTGCATGGGGCTAAACCCACCATGGTTTAGCTTTCTTGCAAACGTTGGCTTTAATTTAATCATCTCCATCATAAACTCAATATGCCCAGCAGAAGCTGCTACATGCAATGGAGTATGAGAAAAAGGCACAGGATCAATACGATCTAAAACATATGGATCATTCAGAATCAACTCATACAAGAGGTTAATATCTCCTGTTTGGGCAGCCTCTACCATCCTCTCATCCATAGCTTTTTTTGGGGGGTAATAAATTAGGCAGTAAATTTTTAGATTAGTGAAAGCTGAAGAAATTTGCAACAGAACATTAAGAAGAAAGAACTAGACGACAATATAGAAAAGGAAATAGAACTTATATTCTGCAAGAACACAGGCATCTGACCACAATTTATACATGATTTGAACACTCTAGTTTGAGGAAACAAATTTCTTCCAAGGTCCAAAGAAATTTATCAATCAACTATTATGTGATTGAATATTATTCTAAATTTTCAATTTTATTAAAATTTTTCACCAAAATTGATTTTTTAATTAATTTTACCACTCATTATTAATTTGATGGTTTTAAAACATAATATAATAAGAAAAATCTTTTAAATATTTTATTTTACTATTATAAATATTAAAATTAATAATTTAAATTAGAATTTCTATTTTAATGAGTTCATATCTCATAAAAGAGAAAAAAATAAATTTATTTTATAAAATAACCATTTTATTTAAATTTAACTTTATATTAATTAACTTATTATCGTTAAATGTTAAAGTGAAATATAGAACTATTTTTTTATTGAATTTAGCCTTCAAGTTATTTTAAATTCAAATTGAATAGAAAATTCAATAAAAAAATCTAACTTTAGTGGAAAAATTCAATCAAATTAAATTAAAACAATAAAATTCAATATCAAAGTGAAGTATAGTGACAAATTTGCACATTAACCCTAAATCTTTTTATTACTCATTTATTAAATCATTAATGAAATGTTGACGTGACTTAAAAAGATCTATCTAAATTTATTTCGCAGATCATTGAAGCCCAAAAACATTAGGAAGATGTCCAAAATAACCTAAAATTTTGATGCATAAATAGTAAAAAAAAACCTAAAAAAAAACTATGTTTTACTTTGACTAGAACCGAAGTCATTTATGATAGAGCTTCCTTCCCTAGAAGGTTTCGTTGAAGTTGAAAAGGATGGAGAATTATTGAGAGTTTTGATGAAGTCGAATAGAAAATAAAAGATGGAGTACTTATGAGGGAAGTGGTTAGGATGAAATAACAATGTAAGATGATAGCTATATTGTTAAGCCTATACACATTGATTTTATCTTTGCTCCAAATAGCTTTAAGCCTCACAAAAAATTGAGTTTTAGTTTTAGTACTTGAGTTATTTTCAACCATTTTGCATTTTCTACAGGTTATGTCAAACAACCACCATCCCTTCATCTCAATCATGTACTTTTACTGTATTTGAATTATAATTAAGTGTAAGAATGATTGGTTAAAGAACTAAAAGGGGATCAAAACTCTAGAGTTGCCTCGACTTTTAAGTTGTTATTCGATTTTACTAAGTTAAGACATTATTCGAATCATTCTGTGGTGAAATAACATAGCAATTAGTCTAATAGTAGATAAATCGTTAAGATCTTCATGCAGTGCATTTAGAACAAAATCAAGGAGTTGAGACCAACAATGAATGCCAATATCCATTCTTTCAGCAGCCTCTGCTAAACAATTAGCCAGCCTATTGCAATCTCGATGCATATGTTTTAAGTTGGTATCCCGATCATAGCTCAGCAACACTACAGGAAAATAGGGTTTTAACGGCGTTTTTAGCGGCGTTTTATGATAAAACGCCGCAAAAATTGTAAAACATAGAGCAATAGCGGCGCTTTTGGTAAAACGCCGCTAAAAGTCGGGGCATTAGCGGCGCTTTTGGTAAAACGCCGCTAAAAGTCGGGGCATTAGCGGCGCTTTTGGTAAAACGCCGCTAAAAGTAGGGGCAATAGCGGCGCTTTTGGTAAAACGCCACTAAAAGTCGGGGCATTAGCGGCGCTTTTGATAAAACGCCGCTAAAAGTCATATAACCCCTAAAACCCTAAACCCCAAAAAAATCATGAACACTAATCTATAACTCCTAAAATACTAAACCCTTAAACACTAAACCATAACTTCTAAAACCCTAAACCCCAAAAAATGTCACATGGATGTTGATGTGTATATACATATATATATTAATGTAAAGCTTATGTTCATAATAAATTATGGAAGCAATACTTAATATTGATTAAATTTATTTTTGGTTTACGGTTTAATATTTAAGGTTTAAGGTCTATGGTTTAGGGTTTTATGGTTTAAGGTTTAATGGCCATGGGTATATAGTATGTTAATCTCAAGTGAATCATATTCAATAATTAAATCTTAAACCCTATAATTAACTATTGTTATCGATAATAGATATCTTGATTTTGATAAAAAATATTTTTATATATTAATAAGGTGTTATATTGTTTAATGGATTGAAGGGATAATTTGTGGAAAATGTTTTAAATGATAAGTTTACCTTTAAATTTTATTAATAATTTTTGTTTATACTATTTTAATATTTATCTATCTTGATTAATCAAAATATATATTTATTTATCTGAACGAAAATTCTCTGCACTCATTTGTGTCTCCACGTTTTTAATTGTAACTCATTTTCTTTTTAAAATATATATTGTCTCCACGTTTTTCATTTTCTTTTACACAATTATTGATATAACATCATTTTATATTTATATATTGCATGGATACATAAATATTTATATTTATTCAATATAAAAATATATTGATGTATTTTTTTAAATGTGTATGATTAAATCAAAATTAAAGTTTCAACTATACATTTAAACCACAATTAGAATTTCACGTCTACAATTACACATTAAACCGAAATAAAAATAAACTCAAAATTTAAAATTTAAAATTTAAAAATAAAAATAAAAAATAAAAACTTAAAAATTTAATATTTAATATTTTAGTCCATATTTCAATTAAAAGTTCAATATTCAAAATTAAAAAAATTCCAAAAGAAAAAAATAAAAAATATGTTAAAAATAAAAAAATTTAAAATTAATCTTATAATGGCGTTTTAGTGAAATTCAGACACAATCTCTAACAGTTATTAAACTTTTTGTTTATTTGTAAAGAAAAAATTAATACTATGGTCAAATTGTAATTTTATTTCCACTATTATATTTAAAATTTAATTTTAATCTCTATATTTTAATTTTACATAATTTTATTCTCCACTTTTATCATATTATTGGTTAATCTAAATAGTTATAGGTAAAATAGTAGTATAAATTACCAACAACTTTTTAGTTAAGTGACAAGAATTATATATCGTGGACATAAGAATTTAGATTAAATTTCAAGTAATCATATTTTTCATCCGCAAGTAACAAAAAAAATGTTAATATATATTTCTTTTCCTTAAAACCAACAATTCCAACTCATTATACTAACATTTCGATAATAATAATAATAATAATAATAATAATAACCCTTATTATGTTAACATAGACTATTTCTTTTGTTGGAAAATTTATTTTATTTTGAAAAATAGGTAAATATTAGATTAACGATCATAAAGTTGTAAAATTAGAGGAGTAAATTATGCTAAATTTAAAGAGCAAGAACTAAATTCAATTTCAACATAGCAGAAGGACAAAACCCAGAATTTGACCTTATACTATCTATTGTTAAAGGATGACCGCAAAATGGCAGTCACATTAGGGTTTATTTCAAACGTCAGCTCTCTCCCCTTCCCTTTCTCATCACTTAGCATCACCACACCAAACCAAGAGCCAACTAGTTTCTGGATTTATTTCTTCTTTAATTGAACCCATTCTTTTAAGCACACAAACGACAGACCATGGATTATCATCTTCATCATCATCTATTTTGTTCTACTTGTAGAAACACATAAACTAAAACACACACACACACAAAAATGAAGTAGTCGACCAAGGCCCTTTTGTAATAAGTTAAAGAGACCTGTGTTGAAGAACAGTACTGATGTTGGTTCGTTGTCTCTTAACATTCCCTGAAGAATTAGATTCATTCCCTGAAGAATTAAAATCCCCAAATTTTTATTACCCGCTCGTTAGTCCCTACTCTCGATCTGTTAGGTTATCTTTTAATTCTAGGCTTTCAAGAAAGCATTGAGCCTGCTCCAAAAATGCTGTGAGAAAGAGGATTTGTTGGTTTAGGATATAACTTTTGGTTCATGAAGAAGCGATCCCTCCGCATCAAGATAGTCAATCGCTGCTCCTAGAACCGGGGGAAGACTAAATGGGCGAAAAGAAGACATTCTGGGGGCAGCAATCTAAGAGATGTCAGAATCCCTGCCCCAGCAGCAGCAGCAATGAAACCCTAGGAATCTCCCGTTTCACCTCTCCCTTGTCAATGTAAGCCTCTCCATTTTTCAATCTCCTGTTGCTCAATTCCGTTGTTACCAATGATTGCTCTGCCTACAGTTCCGTTTGCTTTCAGTATGAACCAGTGCATGAAAATGCAAGTGCTAAATTTCCTCCTTTTCTTCTTTTGAATTTGAATTGTTAAGTGGATTTTCGCTTTGTTATCTTTTTAATTAGTTTGTTGGTTTCGATGTGGAATAACTGAATCGATTGAGAGTGCGCTGTGAGGTGAAAGAAAAAGGAAGAACAAAAAAGGAGTAGGCTATCGTTTAGGCCACGCCCATTGGACATACACAGAAAGCTACCGATTGTTAAGTCAGTCAAAGACTTTGAAGACGATGACACTCCAACTTCCGCTACTCGCAATTCTCAAATGCTCCGTCTTGTCATTGTCAAAGTTGAAACCGAAGTACCCTTTTCACTCCCTTGCTTTTCATAGCTCAAAAACTTCACTGTGACTTGGCATTATCCTTTAAGGCTATTTTGTTGAATCATTTGATTTCATACTTCAAATTCACTTGCAATTTGTAATCTTAAAGTGAAGCAAAATCGGGGTTTTAAATTATTACTTACGTGAATGGAATTTGGTTTTAAATTATGACATTTGCATTTGCATATAAACATAGTTTGCTAATAGAAATTAGGGCTTTGCAACAGTTGAGGATATTTTTGTTAATATCCATTTCACAATGGATAAGAATGTGAGAATTCTTGCTATGGAAATCTACTTCCCTCCTACCTGTGTTCAACAGGTGATTTCATCTCTTCCTTTTTTTTTTCCTGTTAATTTCTTGAGTTTTTGAGTTCGGGTTTTGGTTGGGTAGCTGATTCAAGGGAGAAAATGGGTCAAAGGTGGAATTTTTTGGTTATTTATGGTGAATAAACTGATTGCCTCCAAATTTAATTTTCTTGGGGTTTTTTCTTGTTTGAATTTTTAATTGTATATCTGAAAAGTTCATCTCATTTGAACTTTATAATTTGGTGAAGTCTAACTCATTGTTAAAGTGTTATGTTTGATTCCTTCATTGGATCAATGGGTGTTAATTACAATTTTCCTAGAAAAAAAATTCTAGTTTTGCATGATCATATGGTTATGAATACTTGTTTTAGTTTATAGTAGAATGATGGCTTTTTATTTGATATGTTATTTATTCATAGATTAATGTAATATGAGATTAATTTTATGATATTCATTTCTTTTTCCTACAAAACAGAAGCATTGGAGGCTCATGATGGTGCTAGTAAGGGAAATACACCATTGGACTTGGACAACAAGATTGCATGGCCTTTTTGTGCGAAGTGGAAGATGTTATCTCTATGAGGTTACAAATTCTACATTTTATATCTACTCTTCTTATATGTTATTAGCATCACGTAATCTTGTTTTACAAGATGTATAATAATGACTAAGATTTGCATTGTATGGATGGTTGAAATGAACACTTTCTTCGATTTTACTAATGTGGTTATGTTTGATCTGCAGTTTAACAAATTGTTACTTCACTCCTAGCAAAATATAAGATTGACCCCAAACAAATCGGCCGTCTTGAAGTTGGTAGTGAGACTGTGATCGACAAGAGCAAGTCCATTAAGACCTTCTTGATGCAAATCTTTAAGGTACTCTTCCCAATCATCACGATTTCTTATCTAGGATAGTTGTCCCTTCTAGTCGCTAGCCATTATACTGGGTCATTTTGTCAAAGGCTATTTTTTTTGTTATGCTACAAAAATATTGCTAATATTAGAGGAATTCATGTTAAAAAAATACTATTGAGCTATGCTTAATGGATTAATATTAAATAAGAAAAAATATTTTTTAAACTCCAAATTAAAAGAAATTCATTATTTTCAAATAATAAAATAAATAAATAAATAAATAAAACTATAAAATAAAAAAATATCATATCATCTATCATATTTCGGTCACACATTGATTATTTTGCTACTATAATATAATTAATGAGACTAAACATTTGGTTTAGTTATTTTAGTTGTCCTCAAATCGGTTTAGAAAATGCTGTCCTTTCACGCTTCCACCTCTCTTACTGGGGTATTTGGTTTCCTGTAACTAGAAGAAATATACAAAAGGTGAAACAAGGAAAGCTCTTTCTTGGCATAACTAGATAATGCCGTTGTGCAACTCGTAGAACTACAGTCTTTATATGTGACATGTATATATTTTTGGTTAAATCTTTTCAATTTATAACTTCATATGATCTTCCCGGTGATGTAAATTAAATATAATTTGTAATTGATATTTTTATTTTCATATTTTTATGTTACCTTTAAATTTAAAAATTAAAAAACACAACCTGAATAAATTTAGAAAAAGAAACTATATACTTAAATCTAAAATATTAAAATCTTGAAGTTTTTATTTTAGCTAAAATTTTATTAGCTTTTTATATAATTTTATAGTTTCTTTTTGTATAAAGTTTGGTCTTCTAAAATCTTTCCTGTCTCAAACTCAACAGTAGTCAATAAGCACTAAAACCGATTTTTCACAGCTTTTCTTCTTCTATTTCGGTATGTTAAGCTTCTCTTTTACCCTTTTTTATTTTCGTAATCTTTTGCTACTTTGGGTCTCTGTAATATAAATTTCTTCTATCTTTATTCATTTTCTTAAACAAAAACTATTAATTTAAGCATTGAAGAGTGATTGAAATGCAAACTTTGCTTGTTGTCCCTAGTTGCATCGGCAAACCATAGGGGCCTTAATTGAGTATGCTATCAACGATAGTTTATATCCCCATGGTAGAGTCTTTCCAAATCAAGTAATTTGGATTAGAATTGAGACTACAAAGTATGCATGAATTACATCCATTGGTTCAAATCCCATTAAAATAAATGGATGCCCATGTTCCAACTCCTTTGCTTTCCCATCTTAAAGCCAAGCGAGTAAAAGACTCAAATTAAATCTAGACATCTCCATCTTGTATGTGCTTCAGAGAATTGGTAAAGGTCGATAGAAACTTCAAATCAATGAAAGATATCGGGTTAATTCTATTATTAGTTCCTATACTTTATGAAAGTTATGCATTTAGTTCTTATATTTTAATTTGACCAATACTTTTGAATTAGTTAATTTTAGGCCCTGTACTATTTTAAATTTTAAAATTTTAGTTATTTTCTTCTTATCGCCTGCGTAGTTTGACTTTGCTACTTGTTTTTAGCTTTGCTGCCATTTATCATTTTTTTTTTTTTTTAAATTCTTGTATTTGCTCTAGTTTTGCTGCGTGATTGTTTGTCTATTTTGTGTTTTTTGTTGTTAGTTTCACTAAGTTATATATCGAGCATTGCAATACTTTGGCGTCATCTAAAGCTTGAACCACCCTCTGTTGTATATTGTTTCTTCTTCTTTTTCGATCTTTTCCTTTGATTAATGAGATGTGGTGATGATTTGGCATTATTTTCTCACCGGGATGAATTATGTATTAAATTACATATTGAATCAATGTTTATGTATTAAATTTAAGTTCATTAATTTTATATTTAATTTTGAAGTTTAAATTTTAATGGAAAATTTAATTTAATTAATATTTTTATTTATCCTTAAATGTATATAGTTTAAAGTTCAAATTTCAAAATTAAACATAATATAATATTTAACATAGAAATAAATATTATTTAATTAAAATAAAATAATTTTTTAATATCATTATTTTTAGCGGCGTTTTGAGAAAAGCGCCGCTAAAGGTCATGATATTTAGCGGCGTTTGCTAAAAAAGCGCCGCTAAAGGTCATGGTTTTTAGCGGCGTTTGCGAAAAAAGCGACGCTAAAGGTCATGGTCTTTAGCGGCGTTTGTGAAAAAAGCGCCGCTAAAGGTCATGGTCTTTAGCGGCGTTTGCGAAAAAACGCCGCTAAAAGTCCTGGTCTTTAGCGGCGTTTTTTTCAAAAACGCCACTAGTTTTTGCGGCGTTGCATATAGCGACGTTTTTTGCGGCGCTTGGGAAAGCGACGCTAAAAGTATTAGCGGCGCTTAAAAACGCCGCTAAAGGTAAAAAAAACGCCGCTAAAAGTCTGTTTTCCTGTAGAGCAAATCTCGAATCACATTAACAACATGTGATTCTAACTGATACCTCGTCAGGTTCCCCTTAATACGGTGTAGCACTTCCAAACAATCTATTTCTAATAAAATATCTCGACATCCAAACTTCTAAGTTTGGTCAAGACTATCTAGAATGCTCTAGAATTCTGCCTCATACGCATTGCAATTCCCTATATTTTTGCAAATTTCAGACACCACAACCCAGTTGCATTGAATTCCTATTTTGTAATTATGTTAGGCAGGCGCTAGATTAGAAAGGACGACACAATTGGACAACTCTCACCGTTTTGCCGATTGTGGACTGGAACCTCATGGGTCCAATCCAACGTAGAATTGTTATCTAGTGACAAGTTGGTCTCTTCTTTCCAATTTATTTTGTTTTTGCTTGTTTTTTTTAAGGCTTGAAATAAATTCAAACTCTTTTAAAAGAAATAAAATGTTTCCTCCACACAGGTTAATAATTTGTTTGTGTAAAATTATAAAATAAAAATTATGTTCTAAATCTTTATATATTTTCTATATTTAGAATTTAGTTCCTTATTTTTAATTTTAGTAATTAATTTTATTACTTTTCAAATTTAAAATTCAATTTCAATGCTTAAGATCATTAACATTTTTCTATTAAAGTTTTTGGTGTGAAATTTTAAAATTTAAAAACTTATTTTCAACAAATAAACAAAAAAATTATGATTATTTTGGCAGAGAAGAAATACATTGCCGTTTAATTAAGATTAGAAATGAACAAAATAGACAAAAAGCACAGCTGGTTATGAACCTTATTCAACCACTATTTCAAAAACAAATTCACAATTCTTTTTATCATTACAAAATAGCTCTTTCTGAAGAAATGATTACACGGATTCACTAAACTGGACACAATGTAAAAAGGCTGAAGCCAAAGTAAAAGATTACTACGGTAAAGAAGAATTTTGGGTTGTTAATGTATTGCCACCTGGAAAGATAAAACGTTGTCAGATGTGATCCAACTCCAAGCAAACCTAGCAACGGTGAGAATAAATCCTTAAAAATGGAGGCTAAATCATATAAGAAGTGTTCCTTTTTTATGGAAATTAACTCATATGAGGAAAGATCAAATAAATCCCTGTAAGAACACCCAAAGAAGGTAAGATTTAGGAGAATCAACAAAGAGAATGAATGAGTTGGTAGGAGAAGTGCTGTTAAAAAAACTGCTACCCCAAAGGTGAACGTGTTCCAAAACCAAAACGAGGAGTATTCTAATGTCCAATCATATTCTTTGGAAACGTACGTTGCGGAGGGACTGGGTATGGGTGCAGTATTGATGTCGGTTTTATGCAAAACTGTGTGGAAATTGAGAGGCTGAGCTTGACTTAAAGAGACTTGGTATTTCAGGGATGGACATGGACTGTCATCGGGAATCTTTGGTGGGTTTAAAGAGGCTTCGTAAGTGGTGGTTATGATTAGCACTGTCACTACTAGAAATGTGTTACGCATCTCACATGGAATACCCTGCTTTCCTCGATATGCTTTTGTTGCCCATTTTTTATATCATGGCATCTTTTGTTTCAATAATTCGATGTGGGATAAAGAGATGGAGGTATTGGGAAGCGAGGAAGAGGAAGCACCCAAACCTCCTGCTTTGCTGAGCATATCTACAATCCTATCCGCTTGCCTTTCATTCCATGGGTATTGTGATTGGATATCTAGTGCTGTCAATCCCTCCGAATTTTTGGCATTGATTTAGGCTCGAGGCAAGTGTCCCAGCAATACTTCCACCACCTGTTAATTAGAAACTAATTCATGTAAATTACCCTTTTATCATATACATACATATCTGTAATTGACTTGATTAGGAAAATTAGCATATACCGGAGGTCTGTTTCTGATAGCTGCAATGTGTAGCACAGTGTTGCCATCAATGTCTGCCCAACTCAGTAGTTCTTCCTCCCAACGTTGGGCAGACTCATGGCGGCTTCTTATAAGCCACCCACCAAGACTTGGAAAGCTTCAAACATGTCGTTTTTCACAGCAAGATGGAATACCGTCTCATCTCGAACAGTCACATCTGCAATAGCCTCAGGACAAACCTTAAGTAACTTGACCAAAAGATCAACATTTCCTGTTTGAACCACATGGTGCAGAGGAGTGAGGTCCTCCCTCCCTTTGACACTGTGAAAAATAAAATAGAATAAAATAAATAAAAATAAAGAACACATAAATTTTACGTGGAAACCCTTTCGGGAAAAAAACCACGGGCAGAGGAGAAGAAAATTCACTATGTCGAAAAATTTTTACTCAAATACAAGAGGAATAGACTATGTCTATTTATAGGCTTGCAAAGCCATATTCTAGTAGGATTGAAACACCTTATCCTAATCAATATAAAATAGATGGAGTTTAATAAGGTTTAAAACCTTATTCTAAAATAAAATAAAAGAAGTCTAGTTCTATATGGATTTTACTTTTATTTTATTTTCCATCGTATTTTATTTAAATAAGAATTTGGGTCACTTAATTCTAACAATCTCCACCTTGACACAAATTCTCAATGAACAAGTTCTTCATCGCGAACTTTCAATAAACAAGTTCTTCACCTCTTCCAAAAACCCCTTAAGGGTTTAACTTCAACAATGAACACCAACCAAGTCTAAGCAATGCTTAAACTTGGTTATAGGAAGTGACTTAGTCATCATATCTGCAGGATTTTCATGAGTGCTAATTTTGCTCACAACAATATCACCACGAGCAATAATATCACGAACAAAATGATACCGAATATCAATGTGTTTTGTTCTCTCATGAAACATTTGATCTTTTGTAAGAAAGATGGCACTCTGATTGTCACAAAATACTGTGCTGATTTGAAGGTCTTCATTGAGTTCACTAAATAGTCCCTTCAACCAAATAGCTTCTTTACAAGCCTCAATAATCGCTATGTACTCAGCTTCAGTGGTAGACAAAGCGACTGTAGTTTGCAAAGTGGCTTTCCAACTAATTGCACAACCTCCGATTGTAAAGACGTAACCTGTGAGAGATCTTCTTCTATCAAGGTCTCCAGCAAAATCAGCATCAACATACCCTATAACTCCATCTTTAGTTCTTCCAAACTGTAAGCAAACATTAGTAGTGCCTCGTAAGTATCTTAAAATCCACTGAACTGCTTTCCAGTGTTCTTTACCAGGATTCGCCATGTATCGCTAATCGACCGATCGCATATGATAAATCTGGACGTGAACAAACCATAGCATACATGAGAGATCCTACTGCACTAGAGTATGGAACATGTGACATGTACTCAATCTCATTATCTGATTGAGGAGATAAGGCCGATGAAAGTCTGAAATGGGCTGCTAAAGGAGTACTAACAAGCTTAGCACTCGCATATTGAACCCGCAAAGAACTTTCTCAATGTACCCTTCCGACTTAGGTACAATTTACTTGCTTTTCTATCTCGAGAATCTCCATACCAAGTATCTTCTTTGTTGGTCCTAAATCTTTCATCTCAAATTCTTCACTTAGTTGGGCTTTAACCTTTCTTATCTCTCTTTATCTTTTGTTGCTATCAACATGTCATCAACATAAAGAAGTAGATACACAAAAGAACCATCACTGCTTTTTCTTAAAGTAGACACAACTGTCAAAACTACTTCTTTTGAAATCATGAGAAGTCATAAAGGAATCAAACCTCTTGTACCCTTGTCTTGGTGACTGTTTCAAACCGTAAAGGGACTTTTTCAACAAGCAAACATAGTCCTCTTTTTTCGAGACTATAAAACCCTCCGGTTGTTGCATGTAAATATCTTCTTCAAGTTCTCCATGCAAAAATGCGTTTTACATCTAACCGCTCAAGCTCCAAATCATGCATGGCAACAATACCAAGCAAAGCTCGAATCGAACTATGCTTAACAACTGGAGAGAACACATGTGAAGTCCACTCGAATTTGATGTAACCCTTTGCAACAAGCCTTGCTTTATATCCGGGTTCTTCAACTCCTGAGTCCCTTCTTTCTTTTTAAACACCCATTTACAACGAATGACCTTTTTACCTTTAGGAAGTTTTACAAGATCCCATGTTCTGCTTTTTGTGGAGTGATTCCATCTCCTCTTGCATAGCAAACATCCACTTTTCTCGAGTCTTCACAGCTAATCGCCTCGAATAATTAAATGGCTCTTGATTCGCATCTATATCTTCAGCCACATTTAAAGCATAAGCAACTAGATCAACCTCGGCATACTTCTTTGGAGGTTTAATTTCTCTTCTTGTCCTGTTTTTGGCGATAGAGTATTGCGGTGAAGAAGCAACTCTATTCTCAATTTTGTCTTGGCTTGAGGAGTTGATTTCGTATTAATCGATGCTCCACCGCTTTTGGTTTTCTTTATTGGAAGAGTCTTTAAGAGATAAGTTAGGTAGCATAGCGTTTCATCAAAAACAACATCTCTCGCTAATCACAACTTTTCTATTTTCGGACACCATAACTTATAGCCTTTACACCAGACTTTATAACCAAGAAAACGCATTTAATGGATCTCGGTTCCAATTTTCCATTATCAACATGAGCATACGCAGGACACCCAAAAATCTTTAAATCGTAATAATTAGCGGGATTACCGACCATACCTCTTGTGGAGTCTTTTCTCAATGGCAACGGATGGAGATCGGTTGATCAAAAACATGCGAGAGAGGTCGCTTCGCCAAAATGACTTCGGTAAGTTGGCATTTGACAACATACATCGAACCTTCTCCATGATCGTTCTGTTCATTCGTTCTGCAACGCCGTTTTGCTGTGGAGTATGACGAACTGTCAAGTGTCTCATGATCCCTTCTGACTTGCACAATCTATTAAACTCATCAGAACAGAACTCTAAGCCATTGTCTGTACGGAGGTATTTTATCTGTTTTCCCGTCTGTTTTTCAATCATAATTTTCCAAGACTTAAATGTGGAAAACACATCGCTTTTCCGCTTCAGGAAGAACGCCCAAACTTTTCTGGAAAAATCATCAATAAAGGTTAGTATATAATTAGCTCCACCTCTCGAAGGCACTGGACGGCCCCCACGATCGAATGGATATACTCCAACGTTTCCTTCGTGTTATGGATTCCTCTAGTGAATCGAACTCTCTTTTGCTTCCCAAAACACAAGGTGCTCACAGAAATTCGGTTTGCAAATTCCTTGCCCATTAAGAAGTCCTCTTTGCTTAATTCGCCATGCCATTCTCACTCATATGCCCTAGGCGCATATGCCAAAGTTTAGTAATATCATCATCTGACAAGGAAGAGGAAGCGACAATGCATCCCCGAATAAAGAGAACCTCAGAAACATATAACTTGGCAATCTTTCTTTGCCCTTTCATCACAACAAGGACCCTTTGAAATCTTTAAAACCCCACTTTCACCGTGTATCTGCACCCTTTTGAATCAAGAGTACTCAACGAAATTAAATTTCTTTTCAATTCGGAACATGCCGCACGTCACTAAGTGTTCGACAACTCCATCAAACATCTTAACTTTAATTGTTCCAACACTGCGATTTTACATGAAGCATTATTTCCCATCAAAACAACACCTTGAGATCTTGTTTCATAAGTTGTAAACCAATCCCGATTGGGACTCATGTGGAAGGTACAGCTGAATCAAGTATCCACTCCTCGCTTACTTTAGAATCATTGATGAAGCAACTAGAAGTTCACCATCGCTGTAGTCTTCTACAACATCGCCTTCACCGAATTTTCGTCTGTTTTCCTTTTGATTCGCAGCCTCCTTTTAATCTTATTTTGTAGCTTATAGCACTTTCAGATTTAATGTGCCCTTTCTTCTTGCGAAGTTGCAAGTTTTACCTCTGCTTGAAGATTTCGATCTACCCTTAGATTTACCACGAGGATTCCGTTCTCGTGTTCTACCACGATCATCATCAACATTCGGTCTTGTCTCCCACGAACAATAAGACCCTCTCCCCGAGAGTTGGGTTTAACCACAAGATGCTTCATCTTATCATACGAGGTTAAAGAATCATAAACCTCATCAACTGTGAGAGACTCATGGCTATATAAAATCGTGTCTCTAAAGGTTGAATAAGACGGGCAACGAACAAAGTAGAATCAACCCTAGATCTTCCTTATCATCTCGAACCTCCATGGCCTCCAAGTTTGAGAGAATTTCTTTAAACACTGTTAAGTGTTCGTACTGACGCACCTTCCTCCAAACGATGAGCATAAAGACGCCGCTTCATATGCAACTTGCTTGTTAGAGTTTTCGACATACATATTTGTTCTAGCCTCTTCCATAATGCAATGGCAGTTTTCTCTTTCATCACATCCCGCAAAATTTCGTTGGACAAATGCAGATGTAATTGTGTTAATGCCTTTCGATCCTTACGCTTCTTCTCTTCATCTGTTAATGTCGAAGGCATCTTATCTATCCTAGCGGGCATCCTCTAGATCCATCTGCAAGAAGCGCTTGCATCTTAATTTGCCACAACGCAAATCGGTGTTGCGATCCAACAATGAATTTCATACTTCAAAGACGCCATTACCGTAATCGAGATGAATAACCCTAAGCTCGATACCAATTTGTGAAAAATAAAATAGAATAAAATAAATAAAAATAAAGAACACATAAATTTTACGTGGAAACCCTTTCGGAAAAAAACCACAGGCGAGAGGAGAAGAAAATTCACTATGTCGAAAAATTTTACTCAAATACAAGAGGAATAGACTATGTCTATTTATAGGCTTGCAAAGCCATATTCTAGTAGGATTGAAACACCTTATCCTAATCAATATAAAATAGATGGAGTTTAATAAGGTTTAAAACCTTATTCTAAAATAAAATAAAAGAAGTCTAGTTCTATATGGATTTTACTTTTATTTTATTTTCCATCGTATTTTATTTAAATAAGAATTTGGGTCACTTAATTCTAACAGACACGAACAAGGCCTTCATCAAACCTGAGGAGTCGAAGCACTGCTTGAGTTCTGTCATTCTGCAGAGCCAAGTGCATGGCGCTAAACCCAGCTTGGTTTAGCTTTCTTGCAAACGTTGGCTTTAATTTAATCATCTCCATCATAAACTCAATATGCCCAGCAGAAGCTGCTACATGCAATGGAGTATGAGAAAAAGGCACAGGATCAATACGATCTAAAACATATGGATCATTCAGAATCAACTCATACAAGAGGTTAATATCTCCTGTTTGGGCAGCCTCTACCATCCTCTCATCCATAGCCTTTTTTGGGGGGGTAATAAATTAGGCAGTAAATTTTCAGATTACTGAAAGCTGAAGAAATTTGCAACAGAACATTAAGAAGAAAGAACTATACGACAATATAGAAAAGGAAATAGAACTTATATTCTGCAAGAACACAGGCATCTAACCACAATTTATACATGATTTGAACACTCTAGTTTGAGGAAACAAATTTCTTCCAAGGTCCAAAAAAATTTCCAAGAACTAAAGCCACAGAAAATAGGTTTATTTTATACATGACATAAACGCACTAATTTGAGAAAATAAACACCTTTAAAGGTCCAAGGGTATTTCCAACTAGAAAACCTTGGACTAAACAAAAAGCAAGTTGAAGGAACAGTAAAAATTATTTAAAAAATCCTATTTATGAAGTAAGAGTGAGGTGCAGTAAAATTGAATTCAATTTGAAAAAATGAAAAAAAAATCAAATTTCTAATTATTTAAATTGAGTTATGTGATTTTTTAACTCAACTCAAATAAGTAATTTGAATTTCAAGTTAGAATCGAGTTAAATTTTACTTTTCAAAAACTCAAATGACTCAAATATCATATTAATGTAAGATATCATTTTGGCATTTGTAGATTTTGAAAATGAATACGGTTGTCTCTCTCCCAACAAAACTTACAAAAAAATTAAAATATTTATAAAATTGAAAAAAATATATAAAAAGTTAAAAATTTTAAAATTTTCTAAAATAATAATTTTGGGACTTAAATAAGTTAATTAATGATTCAAGTTTATCACACTAAATTATGTTTTTTTTATTTTGCTGAAAAAGTTTTCAAATATATATGATTTCAAATTTACATGTTTTAACGTGAAATTAATTATATTGTAATAAAATTTTAATTTAACATGTTTAATTTTTTAAAATTTAACTTGAATAAATTCATTCAATTAAAATTGAATTTATTTTACTCAATTTGATTTAAAAATAAAATAAAATAAATTCAACTTAAATTAAGAAGATAAAATAATACTCAATAATTCAATTAACTCGAATATTTTTCGACTCAATTTGATTAAATCCTTAATTTAAATAGTGGCTATATATAAATAATAATCCAAGTAATCATTCCTTTGCTTTTTCACTTCACCTTTATAATGACGAAGGTTCTCTTCTTCTTTTTTTTTTTTTTTATAATTTCTTTTTCAAATTTTCTTGACATATGGCATGCCTAAGAACTTTATCTAATTTTCTAGTTGGGTTAATGAACTTCTAATTAATAAAGTAGAAATTCTATTAAAGATACATGAATTCATATGATGACTTGATAATTAAAGTGTTTATTATTTTAGAGTTGACCTGAATTTGAGACGTATTAATTATATTTGTTGTGTCGAGTTTTATCCAGTTTTTGTATTTTTTTTAAAAAGAAAACAATAATTATATAATAAACAAAAGTCCCTAAATACTAAAAAAGGAATAAGAGAGCGGTACAAGAGATGAAGGGAACTAATTAACCCAATAACTACTCCATCACCATCCCTAATACAAACCCCAAAGACGTAAAGTGCTATAAGAATCAACGAAGAGAATAAATGACGTGGTAGGAGATTTGCTGTTAAAAACACAATTGAACCACTCTCACCGTCTTGCCCGTTGTGGACCGGAACCCATCGGTCCAATCCAACGTAGAATTGTTATCTACTCACAACTTGATCTGTTCTTTCAAAATTTTTTTTTTTGTTTTTTCCCTTTTTTTCAAGGCTTAAATTTATATCAATTCAAAAGTCTTTAAAAATGATAGTGTTTCCATCTAAGGTATATTATTTGTTTGCAAAAAATTATATAATAAAGATTAAAAAGTTAAAATATGCTCTAAATCTCTAAACACTTTAAACGTTTGGAATTTAGTCCTCTACTTTATACATTAAGGGCTAGTTCTGCATTGCTTTTCAAAAGCACTTTTGGCTCCAAAAATACTTCTGGAAGAAAAGCATGCAGAACAATTCTTTAATTTGAAATTTTAGCTTTTTAGAAGTCTTTTCAAAAGCACTTCAAAAGGAGAAGCTAAAATTTTAGCTTTTCCTCTCCCAAAAGCACTTTTAATGCTTAATTACTTTTCACCCTCCAATATCATAGTACTTTTTCTTTTTTTCTTGGTACTTAATTACAAATGGGTTAAAATCATTAATTAAAAATAAAAAATAATTTTAAAATACTAATTACAAATATTTAATAGTTATATTTAAATATTTAAAATATAGTTTATATATTCTAATTAAATTTTATAAATAATTAATATTTATTGCTTAAAATATTTAAAATTTATATTTTATATATTAAAATATTAACAAGAAGTTATAATAATTTTTTATATTCTTACTAAAATATAATAATATTAACTAATTTAAATATTATTTAAATACATATTTGTTACTTTATAATAACATGTCTAAAATGGACATTTTATTTCTCAAAAGCACTTTTTAACAGCAATGCTAAACACTCAAATTTTAAACCAAACTTTTCAAAAGTACTTTTTCACAGCACTTTTCAAAAGCACTTTTCAAAAGTATTGCCAAACTAGCCCTAAGAATATAAAAAAATACAGTTACTATTTACGTTTTACACTGACAAAAATAATCCACTAAGTCTTGAATAAAATATAACAAAAAATTTTAATTTATATAAAGAATTAATAGTAGAAGATGGAGGAAGGATTGAGACAACTTTTGAGAATTTTTAGAAAATTTTCCAAATAAAATTCTACTCCTATTTATAGAAATTTCTTATGGCTTTGTGAAGAGACATAACTTTCAATAGTTGTTTTTCTTACATCTTTAAAATAAATATAATTATTTAACTAATATCTTTTAAATAAACGTAACTATTCAATTAATGCGGCTTGAATAATTATAATATTTTGTAAAAAATCAAATGATATAACTTTTGATCTGTTGTTTCAATAGGGTCGGAAGCGTGTAAATTATTGTACTAAAAAATCACACAAAGTTCAATTCCTATGGAAGAGAGGTGGATCACAAGGATCTCTTAAATACCAAGTCTTTCCTTAGTCGAATATCCCTTTTATAGTAATTTAATAGCACAATTAAATACTACTATTATACCCTCAAATATTGAAAGAAAAATAGGACAAGAAAGAACACAAGAGTTTTAACGAGGTTCGTAAATTATACCTACGCCCCGGGCACTAATACCGATGATAACTTTACTATCTCCAAAATATTACAAACAAATAGAATTCCTTAAGAATTCTCAAATGGGAGAAGAGAGAAAACTAAGAGAGAAAGATTGGTTGGGATGGTTGAAATGAAAAATGAAAAGGCCTATTTATAGTTGAAGTTCAGGGACTAACTTGCAAATGGCCTAAAAAATTAGGGACCAAAATTGCAATTATCCCATTCAACTTTTCAACATTCGGTGCAACTTGCTTCACCTTTTTAACAAGTTGCTTCCTACCTTTGTTGACTTTTCAACAATCTCCACCTTGAAGATTTGATTAGGATAATCGCATCTTCACACACTTCCTTCAACTCCCCAAATTCGATAAAGTTATCTTTTGTAGTGCCTCCAAATGCGCTCTCGAGCGCCATACACCTGAAGGTGCTCAAATTCTCAGGATGTTAATCAAGTTCAAACAATGATTAAACTTGATTGTTGTTACCACTTTGGTCATCATATCTGCAGGATTATCTGCGCCGGAATCTTCAAGTAGAATTTTTCCTTTTCAAAGACTTCCGCACAAAGTGATATCTTACGTCGATATGCTTGGTTCTTGAATGATAGACTTGATTTTTCGCTAAATGAATAGCGCTCGATTGTCACAATATAGACTAATGTGACTTTGAACAACTCCCAAGTCTTTCAACAATCCATTAAGCCAAATAGCCTCCTTAATGACTTCAGAATCGCCATATATTCCGCTTCAGTAGTAGACACGACCATCAGAGATCGTAAGGTAGACTTCAACTCACTGGGGCTTTCGCAAGAGTAAACAGATACCCGTAGTTGAACGACGTTTATCTAAATCACCAGAAAGTCGGAATCAACATATCCGACTACAAACCGACCAAGTGTTTCATCCTGCTCAAAAACTAAACCAACATCTACGGTTTTTCAAGATACCGCAGAATCCATTTCTGACTTGCCAATGTCCCTTTCGAGGATCATGCATATACCGCTCACAACTCCAACAACTTGTGAAATGTCGGTCGCAGACACACCATCGCATACATCAAACTCCCAACGCATTAGCATATGGGACTTTTGCCATATATTCTCTTTCTTCTTCAATTTTCGGAGATAATTGAGCACTAAGTTTCAAATGAGAAGCAAGTGGGGTACTTACATGTTTAGTGTTTTCATTTACACCAAAACATTGTAATACCTTTTTCAGATATTGCTTCTGATTCAAACAAAGCTTACCTCTCTGTCTATCTCTACTTATCTCCATGCCGAGAATCTTCTTGGCCTCACCTAGATCTTTCATCTCGAACTCTTGATTCAACCGAGCCTTCACTTATCTATCTCTTTTGGCTCTTGAGCGATTAACATATCATCAACATACAAGAGTAGATAAATGAAAGATCCGTTATGTAGCTTTTGCAAATACACACAATTGTCATATTTGCTTCTTGTGTACTTCTGCCTTTTCATAAAGCTATCAAATCGCTTGTACCACTGCCTCGGGGATTGCTTCAATCCATATAGCGATTTGTTCAGCTTACAAACCCAATTTCTACCACCAGCATCTTTGTATCCTTCGGGCTGAGTCATATAGATCTCCTCTTCTAACTCACCATGCAAGAAAGCCGTCTTAACATCAAGTTGAGCTAGCTCCAAATTCAACTGTGCTACCAAGGCCAACAAAATTCTAATGGAGGAATGCTTCACAACAGGGGAAAATACATCATTGTAGTCAATTCCCTCCTTCTGAGCGTAGCCTTTAGCTACCAACCTTGCCTTGTAGCGAACATCTTTCTTACTAGGAGATCCATCTTTCTTTGCGAATACCCACTTACATCCGATTGCCCTTTTACCTTTCGGTAATTGCGCCAACTCCCAAGTATTGTTCTTCAGGAGAGATTGCATTTCTTCATCCATGGCGCTTTTCCATTTATCACTTTCTAAGCTTTGCATTGCTTCTTGATAAGTGATAGGAATATCATCATCAACAACGGAAGGGCGAGGCCACCATATCAAGAATCGAGCGGTGTTTACGAATTTCTCTCCTTGGCCTTGCAATCGCTGAATCGGTTCTCGTGTACTTAATGGTTCTTGGGTCGAACCTCTTCAACCTCTAATTCCTCCATTGTGGCTGGAGAATTAGACTTATTAACTGGGCAAATCCCCATCCGCTCAAACTCCACTGTTTTGGAGTACACTCCACCGCCGTGGAGTATCGCTTGTCTGAATATCTTCATCTCGCTACCTTTTTCAATGTGGCGATTCATCAAAGGTAACATCTCTACTACAGATCATTTTCTTTGTGCTTAAGCACCAAAGACGAAATCCCTTCACTCCGAAGTGATTCCCATAAAGAGAGCTTTCTTTGCCCTCGGATCTAACTTTGACTCCTTCACATGGTAATATGCGGTGGATCCAAACACATGTAAGGAATCATAATCAGAGCGGTTTTCCGGACCATACCTCCATAGGAGTTTTTCTTTCTAATGCGATGATGGCAAACGATTAACAAGATGGCCAGCATATGTCACGACCTCACCAAAATTGCTTGCCCAACCCAAAGATTGGACAACATACATCGAACTTTCTCCAAGCAATGTTCGATTCATACGCCTCGCCACTCCATTCTCATTGTGGTGTATCCTTGATTGTGAAGTGTCGAACAATACCATACTCTTGGCACACATCGAAGAACGGATCACTTCTATATTCCCCTCCATTGTCCGTCCTAAGCCGCTTGATTTTCTTGCCAGTCTGGTTTTCGATCATAGTTTTCCATTTAAGAAAAACTCCAAGCACTTCATCTTTAGTTTTCATGGTATACACCCAAACTCTTCTGGAAAAGTCATCAACAAAAGTAACAAAGTAGTGTTTTCCTCCCAACGAAAGTGTTTTGGAAGGCCCCACACATCTGAAAGTGAACATATTCCAAAATACCTTTTGTATTATGGATAGCAGGCTTCAATTTCACTCTCTTTTGCTTTCCGAACACAATGCTCGCAAAATTTTAATTTGCAAGCCTTTGCACCTTTCAACAATCCTTGCTTTGCGAATTTGCAAGGATTTTTCACGGCATGTCCCAACTTCATATGCCACAACCGCATTGAGTCCAATTCTTTGTTATGGAAGTCGCAATGATCGCTCCAATAACTGTACTACCTTGGTAGTAATACAAGTTATTTTTCCCGATGCCCTTCAATATCACAAGTGCGCCAGATGTCACTTTCAAAACCCCATCTCTCATAGTAATAACTGAACCATTGGATTCCAAGGCTCCCAATGAGATGAGATTTTCTTCAAACCGGGCACGCATCAACATCGCTAGAACTCGGTTGATCCATCTTGATTCTTTAATTGGATTGAACCTATCCCAACAGCTTTACTGTGCATTGTCATTGCCCATATAAACAACTCCTCCATTTAGTTCTACTAAATCAGAGAACCACTCCCGGTTAGGGGACATATGATAGGTACAACCCGAATCCAATATCCACTCATCTGAATGGAACGACGATGATGATGCAACCAGTGATAATTCGAGTCACGGTATCATGCTTTGCAACACAAGCATCTACAGCAGACTTTTCCCTTATTTTTCACTTTGGACAATTTTTCTTCCATGGCCTTTCTCATGACAAAAGGCACATTCATCTTTCCGAGTCCGGACTTTGACTTTGATCTCCCTTTTGAGTTTTCTTCCGAGTGTATGAACGACCTCGGACTACTAAAGCTTCAGATCTCGATTGAGTTTTTCTGTTTGTCCTTCTTTCTCTGCTCATAATCGATAAGGCCGCATGCACTTCGCCGAGATATATCACTCTCGCCATGAAGTAGAGTAGTTTCTAGAACTCAAACTCCTCGAAGTGACCCCAACAAAGATCAAAGCCAAATCTTCATCTTTGAATGTCTCATCCATATTCAACAAATCAGTGACTAACTGATTAAATTTGGTGATGTGATCATTCATTGTGGTACTTGGGACGTAAGTGAAGCGAAACAGTCTTTTCTTCAAGTGGAGCTTATTTTGACTGTTTTTCTTCAAAAATTTTTCTTCAAGTGCCACCCACAACTTATTTGCAGAAGTCTCCTTTGAAAAAGCATACCTCCGCTCTCGAGAAAGGCATGATCGAATTGTGCCACATGCCAACCGATTGATCGCCTTCCAATCTTTCTCCGTACATCATCTGGTTTCTCTTCATCAATGGCAATGTCTAGACCTGCTGAAAAGGGCATCTAGAACCTCACTTTGCCACATACCAAAATGGCCCGTGCCATCAAAGATCTCCACGGCCAATCTTGCATTTGCAATTGTCGGTCTTGTCCACATGGACGATGTTGAAGCTCCTACACCGACCGTTTTCTCCATAATCTTTCAATATACCTAAGGAAATCTTTTTCGATGTGGAAGATCGTTTAAAGCGCAACCACAGAGCATACTACGATTAACCTTGGCTCTTGATACCACTTGTTGTTTCAATAGGGTCGGAAGCGTGTAAATTATTGTACTAAAAATCACACAAAGTTCAATTCCTGGGAAGAGAGGTGGATCACAAGGATCTCTTAAATACCAAGTCTTTCCTTAGTCGAATATCCCTTTTATAGTAATTTAATAGCACAATTAAATACTACTATTATACCCTCAAATATTGAAAGAAAAATAGGACAAGAAAGAACACAAGAGTTTTAACGAGGTTCGTAAATTATACCTACGCCCCGGGCACTAATACCGATGATAACTTTACTATCTCCAAAATATTACAAACAAATAGAATTCCTTAAGAATTCTCAAATGGGAGAAGAGAGAAAACTAAGAGAGAAAGATTGGTTGGGATGGTTGAAATGAAAATGAAAAGGCCTATTTATAGTTGAAGTTCAGGGACTAACTTGCAAATGGCCTAAAAAATTAGGGACCAAAATTGCAATTATCCCATTCAACTTTTCAACATTCGGTGCAACTTGCTTCACCTTTTTAACAAGTTGCTTCCTACCTTTGTTGACTTTTCAACATGATCAATAACACTCTTTCATTTATAATTATTGAAACGCTGTAAATATTTAAAAATATTTCAACACTAGTTGAGTGAATGAACTTCTTAAATCAATAAAGTTGAAATGCTACTAAAGATACATGAATTAAAAACAATAATGATATTATTATATAATTATTATGAATGTTTTATTATTAAGTGGATCTCTATTAAAATTAAGATAAATTTAATGTACTTTAAGACTTAAATATTCATTAGAACTAGAATTTTATTTCATTTATATTTTTTATACCTATAAATATAAATTTTGAAGAAGTATTGTAAGTATCCTATTCATTGATAAAATTTATAAATTTATAATTTTCCATCATAATTTTGTTTTTTAGTTTAACTATTAGCCTTTTCAATAAAATAAATAATGGTTTCTTTTCTTTTATTTTCTTGATATCACGGGGAGCCATTTTCTTCAAACTTTTGACTATGGAAGAAGCAATTCTTTAACCTTTTTGATTTTATATTGTTTCCTTGTTGACCTCAATTGACGTATGCCAGTCTTTAAATTTTGAATGAATCGCTTTCGGTGGTTAAACCCTTCAAATTTTTCTCATGCTATTGTCTGTTGGTCCCTTCCTCACAGCTGCTCCTACAGGAAAAGCTAGTGAAATTGTATAGATTAATCATAAGAGATGGAAATATTTTGAGGCCGCATTGACGAGGTAGAGTGTTTTTTACCCTCTCTACATTTAGTGATTAATTTGACTTCTTATAAAAGATTAATAATTAAATTTAGTTCAAAAAGAAGTAGACTAAATTTACGAAATTCAGTTGATTAATCGATTTTGTTTGTTTTCGTTCATCTCTTGTTTGGTGACGACTGGTTTGTTTGTATTGTGGGAAAGCAGTGTGGTTCAGTTATAAGCATAAGTGGCGTTGCATTGTTGATTGTAATGATAAAATAAGTGAGGGAAGACGATTGGTTTGTTTGTATTGTGGGAAAGCAGTGTGGTTCAGTTAGGAGCATAAGTGGCATTGCATTGTTGATTGTCATGATAAAATAAGTGTGGGAATGTGTTGCTTATGCCTGTGGCTAAGTATTAGTTGTTTATTCTTCCTCTTTCTGAAGTTTCCGAGAATCCCAAACTTGGCAAGCTTTACCTTTGGATTGAAAATTTTAGAATGAGTTAGTGGAATGTTTTTGTCTTTAGTTTTTAAATTGTAAAAGGATAATTGATTTGATTAAATAAATATAAATAAGTTGATTATAACTATGTCTATGGTTTAGATATTGTAATATAACTAAACTTCATTAAAGAATATCCACAAATGTGAACCATTCTGAATGTGTATTGGAAAAGGGGTCTCTTCCCTTTCAGAAAATAGGATATGATTAAATATAAGTATTAAATCATGCTAGCTTGACCAAATTTTCAAAGTTTATTACATTACACAATAATTTATCAACTTCTTTGTAAAAAGAATATTTTATTTTAATTATTAAAATTACACAATTTCTTTATTATTTATTGGAATGTGCATTGTTTAAGGTACAACCTACATTGAAAAGTTGAATATGAAAAACCTAGAAATGGCTTAGTTTTAAATCAACACAAAGGAGAAATCCTCGTTGACAAAACCTCACAATGTTTGATTCTCATTTGTTGGTGTTTTGTACAAAAAATCTTAAATTTAAGAGAAAATTGTTTGTTTCTAAAAGCTATATTGTGTAAAGCAACGTTTCCATTCATGTCCCACTAATTTAGGATTAAGATATATTACATTATGAACGTCATAAGTGAATAAATTCATAAATGGATTCAAGATATCTATTTTACTTGGGTCATATCTGATGTACTGTTAGTCACATTTATTTCTCTATCTTTTAGGAGTCATCTGCTATAATGCTCAAGACAAAACATCTTTTCAATTGAACTTGATAGACAACCAATAACAACCAATTGTTAATCCATTGTTTCCAGGATAGTTTGATTTGGTTGGCTGCCAAACGGTACAATCAGCTAAGCCGTGCAAAGATCAATTCATGGAAAGACTTGGCATAGGCTTTCATGAAACAATATAGCTATGGGACCGATATGACACCCGATAGAATTACGCTGCAAAACATGGAGAAGAAGCAAAATGAAAGCTTTAGGCAATATGCTCAAAAATAGAGGGAGGTGGCAACACAAGTTCATCCACCTCTTTTGGAAAAAGAAATGACAACGCTTTTTATCAACACCTTGAATGCCCCATTCATCAACCATAGGTTGGGTAGTACTACCAAAAGCTTCTTAGATATAGTTATGTATGGAGAAATGATTGAGAATGCAATAAAGAGTGGAAAAATATACGCCGGGGAAAGTGCTAAAAGGTTTGCCACAAGAAAGAAAGAAAACAAAGTAAACACTGCGGGCGTATATAATAAGAGCTATTTAAAACCAGTCATTATTGCGCAACTTAGGATCATGATGGCCAACCATCAGGGCTCTTCGAGGCAAGAATCCAATTTAAGGCCAACCATAGAAAGCCTCCAATTCACGCCTATTTCGATGACATATGGAGAATTATATCAGAATTTGTTCAACGCGCATGTAGTATCGCCGTTTTACTTAAAGCCAATGCAAACTCCATTCCCAAAGTGGTATGATGTGAATGGTCAATACGAATACCACGCAGGGATAACGGGACACTCAATCGAGAATTGTATTCCCTTTAAGAAGTTGGTCAAAAGGTTTATCAAGATAGAATTGTAAGGTTCGATGATCCTTCGGGGCCTAATGTGGCTGGAAATCCGCTACCCAGTGATCCTGACCAAGGGGTAAATGCGATAACTGAGAGTGGGGTCAAGAGGACCAAAATCGATGTCATGAAAGTGAAATCCCCTCTAAAATGGGTTTGGCAAAAAAATGATAGATGGTGGCTTGATCATTCAAGATTCAGAGGCAGTACCCAAAAGCGTGAGGAGCTACTATGAGTTTCACGCTACGAAAGGTCATAAGATCCAAGTATGCACCAGGTTCAGGGCTTTAGTGTAAAGTCTGATGGATAAGAAAGAATTAGAATTCTTTAAAGATATCAAGGGTTCGAAAGAAGAAGATATTTGTGCCTTTGAAAAGGAAATTAAAGAAGAGAACCTATCAAGAATTTGTCCTTACATCCCCGAAAGTGTTCTGAACAATTGGACTGCGAAAGAGATCCATATAGTTTTTAGGGCCATTTTAGAGTAATATTCAAAACACACCTATTGTTCTAAGCTTGGGAGCAATAAGATTCCTTTTGTGAAAAAAGCATATGTCAACTATTTTTTATTTCAATGAAAACAATGCTTCTTTGTGTCCCACCTAACAAATATTCTTTTTTTTCATTTCATTCATACTCATACCACATAGATAATTATTCTTAAATTTATTTTTTCTTTGGTTTTCTTTTATTCCTATAATAGGTCTCCAGATATCAATGATACAAACAACTTTGATGCTAACTTAAAATCTCCTTTTGAGCAGGATATGTGTCTAAAGGAACCTCAGAACTTTGAAGACGATTGAGATTGTAACTTTTCTCCTGATTTGTTAAGATAGTAGAGGAAGATGAGAAATAGATCCTACATCACAAAGAGTCAGTGAAAATTGTGAGCTTAAGGGACAAACAAGAAATAAAAAAAGGTGAAAATAAGAACTTACATCATTGTAGAGACAAAGCGAGACCTCGTTGATTTGCTCTAAGAATTTAAAGATGTTTTCGCGTGGTCATATCAAGACATGCCTGGTCTAAGTATTGATATCATGGTACACTGGCTTCCCATAAAGGAAGAATGTAAGCTGGCTCAGCAGAAACTTCGAAGGATAAGGCCCGACGTACTGTTGAAAATAAAGGAAGTGGTCAAGATATAATTTGATGCTAGTTTCTTACAAGTGGTCAAATATTCAGAGTGGGTAGCCAATATAGTCCTCGTCCCTAAAAAAGATAAGAAAGTGCAAATGTGTATGAACTATAGGGATTTAAACAAGGCCAACCCGAAGGACAATTTCCTGTTGCCTCACATCGGTACCCTAGTGGACAACACGGTATGTCATTCACTATTTTCCTTCATGTATGGTTTCTCCATATACAACAAGATAAAGCTGCATCCTAAAGAAATAGAGAAGACCACATTTGTAACAATATAGGGAACATTTTGTTATACAGTGATGACATTCAAATTTAAAAATGCGGGACCAATATATCAAAGAGTGATGGTAACTTTTTTTCATGATATGATGCATAAAGAAATTGAGGTTTATGTTAATGATATGATCATAATATCTCAAACAAAGAAGGAGCATGTGAAAGTCTTGAAGAAACTATTTTTGAGGTTGAAAAAATTCTAGCTAAAGTTGAATCTAGCAAAATGTACTTTCTAGCAAAATGTACTTTCGAGGCCACGTCTGGTAAATTGTTGGGATTTGTAGTTAGCGAGAAATGGATTGAGATTGATCTAGAAAAAGTCAAGGCTATATAGAAGTTACCACTGCCGTATATCCAAAAGGAGGTCCAGGGTTTCTTAAGGAAATTAGATTACATTGCCTAGTTCATTTCACAACTAACCGAGAAATTTGACCCCATATTCCGTCTCCTTAAGAAATATGACCTAGGTGTATGGGATGAAGAATGCCAAAAGACCTTTGACAAGGTTAAACATTACTTGTCCAATGCCCCAATGCTGATGCCACCTAGCCCAAATAAACCGTTGATACTATACTTGTCAGTATTTGGAAATTTTATGAGATGCGTACTGGGCCAGCATGATGAGTCGAGGAGGAAAGAAAGAGAAATCTATTACCTTAGCAATAAGATTACTAAATGCAAGATAAGATATTACCAATCGAGAAGCTATAATACATCTTAATCTGGACTACCTAGAGGCTGAGATAATATATGTTGTACCATATAACTTGGCTCATCTCGAAAATTGACCTTCTAAAGTACATAATGGAATCGACCACGTTGAATGGAAGAATGGATCGATGGAAAATCTTACTCTCTGAATTTGATACAATCTATGTAAACCAAAAGGCAATAAAATAGAGTGCAATAGTAGATTTCCTAGCTAGCAGAGCTCCAGAATATTACGAACCTTTAAATTTTGATTTCCCAAATGAAGATTTGATGTATGTTGCAACCATTGAAAAAGGTTCTTCAAGAGAATATCCCTAGAAACTATATTTTGACAGTGCCTCAAATGCCATAGGTAATGGAATTAGGGTAGTCCTGGTATCCCCAGATAGATATCATTATCCTTTCACTAGTAAACTTGATTTTGATTACACATATAACATGGTGGAATATGAGGCGTACATCATAGGTACCCGTACAGCTATAAAATGCAAGAACAAGGTATTGGAAGTATATAAGGATTCTACACTAGTAATCTATCAACTCAAATGTGAATAGGAGAAAAGATCCCAAGTTGATTGATTATCGGTAGCTAATTCTTGAGTTAATTAAGTAGTTTGATGACATCACCTTCAGCTACCTCTTGTAACATGAAAAGCAGATGACTGATGCCTTGGCTACCTTAGCTTTCATTATCAAAGTGAACAAACAAGAGGATGTGAAACCTATCCAGATAAGTATTTATGAGGCTTCGACCCATTGTTACTACTTTAAGAAAGAAGAAAGGGATGATCACCCTTGGTGCTATGACATATTACAATATGTAAGGAACTATGAATACCCCAAGCAGGCAATCGAGAATGATAAAAGGACTTTAAGAAGTTTGACCAATGAAAATGTCCTAGATGGAGAGGTTCTATACAAAAGAGGAAAGGATCAGGTGTTACTGAGATGTGTAAATTTTGTTGAGGCTAAGAAAATCCTAGAAGAAGTACATGAGGGTGTTTGCAGAACACATGCTAATGGTTTCATAATAGCTAGGAAAATCATGAGATTAGAATATTATTGGTCCACCATGGAAGGGGATTGTATCAATTATGCCAAGAGGTGTCACAAATGCCAAATTTATTGGGACAAAATTCATGTGCCTCATTCACCTCTCTAAGTGATGACTTCTCCATGGCCTTTCTCTATGTAGGGCATGGATGTCATCAGGCCGATCTCGCCAAAGGCTTTCAATAAGCATTGGTTCATCTTTGTGGTCATCGATTACTTCACCAAATGGGTAGAAGCCACTTCTTATGCCAATGTCACAAAGTCGACAGTTAGAAAATTCTTGAAGAAAGAGATCGTATGTCAATATAGAATACCAGAAATGATCATATCTGACAATGCATTAAATTTGAATGACAGCACGATAGTGGAGGTGTATAGTCAATTCAAGATCAAACATCACAGCTCGTCACCATATCACTCAAAAATAAGTGGTGCAGTGGAAGCAACCAATAAGAAAATTAAGAAGATCATAGGGAAAATGACATAGACTTATAAAGATTGGCACGAGAAGTTTCAATTTGCCCTCTATGCTTATCTAACGTCTATTAGAACCTCTACTAGGGAAACACATTTCTCATTGGTTTATGGAATAGAGGCAGTCTTGCCCATTGAAGTCGAGATTCCTTCTCTCCGAATTTTATCCAAGTTGAAATTGGATGAAGCAGAATGAATCCAATCTCAATATGATTAGTTGAACTTAATCGAAGAGAAGAGGCTAAAAGCTATCCGTCATGGTCAGGTGTACCAAAAATGAATGATGCAAGCTCATGACAAAAATATTTACCGCAGAGGATTCCATGATAGAGACCTGATGCTGAAAAAGATCTTTCCCATACAAAAGGACTTTAGAGAAAAATGGATGCCAAATTAGGAAGGACATTATGTGGTAAAGAAAGCCTTTTTTGAAGTAGTATTGATTCTAACCGAGATGGATGGCAAAAACCTACTCAATCCCATGAATTCAGAATCAGTCAAAAAATGCTTCACTTAAAAAAAAAAAAAGGAGAGGCTAAGATGAAAACCCGTAAAAGGTGTCTTGAGACCACAATATTTTTGAGTTAAAAACCCGAAAAGGGCGACTCAAATTTTGATTGAATAATAAGGTGTAATAGTCATTTCCCCTCAAAGGTAACAAAAAGGAAAAACTTTACATCTTGGGGCATCAATAAAGTACTCTAGATCTCCTAAACACATATCTAGTTCAGAATGGTCTTCAACAAGTTTGCTCGGAGAAGCTTATACTACGATATCTGGGGCACCTAATTTCATCTTACTCACTTTGTGTTTTGGCAACGTTAGCTACTTTGATTAATCTTTTCATTAAGAGTTTTACCCCGATAAATTTTAGTCTTGTCCAGTTTTATGACCTTTTTTCAAGCATTTTTTGCATTGAAATAACAATTAATGGACTAACAAATTGCTCTGAAAGATTTCTAAATAGTACAAGGACTTGAAATAGGACCACTAGTTAGAACTAACCAAATTTGAATGTTGTAAAGATCTTAGAATGAATAGTCTAGATTGTGATTACCTTTTCAAGTTTCCTATCAAAGATACCAGGCCTAAACAAGAGGGCATGGTAACACATTAGTGATAGAACCCTAACGAACGATGAACAATGTCAGCCTAAGCATTAAAAAAGGGACCATTCTTGAAAATGGCATTTTATATTCATACAAATATCATTCATATACATCTAGTTAGGAGCATTTGATTAATTCTGATCATAACATCCTAATTGCTTAGCATAAAATATAGACCCATAAAATGGATTCTACAGGTTCTGTTCCCAACGAGCGGTGTAACAGATCAATGAAACCATAAATCTTATACCTCTGAAGTTATAGTGGGTCAAATTGAATCTACCATAATGAGTCTTATCTTCCTGAAGTTGCAATAGAGTAAGATGAACTTACAAATCCTATACCCCTGAAGTTGCAGTAGGCTGGATTGAATCTACCATAGCTATTCTTATCTCCCTAAAGTTGCACTGGAGCAAGATGAAGCTACAAATCCTATATCCTTGAAATTGCAATGGGTCGAATTGAATCTACCATAGCGAGTCTTATCTCCCTAAAGTTGTAGTGGAGCAAGATGAATATACAAATCCTGTACCCCTAAAGTTGCAGTGGGTCAGATTGAATCTATCATAGTGAGTCTTATCTTCCTGAATTTGTAGTGGAGTAAGACAAAGCTACAAATCCTATACCCCTAAAGTTGCAATGAGTCGGGTTGAATTTACCATAACGAATTTTATGTCCTTAAAGTTGCAATGAAAGGGATAAATCAATTATTCCAATCCCCCTGAAGTTGCAATGGGTAGGAATGAGACTACAACAACAAATCTTATCTCCTTGAAGTTACAATGGAGCAATATGAAGCTGTGATACTAAATCATGCCTTCCTAATGTTGTAGCAAAACTGATGCAGTAAAGTCAAGTAACCAAGGAATTGAAAGAGTGAGTAAATTAAAAAAGAGAAGCACTACAGAAATCGAGATTTAGCAAGACCAAATAGAATTAGTCTTTTTTTAATATATTTGCTCTATTCTTGTTACACGGCAATGAGCAAAGAGGGGCAGCTGTAGTGGCCCAAATTCATTTGGCCCAAACAAAAATAAATAAATAAAAATTCCATTAGTATCAAAGTCCACTTACAAAAACAGATTGGCCCAAATACAAAAGCCCAAATTACCTAAACTACCCAAACCCAATCTGCTAAACTAAACCCTAATACCCAATAACCTAAAACCCAAAACCCAAAACCCAATAGTCCACTATCCTAAAACCAAAGCAAAAAAAGAAAACCCTAAGTCTTTAGTGCCACCGCCACTCTTGCCGCGTCAGTAGGCATGCCCCTTTGCCACCATTGCCACGGGTACCTACAAAAAAGAAAAAAAAAACAAGAACAGAGATAGAGACAGAGAAACAGAATAAGGATTGAAAATAAAGAAGAAACAAAAAAAAATGTAATATTGTAGTTAAAACGACTATAAAAGTCAAACTCTTGTAATTTTTGAAAAATAGAAGAAATTGAATACAAAAACAAAAAAAAAAGTTAAAAAAAGGCAATTCTTTTTATTTTTGAAGCAAACATAATAAAAAAAGGGAGACAAACAAATACTTTTTTACCTGTTTCATCGTTCGCGCCGTCGTAAAAACCCTCTCCAACTCGAGAAGCCTTGGAATTCCCTAGGATTCCGTCGAGGGCCTCGTCAAAGAGGGGAGAAACCGAAAGGTTTCTTCCTTTTTTCTCAATTTTTTTTTACTTTTTTTTGGGTTTTCTAACCCTAGATCTATATTTTACAGTACTTTTAAAGGATTTTAAAAAGGTTTTTTTTTTTTTAGCTCTAACCACAGGAGGCAGCGGTTTTCATTACTGATGACCGGTGGCCATGGCGAAGACCCGTCGTCCCCATGGCCTTATTGAGGAAAGAGGTTGAGAGAGGAGAGAGTTTTTTTGTTTTTTGTTTTAAGGAGTTACAAATGATTTTTTTTTAAAAAGATTTTCTTAGTTATATAAACCCTTAAAAACTACGTTGTTTTGGGCTTGGCTTCAAATGCCCAAAACGGCATCGTTTCAAAGTCGACCTAAATAATCCGGCCCAACCCCCTAGGATCCTCGTATTTTCACATGGAGGGACTAATTTCCATTTTGGTCCTTCCGCTTCTTTGTCCCTTTTTAATTTTGTCCTATCTCTTTTTTATTTTATTTTTATTTTTACCCCTTTTATTTTGTTCTTATACAATTTAGTCTCTTGACTTATTGTTGACCCACTGAGGGAATGACACGTGTAATATGGTCGGGATAATTTCTATTTTAGTCCCTATTCATTTTCACATTTTTCTAATTTAATCCTTTATTTTGCTTTTTTTTTTAATTTTGTCTAAATTTCAATTTATTCCGTTATTTATTTAATTCCACCCCTTTAGTTTTTTTATTTTCAGCATTTGAAATTTATGTTTTTACCTTTCCCCTCTTTTTAACTATGCATTTTATTTTTATCCTTATTATTTATATTGGTATTATGGTTGTAATCATGTCATGACTATTGCTATTATTATTATGAATTATTTTTTATTACTATTATAGTTGGCATTATTATTTATTAGCGTGATTATTTTATTTTTGTATTTTTTATTTATTATTCTAACACCATTATTTTGTTTTTTATCCACATAGCTATTTTATTTTATTTTGTCATCACCATATTATATATCATGCTTAAACATATTTATTCATTTTCAGATTATACTATCATAAATTAATTGCACTTCGCATTAAATATTATATTCGTTTTTTATACGACGCGTAAGAAATAATTAGAACCAAGATGATATTATTTAATTAGGGGATTCGAGAAATTGTGCCCTAATTTATGATGTATGATTTTTTCCTTGAACCAAAATAGTCGAACATCCTTTTAAAATTAAAAACGTATAAGATTTAGGCAATAATTAAATAGTGCGCGTTCTTATTTTTGAGAATTTGAGATTTTGTGCCCAACTTACGGGACATGACTTTTCATCTTGATCGATCCAAAATGAGAAAACCTCCTTATTAAAAATTCAATTTAGATAGTGACGTTTTCAACACCGTCAAATAACATCGTGTGAAAGGGATCACATTTTAAATCATCTTCAAATTCTCAATTTTTGATGCTAAGGCACCAAGTAATCAACTAGCTATCAATTTTGGGCATTATGAGGGTGCTAATCCTTCCTCATACATAACCGACTCCCGAACCCACTTCTTTGATTTTATAGACCGAAAATTATTGTTTTAGTAAAATTAATACTTTATTAAAATGATTAAATTCTGAGGTAATCTAATCACCCCTAATAAAAAGATTGGTGGCGATTCTATCTTTATTTTAAAATAAAAAGTTGATTTTTAAAAAGGTTTCGACAAAAGGCATGATTCTATTAGTATAAAACAAGAACTAAAGTCAATGGAAAAAGCAATTCTTTTGTCTTTATATTGTTTCCTTGTTGACGGACCATACCAGTCTTTGATTTTTGAATGAATCGCTTTCGGTGGTTAAACCCTTCCAGTTTTTCTTCTTCTATTGCCAATTGGTGCCTTCCTCACAGCTGCTCCGACAGGAAAGGTTATTTGGAATCTTTGTCTTTAATTTTTAAATTGTAAAGGACAATTTATTTAATTATATAAATATAAATAAGTTGTTTATAATTAAGTCTAGATGTTGTAATATAAGTAAACTTCATTAAAAATTATCCACTAAAAAGTGTGAGCAATTCTGAATGTGTATTGGGAAAGGGTCCCTTCCCTTCCGGGAAATAGGAAATGGTTAAATTGTTTTTAATTTGAAGGATTTGGGTAAAGAAATTAAATCTAGAAAATGGGTTTAAATATTTAAGCTCCAAGCTCAGTCTGATCTAACTCTTTTTTTAAATTTATAATATTATATATTTTGTTATTTTCATATATTATATTATTTATAACACATAAAAATTAAACCCATAATAATATATAATAGTACTATAATGTAGTATTTTATATTTTGTTATTTTTCTAAATACTTTTTCATATTTATTATGTCCGTTTTATGATTCATGTTCGGACTTCGTGGCTGCCGCTCTAATTAACAATGTTATTTTCAATGTTTGAGCTTGTGTCTTTCCTCATAAATGAATTGTGTTTTATCATTTCATCCAATACTTATTGGTTTTAAATTAAGGATAATTATTTGGAATACTACCGATGAAAATTTTAATCCTACAAGTAGAATTGATTTTAAATAAATAAATTATGTAAAAAATCATTTGTAAAGTTAAAATTTTACAATGCTTGTGTAGTAAATACTTACTGTTAAAAGTAAATATTTTAGAATGCTGTTTTAATCCATCACATTTAAGGGTGTTGGAGTCTATGATATGTATTATGATTATTTTGGCACATAAGAAATGCATTCCCCTTTATTTAAGATTCTGGTTAAGATCCATATTCAACCACTACTTCACAAACAAATTCACACTTCTTTTATCATTAAAAAATAGCTCTTCCTCAAGAGACGATTAGGCTTAAAAAAAAAAAACGTATGTGCAGACCTTCACCCTTGATAACGAAAAACGAATAAGAGTCCGGTACAAGAGCTGAAGGGAACTAATTAACCCAATAACTACTCCATCACCATCTCTAATACAAACCCCAAAACTTCATTACGCTGTCGGCATTTACATTAGGCGGGGAGGAAGACCCATATAGAAAACAAGAAGCCAGAGGAAACGATTAGTAGGAAGAAGTTTGGTTCGGTAAGGTTTACAAACCTGGAAACATAACAGATTGCCTCGTATAATACAAGGAAAACCAGCAACTTTTCGAAGAAAAAATTACAACCGGAGGCTACATCATATAATAAGAGTGCTCTTGTATTGGAAGACTCATATGATTCCATTTGTGAAACTTTAGATAAATTCATGTAAGATCTCCCAAACAAGGTAAGTGTTAGGAGAATCAACCTAGAGAATGAATGACGTGGTAGGAGAGATATTGTTAAAAACATTGCTGCCCAAAAGGTCAAAGTGTTGTAAAACCAAAACGAGGAGGATTCATTTGTCCAATGATCGTAATTGAAAACGACCAATGCGTTGGGACTGGGTATGGGTGCAGTATTGATATCGGTTTTATGCAAAAATGCGTGGGAATTGGGAGGCTGATCTTGACTTAAAGAGACTTGGCATTTCACGGATAGATCAGGCTTCTTTGGAGGGTTTAAAGAGGCTTCGTAAGTTGTGGTTATAATTAGCACTATCACTACTAGAAATGCGTTGCGCATCTCATGTGGAATATCCTTCTTTCCTCGAGCTGCTATTGTTGCCCATTTTTTATACCATGGCACCTTTTCTTTTAAAGACTCGATGGGGACTGAAGAGATGGAGGAATTCCGAAAAGACCAAGAGCAAAAACTCAAAGCTCCTGCGCTTTTCTTAGCATATCAACAATCCTATGCGCTTGCCTTTCGTTCCATGGGTATTGTGATTGGATATCTAGAGCTGTCAATCCCTCCAAATTTTTTGCATTGATTTGGTTTCGTCGCATGTGTTCCAGCAATAATTCTACCACCTGCTTATTAGAATATTCATAAATAAATAACCCTTTAATCATACTTACATACATGTCAATAACAAACTTGATTAGGAAAATTAGCATCTACCCGAGGTTTGTTTCTGATAGCTGCAATGTGTAGCACAGTGTTGCCGTCAATGTCTGCCCAACCCAGTAGTTCATTCTCCCAACGTTGGGCAGACTCATGGCGGCTTCTTATAAGCCAACCTACCAAGACTTGGAAAGCTTCAAACATGTCGTTTTTCACAGCAAGATGGAATACCGTCTCATCTCGAACAGTCACATCTTCAATAGCCTCAGGACAAACCGCAAGTAACTTGATCAAAAGATCGACATTTCCAGTTTGAAGCACATGGTGCAGAGGAGTGAAGTCCTCCCTCCCTTTGACACGAACAAGGCCTTCATCAAACCTGAGGAGTCGAAGCACTGCTTGAGTTCTGTGATTTTGCAGAGCCAAGTGCATGGGGCTAAACCCACCTTGGTTTAGCTTTCTTGCAAACGTTGGCTTTAATTTGACCATCTCCATCATAAACTCAGTATGCCCAGCAGAGGCTGCTACATGCAATGGAGTATGAGAAAAAGGCACAGCATCAATACGCTCTAAAACGTATGGATCATTCAGAATCAACACATACAAGAGGTTAATATCTCCTGTTTGGGCAGCCTCTATCATCCTCTCATCCATAGCCTTTTTTGGGGGGTAATAAATTAGGCAGTAAATTTTCAGAGTACTTAAAGCTGAAGCAATTTGCAACAAAACATAAGGAAGAAAGAACAAGAGGACAATATAGAAAAGGAAATAGAACCTATATTCTGCGAAAACACAGACACGTGACCACCATTTATACATGATTTGAACACTCTAGTTTGAGGAAACTAATTTATCCGAAGGTGGAAGGAAATTTCCAAGTACTAAAGCCACAGAAAATAGGTATGCTGTCCACATGAAATCCACATTAAATAAAAAGGTTTATTTATACATGACATAAACACACTAATTTGAGAAAATAAACATCTTTAAAGGTCCAAGGGAATTTCCAGCTATAAAACCTTGGACCAAACAAAAAGCAAGTTGAAGGAATGGTAAAAATTATTTTTTAAAAAAATACTATTAATGGAGTGTAAGTATTAGTTGTTTATTGTTCCTCTTTGTAAGTTTCTTAGAATCCCAAACTTGGCAAACTTTACCGTTGGATTGAAAATTTTAAAATGAGTTAGTGGAATCTTTTTGTCTTTAATTTTAGATTGTAAAAGTATAATTTATTTAATTAAATAAATATTAATATAAAAATAAATTAATCTAATTAAAATAAATCATAAATAATTTCAACTAATTATTTCACATGTAGTATCATATATATTCATTTATATATTGAATAAAAATTAAATAAAAGATTATGTAACATTTGTTTTTTGTTATTTCGTGATTATTGATAAATTCTCTTTACTATTTTTATATTCTACCATCTCATTTAAGATTCTAGCAAATTATGCCAATTGAGTCTAAGTTTGATTGACATTGAAATTGTTGCCAATGCAAAATAACGTAAGTTCGAATGTGTTAAAATATATTATCTTCATACTTAAAAATTGAGAGAAATTATGTATAATTTTAGGTATTGTATAAAAAGAACAAATATTATAAAAATTTATAATAAAATTAATATTAAAAAATTTTAATAAATTATAAATACTGAAAAATCTCACATGCCTAGAGGTCGGTGTCTAATCTCACATGAAAAATTCTAATTCTTTTCTACAATTTTTAACTGTACTATGTGACAATAAATATCTTCTTTTAAGGTTCGAGTTCTTCCTTTTCCTTTTCATTTTCCTTTTCCTTGAATTTCTTTATTGTATTCGCATGTATGCCATTAGTACTTGAATAAACATTTATAAAATAGAGAGATTATTGAAAGTTGAAACCTCAAAACTCGAAGATGAGCCTTTAATGATATGGTATTTCTTTGGATTTAAAATTTCTTAAGTTGAAAAGAAAAATGAATCTCCATCGATAATAAAAATAAAGAAAAACATCATTGCATGAAAAGAGAGAAGGTTTTTGGATTAACCTCGTGAAGCTAAATTTTTTTAGAGTAATATATTTTAGGATAATTAAAATATAATTTTATTATTTTAATAGTTTATATATTTGTAATTTTAAAAATTAAATTAAATTTTATCATTTTGAGATCAAAATATAATTTTATTTTTATCGATTTAAAATTTTATAAATTTTAAAAAAATCTAAATGAAAAATTTTTATTTTAAAAAAATCTAAATGAAAAATTTTCTATATTAAGTGACCGGATCTCTACTAATTCCCTTGACTACACCCCTGCATAGTAAGGAAGCAAATACTTTTCGATTGTTTCTAGAGATTTAAGAAAGATAAAAAAAAAAGAAAAAAGAAAAAAAGTAAAATTTGCGGATAAAAGGAAGTAATAGAAAATGAAAGGAAACAGAAAAGTTGAAAGAGAAGATAAAGGAGACAACTGAACAAGCGAAAATGAAAGAAATTAATAGGATCAAAGGTCTTTAGGTGAAAGAGAAAAGCAAATAAATAAATCTGCATAAAGTGGGGGACTTTTTTTTTTTTTTGTTCCTACCATTCTGATTCTTCACGATTTTTAGTAAATTGTATTCTAAGTCCTTTGTAGTATTTTTACAATTCAGTTCCTCTTTTGGTCAATTTTATGTAATTTCAACTTAGTATATTAAATAACATGTAAATTATCTTTTACTTCTACTATTTGTAATATATTATCCAAAATAGTTATCATTGTTCAATTTTAATTATATGTAGCGTTGTTAGCATATTATTATCATTGGCCCAAACCGTCTTAAATTTGGGCTTAGGTTAGATCTTAAGGAGTTCACAGGTTCGAAGGTCCGATCCAAGATCATAGCTCGCAGGGAGAGTTCACCATTGTGACAAACCAAACTCCCGTGCTGCGAAGTTGCATGGGCTCAAAGCCATATAAACATGTGACCAGTCTAAAGTAGAGTATATGTCTGCATGCATGGAACCTACTTAGACTGTCTTATCAATGAACAATCCTATATCATATAAATAGGAAA
The DNA here is from genome assembly GCF_025698485.1 of Gossypium arboreum. Classification (NCBI taxonomy): domain Eukaryota; kingdom Viridiplantae; phylum Streptophyta; class Magnoliopsida; order Malvales; family Malvaceae; genus Gossypium; species Gossypium arboreum. The sequence continues at coordinate 125,165,915 of NC_069079.1, read as the reverse complement.
ATTACACTATCTGGAGGACACAATAAAAATTACTCAACGAGCATCACCAATACAAACTCGAAAATTTTGTTACAGTTTCGGAGTTTAGATCAGAAGGACCCACTAAAATGGACCATACATACAAACCATGTGGACAATGTCAACTGTAACATCCCAAAAGTCTTAAGTTTAGTTCATTAATTTCTTTCATGATTAACTGTTGCTACATTGGCTAAGTGATATGGGAGTGCATTTGAGGTCTTGAGTTTGAGACTTGATGCGTGTGAGAGGGTATTATTTTTTTGTTAAGGATATTGTTTGTGGCCTGTCAAGAGGTAGTCCGATTAGAGAGGAAAATTGTGTAAGCAAATCTGTTATTTGGGGGCTCGTTTTATCTTTTTTTTTTCTTTTTATTTTATTATTATTATTTTTCCCAAAATCCCTCTTTTCCACTTTCCCATTTGTGTTTTTTCCTCACGTCAGTTCTTTCTTCTTCATCGTCTTTTCGTTTTGTTTTTCTCTTGGTTGTTCTTTTTTCTTGCTATCTCCATCAATTGGTGGTTATTCTTGTCTCAGTCCATTTCCTATTGTGCTCTTGCGTGGTGTTGGGGGATCTTCGTCTCTTTTGCAATTCGATTTTTGGGGTAGTTGTTAGTAAATTTTGTAAGTAAAGATTTTATGTGGATTTGGTAGTAATCTTTGTTAATATTTTAATACTCTATTCAAAGTGTAAGTTGACTCCGTGCATCATTGTTGCTAGGTGGTTTTCAAGAAATCCAAGATCCTCCTGTTATGAATTAGAGTTTAGGGGCTACCGTAGACGTGGATAAGTTTTCGATCGATTATGAGTGCAATCTTGTACTTGGATTTGTTTATGGTTGCGTGGTTACTCAATAAATTGAGGAATTGAGATTGATTGGGCGTTTTATCGTCGATTTTTAGGTATTGTTTTCTCCGTGGGTGTAGTTGTGATGAAATTGAATTAGGTGTAACGAGAAATCTGAAAAATACCAAATGGCGAAAGTCGAAATTAGAGTCTGTTGACGCTACATGGCCGTGTGACAGGCACACGGCCTCGGCCATTTTGGGCCAGTGTGAGCTACACAGGCGTGTGAACCCAAATTTCAGAATTTTCTTCTAGTGTTGTCAATGTCGTCCCAATTAACTGTGGATCTTCCGTGGGGGCAGTATGTGTTATATAAGCCTTAAAGCATGAAATCTGTTAATCTATTTGTATGGAAATTGATATAAATAACACCTAAATCTGCTGATCTGCTATGTATAAGCATGTTTAATATCTGTTATGCGAGCATGTATAGTATATTAATTCTAGTAACTGTTAATTATGTTATATCTGGTATTCTGTTTGCATGTGGCTTTGGGGTGAGATATGTATAATGTGGAGGAAGTGTTCTGTGTGAGGCAATTTATCGCTACTATACTGACAGTACACCTGCTATTACTCTGAAAGTATCGTACGGACACTATGTGGTGTGTAGGGTTGGGTGAGTGTTTTATACCCCACTTGGTGTGTTGGGATGGGGGTAGGATTATACATGTCTACACTCTGTACTATTCTGATATGGTTCTAAATCTGAATAAGATGTATATCTGTATTTGTTTTGCCATGTGATTAAATCAGAACATGATTTTATTATGAGCTACACACTGAGTTATCAAAACTCACTCTCTGTTTGTCTGTTATTTTCAAGTAACCCTCAGACTTAGGCGAGTCGATGTGACGAAAGCTCAGATGTGCCCATGATTTCGTAAAACATTAATTACATAAATCTGCTTATTTAAAATTTTTTGTCTTGAGAGTTTTATAATTTTGGGACTCTCTGGACATTTGAGTTTTATTTTGGTTTTAAATTTTAATTTGGGGTATCTTGCATGACATTTGATAAAACAATTTATGAAAACAATTATTTTATGCAATCAATCATTTTAGAGAAAACAACTTAGGTTTTCAAAATATAACGACTTAAAAACTTTCACTACAAATTATTTATTTTATTTGGAAATGTAAACAATTGACAGTTTTAACTTATAAGTATAACAACATGTTTTTAAATAAGTGGATTCTTTTAGCAACAAAGATGTACGACGATTTCAAAATAAAAAATGTCATATTTATAACTTTCCTTCATAACCTTTTTAGACTGAGTTATAATATCTAGGCCGGGTTTGAGGTGTTACATCAACAATCAATACGAGGAAGAAGAATTTTGGTTTGGTAATGTTTACCCTCCTGCAAACATAAAAAATTGTCTGATATTCTACAAGGAAAACTAGCAACAGTAATATCTCCCAAAGAAGGCAAGTGTTAGGAGAATCAAGAGAATGAATGAGGTGGTAGGAGAAGTGCTATTAAAAACACTGCTGCCCAAAATGTCAAAGTGTTGTAAAACCAAAACGAGGAGGATTCAAATGTACAAGCATCTTCTTTCGAAACGTCCATTGCCGAGGGATTGGGTATGGATGCAGAATTGATGTCGGTTTTATGCGAAAATGTGTGGGAATTGAGACGCTGGTCTTGACTTAAAGAGACTTGGGATTTCATAGATGGACTGTCATCAGGCTTCTTTGGAGGGTTTAATGAGGCATCGTAAGTGGTTGTTACAATTAGCATTGTCACTACTAGAACTGTGTTACGCATCTCATGTGCCATACCCTTCTTTTCTGGACCTGCTCTTGTTGCCCATTTTTGAGACCGTGACATCTTTTCCTTTAAAGGTTCGGTGGGGAATGAAGAGATGGAGGTATTGGGAAGCGAAGAAGAGGAACCACTCAAACCTCTTGCTTTGCTTAGCATATCTATAATCATATCCGTTTTCCTTTCATTCTATGGGTATTGTGATTGGATATCTAGTGCTGTCAATCCCTCCAAATTTTTGTCATTGATTTCGTCTCGCGGCATGTGTTCTAGCACTACTTTTACCACCTGTTAATTAGAATATTCCTATAAGTAATCCTTTTATCATGCATATATGCACATCAATAACTGACTTAATGACAAAAAATAACATATACTCGAGGTCTGTTTCTAATAGTTGCAATGTGTAAAGCACGGTTGCCATCAATGTCTGCCCAAGTAGTTCTTTCTCCCATTGGGCAGACTCATGGCAGCTGCTTATAAGCCACCCCACCAAGACTTGGAAAGCTTCAAACGTATCGTTTTTTACAGCAAGATGGAAAATTGTCTCATCTCGAACAGTCATATCTTCAATAGCCTCAGGACAAACCTCAAGAAATTTTTTCAAAAGATTCAAGTTTTCAGTTTGAACCACATGATGCAGAGGAGTGAGGTCCTCCCTACCTTTGACACGGACAAGACTTTCATCAAACCTGAGGAGCCGAAGCACTGCATGAGTTCTGTGATTTTGCAGAGCCAAGTGCATGGGGCTAAACCCAGCTTGGTTTAGCTTTCTTGCAAACGTTGGCTTTAATTTGATCATCTCCATCATAAACTCAATATGCCTAGCAGAGGCAGCTACATGCAATGGAGTATGAAAAAATGGCACATCATCAATACGCTCTAAAACATATGGATCATTCAGAATCAACTCATACAAGAGGTTAACATCTCCTGTTTGGGCAGCCTCTATCATCCTCTCATTCATAGCTTTTCTTTTGGGGGTAATAATTTGAGCAGTAAATTTTCAGATAATTGAAAATTGAAAACAAAGGAAATTTGCAACAAAACACAGAAAAAAGAACCAGAAGAGAATGTAGGAAAGGAAATATAACTTATATTTTGCAAAAACACAGGAATCTGACCAAAATTTATACATGACTCGAACACTCTTGTCTCAAAAAACAATTATCTTCCAAGGTCGAAGGAAACTGCCAAGTACCCCAAAGCAATAGAAAATAGACACCCAGTCCAAATCAAATGCAACTCAAGTTGAATAAAAGTTTTGATTTGATAGGCGAGTAAAACGCAGAAAATAAAAATCTTGAAAGGTCAAAGGAAATTTCCAAGTAGGAAATCTTAGATCAAACAGAAAACAAGCTAAATGAGTGGTGGAAGGAGTGATGAAAGAATGATTTAGCAGACCATATGATTAACGATAGGTTAAAACATATCATAAATTCCTTTACTCTTTAAAAATTTAATTTTTTGTTCATATATTTTATTTTTAATAATTTAATCTTTTTTTATTTTAATATTTCAAAATCAAATGCAACTCAAGTGGATTAAATATTTTGATTTTATAGGTGAGTAAAACACACTAATTTGAGAAAATAAAACGTCCTGAAAGGTCTAGGGAAATTTCGAAGTAGGAAATCTTAGACCAAACAAAAAACAAGCTAAATGAGTGGTGAAGGGAGCGATGACAGAATAATTTAGTGGACTATGATTAACACGTGCTGCCCAAAAGGTCAAAGTGTTGTAAACCAAAACGAGGAGGGTTCAAATGTCCAATCATCTTGCTCCAAAACGTCCATTGCGGGGGGACTGGAAACTACCAAAAAAAGAATGAGGTTTCCAGTTTGAACCACATGGTGCACAGGAGTGAGGCCCTCCCTCCCTCTGACACAAACAAGGCCTTTGTCAAACCTGAGGAGTCGAACCACTGCTTGAGTTCTATCATTTTGCAAAGCCAAGTGCATGGGGCTAAACCCATCTTGGTTTAGCTTTCTTGCAAACCACGGCTTTCAGTTGATCATCTCCATCAGAAACTCAATTTGCCCTGCAGAGGCTGTAACATGCACTGGAGTATGAAGAAAAGGCACACAATCAATACGCTGTAAAACATATGGATCATTCTTAATTAACTCATACAAGACATTAATATCTCCTGTTTGTGCAGCCTCTATCATCCTCTCATCCATACCTTTTTTGTGGGGGGTAATAAATCATGCAGTAAAGTTTCAGATTACTGAAAGCTGATGAAATTTGCAACACAACACAAAGAAGAAAGAACCAGAAGACAACATAGAAAAGCAATTAGAACCTACATTTTGCAAAAACACAGGTAGCTAACCACAATTTATACATGAATTGAAAACTCTAGTTTAAGAAAACAAATTTCTTCCAATGTCCAAGGAAATTTCCAAGTACCAAAGCCATAGAAAGAAGGTATCCACTCCATATAAAATACACATTAAATGTATAGGTTAATTTTAAAAATGATATAAACGCACTAATTTGAGAAAATAAACATCTTTAAAGGTCGGAGGGAATTTCAAAGTACAAAATCTTCGACCATACAAAAAGCATGCCGGAGTGGTACTAAAAGGAGTTATGAGAAAGAAAATTTTATTTAGTGTTTGTTAGCTCTTAGATTTGATAATTTTATTCAAGTTAGCTCCAAATATTTCCTTGAAAAATAAGTTACACCTCAAAAACAGTTTAGGCCCAAATGTGGAAACAGTTATCAAGTTTAGAGACTAATTTGTACTAACAAAAAGTTCAAGCCCTAATATGACAACAATTACCAAATTCATAGATTAACTTGGAAAAAAAAATTCAGACCATATGTAGACCATATGTGAACCATTGCCGGGTTAGGGCCCCAAAAAATGATTAACTCTTTTTTCTTTAGGGTAAACTTTATACGTGGTCATATAAGTATTAATATTAGTGTGTTTTTGATTTTGTAATCCGACTTTAAAAATTTTCAATTTCATCAACAATGTTTTCAAAATTAAATTTTCGGGTTAAAGTGCAAAATTGTCATCTTACTACAAATGAATATTGAATTTTACCACTATACTCTGTTTTCATTGATACTCACAGTTATATTTTGACAAATTGTGTAAATTTGTCAATCAACTATTATGTGATTGAATATTACTATAAATTTTCAATTTTATTAAAATTTTCACCAAATTTGATTTTTTAATTAATTTTACCACTCATTATTAATTTGATGATTTAAAAACATAATATAATAAGAAAAATTCTTTTAAATATTTTATTTTAATGATATAAATATTAAAAATTAATAAATTAAATTAGAATTTCTATTTTTAATGAATCCATATCTCATAAAGAGAAAAAATAAATTTATTTTATAAAATAACCATTTTATTTAAATTTAAATTTATATTAATTAACTTATTATCGTTAAATGTTAAAGTGAAATATAGAACTATTTTTTATTGAATTTAGCCTTCAAGTTATTTGAAATTTAAATTGAATAAAGAATCAATAAAAAATCTAACTTTATTGGAAAAATTCAATCAAATTAAATTAAAACAAGAAAATTCAATGTCAAACATCAATCAAATATCAATCAAATTGAAGTATAGTTTTGGCTTAGACGGATACAAACCCCACAACTTCATTACGATTTCGGCATTTAGATTAGACGGACCCACTAAACTGGACACAATGTAAAAAGGAGGAAGCCAATATCAAAGATTACTAGGAGAAAGATGAATTTTGGCTTGGTAATGTTTTGCCACCTGGAAAAATAAAACGTTGTCAGATGTGCTCCAAGGAAAGCTAGCAACAGTGAGAATAAATCCTTAAAAAAGGAAGCTACATCATATAATAAGTGTGCCTTTTTTCTGGAAAACTCATACGAGGAAAGATCAAATAAATCCCTGTAAGAACACCCAAAGAAGGTAAGTATTAGGAGAATCAACGAAGAGAATGAATGAGATGGTAGGAGAAGTGCTGTTAAAAAAACTGCTACCCCAAAGGTGAACGTGTTCCAAAACCAAAACGAGGAGTATTTAAATGTCCAATCATATTTTTTGGAAACGAACGCTGCGGAGGGACTGGGTATGGGTGCAGTATTGATGTCGGTTTTATACAAAAACTGTGTGGAAATTGAGAGGCTGATCTTGACTTAAAGAGACTTGGTATTTCAGGGATGGACATGGACTGTCATCGGGCATCTTTGGAGGGTTTAAAGAGGCTTCGTAAATGGTTGTTATAATTAGCACGGTCACTACTAGAAATGTGTTACGCATCTCATTTGGGATACCCTTCTTTCCTCGATCTGCTTTTGTTGCCCATTTTTGATACCGTGGCATCTTTTGTTTCAAATAAGTATTTTTTTGAGTTGGAATCGGGTTACTTACAAAATTACTTTTTGGTAGAAAAACATTTTAGATTAATTGATAACAGCTTAATCTATTTTTGGTGTTAAAGGAAGATAAAAATTAATAATAAATAAGGGAGGTTTAGGGTGCAATGTACCCTTTTAAAATTTGGTGCCGCCATACTATCAGGCGGCACCTTTCAAGCTTTTTTTTTCAACGCCTAATTAAAATAGAAAATTTACATATAAGGTCCTTGGAGTTTTTAAATCATCACTTTTTAGTCTAGTGCTATCAATATGTCAAGTGGCACCATCAGAACACTGTAACAAATGTCTATTTTCGTAATTTATGTTTGCTATACTATTTTCATAATTAATTTTTTTATATTATTTGGGCAAAAAATCCATTATGATGACTTTTCGTTACAAAAAAATGCCCCTACATGGGCCTTTTGTGATTGGTAAGCTGAGTAGACAAAGACTACCCTTTTTGTTTAAGTTTGTCCCCCTAACAAAGGTGATATCACAATACCCTGAAGAGGATATCATGATATCTCAGACAATTTTGAAACATGAGGTCTTTCTTGGAGGGTGGAGATCATGATACCCAAAGAGAATATCACGATACCACAGTATGGGATCTTTGGTCTTCTACACTATTGGAGGTATCGCGATTCTGAGGGTTGGATATCATGATACCCTTGCCTTTGGTGTCATTCTATCACATTTTCGACCTCCAACACATCCTTACATCACTTAAACACACTTGAGGTCTCCTAATGGCACTATCTATGCCAAATTGAGTCACAAAAATGACATATTTTCGCTTATTTAATCAAAAATAGTGAAAAACTACACTATATACGCTATTTTGCTCGAGAAAAAGCTCATTAAGTGCGTCAGAAAAGTAGAATATTTGCCACATAAAATTGTGGTAAATCATTTGCCCTCAATGGTGGTGGCTCAGTATTAGCATTTACAATCTCCCACAAGTCAAAAGCTTGTTGTAGGTTTTCATCTTGACTACCCAAATGTGGTAGTTTTCACTAGTGAAGACAGGAGGTGAATGTGATGAAAAACAACAAGTTATCTCAACAAGGAACTAAAAAAAATAGCCTTTTAAGAAATAATTGGCTTTTGATACCAACTGTTGGATATATGAACTAAGAAAGAAAAAAAAAATGGAGAAGAAACGACTATGATAGTAATATGAATTGATTTACTAATATGTTTCAACATATTAAACAAAAAAGATTACTATTTATAACAGTGTTTTTTCCTCGTACTCTACTAAAAACGTTTAATCTCTTAAAAACTAGAAAAACATAATTTGTATGCAAGGTTAATATGACAAGATTAGCATTTAAACATCGACACAAAAGAATAGTTAATCATATGTACAGTGAACCACTCGTATGAGTCAGTTTGCCACCAATTGCTTCATAACTTTATGATCCTCAAGTATATTTAGCAGATGCAATTCGCATATTTTCAATCCTCAACTCATGTTTTCGCAAGACAGTTTGCCAAAGGACTATCCACCAAGTGATTCACTTTTGGATAGTTCGCCAGGTGTGCTCACCGTTTGGACTGTCTGCCATGTGCTGTTTGCCATATGTGTTCGCCATTGCATGGTTTGGTCATCTCGCAACACTGCTTTTATCATGATTTAGACTAAAAAAGACAATAGTTATATTAATTTAAAAGCAAGTCTTGGTGTTTTACTTGCAAATTACAATGTCTCAATGTGCTTAGCTGTGCTTCTCGATATCACTGCTCTTTTATCTTCATTTCTATACCCTTATATTATTCCAACTTCTAATTTTAACACTTGTATCTAGTTAACTTGACAGGTCTATAGAGATATGATCTTTCAATAACCTTGTTAATATATGAAGAAAAAAACATAACCTATATATTAGCCCCATCTTAACAAAGTTCACTGCTAAATTATATATTTAACAGCTAATAAGGTACTATTACTTCGTATCACATTAGCATCAGCATCGTGAGCCTAATACCAATATTGTTCGTTTTCGACGTTTATTTACCCCTCGTTTTATTCGAACTCAAGGTTTCTCGGGTGCATATTTTCTCATTGCTACATAAGTAACACATTCCCATATATTTATCATTGAAAATGAAAATTACAATAAAAGCAGAGCCGGTTATGTTCCTCATTGAACCACTACTTCACAAACAAATTTACACTTCTTTTATCATTATAACATATATATCACAAAATAGATCTTTCTCCACTCTAATCACTACTTTCAGGAGACGATTAGGCTTACACAAAGTATCTGCAAACCTTGACCTACCTAAATAAAGGATTACCTGGCATGGTAGAATAAAATTTATCACAAATGCGAAGAAAATACTACCATAGGTGGCTATCCTATATCCTAGGAGTGCGCTTCCATAGGTAATCTCGTATAATTTTTTGAATGACCAAGAGGAAACATAAAATATACTCAAGTAAGATCTCCTAAAGAGGTAAAGTGTTAGGAGAATCAACCAAGAGAATGGATGAGGTGGTAGGAGAAATGCTGTTAAAAACACTGCTACCCAAAAGGTGTACGTGTTGTACAACCAAAACGAGGTGGATTGAAATATCAAATAATCATTTACGAAAACTTCCATTGTGGAAGGGCTGGGCATGGGTGTAGTATTCATGCCGGTTTTATGCAAAAAAGTGTGGAAATTGAGAGGCTAATCTTGACTTAAAGAGGCTTGGTATTTCAGGGATAGACATGGACTGGCATCAGGCATCTTTGAAGGGTTTAAATAGGCCTCGTAAGTGGTTGTTATAATTAGCACTGTTACTATTAGAAATCTGTTACGTATCTCATATGACACAAAGGTGAATCTAGGGGGCTGGCGGGGGCCCCATGAATCTTATTCTCACTAAGTTTAGTCAAGTATAACGGAGTTCAACATTTGTGACCACATAAAACTTCATATGGTGCCATATTTATACTTGATTGAAAACTGTTGTTATATCAACGGTAAATATTTCTCCCAACTACCTACAAATTCTAAAACACTACAACGCAACATGTCTTTAAGCATCTGTATCACTCTTTTAGATTGACCATTCATTTGAAGATGAAATGCGGTACTAAAGTTCAATCGCATACCTAAAGCTTCTTGTAATTTCATCTAAAATCATGATATAAACCTTGGATCTCTATCCAAAATAATAGAACTGGTACTCCGTGTAATCTAACGATATCAGAGATGTACAATTTAGCCAATATATCAAGCAAATAGTCTGTACATACCAAAATGAAATGTGTCGATTTCGTCAACCTGTCAACAATAACCCAAATAACATCTTTTTTTTTCAGTGATAGGGGTAATCCCGATACAAAAAACCATCGTATTTATGTCCCATTTCCACTTAGGTATCATCATAGGCTGTAACAATCTTGAAGGCACTTGATGTTTGGCTTTGATTTGTTGACAAACCAAGCATCTCAATACAAACTCTGAAATGTCTCATTTCATACCTGACCACCAGTACAACTGTTTCAAATCATTTTACATTTTAGTACTCCCCGGATGACCAGATAAACAGCCATTATGTGCTTTGTGTAGGATTTCCTGAATAATCTCGGGATTCTTTGGTACACACATTCTATCTCGGAACATCAAACAATCATCTAATTCAATCTAAAACTCTGTATCAGTAGTCGACTCACAATAAACTCTTTTAGCTTGCAATTCACTGTCACATTTCTGAGCTTCACAAATTTGTTGAAGAAAAACTAGTTTAGCTTTTAATTTGGCTAAAATCGAACTATCATCAAGCAAGGTTAACTGTGTGTTCATTACTTACAAAGAAAATAAAGATTTTCTACTTAGAGTATCTGCAACTACATTCGCTTTTCCCGGATGATAATCAATCACCAACTCATAGTCATTCAACAACTCTATCCATCTTCGTTGTCTTAAATTCAAATATTTCTGAGTCATTATATACTTCAAGCTTTTGTGATTGGTAAAGATGTGACACTTTTCACCGTATAAATGGTGTCGCCAAATTTTCAGTGCAAAAACAATAGCAGCTAACTCTAAGTTGTGTGTCGGATAATTCTTTTCATGCAGCTTTAACTGGTGTCTTAGTTAACACTGCTTTCAACTGTTCAAAACTCTACTGACATTTTTTGGACCACTCGAACTTTACATCTTTCTGTAGTAATCTATTCATCGGTATAGCAATCATTGAGAATCTTTTGACAAAACGCCGATAGTAGCCAGCTAATCCTAGAAAACTTCTGACTTCAGATACATTTTTTGGTGGTTTTCAGTCAAAAACTGCTGAAATTTTGCTCGGACCAACTTGGATACTATCCCCTGAAACAATATGTCCCAAAAATCCCACTTCTCGGAGCCAAAACTCGCATTTACTGAATTTAGCAAGCAATTGCTTATCTCTCAAAGTTTGTAACACAATCCTCAAATGCTTAACATGCTCAAACTCATCTCGTGAATAGATCAGAATGTCATCAATGAATACAACAATAAATCTGTCTAAATACAATCTAAAGATTCGATTCATCAAATCCATAAAAACTACAGGAGCAGCAGATAATCCAAAAGGCATAACAAGAAATTCATAATGTTTGTACCTTGTTCTAAACGCAATTTTCAGTGCATCCAAATATTTTACTCACAACTAATAATAGTCAAATCTCAAATCAATCTTCGAGAATACTGTTGCCCATTTTAACTGATCGAACAAATCATTGATTCTTGGCAAAGGATACTTGTTCTTGATTGTCACTTTATTAAATTGTCGATAATCGATACACATTCTCATCGACCCATCTTTCTTCATTACGAATAGAACTGGCACACCCCAAGGTGAAAAACTTGGTCGTGCAGAACCTTTATCCGTTAACTCTTACAACTGAGCTTTTAATTCTTTCAATTCTGTCGGAGCCATTCTGTACAGTGCTATCGATATCGATAAAGTTCTCAGTACTAATCTAATATTAAACTCAACCTCTCTGATCGGTGGCAACCCCGGTAACTTTTTTGGAAACACATCCGGATACTCATAAACTACGGGTACTGATTCAATCTTTGATTCAGACACTTTTGTATCTAGTACATAAGTAAGATATGCTTCACAACCTTTTCTCACACATCTCTGAGCTGACATAGACGAGACCATAATAGGCAATCCACTTGACTCATTTGATTCAATTCGAAGGATTTCACTATTCTGACATTTCAATTCAGTAGTTTTTAGTCTATAATTCACAACAGCATCATGCAACGTCAACCAATCCATACCCAGAATTACATCAAACTCATCAAACGGTAAAAACATCAAATCAACCAAAAAACAGTAAACCCGAGTCATTAAATGACAGTTCTTGCAAATTTTATCAACTAGAACATACTTACCTAAGGGATTCAATACTTTTATCACAAATTCAGTAGACTCAACAGGCAAACTCTTACTAGACACTAAATTCATACAAATATATGAATGAGTCGATCCAGGATCAATCAAGACAATTACATTAGTGTCGTAAAGAGAAAATGTACTGGTGATAACAACTGGTGCTGACGAATCTTCGCGAGTACAAATAGCGAAAGCTCTAGCTGGTTGTAACACCCCTTACCCATATTCAACACCGAAATAGGGCATGAGGCATTACCGGACTTATACTATAACATTCAAACACATTTCCATTTATCAAACTTGCATACAATTTTAAACTTTTAAACATTCAATCATTTTGTCCCTTATAAGGCTCTACGAGCCCTTAAAACATGCTTAGAAGAGGTTCGGGACTAAACCGATAACTCAGAAGATATCTCGAAAACTTAGAAAATTTTAGCTACTGCAAGGGTCACACACCTATGTTCCTAGGCCATGTCCCTCACACGGCCAAGAGACACGCCCGTGTCTCAAGCCGTGTAGACACAGGGCATACCTACTGACTTGCACCACACGCCTGTGTGTCCAGCTCGTGTGCCTTGCATACGCCCGTGTTCAGACCGTATGCTCGGCCATGCCAAAACAAGATTGTATTCTGTTTCTGACGTCAGCAACCAAACTAAGGTCACACGGTAAAGGCACACGCCCGTGTCCTTAGCCCGTGTGGCAAATTAAATTCCAAAATTAAGGTGCAGTTTTCACACAACCAGGGTACACGCCCATGTCCTTATGCCTTATTCCCCACACGGCCAAGACACATTGCCATGTCTTAGCCCATGTGGACAACCTTAAGGCTATATTCCAAGCCATTTGTCACCCTCAAATTCATACCAACATGTACACTTTCCTTAGCCATTAACATGGCACAATTCATAGCATAAATAGACAATTCAACAACTTCATTCATGCCTATTCTATGCCTAAGTTCACAAACCTACCAAATAACAATTCAACCATGAATCACATCAACAAAAAGTATTACTTACCTATATTTACCTATCATCATAGTTGCCAAAATAAGCTAACTCACATGGCAATATACAATATTCACATTAACTATACAAGCCAAATCACATGGCCACATTTGTCAACAATATATACGAAAAGACTCAAGTTCCTATACATGCCATATGACCCAAAATATAGTTTTCAAAATACCAAAAGAACGGTGGATAGTGTGACAATGCTTCCAACGATCCCCGGATCTGAGCTAGCTTTGAAGTTACTATAAAAAACGGGAAATTAACAACATAAGCTATAAAGCTTAGTAAGTTAAGTTCGCATGAAATATAGCAATTCAATAAGTATGCATTATTCAACAATTTGCAATAACATCAACCATTAATTCACCTCATTAGACAAACCTTTCATTTACTCATTCACAAGAGTAAACAAATCATTCTCTACCTTTGTCAATTCAAGGCTTATATAATTTACGTACATACCTGTACCATCCTGTGTCGATCTCAAAATCAACCACATCTTTCATTTCCTCATTGGACCATGTAGAATAGAAGTCGGATACTCAAGAATCTCGTACTATAGGTACCTATACCATAGCCTGAAGCCAACTCAAGGTAACTTCTCTCGGAGTACCTATACCATGGCCCGAAGCCAAATCAAGGTAACTCCGAAATGCCTATACCATGGCCCGAAACCAACTCAAGGCAACTCGCACCCGAAGTGCTGATATCAATACCCTAATGACATGTCACTAGCATTCTATACTATTCCTAAGGTTCAACTAGGACTTTCCAATACCAAACCATAGTCGCAATCATTATCGCTCATCATTGAGTCTTTAACGATTCCTTAACGAATCATTTTTGAACCTCTATTGAACAATTCAATATTCTCAAACATACAATTTATGCAATATCAATACATTTAAATACAATATTAAATAAGTTCATTGCATACGAACTTACCTCGGATGCAAAAATAACAATTCGAGTCGATTATTTCGAGACTTTATTCTTCCCACGATCTAAGGCTGATCTTGGGTTTTCTTGATCTAAATGTTATCAAATTTAACCCATTTAGCAATAAATCCATTCAATTTAGTTAATGATTCATAATTTGGCAAATTTACACAGTTGCCCCTAATGTTTTACATTTTTACAATTTAGCCCTTAACTCGTAAAAACACAATTTTCATGAAATTTAATCACAACTCATGTTAGCCGAATTTCCATAGCATTTATATCAGTCCATATTTCTCATTATTTCTCAAATTTACTACACAAATTTCACATTTCACAATTAAACCCCTATTTCACATTTTCACTAAAAATTCATTAACAAAAGTTGTTTAACTAACAACAAGCATTCATAATCCATCATGAACTTCAAAAACTCATACAATATCATCAATGGCAACTCCCTAAACTTCCAACAATTTCTCAATTTACTCCCCTCAATAGATAGCTTACACTACAACAATCTCAAAAACGTAAAAATCATTAAAAAACGAGGTGAAAATGCTTACATGCAAACTAGGGAAGGTGCCGAATTCTTCAAGCCATTTTAATGATTTCTTGTTCTTGAATTTTTAGTGCATGAATGCACTAAGGAAGATGACCACTTTGTTTTCTTTATTCTAATACAATTATTTATTCATTTACTATTTTTCCCTTTTAACATTAACTTTTATAATCACCTACCCATGCACATAAATGTCTACTACTAATATGAATGGTTTAATTACCATGCAAGTGCTCACACTTTTCCATTCTATAGTCATTTAGTGCTTTAAGCTTATAGACCTCGAGTCTTGCACCTTACGCGATTTAGTCTTTTTTCGTAATTACACATTCAATCGCTAAAATTATTTCACAAAACTTTCACACATAGCAATTAACATACTGAAAACACCAAAAATAATATTAAAATAATTTTCCAACCTCAGATTTGTGGTCTCAAAACCACAAATCTGACTAGGGTCTAAATCGGGCCGTTACACTGGTGCTCTAGCTTCGGATCTCACAACGGAGTCCTTTTTCATTCCTCTACTACCACTCACATTTCTCGCATTTCTAGGTGGTATTCCTCTAGCATATGTGTTACTCAGTATTGCATTCTGAAATTTATCTTTCTCAACTAACTCGGACAATCTCTAATAAAGTGATCTAACGAACCACATTTAAAACAAGCCCGGTCATTCATTCTACATTCACCAGGATGTCGTCTTCCGCATCGTTAACATTCAGGGCTTTTGGACCTGGCACTACCAATGCCCTCTATTAATGTAGCTTGAGCTTTATAACTCAAGTGTTGCTTCCCACGATCTCTATTGGAATATCCCACTGAAGCATTTGGACGGTTATATGAATCCCGTAATTTCTTTGAAGAGGAGTAAAGTGGTTTATTTATCGATCTTTTTCTTGAATCTCTAGCCTTGAAATCAGCTTTTCTCTTTTCTTTACTAAGTTCTTCGGCTTTGCAAGCTCTGTCAACTAGTACCACAAATTCTTTCAACTCTTAAATCCCGACTAACAGTCTGATGTCTTCGTTTAACCTATCTTCGAATCTTTTACACATGATTGCCTTAGTGGATTCCCGAGCATACTGACTATGTCTCACAAACTCTCGCTCGTACTCAGCCACAGACATACGACCCTGTTTCAGCTCCAGAAACTCTTTTCGCTTTTGATCATTAAACCGTTGACTGATGTATTTCTTTCTGAACTTTGCTTAAAAGAATTCCTAGGTAATTCTTTCTCTTGGTACTACAAATACCAAAGTATTCCACCATTGATACATTGCGTCTCTCAGAAGTGATACGACACATTTTAAACATTCATCTGGTGTGTAGGATAGTTGATCAAATACTTTAATAGTGTTTTCAAGCCAGAACTTGGCTCTCTGAAGATTGTCGTCAACAGTGGCTCTGAACTCTTCAACCCCGTATTTTGGATCTTATCAGCTGGCGGCTTATTCAATATTAAAAGTTCCACACCTTGAGGAGCTACGGGAACTAGTTGGGGATCAGGTGGGGATAGAGGTTGTTGAGCAACCGGAATTGTCTGAACAAATTCTGTAAACCACTCATTCATCATTTGGAAGAAGGCTTCTTTGGCCTCTCCTCCACGACCTTCAAGCACGGGTCTTAAATCAGATTGTGCTACTCTATGAATGGAGGTTGGCGCATTACTTTTAACATCATCTGCTACAGCTCGATTGGGATTTATTACTATATAAAAGCACAATTTAAAACTGTCAGGAGATATTACACTATCATGTCTTATATATGGCATGAATAGCTAGACTCACACCAGTCCGAGAATCGACTAAACCGTAGCTCTGATACCAACAAATTAACACCCCTCACCCGTATCCGTCGTCGGAATAAGGTTGCGGAGCATTACCGGACTTATTACTCAATTAATCTTACAAATTACATACATTTTTCAATCTCATATCAAATTCATTCATAAACAATCATAATGTCCCTAATACAAGCTTGCGAGACTTAAATCATGCACTAGAAGTGGTTCGGGACTAAACTGATATCTCAGGAAACTTTTGGGAAACTTTGAAAATTTTCTCAAAATAGGGAACACACGCCCGTGTGACTAGGTCGTGTGTCTCACAAGGCTAAAGACACGCCTGTGTCACAGGCCGTGTGGATATTCGAATTAGGAGCACATGGCCGTGTCCTAGCTTGTGTCTGACCCCATGTAACTCCCTAACTTGGGTACACAGCCAACCACAGGCCCGTGTGTCTAAGCCGTGTAACTCACTAACTTGATTCTATTAAATACTACATGGGACATACGACAATGTCACCTGGCTGTGTGTCACACATAGCCGTGTCACACGCCTGTGTCTCTGCCCATGTGGACGAAAATAGGCTAGTTTTCAAGCTATTTTGCTTACCCCAAACCTACATCAATTCAAGCATACTAAATAGCACATAATATGGCATAAATAGTCATCTAAACCAACATCAACCAAGTTTAATTCATACTATTTCTATACCATCAATCACAAGTCACACTAGGATTTCAATAAACCATTCAATTACATACCAAAACTACTTTATCAATTCATTAATAAGAACACTTCCAATATGGAATCATTTAGCCTAATCTCACAAACATATCAACTTCAATCTTTCAATCACATGGTATCCATAATAGCCAATTCCCAACAAGAATTACATGACCATCATAAAACACATAACTAAGCCATATGCACATATATACATATTATTAAATATACCAAAATAAGCCAACTATCATCACTATAAGCAACATAAAAACATTTAACATTTACAAACCAACCCAAATGGCTAAATTCATTACCAATGTAAGAGCCCAAATTTGACCGGCTTGAAAACCAAGATTAAAAATAACAAATGTTTATTTAATTAAAAAGTCCTTTTACAAAGTCCAAGTCTAAATAGCCTAAACTTATCAAGACCCATTACACCCGAGGCCCAATACTACCCGGAAGACTCAACTCATTACATTACAAACCCATTTCTAAGCCTACCCTTGACCCAATACACCAATACAGTCATGGCCCAAATGCTTAACAGGCCCAACGAGCCCCAAACACACATCAAAATCCTAGGGTTTTTCTTCTAACTTTCTTTCCCTCGCGCCGTAAGGGATTCTAGAAGCTTCGGGGAGCGTCTGTCCAGCTCTCCGAATCGAGGCCATTAATGTAGTCAAGGCCGAGATCGTCACCGCCATCATCGAAGCCTTCATCACCGCCGAATTTCTCGCAAATACCTGTAAAGATAGAAAGAAAACAACAGAAACAGAACAGATATGGCAAGGAAATGAAATGAAAATGTAAAAACGCTATGAACAGTTGCTATAAAAAGCCCGAATACCTTCATTGTAAAGGGGTTTTTTTTTTGGAAGCAAGAATATACACACATATATCCAATAAAAGAATATTTTTAACCACAGAACAAAGATGACTCTTGTTTTTATATTTTTGTCTTTCATTTCTCTATTTTCAATATCAAAGCATATGAATGTTTATATATATATGTATACAAAATAACTTAAAAAAATAAAAGGAAGGAGGTTACCTGACGAACGACGAGCGAAAGGAAGGGTTTTTCAAACCCTAGCCACCATGTATGGTGGTCCTTAAGGTGGCGCGTGGGCCCGTGACCGAAGTGTGGTCGACGGAGCCCAGAGCCGGAGTTCCCTTCCTCTCTCTCTCTTTCAGAGAGAAACCTTAAGTTTTTTTTTTAAAAAAATCCAGTTTCAAATGATTTTAAAGCTGAGAAGTTGGCTTATATAGCCTTGATAATACGACAGCGTTTTAGACTCCAGGATCCGCGTGTTGACCCGATTACCCGGGGAGGATCCGCGCATTTTTTAGAATTGGGTTAATTGCCCAATCAGTCCTTCTATTCCTTCTTGTATTTACAATTTAACTTTATTTTATTTATAATTTGGCCCATTATTTTATTTTAGTTTTAATTTAGTCCCGATGGCTGTTAAATTATATTTTGGAAAACATCACCGTTTTGGGAATAGGGCAATTGGCCTAGTGAGTCCCTCTAATTTTGTGTGCGTTTTAAATAGGGCCTTAATTCAGTTTTATTCCTTTTAAATTTGCCCCATAATATTGCTAGACTTTAAAATTAGTCTTATACTTATTCTTATTTATTATATATATATATATTGTTATTTGTTTTGTTTTAACCTTATTTTATATTATATATTATAAAATTATTTTATTAAAAGTATTATTTTTATTATATATATTATTATTGTTTATTATATATATATTTTTGTCAAATTATTATTATTTTACATCATTTTTATATTATTACTATATTTTCACATATATTTTATATTTACTAGTTATTTATATATATTGTTTTACATATTACTTTCATTATTTTATGTTGTATTTATTATACTTCTTATTTCCTATAAATTTAAAATATATTTTATTATATAACATTTATATGTTTTCATTTTTCTATATTCCTTTTTTTATGATATGTATATTATAGGTTATCTATTACATTATTTATGTTTATATTATTTATTGTATCATTTAAAGTTTTAAAATTTGTAAATTAAATTATTTTTTTACTCATATTATACATGTATTAAATTATTATGTATTTTAAAATGATATTTTATATTCTTTATATTCTTTTATTTTATATATTTTTAAAACCCAATATATTTTATATATATTATAAATATTTTGTTATTATATTTTATATATTGTATAGCAAATATTATTTTAACATTATTATTAGATATTATGTCTTTATTTGTGTTATATGTTTTGTTAACTATAACTCATTTCATGATTATTTATATATATTGTATATATCATGTGTTATATGTTATTTTATATTTATTATTTGATATTACATTGCATGAACATGTACATTGATATTGTATTACTCTTAGTTGTACATCATCGTTATTTAATTATTACTCTTTCGTATATCCGCATTATTTAATTATTACTTTGTATGATGGTATGTTTCGTTTATTCATTTTAATACATGCTAATATATATATATATATATATATATATATATATCTTTGTATGCATATTGTTAATATTTGCCATGTATATATGATTTTTATGCATCTAATGCGATCTTCATATTATTGCTATTATTTCGTTAAAATGCATGTATTATTTACCTACTACAATGATATGTTACTATGTATGATTTATAATGCAATACAATTCCCCACACATCATCTTTAAAAAGACAAGGCTCCAAAATTTTCAAAAAAAATATAAAGGCAATGCTTGGTGTTTGGAAATTTCGAAAAAGTAGTGCCCTAACTTATTGGGTTGCGACTTTTCTCGTTAAGTTCGAATAGTCAAGTACCCTTCTCAGTTTTTAAAGGTTTTCAAAATACGAGCAACTGTCTTGGAATTTCAAAGCGTTGGGTCCTAACTTATTGGATGTGGCGATTTGTCGTTTCGAGATAGGGATTTCCAAAAGGTTAACTTAGTATCAATGTTTTGATACGAGTGAACCCAAATTTTCAAAATCAAAGTATTTTAAAGAGGATTACATCTTAAAATTTTTTAAATTTTCGACATTAAAGACATTTGATAATCAATTAGGTACCAATTTTTGGGCGTTACGAGGGTGCTAATCCTTCCTTGTACGTAACCGACTCCCGAACCCGTTCTTTTATTTCGTGGACCAAAACTAATGATTTTAAAACAAAATGTTTTAAAGGTGATCCAATCACACCTAAAAAGATTGGTGGCGACTCCCATTTTTTTGTTTTTTTAAAATCGATTCCCATTTTCCAAAATTCGATTTGAAAAAGGTCTCGACAACCAACATGTACCCAAATGACTAAATTCCTATACATGCCATATAACCATATACATAAACTCAAAAGTACTGAAGTGATAGCTTGATAGTGTGGTGAAGTCTCCGACGATCCTGAATCTGAGTTAGCTTTAATTTCTCTCTATAAAACACAGAAAAAAATAAACAGAGTAAGCTTTAAAGCTTAGTAAGATTGTATGTAATATTCAATTAATCATAAATACAAAATTCAAACATTAATCAATTCATCATATAATTCATATTGATTCACAACCTTTCACTTGATCATACACAAGATTAAAATAAGAAACTCACAAGTCTCTTCAGTTTCATGCTCGTATAGTCCATGAACATACTTGTACCATCTCATATCAATCTCGTATTCATCCGTTTTTCTAATATACCCATTGAACCATTCGAAATACTATCAGATACTCGAAAACCTCGCACCTAAGTGCCACATACATAGCCGAAGCTATCTCCATCTCATATCACATATATGCTCACTCTTGAGCCATCACTGGGTCTGCTCACACAAGTTGTCAATCAAGACGTAGCTACACAGTGCTGCTCACACAAGCTGTCAAATAACCGCAACACATGCCGGTATACTCAGCCACCGGTAGGACGTACAGGACTAGGAGACATTCACTTCATATCTCGGTAACCTCTAATGACATGTCATTCGTATCCTAATCTATTCCTAAGGTTCAACCGGGATTTCACATTTGTCGAATTGTCATCGAATATGTTCGTAAGGTCATTTTCACAATTTATGCAATATCAAAGCATTTAAAACACAAATATAATAATAATTAGTACATACGAACTTGCCTCGGATGCAAAAACGATGAATTCGATCGATTAATCTGAAACTTTGTTCTTTCCCCGATCTAAATCTGTATTTCACTTTTCTTGATCTATATGTAATCAAAATTAAATTATTTAATCATCACTCTATTCACTTTAGTCCAAAAATGATATTATGGAAAAATTATATTTTTGCCCCTAATGTTTCACATCTTTACAATTTAGCCCTTCTTCTCATAAAATCACAAATTCATGAAATTCAAACTATACCCATGCTAGTAGAATTTCAATTGAGTCCCTAGCAACCCATATTTTTTATTTATTTCATATTTAACCACAAAGTTTCCATATTTCACAATTTAATCTCTAGTTTGCATTTTTACTAAAAATCACTTAACAAAACTTGTATAACTATCATCAAACATTCATAATCTATTATCAAACATCAAAATACACATGTATTCATCAATGGAAAAACCTTAAACCTTTAAAAATTTTGCAAAATAGTCCCTGGGCTAGCTAGACCTAGCAGCAACGATCTCAAAAACATAGAAATCATTAAAAACGGGACAAAAAATCACTTACATGCATAGAAAGTAGCTTGGTCGAACCCTAGCTATGGCTTCCTCAGTGATTTCAGTTGAAGATGAAGAAATGAGGAAGATGGATATATTTTGCTTATGTTATTTTAACTTAATTACAATTTTACCTTTTTAACCTTTGTTATAAATCATGAAAATTACCTACCCATATCCATCATTGTCCACTTACTATTCTAATGGTATGCTTACCACAAAAGGACCTTTACTTTAAGGTTCTATAGCTATTAGACACCTTTAGCTAATAGAACACAAGTTTTACACTTTATGCGATTTAGTCTTTTTTATCAAATTGAGCACTCAAACAATAAAATTTCTTTACAAAATTTTCACATAATCATATAATCACTATATAAATTAAAATAATAATAATATAAATTTTCTGACCTCAGATTTGTGGTCCCGAAACCACTATTCTGATTTGACTAAAAACGGGTTGTTACACATTTTGTCTCTTTAGCTCGACAACCATTGATGTAGTAGGCTAATGAACTGACTGTGCAACCTTCCCAAAACATACAAAGCGGTCGCATTTGCACAAGACGAAAAGATCACTTTTGGAAGGACATGGACAGAAGCGTCAGTCTCGTAATGCGAAGAAACGATGAATACTTGTTGAGAAGGCTAAGTGCAAATTCTAAGCCTCATGAACCTTTTTTGGGGAGTATCGACAACCTTTGGCTAGATGAATTTAGTGGCTCATGCTTTTTGAGGAAAAAGAAATAAACTTAACAAAAATGAAACTTTATTGAATAAATGAAAGGAACAAAAGCCAAAGCTTTCTGGGAGAGGGAGCTTTTACAGAAAAGATGAGTGCAATTTGTGTCACTCGATCCCCTATTTATAGTACTCAGAAAACCTAGTTTATTCCTATTTAAATTCTAAAAGATAAATAAAGAGAAAAGCTAAAATTAAATCTAAATAATAATCTTAACAATAATCCTAATATAATTAAAATTTAAATAGAGTCTTGTGTTTATAAATCTCTTCTTTGAACTGTTGCCCCCAAGTCTTCCGCACTTTACATTTTCGGCACCACTTCTTTCTTATTTTGCATGTTGGCCAGTATTATCTTCAAATTCACGTTTTTTGCCCCTAAATTTTCTTTTGCCTTCAATTTGGTCCCTGCAAGATAAAAAAACCATAAATAGCTCAAATTAGTAGGATCATACTCAAAATAAATATGTAATTAATACATAAAAATATGTCATTCCAGAGTAATATCATTTTTTTTTACTTCCTAAAGTATCTATTAAAGTGAGTCCAGTAATTAATCCTCCGCATTCTTTAAGCCCATTAAAAGATAGATGATGGCCACGAATTTTAAAAATAACTTTTTAAATTTGTAAAACCGTTACGTATATTTTAGACAACGAAAATATACATAACAGCCCAACTTTTATCATTACAATAAAATTTTAGCAACAATAATACAATTTTTAGTAACAACTTTTAGCATTGGTAATACCCATTTTTTTTTAGTGTGATACCAATAAACTCAAAATCAACATATACCCATGGCCACCGAACCTTTTGAAGACCAATGATCTGAAGCTTTCTATCTTAGCTATCAAAACGACCCTATATGGCGATGAAATCTCTAGATTTGAACAAAACTCAATGGACATCTAATTTCGTCTCTGAATTCACTTCATTCCTCCCTAAAATTTATGATAATGTTGAAAATCCTTACAATATTACCGCTTGCATTGCTTGGGTATTAACATGTTTTCACTAGGTAAATGTTTAATCGTAAGATACATTCATTTATGAAAATTGATTTCCAAGAATATCAAAATTTAAAATATTTTGAAAATGGGGGTGATTGTTGGAACATTTTCAAATATTTATAGTGTTCCAATAACTATAAATGAATGGGTGTAATTAATCAAAATTTATATTATTTGATTTTTGAAAAGAATTATTGCTATTTAAATAATAATATTAAAATAGTTATAATATTAAATGAATAATTATGTATTTATTTTAAAGACATTATTATTCAAAAAGGCACCTATTGAAAGATGTCTCTGTGAAGAGACATGAAAATTCCTATATATAGGAATGAAATTTTATTTGGAAAACACACCAACAAATTCTAATATTTTTTCTTTCCTTCCTTCATTTTCTAAAATTATTAGATTATTCTATAAAGTATCACTGCAGAATCCTTTGTAGAAATTGAGTTTCTTGTTATACATTGCTCAGTGCGTAGTGGACTATTCTCGTTAGTGCAAAACGCAAATAGTCATTGGCTTTATTGTATCATCGAAGTTAATTTGCTTGGAACTCATTTGCACACTAAAGATAGGTGGGGGCAAATGTAACCTTAAAAACAAGTGTGCAAAGACAAAAGCATGTTCACAAAGTTCACACAATATGAAAATGACAATGTCTTGTACATGAAAATTCTTCCACCGTAGCAATCAAAGGCAAAGGGTTTGTTAAACTACAATTCATTTCTGGAAAGGTTTTAACCTTAAATGATGTATATTATGTACCAGAAATTAGGAAGAATTTAGTGTCTGGAAGTCTATTGAATAAGTTTGGTTTCAAACTTGTTTTTGAGGAAAATAAATTTATTTTGTCTAAGGGAGGAATTTTGTAGGGAAAGGGTATATGTATGAGAGTATGTTCAAACTCAATATTATTAATAAAAATAAAATACTATTTCTACTTATATGGTTAAATATTTTTATTTATGGCATTATAAATTAGGTCATTTGAATTATAGAAAATTGAATGACATGTATAAGTTAGATTTAATTCCTATTTTTAATAATAATATTGAAATATGCAATACATGTATGTTGACTAAAATTATAAGAAACCATTTCCCTAAGGATAAAAGGAAAACAAAATTGCTTGATTTGATACATGGTGATTTATGTGATATGCATAATACTCCTACATTAGGGAGAAAGAAATATTTTCTAACTTTTATTGATAATTGTTCTGGATATTATTATATATATTTATTGCATTTAAAAGATTAAGCGCTTGATAAATTTAAAATTTATAAATCTGAAGTTGAACTTCAATGTGAATCCACTGGAATTGCCCATCAAGTTTCAGCCCCTTACACACCACAACAAAATGGTGTAGCTGAAAGGAAAAATAGAGTCTTGACTGAAATGGTAAATTCAATGTTATCATATTCAGGTCTTGAACAAGGTTTTTGGGGAGAAGCTGTTCTAACAGCTTGTCATATATTGAATAGAGTTCCTAATAAAGAAACTACAATAACCCCCTATGAACAATGGAAGAAAAGGAAACCAATTCTTAATTATTTGAAGGTTTAGGGTTGCAGAGCTATTGTCAAAATTTCAACACCTAAACGTAAAAAGTTAGGTGAAAGAGGAATTGAATGCATATTTATAGGATACACACATAATAGCAAGACATATAGGTTTATGGTAATTGAACCAAATGAATCAATTTCAATTAATACTATTATTAAATCCAAATATGCTATTTTTGATGAAAATAGTTTTAATTCTATATCAAGACAATTACAATCACGACAATTGATCAACCTCTTTAAGTCATTTTTAATTATATACAGGGGCGTAGCTAGGGCGGGGCTGGCATGGGCCCCGGCCCTGGCCCTCCCTAAAATGTAAAATTGTATTTTTAGCCCTTTAAATTTTTTAAAAATTTTAAATTAGTAAAGGTAAAATTACACTTTGGCCCCCCTAAAATTATAAAAATTTAATTTAATCCTTTACAAATTATAAAGATATAAACTATAGAAAATTAAAATTTCATCCGGCCCCCTAAAAAAATTTTCTGGCTTCGCCCCTGATTATATATATTTTTGCAATCATTATTTAAAGAAATATGCAATGACTTACAAATTAAAAAGTCATTTTTAATTTTATATATTTGCAAGTGTCTTTAAGTCGAGATCAGCCAGCTCTCACTTTCCGCATATTTTTGCATATAGCCGCCATCAATACTGAGCCGCCATCAATACTGAACCCATACCCGGTCCCTCCAATTTGTAAAACAGGGTTGCCATCGATGTCTGGCCAACTCAGCAGTTCTTTCTTCCATTGGGCAGGCTCATGGCAGCTTCTCATAAGCCACCCCACCAAGACTTGGAAAGTTTCATAAGCCATCACCATTGAAAGTAAATAGTATGTGTGGGGTATGCTCATCGACATTGCCTGCCCATCATTGGATATTCCTTAGTGTTCTTCTCTTTCCTTCATTATTGTGGCCAATTTTTAATAATTAAAATGTTAACCAATAATATATTGGTATATTCTTTTTTTAATAAGCTTATTTGATGAAAGTAATATATATATATATATATATATATCAAACAAATTTAAATTACATATTTCTAGTAACCTAAAAACAGAAAATAAAAATAAGATTGTTACAAGTTAAAAAAAGAATAAGAGATAATAATCTAAATATAAAATCTAATGATATGATAAAAAATTAACAAACTTAACTTAAACAAAGAAACCGACTTTTCTTTCCCTCATTTTACTTAATTTTTCCTCGTTTTTCTTCTTTTTAATCCAAATATGGTATAAGTGATAAGGAGTTCTTATCTACTTGTCATTTTCACACCTTTTTATTGAAAAAAATATATTATTTGTTATCTTTATGAATTATCAAATGTTATCTTTATGAATTATCAAATGTTCTTAAAAACTAATTAAGTCACTAAATAACATATTTTTTAATATTTTACTGAACTTTTATAAGATATTTGTCAATCATTGAATTTGCTCGTGGAAGTACCAAATATTATTATTAAATGAATAACTTATATTAAGATGATTCTAAAATTTAAAATTTTTAAGATCAATAAAATAATAACACCTTATTAATTTTTAGAGAAATAAAATTAATATGATTCAGTATTTATCTATATTCAATATATTCTCTAATCCAATTTAGTTAATATATTAAAGAAATTAGATTAAATAAATATTTTTAAACGTTTTAACTAAAATTAAATTGAATTAAAAAATTAGATTAAAATTTATATTAAATATGAATTTAATTACTAAATATAATTACTATTTCTTTCTAATAGGTGACATTCACATGTATACGCTGACATCAAATATAAATCCAAAATAATTAAGTGCTATAAAATGTCAAACACTTCATTATATCCTTAACATAATCATATCGTCTGCTAAAGCCTTTTTTCTTCACTCCATTTCTATATTGTGCAAATTTCCGCACCTTGCCATGGATGAGAGGATGATAGGTGCTGCACAAACAGGAGACATAAACATCTTGTATGAGTTAATTCTGAATGATCCATATGTTTTACAGCGTATCGATGATGTACCTTTTTTCCATACTCCTTTGCATGTAGCAGCCTCTGCAGGGCATATTGATTTTATGATGGAGATGATCAACTTAAAGCCATCGTTTGCAAGAAAGCTAAACCAAGCTGGGTTTAGCCCCATGCACTTGGCTCTGCAAAATCAAAAAACTCAAGCCGTGCTTCGACTCCTCAGGTTTGATGAAGGCCTTGTTCGTGTCAAAGGGAGGGAGGGCTTCACTCCTTTGCATCATGTGGTTCAAAATGGAAATGTTGATTTTTTGATCAAGTTCCTTGAGGTTTGCCCCGAGGCTATAGAAGATGTGACTGTTCGAGATGAGACGGTTTTCCATCTTGCCATAAAAAATGACATGTTTGAAGCTTTCCAAGTCTTGGTGGGGTGGCTTATAAGGAGCCGCCATAAAGCTGCCAAACGTTGGGAGAAAGAAATACTGAGTTGGGCAGACATTGATGGCAACACTGTTTTACATGTTGCTGCTATCAGAAACAGACCTCAGGTATGATAATTTTGCTAGTGAATTTATTTATGTATATATATACTCAAAGGTTACATGTATGAATATTCTAATTAACAGGTGGTAAAAGTACTGCTGGAACGCTTGTGTCGTGACCATATCAATGCCAAAAATGCGGAGGGATTGACTGCACTTGATATCCCATCACAATACCCATTGGATGAAGGGAAAGTGGACTATAAGGAGTTCATTAAAGACATGATAAGCAAAGCAGGAGGTTTGAGTGGTTCCTCTTCCTCGCTTCCGAAAACCTCCATCTCTTCATTCCCAATCGAATCTTTAAAAGGAAAGGTGCCAGTTCTTGAAAAACTTGCAACAATAGCAAGTCGTGGAAAGAAGGGAATCCCATATGAGATGCGCAACACATTTTTAGTAGTCACAGTGCTAATTATAACAGCCACATACACAGCCACTTTGAACCCTCCAAAGCAGCCTGATACCATTTCAAATTCCCTGAATTTCCAACTCAAGTATGACGCATCTTTAGGTTCAACCAGCACTGGACCCGTACAAAGTCCTCCACCCGCTGAAGAAGAAAATTTAAAAAATTTACTAGACGTGTCCACAATGTTTTGGTTATACAACACTTTAACCTTTTGGGCAGCAACTGTTTTAACAGCCTATCTCCTACCCAGCCGTTCAATCTGCTTGTTTATTCTCATAACACTTTCCTTGTTTGGGACCTGTTACATGCTTTTAGTTGCTGTTTCCATACGGACACTCGCACTTCAGTATATTTTCTATCTTTCGACTCTTGGATCCGTTTCCTATTCTAGTCTCAGCATCACTAATTACTGCTTGGCAACGGTAGTAGCTCTCGTGACACTTTACAGGACAACCTATTATATGGTATACAGGTTTGTACCGAAAAGAAGGCTCTTCCTCCTCCTACAAGTCGTTTCCTTTTGCATCTTTGCTGTTATTCTTGTTCCAGCTATCCTAAATTCTGAATTCATATTGGAGATTACCAAATACGGAATATAGATTGACAAAGGGAACTTGTTTAAATGAGTCAATACGACTATCATTGTAGGGTTGGATGCTGATATTAGTGTTTTGGATTTAGAAGTTAATAATGCTCCTGGGTTTATAGGCTGATGACCATGAGCAATAAGTGATTGTAGAGTCAGTTCAGATTGAAAAGAATAGACATTTTGGTGAGCTCTGATTTCTAGTTGTTGGTTGTGGGAAATATTTGCTGATAGGGGAATGGTGGCAAGTGTTTCAAATTTCCCTTTCTGACAGGCTTATGAACACTTCGTACGAAATTAATTAAGTGATGTTATAAGTTAAAAGTTTTATTGTTTATATTAATTTTAAGGGTTTCTTTTTATGAGATGTGATTGTGTGGTTAATTATTAATTTATAAATTTATATATTTACAATGTGTTAAGGATAAATATTTTAAAATATATATAATTGCTTATTATTTTAAGTGAAAGAAAATTACCTTCAATTTTATATTTATTAAAAATAGGTAAATTATAAAAAAAGTTACTTTTGTTTGCCTCATGTTACATTTTAGTCACTTATGTTTAAAATGTTATGTTTTAGTCACTTATGTTATTATTTTGTTACGAAGTGATCACTCTTCCGTTAAGTTCTGTTATCTCCATAACGGTAATCCTACGTGGTAGTCCAATTAGATATTACTGAATCTGCTAATACATACTTCATCCGGATAAAGTATGCATTATTAAAATTAAATTATAATATTAAATAAGAAATAAAATTATAAAACAATATGTTATTTGAAAATAACTATTATTGTAATGAGATACATGTTTTATTAGGTATAAGTATTTAAAATTTTATTTTTGTAATGTGATACATGCGTAAATATATATATATATATATATAATCATATTAGTGAATCTGCTAATACGTACTTCATCCGGATGAAGTATGTATTAGTAGATTCAGTAATATCTAGTTGGACTGCCACGTAGGATTATCATTAGGGAGATAACAGAACTTAACGGAAGAATGATCACTTCGTAACAAAATAATAACATAAGTGACTAAAACGTAACATTTCAAACATAAGTGACTAAAATGTAACATCAGGCAAACAAAAGTGACAATTTTTATAGTTTACCCTTAAAAATAATAGTTTAGCTTTTATAAATTCTTGTATAGATACATTATTATAAAATTAAAAAATTAAAAATGGTGCAAATACTATCGTACTCACCGATAATTAAAAAGAATAGACAATATATTCAAATCATAAACTACAGATGAAATATAATCCAGGTTTGAATAATTCTAGACGTAATTCATACGTAACCATATTTAAGTAAAAATAAGTTTATATAAAATATAGACTTGTTCAAAGATTGAATTACATGTTCAAGTTAAAAGACTCACTCAAAATTTTGAATGGTAAAAAAGTATCAAAATAAGCTTGAACAAAAAAATCAAAAAATAAACATATTTAAAATGTGTAAGGGTTGAGCTTAAATATTTAAGGCGACCTTCTAACCCCGACTAGTGCAATTCATTTCTTATAATTTTAATATATTATATTATGTTATTTTCATATAATATATAATTTATAACACATTAAAAATCAATCTATAGTAATATATCATATTAAATGTAAACATTAAAATTGTTAGTTGGATGCATATAAAATTTTAATAAATGAAAAACTATATAAAATTATTAAATATTAAACTAAAAATAATATAAATACTTCAAACAGATTTAAAAATAATAATATGGATGGCCTAAAATGGGCTTCGGTTAGCTATTTACAAATATGTATAAACTTGGAAAAAGTTTTAAGCTTATATTTAGGGTTAGCCTGAACTTGGACAAACATAAAATGTGTTAACATAATGCTTAAATTCAACTCATAACATAGCCCGACCAATTGTTCCTCTAATAAAGCTCATACATGGTTTACAAAGAGTGAATTTCGATCTTGAACATTCAAATTCCCATGTTTGAACCTTACTAGCATAGCCAAAAACTTAATGGAAAAAAAAAACCCTTAAATTAATGACATTAATAATACATTTTATAGGAGTATTATTCCACATGTTTTAGTTTATGAGTTTGCAATAAAATAATTACAATTAGCAATTTTAGTGATTCACGTGACTTATTTGTAGTAAAAGAAAGAAAATTTATTACTTATTTTAAAGAGGTATTATTTTTGTACAAAATATTTGCTCATCCTTATAATTTCAAATTTATATTTATATTAATTAGCCTTAATTTTCTTTATGATGTACCTTTATTGTATAAGCCAATTTCACCTATTTTCTATCCATTGTGATAGTGAGGCTACTCTAGCAAAGGCATATAGTCAAGTATACAATGGAAAGTCTAGACACATTGGATTAAGACATAGTTATGTCCAACAATTAATCTCTGATGGAGTGATCACTATTAATTAGAGTCAAACCCATTAATTAGAGTCACCCATGATAGAAACTCGACTCAACACTTGGTATAACGTCAAGTCTTGAGTTCAATGAGATAAAGTACATCATTAGTATGTGACTGTTAGCACTATAAATAACTCCATCCTAAGATTAAAGTGCTACGTACCCATAATGATAAGGGAATGATGAGTAATGTACTCTTAATGGACCCATAACATAAATATGCCACAGTGTTATAATTATGTAAACACTCTTGATGGGATCTACCTATGTGAATGGAAGTGTGGCTGCTTCTAGGAGCTCAAGGGCTTGGCTTTGACAGCACTCATGAAAAGAGGACACAGACACATGGCCATAATAGTGTCCCTAAATACTATGTGTAATAGCTCAATTTTGTCCAGGACTAATAATAAGACAAAACCAAAAAATAATAACAACAGTCCATTTACAAACTAGCCCCCCCCCTAAAAAACAAAGGCCAAATAAAAAAAATCGTAATGGTCCAGTGGCCCAATATCCTAAATGTTTTTTTAGTAAAACAAAACAAACCCTAGGCCCCTTGGCGCCACTTCTCGTGTCGTGTCGGCGTGCTCATCGCCTGAGGTTTGAGGTGCCCCCACCGCCATTGCACCAAAATGGCAAGGGTGAGTTTCCCATTGTCATCGTGACCACCATGGTACTTGCAAAGAGAAAACCAAGGAAGACAGAAGGCAAAAATAATGGAAATGGCAGAAATAGGAAACAAACAATAGAAAAATAGTGAAAAACAACAGTGTAATTCGGCTATAAAAGCCATTACCACAATGTATTTTTGGATAGACATGAAGGAATCGAAAAAAAAAACAAACAGAATACAAAATTTTGACGGTGATTTTTCTTTAATTTTTTTTTTGAATCTATAATTTTTATATATATAAAAAACATAAAATAAAAAGAAAAGGTTGAAAACATACCTGACGGCTTGCGTTCCACCACCATGAGTGGCCGAGGTCATCACCTCCGATGAAGGGCGATACACTTTCTGATGAAAGGGTTTTGAAAACCCAAAAATCAAAGGGTCCTCCACAAATTTTACAACCTTCGGTGGCTTTCCGGTGAGCACAGACCCCAGATCTGGATTCTAGGTGGCGAAACACTCAAAAAAGAGTTGTTTATGTTTTCCAACCACCAGGAACGACGAAGCCTATCACTAGCGATTGGTGGTCATCGTGGGGGGGGTTCGCCGAACTTGAAGGCTAGCTTGAAGACTATTTTAGAGAAAATAAAAGGGATTTCAAGTTTTTTTTAACTGGGATCTGAAATGAATTTTTTTTGAATTTTTTTTTACTTATATAGGCTTCCAAAATGGCGTCGTTTGGGGATTGGCCTCAGACGCTCAAATGGCGTCGTTTTGATGCAACCCGAGATCTGACTCGAAACACTTTATTGGAATGTGTATTTTTTATGTTAGAACCTCATTCATGTAAAGAACAATAGAAAAGAAAGATGATATTGTTAGGATTTCAACCCGATTAAGAAACGGACAAGAAAATAGCGGAATAAATTGAGAAATTGAACACACAAATTTAACGTGGAAAAACCCCTCCAAAGAGGATAAAAAACCACGAGTAAAGATAATTTTCCTATAATGGCAAAAGAATGAAGAGTACAAAAGATGGAGATAAAAACTAAACCCCGAAAACCTGAAAATAAAAAACCCACAAAACGTAAACACAAAATTCTCTAAAGTGTTATGAGTTCTAATCTCTAATGGGCATATTTTTCTAAGGTTGTAAAAGAGTCTATTTATAGGCTAAATTCATGGTTAAATAATAATAAAATAATCTAAACTAATTAGTGTTTGATTGAAACAAGTAAACAGGGTTTAATTGAAAGATTATTTTTCAAATTTGACCAAAAATAGGAGCCATATTTAACAAATCTCCACCTTGACTCATATTCCCACAACGCCATCTTTGCCAAAGCCTGCCACGAGCCTATCCTGAACTATGCAGGGAATTAACTGAGTCGAATTTGTGCTTAGAAACTGGAAGACTTCTAGGCTTCGACTTGTACACTATCAAATCAAAACTAACCCGGGTCTGATTTTTACGAACACAGTGCCTTAACTTTTCAAAACTTGCATCTAAAAAAGAACCTCTCTTTAATGAAACGGTCATACCTTTTTCCCTTCTATGACCAAGTTGCCTCCGCTCCAAATGAGTTGACTTCAACTCCGTAACGGACGAGGGACGTCCGATTTCACCGGTCACTATAGAACCTTCTAGAATATAAAGACTGCCGGTTCTTTTACCTTTTAACAAAATGAGAGCTCCACGATATACTTTAATGTCGCTCGATTTGATATTGATTCTGCATCCTTTCAAGTCTAAAATACTCAATGAGATGAGATTTTTTCGTAAATCAGGTACATACCTGACATTTGAGAGTGTCATAATTATCCTATCGTGTATCCTAATTTTAACAGTACCAATACCAATTACCTTACTAGATGAATCGTTTCCCATGCGCACAACTCCACCTTTAACTGAACTGTATGTGGATAACCATTCTCTATTGGGACACATGTGGAAAGAACATCCTGAATCTAGGATCCACTCGGACGTGAGCTTGGTGTTATTGCTTGTTGACACTAACAAGAAATCATCACCATTTTTATCGGCCAAATTAGCACCAGTTACATCTTCCTTGTTACTCTCAGTAGCTCTTTTATTTCGTAGTTTATAACAATCTGCTTTGACGTAACCTAACTTTTTACAATAGCGACACCTTTTGTCTCGTTTCTTTGATGCTACCAAAACGGAAGCTTGCCTATCTGTCTTGCTATCCAAATAAAGCTCATTGTCGAGTTTGTCTCTACTCGACAAATAACCCTTCACATATTCAAATGAGAGTTTGTCTCTGCCATAAATCAGGGTCTCCCTGAAAGACTTGTATGAAGGAGGTAAACAGCACAATAATAGCATAGCTTGATCTTCATCATCAATATAAACCTCAACATTCTTTAAATCACTTAAAAGAGTAATGAATTGACTGATGTGATCTCTAAGAAGCTCATATTCGTTCATGTGAAACGTAAATAGACGTTGTTTCAACACTAAACGGTTAGCTAGAGACTTAGTCGCATAAGGAGTTTCTAACCTTTTCCACAAGGCAGATAAGGTTTTCTCCATCAATACCTCTTGCAATATCATATTCGCAAGGCACAACTGGATTGCAGACAAAGCCTTTTCATCAAGCTCTTCCCATTCTGTTTTATTTAGATTCTCAGGCTTTTTCCCAGTAACAACCTTTTCCAAACCTGATTGAACTAGAATTACCATAATCCGAACTTACCATAGATTAAAATTTGTCTCACCATCGAACTTCTCAATTTCAAATTTTGTTGCTGCCATCTCTGAATGGGCTGATCTATGAAAATTGAACTAGCTCTAATACTACTTGTTAGGATTTCAACCCGATTAAGCAACGAACAAGAAAATAGCGGAATAAATTGAGAAATTGAACACACAAATTTAACGTGAAAAAACCCCTCCAAAGAGGATAAAAAACCACAAGTAAAGATAATTTTACTATAATGGCAAAAGAATGAAGAGTACAAAAGATGGAGATAAAAACTAAACCCCGAAAACCCAAAAATAAGGAACCCACAAAACGTAAACACAAAATTCTCTAAATGTGTTATGAGTTCTAATCTCTAATGGGCATATTTTTCTAAGGTTGTAAAAGAGTCTATTTATAGGCTAAATTCATAGGTCAAATAATAATAAAATAATCTAAACTAATCAGTGTTTGATTGAAACAAGTAAACAGGGTTTAATTGAAAGATTGTTTTTCAAATTTGACCGAAAATAGGAGTTATATTTAATAGTTATTGATAAGACATATATGGAAAACATTAGAAATGACCTAGTTTTAAATCAAAACAAGGAGAAATAATCATTGATGAAACTGCATAATTTGGGATTCCCCTTTGTTAGTGTTATGTACAAAAATGTTAAACTCAAGAGAAAATTGTTGAAGCAATAATGAGAATGGAAGTTACAAATGTATCCAATAACGTTTAGGTTACATAACTTCGATTGGTAAATTTTAAAATTAAACATTTAGCTCATGATCTTTGTTGTTGTTTTGGAGGTATGTAGAGGTGTTTGTAACAACCAAATTTTTCAGTGGTGTCGGAAACAGTGATTCGAGATCACAAAATCCAACGAGTAAGTTTAGAAATTTTAATAAATAATAATTATGGGCCAAGTGCGAATTTAAAATAATTTTTGAATTAGTGAATTTTGTGATTTTAAAAGATTTAATCAGGTAAATTGGGTTAAAAGCGAAATAGCGAGACCTAAAATTCATAAACCAAGCCATAAATATTTTTAGAAATATTTATGGAGTGTTAGTAAGTCAGTATTAAAGTTTCGTCAAGAAATTTTAAGGTTTTGGTAGTCAATTGGGTAAAAAGAACTAAATTGAATTAAGTGCAAAATTATGAAATGTGATTAAATAACTCTAGTAATAATTAAAGGAGGATTAAATAGGCAATTAATTGGGCTGGACGGCATGTGTATGCAGGAAAATGCAGGAAAAATAAAAATCAAGTGTGAACAAAGGGCAAAATTGGAAATTTTGCAAATTAAGCATATAAAATAAGATAAAATTGAAAAAGCTAGAGATATCATCATTCTTCTTCAGCAAAAATGCCATGGGAGGTCTGGAAGTTTCTGTTTTTTCATACTTTGACATATGTGAGTTCAATTCTTGCCATTTTCTTTGAGATTTTTATGTTTTGTGACTTTTACAATTAGGTCCAAGTGTTTAATTCATTAGTTTTTGATTTTATGGACAAAATTGAAAGCTACCATTAATAAGTGTTGGCTGTTTATGATGAACTAAAATGGATTTGAAGCTTTGATTTTGTTGTTTGATGATTTTATCAAGTAATTTCAATAGAAATTGATTTTAGAGCCTAAGTGTGAAAAAGTTGTGAATTAAGGTTTAGTGTTGAAATTCTGATTTTCAAAGGTTGTGTAATAGTTTAGAATGATGGAATAAAACGTTAATTTAGAAAAATTAGCTTAATTGATGGGCTAATTGAGCAAGGACTGAATTGTATGACCAGTGAAATTTACAAGAAAAATGGTAATAAACATCTTGAACTAAAACAGTTTTGGACAGCAGCAGTAGGTTAACTTTGAAAAATCACCATAAATTGTAGAAATTGAATTAGAGGATGAAAAAAATATTGAATTAAAGCTTATTGAGTCTAGTTTCTTATAGAAGAAACTATATAAGCAATTGAATTGTAAATTATGAGATATAATGAATTTTGTGAGACAAGGTCAGAATGAATTTGGGTTCCCCAATTTTGACTTTGGAAAATCACAAAAATTTGGAGAAAAATAATTAGAGGCTCAAACTTATATTTTAGAATCCTTAATGAGTCTATTTTTAAGATAAATCAATGAAAACATTATTCAAGTTCTGTACTGTGAGATAATTAATTTTTAGTGAAGAGAGGTCAGAAATGCAGTGAAACAAGGGAAATTTTAATGAATAAACTGTACTAATTGGCTAAACCAAAAAACTGAAAATTTTATGGTGGAAAGATATGTGAGTCTAGTTTCAGGAAAAATTTACGGATCTTAATTTGGAGCTCTGTAGCTCGAATTATAAATAAGTGAGTGACTATGACTCGTGTGGACAGCTTGATGTGAGCATTTATAAGTAAATTGTGAAATAGTACTTACAAGAATGTTATATACATTAAGGATGTGGAATGGAGAGGAGGAGGAAAATAAATATATGTGGAATACATGAAAACTATGGTATATGAAATATTGATATAACGAAATAAATGATATGTGTTTATAAGAAAACAGAAAGAGAATGATATGTATCATGACATGTATATATATATATATATATATATATATATATATATGACTAGTTTCAATGTGATGCTTGTTGGGTATGAAGTTGAATTGAAATGTTTCAGGCAAACATGTTATTTTGCGCATCTAAATCGTGGTATTTTATAAAGATATGATCTAGCTTTAAATATGAATGCTTAATGATTAAGCTGAGGATATTTGGTAAGATGATAATCATGGTATAAATGTATAAGTGGTTCTATAATAGATAAGGTAAAATGAGTATGAGAGACATACGTATGATGACATACAAATGCTATGTTTGTAGTTTAATTGAGAATGTTTAATCATTAAATGAATACCATGTTATATGCTTTTGATTTTGTATAAGTGTGTAAGAGATTAAGGTTGACCAAAGCTTGCAAAATAGCCTAGGTATTGACCACACAGGCAGAGACACGACCGTGTATGGAACACGACTTTAGAACACGGGCGTGCGATTTGGCCGTGTGCCCCTAAATTGATGATGACGTCATAAACAGAGAGCTCAACGGACAAGGGACATGGGCGTGTCCCAAGCCACACGAGCGTGTGGAATCCACACGGCCCAACTACACAGGCGTGTGGGTACTGCTTTCAAGTAAAATTTTTAAAAATTAAGCGAAAAATTTTATGAAAAATCAGTTGAGTTCCGACTTGATTTTAATGTTTATGTTGGGCTTCGAGGGCCCAAATAAAGGTCGTTATATATATATATGATCTCAGAAAGTGAATAATAAATGATTCGATTAATCTGTAAATGTTCTGCATTTACTGGTAACACTTTGTAACCCTGTTTCGGCGATGGATAAGGGTTAGGGGTGTTACAGTGTTTATGGGTCGGGTTGTGTCCAACAAAAATTTATGCTCACTTATTAGGCTCGGGCCCAACCCGATTTGAAAAATGGGCCTAAAATTTTGCCCAAGCCTAATCCGGATAAAAATACTAAAATTTTGACCCAATTCGCCCACTCGTATTTTTATACTATTTTTAAAAACATAATACATCAAAAATATTAAAACATTAAAATAAATGTTTACCAACAAATTGAAAAAATATGTATACTTAAATAACACTAAGATAAATGTAACTTAAAAAGCAAATGTGAAAAATAGTAACAAAATTAACAATAAAATATGAGTTATACAATATCCAAATAATAACAACAAAATGTAGTAATATAATTATGAAATGGTAGCAAAACAGTGAAAAAAATCAATAAGAAAATAGCAAGAAAAAAATAAAAATAAAAAAAATATTTTTTTTTCATATTCGAGCTAAGTCAGGCTTGGTAAAAAAAGCCCTACCCGAGGTTCGGCTCATTTTCTAAGCAGGTCTTATTTTTTTTGCCCAAACTCATTTTTCAGGCTTATATTTTTACCCAAACGCTCTCACTTTTCGGCTGGGTGACTCAACCTATGGACAGGTCTAGAGGTGTGTTGTTCCATATTGAAAATCAATCCATAAGAAGAAATTATCTTGATTATTGGATCGAATCCCCTATTTTAAGGAGATGGAATCGAATGTCTAAAAACTTATCTTGAAAATCTTGGACTTTGTTAAGATACTCTCAATGTTGATTTTATTGCTACTTTGATGGGATTAAGATTCTAACTAAACTTATTTATGGGTTCAGCTATTCATCCAAACCTAAAGGCTCACCCAAAATTTGAGAGGGTTTGGATAAAAATATTAGGTCTGAAAAATGAGCATGAACATTCAAGGCTTAAGCCCAACCAAACCCAACTCAATTTTTTAAGTTTGTAATGTTTTATATTATTTATATATTATATTATATATTATTTTTATATATTGTATTAAAAAATATTTATTCCTTTCCCAACCCCGTCTATTTATTTTAATCGGAAAATCATAAAGGGCGAGGATCACGAAAATAATAATAGGAATTCTCATTTATTCCTTTCCAACCCTTTATTTAACACAAGAAAACCTCGAAAAGTTTCTGCAAAATACACAAAGCAAGCCACGAAAAACTGATACACAAAATCAAAACCCAAACTAATTTGCAGAAAGTTTTACTTTTAAATAGAAGTCTTTTGACAAGTATATTTAACTAATATTCTCTTAAAGTATATTTTAGAATTAAAAAAATTAAATTATTAAATATGCATTTCAAAATTATTTAAAGGGACAAATATTAAAATTGTACATGAACATTGATTGGATATACAAATTACTACACAAATTTTGATTTGGTATCATTATATATATAAAATTTTAATTGTGATTCAAATGTATATACGAAATTTCTTCAAACTTAATGTCTATGAACATCACAATTCTTGGCTGTTGGGTATAGTTCCCTTTTGCAACTCCTTTTATGGTGTGATTCCATGTCTCTTCACACTTTTTACATTCCCAATTTCTTGTTATATAATAACTGTCATGACATACACCATAAAAATATCCCATATATGCAAATATTTTCTTTTCCAAATTCGTTGATTGTATCTTTTCAAACTCGAGTGTAAAAAAGTTCTTTTACAAAGTAAATAAAAATGCCAAAATTGACAATTTTTCAAATTTTAAATTTAAATTTACTCAATTAAATAAATTTGTATTCATTTTAATTTTGAGGACAACAATTAAATACAAAAGTTTGAACTCATATTTCTGAAATATAACATCATTAGATATGACATAACAGATACTAATTTATTAATATTTATATCATATTTCTAGTCATTAAACATTGCACATTGAATTGAATTTTGTGTAATTTTAAGATTTAATCTTTATTAAAATTATTAAAAAATATATTTTTAATTAAAATTAAATAGAGTACATTTATAAAATTTCATCATAATTTTGATTTTTGTTTAACTATTAGCCTTTTCAATAAAATAAATAATGATTTCTTTTCTTTTCATGATATCAAGGTGGCTTCCTCGGTCGCACCACGGGGCACCATTTTTTTTTTTAAACTTTTGAGTATCAAAGGCATAATCGAATTAGTCCTAAATGATTAAAACTAAAATTCATGGAAGAAGCAAAAATATATAATTAAATTACCTGCCTTTTCTAACTTTATATTGCTTCCTTGTCGACCACCATTGACGGACCATACCAGTCTTTAATTTTTGAATCAATCACACCCTTCTAATTTTTAAACCTTCATTATAAAAATATTATTAAATATAATTTCATGAAATATAATAATTCCCTTTGCTTTTTCACTTTACCTTTATAATGATGAAGGTTCTTTCTTCTTCTTCTTTTCTTTAATTTATTCTTCAAATTTTCTTCACATATGACATGCCTAAGAGCTTTATCTAATTGTCTAGTTGGGTCAATGAACTTCAGTAATCATTCTTTATCTATTAGCCTTTTCAATGAAATAATAATGATTTCTTTTCATGATATCAAGGTGGCTTCCTCGTTCATACCACGGGGCGCCATTTTCTTTAAACTTTTGACTATCAATGCCATAATCCAATTAGTACTAAATGATTAAAAACTAAAATCCATGGAAGGAGCAATTCTTTTAACCTTGTAATAGGTGATTAATTTAATTCTTTTAAAAATTAATAATAAAGTTTAATTTAAAGAAAGTTAAATTTATCATATTCAACTGATTAATACTCTCTCTACATAAATACCAACTCTAAAATTAAAAAATAATATTTTGGTCAATTGAATATTCAATATTGTTGCAAATATAAGAGAACATGAGTTCAATTGACATCCTCCTCTTTAAAATGATGATTAAAATTTTTGTGACACCCATTTAACAAAGTATTTGTGGATACCCTCTTTGCCTAGGCCCAACTTGACCCAAAATATGTACTTTCCATTTTATCCCATCCAAATTTAGTCTGTATAAATTTAAAAGAATTCATTCCCAGCTCAATCCTCCCTTAATTACTTTATTAATTTTTCTCAAAACTTAAATAACACAATACGTATTAAAAAATTTAACCATTAATAATATATGTTATACTAATTAGAATTATAAAATAATATTAACACACCATCTTTAAAAAAAAATAACATAAACTACTTAATCTAAACTTAAGATGAACTTCCTTACCAATGGAATGAACTTGATTTTATTTGTCGATGACCATCACCAATACAAACCCGAAAACTTCGTTACGGTTTCGGGGTCTAGATTAGACGGACCCACTAAACTGGGCCATACATAAAAACCATGTAGCCAATGTCGACGATCAATACGAGGAAGAAGAATTTTGGTTTGGGAATGTTTACTCTCCTGCAAACATAAAACATGGTCTGGTATTCTACCAGGAAAACCAACAATATTGAGAAACTAATATTACAAACGGAGGCTACATCATATAATAAGTGTGTGTTTTTATTGGAAAACTCGAATGAATGTTCCCATGACCATGAGGAAACATCAAATAAATTCATGTAAGATCTCCCAAATAAGGCAAGTGTTAGAAGAATCAAGGAAGAGAATGAATGAGGTGGTAGGAGAAGTGCTGTTAAAAACACTGCTGCCCAGAATGTCAAAGTGTTGTAAAACCAAAACGAGGGGTTTCAAATGTCCAATCATCTTCTTTGGAAACGTCCATTACGGAGGGACGGCGTATGGGTGCAGAATTGATTTCGGTTTTATGCAAAAAATTGTGGGAATTTAGAGGCTCATCTTGACTTGAAGAGACTTGGTATTTAGTGGATGGACTGTCATCAGGTTCTTTGGAGGGCTTAAAGAGGCTTCGTAAGTGCTTGTTATAATTAGTACCGTCACTACTAGAAATGTGTTGCGCATCTCATGTGCCATACCCTTCTTTCCTCGACCTGCTCTTGTTGCCCATTTTTGAGACCGTGGAATCTTGTCTTTTAAAGATTCGATGTGGAATGAAGAGATGGAGGTATTGGGAAGCGAGGAAGAGGAACCACTCAAACCTCGAGCTTTGCTTAGCATATCTATAATCCTATCTGCTTGCCTTTCATTCCATGGGTATTGTGATTGGATATCTAGTGCTGTCAATCCCTCCAAATTTTTGGCATTGATTTGGTTTTGCCGCATGTGTTCCACGTTAGTATAACTAATAAGTTAGTTAGACTGTTATAGGCTGTTAAGTCTGTTAGCAGTTAGCTGTTAGTGCAGTTGGCTCCTGTTCTCTATTAAATAGCAATTGTATTCAGAAGTCAGATATGAAAAAATGGTGTATTCTTCTTGATCATCTTTGTTTCCTTTAGTTCTTCTATGCTATAGTTTAACATGGTATCGGCTAGCCATTGATTCCTGGAGTTTTGTTTTTCTTCTTTTTCTCTTTGTGTCTATTCCTTCCAGTCTGTCAGCTGCGCGTTCCGATGTCCTCTACTCTTGTTGATGGAGTTGTTGATAGCCGGTTCTTTACTACCAAGAAAATAGGTGTTCTTCTTGATGACACTAATTTCTTGTTATGGCGTCAGTAGGTTCTCTTGGCAATCAAGACATACAAACTTCAATAGTTCTTGGATACACGTACTGTTCCTCCTCCTTTGCTTGTTCCGGATGCTGATGGTGTTCTCCAGGAGAATCTTGAGTTTGCTAAGTTTGAACAGCAAGACAGTGCGCTTGCTTTATGGCTCCTGTCTTCCGTCAGTCAAGCTGTCCTTCCTCATCTTATTGGTATGGATACTTCTGCTCAAATCTGGAACGCTATTATTAGTTTTTACGGCAGCAAAACTACATCTAGGTTAATGTTTTATAGGCGTGCCCTACATTCTCAGCGTAAGGGTGATTTGTCTATGAAATATTTCTTGATGAAGATAAAAGGGTATTGTGATAACCTTGCCAGTTGTGGAGAGGCCATTAGTGATCATGAGCATGTCACTGCCATTCTCAATGGCTTGCCGTCCAAATATGAGTTGATCATCACGATCATCACCGCCAATCCAGTTCTGTACAATGCTCAGGGTGTAACTACTATGCTGCTTGATGCTGAAGTTCGTCACCAGGTTCTCATGACTGAGGTTCCTAGCTCCGCCAACATAGTGACTCATCAGTCTGCTGATTTAACTACTTCTTCACCAGCTTATCGGTCTCCCTCCAACACTTGAGGTCGTGGACGTGGTCGCTCGTCCGGTTTGCGATTTCAATGTCAGTTATGTGGTAAGCAGGGTCATCTAGTGGATCGCTGCTACTATCGATTTAATGCTTCGTACAAAAGTGCAGGCTACAAACCTCCTCCACAACCACATGCCAATGTTTGTATGTATGGTTCGGGGACTCACATGGTGCCTTGGCCTAATTCATCCTCTGTGCCAACCTCAACTTCTGCTCCTGTCTCTCAACCAGGCTGGTATTTTCTACCTGTTCCAGTGCCTACTTGGCCCAATTCGTTTCTAGTCAATGCTTCACAGTCTGCTAGTGTGGCTACTTCGATGTCTCCTTCTCAAGCTCTCATTGCAACTTCAGAAGTTGTTAGTGAAAATGCTTGGTATCCGGATTCTAGGGCTACACATCACCTTACTTATTCGCCTTCTTCAATGGGTAAGAGCACTTCCTACAACGGCCCAGGTAAGGTGTATGTTGGAAATGGTGCTACACTTCCTGTTTTATCTACTGGTCAGTCTTCTTTGCTCACTCGTACAAGACCGTTATACATAAGATCTTTACTCTTTGTACCTGGTATAACAAAGAATCTGTTGTCTGTATCCAAGTTCACAAAAGAGAATCAGGTGATCTTTGAATTTCTTCCTACACAG
Source organism: Gossypium arboreum (assembly GCF_025698485.1). Classification (NCBI taxonomy): domain Eukaryota; kingdom Viridiplantae; phylum Streptophyta; class Magnoliopsida; order Malvales; family Malvaceae; genus Gossypium; species Gossypium arboreum. The sequence goes on along the minus strand of NC_069079.1, from coordinate 125,121,951 downwards.
TGTCAGGTGCATGATCTAAACACCAAGGAGGTGCTTCTTCAAGGATCTGTTCATCATGGTCTATACAAGCTAGATTTACGTGGCTCATCTCACATTGGATTGCCCTCTGCCTCAGCTCAATGTTTTACTACAAGCTCAAATGTTCCTTTAAATGTTTGGCATGCTAGGTTAGGTCATCCTTGCAAAACTATACTTCTAAGCTAGTTGCTTCTGATGACAGTCCCTCGTTTGCTGATGGGCATCGTTATCACAGTGCTGTTGGTATGCTTCAATATGTTTGCATCACACGCCCTGACTTGTCTTTTTGTGTTAATAAACTTAGCCAATATATGAATTCTCCAAGTGAGTTACATTGGAAGGCTGTCAAACGTGTGTTGAGGTATCTCCTTCGAACAATAGATCATTGACTATATCTCTCTAAGGGTCCGTTTGCCTTAGTCTACTATTCTGATGCTGACTGGGCTTCCTCAGTCGAAGATCGGCGTTCCACCACTAGCAATGTTGTGTTCTTAGGGGCAAATCCTATTGCTTGGTGCTCTAAGAAGCAACCAGTTGTATCCAGGTCTTCGTCAAAAGCTGAATATCGAAGCTTAGCCAATTCTGTGTCTGAGCTACTGTGGGTCAAGCAGCTGTTAGATGAGCTCGGCATGCCTCTTTCTCAACCTCTTAATGATCTAGTGCGATAACACCTCTGCTGTTTCAATGGCTGCAAATCCCACACATCATGCCAGAGTTAAGCACGTGGAGATTGATCATCATTTTGTTCGAGAGAAAGTCATTGATGAAACACTGCAGGTCAATTTTGTTCCATCTGACAAACAAATTGCGGATGTCCTCACCAAGCCCATCACGCCCAAATAGTTTGCAACCTTTCGCCACGCTCTTCGAGTTTTGTCCAGTGATGATTGTGTTTTACAAGCAAAAGTTAGGTAGACTGTTATTGACTGTTAAGTCTGTTAGCAGTTAGCTGTTAGTGCAGTTGGCTCCTATTCTCTATTAAATAGCAGTTGTATTCAGAAGTCAGATATGAAAAAATGATGTATTCTTCTTGATCATCTTTGTTTCCTTTAGTTCTTCTATGCTATAGTTTAACATTCCAGCAATACTTTTACCACCTGTTAATAAAATATTCATATAAGTAACCCTTTTATCATACATACATACTTATCAATAACTGACTTAATGACAAAAATTAGCATATACCCGTGGTCTGTTTCTGATAGCTACAAACAGTGTTGCCATCAATGTCTGGCCAACTCAGTAGTTCTGTCTCCCAACGTTAGGCAGACTCATGGCGGCTTCTTATAAGCCACCCCACCAAGACTTGGAAAGCTTCAAACATGTTTTTTTTCACAGCAAGATGGAATACCGTCTCATCTCGAACAGTCACATCTGCAATAGCCTCCGGACAAACCTTAAGTAACTTGATCAAAAGATCAACATTTCCAGTTTGAACCACATGATGCAGAGGAGTGAGGTCCCCCCTCCCTTTGACACGAACAAGGCCTTCATCAAACCTGAGAAGTAGAAGCACTGCTTGAGTTCTGTCATTTTGCAGAGCCAAGTGCATGAGGCTAAACCCACCTTGGTTTAGCTTTCTTGCAAACGTTGGCTTTAATTTGATCATCTCCATCATAAACTCAATATGCCCAGCAGAAGCTGCTACATGCAATGGAGTATGAGAAAAAGGCACAGCATCAATACGCTCTAAAACGTATGGATCACGCAGAATCAACTCATACAAGAGGTTAATATCTCCTGTTTGGGCGGCCTGTATCATCGTCTCATCCATAGCTTTTTTTGGAGGGTAATAAATTAGGCAGTAAATTTTCAGATAATTGAAAATTGAAAACTAAGGAAATTTGCAGCAAAACACAGAAAAAAGAACCAGAAGAGAATGTAGGAAAGGAAATAAAACTTATATTTTGCAAAAACACAGGAATCTGACCAAAATTTATACTTGATTCGAACACTCTTGTCTAAAAAAACAAATTTCATCCAAAGTCGAAGGAAACTTCTAAGTACTCCAAAGCCATAGAAAATACACATCCAGTCCAAATCAAATGCAACTCAAGTGGATTAAATATTTTGATTTTATAGGTGAGTAAAACACACTAATTTGAGAAAATAAAACGTCTCGAAAGGTCTAGGGAAATTTCGAAGTAGGAAATCATAGACCAAACAAAAGACAAGCTAAATGAGTGGTAAAGGGAGTGATGACAGAATGATTTAGTGGACTATGATTAACACGTGCTGCCCAAAAGGTCAAAGTGTTGTCAAACCAAAACGAGGAGGGTTCAAATGTCCAATCATCTTGTTCCAAAATGTCCATTGCGGGGGGACTGAAAACTAAAAAAAGAATGAAGTTTCCAATTTGAACCACATGGTGCACAGGAGTGAGGCCCGCCCTCCCTCTGACACAAACAAGGATTTTGTCAAACCTGAGGATTCGAACCACTGCTTGAGTTCTATCATTTTGCTAAGCTAAGTGCATGGGGCTAAAGCCATCTTGGTTTAGCTTTCTTGCAAACCACGGCTTTCAGCTGATCATCTCCATCAGAAACTCAATTTGCCCTGCAGAGGCTGCGACATGCACTGGAGTATGAAGAAAAGGCACACAATCAATAAGCTGTAAAACATATGGATCATTCTTAATTAACTCATACAAGACATTAATATCTCATCTTTGTGCAGCCTCTATCATCCTCTCATCCGTACCTTTTTTGTTTTTGGGTAATAAATTATGCAGTAAAGTTTCAGATTACTGAAAGCTGATGAAATTTGCAACACAACACAAAGAAGAAAGAACCAGAAGACAACATAGAAAAGGAATTAGAACCTACATTTTGCAAAAACACAGGTAGCTAACCACAATTTATACATGAATTGAAAACTCTAGTTTGAGGAAACAAATTTCCAAGTCCAAGGAAATTTCCAAGTACTAAAGCCATAGAAAGAAGGTATCCACTCCATATAAAATACACATTAAATGTAAAGGTTGATTTTATAAATGATAAAAACACACTAATTTGAGAAAATAAACATATTTAAAGGTAGGAGGGAATTTCAAAGTACAAAATCTTAGACCATACAAAAGCAAGCAGGAGTGGTACTAAAAGGAATGATGAAAGAAAATTTTATTTAGTATATGTTAGCTCTTAGATTTGATCATTGTTCTCATATTAGGAGCTTGAATTTTTTTTTATTCAAGTTACTTCCTAATATTTCCTTGAAAAAACAAGTTACAGCTCGAAAACAGTTTAAGCTCCAATATAAAAATAATTGTCAAGTTTAGGGATTAACTTGTATTTAAAAAATATTCAAGCCCTAATGTAACAACAATTGTTAAATTCATAAATTAACTTGAAAAAAAAATTCAGTCCATATGTGAACCATTGCTAAGTTGGGCCCCCCAAAAAATGGATTAACTCTTTTTTCTTTAGGGTAAACTTTATACTTGGTCATCTAAGTATTAGTGTGTTTTTGATTTTGTAATCCGACTTTAACAATTTTCAATTTCGTCAACAATGTTATCAACATTAAATTTTTGGGTTAAAGCGTAAATTTGCCATCTTACTACAAATGAATATTGACCTTTGCCACTATACTCTGTTTTCATTTATATTCAGAGTTATATTTTCAAATTTTGTGTAAATTTATCAATCAACTATTATGTAAATGAATTTTACTATAAAATTTCAATTTTACTAAAATTTTCACCAAATTAAAATTTTTAATTAATTTTACCACTCAATATTAATTTGATGACTTTAAAACATTATATATTAAGAAAAATTCTTTCAAATATTTTATTTTAATAGTTAACAATAATTTAACTTATAAATATTAAAATTAATAAATTAAATTAGAAATTCTATTTTTAATGAGTCCATATATCATAAAAGAGAAAAATAAATTTATTCTATAAAAAACCATTTTATTTAAATTTAATATTATATTAATTAACTTATTATTAAATATTAAAGTAAAATATAAAACTATTTTTATTGAATTTACCCTTCAAATTATTTTAAATTTAAATTGAATAGAAAAATAAAAAAATCTAACTTTAGTGGAAAAATTCAATTAAATTAAAGTGAAACAATAAAATTCAATATCAAATATCAAATATCAATTAAAGTGAAGTATAATGACAAATTTGCACATTAACCCTATATAATTTTATTACTCATTTGTTAAATTATTAATGAAATGTTGATGTGACTTAAAAGATCTATCTAAATTTATTTCACAAATTGAAGCCCAAAAACATTAGGAAGATGTCCAAAATGGCCTAAAAGTTTGACGCATAAATAGTTGAAAAACCTAAATAATAATAATAATAATAAACTATGTTTTAGTTTGACTAGAACCAAAGTCATTCACGATAGAGCTTCCTTCCCTAGAAAGTTTCGTTGAAGTTAAAAAGGATGAGGAGGAATTTCTTGAGACTTTGGATAAAGTCGAACAGAAAAAAAAAAAAGATGAAGTTATAAGGGAAGAGGTTAGGATGAAATAACAATGCAAGATGATAGATATTTTGTTAAGCCTATGCACATTAATTTTATCTTTGCTTCAAATAGCTTTAAGCTTCATGAAAAATCAATATATAATACTAGAATTTCTTCCATAAATTTTTAATTTTAATACTTGATTTACTTTTAACCAATTTGCACTTTCTACAGGTTATGTCAATTAACCACCATCCCTTCAACTCAATCACATACTTTTACTGTATTGAAATTATAATTAGGTGTGAGAATGGTTGGTTAAAGAACCAAAAGGGGATCAAAACTCTAGAGTTGCTTCGACTTTTAAGTTGCTATTAGATTTTACTCATGTTCAATTTTACTAAGTCAAGACGTTATTCGAATCATTCTTTGGTGAAATAACATAACAATTAGTCTAGTAGTAGATAAATCGTTAAGATCTTCATGCATTGCATTTAGAGCAAAATCAAGAGGTTGAGACCAACAATGAATGCCAATGCCCATTCTTTCTGCAGCCTTTGCTAAACAATCAGCCAGCCTATTGCAATCTCGATGCACATGTTTTAAGTTGGTATCCCAATCACGGCTTAACAAATCTCAAACCGCATTAACAACATGTGATTCTGGATATGGTGTAGCACTTCCAAACAATCTATTTCTAACAAAATATCTCGACATCCAAACTTCTAAGGCTGATCAATACCAGTCAGAATGTTCTAGAATTCTGCTTCATATGCATTGCACATCCCTATGTTTTTTTACAAATCACAGACACCACAAACCTGTTGCATTGTATTCCTATTTGTAATTATGTTAGGCAGGCGATTGGTTAGCAAGGACGACACAATTGGACAACTCTCACCGTTTTGCCCATTGTGGATCGGAACCTCATGGGTCAAATCCAACGTAGAATTGTTATCTAGTGACAAGTTGGTCCCTTCTTTCCAATTTATTTTGTTTTTGCTTGTTTTTTCTAAGGCTTGAAATAAATTCAACACTCTTTTTAAAGAAATAAAAAATGTTTCCTCCAGCTGGTTAATATATAATTTGTTTGTGTAAAATTATTAAATAAAAAATATATTCTAAATCTTTATATATTTTCTTAGTTCCTTATGTAGCACCCCAAACCCGGCCCAGAAGTTATGGCCAGATCCGGCATGCCACATCAAAAACGTAAAAAAAAATTTCCATTCTAAGTCCAGAAAATCGTACTTGATGTTCAAAAGATTAATTCATTAAGGGTTAAAGTGAATGGAAGTTGTGCACCAGGTAGGAAACCGGAAAAGAGGTGGTGAGTCCATCGGACTGCTTAAGTACCAAGCTCCCTTCGGATCCAATCCTAGACATGCATACCGCCATTGCCACACCTTAACGTCATGGATATTTCTAGGAAACCGATTTGATTAAGTCATTTTTACGAAAAGCAATTATTTTTGGAAAATACTTTCATTGCGGAAGCTTTGCTTGTTGTCGTGTTATTTTGAAATCAATTGTTGTTTTTGAAAACGCGCCCTAAAGCTATCCAATTTCAACATTTAAAATAAGTAATACCTATCTTAGTAATACATACTAAAACCATCAAAAATAATTAAGCGGCCTTATTACATTTAAAAACCCAAAACTTCAAACGTAAATAAAAGGATGTCCGGTTTACTGAAGAAAATCAAACTTTCGAAGCGGTGGCCACTCAATTCCCTCACGACTCCAAGCCCACTATGGTTGGGGATTACTGTATGGATGAAAATAAAAGGGGTGAGTTTGGGGAAACTCAGTGTGTAAGGAAAACCCATTAAAAGCCCAAGTCAGCTCAAGCCTATTGGGCCTAAGCCCATTCAGGTAACAGTGGTACTAGGCCAAAGCCCTTTTCAGATTACAATAAACTGGGCCTTAGCCCCTTATTCAAATAACAGTATGGCCCATAGGCCCATTTCAAAATACATGCAACATCAATAACATATGCAAGCCCATTTGGGTAACAGTGGTACTGGGCCAAAGCCCTTTTCAGATTACAATAAACTGGGCCTTAGCCCCTTATTCAGATAACAGTATGGCCCATAGGCCCATTTCAAAATACATGCAACATCAATAACATATGCAAGCCCATTTGGGGAGACTACTCAACCCACCAACCACTACACTCCACCCGTACCAGCCATACACTCCATGTGGGAATAGCTCAACCCACCCAGCCCAACACTCCACAGTTGCAGCATTGCTGCTCAGTTAACAGTAAATTGAGGCAAAGCCTCCAGTACGTGGACAAGCCACTTTCAGTACTTCCTCCGTCAATATCCCAGTCCCATGTATCAGATAATAACAACATGGCATACAGTAAATAACAACAGTCAAACATGCATTTAAGTCAATTTAACCCTAGGGGTATTTCGGTAATTTATCTTCTAGGGGTAAAACTGTAAATTTTCTACTTTTAAAGGTATTTCAGTAATTTATCTATTTTAGGGTTTTTCATGCATATTCCTACTTTTCACGTACTAATAGAATCACTACCGAGGGTTCTTACCGAATTGGGCCCGTTGGCCCATCATTCCAATTTTGGCCCATTAAGCCCAAAAATATCGAGGGCACAGAAATCATGCACTTTGCAATCCAAATTTTGCAGTTTACCAAAAACATTAATCGATTTACCTCACGAGCATTCGCACACTCGCAAATCTACAAAATACCGGTTTTCGGCATTTTAGCTTTTCGACTTTTGCCGATCCAGACTAAGAAAGAGGATGTTAGTTACACACCTATTTGCGACGATATGTTGACGAGATCCACACACGAACCACCTACAATTGGATTATTAACACGTTAATCTAACTATTCAAATACAAACTACGTATTAACCCCTTACAATATTCGGCCAACCACACCTACATATCATAGTAAGCTTATAAGAAATCAATAAGCAACTCATTAACAAATTTTTGTCAATGTTTACCACATAATCATAATTTCACTGCAAGCTGTCTTCCTGAACAACAGTCACTAAATTATTTATAACTGGAGCTACGAAACTCCAAATCAAGTTCCATTAATTTTCCCTGAAAATAGACTCATATATCTTCTATCCATAAAATTTTCAGAATTTTTGATTTAGCCAATCAATACCAGATTTTTCTCAAAGTTTCCCATGTTTCACTGTTTGACTAATCTGACCACTCTTCATTACGAATCAAATTTCTCATTGTACAGAATTCAAAATATGTTCTTGTTTATTTCATTAGAAACTAGACTCAATAAGCTTTAATTACATAATTTATTCAGCTTCTAATTCTTCTCCCACAATTTATGGTGATTTTCCAAAGTCACGTTACTGCTGCTGTCCCAAGCAGATTTATTACCAAATCACTCTTTCACACATACCTTGCATGCTTGTTATTTAAACATGTATATCACCAATCAATCATCACATATCTATGATTTTACTTAAGTATAATCTCCATTTCATCATTTTAAAGCACAACATGTTAGCCGATTTTTCCTTTAGCATCTAAGGCACATGCATGCTCATTTGTTTGGCTCAACTTCACATATCTTCCATTTTTCATCAAAAGAACATGAAACAACAACCATTTCCTTCATTTTAATTCATGACCAAATGCTCACAACACAACTAAAAATCAAAATATACTTCAAGAGTTAAGGTAGAATCAAGAAGAACTCATGAACCTCAAAATAGAAGCAAGGTACCAAGAACTTACCTTCAATTTTCCTCCTCCTAATGACCGAATACTCAAGAGCTTTCTCCTCTCCTTTCTCTTCTCTAACTTTCAGCTATGATGAACAAAGATGGACAAAAATTTGTTCTTTTCACCCTTTTCTTTTAATAAAACTTCATATTTCATCCATTTAATTCTTTAATACAAAAGACATGATATTCTTATCATGAAACATTTATCTAACCCATTATCATGAAACATTTACCTAACCCATTATCATGGAACATTTACCTAACCTATTATCATGAAACATTTACCTAACCCATTATCATGAAACATTTACCTAACCCATTATCATGAAACATTTACCTAACCCATTATCATGGAACATTTACCTAACCTATTATCATGAAACATTTACCTAACCCATTATCATGAAACATTTACCTAACCCATTATCATGAAACATTTACCTAACCCATTATCATGGAACATTTACCTAACCTATTATCATGAAACATTTACCTAACCCATTATCATGGAACATTTACCTAACCTATTATCAATTTGTATCAATTTGTACCATAAATTATGGATATCAAGTATACATTTTGTCTACAACAACATGATGGTTGGCCACTTCATGTAAAATGGGAGGTTTGTCATGCAAATCCTCCTATTTTGCACTCCTATTTATTTGGCCACTTCAATTTAGCCTATAGCATTTTCAAACATTTTCACATAGGTCCTATTTCATCATTTCACCCCCTTTTTCTTATGGAACAAAAATTAACTAAAATTGCCGGGTTCTATCTTAAGCTTGGGCTTTCTAGAGGCCCACTAACATAATTAAACCTATGCCAACATTCACAGGATTCCCGAAAATTGGGGCGTTACACCTTATTTTTAATTTTAGGAATTAATTTTATTACTTTTTAAATTTAAATATTCAATTTCAGTTCTTAAGATTGTAGTAGCCCAAATCTGCCCGGGCCCATAATTGAATAAATAAAACCAAAAAACAAAAAAATAAATGAATGTTTATTTATTTTAAACAGTCCATTTACAATAAATCAGGCCTCCAGGCCTGATAAGCCCAAATTCCCAAACCCTATATCCCTTTGTAACCCGATACACCCTTAGCCCAAAATATACAAGGCCCGGATGGCCCAAATGGTTAGCAGAACACGGAAAGGCCTAAGGTTTCTGAAAACTTAGGTGCCGCAAGAACACCAAAGGTCACAACCTTTCATTTGGGCGCCGTTCCAGTGACTTTTCATCATCCTCCATCGACGACGTGACTTCGGCCCCATATTGCGCCATAATCAGTGCACGAGTTAACGCCAGTGTATTCACCGCCAGATTCCCCGGCATTACCTGCAAAAGGAAATAAACAGAGACAGTACGAATAGTATATGGCAAGAAATCAAGCAAATAAAGACATACCAAAGATTTGTATTGTAATAATGCCTATAAAGGCCGGATATTAAACGATGTAAAGTACGTTTTATATACAGAGATACAATAAAAGAAAATCCCAGTCGATTGAAGAAACAGAGGTGATATACCTTTACCTTTTCATTTTTTCTCTAAATACATGCAAATACCATGAAAATAAATCAAAAAACGAATTTACCGTTGAAATCGCGTCTAAAAATTGAGACTTTTTGGCTTCTGACCGCCGTACGGGGCGGGGTCAGCGATGGTGCGTAGGCACGTGAGTCCGATGACCGGGGCTCGGATCGACGGAGACCGGAGCCTAGAGGACTGCCCTCTACTCCCTTTTAGAGAGTTTTTAGAGTTTTTTTTTAAAAACTAATAACAAAATGAATTTTGGACTTAAGTTTTAACATATATAGCATTACAAAAACGGTGTCGTTTTGGCTTAGTTCAATAAGCACTAAAACGACATTGTTTCAACAGAGGATCCGCGTGTTGACCCGATGACCCGAGGAGGATCCACGTGTTTTTGGTAAATGGGCAATTTGCTCAATCGATCCTTTCGTATTTTTTAATTTTATAATTGCATTTTATTTTTATTTTAAATTAACCTTATCCTTTTATGTTTGTTTCAATTTAGTCCCTCTGGTCATTATAAGGCTTATTCTGAAAACGGTGTCATTTTGGGATTAGGGTTGAATTACCCAATGAGTCCCTCGACTTTCAGTGCGTGTTTTAATCAGGTCCAAATTTTTTATTATTTTGCAATTAACCCCAGATTCTTCAATTAAATTCAATTTTAATCCTTTTTATATATTTAATTTATTTTAAATACCTTATATATCTTTATTTTTAAAATAATATATTAGTTATATATTATTTTTATTATCCATCATATTATTTTTATTATTCTATATTTTATTCTATATTTTATTACATATATTATTTTATTTTTTATAAATTATGTATTATTATTCATTAATTGTGTAAATTTTACTTTTAAAAGATTATTATTAAATAATAGTATATATTATCCTTATTTATATGATAGTATTTTTATTTCATCATATTTTATTTATATTTTATTCCATATCATATTTTATTATATATTATTCCTTATAGTATTTTTCCTTTTATTATACATTACATTATATACATTTTATTATATTTTTATATTACTTATCATATGGTTTATATTATTATATATTTTGTTTACAAATTATATTATATGCTATATATTTTACCATATATTATACCTTGCATTACTTTTACTTCATTATAAAAATATACTACTTTATTATTCATTAATTATATAGGTTTTTATTTTATTATTAGATAAATATGTGTAATATTAATGTAGACACTCACTTTTTCCCGGCCCATTTCAGTATTTAAAATAATAAACCTAAAAAAAAAAACGAAGTCCAAGTTCAGTCCAGAATTACAAATATAATTTGGCCCGATCGGAATGGCCCATTACTTGAAAAGATTTAAGGTCCATCTACAAGCTTGACTCATATGGAAATATAATCTTCAATGATATGCAATCTTAGATGTGATATGCAATCTTAGATATGATACAATCTTAGATATGATTGCAATCTTAGATATGATACAATCTTAAATATGACTGCAATCTTAGATATGATTTTGTAATCTTGGAGATTTAATTTGTAGATATCCTTTAATCTTAACCGTTGATGTAATTGATCTGTACCGTTGGATTTGGGGAGACTCAACTATAAATAGAGGCCTCTCCCTTCATTGTAAAGGACTTGAGTTTTGGGGAAGCAATAAGAATTCTTGAAAGCATTCACTCAAATTTCTCTCCCTCTTGCGTTCTTACTCTCTGTGGTTTGTTCTTATTTTATTCTTCGTCTATCTTAGTTTTTCAACCCTATTTTTATTTTAATTTCTTCATTTTTCAAATATGTATATTTTTCCTATCTTTTATACATTTGATTATGTATTTTATATATCATAATATTTAACATATAGTTTATTTTCAAATATATATTTTCTATGCATGTATATATATTATATAATCATTTCATTAAATATAAATTCTTTTACATATTTGATATTTTATACATTATTTTTCTAAACCAATATATTTTATATTTTTTATATAATTATTATTCTTATAAATATATTTTTATTATATATTATATTTTAAATTTATTATTAAATATCATATTTTTTATATGCTCATTCTATTTATCAATTGTTTATATTATACATATATTTTAAAAACTTATGTTTTTTATTATTATACAATCTTTGTTTTTACTTTAGAATTAATGTATTATTGTTATGTTATGTATTTCATATGTTATGTAATATCTTAGACTTTTATAATTTACTTTCAAATGCATATTTTTATATATGTACATTGATATATTGTATTATATGCATCATTTCATTTATTAATCCATTCATGTGTACATTAAATTATTGGATTGTATATTTTATATTTTATGTAGATTCTATTTATCCATTTGCTATGCATGTCATCTATTTTTACTCGTACATATTTTACACATTAATATTTACCATGTTTTTATATTATTTAATGTTTTATTTATAATATATTGTATATAATTAATACATTTATTATACTTTCTTTTGGGTATATTCCTATTTGCTTAGCATGATTATTTTTATTATTCTATTTTACCCTCTATATAGTGATTGCATTTATATAAAGTGTTATAATACTTTGTAATATACACTATTTGAATATCTATGTTTCGTAATATAGAATTGTCACTCTAAAAGGTCATTTAAAACAATATTTAAAAGTTTTATAAAAATAAAAAGGCAATGCTTAGTATTTGAAAGCTTGAGAAAATATCGCCCTAACTTATTGGGTTGCAACTTTTCTCGTTGAGTTCGAATAGTCAAGTACCCTTCTAAGTTTTTAAGATTTTCAAAATACGAGCAACTGTCTTGGAATTTCAAAACGTTGTGTCCTAACTTATTGGATGTGGCGATTTGTCGTTTGAGATAGGGATTTCCAAAAGGTTAACTTAGTGTCAATGTTTTGATCTGAGTGAACCCAAATTTTCAAAATCAAAGTATTTTAAAGAGGGTTACATCTTAAAATTTTTAAATTTCCGACATTAAAGACATTTGATAATCAATTAGGTACCAATTTTTGGGCGTTATGAGGTGCTAATCCTTCCTCAAATGCGTAATCGACTCCGAACCCGTTCTTTTATTTCGTGGACCAAAACTAATGATTTTAAAACAAAATGTTTTAAAGGTGATCCAATCACACCTAAAAAGATTGGTGGCGACTCCCGTTTTCATTTTTTAAAGGTTGATTCCCATTTTCCAAAACTTGATTTGAAAATGGTTTCGACAACTTGGCGACTCCGCTGGGGACTAATAAGAGAGTCAAGCCGTGTAATTGATTATCTCTTGTCTTAATGTCAGAAATTAAAAATTTTAAAATTTAATCCACTTTGCATTACATGTGTTTGTATTATTGCATGTGTTGCTATATTCTGATACGCATTGCATTTGCATGACCGTTGTGGTCACACCCTTAAGTGGGAGTGAGAAGCTACGCCTTGGTGAGGTTTTCGCCTCCGTGCAGGATAGTGGATAACTTTCGGGATACATCCGTACCTATGGTTTCGTGAGATTTTCATCTCCGTGTAGCCATAGGGAAATGTATTCCCTTGAACTGAACTCAATTCAAATGAGCCTATAATGGGTGAGGATCGAGGAATCTGCTGGTTCGGGTACCTCAAACTTTAGAAACAAACCACATATAGAAAAACCGTAAGAGCTCAATATAGATAGAATTATACTTAGGTTATTTTTATGTTTATTAATATCATATGATACTGACTGTTTTCTTTCTTTTGTGCATGTCATTTTGCATTTAAAAGGTATCGATTCACGGTCAGTTTCTAAGTTAGAAAGTTTTATTATGGAGAACGGATTCTTGATAGAATGGAGGGCAACGCTAACGTCCATAAATGGTCAAAGGAAACGCTGAAGGATACACATTAGAATTATGGGGTTACACTCGCATCAGCATGGCGCAAAATAATCTCCAGGAGTTAAAGGAAATATGGGATCAATGGAGTAATAAAGCCAAATAGTTGTTCTACAATAACTAAGGGGACTTGCAGTATTTGCTTGATAGGAGGATAGATGAGCAATTCAAAGTGAGTTTGGGAGTATTAATGGACACTTCTACCATTATAGCATTTCTCTTTCATATGAAGATGGTTGCCATGTGGATGGTAAGGGTATTGGAAGGAAAGTGATTGATAGAGTGCATGAGGCCTACAAAAATGAGTTGGATGGAAAGAATTTTGCCTATAATGGTAAAAAGCTCGTTTACTATAGGACCGCTACCAAACAACAAGAATGAGTTTACTATGTTGCACTTATCAGAGACAATGGAAATGCAAGCCCTGATGGTCTGTCAAAATGGGCACAAAACAATGAGATTAAAGAAGACCATATCATTTAAAGACCTTTAAAGTAGAGATTAGCTATGCTACAAGGATACCCATACAAGCAATGCTCTGCGAGAGCAGAAATCTGAAAACTCTCAAGAAGCATTGAGGATATAGGATATCATTTTAGGGCAGCATACTGCGGAACAGTGATGCCTGCTTGTTCACCATTTTCTCTCTCAAGATAATCAGAATAATTTCACAAGTATCAGAGGAGGTGTCCCTAGCTGCACGGATTACCCCACAAGTGAGGTCGTAGCTCAAACTTAGGAGGTAGCTGATTATTTACAGACATTGGCGGTACAGGCTGACATATTGAGCACCAATATGAGATACAATCAGATCGTGGCTAAGAGTTTGTTTTAAAACTTTGGGCATTAGGGCAAAAGCGTATTTGTAATCCACTTATATGTAAAGATATTCTTTTTCTAAATAAAGTTTTATTAATGAGATTGAATCGAGATCGATACCTTTTTGCATTCATGCATTTGCATTACATTACATCAAAGAAAAGAATGTGTTGATTTGAAATTTGATTCCTAAATAGAATAGTTTGTCATAAGGAAACGAATTTCTTGATAAAGTAGATTATAGTGCGGTCGTCTGAATATAGTCCAAATAAACAATGAGAGAAAGCTGATAGTCCATGGAGGAATACATGATGTGATTGCCAGAGATTCAAGCCAACAAAGGTTATCTAAGAGCACGATGAGAGAAAGCCGGAAGTCCACGAAGGAATACATGACTTGATTGCCAACGAAGATTATCCAAGAGCCGGTACTTTTTGATGAGTATCATGGAGATAAGCGAGCAAGAGATCGAGGCTCAAATTAAGCAGCAAAGAGCTAGTAAAGGCATCTTTTAGAGAATTTACAGGATTCGACCATGAAGAAAAGATCAATGTTTACTTGGACTATGAAGGGCAAGACCACATATGTAATCTATTTTCTTGTAAAGAAATCTGTTTTCTAGAAAAGTTATTCTAATGGAATTGAATTCAAGATCAACATCTCCTTTTCTTTTGCATTCATGCATTTGCATTGTATCACATCACATGCATTTAAATCCATAAAAAAACCCTAATTAGTTAAAGTTATTAAAAAGAGAAAGAAAAAGAGAGAGAGAGAAGAGGGTCACGGCTGAGTGAAAAAGAAGTTGAATGGGAATTAATGACGTTCCCTTACATATCCCCGACTTTTGTCTCAGGAGGAATAGCTTACCTGGAGAAGGGGGTGTTTGGAAATAAAAATCATCACATCAATGTCATACATGAGGAAGGGACTGAACAAAGAAACCTTGAGGGCATTCGCCCTTACGAACCGGAAAGTACTTTAAACAATTGGACTGCAGAAGAACTTCCTGTATCTTTAGGAATTTTACAGAGTAATATTCAGAACACTCTCATTGCTCTAAAGCCTAGGAGTAATGAGATTTCTTTTGTGAAATAGGCTCATGGTCGGACATCATTGTTTCAATAAAACATATCTTTCATGATTAATTCGAGCAAATGTTCCCTCATTCGTTATTCTTGGATTGCCATCAAATTTCTTCATTCATAACATGTAAATAGTTATTCTTAAATTCATTTATTCCTTGTATATTCTTTTGTGTGCCTATTATAGATCCCTGATATCAATGACACGGGCAACGATACTACAGATTCAGAGTTCCTTTTCAATGGGATATGTGTTTAGAGGAATCTCAGTACTTTGAAGGTGACAAAAATTGTGACTTGGTTCTGAATTTGTTGAAAATGGTTTTTACCCCATGAAGTGGTGGTAGGAAATATAACTTTAAAAGAAGGAAAGATTGCGAAATTGGAATTAGCTGATGAGACAAAACAAGACCTTGTTGAGACTATTATGGAATTCAAAAATGTGGTCCAAAGACGCATTTGCAATTGCCAGGGTAAACATGAGGTTTTGGGGCACTGTTGGACCACCATGGAAAAGGATCGCATCAGTTGTATAATGAATGCCAAATTTAAAGGAGTCAAGACTTATGGGGCATGTATGTTATGGGCCCGAGCTCGTCAAGAGTTTCAAGCTGACAATGAATCATTTTTGTGGATGTCAACTACTCCATTAAGAGGGGGAGATAGCTTCATATGCCAATATTACAAAGTCAAAAGTCATACATTCCAAAAAAAAAAAGAGATTATAACTGCACAATGCCAAAAGTTTCAGCCTTTTCAAAGATAATGCGCCATACCACAGTACAATAAAGGTTGCCAAAAGAAAAGAAAAAGAAAAAATAAATTACAGAAGATGATCGAGACTAGTAAAAATTGGCATAAGAAACTACCGCTTACTCTCTATGCTTACGCTGGGGCAAACAATTTCAATACCAGTTGTTTCAAAGGTTCCAACCATCATCCTTGGAATGGGTGTATTGTTTGGCTTTCCTGAGCAGTCTGATGTGCTGTCAATAGCTGCGATGGTTAGCTCGAGGCGGTGGCCATTGATTTCCAACTATGGGGCATCAGGTCGTACACAGTCTTTGAAGCTTAAAATGCTAGATTCTTTCTTCAAAACCAGTTTCTGACAAAGTGGATGACGGTATCATGAAGGAAGCTCTCTTAGACTTCTATACAAGTTCAGGGAAGAGGAAACCTGATCAAATCATTATTTTCAGGGATGGGGTTAGCGAGTCTCAATTCAATCAAGTTTTGATGAAGTTATTGAGGCTTGCAAGTTCCTTAATGAGAAGTGGAACCCTAAAGATTGTGGTTATTGTTGTACGAAAAACCATTATACCAAGTTTTTTCAGCAGGGATCTTCTGACAATGTGCTACATGGTACTATCATTGCCAATAATGATTTTTACCTTGGTACCCATGCTGGAATGATTGGAATCATGAGGCAGACCCACTATCATGTTTTCTTAGACCAGGCTGAGTTTTTGGCTGATGATCTGCAAGAGTTTGTTCATTCTCTATCCTATATGTATCAAAGGAGCACCATAGCCATATTTGTTGTGGCTCTTATTTGCTACGCTCATTTGGCAGCTTCACAGTTGGGGGCAATTTATGAAGATTAGAGATGTTTCAGAAACATCATCGAGTCATGGTGGGATGTATGCTCCGGGAGTAATCTCTGTACCTCAGCTTTCCAGGTTAAAGGATAAAGTCAGAAACTTCATTCTTGTCTGCTGAGAATCATTGAACCATCTTTTTGTAGGGTTTGACAAACAACAACCAAGACTGCTGCTGAGGCAATCCCTTTCTTATGGGTTTATGAATCAAGATTTTTCCTCCAAGCTTTGATGGAGTCAAGAATTGAATACCTCTAGTAAACCTAACTTGAAAGTATTCATCCTAAGCAAATGTACCAAGAATGGATGACACAGACTTATGACAAAGAAGGTTCATTCAAAAGAATTTCATAAAGGAAACCTTGTGCTGAAAGAGATCCTTCCCATGCAAAAGGATGCCGAATTGGGAAGGGCCATATACTGCGAAGAGGACTTTCTCTAGAGGTGCACTGATTTTAACAAGAAATGGATAGGAAGAATTTATCTGATCCAGTGAATTTAGACTCGGTTAAGGAGTACTTTGTCTAAAGGAGAAGGGAAGCCAAGGTGAAAACCCGCAAAGGGCACTTTGGGACTTCTATTTCAAAAAAAAAAGAAAAACAAGAAAAGGAAAAAAAGAAAAAGAAAAATAAAAAATAGAAAAAAGAAAAACAATGGAGAGGCCAAGGTGAAAACCCGCAAAGGGCGCCTTGAGACCAAAGGGGTTTTGAGTTGAAAACTCGAAAGGGCAGCTCAAATTTGGAAAGTCACACGGTAATCTTGCTATATCTAATTCAACGAAGAGTGAGACACGTTGCATATCGGGGCATCGACAAAGTACTTTGGGTTTTTTAAACATATGTTGAACTCAAGAAAGTCTTCATGGAGCTGGCATATAAATGCTCAAGCGGCGATATCTAGGGCATCTAACTTTTGTCCTATTTGCTATCTTTAGATTCTTATTCTTCTCAAAGATAGGCTTTCAGATTAAATTCCTTTGACAAATTTGTCCAAATCTAATTATCCTCAGGATCAATTTATTTGTCTCCCATTATTCATAAAGCATATTGCATTAAAATAATGATAGATGAACTAAAATATCTTCACAAATGAAATTTTGCATATTACTCTAGAAATTTTTAGATAATACAAGACACTGAAACAAGACAATTGTTTAAGGAATTCCCATATGTGAGGGTCAGATGTACTCGGGGAAACTAAAATTTCTTCTTCAGTCTAAATGATCATTGAACAAATCAAACGATTCGATCCTAGGAGAGGATCATCTTACAGACATTTTCAGTGGGTCATAGCATTTGAAGAATGGTACAAACCCACAAGTTGAGTTGGAATAAGACTTCGAGAGAAGTAAGGATAAACTTTGATGAAGGAATGTATGGTAGAGCCTAGGATAGGGGTCATATTCACAACATTCTACATCATAACACGTTTAATTAGGAACAGTCAACTCACTTCGAGCATAGCATCCTAATTATCAGGCATAATCATTTCACAGGTTATCGAAGACGACGTGCTTTAATCCCCTAAACAGCAGGGTAATAGGCTGTAGCATAACAGATTTGACCTTCAGACAATTAGACTGAAGCAGATCCAAGATGATTTGGTATTCTTGTGTTTACAAGGAACAAATCGAGGACATAGCAGATTTGACTCTCAGATGTTCTCAGATATAGCAGATCTAACCTTTAGATGTTTAGACTGAAGCAGATCCAAGATGATCTGGTATTCTTGTGTTTACAAGGAACAAATCGAGGACATAGCAGATTCGACTCTCAGACGTTCTCAGATATAGTAGATCTAACCTTCAGATGTTTATACTGAAGCAGATCCAAGATGATATGATATTCTTGTGTTTACAAGGAACAAATCGAGGACATAGCAGATTTGACTCTTAGACGTTCTCAGATATAGCAGATCTAACCTTCAGATGTTTATACTGAAGCAGATCCAAGATGATTTGGTATTCTTGTGTTTACAAGAAACAAATAGAGGACATAGCAGATTTGGCTCTCAGATGTTCTCAGATATAGCAGATCTAACCTTCAAATGTTTAGACTGAAGCAGATCCAAGATGATTTGGTATTCATGTGTTTACAAGGAACAAATCGAGGACATAGCAGATTTGACTCTCAGATGTTCTCAGATATAACAGATCTAACCTTCAGATGTTTAGACTGAAGCAGATCCAAGATGATTTGGTATTCTTGTGTTTACAAGGAACAAATCGAGGACATAGCAGATTTGACTCTCAGATTTTCTCAGATATAGCAGATCTAGCCTTCAGATGTTTAGATTGAAGCAGATTCAAGATGATTTGATATTCTTGTGTTGACAAGAAACAAATCGAGGACATAGCAGATTTGGCTCTTAGATGTTCTCAGATATAGCAGATCTAACCTTCAGATGTTTAGACTGAAGCAGATCCAAGATGATTTGGTATTCTTGTGTTTACAAGGAACAAATCGAGGACATAGTAGATTTGGCTCTCAGATGTTCTCAGATATAGCAGATCTAACCTGTAGATGTTTAGACTGAAGCAGATCCAAGATGATTTGGTATTCTTGTGTTTACAAGGAACAAATCGAGGACATAGCAGATTTGACTCTCAGATGTTCTCAGATATAGCAGATCTAGCCTTCAGATGTTTATACTGAAGCAGATCCAAGATGATTTGGAATTATTGCGAAGACATAGCAGATTTGACTCTCAGATGTTCTCAAGAAGATCCAAGATGGTTTAGTATCCTTGTACTTGCAAGGAATACAAATCGAAGATATAACTGGTTTGGCTTTCACGTATTTAGGATGAAGTAAATCCAAGATGATTTGCCGTCTCTGTATTGTCAGTGAACAAATCGAAGTCAGGCATCTCCACTTCAATAGGGAGCAGACGCGTAGCAGATCTAATCTTCAGATGTTTCACTGAAGCTAAATCCAAGATGATGTGACATCTCTACAAATTAAAGAAGCAGACTCGGTGTCTCTATGTTCATCCGAAAGCAGATTGAAGATATCAACATAACAATCCTGAGTTTGTAAGGAGCAGATTGAGGACCATGAAGTCTGAAGCTGGCGAGCCCGGGCAAAATTGGTCCCTTTATAGTCTTTGCTCTATTCCTGTTACACAGCAATGAGCAAAGAGGGGCAGTTGTAGACACTCAATTTTGCCTGGCCCATTTCAGTATTTAAAATAATAAACCCGAAAAAAAACGAAGTCCAAGTTCAGTCCAGAATTACAAATATAATTTGGCCCGATCGGAATGGCCCATTACTTGAAAAGATTTAAGGTCCATCTACAAGCTTGACTCATATGGAAATATAATCTTCAATGATATGCAATCTTAGATGTGATATGCAATCTTAGATATGATACAATCTTAGATATGATTGCAATATTAGATATGATACAATCTTAGATATGATTGCAATCTTAGATATGATACAATCTTAAATATGATTGTAATATTAGATATGATACAATCTTAAATATGATTGCAATCTTAGATATGATAAACAATCTTAGAAGATATGATTTTGTAATCTTGGAGATTTAATTTGTAGATATCCTTTAATCTTAACCGTTGATGTAATTGATCTGTACCGTTGGATTTGGGGAGACTCAACTATAAATAGAGGCCTCTCCCTTCATTGTGAAGGACTTGAGTTTTGGGGAAGCAATAAGAATTCTTGAGAGCATTCACTCAAATTTCTCTCCCTCTTGCGTTCTTACTCTCTGTGATTTGTTCTTATTTTATTCTTCGTCTATCTTAGTTTTTCAACCCTTTTTTATTTTAATTTCTTCATTTTTCAAATATGTATATTTTTCCTATCTTTTATACATTTGATTATGTATTTTATATATCATAATATTTAACCTTTTATATAGTTTATTTTCACATATATATTTTCTATTCATGTATATATATTAAATAATTATTTTATTAAATATAAATTCTTTTACATATTTGATATTTTATACATTATTTTTCTAAACCAATATATTTTATATTTTTATATAATTATTATTCTTATAAATATATTTTTATTATATATTATATTTTAAATTTATTATTAAATATCACATTTTTTTATATGCTCATTCTATTTATCAATTGTTTATATTATACATATATTTTTAAAACTTATGTTTTTTTATTATTATACAATCTTTGTTTTTACTTTAGAATTAATGTATTATTGTTATGTTATGTATTTCATATGTTATGTAATATCTTAGACTTTTATAATTTACTTTCAAATGCATATTTTATATATGTACATTGATATATTGTATTATATGCATCATTTCATTTATTAATCCATTCATGTGTACATTAAATTATTGGATTGTATATTTTATATTTTATGTAGATTCTATATATCCATTTGCTATGCATGTCATCTATTTTACTCGTACATGTTTTACACATTAATATTTACCATGTTTTTATATTATTTAATGTTTTATTTATGATATATTGTATATAATTAATACATTTTTATACTTTCTTTTGGGTATATTCTTATTTGCTTAGCATGATTATTTTATTATTCTATTTTACCTCTATATAGTGATTGCATTTATATAAAGTGTTATAATACTTTGTAATATACACTATTTGAATATCTATGTTTAAGTAATATATAATTGTCACTCTAAAAGGTCATTTAAAACAATATTTAAAAGTTTTATAAAAATAAAAAGGTAATGCTTAGTATTTGAAAGCTTCAAGAAAAGTAGTGCCCTAACTTATTGGGTTCACAACAGGAAAATAGGGCTTTAACGGCGTTTTTAGTGGCGTTTGGACAAAAAACGCTGCAAATATTATACATTAGCGGCGTTTGCAATAAAACGCCGCAAAAAACTGAGCAATAGCGGCGTTTTTGGTCCAAGCGCCGCTAAAAACTGAACAATAGCGGCGCTTTTGCAAAAACGCCGCTATAGATCGAGGTTTTAGCGGCACTTTTGGAAAAACGCCGCTATAGATTGAGGTTTTAGCGGCGCTTCTGGAAAAACGCCGCTATAGATCGAGGTTGTAGCAGCGCTTTTGGACAAACGCCGCTATTGATCGAGCTTTTAGCGGCGCTTTTTGAAAAACGCCGCAAAAAAGTAATGTAGTTTATGGGTTATGGTTTAGTGTTTAGGGCCTAGAGTTTAGGGTTTGAGGTTTGGAGTTTAGAGGTAAATATGATAAACTACTTAACTTGTGTTTCTTGGATTTTTTTTATAATATAAATCTAAATAAGATAAATATAAATTATTATTTTAAAAAATATATATATCAAAATGGGTTAAATCCCAAAAGTATACATGAACAATGGTTTAGTGTGCAATGGGTTAAATCCCAAAAGCATAAATTATGAACACAATTATTGATATAACATCATTTTATATTTATATATTGCATACATAAATATTTATATTTATTCAATATAAAATATATTGATGTGTGTATTTTTAAAATGTGTATGATAATTAAATCAAAATTAAAGTTTCAATTATACATTTAAACAACAATTAGAATTTCACGTCTACAATTACACATTAAATTGAAATTCATATATAATTCTAAGATGTATCTCTATCAAAATTTAGGTGTATACATATAATTAAATATCTAATTATGGTTTAATGGTTAGGGTTAAGGGTTTATGGTTTATGTTTTATGGTTTAAAGTTGAGGGATAGAGGTTATGATATAATGTTTATTATTTTGGGGTTTAGGATTTATGATTTAAGATTTAAGGTTTAATGTCCATGGTTTAAGGGTTTAGGGTTTATGATATAATGTTTATTGTTTTTGGTTTAGGGTTTATGATTTAGAGTTTATGGTTTTTTATTTTACGGTTAGGATCGTATTATTGTTCATGGTTTTAAGGTTTAGGCTATTAAGGTTTAAGGGTTAGGGTTTTTAATAAGATAACAAAAAATCAAATTATTTTTGGGTTTAGGTAAGTAATAAGATTATTTTTTAATTACTTTTATCCCCTGTAATATATATATATTTATAGGGTTTAGGATATAGGTTTAGGGTTTAGGGTTCACTGTTGGAAAATTGAAGCAACATTTGGATTTTATTGAGAAAAATTTTGAAAGTAAAATATAGAAAAAATACATGTCAAAAATGAAAAAAATAAAATACTATTAATTAAAATAATTTTAAAGTTTTTTTGGTATATGATTGATTTTTAATTTATATATTAATTTATTTCTTACATAATTGTAAAGAAGATAATATTTATTTTAATATATTAAAATTATTAATATAGTTTAAATTATTTAAGAGATAATGATAAAAGTTTATATATATTAAAACAAAATAAGAAATTTTTAGAGGAGCAAAACGACACCATTTTATGCAAAGCAAAAAATCTTACACAAAACGGCGCCGTTTTGTTACCCTTAAGACTTTTTCCCAAAATTGGTTCCCCTTCCCCCCGAAATCCCAAAATTTGACATGAAATCTTTCTTTTTTCCCTCCTTTCTTTTTCCCAAAATCGGTTCCCTCCCCCCTCCCCAAAGAAATCCTAAAGCAATGGAGTTTATGGAACATTCTCTACTTCACTTCTTAAATAGAAAAAGAAAAAACCCTAGTAGCTACACCCTTTCCTCACTTTCTAAACTTGAATCTGTTAATCATTTAAATCAATGGCCGAAGAAGCAGCAGTAGCATCGACGCCGCCTCAATCATCTGTACCACCGTTGGGATCTTCCGTTATACCGCTAGTGAACAAGCTACAATACATATTCGCTAAACTTGGTAGCCGATCCACTATAGAGTTCTTTGCAGTGGCGGTGGTTGAAAGCAGAGCGATGGCAAGTCCGGTGTGCTAGAGTCGCTAGTTGGCCGTGATTTCTTGCCTTGTGGTTTTGATATATGCACGTCGCCCTCTTGTCCTTCACTTCTCCGGACCAAGCGTAAACCGATGGTTGTGATGAAGAGTATGGCAAGTTTCTTCACTTGCCCGGCAAGCGCTTCTATGACTTTTCCGAGATTCGCAGGAGATTCGAGTTCATCTTGCTTTTTATGATTGAGAAGAGCAGAAGTTAGCAATTTTATTATCATTTTCTCCGTTTCAAACTGTTTGTAAGGTTTATTAGAATTGTATGATAAAACATTGAAGCCAAAAACATTTTAATTGGGTGACGTTTGAAATTTCTGGTTTCTAGAGGTGCCTCTGCTATTTTTTGCTTTCACATAAAATCCGTTGGGTTATAAAAGAAAGATACCCAATTTCTATAGGCTTTAGGTAGATAGTCACAGTGAGCGGAAAATACAACCTCTTAATTTCCATCGGCATTTCTCTGTGTGTGTACATATGTGTGTTTAAATACTACAAAATGAAAAATGTCTAAAGTCTCAATTAATTGCAGGCTAAGACGGATAGGGAGGCTGGAGGAAACAAAGGTGTTTCTGACAAGCAGATTCGACTTAAGATTTTCTCACCAAATGTTCTTGATATCACTCTCGTGGATTTGCTTGGAATCAAAAAGGTTTCTGTGGGTAACTATCCCTCTGACATTGAAGCTCGAATAAGAACAATGATCATGTCATACATTAATGACCAAGTCAGTCGATTATAGTCATTACTCCTACAAATTCGACTTAGCAAATTTTGATGCGCTTTAAATTGCTGAAATGCTGATCCCGATGGTAAATTATATGATCAAAATCCCAACTTCGCATTCGAGTTGTTGTTTAATATATTTTTAATTGGATTCTTTAGCAAATTTTCTTTTAGGCATGTTATAGAACCATTGGTGTAATCACAAAGGTGCACATTTGAATATGAAATCTCTTTTAAAATTAATGACGTGACTTATATTAGTTGTTCTAGGTTTCGATTACTTTTGGACTATGAATCAGTTGGATATAATGGATGAGGTCTCGATGCTCGTAATCTGCTGCTTGGGAAAGTGATTCCCCTTGACTTGGTTACATAGGTGTTGTGAATCGTAGTCAAGAGGTAAATATATAACCTTACATAATTGAAGATGTTGTTACTCCTTTTAAATAAATTATTCGAGTACATTGTTAATGCGTATGATTTATCATTCCTAGAGTTTTCTAAAGTTTATGCCATATTCTTTACTTCAAGATGCTCTAAAGGCTTTTGGTCTTTCATCATATTGTTTCTCGAATTAGGAACATATATTGGTTTTTCTGCGATTTTAGATGGTAGGATCTTCCCGATTATTTACATGTCCTGTCATTTTCTTTTATTGTCATATGCCATACTTCCTATTTGTTTCAAATGGTGTGTGATATCCTCGACTTATGTTCTAGGCAACCTTAAGTATGTTTAGCATAGATCAAGGCGAGCCTTTTATATGGGCTAGTCACTAGATCAGGAATCTATTGAAAAAATGTACACAAGCTTTTTATGGGCAACTCTCTGTCTCGAAAACCCTTTTATATCTTTTCTACACAAAATTATCATAGTTTTGCTTCTTGATGATCTCTACTTTGATCTTATATTCATATCGCTTCTCAAGTATCTTATTTTACTAGTGTGCAATTTATTCTCTAAACAGTATATTTTCCTCAACCGGAGTATCAATGATGCCCTTGTGGCAGAGGAAAAGTTCTTCCATAGTCGTCCAGTATGGCTAAACCAACCTTTAACTATTGGTCATGGTTTGATACAGTTTCGGACAATTTGCTTATTTTTTGTTATTTGTACGTAGGTATATAATGGTTTAGCTGATCGTTGTGGTGTACCTCGGTTGGCAAAGAAGTGAACCGGTAAAATATTTGCAAGATGAAGTTTTCATAAACTTTATGGAATATAACTCAATTTCACATGTCAATGCTTTGTTCTAGCTATAAATATTCATTGCAGTATGAACCTTGGCTACTTTGCCCTCACTTCATATAACTATTTACATATCCTCGTCGTGTATTTATTCCCTTGTTTATGCTACACATTTGGTGGGGAAAAAAACTTCCAACTAGATTAGAACATGAACCTATTATGAACTTTGGATCGTTCTGACCTACCTAGATCAATACTATGCGTGCTTATTTATATTATCTCAAACATTCACGCTTTCGGTTACCTTTTACCTGAATCAAGTCGCCTCCATGCTCATAAGATTTGTTGAAAGGTAGTTCATCACATTATTGTACAAAGTTTGTCATCAGTTAATTATTAATATTGACATCATTGTACAAACTGTTGGTCATTAGTTACTATCTTTTATCATTAATATTTACATTGTTTCTAGTGATGAGTGCATTTTACTCGCCAATGTGATTGTGCACAAGTTGTCTGCAAGGACATGATGCTTAAAATAAAGATGACAAAACCTGATCAATATAAGTGGTTATCTGGTTTCATGATGTTAATTTCTCACCTTCCCTTTTTTCTGGCAATAAAATAGAACTTTCTAACTTTTATCATGGCACTGTTTCATGTAAAACACAGACATTAGTTTTACATTGCAACTCTAGAATTGCTCGAGACGTGCCTATGAACAAGAGCCTTTATGTAAATACTTTTGCACGATGCTGGTTTTGAGTTTGCGATTAAGCGATTTTTATACGGAGGTTGATCCATGTGAAGGCTTGTTGACGATGACATTCGAATGTTATTCGAGAAGCTCTTCAATTTATTCTTGGTTGATTAGGTGGCTTTTAGAGTATTGAATTTATTCTTCAAACTGAATATAGAAATATTTATTGGGAAATAGATTTTTGTGGATGGTGAGAATCGGAGGTGGAGTCTTCCTAATATGAAGGTAAGTCATTAATCTGCTTCTTTGTTTGAGTTGTTGAGTGTATATAACTTGGTTACTTGAAGAAAAGCGAGGTTAAGATCTTGATACATCAATCCTTATCTTAAACAATTTGTACGTAGTTTTCATATGTAGTTTATTTGAGTGTTGGAGTTTTGGACTGCTTTCTCAAAATTTTTATTGACTAGAAGTTTTCTAGGAAAATTTGACATCGTCCGAAATTCAATTTATAATTTGTTGTTAATATTCTTTTATTTTTAGCTGAATTAATGACCAAATTTGGTTTTTGGTTAACCATAAAAATTCAATTTGGTTAATGTAAGAGATTTTAAGAAAATTTGATATTTGAATGTTATTTTGGTTATTAGTTAGGATTAGTCCTATTAAGTTTCTATACCTTCATTTTATTTGTTTTTAACTTTTAGTATGTGTTAATTTACCTTCATTAATATCTTCAACGTATTATGCTTCTAGATTTTGATTTGTTCGATATTTTGGTTGGATATGTAGAATTATCCATTGAAGAAATTTTGAAGGTTAATTTTGTTTCGTTAACAAAAACCAACCAAATTAACCTAAATATTAAGCTGTTCTCTCTTTTCCTACAATTTTGTAGTTAACAGATTTGGGTTTCACGTTACATTATTTTGTATGTTGTAGGTACATATTATGCACAGCCTTGTCAACGACTTCTACATTAACAAATTAGAGTAGTGTACAAAAATTCTTTAGACACTTTCAGACTATTCAATTCTATAATATTTTTTCCCCTCTGTTTGTAGGTTCATTAGCATTTTGTCCTGATGAGAGTGTAGTTTATGAAGCTTTAAACTTTGCATTGTCATCCGAGGTATTAGAATTTCTAGTTCAAAACTTAGCAAATTGTCTTTTATAAAAAGACCTTTGCATTTTCAGTGTTGTTTAGGTTCGCAAACAAGATGTTGTATTTGGACTTCTTGTATTTTATTTATATTTATATTTAATCTAATTTTTATTATTTATTTTAGTTTTGATTCTATATTTTTATTTTTATTTTATTAGATAATGAATTTTAATAGAAAATTTTATATTTATATCATGGACATTATTATTCTCAATATTTTGATAATGAATTTTAATTTTTTTATATTTTTCATGACCTTTAGCGGCGTTTTTTGGAAAAGCGCCGCTAAAGCCCATGTTCTTTAGCGGCGTTTGTGATAAAAGCGTCGCTAAAGGCCATGACCTTTAGCGGCGTTTGTGGGGAAAGCACCGCTAAAGGCCATGACCTTTAGCGGCGTTATCTATAACGGCGTTTTTTGCGGCGCTTGTAAAAACGCACAAATAGTTTTAGCGGTGGTAAAAAGCGCCGCTAAAGGCCTAAAAAAAGGTCGCTAAAAGTCAGTTTTGCTGTAGTGGTTGCAACTTTTCTCGTTGAGTTCGAATAGTCAAGTACCCTTCTATGTAACGCCCCGTACCCGAGTCCGCTGCCGGAATCGGACACGAGGGGCTAACGGCTTAAACCATTCACTTTTACAGTCCATTTTAAAATTTTTTCCAGGCAGTCGGCTAACTGCATCACTGACACTTTAAAAATCATAACTTGAGTTCCACAACTCGAAAATCAGTTTCGTAATTTTTCCATGAAACTAGACTCATATATGCATCTACAAATTTTTTTTCTAGAATTTTTGGTCTGGCCAAGTAGTACAGTTTATTAGTTAAAGTCTCCACTGTTACAGGGTGCGACTACACTGACCTTCATGAATTACGACCTGGATATCTCCCTGTACAAGGATTCAATACTGATACCGTTTGTTTCTATAGAAACTAGACCCAAAAAGGAATCTATACATATATAGCATGACTCCTAATTATCTCTGGTTAATTCACAATGAATTTCCAAAGTCAGAATAGGGAATCCAGAAACTGTTCTGGCCCTGTTTCACGAAAACCTAATTAGCTCGTAACATACAACTCACATGACCGTTTTGTTTCTTCCATATGAAAGTAGATTCATTAAGGTTCATTTACATAATTTATTCACTATTTAATTCTATTCCTACTATTTTTAGTGATTTTTCACATCCACCTCACTGCAGCTGTCAACCTCTATCATTAAGGTAGATTTTACCTACTTCATAATTTCCTTGATTCAACTAGCCCTTTTAACATACATGGCACAAAAGATAATCACGATTAACCATTCCAAGGGCTAATCGATTCCAAACATTACCACATCTCTTAATGAACAACATACAAAATGATCATGATACCATGCCAAGGTGCATACAAGCCATTTTCGCATGGCTAAAAGTTTACATACAAAATTTTCAACAAAACATATTAGCCTATACATGCCAAAATGCTCTCCTAGACCCACTAAGAAGAAAGTACCAAAAGTTGCTAGCCGGTGTGATGACTTTGACGACGGTCTCGAGCACACCAAAATGGATCAAGAACCTAGGTAAGCAACAAACAAGCACACCAAATGAGTACATAACTCGATGAAGTCATAAGCACTACTCTACCATCCAACATTAATAATCATTTTTTGTTTCTTTCAAATCATAACAACTATGCTACAGCTTTCTTAAATTCTTGGTTCGATCTCATGCCAAGTCCTTCAATTAATTCAATGCCAAGTCAGCCCAATCAATGTAGACCCATTTCCTCAAGTTTGGAACAACGATGCACTAGATAAATCTATGCATACACCGCACAACCTCAAATTCGGTATTTAGTTAATAGCTCAATCACTTACCTCATTCATCACAATTTATACCAACAGCCAAACGTTGCACACATAGTGCTTATTATGTTCGCACACATAGTGCTTATTATGTTCGCACACATAGTGCTATAGTAAATCGCACACATAGTGCCATAGTAAATCGCACACATAGTGCATTTGAGATTCCCTCATGCTTCAACCTCCCAATCGGCACACATAGTGCCACTTAATTTTTTGCACACATTGTGCCTTATGTCAATTCATCATGGTAAAGCAATTTGCTAAATTCAAATTGTACATATGGTCATATTAACAAGTAGGAGAATCACTCAGAAAATATCTATCCAAGGAGTTCTCACAACAAGTGCTTAAGGACTTACCTTGCGTTGAGTATAACGGTTCACCCGGCTACTCGATGTCCTTGGCTTTGCCCTTGCTTGTTTCTCCTTCTTTAACTTCTCGGGCTTAATAGATAAATAAACTAGTTTAATCATCTTGCTGTACATTTATAATTCAATTACACATGCATATGTATATTTGCATATTCGCAACCCTCTTACTAATTACCCATTTAGTCGATTATATACATGATTAAAGGTAACATCATGAATGGGCATACTTATATATATATATACATACCCGATTGTGCACCAAAATTTGACTCAACATCACCTACATACTCACTTTGATGGCGAATATATATATACATGTATAGTGTTATCTACAACATCATCTAAACACCTAAATTTTTCTCATGCACACTTGATCAACCTTTTTCCCAATCTAGCATAGCTTCACCTCCATTTGTGATATCATATAAATTTGCATGTTGCTACATTTCTTAAGTTCAACATCTCTATGCCCATTATAGCCACTCCCATAATCAAATTCTAAAATCGGCAACATCCCTTTCAACTATGTTAGCCGAATACTCCTCCCTTCTTAGTCCCAACTTGGCACCTCCAACAAAAAGACTTAACATCTTCCCTTTCATGCTAACATAACAAGCAACTTAGTTCATCCATACAACTAACATGTTAATAGCATCAAGGTATCAACTAAAATTTTAAGCTTCTTGTCAACTTCCAACTCTCCAACAACACCAAATCCAACCTTGGGATAGATAGTATTTAGACCCATCACCCAAAGGTTGTGTAAACTTCAAAAAAAAATATCATTGAACATACCTTGATCTAAAGGACCACCTTGGCGAATCTTGCTTCCTCTTCTTCCTCTAGATCGACAATTGCAAAAGAAAGAAAACATGAGCACTCCTTCTTCCCTCCTTATTAAGCATTCAAACTCTCTCATTTTCATGCCACAAGAAGTGAAAGAAAATGATGAACATTTTTTCTTTCTTCCCTCCTCAACTCACGGCAATGGGGGTACACCCACACCATTCTCTTTTTTTTTTTTTCTTTATTACCCATGTTTCTTATTTTATTTTTTCTACATACCCACTAACTAAACATGTTTGCAACATGTTTCCACCCATAGCATGGCCGCCATCATGCTTAAATTTGGGTAAATTGACATGCAAACCAACCTTTTTTCACAACATGCACTTATAGGCCACCCTACATTTGCCTAGCACATTTCTAAATTTTCTCACATAAGTCCTATTTGACAAAATTCACTTATAATTAACAAAATTCAAACATGAAACTTTCACACATGCATATGTACATATAATGAACATCAACTATGACAGTTAATTATTTTTATGACTCGGTTTAGTGGTCCCGAACCCACTTTCCGACTAGGGTCAATTTAGGGCTGTTACATTCTAAGTTTTTAAGATTTTCAAAATACGAGCAACTGTCTTGGAATTTCAAAGCATTGTGTCCTAACTTATTGGATGTGGCGATTTGTCGTTTCGAGATAGGGATTTCCAAAAGGTTAACTTAGTGTCAATGTTTTGATACGAGTGAACCTAAATTTTCAAAATCAAAGTATTTTAAAGAGGGTTACATCTTAAAATTTTTTAAATTTCCGACATTAAAGACATTTGATAATCAATTAGGTACCAATTTTTGGGCGTTATGAGGGTGCTAATCCTTCCTCGTACGTAACCGACTCCCGGACCCGTTCTTTTATTTCGTGGACCAAAACTAATGATTTTAAAACAAAATGTTTTAAAGGTGATCCAATCACACCTAAAAAGATTGGTGGCGACTCCTGTTTTCGTTTTTTAAAAGTCGATTCCCATTTTTCAAAAATTGATTTGAAAATGGTTTTGACAACTAATATTTAGTACATTATTTTGTTAACATATTAAGTTATTATACCCTATAATATGGTTTATATATATATATATATATATATATATATATATTAATCATTTTATAAAAAGAGTTCTCCTTTATTATTTTCATATTGTTCTAAAAGTTTATGAATATCTTTATTTTTTTATTTGATTTATATTTTGTATGTTTATAATTTGCTTATTTACTTTTTGTTTTGTTTTTATTTTGTTATTGTTTAGTAGGTTAAAATTTTTATATAATATTTGTTATTGTTTTTATATATTTGCACGAGAACTAATCATTTATGTTGATTTAAGGTACATTTGCATGAGATGTTGTTATATATATGTATTATACAATTTATATCATTGAAATTCATTATGCTCTACGTTGTATTTTGCATGTAATGACAATGCATGTATATATATGTTATCTATGACCATACATAAAATGATAATGTATATTGTGTAATTTATACCATTATTTATCATCCTTTATATTATATATGCATAGAATGTTAAAGTAAGTATTATGTAGGTTAATTTATATTGATTCTTACTAATGTATTAAACACATCATTATTTTCAAAAATCATATCTCTTTTAATTCAAAAGGATTTTTTTAAAAAATGAGGCAATATTTTGATATTAGAAATTCGGAAAGTAATGCCCTAACATGCTGGGTTGTGATTTCCCATTTGTTTAAATGCCTAAAAATATCCTTTTAAACGAGTTTCACAAATTATAAGATGATTTCGGTTGCAAAAGTTTAAATATATCATGTCCAATCATGTTGGATGTGGTGTTTGTACTCTTTTAAAATGAAGAAATCTTGATTTCTTTTTTTCAAATTATTATGGTTTTTTTAAAAAAAAAGATCTTATTTCTAAATTCTTTCAAACTTTTGACATCAAAGACAGAAAGTTATTCAATTTGGTACCAATTTTTGGGCGTTACGAGGGTGCTAACCCTTCCTCGTACGTAATCGACTCCCGAACCCGTTTTCTTGATTTCGTAGATCAAAACAGATGATTTCAAACAAAAAGTGGTTTGAAGGTGGTTCAATCACACTTAAACTGATTGGTGGTGACTCCCTATTTTCGTTTTTTTAAAAGTCGAACTTCGTTTTTCAAAGCCCTTTTTAAAAGGGTTTCGACAAAGATCATTAACATTTTTCTATTAAATTTTTTATGTGAAAATTTGAAATTTTAAAAACTTAATTTCAACAAATAAACAAAAACTTATGATTATTTTGGCACAGAAGAAATACATTGCCGTTTAATTAAGCTAGAAATGAACAAAATAGACAAAAAGCACAGCTGGTTATGAACCTTATTCAACCACTACAAACAAATTCACACTTCTTTATCATTACAAAATAGCTCTTCCTCAAGAAATGATTAGGCTTAAACAAAAGTTTGTACAGACCTTCACCCTTGATACCAAAAAAAGGAACAACACTCCTGTACAAGAGGTGAAGGGAACTAATTAACCAGCTGAACCCAATAACTACTCCATCACCATCACTAATACAAACCCTAAAACTTCATTACGATTTCGGTATTGAGATTAAACGGACCCACTAAACTGGACACAATTAAAGAGGAAGCCAATATAAAAGATTACTAGGAGAAAGAAGAATTTTGGCTTGGTAATGTTTAGCCACCTGGAAACATAAAACGTTGTCAGATGTGCTCCAAGGAAAGCTAGCAACAGTGAGAATAAATCCTTAAAAAAGGAGGCTACATCATATAATAAGTGTGCCTTTTTTCTGGAAAACTCATATGAGGAAAGATCAAATAAATCCCTGTATGAACACCCAAAGAAGGTAAGTGTTAGGAGAATCAACGAAGAGAATGAATGAGATGGTAGGAGAAGTGCTATTAAAAAAATGCTACCCCAAAGGTGAACGTGTTCCAAAACCAAAACGAGGAGTATTCAAATGTCCAATCATATTTTTTGGAAACGTACGTTGCGGAGGGACTGGGTATGGGTGCAGTATTGATGTCGGTTTTATGCGAAACTGTGTGGAAATTGAGAGGCTGATCTTGACTTAAAGAGACTTTGGTATTTCAGGGATGGACATGGACTGCCATCGTGCATGCTTCGTAAGTGGTTGTTATAATTAGCACTGTCTGACTGTCACTACTAGAAATGTGTTACGCATCTCATATGGGATGCCTTTCTTTCCTCGATCTGCTTTTGTTGCCCATTTTTGAGACCGTGACATCTTTTTTTTTCAAAAATTCAATGTGGGATGAAGAGATGGAGGTATTGGGAAGCGAGGAAGAGCAACCACTCAAACCTCCTGCTTTGCTTAGCATATCTATAATCTTATCCGCTTGCCTTTCATTGCATGGGTATTGTGATTGGATATCTAGTGATGTCAATCCCTCCAAATTTTAGGCATTGATTTGGTCTGGCCGCATGTGTTCCAACAAGACTTCTACCACCTGTTAATTAGAATATTCATATATAAATAACCCTTTTATCATACTTATATACATATCAATAATTGACTTGATTAGGAAAATTAGCATATACCCGAGCTCTGTTTCTGATAGCTGCAATGTGTAGCACGGTGTTGCCATCAATGTCTGCCCAACTCAGTAGTTCATTCTCCCAACGTTGGGCAGGCTCATGCAGCTTCTCTTAAGCCACCCCACCAAGACTTGGAAAGCTTCAAACATGTCGTTTTTCACATCAAGATGGAATATTGTCTCATCTCGAACAGTCACATCTGCAATAGCCTCTGGACAAACCTTAAGTAACTTGATCAAAAGATCAACATTTCCAGTTTGAAAACTTAACAGTTTTGCATAAATGTTATATAGTTTAGCTAAATCAAGCTCTAATGATCTTAAAAATATAAAATTTATAAGAAAAAAAAACTCCGGCCACCTAAGGCAGCTGTCCCCGTCGCCGGTGACCGGTAGCGGCAGCAGAGGTTTGCCGGACCCCTTGGCCGGACAATGAGAGGACTTTAGAGAAAAAAAAAAAGAAGGAATTTTTTTTTTAGGGTGGATACAAATGATTTTTTTTTAAAGTTTATATAACCCTATAAAATGGCATCGTTTTGGGCTTAACTTTCAGACGCCAAAACTGCGTCATTTTAAAACTTGACCCCACCAACCCGACCTGGGTCCCCTAGGATCCACATGTTTTCGTGGGAAGGGTCTAATTGCTACCCTGGTCCTTCTGCTTTTATCTTTTCTTGCAATTTTGCCCTATGTTATTTTCATTTTGTTTTATTTTTACCGCTTTATTTTATTTTCTTATTATTTAGTCCCCCGACCTAGCATTGACTTTCCAAAGGAACGGTGTGTTTAACGGGGTTGGGAATAATTTCCCATTTTGTCCCTATTCCTTTTCGCAGGTTCTATTTTGGTCCTTTACTTTGCCTTATTAATTAATTAATTAATTTTATTATAATTTATGATTTTAATTTCATTTAAATTCCAATTCAATCATTCATTTATTTAATTTCACCCTTTTATGAACTATTTTATTTGTTTGTTTATTATTTCTTTACCTATTTTAATACTTAAAATTTATGTTATTTATATTTCCTTTTTATTGTGCATTTTTGCCCTTATTATTATTATTATTATTTCATTATTCACATTATAGTAATCACGACATGGTATCACTGTTATTACCATAAATTGATGTTTTTACTTTCATTATATTTGCATTATTATTACTCACTAGCATGACACTTTTATTTTACATTTTATTTGTTTTCTCTTTATTCATTTATTTATTATCCTAATATCATCTTATTTTACCCATCACTGTTTTGCTTCATTTTGATTAATTGCCATGTCATCATGTTAAAATATATTTATTCATTTTACATTATGCCTAAATAAATTAAATGTATATCGTTTTAAAAAGTTACCTTTGTTTTGTCTAATGTATAGAAAATACTTAAAACTGAGGCAATGTTCATTATTTTTGGAATCCGAGGAGCTGTGCTTCTAACTTATGGAGTATGCATTCTTCCGAAAACCAAAGTAATTGAATATCCTATATGCAATAACAAGAAGCAAGATTTAGGTAACGATCAAATGACGATTATTCTGGTTTTCGAGAATTAGAGGCATTGTGTCCTAACTCACCGGGCATATCTTTCTTCTTGATTAACTCGAAATAAATAGATTAAACAAGTAGATATATTCAAAACAATTTAAAAATTGGTTAAAATATGTCATAAGTCTTTATACTCTTCAAAAATTTAAAATTTAGTCCATCTACTTTTCATATTTCAAAATTCAAGTCTAATTGTTAACAATGTTAAATATTTTTTGTTAAATTTGTTGGTGTTACATTTTGAAAAAAAACTCACTTGGTAGCCATGTAACTAAAAGAGATTATGTTGTAATGAACTTAAACTTAACAAAAAATTAATAGTGTTAATAGTTGGATTTAAAATTTGAAATTTGAAAAGCAGATAGACTAAATTTTAAATTTTAAATAGTACAATAACTTATGACATATTTTACCCATAAAAATATATTAAAACTTCAAAAAAAATAGTACATGTGAATCACAACCAACTATATCCATATCAAAATCAAGGCCAATTCATTGGTGAATTAGGAAATATATGATATATGTATGTTCAATTTTAAATTTTACATATCTATAATTTATGTATAATATATGTGTTTAATTTTAAATTTTACTTTTTCATATCAAAGTAATTTTATTTTCTATCATATTATTAGATTTTCATTTAAAAATAAAAGAATTTTGAGTAAAATAGAAATTGTAATAATTTTACATTTTAAATATAATTATAATTTTATAGAAATTGTGATAATTGCAGTTTTAAAATAATTATAATTTAATTTATGTTATGAATATCTTATTAAGTGGATGTCCATTATGATCAACATAAAGTTTTAATGTACTTTAAATTTTAATAGTTGTTAGAATTAGATCTCTACTTTTATTATACTTCTTCTATCTGTAAATAGAGACTCTGATGAAGTTTTGTAATTACCTGTTTTGATCAATAAAGTACATTCTCTGTTGCTTTCATATTTTCTTTGTTCTTTGTTCTTTATTCTCCCCATCTCTTTTTATTTTATAACATGTTACTAGCACGATCTTACTCAAAGTGATAGTTCCTTTTATCGACAATCGAATTTATCCTCCATGATTTTCAATTTCTTTGAAGACAAAATGCAAAGTTTTTACAGGAAATTTCTTTTATTTAATGTTTCATATCTGATTATTATTTTTCATTCTTCTTTCATTTTATGTTATCATTATTTTGATTAACTTATTTTACTTTTTATTCCTAAGGATGGTGAAAGATTTGATATCGCTATCTATATGAAATCAAGAATATTTTCGAACTATCTCATACCTTCTGGTGATAAAGATGATGTTAAAGATCTTCAGGTATATTTTACTATGTTTTATTTATTGTTTATTATAATTGGAGACTAATCATGACAACATGCATAGATAGATTTTGATTTGAAATCTCATGCATGTTTGCGATGGTGATTATGAAATAAAAAATCTATTGGGATGTTTATAAGTCCGTCCTACTAGATTTGTTGCACTCCCCAAAGTAAATGTAAACATAAAGAAAATAAAAGATATACTTATGGACCACTAAAAGTGGGAACATAGTAATAAATAAGAGAATAATGAGAGTTCTCAAAATAACTTTTCAAAGGGTAAATATAACTTATGTTCTCAATATGATATGAAAGATTATTGACCACATATTTGGCATATGCCCAAATATTTTGTTTCTGTTAATATTCTTTGAGGAATGATATGAAAATGTAGTAATGAATTCTATCATTATAGATAGAAAATATTTATCTTATTTGGTACTGAAATAAACAAATATTATTCCAATATTTGATAATACAAAATTAGTTGAAAGCTCGAAGAGCTAATATATCATTATCTAAAAATACAAAATTTGTG
Source organism: Gossypium arboreum (assembly GCF_025698485.1). Taxonomy (NCBI): domain Eukaryota; kingdom Viridiplantae; phylum Streptophyta; class Magnoliopsida; order Malvales; family Malvaceae; genus Gossypium; species Gossypium arboreum. The sequence continues at coordinate 125,084,192 of NC_069079.1, read as the reverse complement.
ATGGTTAATGCATTACTTTTAAAAGTTATTTGTAATGGATCTCATATTGAGATTCGAATGAGGAAAATATTATATTTCATATGAATAAAAAAGAGGATTGAGTTATTAATTTATAATTTTTATGATATTCTTTTGTCATCATCCCTATTAAAGGGTTGAAAGCAAAATATTTGACTGTGAAAGATCTACTTATGAGCGATAGAATATGATAATTCTATTTAAAGCTTATTATGGTTGGATTCACCTAAAGTTACAATTTTTTTAAAAAAAATTGTGAGTATAACTCTACAGTATTTAGAATAAGTTCTCAATTAAAGTTATGTGGTAAAATATTACTGATGAAAACTTGCAAGAGAGAAAACTTATGTATGAAAAGCTGTTGGTTATGTACATGTTATACACATGGAAAATAAAATCCACTCTCAAAGTTTGCTATTAATAGATTTTTGGGCATCTGAAGATTTTGGCATATTTCCTAAAGTGAATACTGCATATAATTATTTGGAAATTATATTTATTGACTTGGTGACATTATAGACTTCACATTGATTTAGACATTTTTAGTAGTAAATGTCACAATAGTATTTAAATGTCGATACAAATTGAAAGGAATGATAATAAAATTATCAATTTGTTACAATTTAGTACAATTGAAACACATGTTAAAGTAAACCAGAAGTTTACTAATACAAATGCATTTAATACTTGGTGTTACCAGTTAGACTATCTTGGATCGTATATGATGCTAAAATTAATTGAGAATTCATATAGATATCCATTAAAGAACCAGATGATTCTTTAATTTAAAGAATTCTCATTTGTTGCTTGTTCTCAATGAAAATTAATTATTAGAAACTCACTAGCTAAAGTTGAGATTTAATTTCTTGCATTTTTGAAATGAATATGGGCTCGTTCATCCACCATGTGGATGATTTTGATATTATATGATTTTGATAAATACATCTACAAAATAATTACATATGTGTTATTAATTTGCAACCTATCGTTTGCAAGATTGCTTGTTTAAATGATTAATTTCAGATTATGCAATTAAAACAATTCATCTTGTTAATGTTGGTGAGTTTACATCCCAATTTTTCAATGATTATTGCATGTCAATTGGGATAAAGTTGAACATCCTGTAACTCATGTTCACATATAAAATGCTTTAGCTGAATTGTTTATCAAATGCCTCCAACTAATAGTTAAACCATTACTTATAAGAACAAAACTTTCTATTTCAGCATGAGATTCATGCTTGTATTGATTTACATGTTGTACGCATCAAGCCAATAAATTATAAATACTCCCTATCACAATTGATTTTTTGTCAAGAGTCAAATATTTCCCATTTTACAATTTTTGGATGTGCAGTATATGTTCCAACGGCTCCACCACAACGCACAGGTCATAATAAGAGATTGAGAATGTATATTTATATGAGTCTCCTTATAATATTTTTAAGCAATTAATTCGAGATTTAATTATGACATGAGTTGTTAGTTTTCCCAACATTAGAGGGAGAGAAACAATAACTTGTAATGAGTTAGGGGGAAAGTAATTGAACCAGAAGTTCAATAAGGATAACTCATTACAAATTAACTGTTAGATGTATTTACAACCTTAATGAGAATAACCAAGTGTTATATATCATCTAATATTTTAATTTGAATCAAAGTCCCAGTAGGACAATCAATTAGAATGAATAATAGATTGATCGGTTCCAAAGGTGAAAATTATTCTAGATGGTCATATAGTGGAGGCAGATGCTCTCGAAGAGACACAAGACATAACTAATAAGTAAAACTTCAAAACAGATTCAGGTACCTGGAACTGAATTTTAAAATAATGAAAATAAGAGATCTCGATAAGTTATGTCAATTCGAAAAAAAGTGGAACCGAATAATAAAAGTGGTCGACAATGATTTTGCATGCGATATTATTATTGAAATAATGAAATAAAAGGAAGATCTTGAATAAATCTATTGAGAAATATAGATATGGAATAAATTGATCAAAATAGAAAGAGGCAACTCAAGTAAAATTAAATTCATGGAGTTTTTGGACCAGTAGTCTAAATATCTAAAGGTATAAAGCCAATAAGGGTGCAAATGAAGTAGTTTTGCAAAAGCAGAATAAATATATAAAGTTTTTCAGTATGTACTGGTATTGATTATGAAAAGATATAATATTCTTTTATGGTGGATGTAATAACCTTTAGATATATTATTAAATTGACAATTCATAAAAGATTTAACTTGCGTCTAATGGTTGTTGTTACAACCTTTATAAATCACTATATAGTAAAGTTTATATTAAAATCCTTGAAGGATTTAGAATGCTAGAAGCATATTGAAATCCTCAGGAAATTATCCATTTATATGAATTGAAATAATTTGAACATATGTGGTAAATTTGAGTAGTTGAAGGAGGATTATAAAATGATCCAAAATACCTATTTGTGTTTTAATAAAAGAATCATGATTAAAGTTTATTATGATTTTTGTTGAATCTCCTGAAGAGATCAAAATATATTTCCCCAAATTTCCCTCACTCATGACTTTTAAAAGAATGGTAATATAAATACTTAGAAAATACATTCAAATAGTCATTTGAAAAACTAGAATTCAAGATTGAATACGTAGAATATGAGAAAATATGTGATGTTTTCATGAGGGGGAGTGAATACGCGTTGTACTCTTTTTCTCTTAACCGAGGTTTTGTCCCATTAGATTTTCCTGATAAGGTTTTTAATGAGGCAGCATATTATGCGTATTATAGATTGTGTACTCTTTTTCCTTCATTAAGTTTTTATCCCACAGAGTTTTTCCTTATAAGGTTTTAACGAGGCACATTATCTATCAATGGACATTCAAGGAGGAGTGTTACGATATCTTATTAAGTGGATGTCCATCATGATCAAGATAAAGTTTGAATGTACTTTAAATTCTAATAGCTATTAGAATTAAATATCTACTTCTATTATACTTCTTATGTCTATAAATAGAGACTTTGATAAAGTATTGTAATTACTCCTTTTGATCAATAAAGTACATTCTCTGTTGCTTTCATATTTTCTTTGTTCTTTATTCTCCCCATCTCTCTTTATTTTATAACAATTTACAATTATTAGTTAAAAAGTTTTGCTAATTTTGAAATAGATATATTACTTGAATCGAAAATTAAGTATAAAATATAGAAAAAAAAAACTATAAAAATTTTGATATAAAAAAAAAGTTATGCATCCATGTTCTTAAGCACTCACAACATCACAATTCTTGGCTGTTTGGTATAGTTCCCTTTTGCAACTCCTTTTATGGTGTGATTCCATGTCTCTTCAAACTTTTTACATTCCCAATTTCTTATTATATAATAACTGTCATGATACACACCATGTAATGGCCTCAAATTCTCAAGTCAACATTCGAGTGTTGACCTGGGTTGGAGATGGATAAATTTATTTTGGAACTAGATTTTGTTGGAATTAATTTGGGTAAATTTTAGACTTTTTTTTATAAGAAATTAAGAATGTTGGGAAGCTTGTGTGAAGTAGGGGAAGATGGATGGCTAAAATGGTGATTTTACCATTTTTGAATAAAAACTCTTCTCCCAATTATTGAGAAAAGATGGTTTGGTAGATTGAGGTATGGGATAAAGTGGAGTTGTCTCTATTTTTCCCTATATTATAATCATCCTATTGTTTTTTTTTTCTTTTTACATTTCTTCATTTTTTTTTCTTCTTTTCCATCTATTTTTCCTTAGCAAGTCACATAGAAGGAGACAGATTTGAGTGAATTCTCACCATTTTTTTTCATCCTCCAAATCTCAAAGAAGGTAAGGGACTTGATCTATTCCTTAAAAAAGTTCCATGGAAGAAAAAAAATATCTATGTTCATCAAGGATGAAGGTGAAGGTTTTTTGGTGTTTGGATGGGTTTGAGTTTGAGGAAGTCTCTACCCATCTTCTCATATTTTATTTATTTATTTATTTAAAATATGTATTTTTACATCCTATTAACTCTTATTTTTTATTGTGGGAAATCTTGTGTTACATGGTTATTAGTTAAAGAGGGTGGTGAATCTTCTAAAGCTCAGGGTAAAGGCAAAGTGGTGGAGAGCTAGGCAAGAAATTGGTGTTCTTCCATCAAGGTGGTACCCTCTAACTCTCCTATACTTCTATTGGTAAGTCATAAATATGATGCTTGTGTGATAATGCATTCATGTTATATGTCTTTGGATGGAAATCTTGTTTGGATGATTTAAAATGAAGCTAAAAACTTAGTTGTGAAATATGCTCGAAACAAATTATTACATGAACAGTAAGTTTGAAAATTCACCTAAAATATCTGTAAAAATACTTAAGAAGTGATCTATACATCGTTGTAACCACGAGTCAGTCTAGTTTCGTTTAGAAAAATGGAGATCGATTTCAATTTGTATTTTAAAAGATATGAATTTTTTAGTGTTGAAAGGTCATAAAAATCTAGCAGTAGAATTCTAATAAAACAGATTTAGCAGTGAATTTGAAAAATCACCAAAAATTTCACAAGATAAAATAGGAAGTGAGCCTTATATCTCTATAACTGTACAGAAGTCTAATTTCATTTAAAACAAACAGTGCTCAATTTAAAGTTATATATTAAGAGTTATTAGTTTTTGAATGAGAAAAGGTCAGAATGGCAAGGTAGCAGACTGTCCCATCTCATTAGTTAATATTTTAGCTGGAATGATAAGCAAGTTGAAACGAGTATGAGACTCGAATGTCATGGTTGTATTTTTAGTGATTATATGTTTGATGCTTTGTTTGCGCTCAGCCTTCAGGCTCTAACCTAACTAGCGGCCATAAGTAGCTCTCGGGATAACCCTATGGACACCCGAGATTATTTGACGAGCTGCCATGAGTGGCACAGGACTATCCGGATACCCGATTATTTGAGCAGTATGTGTAATCTAACAAATTTGACAGGTTTAATATGCAAGAGATTTGGTTATGTAGATTTAATGACTCATGATTTAATTATTCGATAATCATTTCATATTTCTATGTATACATTTGATTTGCATGCTTATATTAATGAACTGCAATTCTTAATATATTTTCAAGAATTCTTTTCCTTCTAATGTTGTCCATGTGTATCGTATGTCGGGTGTCAAATATTAGTGTTTCAATAGTGGGATGTTGGATATTCCCTTCAATCTTATATTATTTAGGAAATGGAATAAGCATGGGTGTAGCTCAAGGATTATTGCTATTCCCTATTTTATATGATGAATTCTGGAAAGGAACCATTTTAGTTGTCTGCTATTGTTTATTTGTAAGTGTTGATGTTTTCGATAATGGTATTAACTTTATGTACTTTGCTACATTCATAGGATGTTGGCTATTCCTAAGTCTAGGTCGATTACGCATAATGCGGTGTACTCAATTTTGTAACACCCATTTATAATATGTCAATGTAACATCTCCTTTATTTTATTCTAGTTTTTTGTTGTTATTTTTTTTGGATGGGTATATTTCATTTATAATTAAATTAGATATATAAATGGATTAGAGTCTCTCCCACGTGAAAAATAGTAAAAATCATAAAAAATTTGCAAAAAATTCTTTAAAGTACCAAAAAGTTGTAATTTTTTCAATTAAAGTCTAAAATTTTCTAAAAGACTCTAAAATACACAATGGTCTCTAAAAATTTCATATAAACACATTTTATTCTAAAGATAACTATTTGATATATAGATAATAGAATTTTTTAACTCCACAGTTGAGATTTAAATAAATAGAGTAATAATAGTTATTATTTTTATAAGGTTTATATATTGCTGTAATTCCATTTTTTTACTTTCTTGCATTTAAATCGATTGCCTTTTTTTCTTTCTTTTGTTGATGTATAATTATGTTTATCAAATTTAAATTTATCAAATTATCACTGCTGGCATGACATTTCTATAGATAAATAATTTATTATTATTTTCTTTAAAATAATTATCATTATAATTTAAATTATTGAAGAGATAATGTTAACTTTTAATATAATTGCTAAGTTTCCATAACAAATTAAATAGTAAAAGAAAGCATCTTTTAGTTTATATATTAAAGAGATAATTTTAAAACTTGAAATTTAAGTTTTATATAATTGTAAAAGAGGTAATATATAAATTTTATATAAATTTTTTCTAAATTAAAAAGTTTTTCTAACCCGTGTCTCTCTTGAAAAAAAATGGTGCTATATCAAATAATAATCCAAGTAAACATTCCCTTTGCTTTTTCACTTTACCTTTATAACCATGAAGGTTCTTTCTTCTTCTTTTTTTCTTTAATTTATTCTTCAAATTTTCTTCACATATGACAAGCCTGAGAACTTTATCTAATTGTCTAGTTGGGTCAAATATTTCTAAAATCCATGTGGAAGAAGCATTTCTTTCAACCTTCACCACTACCAATAATATATACTTAATTTGCCTGCCTTTTCTTGCTTTATGTTGTTTCCTTGTCGACCGGTTTGACGGACCATTCCGGTCTTTATAAAGCAGTTCTTGCCATTTTGTCTCCTCCTACTGTCAATCGGTCCCTTCCTCACAGCTGCTATACAGGAAAGGGTAGTGAAATTGTATACATTAATCTAAAGTGATTGAAATATTTTGAGGCCGCGTTGATGAGGTAGACTTTTTTTAACCTGGTGATTAATCTAAAAGAAAGATTAATGATAAATTTTAATTGAAAAAAAAGGTTAAATTAACCATATTCAGCTGATTAATACTCTCTCTATATATACAAATAATATATATAAACACCAACTCTAAAATTAAAAAATAGTGTTTTGGTCGGTTGAGTCTTAATTCGACTGACACCGGTATTGTTACTAATGTAAGAGGACATGGGTTCAATTGACATTCTCTGATTTAAAAATTGAGATGAGTTTATAGATAATTTTAAGCATTATTTATAAAAAATAAATATGATAAAACTAATGTTTAAAAAATAATAGTGTATTGAAATTGTATACAGGGATGGTTAAAATTCTTGTCACATCTATTTAACAAAGTATTTGTGGACCACCTCTTTGCCTAGGCTCAACTTCACCCAAAATATGTACTTTCCATCTTATTCCATCCAAATTTAGTCTATATAAATTTAAAAGGATTTATACTCAATTCAATTATCCTGTATTTACTTTATTAATTTTTTTCTTGAAACTTAAATAATACAATATGTATTAAAAATTTAACCATTAATAATATATGTTTAGAATTATAAAATAATATTAACACACCATTTTTTAAAAATAATAACATAAACCACTTAATGATCTAAACTTAAGATGAACTTCTTTACCAATGGAATATACCTGATTTTATTTGTTGATGACCATCACCGATACAAACCCGAAAACTTCGTTACGGTTTCGGGGTCTAGATTAGACGGACCCACTAAACTGGGCCATACATAAAAACCATGTAGCCAATGTCGACGATCAGTACGAGGAAGAAGAATTTTGGTTTGGTAATGTTTACGCTCCTGCAAACATAAAACATGGTCTGGTATTCTACAAGGAAAACCAGCAATATTGAGAAACAAACATTAAAAACGGAGGCTACATCATATAATAAATATGTATTTTTATTGGAAAACTCGAATGAATGTTCCCATGACCATGAGGAAACATCAAATAAATGCATGTAAGATTTCCCAAAGAAGGCAAGTGTTAGAAGAATCAAGGAAGAGAATATTGGATGAGATGGTAGGAGAAGTGCTGTTAAAAACACTGCTGCCCAAAATGTCAAAGTGTTGTAAAACCAAAACGAGGAGGTTTCAAATGTCCAATCATCTTCTTTGGAAACGTCCATTGCGGAGGGACTGGGTATGGGTGCAGAATTGATGTCGGTTTTATGCAAAAATGTGTGGGAATTGAGAGGCTCATCTTGACTTGAAGAAACTTGGTATTTCGTGGATGGACTGTCATCAGGCTTCTTTGGAGGGCTTAAAGAGGCTTCGTAAGTGGTTGTTATAATTAGCACCGTCACTACTAGAAATGTGTTGCGCATCTCATGTGCCATACGCTTCTTTCCTCGACCTGCTCTTGTTGCCCATTTTTGAGACCGTGAAATCTTGTGTTTTAAAGATTCGATGTGGAATGAAGAGATGGAGGTATTGGGAAGCGAGGAAGAGGAACCACTCAAACCTCCAGCTTTGCTTAGCATATCTATAATCCTATCCGCTTGCCTTTCATTCCATGGGTATTGTGATTGGATATCTAGTGCTGTCAATCCCTCCAAATTTTTGGCATTGATTTGGTCTCGACGCAAGTGTCCCAGCAATACTTTCACCACCTGTTAATTAGAAATTAGTTCATGTAAATTACCCTTTTATCATGTACATATCAATAATTGACTTGATTAGGAAAATTAGCATATACCCGTGGTCTGTTTCTGATAGCTGCAATGTGTAAAACAGTGTTGCCATCAATGTCTGGCCAACTCAGTAGTTCTTTCTCCCATCGCGGAGACTCGTACCAGCTTCTCATAAGCCACCCCACCAAGACTTGGAAAGCTTCGAACATGTCGTTTTTCACAGCAAGATGGAAAACCGTCTCATCTCGAACAGTCATATCTTGAATAGCCTCAGGACAAAACTCAAGAAACTTTTTCAAAAGATTCAAGTTTTCATTTTGAACCACATGGTGCAGAGGAGTGAGGTCCTCCCTCCCTTTGACACGAACAAGGCCTTCATCAAACCTGAGGAGTCGAAGCACTGCTTGAGTTCTGTGATTTTGCAGAGCCAAGTGCATGGGGCTAAACCCAGCTTGGTTTAGCTTTCTTGCAAACGTTGGCTTTAATTTGATCATCTCCATCATAAACTCAATATGCCCAGAAGAGGCTGCTACATGCAGTGGAGTATGAGAAAAAGGCACAGCATCAATACGCTCTAAAACGTATGGATCATGCAGAATCAACTCATACAAGAGGTTAATATCTCCTGTTTGAGCAGCCTCTATCATCCTCTCATCCATAGCTTTTTTGGGGGGGTAATAAATTAGGCAGTAAATTTTCAGATTACTGACAGCTGAAGAAATGTGCAACAAAACATAAAGAAGAAAGAACCCGAGGACAATGTAGAAAAGGAAATAGAACCTATATTCTGCAAAAGCACAGGCATCTGACCACCATTAATACATGATTTGAACACTCTAGTTTGAGGAAACAAATTTGTTCCAAGGGGGAAGGAAATTTCCAGGTACTAAAGCCACAGAAAATAGGTATCCAGTCCACATGAAATACACATTAAATAAAAAGGTTGATTTTATACATGACACAAACGCACTAATTTGAGAAAATAAACATCTTTAAAGGTCCAAGGGAATTTCCAACCATAAAACCTTGGACCAAACAAAAAGCAAGTTGAAGGAATGGTAAAAATTATTATTTATGGAGTGTAAGTATTAGTTGTTTATTGTGAAGTTTCCTAGAATCCCAAACTTGGCAAACTTTACCTTTGGATTGAAAATTTTAAAATGAGTTAGTGGAATCTTTTTGTCTTTAATTTTAAATTGTAAAAGGATAATTTATTTGATTAAATAAATATAAATAAGTTGATTATAATTATGTCTATGATTTAATATAAGTGAACTTCATTAAAGAATATCCACAAATGTGGCATAGATGATCACATTAGCAAATTCGAATTCCTGTTTATATATAAGTAAACTTCATTAAAGAATATGCACAAAACATTTAGCTTATTTATAAGTTGATTATAATCTGATATATATTCTATAGTTAGATTTTTAACCAATAAGAAATTGGCATAGTTCATTTTATGGTAATTGGCAACATTTTATTCACCAATTATATAAATTCTTCTTAATTATGTAAACAAATTTTATTAAGAAAAATTAATAATCTGCAAATTATTAGCAAATTGTTAGCAATTTAATGCTTAACATTTCAGAATAAGTTTAAAAATTCAATTTATTTTAGAATACCTAAAATTATAAATTTTAATTGTAATTAGATTACATCTTTTGTGCAAATCAAAATCAACTTACCTTTAATCTTAAAGGGTATTTAACTAAATTATTGTAATTATTCATATTAACCTATGCACAACATCCAGTATTTTCAATTTGATTTATTAATTATCTTTTGAAATCTCTTAATATGTATTTATTTTAAAACTTTTTTAAAATAATTATGTTTATTTTCTTTAAATTAAGAGTTATTTTTTTAACTTCATCAATTATTTATTTATTTTATTATTTTTTACATATAATTATCTTATTGGGTTATCTAAGTAATAAATTATATCTCATTAAAATATTTCACATATAAAATTCGTTACTTTTTTTAATAATACTTTCATCAAATCTATTAAAAAACTTAAATATACAATTAAAACTATTTTAACTAAACTTTAAAAAAAAAAAACACCCTAAAAATATTCCATTGACCCATAAACATGTCATGTTCACATTCTCAAATATGCAAACTTAATAAATAAAATTTTCCAACTTTATTTGACAGTCGAGAGTCAACCAATTGAAAACCATTACAAACACGTCATTCTAACATAAAAAATCACATCAACAGTACTGCTAATTTGAAATTTCTATGTTTTCTTCAACTGTGATAAACAATTGCTGCTTTATATTTCAAAATCTTGATTTACATAATCATTGTATCTCAGGTCTGGAAAAAGAGAAAGTCCTCTCCTAAAGGATGCGGATTGGAGTTTTCTACTGAACAAGATTTTTGTTGCCACGAAGCACCAATGCTTGGAAAGTAGGTTTTGTTAGTATCACATATACTTAAATTTTTGTATTATGTTCAATAGATTTTCTTTCTGAATTATATTCTTATGTCATTTTATAGCTTTTTATTTAATTTTTTTCTTAATTTCTGATTACAAACATATGTCTTACATGCTATACTTGTAAAAAAATTGTCGAGGATATTCCATACAAGTAATGCTTAATAAAATTTTAAAATATCTACCTTCAAAATTGTGATATTTGAATTATTTCTACAATCAATTTTATTGATTGAGTCTTAATTGATATTATTGTCAACGTAAAAAAATGTGTGTTTTAGTGTGCTGAAGCGCTTTATCCTCCTATTTATGGGTTGGGAAGGGTTATAAATAGTTTTAAGTTTGTATAAAAAAGAGCAGATATGAGATTATTTTAAAAAAAAAGTTTTATCAATTTTTAAAATTAAGTTTGTAGAGGGAGAACTTAGTGGAGAGATCTTGATTTTATGTGTAAAAGTGTAATTTTTATACCGATATGTGGTACAACTTAAATCACTGTTTTACTAGATTAAATATAGTGGGGTTTTCTTTTTAGCTAGGTAAGGCTTAGAAACTATGAAGTGCGTAAATAACTGGTAAGTGCGAAAATTTTAATTATTTATGATATTTTTTTCCCTTGAATTATGCTATTTTGATTCTTAATTGTATCATTTATACTTATATTTTATTTATTATGAATTTGGGGAATATTTGGAATAAAATGAGTTTAAAGTATATTTTTAATAAGTTTTTTAGTTTAGACTTTTAATATATTATAGTTTTAATATTTCGGCTATAACTAAAATATATTTTATCCCATAATAAACTGATTTGGAGGGAAGGAAAGATCTAGCGAAAGTTATTTACAGTTGAAGCCCAAAAGCATTAAGAAAGTACCTAAAAATGTCATGGAAGTTTGAGGATAAATTTATTGGAAAATCTAGAAGCAAAATAAATAGAGGTTAATATAGGGGAGATGGGGACTTATTTGTAATTATGTTAGGCAGCCGCTTGGTTATCAAGGACGACTCAATTGGACCACTCTCCCATTGTATACGGGAACCTCATGGGTCCAATCCAACATAGAATTTTTATCTACTGAGAAGTTGGTTTATTCTGTCAAATTTATGTTGTTTTTGCTTCTCTTTTTAAGGTTTGAAATAGAATGTTTTTCGATTTGTGAAAAATTTTAAAATAAAATTTAAATATTAAAATATGTTCTAAATCCTTACATATTTTATATATTTAAAATTTAATTTTTATTTTTCATTTTAGGAGTTAATTTTTTATTTTTGAATTTAAAATTCAAATTCAACAATATTAGCATTCTTCTATTAAAATTTTTATGTGATATTTTGAAATTTTAAAAGATAATACTTTGAAAATATAAATTAGTCATTTCTTTTATTCATATTAAAATATTTTAAATATTTTAAATTAAATATATTAAAATGATGTTTTAATCAATCACATTTAAGTATTTAACATATTTGGACTTGACACTTATATAGAGAGAAAGATAGATGATATATCAATCAATATTAATAATCTCTCTCTATAATATATATATATATATACCAACTCTAAAATTGAAAAATAGTAATTTAATTTGTATGAAATTATGGTTAAAATTTTTATCAAACATGCACCCGTCTAACAAAGTATTTATGAACAACATGTTTGTCCAGGCCTGACTGGACTTGAGATATGTGCTTCCCATCTTATCCAAAAATAGCCCATATAAAATTAAAAGAATTTAGGCTAGGCTCAATCCTCTCATATTTACTTTATCATTTTTTCCTTTAAACTTGAATAAAATAATAGGTATTTAATAATGGGAATAAATTATATTAAGATGATCCTAAAAGCATAGTTTTAGGTACCAATAAAATAGTGACATGTCATTAAATTTTAAAGATAATAAATTATTATTATACATTCATGTATATCTAATATATTCTTCAACTTAATTTAAATTTAATTAAATTACTTAAAATAATTAGTTTTTAAATTATAAACAAACATCTTTTAATTTTTATTACAAATTTTAATCATTTTTTCTTTCATAAGTTAATATTTTTTTATTTTTGTGCAGCCAATTTTTAAAAATATTAGTATTTTTTTATGAAATTTTTTCATGTCATTGGCACATAATTTTGGTAATTATTTTACCTTAAACCTTGAACCCCGAGGTTCAAGGTTCAGGTTGATGGTTTAAGGATTCGAGTTTAAGATTTAAGGGTTCTGGGTTTAGGTTCAAGGTTTAAGGATATAAGGTTTAAAATTTGAGTTCGAGGTTCAAGGTTTAAGATTCTAGATTCAGGGTTCAGAGTAAAAAATTATCAAAATTCTGTGTCAATAACATAAAAAAAAATTTGTTGAAATAGACCATGAATAATATGGTGGAAAGTATCCATAAAATAATTTATCTATAGATAAGTATATAATAATAATTTAACGTCTTTAAAATTTGATAATGTGACAAAATTTTATTGTTGCCTAAAAATTTTAACTTTTAGGATTTTATTCCCTTTAATAATATATATTATACTCATTAGAATTATAAAATAATATTAACACAAAAAAAAAAGTATAAATCACTTAATCTACACTTGATTTTATTTGTCGATGACCATCACCAATACAAACCTGAAAACTTCATTACGGTTTCGGAGTTTAGATTATACGGACCCACTAAGCTGGACCATACATAAAAACCATGTAGACAATGTTAACGATTAGTAAGAGGAAGAAGAATTTTGGTTTCGTAATGTTTACCCTCCTGCAAACATAAAACATTGTCTGGTATGATACAAGGACAACTAGCAACGCTGAGAAGAGAACATTACAAAAGGAGGCTACATCATATAATAAGTGTGCGTTTTTATTAGAAAACCCATATGAATGTTTCCATGACCATGAGGAAACATCAAATAAATTCATGTAAGATCTCCCAAAGAAGGAAAGTGTTAGGAGAGTCAACGAAGAGAATGAATGAGGTGGTAGGAGAAGTGCTGTTAAAAACAGTGCTGCCCAAAAGGTCACAGTGTTGTAAAACCAAAACGAGGAGTATTCAAAATTTTCCATTATGTCTTCTGAACCCTCTTACTTGTTAGTGGAAAATTTTGAGGAAGAGACAGAACATAGTGGAAGAAGAGCGTGAAATCCATGGGATGGGAAGACTTCCACTCAGGTATTGGATATGTGATGGATGCTTCCCCTAAAGGGATGATGAGATTACAGCAAGTTACAAGTATTATATAATTATAACAAAATATATAATAATTCAATTCGAAATCCGACCCGGGACCTGACCTAGCATACCCATTGAGTAATCTTAGACATTTTATTTGAAAAGGACCTTCCATCCTGTCTTCTGAAAGAAAAGACCATTCATTTTTATCTTAACATTTATCTTGACATCTGTTGATACTATGTATCAATTAATGTCAATACCAATTAAATTAAGACTTAAGATTATTAAAAGACTAGCGAATATGATTATAGATATGCTAAGCAAAGCAGGAGGTTTGAGTGGTTCCACTTCCTCGCTTCCCAATACCTCCATCTCTTCAAACCATCCATTTCAATCAACATTTCCCGTTTGAAAACTTTAACAGTTTTATAAAAGTGGTATATAAGTTAAACTCTCACGATTTTAAAAATATAAAATTTACAAGAAAAAAAGACTTAAAATTGTTTACCAATTGATGGGCTAAAGTTGAAAGCTTCAAAACCCTATTTCTTTCGTTTAGAAATGGTGGAGAAGAAGATGGAGAGAAAAATGTTTTAATTTTAACTTTTATACTTTAATTCAACTTAACTAATCATAATTAATTTAATTAAACTTTAATTAGTAAAACTTTAAACTTAATTAGCTATAGTCCATGTGATGAATTAAAAGGTAGTTCTTTAGAAAATTAAAATTTATAGCCATTGAATTTTAAAATTTAATTTTTTATTTTAATTAATTATTAATTTAATAAAATTATTAAATCAAAATGTAATATAGTATTATATTAACCTCATAAATATTAATATTTAATATTTATAGATTTAGAATCTGAAAATGAAGATTCTAAATTATATTTTCGACATCACTAAATTTCATGTCGTAACAAAAATATTAATTTTACACCAATAAATTAAATTGTTGCTAAAAACATATTATATTTGAAAATGACAAAATTTATTACAATATATATAATTAAAAATAACTTTTAATTTATAAAATCGTTACATATACTTTAAATAATGAAGATATACACAACAACCCCACCACAACTTTTATTGTTGCAATAAAATTTTAGAAACAATAATACAATATTTAGTAACGACAATTTTGTCATCATCTAATACCATATTATCGAAACCATTTTTTGAAAACGGGAATCGACTTGGTTTGAAAGCGAAATTTAAAACAAGAGTCGCCACCTATCTTTATTAGGTGTGATCGGATCACCTTTGTTTTAATAAATTAATTTTAGTTTACTAAAATAGTGCCTTTGGCCTACAAAACTTGAGAGAATGAGTTCGAGAGTCGGTTACATGCGAGGAAGGATTAGCACCCTCGACATGCCCAAAAATTGGTACCGAATTGATTAGTTAGTGTCCTAATGTCGAAAATTGAAAATCGGGAAGGGATTTGAAATACGATCTTTTCTATTAATATTGATTTTAAATTTCTTGAATTAGTTCAAATCGATTGTTTACAGATTTCCTTATCTCGAGATATCAGAGTATCACATCCCGTAAGTTAGGACACAATACCATGAATTCCCGAGCGCAAGGTCATCCTTTAATTTAAATAAAAATTTCATGTGTTTCAAAACTCGAAAAGGATGTTTAACTATTTAGAAACAACGAGAAAATCGAAACCCCGTAAGTTAGGGCACAATTTCTCGACATTTCAAAATGCAAAACATTGCCTTATTTGGAAAATTTTGTTCTCGAATAATAACGAATACAATATTTAAACGACGTGTATTATTTATTTAGGTTAAAATAAAGCGATTTGTTGGATAAATGTATTTGGGTCTAATGTGAGGCAATGATATGAAATGAAGTATAGTGCGACATAGAACAATTATTCATGCATAAAATATTCCACAAGCATATGGCAATAATATGAATACGAGTAAGCAAATTTACATACATGCAATAGCAATAGTTTCACAACATACATTATTTAACATTAGGCTTAATAAACATAGAAATGAAGTAATGGTATGAAGCAACTTAAATCAAATAATAAGATAATCTTAAATATAAAATATATATGTAAAGGGTTTAAGATAAATACTATAAAAGCAACTTGAAGTAAATGATAAAAATAATTTAAAACCATTAATGCAAAGTCTAAAATAAATAATACGTAAAAAGAAATTTACAACAAATAATATCGTAGTATATAAAAAATAACTTCATATAAATATATATTTATAAAAAATAATGTGTAAAGAGTTTAAGATAAAAACATATGAAAATCTGAAAATAAATAATCCATACAAAAGAAAGTTTAAGAATGAACATTCTATAAACTTAAAATAATAAGCTATTCAAAAATAATATATAAAAGGGTTTAAAATAAATAAATAAAAAGCAAATGTAAAGTGATTAACATATATATAATAATTCAAAATGACTTATGTAAAAAGGGTTTAAAATGAATGATATGTAAGGTAATTTAAGATAAATAATGAAAATAAATTTAAAATGAATATTATGTAGTGAGAAATTTAAATTAAGTAATATACAAAACACCTTCAAAATAAATGGTATATAAAAATAGATAATACATATAAAAATTTGAAATTGATAATATATAAAAAAATTAAAGTAAATAATAAAACAATTGAAAATGAATAATACATAAAACAAGTTTAAAATAAATAATGTATAAAGTATTTTAAAATCTATAATGCACAAAGCAAATTAAAAATGACATATATGAATAATTTTAAAATAAATAATATATAAGTTAATTTAAAAATAATAAATAAGAAGTTTAAAATATATAATACGTAAAAGAATTAAAAATAGACAATATAATTATATTTTATAATAGTAACAGTTCAAGGGTAATATAAAGAGAGTTATTTGAAATACATAATATATAATGACTTCAAAATATAAAATAATTTGAAATAAATATATAACAAAACGATTTTTAAGAGAATTATAAATACATAAAAAACCTTGAAATAAACTATATGTATACATATATATAATATAAAAATATAAAATAAATAACTCATATAAAATAGATTAAGATAACATATGCACATAAAGCAAGTTAGAATAAATAATAAGAATTTGAACAAATAATACATTAACATAAGTTATAATAGATGTAAAATAAATAACATAAAAAAATATTTGAAATAGCATATAAATGAAATGTTTTTTTTTAAAAGTTAATAAATGGATTAAATAGATTTAGGACATGGTTGAAAACAAGTTAAAATTTGGGGTACAAAATTATAAATACTGGAAAGTTAATCAGGGACCTAATAAAAAACCAAAAGAAATCTGAAGGTTAGAATTAAAAAAACAAAAGAAAACAGGAAATGTGGCCCGATTGCGTGGAGTTGCGAGAGAGGAGGACTAAATGCATAAATTTCCCTTTTATGGAAAGTGCGCAGACCCCACCATACCAAACGGTGCCGTTTCAACACCATTATTTAAAACAAAGATTTTTTTTTTTTTGTATTTCATTTTCAGCCTCTTCTTTAAAAAAAAAAATAGAGAGCTCTTGGCTCTCTTTCCCTCCCCTCTTTCTCTTGGTCACCGAGGGCGCGATTTACCTCCGCACCGGCCGCCATAAGCGGTGGTCGGAGGTGCAATAATGGGCCCTTTAGCCCCTGTTTAAACGCGCCTGAAAGCACCCCCCTTTAGCCCCGAAAAGACCAAGGAGAGAAAACCCCCCTTTCCCATTTGGACTCGAGTCCGGCGAAAGAGAAGGAGGTTCCGATAGCGCGGTCTCGGCGTAGATCGGGTAAGTCCCCTCCCTTCTTTTTATTTATGTTTATTTCCGGATGTCTAAAGAAATAACAATCAAAAGAAAACAGAACATATGAATTTTAGAACTTGAAACGAAAATGGAAACTAAATCAACCTTTTGGTTTTCTTGCTATTATGTTTGCTTAATGTGCGTAAAAAAAAAAGGGGGTTTCTTTCGGCTTTTGTAGCCGAGTTTCAAGCTATTCATTACAAATATTTTATTTTTTTTCTTTGTCTTCTTCTGTTTGTTTGTTTGCTTGCTGCTTGCGTGTGATTTCTTCCTTGCAGGTGGTGTCAGACGCGTGAGGCCGGTGGTTGGTGGTGTGCGTGGTGGCCATTGGTAAGGAGTGGCGGCTGACAAGATGAGGCTAGGGTTAGGGCGTGTTCCTGAAATGTTTTGGGTAGTTGGGCTTTAGGGTTTTGATAATCTGAGCTAGTTTGGTAGTGGGCTGATGGGGTTTGGGTAGTTTGTAATTTGGGCTAGGTGTAATGGACTTTTGGACTTTATTGAATTGATTGAATTTGGGGTTTTATTTGTGTTTATTTGCCTGGGCCAAAATTGGCTACTGCACATATGATGAGTTAAAATGGATTATTTCTCATTTTGGTCCTTTAATAAATTAAAAATTTATAGTGAGACCAAAATTTAATATATTATTATATCAATCTAGTAAAAATTAATATTTAATATTTAATTACTTGAATTACAAAAATGAGGTTCTGAAACTGTATTTTTTGATACTACTGAATTTTGAGTCGTTACAAAAATAATTTTACACCAATAAATTAAGTTGTTGCTAAAACACATTTTATTTGAAAACAAAAAAAGTCATTGAAATATATATAATTAAAAAAGACTCTTTTTTTTAATTTCTTAGAGTATCTATTAGAGCGAATCCAGTAATTAATTTTTCGCATTCTGTAAGTCTATTAAAGAGTAGATGTTAGGCACGATTTTTAAAAACAATTTTTTTAATTTATAGAATCGTTGTGTATACCTTAGACAATGAAAATATACATAACAACTTGATTTTTATCATTACAATAAAATTTTAGCAACAATAATACGATATTTAGTAACAACTTTTAACTTCGATAATACCCATATTTTTTAGTGCGGCAACAATAAACTCAAAATCAACATATACACATGGCCAACGAACCTTTTGAAGATCAATGACCTGAAGCTTTCTATCCTAGATATCAAAATCGACCATATATGACGATGAAATCCCAAGATTTGAACAAAACTCAATGGACATCTAATTTCGTCTCTGAATTCACTTCATTCCTCCCTAAAATTTATGATAATGTTGAAAATCCCTACAAGGTTACCGCTTGCATTGCTTGGGGTTATAAATCCAAGTGGTATATGGGACAAAATCCGTATTCATCCATCACTATTGACAGCAAATACTAGGTGTGTGGCGGAGATTCATTGCCACCCGATTACTGGATTATATTCTCAAGTCCCTTAATTATTAGAGTCCTTTTATTTATTTACTAGTGTAAGTGGAAGACTTTAGTGCCAGTTTGGCGTTGATGGTTAAAAATAACTTCTAAAAGTTTAATTTCAAGAAAAAAGATTGTTGCTTGTTAATTAAATGCATTGATATAATATTTATTATTATTAAGGAACAATTTATATTAGGATAATTCTAAAATTGTAATTTTTAATATCAATAAAATAATGACACCTTATGAATTTTTAGAGACATAAAATTAGTATGATATAATATTCATCCATATTCAATATATTCTCTAATTCAATTTATTTAATATATTAAAGAAATTAGATTAAATAAATGTTTTTAAACGTTTTAACTAAAATTAAATTGAATTAAAAATTAGATTAAAATATATATTAAATATGAATTTACTTACTAAATATAATTACTATTTCTTTCTAACAGGTGACATTCACGTGCATACGTGTAGAGGCTGACATCACATATAAATCCAAAATAATAATTAAGTGCTGTAAAATGTCAAACACTTCATCTGGAAAAAATAATCAAACATTTCATTATACCCTTGTAGTGGCTGACATCACATATAAACCCAAAATAGTATTGCCATCAATGTCTGGCCAACTAAGTAGTTCTTTCTCCCAACGTTTGGCAGTTTCATGGCGGCTTCTTATAAGCCACCCACCAAGAGTTAAAAAGCTTAAAACATGCTAGTTTTTACGGCAAGATGGAAAACCATTTCATCTCGAACAGTCACATCTTCAATAGCCTCAGGACAAATCTCGAGAAACTTGAACAAAAGATCAACCTTTACAGTTTGAACAACTTGGTGCGAAGGAGTGAGGCCTTCCCTCCATTTCACACGATCAAGGCCTTTGTCAAACTTGAGGAGTCAAAGCACCGCTTGAGTTTTGTCATTTTGAGGAGCCAACTGCAGAGGGCTAAGCCTAGCTTGGTTTAACTTTCTTGCAATCATATTGCGAAGTGACCATTCATGCAGTGGTGAATTTTTCCGGCGAAGCTATGAGCTCAACTAAAAAAAGTGTGAGCTATTAAAGTTTTTGGTGAACCAATGCTGGTAGGGTTCACATATGCTGATATAGATGTTTTGTAATTAGTCTACTTATTGAGATTACTTGTAAAAGCAAGTAGAGTTAATATTGAATTGACATTTTTAAGTACCGATTTTACCTAATCAGTTATGCATAAGTTTTATCTTTATATTTTTAAAGTGTATTAATGGGGCTTGTTGAATTATCTGTAACCACTACACCTATATATTGTATTATAGTGTAAAAAGAATGATAATAAGAGAATTTGAAAGCAGTTCAAAAATTTTGCTAAGTATTTTCCTTGTTTTTCTCTATATTTGCTCTCTCAACTTCTCACTACAACAAAACAGTACTAATACGACACTTATATGGCAACACTTTCTTAAGTGTTGGGATAAACTGGCCAACACACGCTTTAGCTAACTTTTTGTATAAGGGTTGGGATATGCATGCTTAAAGCAACGCTTAAATAAGAGTTGGCTTTGTCTAGCCCTAAGACGACACTATTATGGCGACGCTTTTTTAAGTGTTGCGATAGACATGCCAAGATACGCTTTAGGCAACTCTTTGTATAAGGGTTAGGATATGTATGCCTAAGGCAATGCTTGAATAAGAGTTGGTTTTTGTGTAGTCCTAAGACGACACTATTTTGGCGACACTTTCTTATGTGTTGGGATAGACATGCCAATATACGCTTTAGGCAACTCTTTGTATAAGGGTTGGGATATGTATGCCTAAGGCAACGCTTGAATAAGAGTTGGCTTTTGTGTAGTCCTAAGACGACACTATTGTGGCGACACTTTCTTAAGTGTTGGGATATACATGCCAATATACGCTTTAGGCAACTCTTTGTATAAGGGTTGGAATATGTATGTCTAAGGCAACGCTTGAATAAGAGTTGGCTTTTGTGTAGTCCTAAGACGACACTATTGTGGCGACACTTTCTTAAGTGTTGGGATAGAGTTGCCAACTTATGTTTTGGCCAACTCTTTGTATAAGGGTTGGTATATGTATGCCTAAGTCAACGCTTAAATAATAGTTGGATTTGTCCAGTCCTAAGACGATATATATATATATATTCCTAAGTGTTGGGATAGACTTTCTGACATACGCTTTGGTCAACTTTTTGTATAAGGGTTGGGATATGTATGCTTAAGGCAAAACTTAAATAAGAGTCGGCTTTATCCAACACTATCCCTATGTACACTTTTGGGCTGACATTTTCCTAAGTCTTGGGATAGACTTGCCAACATACATTGTGGCCAACTCTTTGTATAAGGGTTGGTGTATGCATATATAAGGGGTTTAGGGTGTATGGTTTAGGGTTTAGGGTTTAGGGTTTAGGATTTAGGGTGTGGGGTTTAGTTAGGGTTTAGGATTAACAGTTAGCTTTGTCCAATATGTCTAAGGCATCACTTAATTAAATTGGCAAATTAAATATTGCTATTATATTGATCCATTTCTTTGGTTAAAAAGGTAAAAAATTAGGGCAAGAAAAATATCTTTTTTATTCTCTTTGGATAAAACGTTAATGCATTAATGAAATTTTGTAAAAAGGATCGAATTGTTAGATAAATTCTGAGCTTTTGATAAATGCTTTCTCTTTGAAGCAACAATTCCAAGCTTGACACATTGCATTTTTTGTATATTTACTTGAAGATTAAGAGTTAAATATTAAAGTCATAATGAAAATTTTAGTTCTTAATGTTTAATTTTTTTATCAATTTGGCTTTCATTTATTTATTTTAATTAAATCCAATTGATCTTAATCTTTTAAATTTGAAATGTAATTATTATCCTTTTAAAAAAAGTTAAATATCATTATTATTTTAATAAAAATTAATTAAAATGTGAAAATTTTAAACATGGTAATTATGCATGTTAATCCATGTTATTCATATTATTATTTTTACGAACTATTTGTATAATTTTTGAATTTTATTTTTATTTAATGAATAAACATTTTAAATTATTTCTTGATATGATATATATAATAAATGACTAAAAAATTTAGATTATTAACAATTTATTATTTTAGTTAACATTTTATGTTATAAAAATAAATTTACTCTTTTTAAAAATTGAGAATCAAATTTAACTAAAAAATGAAAGCTAAATTATTAAAATTTTCTAAAGTTTGAATACTAAATTTATTAGTATGATAATATTAAACAATAAAGAGTTTGGTTAAAGAAAGTAAAAAAAATTTGAATAATAAATAATTAGTAAAAAAAAAAGACTGAAATGATGCTGACATGGCATGGGTTAGTGGTCAATTGGTAAACTTATTTTCATTCTTACCCACAAAAAAGCATTTACTCCAAACTCTATTGGGCAAAGAAAACCAATTGCATCTGCCGTTCACAACCTGCTCCAGGCACTGGTGCATCTGCCGTTCACCACCTGATTCACCCACTGGTGTATCTGCCGTCCACCACCTGCTCCAGCTACTGGCATTTGACGATACCTTCTTTGAAAGCCTTTCTTACTGATTCCCTGAAATCCCTGACCCTGTAGTGGTAGAAGCTGGTGAATCGGTTTCAACTTGTTGAGATTTGTCTCAATCTTCATGGGTATGTATGGTTGATTCGGTTTTGTGTTAAATGATAAATGAGGTTGATTTTCTTTAATTTACAGTTTATATATATTTAGGGTCTGGCAATAGTTTTCAATTACTTGAACACTTGGCTGTTTTCATTTAATCTACAGTTGATATATAGTTAAAGCCACTTTCCTTGTACAAGTGCGGTTTGATAAATTTGGAATTTTGTTTTTGTTTTCCTTTTAGCTGAACCCATTACAGGGTTCTTTCTAAGGCATTCATGAATTTGTTGCTTTGGTTCTGTGTGTTTTGGGGCATTGTTTGCTTCCTTCTAATAGTTCTATCATTTGTTTGATCAAATGCAGCTCTGGGACTTCAGGCGGGTAGCCAAAGCTGATGCCTGTCATTGCTCAAGTTGCTAAGAAGTGGGAATTATTTCGTGGCTTGTACGAGTCTCCTATGATAAAGTAAGGAACCCATCCCTATTTTCTTCTAGTTTTTCTTTCATCTACTGTGAAATCACACTCTTTAATTATTCATCAATGGCTTGAACAAATATATAATCTGATCTTTAATTAAACTAGGAAAAATCCAGTAATACCCAAAAAAGTTTTATACTGTTTTTGTATAATCACTATTCAGAACTTAGTTTCACGAATTGTCATTCTCATACATGCAAATTAATCTGTTGTCATCATGGTGTGTTAATATCAACAACTTAATCAAATCCCCCATTCTTTTCCTCGAGACATTCAAAATTCAAAAATTGTTAATATATACATCGGATTTCATTGAAAACTGTCCATGCATTGCACATTTAGGCGACATGTAGCCACTAAAATCATACAACAAAAATGAAATAGTAAGAATAAGTTTGAAACCTATAGCAGTTTTCTCCAAACTTTGCATACCGAATTCTTACTATGTTCCAACTACACGTCTGGTATCCCCTTCCATTTGGTCTCCTCCAAATATTCTAGCCATGCTGAAATCAGAAATTTTCAGATTCATTGCATCATCTAGTAATACATTGCTCACTTTCAAATCCCTATGAATGACTCTTAACCTGGAATCATGGTGGAGATACAACATTCCTCGGGCAATCCCACAGATAATTTCCAAACGATTTTTCCAATCCAATAGTGATCTTTTTTAGTCATCTAAAATCAAAAGTCAAATTTTAAAAGGAATCATGCATAACTTAAAACAAAAGTTGTTAGCATATGTAATCAACAATTTGAAAGAAGACATACTGAAAATGATAAAGTCTAAGCTTTTATTTGGTAAAAATTCATGGATTAACATCTTCTCTTCACCCTCAACACAACATCCTAGTATCCTTACGAGATTCCTATGCTGAAGTTTTGCAATTAGCACAATTTCATTCTTAAACTCTTGTAGTCCCTAACTTGAGCAATTTGATAGTCTTTTCACTGCTATTTCTTTTCCATTTAAGAGCACACCCTGTAAATACAAAGAATTTTCCTTCAAGTATAGATAAGGAGTTTTATTGCATGTCCACATGTTTTTTTTAGAGAAAAACTACCTTGTAGCCAGGGCCAAAGCCACCTTGCCCAAGTTTATTATCAGAAGAGAAATTATTAGTGGCAGCGGCTATGGTGCCCAAATCAAAGTAGGGTAAATCTCCATTTCTTCTGCTCTCATCAATCTCTTTTTCACCTAAAGAGTCTTTGAATGAGGTAAAGCTAAAGATATTTTTGCTTTTTCTTGCTCTTCCTGCTGTCAATTCAATTGCAAATTATATCCTATGGCAACGATTAAAATTTGAATAAAAAAAAGCTAGTACAGAAAAAATGTGAGACGTACCTCTTCTTTGCCTTCTTAGAAAGCAACGCGAAAGGGCCATTAGTATGAGAAACACTACAGGCAAAGAAACTATTATAATCGCAAGCACTCCCCTGTTGTGAAGTAGACCTTTCTTTGTATACCGAGCTAACATGTTGCACATATGATTGCATACGAAAGAAATCAACTAAAAATTAGAACACAGAAAAAAAAAACAACACCACGATAGTAAATAAAAATCTTCAAAATGGAATTAAACCCAAAAGGTAGGGCATGATCTGTGAATGTATTAGATATTCAGAATCTAAAACTATTTTTAATTTCAACCAGAATATAGTACACAAAATATATGTAGAACATTGGCACATGTTATCTGCATATATTACTATATTTAAAGGAAAAAAACTAAACCTAATGTAATTTAAGAGGCCAAAAAGCTAACCAGCTCTAACATGAATTCAATCTATAATTAATTTCTCAAAATCTGCTTTATCTATCTGTCGTCTGCAGTTAATCTAATTTAACATTCTTATATGCATGCATGGGATTTGATGTGGTATATATCTAGAATAGTCAACATTGGTTAGCATTCAACAAAATGATGCCCCAAGGGACTTGACGAAGGAAATTTAACTTTTAATGTGAATTAGTCATCCATATAAAATATATTTTGTTTTATACCATTAATATTAGGTAGTTTTGGTTGCTGTTAGTTCACCAGAAAGCTCATCTCTTTTCATACATGAATCTTAGGATTAGGCATTAATAGATACTCTATTTTAATATTAATTACTTTAGCAGATGGTTGATAAAAGTTGGATGGATGCTCCAAGATTTAGCACCAATCACCTAGCTGGAATAGAAAGATTTCTATCATTTGCAATTAAAAAATCACTTTTTAACGGAAAAAATTATTGTCCATGCCATCATTGCAATAATAGGATATTGCATGAACCACATATTGTGGGTAAGCATCTTCATCTACATGGTATAATAAAAGAATACAAGCAATGGATTTTTCATAGAGAATCTATTGAAAGAACATTGGTGCAAACCAACCAAACAGTGAGAACTTCTCTGTCAATTTCTACTTGTGACAACGAAGCCAATTTAAGAGATCTCATAACGGATGCTCTAGGTATCAACATCCCAACTCTTAATGAGAGTTCTGATGGAGTTTCAAGAGAGTTTCAGAATAATGGTCGAGAGTATGATGTTAATGAGGCCCAAAGGACTGCTGAAAGAGAAACTACTCTTCTAGATGATTGTGATATTCCGTTTTATCCTGGTTGTGTCAAGTTCTCATGCGTCTCATTCTTACTTCGGCTTTACCACTTCAAAGCTCTTTATGGATGGTCAGCAAAATCTTTGACATGTTTATTGGAGTTTTTAAATGAGGCATTTCCAGATGGAAACACAATCCCGACTACATACTATGAAGCGAAGAAAAAAATTTCTGCACTAAATCTTGGGTATGTGAAGATTGATGCATGCCCGAATGATTGTATGGTATACTGGGGTGATGCTAGTAAAAAGATCAGTTGTGATGTCTGTAAAAGCTCAAGGTGGCAATCTTCTAATGAGTTGGATGCAGATGAACAAGTTGATGGTAGTTGTCGCCGTCCTAAGCCTGCGAAGGTATTACGGTACTTTCATTTGATTCCTAGACTTAAAAGATTATTCCAATCCTCTAAGACATCACAATCTATGAGATGGCATAGAGAAGGACGAACCAAATATGGTATATTGAGACATCCAGCCGATGGTTCTGCTTGGGATACGTTTGATAAGAGGTTTCCTAATTTTGCATCTGATCCTCGCAATGTTAGGCTAGGTTTGGCTAGCGATGGATTCAATCCATTCCGAACAATGAGTACAAGTCATAGTACATGGCCCGTACTTCTTATTCCTTATAATTTAGAACCTTGGGTATGCATGAAACAATCATCAATGATACTCTCAATGGTTATCCTTGGTGAAAAAGGACCTGGCAATGACATTGATATCTACATGCAGCCTTTAATTAAAGAGTTGAAGCAATTGTGGATAGGAGTTGATGCTTTTGATTCATCAGCTTCCTAATCTTTCACTTTACGGGCTTGTCTTCTTTGGACAATCAATGATTTCCTAGCTTACACTAATCTTTCAGGGTAGAGTAAAAAGGTCGTGTTGCTTGCCCAGTATGTGCTGAAAAAAACTAATTCTCGATGGCTACGGTATGGTCGGAAGTTTTGCTATATGGCTCATCGTCGATGGTTATCAGCTGAACATCCATTTCGAAAATAGAGTCGTGAATTCGATGGTACTATAGAGTTTGGGGTAGCTCCTACACCATGATCCGGGGAAGATATCTTAAGGGAAGTTGAAAGTGTCAATTTCATTTATGGAAAAGGCCAAAAAAGGGATGAGAAGAACTAGATGAAGGGTCGGTAGAACTCGATGTAGACGAGGGGTGTGATTTGTTTAACAACTTTGAAGAATTGGTGGTAGAGGGAGATGAAGCAAATCTCATAAATCAATATGAGACTTTATGGAAAAAGAGGAGCATATTTTTCGACTTGCCTTATTGGCGTTACAATCTACTTCGACATAACTTAGATGTCATGCACATCGAGAAAAACATATGTGAAAATGTCGTTGGCACCCTTCTAAATCTCTCGCGCGGTGGGAAAGATAATATCAAGGCACGCAAGGACCTACAAGATATTGGCATCCGAAGTGATCTTCATCCAAAAATGAGAAATAGGAAAGAGTACATACCGTAAGCATGTTACGCTCTTGCATTAAAGGAAAGAGATATTTTTCTTTCCATTTTGAAAAACTTGAAAGTACCCGATGGTTATGCATCAAACATATCTTGATGAATGAATTTGAAAGAGCACAAGTTGAGTAACCTTAAAAGTCATGACAGTCACATTTTCATGCAAGATTTGCTTCCTATATGCTTAAGAGGAGTTGTAGAAAAGAAGGTGCTAAGTGTTATTACAAATCTATCAGATTTCTTCAAAAGATTATGTGCAAAAAGCCTTGATCCACAAGAAGTTGATCAACTTCAAATACAAGTCGTGTTAACACTTTGTGAAATGGAGAAAATATTTCCTCCAAGTTTCTTCACAATCATGATTCATTTGATTATTCATTTGCCGACGGAGGTTAAGCTTGGTGGACCTGTTCAATATAGGTGGATGTACCCGATCGAAAGGTATATGAAATATATCAATAATATTTCATAATATTATATTTTTATTATTTGAATATAGTATAGAATAAGTATGTAAAAATAAATACATGTGATGTAGGTATCTTATGGGATTGAAAGCTTCAGTGCGAAATAGAACTTATCCCGAAGGTTCCATTGCTAAAGGGTACATAGTTTCAGAATGTCTTACATTTTGTTCCCGTTATTTTTCTGATGTTGAGACTATATTTTCCCGTCCTCCGAGGAATGATGGGAATATTCAAAAACGATACATTTTCTCTTCTAAAGGACGTCCAATTGGCACCATGAACACAAAGATATTGGACATGCGGTTTCTTGCGCAAGCAAACCGCTATGTTCTATTGCATAGTGATAAGTTATCGCCATACCATCAGTGAGTTTCCTGAGGAAAATTTTGTCATTCGATTCTTTTTCTTAACCAATAGACAAATAAAGTTATCGCATAATGCGTATACATTTTGACAACATTTTTCGCAAAATATTGAATATATTATAGGGAATTTTTGGAGACTGAGCGAGCTGTTTATGGTGGCATTCAAATTAGTAAACACACAGAAGACAAATGGTTGGTTGAAAAGTTCTCAACATGGCTTGCGAAACAGGTAAATTATCACTATTAAAATAAATTATTGTATTATTTATGTAACGAGGGAACATTGTAGAAATTTGATCATAGAATAAGAATTAATTGATTTCCTACTATATGGTTAGATTCCAAATATGGAAGTTGAACAAGTTGATGCTGATGTAATTGCTCTTGCTCGAGGATCGCATAAGGTGGTTTTCACATATGATGGGCTTATAATTAATGGTTTTAGGGTCCATACTAAAAAACTTGAGTAGCATCGTATGACTCAAAATAGTGGCATGATGGTTTTTGCTGACGGAAGCAACTATTATGGCACATGCATTGAAATTATCGAGCTAAACTATTATGAAAGGTTTTGGGTTATCATGCTTAGATGTGATTGGGTGAATATTAAATCTCCTAAGGGTATGAAGAATGATACAAATGGTTTTATTATGGTGAAATATGAAGAATGATACAAATGGTTTTATTATGGTGAAATTTTCTGAGCTTATCCATACAGGGAATCGTGATTCAGACGATCCATACATACTGACTTCTCAAGCGAAACAAGTATTTTATGTCTAGGATGGCAAGAATGAAAGATGGCTCCATGTTATCGGAATAAAGCCAAGAGATTTGTTCAATCTAAGTGTTGAAACCCCTGTAAAAGATGATAAATATCCGCAGTGTGATTATCATATTATAACTTAATAATTTTAGTTTTAATTTGAACAAGAATGATGTTTTGAAGTGCAAAGATTTACTGTAATTGACATTTTGATTGCAGTATAGTAGAATGATTTGTTTTCTTGTACCGTTGCATTTTGTGTTGTATTTGCTGGCTTGATATAGCCATTTTGGTGTACCATGCAATGTTCATTTCTTACATATGAAAACTTTTACTGGAAAGGGATAGAAGGAGCTATTTTTCGTTTAAACATTGAAGATTTTTGCATGTGTTAAATTATGTAGGTCTAAAATGCATTCAGCATGGTAGGGGTCTCAAATACTAATAAATCAAAAAATATTTGGATTCCCGAAAATGAAAGCAGCCCCAAAAGCAAATTATAATCTCTATTAATTTTGTTGATCTTTGTAATTTTCTTCTTTTCGTTTAATAATACACGATAAAGTTCTAATTGAGGGCGTTGATTTCA
Source organism: Gossypium arboreum (assembly GCF_025698485.1). NCBI lineage: Eukaryota > Viridiplantae > Streptophyta > Magnoliopsida > Malvales > Malvaceae > Gossypium > Gossypium arboreum. Next base: position 125,054,591 of record NC_069079.1, on the reverse strand, counting down.
TTAGGAAAGATGTCAGTTGGTTTTGTTCAAGATTACTGAACTTTTTCATAACCCTGAGCCTCGGCAGCATTCTCGGGAGCCAACTAACCATTAATTCTTTACTTAATAGCATTAGTTGAATATTAGATATGCTTGCCCGAGTTTAATTTTGATACAAGTGGATGAGTTATTGATCTGCTCTATGTACTTTACTCTCTGATTTTACAGGCTAAGTATCCCTCAGCACTATCATCTTTTGAGCTAATTACAAATTTTGCCAAAGGCAATAGAATGGCATTGTTTTTGGATTATGATAGGACTCTTTCACCAATTGTGGACAACCCAGATTTTGCCTTTATGTCTATTGATGTAAGAATAAATGGTTTGCCTGACAAAACCATATATAAAATCTTTTATTTAAAATTCCTCTCTTTTTGGTTGCTCATGATAGACTAACCAAAGCCTTTTATTCAGATGCGAGCTGCTGTAGCAAAAGTGGCAAAATACTTCCCAACAGCAATAATTAGTGGAAGAAGCCATAACAAGGTGATTTAAGGATCATGTTTTTTAATAATTTTTTGATCAAAAAGTATTTTAGTAATTCTGACATCCTCCTTGCCACTGTTTTTCATGCGTACTTATCCAACTGCCACCTTCAATATATTTAGATTATTTTATGTGTTTGATTGCCTCTTTGCTGGGTTTTAGTTTTGACCATATCTTGTTCTATGCCCTTGTATATTCAGGTATATGATTTTGTAGGACTAACAGATCTCTATTATGCGGGAAGTCATGGAATAGACATCATGGGTCCTGTTAGGAATTATTTGATGATCCTCATAACTGCATTAGATCTACTGATAAGCAGGTTTGGGGCTTCAAATCTCTTAATATTTTTATTCCCTATGACTCTGCAGTCTCTCTTAAATTATATCTTAATCTTGTTTCTCTTTAATGCACAGTGCAAAGGAGTAAAGTTATTCCAGCCTGCTAATGAATTCCTACCTATGATTGACGAGGTATATATGTCTCCCGAGTGCCATACTTTGAGCCCTTCTCCTTTTCCTCTTTATTCTAATGTGGAGTTTCATTCATTACAGGTTTTTAACTCACATGTTAACAGCACCAAAGAAATTAAAGGAGCAAAAGTTGAAAATAATAAGTTCTGTGTCTCTGTCCATTACCATAATGTAGACGAGAAGGTAGATACTTTCCTTGGTATAAGAAATATTTTATCTTTTGGAAGTGATGCTCAGTGGTATGTCCATTTTCCTTGCGTACTTTATTAACACATTCTTATATTTGTTTCCAGAATTGGAAAACAGTTGCAGAATGTGTTCATGATGTCATCAGAAACTACCTTCGGCTGCGATTGTCTCATGGTCGGAAGGTGATCTTTAAAGACAATATGATTCTTCTATTTTTGACTCATTTTCTGCTTGTAGCTTGTGCTAGATATGTATGTTGTGATTTCTATTTGTGTTATTTTATAATATTATTCTTTTATTTTTTAAAAATTTATGCAATTAGGTTTTAAAGGTACGGCCTGTGATCAACTGGGATAAGGGGAAAGCTCTCACATTTCTACTTGAATCACTTGGTAAGTATGTTTTCTAGACTGTCTTCTTATTATTTATTATTTTCACTGTCATGGCATATGTTGTTTTTCATGCATAATAATGAATTAATAGTGAGCAAAATCAAATGCTTTAGGGCTTAGTAATCATGATGATGTACTTTCCATTTATGTTGGAGATGATCGGACAGATGAAGATGCATTTAAGGTAAGATATAAATCACAACACCATTGACACTCTTGAGAGTTGTGTATGTGTTCAAAAATAATTAACAAAAACAAGTTCATTGGTTTAAAAACAGGTTCTGAGAGAGGGAAATCTAGGATATGGCATTTTAGTATCATCCGCTCCAAAGGAGAGTATTGCTGTAATTGACACTAGTAGAGCTGCCTTTCTACATTGTTATCTGAACAATGGAAATTATGGTTGTGGTCTATCTGAATGTAACTGATATATGAACATGGGTGGCTGCAAGTGTAAGCACGTCTTCCTTATTAGATAAATTATTTATTAATTGCAGTATGGTATAGTTTGCTTATGTTGTGAATGCTGTGAATACAAGAGTGTCTTTTTGCATATGATTTCCATGAGTGCAGTGATTATATTTTGGACTTAGATCACATACGGTGACATGATAAAATTTTTGGTAAGGATACTCCCTTATTGTTTTGTTTTTTTGGGCCTGATTTGGTCTTTTTATTTATTTCCTTAGCCTGTTTTTATTTGTTTTGCTTTTTGGGCTTGATTTGGTCTTCTTGTTTATTTTTCTTTATGTTTTTTTGGTTTATTAAGTTTGTTTAGGCCCTGCTTTTAATAAATTGCAGTGATTATTTTCAACAGTATATAAAAACCAATAGAGTGGACATTTTCCATCTTTTTTACTTTGAATTTGTCGGCCAAACCCTAAAAGTTAAAAAAAAGGTAAGTCAATAAAGAAGCAAACCTTGCTCCAAATTTTCGATAGGTTTCAAGTTTCCCGGCAAAAGGAAGTTGAAAATTCAGATTTTTCCCAGTTTTTCCTCCTTCTCAAAACCCATGACTTTTTCAGTGCTTTGCTGGGTGCTTCATCGTTGACCATTACCACTTTGTTTTCTAGGAAAATGAATCGCAGAAAGAGAACATTAAAAGATGTACGGTTCTCTACGAGGGGTTCTTCGACAGGTTCGAACACCTTGGGAAGTGCTACTACCGATAGTCAAAGCACGAGAGATGGAACTCCAACTCAATCAGCAGAAGAAGTACCTGCAACTCCAGCTGGTACCTCTATTGCATTCTCACTTATTATTTATCTGCTTTTAAACTAGTTTATTACCTTCTACTGGTATTTATTCTTTCTCTGGTACTTGTTCTTTCTCTGATTATGTGTATTATAATTAACCTTGTTTAATTTATTTCCAAAGTAGAAAAAGAATAAGAAGTTGGCTTTTGTAGAGGGACCTGTTTGTTTTTGCGTTACAGTAATTTTCTTCGCACTTATAATCATTTTTTTAATGTGAAAAATTAAATCTAAAGTCCCAAGTGCTTTTCTTTTTCCATCCTTTATTGCGTGACTGAGTTCCTCTGCTGGAATTTGCTAATAAAAGTGGAATAAGCAAATAAAAACGTTTTTAAAATTGTTTTAAAGAAAGCTGATTTTTTTTATTTGCTTGAGGCATAGATTCTAAGTGGTATTTTAAAAATATTACGTAAATTGGTTTAACAAAATTAAAAGTATAGATGATATGAATAGTAAAAATCATAATTAGCTTTATCAAAGTACACTGGATCCAGTGCAAGTATAAATGAAATTTTTTCAATAAGATTGATGAGATTTTGTTGTTTAAGATATTAAATTTGGGAATGATGCAATATTTCAGAAATAAATTTTAAATTGACCAGCACTATTCTTTGGTATTTTTTCAACTAATGTACTTTGTGTTTGGTTTTTTGCCCCACTGATCTTTCTATTTGTTACCATTTGTCGCTGCTATTCTTTTGCACTTCATTATTATACGGATTTTTTATTCTGTTTTCTTTCCTTCATAGATTCCTGTTTGTCTTCTACTGCACTATACTTTTTCAACATGATGGGTTGTTAAACATGTTCCAAAAAAATTAGTAGGATTACATAGATTGGGTTTACTGGTTTGGAGTTGAGATTAGAAAAGCTTATGCAGTAGCTCTAATTGCTCCTTAGTGAGTGGCAGTGTTCCCAGAGAAGCTTGTTGCCCACATTCCTCATTGGTCATTTGAAAGGCCTAGCTGTCTTCTAGTTGGCCAGTTTTGTATAGATCTTTTAGCAAGCCTTTTAGGTGTGCGAGTATTATTCTTTCTGTAAAAATCACACCACAATATCTTTTTCTTGTCATCTTAATTTTCAGCAACAAAAATGGCAAGAGTCTGTTCTTTGATTCCAAATTGGATATGATTTTAGTATAACATTCTCCCTTGTTTCTTCTCACCTAATTCTAGAGAAGGTTTCTCACATAATATTGGTATTTTTTTTCCTTTTTTTACCATATTCATAATTTGCTCCTGCATTATATTTATTTTTTCACATCGATACATAATTTTTTTTTTGATTTTCATATCTAAAATATAATTGTTACTTTTGATAGAGACTACTAAGGGTACTAAGAGAAAGCGAGGGCCTACAAACATGAAAGATATATGGAATCTTCAACCTGGAACTCGTATAGTAGTAGATGCGAACTAATATGGCTAGCCTATTGGGATGGAAGCGTCCAAATTGTCTGAATTTCTTGGTACAATTGCAAGGACTGGTTCTATCTGTCCTTTGAATACAAAATATTGGAAACATCTTTCTAAATATGTGTTGGAAAACATATTGAGAATCGTTCATGTATGTAGCACATAATCATTTTCTAATTTAATTTATTGCAATAATTTTGCATTATTTGAAATTGTATGTAATGAGTACTTGTTACACTATTTTGTTATATGTGTAGGAAAAATTTGATCTCCAAGGTAAGGTGGAGGACTCTGACATCCTCTCACATGTTGGAAAACTCCGGAAGGAGTTTAAATCAACTTTGAAAACTAGATACTACAAAGAGATGGTCCAAGAAGGTCGATCGATTGAAGAAATATCAGAAAACAATCCTCCTGGTGTGCATGATGATCAATGGAAGTGGTTAGTAGACCGATGGGAAACACCACAAGCTGCGGTATGCACTTTTATTACACTAAATATCCCATTTTGCTTGCTTCCAATTACTATATGATAAAAGTAGTGCATAAATCTGCATATGTTGAACGATTCATAATAAACTTAGCTTTCCTATTACTCTTAAATTTTTTCTCATTAATTTAAACAATAGGCACAATCAGAAAAGGTGAAAGAATCTCGAACAAAGGTGCGTTACGCACACACTGCTGGTCGTATAGGATATGCGACCCTCAATGCACAGTTTGTAAGTATTACATATTAATCAATATGTAACTTATATTAATTATTCTGCACTCATTGGTGAATATTGTTAACAATTATTGTTTTATTCTATAATAGCCTGAGAAGGAAAATTGTGAACCGTTGCGTTTGGAGCAGTTTAGATTTCAACATTTGCGCAAATATGGGACTAACAATTTCAGCAGTGATGCAGCAGAACAAGTTTATGTAAGAAACAAATGTGTATTATTTATTTATTTATATTAATTTTGAAATCAAATTTTTTTTTCAAAATACATTTTTCTAATTAAAGAGAACTGTAGGATGAAGCATGCAAGATGGTTAAAGACTCTATGCCAATACCTGAGAGTTCTTCCACACCTCAAGATAATGTTGCAATAGAAAACGAGGTCTATACACAAGTGTTCGCCCCTGGCAAGAATGGAAAAATGTTGGGATATGGACATGGGATAACCAAATCCAGGTTGTTTGGCTATGGGTCAGTCACTCGAGGAAGCCAATTTGCATCGGTCATCAGTACATTAATTGAAGAGATGAATGCTAAGCATGTCGAGCAAATACAAACAATTCAAGCCGAACAAACAGTTCAAGAGAAAACTCTACTAGAGGAAGCAAAATCTGGATTTTGTATGGAGGTTACGGAGCGAGAAGCTCGTTTGATAGCTGAGGCAGAAGAAAGATTTATGAAATTAACTGAAATTCGAGAGGCAAAGTTCATGGATATGTTGGATGCTCGTGAGAAAAAGTATGAGGCTCTCATCAATGAGTGTATGGCGAAGGGAATGTCAAGTAAGTTACAAGGTTTTTCATAGTAAGCATAGTAATGTGACTATTTTATAACTAAATTGTCAATAAGTTTGTTAATGGTTTAATAGACATTGATTGTTGTAATTGAATGCTGGGTTTTTATTTGATGTCTTCATTGCTTGCTCAACTAATAATTAGTAGATGTACTGATGAATATTCTTTATTTAGCTTCAATTTATGGTTCTTTGATTAATATTAAAATATTCTTCCCATGTCTTCATGTTGTTTCTCATCTTACTCGTATAAATACAAAATGTACATTGCTATTTTTGCAGTTGAATTTCAAAGTAGCCGACTTGATGATAAAGCCTTTAGTTCGGATGATGATGAATGAGGCTTGCTGCATATTATGCATTACATATATATGTTATAGTGGTTGATGAATGCAGTTTTCTCATAATTTTTTGGTGCCATGGGAATCAAGTCGACAAAATGTTTTGTATAATTTTTTGATATCATGGGAATCAAGTTGACAACATGTTTGCAACGTGTTGACTGTTTCTATTAGGATGTTGTATAATTTTTTGATATCATGTGAAATATGTTGGCAACATGTTCTCAACTTGTTGACTATTAGGATTTTGTATATAAATTACATTATTCAATGATAATTTTTATTTATATGATCTTTTTATGTTAATTAATTGTTCAATTAATATTGATTCAAACTTTTCCAAACCCAATGCATACAAATTTGCTCATATTTCACCAAAATAGGCTCTTAAAAATCAGGGAAAATGTTGTAAAAAAAAGTTGCTTTAGATGGGTTTATCCCAACTTTTTTTAAGTTACATTAGAAAAGGTCTATCCTAACCTTTTTTAGTGTTGCTGTAAATAGGTCTATCCCAACATTTTTAACGTTGTCTTAGATAGGTCAATACCAGCCTTTTATAAAAGTTGCCTTAGACGAGATTTATCTCAACCTTTTTAAGGTTACCTTAGATGGGTTTATTACAACCTTTTTTAAAAGTTGCCTTAGACAAGGTCCATCCCAACCATTTTAATGTTGCCTTAGATGGGTCTATCCCAACATTTTTTAAAGGTTGCCTTAGACATGGTCTATCCCAACTTATTTAAGGTTGCCTTAGATAGGTCTATCCCAACCTTTTTTTATAAGTTGTCTTAGACAAGGTCTATCCCAACCTTTTTAAGGTTGCCTTAGACGAATCTATCCCAACAGTTTTTAAAAGTTGCCTTAGACAAGAACTATAGCAACCTTTTTAATGTTGCCTTAGCAAGGTTTCTCACAATATTTGAAAAGGTTGGTCTTGACTAGGTCTATCCCAACCCTTTTCAAGGGTCGTTATTGATTAAGCCTTTCACAACTCCTAAATAAACGTCGGCTTATGTTGACTTATACCGACACTTTTTCAAAAGCGTCGCTGACCCTATACCAACTGCAGTATATACAACCTTTTTGAAAGCATTGGAAGAAGTGTCACGAAACCTATGCCAACCTTTTTTGCTTCGTTTTAAGTTAAAAAAAGTGTCACTGTAGGGTTATTCTATTGTAGTGTCTCTAAACTCTAACAAATCGATAGTTAAGAACATCAAACGATGATATTTAGTTGTTTGGCAACTAAGAAAACTTGCCACGTGTTAACGATCACTTAGCTAGGCTGTTAGTCAGTTAATGAGCTGTTAATACAGCTAAGAGTAGTTAGGAACAGTGTTAAAATGTCTATAAAAACAGATTACTAATCTGAATGTTGTCAAGCTAGTTTTCAAGATTCAACAATAGAAATCAATATCAGATTACAAGTTCTTCATCTTCTCTATGAATTTCTTCTTCTTTAGTCATCTATTTCAGTTATATTACCTAGTTTCTAATATGGTATCTTTTGCCAGTTAATCTTGGGATCCATGGCCACTACAAATTTCGCTGATTTCACCTCGGTTGAGCCAACTATTGCTGTCTTTAATGATGATCGTGTAGTCAACTCATTTTCGCGTCATGACGTTGTCAAGATTGCCAATGAAACCTACATACAATGGCAACAAAAATTAAGGTTAATTCTTGATGGATATGAACTCCTCTGGTTCCTTGACGGCACATTACCTCCGCCATCTCGGTTCATCCAAACTCCTGATGGATCTTTAGCTCAGACTCTATTGGCTCCTCTTTAAATAATAGGATCGACTTTTAACTTCGTGGATTCTTTCCACAATCAGTGTGCCACTGTTGTCCTTATTCATAGAAACTAGATTGGCGCGCGACATCTGAACCATGGTAATGGATCTTTTTCTGGCCGACACGGGTGCCAAATAGTCTCACCTCCGTCATGAGCTACATTCGTTAAAGAAAGGTAATATGACTATCAAAACTTACGTTGCTAGGGTTAAAACTCTCTGTGTTCTTCTTGAGACTTTAGGGTCGCAGATCTCGAACAAAGAGAAACTGAAGATAATATTTGTCAGATTACCATCAGAGTTCAAGGGTGTTGTCTCCTTCACCTCTATGTCGACTGGCCCTATTTCCCTCCAACACATTGTTAATGCTCTCGTGGAGTGCGAAAGTCAACATCACCACGCGATTCAAAAGATCTCTATACATGCGAACCTTGTTGAGTCCGCACTATCGTCTGTGGCAGAAGGTTTAGTCCGTGGCGATCGCTCATCTCCTCGTGGTCGTGGAAGAAGCTTTCAACCCCGTATACAATACCAAATTTGCAATTGTTTTAAGCCCTTGGTTCAACGATGTTACTACCGTTACCATTGGGAGTCCAATCTCTCACAGTCGCTGCCTCCAATCCTCCATCACGAGCTGAATGAGAAAAAAAGAAAGTGATGAATGGGGTTCTCCAGCAAAGACACATAGGTTTGGCTATTATTCCTATCACAGTCAAAATCAAGAGGTGAGTCTTGGTCAAAATCAAGTGCACTTTAGTAAAAATCAAGTAAATGGTTTGGCAGGCCATTATAGCAATCAAGTGGCACATGGGCCGACCTATGGCTATGGGTCCAATGCTCATAATTTGGCAAATATGCCCAGGCCTAATGGGCCGATTGTAATTAGGAATGAATTTGGGCATCCAAATGGCCTGCCTCTTGGCCATGGACCATATAGTAAAGAAAACTATATACCTAGGTTGAATGCTCCGTTCGTTTCAAGTGGGCCAACCATGAACCATGTACAAGTAGGTCCTTCATGGGATCTCAAGCTGAATATTGGACCAACGGGTAGTGTCTCGATTCCTTGGCTCATAAAACTACGAGCCCGAGTATATTAAGGATCTGACCCGTGCATTGAGCTTTCTCGAGTTGGTGATCTACATGCCTCTGACTATTCTGATCCTTCTGGATTCCATGTCAACACTGCCCAAGTGGGATCCAATGATGGTGTAAATGACTCATACATTCCGATGTCAGTTGGTACCACATCTTGGTACCCTGACTCTAGTACTAGCCATCATGTTTTTCGTGAACCGTCGGTACTCCGCGACACCGCGCCATACTCAGGTACGTCTTCTCTTCTAATGGGTGATGGAACCCCTGCTAAAATTGTGTCAGTTGGTACTAGTAGTTTACCTACTCTGTTTAAGCTGCTCTATTTGTCTAATGTGCTGTGTGTGCCGAGTATATGAAAGAATCTCTTGTCAGTATCTCAGTTTGCTAATGATAACGATGTATTTTTTTGAATTTCATCCAACACATTGTGTAATAAAGGACATCAAGACCTAGGAAACTTTGCTGAAGGGCCACATTCATGACGGGTTATATCATTTTTTGGTCCCTACTGAGGCTCTGTTTCTTGCTCATACGAAGTTCCAAAATACGATCATGGAATGTCTTGTGCTTGCTTTGTGGCACAATCATCTTGGTCACCCATCTGTTTCTGTTGTTAAGAATGTTTTACAAAAATGTAATATTGCTTTCAATAACTGTTGTGATGGTGGTGTATGCACCGCGTGTCAAACAGGGAAATCGCACAAATTGCCTTTTCTATATCGACGACTGTGTATCAACCATTTGAATTAATTATTTCTGATCTTTGGGGACCCAGGGCAGTTGCATGTGAGAATAAGTGGTATTACGTAACATTTATTGATGAATGCACTAGATTTATGTGGGTTTATCTTCTTAGTCAAAAATCTCAGGCGATAGAATGCTTCATGCTATTTTAGCAGCTAATCAAAATGCAGTTTGGTAAGACCATCAAACAATTTCAGAGTGACTAGGGTAGAGAGTACCAGACTTTTACAAAGATCCTAGCGTTTCAAGGAATTGTTCATCAGTTGACGTGCCCGTATACTTCCAAACAAAATAGATTAGTTGAATGCAAACATCGTCACATTGTGGAAGTGGGCATCACGCTTTTGGCCCAAGCAAATTTATCCATGGAGTACTGCGACTATGCGTTTTGCTATGCAGTTCATATTATAAATTGCCTTCCAACTCTGGTTCTACAAGGACAGTCTCCCTTTAATGCCCTATATGGTCAAGATCCCACCTATGACCACTTACGGGTTTTTAGATGTTGTTGTTATCCGTTTTTACAACCGTTTGCGACACATAAATTGGAGTTTTGGTCACAACCTTCCACCTTTCTGGGCTATAGCACTCAACACAAAGGATACCAATGTCTTCTACCAAATGGTAAGATAGTTATTTCAAGACATGTTGTGTTTGATGAGACTAAGTTTTTATTCTCTAAAGTTTACTGCAAAGGTCCGGTTCTGGAGTCTAGTGTGACTATCTCAACAACTGTTCCTCTATTTCAAGGAGTCTCATCTCGCTCTGTGGCACCCTCTACAAAATTACCGGCTTTGTTATTTCCGTCAAGATCATCTCCAGCTGGTCTTAATAGTGCTAGTCCTCTAACTAGTGATATTTTCGGATTGTCTTTGGCTGGTCTTAATACTGCACATGAGTTGAGTTCTCTGACTGGTGATTATATCGAGTCCGCACGGTTTATGGAAGACGCTCCCTCGGTATCTCGTGCTTTGAACCACATGCTAGCTAAAACCAACACTCATCCCATGGTGACTCATGCTAAGGGAGGTATTTTCAAGCCTAAAGTTATGTCCGTTGAAGCCATAGAACCATCCACAATTGTGGAAGCATTTTCTACTGCTGAATGGCGGGCTGCTGCCCAAGCAGAGTTTGACGCTCTTCTTCGGAACTTCACTTGGGAACTAGTTCCTCTACCACCAGATCGCAAGGTTATTGGGTGTAAATGGTTGTTCAAGATTAGAGAAATCCTGACGGTACCATTTCCAGGCGAAAAGCTAGATTGGTAGCCAATGGGTGTTCTCAGTTCCTGAGTGTGACTTCAAGGAAACTTTTAGTCCTGTTATGAAGCTTGCTACTATTTGTGTTATTCTGTCTATTGTTGTTTCTAGAAGGTGGCCCTTTCGACAGGTAGATGTAAATAACACATTTTTGAATGGTGGACTTGACACTGAAGTGTTTATGCAACAACCTCCAGGTTATGTTCAGTATGACTCGATTGGCAAGCAGCTTGTATGCCGTCTGAGAAAGCTTTATATGGTCTTCGTCAGGCCCCTCGCGCCTGGTTTGAGAAGCTGAAACAGTTTCTTATGTCTATTGGTTTTGTCATTTCAAGGTCTGATGATGCATCCTTGTTTGTACAAGTCAAGTCTGAGTCCACTCTCTATGTCCTGGTATATGTTGATGACATTATTATCACTGGAAACTTGGCTACTACCATTGATTATTTGTTTGATTGTTGAATGATGAGTTCTCGCTCAAGAACATGGGTGATCTGCACTATTTTCTTAGGGTTGAAGTTACTCTATCCTCCACAGGGAGTTTACATATTTGTCAGGCTAAATACATACGTGATATCCTTGACCGAGCATCAATGGCAAATGCAAAGAGTGTTAACACGCTGATGGTTAGCTCGTCAGCTATATCCAAAGACGATGGTGAATGCTTGGAGGATTCGACTGAACATAGGAGCCTTGCGGGTGCGCTACAGTACGTTGTGCTTACTCGTCCAGATATTGCGTTCTCTGTGAACCGAATATGTCAATTTATGCACAAACCTACCAATGTTCACATGGCTGCTCTAAAACGGGTTTTGTGGTATCTGAGTGGCACCATTGATTCTGGGGTTGTTTTTCGACCTTCTGATCGATTATCTCTGAATGTGTATGCCGACGCAAACTGGGGATTAGATTTTGACGACCGCCGGTCCACTTCAGGGTATTGTGTTTATTTTGGATCCGTTCCTGTCTCATGGGGGCCTAAGAAGCAACAAGTGGTCTCCAGGTCTACGGCTGAGGTAGAGTACATGAGTTTTGCCATGACCACTAGTGAGGTTACCTAGTTGCTTTCACTACTTCATGAAATACAACTCAAGTCAACTGATACTCCTAATGTTTGGTGTGATAGCTTAGGTGCAGTCACTGTTGCGGTTAATCTTGTATTACATTCTAAGTTCAAGCACGTTGAGCTGGACCTATTCTTTGTACGTGAGAAAGTAGCGGATGGGTCAATTATTGTTGGTGAGGTTCCGGCTTGTGACCAAGTTAATGATATTTTCACCAAGCCACTATCGGTGACATTTTTTTCTCGATTTCGAACTCTTCTCCGAGTCTTACCCGTCGAAAAGCGAGATGAATGTTAAGGATCACTTAGCTAGGCTGTTAGTCAGTTAATGAGCTGTTAATACAATTAAGAGTAGTTAGGAACAGTTGGTAAAAGTGCCTATAAAAATAGATTACTAATCTGAATGTGGTCAAGCTAGTTTTCAAGATTCAACAATAGAAATCAATTTCAGATTACAAGTTCTTCATCTTATCTATCAATTTCTTCTTCTTTAGTCATCTATTTTAGTTATATTACCTAGTTTCTAATACCACGAAAGTAAATAGAAACATAAACTTGAACTTTCATTATTCCGGAACTCACATATTTCGGCAAACTATCGCTCAGCTTATATACGAACTGAGAGAAACTGTTTGCTAGTGTCGGCCATGCAAGGCATGCACACATGCATACATACGCAACAACCCTAACAGCCTTTATTCTATAAAAACTTGCGAAATAAAAGCTCATATATCATAAATGAAAAAAACTAAATTTATTAAATTTATCCTTCAAGTTATTTTAAATTAAAATTGAATTTGCATATGAAATAATAATCAAATTGTAATCACTCCCTTAGCTGTTTCACTTTACCTTTATAACGATGAAAGTTCTTCCCCCCTCCCCTTTCCTCAAATTTATTCACTTAATCGGATCTCTCTCACTGTTTTGCCCATTGTGGACCGGAACCTCATCGGTCCAATCCAACGTAGAATTGCTATCTAGTGACAACTTGGTCTTTCTTTCGATTTTATTTTGTTTTTGCTGGTTTATTTTAAGGCTTGAAATAAACTCAACATCCTTAAAAGAAGATAGAATTTTTTTCGCCCACGTTTTATATTAGGTCAATTTTTTGATCGTGTAAAATTATAAAATAAAAATTAAATGTTAAAATATACTTTTAACTCCTTGTACACTTTTGTATATTTGAAATTTAATTAGTCATCTACTTTTATTTTTAGGATTTAATCTTTCTATCTTTTAAATTTAAAATTCAAGTTTAATTGTTAGTATTTTAACATTCTTTCTATTAAATTCTTTAATGTGAAGTTCAATGTTTTAATCAATTAACATCAATAATGTTTTAATCAATTAACATCAATATTGTTACGAATGTAAATCCTGAATTAAAAGGTAGAACATACAATTCTCGTATGGTCCCAAGCCATAGAAATCTTAAACAAAAAGAAGAAAAGAAAAAGTACTAGCACTTTTTTTTTTTTAATTTATGCCCAATCCAAAGAATTGGCACTTAGAGGTAAAGTTTCTTCAATGGTCCCATATTCTGACCTTAGGACGCAATACTAGTCTTAGTTAAACACGACAATCAATAATCAACATGTTGGTATTATATTAATATATTTTTATATCATAAATATTTTAAGTATAATATATAATATAGATTTTAATTTATCAATAATTAAATTATTTGTCGATTGAATTTTAATTTAGTTAGTATTGATAGTACTATTAGTGTAAAGAAAACATAAATTTAAGGTATTGTATAAAAAAATTGTTAATTAAATTTTGTTTTTGTTTGTGTTTTTTAAAGCTAAAAATAAAATCATATGTTAAAATAATTTAATCATTGCTTTTAATTATCAATAATTAAATTATTTGTCGATTGAATTTTAATTTAGTTAGTATTGATAGTACTATTAGTGTAAAGAAAACATAAATTTAAGGTATTGTATAAA